>NW_025421290.1:51313052-52542163 GCF_011764305.1 Mustela putorius furo | reverse complement strand
TTCCCTCGGGCGGACTCCTGCAAGAGCAGCTCCGTAGTAGGCGAACTCTTGACCGGCGAGAGTCCTCGGGAAACTCGATGAAACGGCGGTCTTCTTCCAGAGTGACGTCACCATTTTCCCTTTCCACCAGCAGCCCGAGAGGGCTCCTGCTGCTTCCTGTCCGCCGCCGCACTCGCTGTCTGTCTTTTCCACTGTACTGTGGTCGCCAAACACTATCTCCTTGTGGTCTGACGTGCACTTCCCCGACGAACGATGATCTGAGCGTCTCTTCCTGTGCTTCTTGGCCCTTTGTGTGCTTCTTTGCTGACATGTCTCAGATCTCTTAGCTGGGATGCTCACATTTGGGTTACTGAATCGTAAGAGTTCTTTCTCTATTCTGGAAAGGAGCTATCCGTCAGACTGTAATTTGCAATTTCTCCAATCTGTGGCTTGTATTTTCATCTTATTAATGCTGTTTTTGGAAAAGCAAAGTTTCAAATTTTGGTGAAGTTCAACGAGTCAGTTGTTTCCTTTATGGTTTTGGTGCCAGATTCATGAACTCTTTACCCAAACAAAGGTTCTGGAGATGGTGGTTCTGGTACTTTCTCTAGGGACTCTTCAGGATTTTCTACATTTAGATACTGTGCTCACCTTCCTGTCCAGTCTACACGCCCTGCTGCCACTGTGTTTTTTCCCCCGAATTTTTATTGTTTTATTTTAGTTCCAGTACGTTACATTAAGAAGCAGTATTATGTTTCGGGTGTATAATGCAGCGGTCCTGCGTTCCGTACAGTCCCCAGTGCTCTTGTGGGCGGCGCGCTCTCAGTCCTTCCCTTGTCTCCCCTTCCTCCGGCGGACAGCTGTCTCTTCTCTCTATGTGACTCTGCTTTTCCTGTTCTCCTCCTGTTTAATTCGATGTTTTGTTTCTTAAGTTCCAGATATGAGCAGAATCATTTAGTCTTTGTCTTTCTCTGCCTGACTTCCTTCATACTCTCCAGCTCCATCTAACCTGTGCTGCTCCAAATGGGAAGATTTTGTTCTTCTTCTGGCTGGATGATACTCTGTTGTCTGTCTACACCATCTCTTCCTTACCCACTCATGTATCAGGGGACACTCGGGCTGCTTCCACAGATTGCCTGTTGTAGATAATGCCGCTATACACACAAGCATGTATGCTTGTGAGTTAGTGTTTCTGTATTTTGGGGCAAATACTCAGTAGTAGTACAATTACTGGATCATAGGGTAATTCTGTTTTTCCAGAGTGGCTGCACCAGCTTGCATTCCCGCCAACAGTGTAGGAGGGTTCTCCTTTCTCCGCATCCTCGCCAGCATCTGTCATTTCCTGACTTGCTGATTTTAGCCATTCTGACTGGTGTGAGGTGGGCTCTCACTGTGGTTTGGATTTGTGTTTCCCTGATGCCAAGTGATGTGGAGCCCTTCTTCATGTGTCTGTTGGCTGTTTTTACGTCTTCTTTGGAAAAGTGTCTGTTCATGCCTTTCACCCATTTTTAAATTGGATTATTTGGGTTTTTGGGTGTTGAGTTATATAAGTTCTTTATAGATCTTGATTACTAATCCTTTATTGGCTATGTTTTCTCCCATTCTGTCAGTTGTCTTTTACTTTTGTTGACTGTTTCCTTTGCTGTGAAGAAACTTTTCGTTTTGTTGAAGTCCCAATAGTTCAGTTTTGCTTTTGCTTCCTTTGCCTCAGGAGACATACTTGGTGAGAATGTGTAAGCTGATGTCGAAGAGGTTACTGCCCGTGTTCTCCTCTAGGATTTTGATGGCATCTTATCACACACTTAGGTCTTTCATTGAATTGGAATTTATTTTTGTGTGTGGTGTAAGAGAGTGGCCCGGTTTCATTCTTCTGCATGTGGCTGTCCAGTTTCCCAACACCATTTCTGGAAGGGGCTGTCTTTTTCCCTTTGGATATTCTTTCCTGCGTTGTTGAAGATAAATTGACCGTATAACTATGGGCTCCCTTCTGGGTTCTCTATTCTGTTCCCTTGATCGGTGTGTCTGTTTTTGTGCCAGTACCATGCTGTCTTGATCACTGTACCTTTGTAATATATAGAACTTGAAATCCAGAATCGTGATGCCTCCAGCTTTGCTTTTCTTTCTCAAGATTGCTTTGGCTATTCGGGGTCTTTTGTGGTTCCCTGCACATTTTAGGATTGTTTATTCCAGCCCCATGATAAATGCTGTTGGCAATTTTGATCGGGATGGCATAGAAAGTGCAGATTGCTCAGGGCAGTGTAGACATTTCAGGGATGCTGGTTCTTCTGCTCCGTCATGTGCTGCCATCATCTCGAGCCACTGCACTGGAGGCACAGAGTGACATAAAAGGGGGAGAAAGAGAACCGACAGCCCGCTGTCCCTCGGGCAGCTTCAGGGCTGTACCTCTACCATCTCTTTCTCAACATATATACTTTTTTTTCTCCAAAATCTGGGCTGAAGTATACGGACTGGGTTTTTTTCACCTAATAACACACCATGAGCATTTTTTATATCCTTGACTGCTTCTCTGGAGTGTAGCTTTCATTAGCCTTTTGGTGTCTGTGATGTGGAAATACTATAACGTGTTTACCCAGGTGTCCCTGCGGTGCATTTAGACCAACACCATATATGTGGCAAAGCATTACCAGCATCTGATTAAAACAGTCAGTTATTCCCTAAAACGTTAGTAAGGGCTATGGGAAGGAGGAACTTGTATTGTCACTATTAAGAGAATTTGGTTATGTTCTGACAAAACGCAGGAGGAAACCCAGAAAGCTCTGGGACTGTTCCATGCTCCGGGAGTTAAGGGAAGGTCCGTCCGTCCCCCAAAGAGCGAACAACACAACAAAATGCATCTTGTGGCGAGAGCTGGGTGGGACCTGCATCTGTTCTCACCTCTCCCTTGGGACAGAGCCTTCCATTGAGGGCTGGACACAAGACCCACCCCCAGAGGGGAAGCCCCCTTTCTCAGCTTTCCAGCGGACACTACGGGCATGTGCCCGGCTTGTGAAGGACTATGTGACTGTGTGTCAGCGACACCTTGTTTCTCAGTGAGGAGACGGATCCAAAGACGGTGACGGAGGAGGGTGGGGACCCCTTTGTGTGTCGGCACAACTGGCCACAGGCGCCCGGGTCCGACATTCCCCCTGGGGCATGTGGGTGGGGGGGCTCGGTGAAGGGGGTGCCGTCCCAGGGTGCTGGGCCCCGCCCGGTCCAGGGCCCGGGTGGAACTAAAGGTGGCGGAAGGGCGGATGTGCCCCCTTTTCCCGCCCCATCGCTGAGGGGAGATGCTCCCCCCCCATCCTGTCCTCGGACCGAGACTCTCACCCTGGGCTCCCCGGGTTCTCTGGCCTCGGGACTCGGGCCGCGCCACGGCTCGGGCTCCCCCGCGCCACGGCTCGGGGACGGCAGATCGCGGGATTCTCAGGCCCCGTGGTCACAGAGCCAGGTCCTCGTCACACGATCTCGCAGAGAATCTCCTTGTCCACGTGCTTCGTGGGGGCCCGTGTCTCTGGAGACCTCGGACTGCCACAGGACCTTGGGAAGCTGCTGACAGGCCCTGCCGGAAGGAGAGCTGGTTGTCCTGGAGGGCCGTCCTGAGTCCTCTCAGCGGAGACACGGGGCCTGCCACGCCGCGCCGTCAGCCAAGCTCACGGGTGTGCACGAGTGAAGCTGGAGCTCGTTGTCAGCACTGGAACCACACCTTGGAGGAGACCAGTTTTCCTAACCAATGTGTGAGTGTCTTCCGAAATAGCCAGGGCCACAACCGTGCTGGAATCCACAAGGAGACGAAGAGGGCAGGGCAAGCAGGTGGACGGGCTCTCCTCACGCCGCCCGCAGGACAATCAGATATCAGCCTTCCCCGGACAAAACGCCAGCGGGAGACCCAGACGGACCTCCCCGTGAAGCACAGCAAAGCCACCTCCAGGCTTGGGGGCTCTCTTAGTGTAGCACCACCGAAGGACATTCCTGGCTGAGGGCTGGACGTGTCCGAGGTGTCCATGGCCAAACCCACTGTCTGCAGAGTGAGACGGTGACTGGGGGAAATGTGTCTGTGGTCCCCAGCACGCTAGCCCCCCGCGAATGAGTAGGAGCCGCGGAGAGGCTGGGAAAGGTGCCCCTGCCAACGGTGGGGACCAGCCGGAGTCGCAGGCGAGAGATGCTCCTGTTCCTCGCCAGGGTCCCTGTGCTGGTGCTGGTGTGGGGGGTGGGTACCAGCACCTGGAAGGATCAGCACCCCCATCCGGGAACCGCTGGAGGCCGGTCAGAAGGCCCTGCGTGTGGCAGCACCCCTCAGCGACACTTGCCAGCGGCCCCGAGGTCGACGTCAGCCCAGTAGGGAACGAGCTGCAGACCCAGCCAGCCTGCCTCCCGGCGGGGGCCTTCCAGGATCACAGAGCAGGGTGCAGTTAGGTCACACAGCTGGCCGGCAGACGTGGCAAACGCGAGCCAGCCGTGGGAAACCCTATGTGTGCAGATGCCTAAAAACCGAATCCACGGCGCCATCTTTGGCTAACGAACACGTGGGCAGGTGGAACAGGTATTTCCAGGCAGGAGATGTGTGTAGAGGACATGTGCTCGGGTTAGAGATGGATCCGACGTGTTGAGAAAGCACCTGCGTCCTGGGCATTCACTTGATTCGATTCCTCCTTTTTGCTTGTCTTTGGTTCCTGTTTCCTCTGCAGTGCACACACATGAATTGGACACTGAACACAGAGGGCAACTGTGCCGGCTCCGACGTCAGAAGCCAGCAGACCAAGCCGACCGCTGGCTGGGCGTCGGGTGCCCTCTGGCTGGGCTCCTCCCAGGCCCGGAGAAAGCAGCCACACAAAGGGCCCCCACCGCAGCTCCCGCTCCCTCAACAAGCAAGAGTGCTTTCTCGCCAAGGTAACACCCAGTATCTAAAGGAATCATGCAAATCTCCGAGGCCGTTCAAAGGTCCCAGTGCGAAAAGATCAGAAAAGCAGCAGAAGATTCACAAAAGATGTCGGATGGAGGGCACCTGGGCGGCTCAGTGGCTTAACCTTCGGGTCAGGTCATGATCCCGGCCGGAGTTCTGGGATCAAGCCTCATGTCAGGTTCCTTGCTCAGCAGGGCGCCTGCTAATGTTCTCCCCCTCAGTGTCTCTATGTCTAATAAACAAACAAACAAACAAACAAAACAGATGTCGGGTAGAGACACTGCATTGCTCACTGGCACCAGAATCAAAAATTGCAAGTTAAAAAAAGATGCATTTCTCCCCGGCTCTTGGACACACGTGAGCGTGGACTAAATGTGGACCTCTGGTCACCAGGACACCGTGGTGTCTCACTTTGCTCACGGCAGGTGTCCACCGCACTCCTTAGTGCAGGCGGCCGCTCGGGGCCGGAGCAAGCAGCCCTCTGCAGGGTGGCTCAGCTGCGGGTCTCGGGTGTCTTCAGGCAACACAGGGAATGTCAGCAGGGGGAGGGGAAGTGGCGCGGGTGACATTTCAAAGAGCAGAATTTGGGTAGAAGAACGTCTGACAGCCGAGGACGTGTCAGCATGGGGGTGCATAGGGTCCCCAGCAGAATGGACACCCTTGAAGTTGTCCCGATGGGGAGATGCTCTGTGCACATCACGTGGGAAACAGCGGCATGCACAGCCGAGCGCACGGTGCGTCCCGGGTTTGGGCACAGGGCACGGAAGAAGGAGGCACGCACGCCTGCTGCCTCTGCCCTGGCTGCCTCGGCCCTGCGAGCGAGACCACCCTTGTGTCTACACCTTAACCCTTCCTGTGTTTCCCGCAGTGGAGACAGCGTCACCATTTGCCACTCCAGCAGGTAAATGTTGGAGAAGGAAACCGCGAGGCCCTGAAACAGGCGTCCGCAGGGTGCTCCCGGACTGCAGGGTGCTCCCGGATAAGCCGCTGCAGGTTAGGAGAGCAGCGGCCGCTGGACCTCGGAACCACCCGCCCAGCTCGGGGCAGCTCAGCGGCTGTGGGGCTGACTTCTGGTTTTCCTTGGGGCTTTCTTTATTTTCCTAATGTTTTACGATTAGCAAAAATGATCTTGGTGATCTGAAGGCAACAGTCTGTCTTTCTTTCTTTCTTTCTTTCTTTTTATGTGTCAGAGACAGAGCTCAAGCAGGGGGAACAGGCAGGCAGAGGGAGAAGCCGGCTTCCCACCGAGCGGGGAGCCAGACGCAGGTTGGATCCCAGGACTGATCTCACCCAAAGGCAGACACTTAACTGACGGAGCCCCCTGGGAGCCAGCAAAGGTGTTTCTTCAGTCGAAGAAGTGCAGGTGGGCCGGATGGCGGTGGGCGCAGGACGTTGGGTTTGGCACCAGGGCAGAGGTGAGGGATGGCACAGCTCTGAGCCAGACACGGCCTGAGACCAGGGCAGAGGTGGGGAGAGCGGGTGTGGCATCACCCTTATCCAAGGCACAGATCCTGTGTCTCCAGTAGGTAAGCAGCGGGCGCCCTACCCTCTGGGCCGGGAAATCACGTGTTTGTATGTAAGTAGACTGGGAGTCTGGGAATCGGGATCCGAGCGTTCTACCAACTCATGCCGCACCGTCGCCCGGCTAATCCAGATGATCCAGCTCAGGGGCTGTGTCTCCACCGTGATGGCCCCTCTCCCCAGGCCCTTCCCTTCTGGGAACGTGTGTTTGGGTCACTGGATTCAGCTGAGGCTTGGAGACATCAGGACATCCTGAGAAGCCCAGTTCTTGATCTAGCTGCAGAGGTGGGTGACTGTGCTGGGTCTCAGCATGGGGACGCATGCCCTGGCCCTCAGCTCCCGTGGAGGAGGATGGATGCAGCCGCACCAAGCCTCACGGAGAGGGAGGGGGTCTTCTGAGCTGTCTGAAAACAAAACCAGTGTCCGTAGGATATTGGTTGCTCCCCCAAGTGCTCCTACAAAATGAGGATGGAGGGACCATCACCCCTATTATGCAGACAGGAGGGGGGTTTGGAGAACTGGCCCATGGCCATGTACTGGGTCGAAAGGGGAGGTGATGGGAGCCTTAGGATTGGTGTCTGGGCTGGAGGGGTGGCCCCTAGTGGTCTGGAGCCTGGCCCTGGGGCCAACCGGGGCAGACAGATAGTGTCCTGGACTGCAGGCGTGCAATGACATGGGGCAGACGGCCTCTGTCTAGGGGTCGTTGGTTTGTGTATCAAAGGAGAGCCCAGGCCAGCAGTTCACTGTCTCGAGGAATGAGCGGACCCTGGATCTGCATGGCCACAAGGCATCGAAGCATCAGAAAATGCAGAAAATTAACGAAATGGCATGGCAGACACAGAAAGCTGCGAGGAGGGGCCATCTGTGGCGCCCGGCCCTGGAACCCGACTGGCCAGGCTGGCTCCCAGGCCAGGAAACTCTCTCTGCTTCCTCTCCTGGGCGGGTCAGCTTAGCTTAAAGCCAGTGGCTTTCCAGTCTGACGGCCACGCTGCTTTCTGGGGTCCCCTCCAAGGAACTGTCACATCCTGAGCCCCCGGCTGGGGCCCAGCCTGGCTGCTCATGTGTCCCTGGGATCAGAGAGAGCAGGAGAAAACCCAGGGCCCTCCTCAGGGTTGACTGGAGGGCACCACTTGCCCTTCCCCAGCCTGCCTTCGGCTCCCTAACCTGCGCACACGGGCGCCCTCGTGCGTGCTCGGGGGCGGGCGTCATGTCCTCTGTCTCCCCATGCTTGGCCCTTTGAGCTTGTGGCCCAGCCCATCCGAGGGGCTGAGTGAGCATCTTCTGTGTGCCAGCTGCTGGGGGCCGCCCGGGGGGGCCTGACAGGTGCCCCAGGGGGCAGCTTCCCTGCGTTCTCGCTCACTGACTCCGTTCTTCGTGTCCGCACCCACCTTCGGGTGGCTCACTCGCTCTGTGGTCCGTCTGAGCAGAGCCTTCTTGGCCCAGGGGTGCCTGGGGGGCTCAGTCAATAAGCCTCTGCCTTCGGCTCAGGTCATGGTCCCAGGGTCCTGGGATCAAGCCCCGCATCAGCATCAGGCTCCCTGCTCGGCAGGAAGCCTGCTTCTCCCTCTCCCACTCCCCCTGCTTGTGCTCCCTCTCTCGCTGTGTCTCTCTGTCAAGTAAATAAATAAAATCTTAAAAAAAAAAAATCTTCGGGGCGCCTGGGTGGCTCAGTGGGTTAGGCCTCTGCCTTCAGCTCAGGTCGTGATCTCGGGGTCCTGGGATCGAGCCCCACATCGGGCTCTCTGCTCGGAGGGGAGCCTGTTTCCTCTCCCTTCTCTCTGCCTGCCTCTCTGTCAACTTGTGATCTCTGTCTGTCAAATAAATAAATGAAAAAAAAAAATCTTCTTGGCCCTGACGGCACCCCCTTCTCCCCATCACCCAAACCAGCCACACTCTTCAAACCTCTTGCCCTCGTGGGTGCTGCCATCCCCAACCCCTGCCCCTGTGTTCCCTGAAACTCCCCACTCACATGCAGGGGCCAGGAGGGCCCCGGGGGTCTCTGCACCCTCTCCTCCGGGAGTTTGCCCGTGAGCCCTGCCGGCTCCCAGAGTGAGGACAGATTCAGCGGATCCAGGCAGGATTCCGGCTTGTCTGCTGTAGGCACGTGGATTAGGGCTGTCCCCCCTCAGACTCTCAGGGGCTCCATGAAATGCAGGGAACAGGGTCTGCAGCCGCACAGCGTGGCCGCGAGGGCTGAGTGTGGCCGTGTGCGGAGAGGGTGTGCGCCCAGGGAGTGTAACAGGTGGGGCGTCCAGAAGCCAACCACCCCATCCCGTTCCCCAAACTCAACACTGGGCGTCCGAATAACCCTTGGTCCACCAAGAAATCGAGAGAGAAAGTAGAAAAAACAGCAGATTGAGTAAAATGAAATCTGAAGACGTTGAAATTTGTGGGATTCAACTAAAGTGGTGGTTAGAGGCAGATGTCTAGCACTGCAAGGCCCGCATCATAAAGCAAGGAAGCCGTGTCAGTGAGCTCGTCTCCCCCCTACAAAACCAGGCAGAGAAAGAACTGATTATACACCAAGAGTAGAAATCAGTGAAACAGAAAACAAAAGCATTAAAGAGATCCAGTGAACCCACTGTGGTTCTCGGAGAGGGTCGGGAACACTGGGAAACCTCCGGAGACCCGAGACAGAAGGCAGAAACGGCCAGTTCCAGAGCCGCGGACGCAAGTGGGGCAGGAGGAAGGTCATGGTGTTGACTGTGGTCATGGGCGGCAGCACTCGCCAAACCCAGCAAGTGGCCCCTGGGCCGAAGAAGAAGCCGGAAGGGAAACTCATGAAATCAGACACATCATTACGTGTGGGTATTCCATCCCTGCTACAGCTCCACCAAGCTGTAAACAAAACCCAAAAGCATTTTTGGGAGAAATTAAGAAAGACCTAAATAAAAGTCAAGGGGCGGGGGTTGGGGGGGGGAAGGCAAGCCGAGGTGTGGGGAGTCTCACAGAGGTGGAGGTCCAGGACTGCCCCGCACGGTCCGGGGTCCCCGGTGACTCCTCGGGCTCGGGGTCCGCCCCTAGGAGGCAATGCCTGCAAGCAAGAAAACAGAGCACCCTCCCCAAGCCCGAAACAGAGCGGGAACCCTCTCAGTGCCTGACTGTATCAAGGAGCGGACCCCTACCCTCTCTGAGTGGCAGAATAACAATGATTTCTCTCTGAATTGCAAGACGTCTCCCCGAGCCTCAGTGTTTTCCAGCAGGGGGATCCTCATTTATCCCAAAATGATCAGGTGTGCCAGGAGACAGGGTCCCACGAACCAGGAATAAACAGTCAACATGACTCCATGGGTCACCAGATAGGAGAATCCCTGCAACGAACCTGAAAATGTTAATATGTGCAAGAAAACAAATGGAAAAAAGGGAGAATTTATTCAGGGAACGGAGGTCTGAAGAGAAAGTACCAGACGCACGCTGGAGAAGTGACGTCAGCAACGAAATGGATTTTTTTAAGGTTTTTTTTTTTAAAGATTTTATTTATTTTACAGAGAGAGAGAGATCACAAGTAGGCAAAGCAGCAGGCAGAGAGAGAGGGGGAAGCAGGCTCCCTGCTGAGCAGAGAACCTGGACCCTGAGATCATGACCTGAGCCGAAGACAGAGGCTTTAACCCACTGAGCCACCCAGGCCTCCCCCGAGTAGATGATTTCAACCACAGGTTCTGGAGAGCAGAAAAGAGGATTTGTGAAGTGGAGCCTGGGTGAGTAGAAAATACCCAGGGGCAGGGCAGGGGCGATGGAAACTACAGATCCAGAGCTGCGTGCGGGAGGCACGGTGCCCGCTGCTAATGGGGCCTGGGTGTCGCCCCGACCCAGAGCAGAGGGCTCCCAGACGATGGCGCAGAAGCAATATTTGAATGATATTGGCCAAGAATTTTTTAAAAAGATGAAAAACAAAAACGGTAGATTAAAGACATTCTATGAATTTTAATTGGCATAAGTACAAAGCAAATACACCTAGGAACATCCTAATAAAACTCCTGAAAGTCAAGATTTACAAGCATCCAGGAAAACTGGTGTCTTATCCTCTGGGTGCAACAGAAAGAGATAATACAGAATTTTTCTGCAGAAATGATGGGAGCAGGAAGACAATGGAAGGATGTCTTGAAAGAGCTGAATGGCAAGGACCCCAAGGACCCCAAGCCTTCAGTTCTGTATGAGGGTCAGGCTACTGCTGCCCGCCCTGCTTCCCGGGCCCGTGGCCCAGCCGCTCCCCGGTGCCCCACCTGACCCCACAACGTGGGTTCACCCCCGTGCCCTCTCCCTGTCCCCCGCCTCAGGGCTGTGCATCTGGCCTGTGAGGTCTGCAGCCAGGTCCCAGAGGGTGGGCTCCCCTCCAGATGCCCCCCCCAGCACAGGGCCCAGCAGGGACGACCGCCTCCTCTCCCTGCTCCCCACGGCTCCCCACAGGGGCCTGTCGGGGTCGGCGGGGCAGGGGCCCTGTGTCTGGAGGCCCGCGGCCTCTCTGCAGGCGCGCAGGACAGGCGGCTGGAGAGAAGAGCTCTCCGGCTGCTTCTCCGGCGCCGTGGCTGCGGTCTCGGGCTCGTCCCAATGCTCCGTCCCCTTCGGCTGTCTGTCCTTGTGGGGACATCTCCCTTCCGCCCCCCGCCCAAGTGTGTCCCGTCCACACTGGCAGTAGCCGGAGCCTGGCGGCGGCCCTCCGCTCCCTGCAGGACCCGGCGTGGCCGAGTCAGAGAGTGACCACAGCCACCCCACTTGGCTCTCCCGGGGCGCGGAGGGTGTGCGACCTCTGCAGCCCCAGACGCACCCCGGGGGTTTTTGTGGGGTTTGCCCACGTGCGGGGGGGCCCACGAACACGAGGTTCACCCCTGCAACAGCCTCACGTCCTCAGCAGGAGATGCCATGCAGAATCCCCTCTGTTATCTCGCACTTTCTGTTATCTCTGCAGTTTGCGCCATCGAGGACACGGCAGCGGCGGCGAATAGAAGGTCTCAGTGAGCAAATCCAGCCGTGTTGAGGAGGAAGAGGATGGCGCGTGCGCGTGTCTCACAGACACCCCACCGCACTGCTTAGGAGCAGCACAAAATCCGCGTGGGTGGAGGGGGCTGGGGGCTGGGGCGGGCTCACGTCCACGCAGGCAGGGAGGGACGGGTGTGAGCCCAGCAGCGCCGCCATTCCCCTGGTGGCCCATGAGGGAGGTGAGCCAAGCCCGCAGGACGGCAACCGGCTGCGGCGCGGCCGGTGGTTTTTCAGGAACGTTTTCCTATCGTCTGCCTGTTTTGGACATGAGTGAGACATTTTTATGAAGAAAAGGCCGTGCTTTAGGGTTTTCAGATAAGTTCTTCGGGCTCTGGCCTCTTAGGCATCTTTGCCTGTGGCTGGGACTCACCCAGGACCTGCATGGGCCGCATGGGCCTGATGCCCGGCGCCGCAGTAGGGCAGTGGGCCTGGCGCTGCCGGGTGCGGGAGAGCCGGAGCGCCCACGCAAGGCCAGGCTCAGAGGCCAGCCCGCGGCCCGCACAGCACAGAGCCCGGCCGGCACCTGCTCTCGCCCGATGCCATCCGGCCGGCCCGGCTGGACTCTTGTGCGGGCGCTGGGCCGCCTGCCCCCCGGCGGGGTCGTGCCGCGGGGAAGTCCCTGCGCGATCCGCCACGGCTCAGCACCCGCAGGGGGACAGGGCGGCCCCTCCTCCGGCGTTTGGCCGTTCAGTGTCCCACGGTCCTGACCGCGCTCGCGACGGCCCGGTCCGGGGGCTGCGGGAATCCGCTTCCCGGGCCACGTGCAACCCGCGGGCGCTGCGCCGGGGCGAGGCCGACCCGACCGCCGGCTTCTCGCTGCGAGCGCGCGCGTCCCGGGGGCCTGAGCGCGGCCGCGTCCCCCACCCCCCAGACCTCAGGGTCCGGGCAGCGCGGCCCCGCGCGTGTCCGCGTCCGCCCGGGGGCGCCGCCCCTGCAGCGCCGGAGCGCGGGTCGCGAGTCGGGCCCAGGGGAACCCAGAGGCGCCCCTAAGTGCCGCCACGGCGGGCCCCTGCGGGGACGCTACAGGGGCCGGGGCGCAGGCGGCCGCGTACGGTCAGGCGGAAGCCGGGGAGCCGGGGCGAGCCTCCAGGACCGCCGGCGGACTCCGGGAAGAGCGCGCGCTCCGCCCACCGCCCGGCCCCGCCCACAGCCGCCGGCCCCGCCCCGGCCGCCCGGCCCCGCCCACAGCCGCCCCGCCCCGCCCACCTGCCTGGCTCCGCCCGCCGCTCCCAGTCCGTCCCCGGCGGCGCTCCCCACCCAGGCCCCGCCGGCCGCCCTGCCCCGCCCACAGCCTCCCGGCCCCCGCCCACCTGCCTGGCTCCGCCCGCCGCTCCCAGTCCGTCCCCGGCGGCGCTCCCCACCCAGGCCCCGCCCGCCGCCCTGCCCCGCCTACAGCCGCCCGGCCCCGCCCACCTGCCTGGCTCCGCCCGCCGCTCCCAGTCCGTCCCCGGCGGCACTCCCCACCCAGGCCCCGCCCGCCGCCCTGCCCCGCCTACAGCCGCCCGGCCCCGCCCACCTGCCTGGCTCCGCCCGCCGCTCCCAGTCCGTCCCCGGCGGCGCTCCCCACCCAGGCCCCGCCCACCGCCCTGCCCCGCCCACAGCCGCCCGGCCCCCGCCCACCTGCCTGGCTCCGCCCGCCGCTCCCAGTCCGTCCCCGGCGGCGCTCCCCACCCAGGCCCCGCCCACCGCCCGGCTCCGCCTACCGCTGGCGCCTGCGCGCGGCCCGTGAGGCCTGCGGGTCCGCGGGTCTGAGGTCCGGCGGCGGCGCCGGCGTCCGGAGGTGGCGGGTTCGAGTCCTCGCGGCCGCGCCGCAGCCCCGGTGCCCGTCCCCGGCGCGCGGGCACGACCGTTGCGGGCGGCGCGGCCGCAGCCTGCGCGGCGAATCTGCCGCGGCGAATCGGCGGGCTCGGCGGCGGCGGCGGCGGCCTCGCGAGAGTCGGGCGGGCGGACGCGCGGGCGGGCGGGGGCCGGGGCCGGGGCCGGGGCCGGGGCGGACGGGCCCGCGCGGGCGCCGCCGTCATGACGGGCCGCGTGTGCCGCGGCTGCGGCGGCACCGACATCGAGCTGGACACGGCGCGCGGCGACGCCGTGTGCACCGGCTGCGGGTCGGTGCTCGAGGACAACATCATCGTGTCGGAGGTGCAGTTCGTGGAGAACAGCGGCGGCGGCTCGTCGGCCGTGGGCCAGTTCGTGTCGCTGGACGGTGGGTCCGCGCGGCCGGGGGCGCGGGGGCGGGGGTCGCGGGGGACACGGGGGGGCGCGGGGGACGCGGGGGGGGCGGGGGGACCCGGGGGACACGGGGGGTCGCGGGGGGCGGGGGGACCGGGGGGGCACGGGGGGCGGGGGTTCGCGGGGGTCACGGGGTTCGCGGGGGGCACGGGGGCGCGGGGGACGCGGGCGACACGGGGGCACGGCGGGCCCTGGCGTGCGGTCCCCGGTGGCAGCCGTCCCGTAGCCCGGCGGTCCCCAGTGCCCGAGCGGAGGCCGTCCCCGCCGCGCATCGGGGGCAGCGGAGAGCGGAGTTCACAGGACGGACGCTGGGGACGCGGCCGCCCTGTCCCTCCAGAGCTCGGCTCGCACGGCGGCTCGGGGCGGCTCCGGCGGTCAGGGCGCCCGCCCCGCGAGCACAAAGAAAAGTTCGGTCGCCCCGTCCCGCGAGCCGCCGTCCCCGCTGCTCCGCGCGGGCTGTGTCCGGCTGCCCACGTCTGGGGCCGGCGTCTTCCCGTCGGCCGCTGCCGGCGGACTTGGCCCTGGAGGGCGCGGGCGTCCGCGGCGGGTCCTGCCGTGGCTGCGCCGTGACCCTCACCCTCCCCAGGCGGAGCACGGGCTGCGGAAGGCGCTGGACGGGCCGGCGCCGCTGCAGGCCCGCGGGGCGCCCTGGGCGCACGCCCTGTCCTTTCTGCGGCCCGAGGCCCTGGGAGCGGCCCGCCGTCGTGGGGGCGCGTGTGCGGCGCGGGTCGTGGCCGTCGCGGCCGTCTCGGCTGTTCGCGCAGGAGCGCTTGGGCCGGGTCCGGGGGCTCCGCTTGCGCGTCCCGCTGCCGTCGGTGAGGCCCGAGTCCCCGCCGCCGCCGGTGCCGCCCGCGGACTGTGCGCGCAGCCCGAGGTTTCCCGCTGCGGAGGTGCGGAAGCCGGTTCCGCGCCGGGTTCGCCGACAGTCGCTACCGCGAGCGGCGGTGGACCGGCTGCTGCGCGCCCGGGGTCGCGCCCGGCTCCGCTGTCCTCAGTCGCCGGCTTCCCGGCCCACCGGCCCTTCCTTCCCGGGAAGCCCGCCTGGTCCTCGAGCGTTGCTGTCGCGCGGGAGTCGCTGTGCCCGCGGCTTGCTGGGTGCTGTGTGGGTACCGAGGCGATGGCTCCAGTAGGACCCATGGCGACCCGCTCCGGTCCCTCGTGTTTCGGTCGAGGGTCGGAGCGTTGGTGTTCCTGCTTCCTTGAGCGGTGGTGCCATTCTCCCGTGGACACCTCTGGGCCCAGAGGTTTTCTTTCCAGACGGTTCGCAGCCCCAAGTCCCGGATCTTGGGCAGTGTGGGCTGTAGTTTATCCGCGGTCACCCTCCCCGGGACGGCTGGGTCCAGGTTGGTCCATTTGCTCTAAGCTGCAGAGCTGTGGCTGCCCTTCCCTCATCCTTTGAGGTCTGTGGGGTCTCTGGTGGTGCCCCTTTTCCTGGCCCCACACTTCCTTTCCCGTCTTCTCTCTTCTTCCCTGTCTTGCGGGGAGGTTACCGCCTCAGATGAGCTTAGCAAACAGCGGTTTGGGGTCTGCTTGGCTTCTCCCTCCCGCTCTCCGCCGGTCCTCTCTGACGCAGGGCGCGTGTCTGCGTGCTCTTCCGGGACGACTTCCTGGGATGCCGGCGTGAGGGCTGCGCAGCACTGTGTTGTGGCTTTGTCACACTGTCAGACTGTCCCTCGAGTCCCTGGGAAGAGTGAGGTCAACAGGAAGGACAGACGGGTGTAGGAACCGACACTTAGGGTGCCCTGTGGAAGGGCGCTGTGCTGACCACACCCCGCACCTGTCAACTGGCCGCCCTCCCGGCAGCTGGGGACACAGGCTGCAGGGGCGAGGGCACGCGAGAGAGTCGCGGACGTGCGCAGGGCGCCCCGCCGGCGTGCCGTGAAGCCGGTCTCACAGCCAGGTGCCCCGGGAAGGCGCGGTTCCACGGGTGTGAAGATGCTTCCCCAGCCCAGCCCGACTCTGTCCCAGGGCTTGTCCTCCGGGGGACCCGCAGGGGGGGGCTGCAGATGCTGCGTGGGCTCTTAGCCCCCAGGCTGGCGGAGAGGCCGCTCCTGGGCCCGCGGCCCCGTGCCCCACCGTCCCCCCGCCCCCGTGCCCGCTGGGGGCCGTGATCTCATGACCTGCTGACGTGGGCTCCCCCAGCTCCCGGGCAGACGAGCGCGTGCCAGCGGGCTCCCCTGGGGTCCTCCTCCGCGGCAGCCTCACCTGGAGGCCGAGCTTGCTTCTCAGCGCTCAAGGCCCAAGATCCCTCCCATGGGCCCTCATCAGGGGCCCACGGTCACTGTCTCTCCTGAGCCCTCTTCCCTGCTCCTCGAGAGCTGCGTAGGGACAGTCAGCACAGTGGGGCAGCTGGGACTCTGTAGATGAGGCGCCAGGACCGTGGGGCCAGAAGCCTTGCCTCTGGGGGCTCCCGACCAGGCTCTTTCCGGCAAGCACCCATTGTGGGCCAGGCCTGGCCTCTGGGGCCCAGAAGCTCTTGTCCCCGAGTCCCTGGAAGATACTCTTGGACCAGCCCAGTGTGAGGCGGGGGTCCAGTGCTGGTGGCGTGAGTGCTACTGGGGACCCGGTGGGCATGGGGGTGAGGAAGGCGGCCAGCCGAGACGAGGGGCGGCTGTGTGAGGACGGCACGCGCTCGGCATGGCCAGAGTGGCAAGTCGGTGGGCAAAGTCAGCCTGGCTGGGGCCGTAGTGGGGTCCTGAGGCGGGGTCCTGCCGCTGCCCTGGGGAGGGGCTCGCCCTATGTGTGGCTTCCCAGCAGGGTAGGAGTGCGTGTGCGGTGCCGTGTGTCCACCCTGAGGGAGGCAGCAGCCCTCCCCCGGCTGTCCCCTCTGCCGCCGGTGGTGCCGACCCTGCTGTGGACCTCCCCCTGGAGGTGTCGGCCCTGCTCCCTGCAGACGCGGCCTGGAGGCGGAGGGAGCTCCAGGCCGCCTGCGGTTCCTGCTCCCTGGGGTCCTTCCCCTCTCCCCCGGGAGCTCTTGCCGTGGTCCCCGTACTCACAGCTTTTCACGGCTGCAGACGTGCGCTTGCCAGTCGCGGCGTCGGTGAGCGCCGCATTGTCACAGACGGGAGCGGTGAAGTACTTTCCGCACGCTTGTGTTGGTGACCCCCCGCAGCCGTAACACCGCGAGGAAGGTTTGCAGCCCCCAGCCCTGGACGGGGAGGGCTCCCAGGAGCGGGGCCGCCCTCGCTCGCTGGGAAAGGTCCCTCTGCCCTGGGGAACGGTGGGACCCACGCCTGCCTGCCTGGCCGTGCCCGGCCCTGCCGCCTGTGACTTAGGCCTCTGAGCGCAGGGTGGTGTCCTGGCCAAAGTGCCTGCTCTCAGGAGACGTCGGCTGAACTCCGCTCAAGGCCCAGGCTGGACAGGGCTGCTCTGTCTATGATGTCGCTGGCAGCGTTTCTCGGCCTTTCTCGGCCGCCGCGCTCCATGCTGAGTGGCTTCCAGAATCAGGGGGTTAATCCCTTCAGAACAGGGTCTTTGGGTGCTGCATCGGGTGGAGAGGGGTCTCCGCTTAGCTCCCCCTGTCACCCTGTGTCCGTGTCCTGGCGGCGTCCCGGGACACAGCACTGCCATCGCCTGGCCCGGAGTTTTCTGGGAGGCCCCGAGGGGCTCGTGTCCCGACTGCTGAGCCCACCTCCAGGGCGTCTGGGGAAGGGCTCACGCAGCAGCGACAGAGACCCTCCCTGTGAGTCGGGTCCTTAAAAGCTGTGCTCAGCCGTGTTGTTGGAGTGTGTGGGTGAACAGGGGTGGTTCTGGGGTGCTGAGGCCCCGCAGCCCGGCCTCCTGTCCCCGGTGTTGAGGTGCTGGTGTTGCTGGCCTTGGTCCCTGTCTCACGGTGTCCCCTCGGCTCCTGGGTGTGCAGGTGGCGGTGGCGCGGGGCGTGGCATCGGGCCTTCTGCTGCCGTCCGCGAGGGGGCGGTCTTGGCCGAGTTGTCCGTGACAACCCGCTGGTGCGCTTTTGTTGCAGGCGCAGTCAGGGAAGATTTCTGGTGTGTTGAGAAGTGGCGGGAATAGCCTGATGGGGTCTGACGGCCAGGCACAGGCAGTCCTTCAGCTTCCGGTTTCAGAGCCCCTCGGCCTCCTGCCTTACCGGTGAGACCCGCCAAACACGCACTTTTTGTACCACGCACGTGCGCATTCCAGATTCGGTCTCCTGTGACCCAGCCCTGGTGGGGGTTATGTGCTGGGTGCCAGACTCTGCCTCCGGGTGGCCAGCATGCTTGCCGGGGCCACTGAGTCTGGAGGGGACCGGATCCCAGAGTGTCCTGAGAGCACCTGATGCCCTGAGGCTACTCTGGGGACCTCGGGGAGCACAGGGCAAGGGTGTGCGCGTGCACCGGCCCCGTGTGCGAACCGGTCGGGAGACCGCCCTGGGACGGAGCCGTGTGGGACACGGTGGCCGGTCCTCCGGGAGAGGCAGGCAGGAGCAGCACGGGGACAGCAAGTACAAGTCTGGGGAGAGCGGAAGGGGGAGGCCTCGGCGGTTTTGTGAGACTCCGAGGAGGAAGGAGACGGCGACTAATACCCCCCCGGAGTGCGGTCCCTCTTCTTCTTCTTCTTCTTCAAGATTTTGTTTATTTGAGAGAGAGCACGGTGGGGGGGGCAGGGATCCCCAATAGCATCAGGTAGCGCCTCGGTGGGGTCTGCCTGGCCCCCTTCTGTGTCTGAGCGGGGAGTGGGGCGGGGGGGGCCGGCGGGACAGCCCCGGTTCTCGTGCCTGCAGGCGGGGCTCTGCAGGGTTCCCGGCGCCTCAGTGTCCTTTCGCTTCCCCTTTTCTAAGGGCAGTGTTTATCTGAGAAAGAGGGAGAGAGAGACAGAGAGAGTGAGCACCAGCAGGGGGAGAGGCAGAGGCAGAGGGGGCCCAACGCGGGGCTCGACCCCAGGACCCGGAGAGCATGACCTGAGCCGAAGGCAGAGGCTTTAACCCCCTGAGCCCCCGAGGCACCCTGTTACTCTCCTTCTAATGCAGGAGTCCAGTTGTTTATTAAAAGTACACATGCGTTTTAAGTACGACAACGTGGCGTTTCTCTTTTCGTAAATTAAAAGTTGGGGAGGTGCTGGAGACAAACAGGCCAAGGTGTGGCTGCCGTGGCCAGGTGCTTTGAGCGTGTGGGCCTTCCTCCTGGTTCCCGTACGAAAAGATTGCCAACGTAGAGATCCCCAGGTTGGAAGAAGCCACCATCACCGCAACTGGAGGGTGGGAGATGCAGCCTTGACCTCAGCCCTGCAGCCCAGGGTCAGGCTCTAGGGGACTGGCTGGTGGTTTGCTGGTGGTTTGGGAAGCCCCTGGGTGCCCGTCCAGGTGGTTGAATGTCCTCTGGGCCCTGCGGCTCTCCAGCCCCCAACAGGGCCAGCCTGACCCTCTCCAGGCCCTTTAGAACTCAATGCTGGTCCTTGTCCCTCCCCGTCCTGGGTGACCAGCTTCTTGAGGACAGGACGTCTGCGGTGGTGCTCTGCTGGGGCAGCAGTAGAAAGCAGAGCTCTGGGTGGCAGCAAATCCATCCCCCGGTGGTAGGTGACCCCTGTCCTGGGCACCACACTCTACTGGACGGGGCCACTGGGAGGGTCCTGGGGCCTTGGTAACCATGGTTACCACGCAGGAGGCAGGTGAGGACGCTGACCGGCTGCAGTCTTGCCCTCCCAAGGCCCCTCTGCTCTGCCGTGGGGCTGGGAGTGCCGGGCCCCGGGCAGCAGGCTCCTGGCTCTGCTCCTGGCCAGCCCAGCCCAGCTTGTGGCCCAGCAGAGCCCACCAGTTGCTCTTTTCCATGTTCTCGTGTCTTATTTGTTCTCATTCCTGACTGAAGTTAGGACATGTTTTGCTGAGAGCTTTAAGGAATCTGTGGGTGCTGCTTTGGGGTTCGGGTGCGGTCCTAGGTATGCCGGACGCCGTGCTTGCTCTGCACTGCCCGTGCTGCTGGCTGCCCGTGGGTGATCTGGAGGTCTCTGCTGGCCACAGACATGGGTCATGTGCTTTCCCTGGGGGCTGTTCCCGGACACAATCTGGGTTCCCAGCTGAGTTTCCATTTCATTGTCACGTGTGTCCTCGTCCAAGCCCGACGTCCTGCAGCTGAGGCATCCCCTGCGTGCAGAAGCCTCTCAGCCTGCCGTGGACACTTGCTCACAGACTCACTGGCCCGTAGGACGGACAGCGCTTCCCCGCTCTGCTGCCTTTCCTCAGCCACCCGACGGTGGGGCGTTTCAGTCTGGGGCCAAGCAGATGGCCGCCTGGCTGTTCGCAGTGTAACGGCGAAGTCCCAGCCCCAGGGCCGTGCAGAGTGGAGTGCATGGCCCGTCCCGGGGCATCTCGGCATCGGTGCAGGCCCCAAGGCAGAGTGCCTGCAGGCCTGCCTGTGGCCACTCCTTGGGACCGGGGCCCCCTAGGCTGCCGTACTGTGGGTGGGCTGCACACGGGTGGGTGAGGAGTGCCTCCTGCAGGCCGGCTGGCTCGTACGCTCTGGACCACAGAGGCCCACAGTCCTATGCCTGGGGGGACGGGTGCAGTGACCAGCGGCCGTGGGCAGAGGCGGGGCACGCGGAGGGCCCCGGGGCAGGTGAGCTGTAGTCCGCGGGTGAGCTGTGCTCTCTCTAGCTGCCACGGGGCAGCGTGCGCTCTGGAACACGGTCAGAGAGTGTGGGTGGGTGTGGCCCCTGCCATGGCTCAAGGTCAGGGCCACACGTGTCCTGGCAGGCCTGAGGGTGGGGAGGTTTGCCAGTTGCTAAGAGTGGCAGGGGAGGCCCCAGTTCTGCAGCCACGAATGCTGATCCCACGGTGTCCTTGCTTCAGAAACGCCCCGTGCTGTGAGGGTCGGCTGGTGTGGTTCTTTCCTGCCAGGGTCTGACTAATCCGTCTCATTTGTTTCTCTAGGTGCTGGCAAAACCCCAGCGCTGGGCGGCGGCTTCCACGTGAACCTGGGAAAGGAGTCCAGAGCGCAGACCCTGCAGAACGGTATTCCCCATGGCGGGCGCTCTGGAGGACGGCAGGTTTCGGGGCGGGAGGGCAGGAGTGGGTGCCTGCAGTGACCCTGGCTCGTGCTTTCTGAAGTGCGCCGAACAGGAGTGTGTTGCTCCTGACTTCCGGGGAAAGTGTCCGGTCTTGCACCAGTAAGTAGGACGTTAGCTGTGGTCAGCTCAGGCAGGGACCCGTTCTGCCAGGCCCTCTTGGGTGTTTGCGTGAGGACACTTTCAGGAACGTCAGGGCACAGCAGAGTGCCTCCTGCTGCTGCATCCCTGTGTTCTGTGGTCTTCAAGGAGACCCCGCAGCTTCTGCACAGACTCCACAGTAAAGCGTCGTGGCGCAGAGTCACACGACTGCAGGGTTCCCGGCGCGTGCGGAAGTTCGCACTCTGCTGTGGTCTGTTACACGCGCGGTAGCATCACGTCTGGGAAGTCACTGTGCGTGCCTCCGTTAAAAATTCCTCCTTGCTAACCATGCGCACCGCGGCCTGGGCTCCCAGCCCATCCCCGTCTTCTCTGGAGGAGGGTCCGGCTCCCACGGCGCCGGCTGCTGACCGGTGGCGGGGGCTGGAGGCGGGGGTGCCGCGGCAATTTCTTAAAACGAGACAGGAAGGACGTTTGTGGCACCAACGGGCTCTTCCCTGCACGAACGATTTCTCGGTAGCAGGCGACGCTGCTGGACAGCATCTGACCCACGGGAGAACTTCTTCCAAAACGGGAGTCGGTCCTCCCCAAGCCTGCCGCTGCTCTGTGACTCGGTGTGCGGGACAGTCTAGGTCCCCTGATGTCATCTCGGCCGCCCGCACGGCCTCTCCCCCGGGAGCAGTCTCCGTGTCAGGAACACACCTTCTCTGCTTGCCCGCAAGAAGCCTCGCCGCCGTCTTTCAAGACTGATCGGGAGACTGTGGCCGTTCAGTCCTGTCTTCCCGCCCCGCTTCTGGCTCTGGTTCTCTCGCTGTTTCCACCACAGTGGCAGGGACGCCCCCCACTCAAGACTCGGACCCTCACCGTCACCCACGAGGGCTGGAATCCACGTCCTCCGAACCCCCGTGGATAGTCTGACTCTTCCCAGATGTCACGGATCTTTTTGACGGCATCTGGAACGGAGAATCTTTTTCAGGACGTTTCCATCGACTTTGCCCCGATCCATCAGAGGAATCACTCTGATGGCAGCTCCAGCCTTAGGACAGGCGTTTCTTGATAATAAGACTTAAAGATCAAAGTGATTCCTTGATCTGTAGGCTGGCTGTCGCGGCAGCAGGCGTGAACCAACATTAATCTCATCGTCCACCTCCGTCCAGGCTCTTGGGTGCCCAGGTGCCCTGCCAGTGAGCACTAATATTCGCTGGACTTTTTATTTTTAAGATTTTATTTATTTATTTGAGAGAAAAAGCATACGCAGGGGGAGAAGCAGAGGGAGAGGGAGAAGCAGAGGGAGAGGGAGAAGCAGACCCCGCTGAGCAGAGAGCCTGATGCGGGACTTGATCCCAAGACCCTGGGATCATGACCTGAGCCGAAGGCAGAGGCTTAACCGACTGAGCCACCCAGGCGCCCCGAGCAGTAGTTCTGGCAGGGGAGCTCTTGTTTTCTGAGCAGCATTTCCTTCGAGAACTTTTCCTTTGCATCCACGGCCAGGCTCCCTGTCTGGGGCCAGAGGCCAAGCTGTCGGCCTCTCTCGCCTTCCACATGCCTTCCTCTCCGCACTCACTTCCAGCTTTGACGTAAAGCGAGAGACGCGGCTCTTCCTTCACCGGACACCACTTAGCGACCACTGCAGGCTTCTCTAACTGGCCGAATTCCAACACTGTTGTGTCTCAGGGACCAGGGAGGCCCGAGGAGAGGGGGAGGGTGGGGAAACGGCCGGTGTGGGGAGCCGTCGGGATGCACACGACATTGATGAAGTTCATGGTCTTCCGTGGGCGTGGTTCGCCGTGGCCGGAAGCCACTGCAACAGGAACACCGAAGATCACGGCTCACAGACGACTGTAATGACCCAAACAATGAGTCAAGTTTTGAAATGTTGGGAGAATTACCAAAGTGTGACCCAGAGACACGTAGTGAGCAAGTGTGGTTGGAAAAATGGCGCCCACAGAGGTGCTGGCAGCAGGGTGCCAGGAGCCTTCCGTCTGTGAGGAGCGCGGCGTCTCTGCAGGACAAGACGCCCGCCTGCTGGGAAGGCGGCTGGGTGAGCTTCGCGCTCAGGGGCCCCCCATCCCTGTGGGTACGTGTGGGACCCGCTCCGGCCACGGCCCAGGCGTGTGGTCAGCACCTTGGACGCGTGCTCCTTCCTTCACAGCCATGGTTTGCTCTTAGCGTGGCTCTTTCTCGTTAGCGGTGACGCCGTGTGCAGGCCCTCCATCCTTTGAAATGGCGGATGCTTGCCTTACGGCCAGCACATGGTCGCGTCTGGGCCCCAGGGCCCATGAAAGGAAGGTTGTTTTTTTTTTTTTAATTTCATTTATTCATTTGACAGTGAGAGAGAACACAAGCAGGCAGAGCAGCAGGCAGAGGCAGAGGGAGAAACAGGCTCCCCGCCAAGCAAGGAGCCCAACATGGGGTTTGATCCCAGGACCCTGGGATCATGACCTGAGCCGAAGGCAGTTGCCTAACCAACTGAGCCACCCAGGGGCCCCGAGGAAGGTTTTTCTGCACACACGTGTGCGTGCCCTCAGGCCAGGCTCCTCGCGATGCTTGCGGAGTTCGGTTTGGCTCGTTCTGTCCCCTAAGGGCACATGAAGACCCCCACGGTGACCGTGGGTCCCCCGTAGCATGGTCAGGCTTCTGTCTGACCGGGTGCGCACAGACTTGGACTTGGTCCTGGCAGGCAGCCCGAGCCTCTGGTGCACAAGGAGTGCTCTGCCCTCGACCCCGTGGCTCCGGCCTAGCTCCGGCCGCTTGCTTCCCACTGGTGCGGCCACACTGTGTGCTTCCTCCTCAGTGGACCTAAAGGTCCCCTGTGTGTGCAGGACATTCCCCGGTGCAGAGCGTCTGCTCCAACAAGCCAGCACGCTGCATCCACCGGGCTTGCGCGTGTGTCTGAGCCCGCAGCATCGTAAGAGCGGCCTCGGTGCTCACACACTTGGTGGGAAGACCGCAGAAGCAGTCCGTCCCGCAAGGAGTGCTGACCCCTTGGCTCAGTAGTGAAGCCGACTGTGCAGGGTGCTCCAGGGGCGTCTGCCGAGCTCCATGGGGAAGCTCTCTGCTGCCCAGGCAGCCTGCAGCCCTGAGACCCTTGCTGTGGGCCTCTGCAGACCCTTCCGCGGGGCTCCTGTGGGGGGACGGCAGCCTGGGGCCTGCAGGACAGCCTGACTGCCCCTCCAGCAGCCTGGGTGGGTGTCCCCTCCTGCCACAGTCAGCATCACATCTTTGCCCCCTGAGTCGAGGCTGCGGGGTTCAGGGAGGCCAGCGGGTCCAGCCCCTTTCCTGTTGCTTCCGACCAGAGCTGTCCACACAGCGCTGGGGGCCGGCGTGGTCCTTGCTTGGCAGTGAGCCTGCGCGATGTTGCCCTCCTGTCCCTGGAGATTTCCTTCTCTCCTGGCGCTGGCGGGTAGAGGGCGTTTCATCTCCTTCCTGTCACGTGGCCCGTTGCCGCGGGTCCACACACACCGTCGAAGGCGTACTTGGCGCGTCTCTGATGTGTCAGGGCTCCTCCCACCGGCTGTGGGTTGTGCCTTCCATGCCTGCCGCTGCGTCCCTGCTGCTGGGTGCTGGTGCCCCTCCTGCCCCGTGGGCACCGGTGCGCTGACCAGCTGCAGAGAGGTGCTCGTGGGAGCCCCGGCCGGGTGCCGTGCCCCCTGCCAGGTTTGGGTGCAGCCTGGGAGCGGAGCTTCC
The DNA here is from genome assembly GCF_011764305.1 of Mustela putorius furo. NCBI lineage: Eukaryota > Metazoa > Chordata > Mammalia > Carnivora > Mustelidae > Mustela > Mustela putorius. Next base: position 52,517,775 of record NW_025421290.1, on the reverse strand, counting down.
GTCGGCGTAGGTGTGTTAGGCGCTGCTGGCCGCTCTAGGAAACAGGAGAGCTGGGGAGTGAGCTGCCTGACAGCGCAGGCCCTGGCCGAGGTTTGCGCTCACGGGGCTTTGCCATGTCCTGGCCTCCGTCCCGAATGGCGCTGCTGCCCACACCTTCCCAGGCCAGTCTCTGGTTTTTTGGCAGTGGACTCCGGGTGTGGTTTGCAAGCAGGCCAGCGAGAGAGACCCTGCGGGCCCCTTGTCCTCGCTGTGGGCACGTGCGGAGGGCCCGGCAGGTCCCCCGCAGAAGGCAGGAGCTGGTGACCCCAGGCCGGCATCTTTCCTAACTGGGCCCTTTGCGGTTTCCGTCTGTCTTTGGAGTCGTGGCTTGACGGGTCCTCTTCTTGGGACACACTTCTGTCCTTTCCGTGTGTCTGTCTGCTCTGTTAAGTACACGGAGAGTGTGGAGCCCCGGGCGCATGGCCATCAGCACGCTGCCCACTGAGCGTCCGTGCGGACGTGGGCCTCACCGGTCACGGCGGTTGTATTCCTGGGGGCCAGGCCACTGCTCTGCCCTGGGGCCTGTGCTGTGTGGGGGCACCACGCAGCCTGCCCGCTCGGGGCTTCCCTTCCGGCCGCTAGCCACGGCCGCACGTGTCGTCCTTAGGTGGCGGCTGCTGGTGGGCGTGTGCCCGCGAGGGGCGTCTGGGGCAGCCGGGGAGTGTCTCACATGAGCACGGCTGAGCTGTCCGCCCGCTGCCCGCCACCCGCAGCCCTGTGAGCGCAGGGCCACGCGGTCCTTGGCGTCCACCGTGTGCGCACCTGGGCTGCCGGGAGAGCCCGTTCCTGGGAGGCGCCCGCCCGCTGTGCCTTTGCTTGCGTGTTTTGAGAAGTTGAGCTGCCATTCTGTCCCTGCTTGGTCGATGTTTTCACACATCCTGGGTCTGAGTCCTCGCTGGAAGGCGCACCGTGGGTCCTGTCCCTAGCCGATGGCTTGGCTTTTCACGGTCCTGTCTCTTAAGGCATAGAAGTGTCCCGAATTTCCGTGGAGTCCGAATACGTTGGTTTTTTATGGTTAGGGGGTTTTGTGACTTAAGAAATTGTGTCTCCTCCAAGATCTGAGGACCCCGCGGCTTTGCACCCGGAGGCATTGTTTTCCGGTGCGCAGTTAGGGCTGGGACCTACCGCGGGTCGGTCTCGTGCCGGGGGCGTGAGGTTGCGGTGAGGTTTCCGTTTCTCAGTGCGGAAGTCCAGGTTCCCGCCCATCAGCAAGGCTGTCCTTCCGCAGGATGCTGAACGGGTCCATTTGTCCCCAGGGACCATACGTGGGACAGTCGGCCCCAGCCTGTGTTGGGACACCAGGGTCTGTCGTGTCTCTGGAACGGCGCTCTGTGGGTGGGCGTGTGCTGGGCCCGGCGCGTTCACCGAGGCTCTCTGCTCTGTCCCCTTTCAGCCCGGTCTCGGCTTCTCTGGCTCCCTTGTGTGGCGAGTACGCGACCGCGGGGAGACTTGCCCAGAGTTTGGTTGGGATCAGCTGGTGCAGGATGGCTCCATTTCCTCGGAAACGTGGTCGCCTGTAGCTGCTGCCCCGTGGGCGGTCCCGTGGTCTGTGGCCGCCATGACTCCTGCCCCTTCCCCATCTCACGCACCGCTCATGTCCCGGGCTCCGTGCGTGTTCCTGCCGTGTGCGTGTGGCTGCCGTCCCCGGCGCCGTGGGGCAGGGTGGTGACCGTGTGTGTTCTTGGCCGGCTCCTAACCTTGACGTGACAGTGGCCACGGGCGTGTTGTCCGCAAGCACGATGTTCGCATTTCGTCACGTGTCCGTGTGGCCTGTTGAAGTACTGGTACAGGTTTTCTTTTTATCTGGTTGCTGGGCTGAACTGCCCTGATTCTGTGGATGTGAGGCTCCCCTCGTGCTTCTGGGACAAGCCCCCTGGGGCCCCGGGGCGCCCTGTCCACTGTCTGTAAGGGCCCCAGCGTCCTCCTGCATGTGGGGGAGGACACGAAGCCGTCTGGGCCTTCGTCTGGGCCTTCGTCTGGGCCTTCAGTTTTCTTTCTTAAGTCTAAAGTTGGAGGGAGCAGCTTCTCGGATGCGACGCCTTTTCATTGGGTTTTACTGGGACCACTTTGGTTTTTCTCTTCCCCTTGTCGGATTTGGTAAGACGTCATTTTCAGACTCAGACTGTTGTCGGGGTCGCTGGTAAGACCTCGCCCTGGGCTCCGGGGCCTCCTGGCGCAGGAAGACCCTTCTCCGCTCCTGACCGTGCTGGTCTGTGCTTCCCCCCGTCCCCCTCAAGCGGTCTCGCTGGGGACCGCTCAGGCCGGCAGCTGTGCTCACCTCGGCAGAGCGTCCGCTCGTGCCTCTGTCCTGTTTGCTTCCTGCCCGGCTGGAGTCCTCGCTCACTCATTCCTGTCCTCTGCAGCTTCTCGGCTTGGCAGGTCTGGCCACCGTTCCAGGCCTTCTCGTGGTGGTGTTTGCGGGACAGCGTGGATGGCCGTGGGCTCTGCGCAGCCGGGACCCTCAGGCTCAGAGACGGCGCTTTCTCCTTTTCGTTCCGTGGTCTTCTTCACGCTTGGTTTTAAACGACCTCTGGTCCCCCAGCGCAGTTGCCGGACCGGGCCCTGGAGCGCGCCCTCGACCAGCGTCCCTGGTGCCGGCGTCTCCCGCGGCCCGGCTGCCGGGCGGCTGCTTGTCCCGGGGCTGCGAGCCGCCTCGCCGTCCCCAGCCTCCTCCCGCCCTCGACTCTCCCTGGGCACATCCGAGCCGTCCTGGCCGTGGATTGGGGCGATCCCTCGTCTTTGCCCCACGCCAGGCTGTCCGGGCTCCCGGGCCTTGGCACTGGTGCCCCAGCCTGGTGTGCCCCAGCCTGGTGTGCCCCAGCCTGGTGTGCCCCAGCCTCGTGTGCTGCCGTGTCCCTCCCTTCCCCGAGCTGTGCTCCTTAGAGGCCGGTTCCTGAGACCGGCGGGCGGGGGCTGCGCCCCGACCGGCAGAGCCGCGGGGAGGGTCCCGCTCCTCCCGCGTGGGGCGCTGCCCCGCGGCCTCGCCGCGCACCTCCCTTCTGCCCCACGGTGCGCGCCCGTGTCCGCGCCCTCAGCTCTGCTCCGCAGGACCGGGGTGCCTCCCCGTGGCCTCCCGCGGTCCTGCTGTGTCCTTGTCGTTCGGATGACCCTCCTGCAGGAGTCTGCGCCGGTCTGCAGGGAGAGGCCTCTGAGGCGGCTGCGAGCCTCCCTGGGGACCCCGCCGGCAGCCGCTCCTCCTCCGCCCCCGAGCCCAGTGCCAAGGTCTTGATCTGTGTCTGCCCGGCCCTTCGGCCCTTCGCTTGGTTTTGAGTTCTGGTTTGTTTTGAAGTAGGCCCCACCCCGGCGCGGGGCTGGACTCGCGATGCTGAGACGGAGACCTGAGCCGAGGTCAGGGGTCAACACTCCACTGACGGAGCCACCAAGAAGCCCCTAAGTTTGAGTTTTATCTTATTTTTTATTTTTTTAGAACAATTAGAAAAAAACCATTTTTCTTTACTCATTTGAGAGAGAGTGAGAGGAAGATCACAGGGGCAGCGGGAGAAGCAGGTCCCCGCCGAGCAGGAGCCTGATGTGCGGCTGGATCCTGGGACCCCGGGACCGTGACCTGAGCCGAAGGCAGACGCTCAACGCCTGAGCCCCCCAGGCGCCTGCTCCTGACACACGAGTGTGGAACGGCATCTTCCTGACACTCGGGAGGGCGACAGGGGCTTCGGAAGCGTTTTCTGTTACCGGCGGCTTGTGGGGCCCGGAGTTTCTCTGCTTTCGTTGCCTTTTCCCATGAAGTCGCTGATTCTCGGTGTCCCCTCTCACGTCTGCAAAGAGGCTTCTGTGGCAGGTGCCCCCGGAGCCGGTCAGGGGAGTCACTGTGACGCGTGGCCTTGCTGGGGCCCCATCATGTCCACGGCACTGGCCTGACCGTGGGGCCTGGCTGGTGTCACCAAGGTCCTCCTGGCCTGGGGTGTTGTGGGGGCCTGTCCTGTGGACAGAGGGCCTGAGACTCGAGCGGTTCTGCCCGAGACCCACCTTCTGCGTGTTCCTGGGGCACTTTCCCGGCCCGGGCCCTGCCCTGCGCTCATTTTGCTGCCCTCGCCATTGCCGCGGGCCCGGGGGATGCTGTTCAGCCAGTGGTGCGAGTGGAAAGGGGGGCCTAGTTTCCAGACTGCCAGGGTTGCTCGCTTTTACCATTCCCGTGTGGGGAGGAGGCCCAAGGAGGAAGGGGTCCGGCAGGAGTTTCTATTGTTGACATGGTCGCGCGCCCAGGAGCGCGTGGCCCGGGACTCTCCAGTTTGCCTGCTGGGCTTGCTGACCCCACACACAGCAGACTCTGACCTGGAGGGGGTGCCTGGCGGGGCGGGGGCACTGCTGACGGGAGCGGGGTCTCTTTTGGGGTGATGAAATAGTCTGAATTGCGCTGAATATGCAAAAACCGCTTTTTTAAAGATTCTGTTTGAGAGGTAGAGGGTGCAGGCACGTGCATGAGCAGCAGGGGTGGGGGGGGGGGCAGACTCTGCCCCGCAGGGAGCCTGACACAGGCCTCCATCCCAGGACCCCGGGACCATGACCTGAGCTGAAGGCAGACGGTCAACCGGCTGAGCCCCCAGGCGCCCCTAACAACACTGAGTCGTGTCCCTAGAGTGGGCGGAGTGTGGGCTGCACCCAGTGAAGATGTTATGAGGTGACTTCCTGCAGTAATTCTGAGCCCTCAGGCCACCAGGGAGCCCCGCTTTGTTCCAAGAACTCCCAGGCCAGTGGGGAGCCTGTGCTGGGCCCCTTTCTGTCCAGTCAGGGCTGTGGCTGTAGGGACGGTGACCCCCGCCCGTGTCGGCTTAGCTGACGGGAGGCCTCCAGGCTGGCCGGGGTGCTCTGCCAGGAAGGGCGCTGACCATGCGGTCCCCCGGCTGCCGGTCCCTTGGGGCGCTGGCTCCCCAGGTGCCTGTGGCCAGTGGGTGCTGTTCGCCGTGCGTGTGGGGCGGGCAGGCCGGGCCTCGGGAGTGGAGAAGGCCCACAGCCGCCACCTTCCCCAGCCTGCTGTCCTTGTCAGAGAGCACGAGCCTGCTGCTTTCCCGGGCCCAGCTCAGGGGGCCCTTGCCCGGACAGCATCGATCTGGGGAGCCTGTGTGCCGGGGTCCAGTGTGGTAGCTGGGAGTGCGGTGTAGACGGGTACTTACAGTGCAGCTCTTGGGGTGCTCTGACGTGGGTGTCTGGCTTCCTGGTTCTGTGCTGTGGGGCACGTGGCCTGCGGCGACCCTCCTGTCCACACACAGACTTCTGTGTCCCCCCTCCTGTCCACACACACAGGACTCCTGTGTCCCCCTCCTGTCCACACACACAGGACTCCTGTGTCCTCCGTCTCCCAGCTTCTGGGATGCGCTTACCCAGGACCGGGCGTGTGCACATCAAGTCTCGGCGTCCACTCACGGCCCAGCAGCCCCTTCCCACCTCGAATCTGCCAGGTGCTGCGCCCGTCCTTGGGGCCCCAGTGGGCTGGAGCCGCAGCTCTTGGGGTGGGGGTTGGCGTGGGGGTGCCGGCCAGGATGCACACAGGGCCCTGCTGGGAGGGCTGGGGCCACGACCCAGGCTCCCGGGTGCCGGAGCAGGAGGCAGGCACTCAGCCGTGGGGCCATGACCGTCCAGCCATGTTGTCCGTCCCTGTCTGTGCGGAGCACGTGGTGATACTCAGTGGCGAGGAGTGGCTTCCGGCTGGCTGACGCACGGCCCTCTGCCGGCCCTGGAGCCGCCGGGGTGAGGAGGGGAGTGGACGTCGTGGGTCCCGGTGCCCGCACACGAGGCTTGGGCCCCACGAGAAGTGGACCTGACGCCACAGAAGGGCGCGAGCCGGCGTACGTCTCTGGTGCCGGGAGCCAGTGGTAACGTCTCGTATTGTGTCCCAGGGAGACGCCAGATCCACCACCTGGGGAGCCAGCTGCAGCTCAACCAGCACTGCCTGGACACAGCCTTCAACTTCTTCAAGATGGCCGTGAGCAAGCACCTGACCCGCGGCCGCAGGATGGCACACGTGATCGCGGCCTGCCTCTACCTGGTGTGCCGCACCGAGGGCACCCCCCGTATCCTTTGCCTCGGGCTCCTCGTGTGGGACGGCTCTGCGCGGGTCCCCCCGACTGGGCTCAGTTGCCGCCGTGACCTGCTGTCTGTGTTCTCTTCTGGCCCTGGGGACGGACTGTCACGTTGGATTTCGTGGCCCCTCACTGGCTGGGAACGGGGCAGCCAGGTGCCCGGCCCCCGTGGCCATTGGGGAGGGCAGGAGCACTCTGCCTGAGACCGGCCGCTGTCCTGCTGTCCTCCCGCCCCCGCCGGCCGCCGGCCCTTCTAGGAGAGGACGGGGTCTGATCCACCGTTGCGGTTGGGCTGCCGGCCCTCTTGCACAGACCTGGCAGGCTGTCCCGTGTGCCCCCCCGGGAGAACCTCTGGGGCTTTCTCGCCCTTCGCCCGGGCCCCTCCCCCTCTGCACCTGCCGTCCCCTGGGTTCCATTCACCTCTCTGACACGGGCCCTGCTCCGGGCCCCGTGTTCTTGTTCTGCATAGCACAGCCTCCAGCGGTTTCCTGCAGGTGGTTTCCGTGTGTGCTCTCGGGGCCGGGCCGGTGGACCCCAGGCTGCACTGGTTTCCAGGATGTGGACAGCGGTGCCCACTCCTCTGTCCAGCAGCTGGGCGCCCTGACCCTTGGGCCTGCATCTGTGGTGACTGTGCTGTTCCCCGGAGGCCCTTGCTCTCCAAGCTGTGCACCCAGAGTCCCTGACGTGGCCTCTTAAGCTGCTCGTGTTTCCTCCCTGGGCGTCACTCTGGCTCACAGCGCGGCCGCCAGCTGCCTTCCCGTGTGTACTCCTTCCGCACTCCCACTTCCCTTCCACGGCGGGGCAGTCCGTCTCCCGCCACGGCTTCACTTCTGCTCCCACACTTGCACCCGGAGGAGCTCTGTGTCCTCTGAGCGCTGCGTCTTGGTGATGTCCTGTTCTGGGGCCACAGCCGCCCTCTGGGTGCCTCTCGCGGCATCTGTGTCCCCCTCACAGGCTGTCCTCACTGGCCGTGGCTCTTGTAGGTATGTGGGGGCCACCGGAAGGGTCCTGGTAGCAGGGTGCATGGCTCGAAGTGTTGGCTGCCCTTCCGGTTGGGCAGTTCTCGGTACAAGAATCTTTCATTAAAGTGTAAGATTTGGGAAACCTAGGATCTGAGCACAGAGTACCTGACGCAGGTGAACGCTGGAAGCAGGCGTGGGCTTCGGGTTCTGGTCACCGCATCCGCCAGATGCCGCCGCTACCTGGACACACCTGTCTTGCCTCTGCTGTGCTCTGTCCCCCCCAATCCCGTGTGTGGTGTGGATGTCCCTGAGCGGGTGCACGAAGCTTGAGACTGAGCTGGCGCTGCTCAAGTTCCCAGGAGTGCTGGGGAGCTGGACGCAGTGTGCAGGCCAGGCTCTGGAATCTGGCCGGAGGGCGGGGGCTCAGAGCAGATGCTCCCGTGGGAGAAGTAGGTGTAGACAAGCCACCCAGCTCGCTGGCCACGGGGGGAGGTGTGCTGTGCCTTGTGGGCTGCGGTGGGAGGGAGAGGGCATGGCCCCTGTGGGGGACCCTTTTTCATTACGGCAGAGTTCCCCCTCGGCCTCCTAAGAAGTGCCCTCAGACACACTGGGCCACGGTGCCCATGGCAGCACCGTCACTGTCACCCGAAGGGGAGGCTGGACAGGGGCCAGGCCAGAAGGGTCTTGCTGTCTAGCCCACTGTCCCTGGACAGAAGCATCAGGGGGCAGCCACACAGCCCTGTTGTTGCTGGGCGGGCCCACGTGCACCCGTGGGAGGGTCCTCGCTGCCACCGGAGCCTGTGGCATTCACGGATCCTGCTGAGCTGCCGGTAGGCCTGAGCTTGGAAGCTGTGTGTGTGGGGAGGCCGCCGTCCCCTGCGACTGGTCACCAACCCCGGGGGCCCGAGTGGGAGGGACAGATGTGCCCGGCACACCACTGCCTGCAGCCCTCCTGCTCCAGGCTGGCACACGTCAGGGGTGGCCGGTGTCACTGGGTCCCAGGAAGTTGCAGATTCAAAGACTACGCACTGATTTGTTGGCCGCCTGGGGGCTTCTGACCTCTGGGGGCTGCTGGCCAGCATGTCCGTCCTGCCCTGACCGGTGTGTGTGGCTGTGTCTGGGGTCGAGGTCCGGGCCAGGTGTCTGTGCGGCGAGTAGTCTCCCCGCCAGCTGTGGCCATCATGGTGGGACTTCCCTGGGGCTGAACTCTGGCCACGGGCCGCCTTCGCATCTGGTCCTTTACGGCTCATGTGTGCACTTGTTTTTCTGCCCGGCTCGTAGAAACGCTCTTGTGGGGTCCCTTCCAGAAGCTTTTAGTTTTACGGGTTCCCTGGGAATTCGGGGCTTCCGAGGGGTGGGCTTTGCTGCGCTCCCAGGTGCCCCTTCCTCGGGTGTCTGCGCCGTCCTCAGCCTCTGTTCTCGGGAAGCTTTTGAACCAGATTGTCGATTCCTCTGAGAAACCGTGCGAGATGTTTGGGTCGGGTTTACGGACCCACGTGTGGGGGTGGAAAGTGACTTGCTGTTAGCAACGCCGAGGCTTCCCGCCAGTGACCATCGCGGCTGCCTCCTGCTGCCCCCGCTTGCGGCTGTGTTACTGCTGACGCGGGGCCTCTGCCGTGCTGGGTTAGCTCGGTCCCCAGCGTGCGCTCCGCACGATCGCAGACGGCCCCTCGCGGACGCGCACAAGCGCGGTCCGGTTTCCCACACTGATGTCACGTCCGATACGACGAGTCCGTTGTCAGTCCTGCTGTCTGACTGTCGGGATCTCGCTGCCTTGGCGATGGCGCGCGGCCCGCTGCGGTGCGTCCCTCCCCGCCTGTGTCCCGTCGCCGTCTGCTTGCCCGTCTGCACGCCCATGCGGCTGCGTGGTGTGTGCTGGGAACGGCGCTGTCCACGCCCGGTGTGCAAGGCCACGGGCTCCGGCCGGTGCCCTTCATCGGCCAGAGCTCGTGTCCTCTGTCCTGTTGCCGAGGGCTCTTGTCAGGACGGGCGTGGGTCTCGGCGTCTGGACGGTCACGCGGGCTCCAGCCCTTTGCTGCCGCTGTGGTGAGCCGCGCTGACCTCCAGATGCGGAAGCAGCCTTGGCCGCGCTGTGTCCCCCCTGCTGGTGCTGCCGGCGTGTGTGCCGGTGTCTAGTGGGGGCTCGTGCAGTCGGCCTGTGCTCCGGTCACATCCTTGTCGAGGCCACACGGCACCCGTGGGCTGGGGACCGTTGGCACCGTTTCTTCTTCCACGGCTGGGCCTTCAGCGTTGTCCTTGTGCGAGTGTCGTAACTGCCGACTCTCCTTCGGCCACCGGGACGGCAGCACGTGGGCCTCGGGCCTGTTGTGTCAGCTCTGCACGGCCTCATCTTGTCCACGCGGTGCAGACCCTGCATGTTGACAGAGCCCTCGACCCTGCTGGCACCTGCTGCCACGGTGGACACTGCCGGCTTTAGGAGTTTCTTTTCTGGGTGATGGCTTTATGGAGATGAAGCGCACATTCCGCACAGCTGACCCGGTAGAGCCCACGGCACCGCAGGGCCCTTGCCATGCCGCCTGGGAGACAGCCGCAGCCCGCGGTCCATACCTCCCCGAGGGTCCGTCCATCTCTGCGGTCCGTCCCTCTCTGCGATCTGTCCGTCTCCGTGGGTCTGTCCATCTCCCTGGGTCCGTCTCCGTGGGTCTGTCCTTCTCCGTGAGTCTGTCCATTTCTGCGCTCCGGTTGTGTCCACAGGTCCGTCCGACTCCGTGGTCTGTCCTGGGTGTGGCAGGGAGCTGTAGGCCGGCCTTCTGGCTGTGGGAGGCTCGTGTGTGGATGCAGCCTGCATGTCCGAGGGTACGTCCCTGGGTATGGAGAAGCTGGTCAGAGGCAGGTGCGGTCAGTGCGACAGGAAGCTGTGGCCTCTGTTCCATGGCGGCCCCGCCAGCAGGTGCTTGGGTTGGGGCGGCCCCCGCCTCTGGCAGCGTTGGGAGCTGTAGGGGGCGTCTTGTCTGCGTTTCCAGGGTAGCTCCCGAGGGCGAGTTGTTCTCACGCGCGTGGGAGCTCCGTGCTTCTCCTCCACGTGTCTGCTCGAGACTTTCAGCTGTTACTTGGCCTTTATTTTATGATAATCGTCCGAACAGACTTCCTGTTTTAGAGCAGTTCCAGGTTAGAGGCAAGACCGGTGCAGCCTCCCCCGCGTCCCCGACCCCACCCACGTCGGCACACTGTGTCTGTCCTGTCCCACCCCTGCCCGTCACATCAGGCGGAGGCCTCACTGCCTCGAGGGTCCCCTGTACTCCCCTGTCCATCCCTGGGCCCCACCCCACCCCGACCCGACCCCCCGGTAGCCCCGACATGTCGACCATCCCTGGAGCTCTGCCTCCAGGCTTGCTGCGTCTTGCGCATCTGTCCCGACACCGCGGGTTCCCGCTCGCTCCTGCGGACGGCGCCTATGACTCCCCGGCTGGCTCTTATCTCTGCACGTGGTCCCAACTCCCCCCCAACAGCTGGCACCCTGTCATCTGGTGGTGACCCTACTGCCCGAGGGCACGCCTTCGGAGACGGCGAGAAGCAAGCCTGCCCCTCAGTCCAGGCCCTGCGAGGTGGTGGTGGGGTGTCCGGGACCTCGTGGGGCTGTGGCATCGGGGGACTCTTTCTTCCTCTGTGCGTGGACCCAGGGTCTCCCTCCTGACACGTGGTCTACTCTGATCTCTCTCTGTTACCGTCTCAAAGCCGCAGCAGAAAGTGAGTGATGGGACATTTCAGCACACTTGACCGGGTGCCTTCCTCAGCAGCCGATGTCCTGTGTTTTGTGTGTGTCCCCCTGGGTTCCAGGTCACGGAGGACATGATCTGGTTAGTCTTTAATCATCTGCTCAAGAGTGAGGACAGGTTCCATGCCAGAGTGCCCACAGCTGTCCCCTCAAACGCCAGCACTGTGGAGGTGCCGCCCGCCACCAAAGGGGACTAGCTATGTGTCTGTCCCCCAGAGCCACACGTTGTGGCCCCGTGCAGCGCCTGGCAGGCTCTCAATAGCTACCGAGGGATGGAGTGAGTGTCCCGGGCTCCTGGGCTGTGTCCACAGGGGACAGGGGTGCTCCGCAAAGGGTGACTTCGCCGGTCCCGTGGCGTGGTTCCCAGGCTCTGGTCGCCTGCCGCCGGCCCCTCACCCGTCCGGGGAGACCCAGCGCTGAGCCTGGATTCGTAACAAGGTGCTGTGGCCGGGGGTGGGTCTGCGCCTCGGGAAGCGGTCGGGTCCTGGAGCCCGGGGGCTCGAGTGCAGACGTTCCTTGACCCCCGCCACAGACATGCTCCTCGACCTCAGCGACCTGCTCCAGGTATCCAGGCTTCCCTCCTCAGCCCCTTTCCCGTGGGGGCGGGGGCTGCACCCCACAGCCCAGAGGCCGGTCCTCAGAACAGAGGACACACCGGGGTGGGGGGCAGTAAACACGGGGTCACCGTGCTGTCCTGGGGGCCGGGCGACCTCGGTCTCCGAAGCAGCGGAAAGGCCCTGGAGAACGTGGTCTGAGGGAAGGAAGATGCTTTAGCAGAAACAGAGCACTGAAACGCGGGTTTCTTCAGCAGTAAAGCCCACGTTGTGTCTACGTGGGGACCCTGTGTGGCACCAGGAAAGCATATTCCGTTGCTTCCCCCGTTTGCAAACTACTGAAGATGATAGAAGGACCTAGCATGGGGCCGCCTGTGCGGACGGGAGGCTCACGGGGGCGGGGTCAGCGGGGTTCTGCATCCTGTCCCTGGGGGCAGCGCTGGGGCCGGCGGGGGGATCACTCCCCAGAGGGCTCGGAAAGAGCAGGGGGCACGGAAAACAGGCATGACTGCCGTGTGAGGGTGTGTGGGACCCACAGAGATCCCATGCCCTCGAGGAAGGCTGGTCAGGTGCCGGTGCCCCACACGCCACAGGGCCTCGCGCTGACGGAGCTGGCCTTCTGCGCAACCAGAGGCTGCCCGTGTGCGTGTGTAAACGGCACCTCCTGGGAGTCCTGCTGAAGCAGACCTGTCGGACGCGGGAGCCCAGCACTCCTCGGCTGTGCCCCTTCCTGGGCTTCCCAGCAAGGACGGAGGGAGGCTGGCGTGGGGCTCCCAAGGGCTGACACAGGCTCAGAGTTCAGTTCCCACTGAGCACCCCCTGGAGGAACTGGGGGATCCTGACACCCCACGAACTTGTGGCCGGCACAGGGGCACTTGGCTGTCTTCGTGCAGAGCCCATCTGCCCGGTGGACAGGAGCGGGAAGACTGGCCAGCCACAGCGAGCTGTGACCGGCCGCCTCCACGGAGCTGAGCCATAAACCCAGCGAGGGGTCCTCAGGGTCCGTGTCACTGTTTCTAACGTAGAGAGCCCTTCCCTGTCGCATCCGGGTCTCCGTCTGCCTGGGCCAGGGCCAGGGAGGTGGGAGATGGGAAGGGGCGGTGGGTCAGGGTGGTTCTGCTGCGGTGGGGAGGGGCAGGTGAGTGCCACCCTGGTCCCAACGGGCATGAGGCGAGGAGGTGCAGGAGCTCGGGGTGCCGCTAGGAGACTTCCACACGCGCACAACCGACAGGCTCACTGCGCGCGCACCCCGGTGGGCAGGCCGGGCCAGACTCCTCTCAGAAGGCAAGCTCTGGGAGCCCCCAGCCCTGGGAAGGGGGCTTGGAGAAGGTGGCCTGGATGTGAAGTGCAGCGTCCCCCACCCCTCCGTCTTCTCCGCAGGCACCGGTCTCTGCTGCCTGGGAGCCCCTGGCGGGCGCTCTTGGCTCTTCTTCCTGGTCTTTTCTGGTAGCTTCCTGGGCACGAGGCTCAGGGGCCCTCATTCAGGAGCTCACGGGCCAGCCTTGATGGGGCAGAGGAACTCTGGGGAGACCAGCGGCAGGGGGCCAGGGCCAGGACACTGAGGCCTGCAAGCCCCAGGGGCAGGGGCAGGGGCCAGGCCTCTCTCCAGCTTGGGCTGAAGGGGCTAAGCCCAGGCTTTTCCCAACTGTGCGCCTCATCCACATGGAACAGCTTCTCCCATGCCTGCCATCAAACACGGCTCAGAAGCCCCTTACCCACAGGCCCCCTGCCAGGCCTTCATGCGGCCCGGGACTGCATGAAACCCCAGGCTGGCCATGCTGGTGGTCTGCACCCCAGAATCCTAGACCCCGTGTCCACCTGCCAGGAACTTGGCCAGGCGGTGGACTCCACAGCAGCTTTGGGCTTGATGGGAGCAGCTGGGGGCAGGTCAGCCCCTGAGACCTGCAGAGAGCCTCAGCCGGGAGCAGGTCCACAGGGACACAGACAAGGATTCCAACAAGGGGCCGAGGCCACAGCCCGCAGGGAGCATGCAGGGGTGCACACCGGTGTGAATTACAGTGAACTTGGGGCGCACCCACCGCTCTCAGCGGCTTCTCTTACCAATGCAGTCATTGTGGAGACAGGGGTAGCGGGGATCGGGAGGCGGGTGGGCGTGGGGACCAGGGCAGGCAGGAGCACCAGCAGCTCTGACGGGGATCGGGAGGCGGGTGGGCATGGGGACCGGGGTGGGCGTGGGGATGGGGGCAGGCAGGAGCACCAGCAGCTCTGACGTGGGATCTGTCGGACTGAGGGAACCGAGCAAACGTTTCAGAAACCCCGATGCCGTCCTCAGTTGTGGCCTCTTCCTCACAGGTGAACGTGTATGTGCTGGGGAAGACCTTCCTCCTCCTGGCAAGAGAGCTGTGCATCAACGCGCCGGCAATAGGTACGGCGGGGCTGGCAGGGGGGCCGCAGCCTGGCCGGAGCTCGGAGTGGGAGGGGGTCCTGTGCAGGGACGGGAGCTTCCGCAGGCAGGCAGGGAGCTCTGAAAGGGAGCCGAGAGCCCGACGGTTTGGGGGTTACCTCTGGCTTGAATGCAGCGTGCCCGTGGTCAGTCCCTGGCAGGTGTAGAGCAGGCCACAGAGGGAAACAGGCCCCATCTGTCTACTGTCTGGGGAACACAGCCAGTGGCAGATGCTCCGGGGCAGGCAGGACCCCGATGGACGGAGCGGGGGCTTCCCTAGGCTGTTCCACCTTCCCTGGGGCTTTCCCGAGGGGAGCGTGGTCAGTCGCCAGCGGGGGCCTCGACACGCGTATCTCACGGAACAGAGTGCAGCTGGGTAGGGGTGGGCGGGGGGTGCAGGGTGGTCCCCTGGGGCTGGGAAGCCAGGGTCTGGCGGTGTGGGTCAGGAGAGGGGCGTGGCGGCTGAGCTAGGCCAGGCTAGGTCCCCTTCCAAGAGGCCACGTCCCTGTGCCGAGTGACACGGCTCCTCCCTCTGGGGGTCAAGCTGAGGTTTTTCAGAAACAGAGCAACTGTCCAGAGTGTGTGCAGCCTGGGAGGGCCCAGAGAGCCTGTCTTACCCCGAGGCCGGCCTGCACGGGGCCATCTGGGGCCTGCAGCCCGAGGCCGGCAGAGAGCCCCACCGCACCCACCACCCTCAGATCCAGGAGTCCTCCAGTAGGGCTCGGTCCGAGAGGCTGGGAGGCCTCAGGAAGCGCGACGCAAGCAGACACCGGGCCTCTTCCAGAGCATTGCACGCCAGCCCCACGCGGAAGCTGACCGACACCCACAGGGACAGGCGGCCCCCGGGAGGCAGTTTGTTTCGAACCAGGAAGCCTGGCGTAGCTGTGGGGGCTTCTCTGTGTGCTGGAAGGGACGCGCCGTCCACAGGCGTGCGGGAGAGCGTGGGTCTCCGCTTCCCGGTCCCTCGCTCGCTTCTTTCTCGGTGGCTCCTGCTTCGTGGAAACCTTGTTACGGAGACGCAGTTAGATGTGGACTACTTTAGGTGACTTTTCCCAATTTTGGTTTGAAGGGAAGGTTTTAGGTTAAGCGTGGTACCGCCGCGAACTCACGGGCGGGAGGGATGGCAGAGCCCACAAAGCAGGCGGTGTGGGCCCTGCGGGAGGGGCCTGTACGAAGCCTTGTACCCCCGGGTCTGCCCAGCAGCCAGAACTCAGAACCCCCGGCCCTCGGCGTGCGGGAGAGCCTCTGGCTCCCGCTCCGAACCGCCGCCGACTACGGACAAGAGAGATAGAAAGAAGCGAAGCCTTTAATGATGTCAGTAAGGCAGCCGGCAGGGGACAACGGGGTCGCACCGTCCCCCGCACGTCCCTTCCCGGCGGGGCCGGCCGCAGAGAGAGGCCTCTTCCTGGTGCCTGACCTAGCACGGCCACGCCGCCCCTCAGCCCCTCAGGCGTAGAAGATGAGCTCGGGGATCTGCCCACCCTGCACCCCGGTCCCGTTGGTGCTGTCCGAGGAGCACTGGAACTGGAAGGTCACCTTGCCACACTGCACTTCCGTCATGCCTTCCTGCCCGAAGTAGCTGAGCTCGCTGCCGTCCAGGACGGCGCTGGCTGTGTAGAAGGTGTCCTGCTCCACCTGCACGGGGTGCTCGAACCACACCGGGAAAGTGCTGCTGGAGCCGTCCGACACGAACCTGGTCCGCTTCTGCGCCAGCACCAGCCCTAGCCGCTTGAGTTCGATCTTGACGCTGTACTCGGCTTTGCCGGCGCTGGAGCCGTACAGGCCCAGCCCCGCGACAAACACCCTCCTGTCCACGGCGAACTGGATGCTGTCGCAGCGCCCGCGGTAGCGCCACTGGTTGCTGCGGTAGGCGGACGACTGGAAGCGGTGGCAGCGCTGCGGGGCCAGGCCCTTCCTCTTGGTCAGGGGGAAGCTGAGCGGGGGCTTGTTGGCTGCCGTGTACCACAGGAAGATGCTGTGGGTCTCCTCCAGGGTCAGGACGTCCGACTGGGCAGCGCCGTTGGCAAACTCCTCCAGGCTCATGGTGGGGATTCGGACCAGGTAGAGGGCGGGCCCCAAAACGTGCCTCTTGTTGCGCGCGGTGACCGGCAAGCCCTGTCTCTTGCACTCTGCCTCGGCCCAGTTGAGCACGGCCTCGAAGACCACCGCCTCCTTGGCGTTGAGGGCCTCCCGCGTCACGATGATTTCCAGCGTCTGCCAGTCGATCTCACAGAAGCCTTCAGACCGCAGAGCCATCTCGGCCTGCGCATCGATGACCTCCCAGCAGCGCTGGGTCAGCTCGGGCTCCTCAAACAGCCGGCTCTGCGACAGCAGGACGCAGGCGTTTTTGGCTTCCAGACTCGTCTCCAGGAAGTTGACGCAGGCTTTCGCTAGAGCGGGGACGATGTACTTCTTGGCAGCGTAGAGAGTGGCCAGCACCGTGTCGGCTTCCAGGTCGATCTCGTCGCTGTACATGTACCTGGGCGGGGGCGGGGGCTGCGTCACGGGATGCTCGGGGTGGCCCTGGACAGCGGGAGCACCCACGGCCGCCCCTCCCTGCGCCCCGGGCGGCGCGCTTACTTGAGCAAGATGAGGAAGGCCGCGGGCTCCACGTCGGGGATGTGGATTTCCGACTTCACTTCGGCCAAGTCGCCGTAGAACATGGCGTAGAAGACGGAGCTGCCCACGGCCAGGACGTACTGCGGAGGAGACCCGAGCTGCCCTGAGCTGAGCCGCGCCCCGCCCCGCCCCGCCCCCGGCGGAGGCCTGGAAGCCGCGACCCCCTCCCTCCCAGGTTGGGGAGGGCGCCCCGGGAAGGGCCGGGCGAGCCCTCACCTTGTGGGCGGGCACCCTGCGGGCCGCTCCCGGGGGCCCCACGACGAAGTGCACGTCGGCCATGAGCTCGTTGTTGAACATGAGCGCGTTCCTGCAAAGGGCAGACGCGCGGGGCGCGGGGGTCAGGCCGGAGCGCGGCGCGGGGGGTCAGGTCGGGGCGGAGCGGGGCGCGGCGGGGCGGGGTGGGGCGCGGGGGGTCAGGGCGGGGCGGGGCGCGGGGGTCAGGGCGGGCCGGGCTCACCGCTCGCGCAGGGTCGGGTGCACCGCCTGCCAGCTGGGGCTCTCCAAGTTGTTGTTGTCCGGCGCGGGCGGCGCGGGCGCGGGCGGCGGCGGGGCGGGCGGCGGGGCGCAGGGCGGGCCCTTCCTGCCCGCGGCGGCGGCGGCGTTGCTGTTGGCGATGTCCGTGGCGGTGGCGGCCGCGGAGCCGGCGGCCGGGTACAGCTCCGCGGCCATCTTCGCGGGCAGGGCGGCCTCCGCGCGCGCCGGCGGGGGACCGAGCGCCCGAGCGCCGCGCCGGGGCCGGGGGGGCGGCTCCGCGAGCACCAGGAGCGCCGTGAGGCACTGCGCCACCCGGCCGTGCAGGCAGGCCAGGGGCAGCAGCATGGGGCCGCCCGCAGCCCGCAGCCCGCCCGCCGGCGCGCCCGCAGCCCGCAGCAGGGGGCGCCGTCCCGGCCGCCCTCGCCCCGCCGCCCGGCGCCTGCGCGTCACGTCGCGTCACGCCTCTCCGCCGCCCCTACCCCGCCGCGCGGACGACGTGCGCGCTCGCGGCCCGCGCCGCCCCGCCCCTGCCCTCGCGCGGGCGACGTGCGCGCCCCCGCGCCGCCCCCCCCTCCCTCCGCTGGCTGCGCGCAGACGCGCGTGCGTGTCGGTGCGGGGCGCGCAGGAGCCCTCGGGAGGCCGCTCGTGTGCGCGCGCTGCCCTGGTCTCCGGGACTGCCCTCGTCCCCCGCGGGCCCTGTCGCCCGCCGGTCGCTCCCGGGGCCTGCTGGGCGCCCCGGCCGGACCGTCCCTGCGCCCCCGCGGGCTCGCCGCGCTCCGCCGACAGTGCGGCTCCACCTTCACCCCAGGCGGGGGCAGAGCAGGAGCCCGACCCGGAGGGGGATTCGTGACCTGAGCCCAAGTCAGGTCCTGAGCGGAGAGAGCGCCCTCCCCGGCACCCCGGTCCTTGCTGGTCCGCTGAGCCTTTGAGTTTGCAGCTTCCCGGACAGGCTGTCGGTGAAGGTCGCTGTTTAGAGGCGCGGGCCGAGCTGGTCTCTCTGTGGCCAGTCTGCGCTTCGGGCGCTTGAGGCAGAGCGTCCTGGGAGGGCTCCGTGTCCGCGGTGTCTCCAGGCTCTGCTGGCCGCCGCCGGGCTGCAGGGCACTGCCGTGCCAGCCCACGTGGGGCTTCCAGGGTCTGGAGCTCAGTCCGGTGGCCCCTCGTGGACGTGGACTGATCGGCCCCCCAAAGGAGGGTGCTTGATGTTGGTGGACAGCAGGGTCCTGCCGATCACCACCTGCCCCACACGCCTGCTCTCTGGCTGGCCTGTGGCCCCCTCAGGGAGCTCCCTCTTCAGGCCTCAGCAAGGACTTCCTGACGACCCCGTCCAGAGCAAGTCTGGCCCCTGGTGTTCCAACGGCCCCGCATGATTGGGTCAGCTGAGGGAGGGAGAGTGTGTGCACGGGTCCCTCCTGAGCTTTCCCCTGCGCGGAAGAGTATGGTCACTTGAGCTGCCCCTGCACCTGCAGACAGCGGGGGGAAGCCGTGGCTTGAGTTTCGGATGGTGAACTCAGCCAGCGAGTGGGGAGCAAGCAGGCTCCGTCCCAGTGGCCATCCGGCAGGTGCCAGACACAGCCGCAGGTGTCGCGTGTGTCCACGAGCACGCAAGTGCCCGTGCAGGCTTAGCGTCCGACCCCTGCGGCTGCTGTGGGAGGGACGGGGCCGCCAGCCCCTACCAAGGGCCGGGGAAGCCATGCAGTTGGAGGAGCAGGAGGGTCACCCCTAGGACGGGTATCCTGCTAGGTGGTGCTGGTGCGCCACCCAGAGCTGGAACACGCATGTTCCATGGGGCCTGGGGGAAGGGGACGCACCCTGGGCGGCACTGAGGCACCCCCGTCTGCGGCAGATCCGTGCCTCTACATCCCGCGCTTTGCTCACCTGCTGGAGTTTGGAGAGAAGAATCACGAGGTGTCCATGACAGCCCTGAGGCTCCTGCAGCGCATGAAGAGAGACTGGATGCACACTGGCCGGCGCCCCTCGGGCCTCTGCGGGGCAGGTAGGACGGGTCAGGAGGCCTGGGGTCAGGAGGGCCAGGTCCTCTTGGGTCTCCCATCGGGCGGGTAGGACTGCATGGGGTCAGCAGGACGGGTCCCCTCGGGTCTCCGTGGGGCAGGTAGGATAGCCCGGGGTCAGGAGCGCCAGGTCCCCTTGGGTCTTTGTGGGGCAGGTGGGACAGCTGGGGTCAGGAGGGTCAGGCTCTGCTGGTTGTGGGGGTTACTGTCTCCAGAGCTGTCCTGTCCCTCGAGGGCTCCCATGAGGCCAGCCCTGTCCCTAGTGCCAAGTCACTACTGTTGACGATCCCTGGCCTTTTGGGCTGGCTCCTTGGCCTCCCAAAGGGTAGCTGTTTGGTCTCCCTCTGCGTTTTCTAGCTCTGTCCCTGACGCCTTGGGGTCTGATGTAGCCCTTGGGCCTGGAGTCCTCCCCAGCAGGCCTTTACGCCTGTCTGGTGGCCTCTACTCCAGGACACCCCCACTCCCCGACTCCTGGCTCCGGTCCTTCCTGGGATGCCGAGAGCCTGCGTTCCCGTGCTCCGCGGCACGGGGCCCACTCTGGGCCGTGTTCCCAGAGTCCTTACCTCTGTTGCCAACCGGTGCTTGTTGGGTGTCACCTCAGAGTTCGCTCACCAGCTTTGAGGGGTCCCACAAGGTTCTCAGAAGATGCGTTTTTCTTTTCTGAGTTTGAGACGGAAGGCGCGACGCCGCACTTTCTGACTCCCCGCTGTGGCGTAGTTGCACGCAAAGCAGCACGCGGCTCTCGGGTGTGGGACCTCACGAGCACTGGGCAACGGTCACCGGCCGTGAGACCCCATAGCCCTCCCGGGCAGGACTCCCACTGCCCAGGTCACCACCCTGGCCCGTCCTGAGGCTTGACCTCCCCTGTTCCTTGCCCCGTCATGCTTCTTTCCAGCACTTCTGGTTGCGGCCAGGATGCATGATTTCCGGAGAACCGTCAAAGAGGTCATCAGCGTGGTCAAGGTGTGTGAGTCCACACTGCGCAAAAGGTAGGTGGCTTTCGGTCGTGGCTTGGGGTTCAGACACCTGCTCTGTGTGCTGACCACAATTGCCTCTGCGGCCCTCCCGTCCACTGGTCTGGCCAGGACCCAGAACGGCCTGGGTCGTCGAGGGGCTGCCCGCCTCTGTCCAGGGTCTTGGTCCATCTTCCTGGCCCCCACGAGCTGCGCCTGCAGTGGCCCTTCTGCCCACACCCCAAGGTAGGTTGGGGTGCACTGAGAGCCCTCCCAGGAAGCCCGGGTGTCCACAAGCCCCCACTCTGGGCTGCGGTGTCTGTGGGGCGGCCGAGCTAGCTGCAGCGTCAGCCGCGGGTGGGCTGGACGGGGTTGTCAGGAGCCCCATCACCGGTCCCTGTCGGGGCCGTTTTCACTCGAATCTGCCACGTGCAAGGTGTTTCTCGTCTGAGATCGTAGCCTGCGGCGCTTTCTGAAGCAGATAAAGTATTTTGCACGTTTGATGTCTAGTTCTCTTTGGAAGTTTTTTTGAAATAAGTTTTTTATTCTTAGACGCCCCGCAGGTCGCGTGACGTGGGTAAGCTCTAGCCGGCGACTACCCAGGGCTGCCGGCTTGGTCTCCTTGCGCTGGGCCTCCTCCGAGTCTCCCCGCGGGAGCGACCAGTGCGACCTTTCCTCCCTGGGGCCCCGCTGGTGGCCGCGGCGAGGAGGGCTCGTAGCCGAGGGTGGCCGGGCGCCGGGCGGCTCTCTCCTGAGGCTTTCTTGTTCCAGGCTGACGGAGTTTGAGGACACGCCCACGAGCCAGCTCACTGTGGACGAGTTCATGAAGATCGACCTGGAGGGGGAGTGCGACCCCCCATCATACACCGCCGGGCAGCGGAAGCTACGCATGAAGCAGGTGAGTGCGCCCCGCGCGGGCGGGCCGGGCCTTGGCCGTGCAGCACGCCGGCATCTTGCGGCGTTACTACGTCTTGTGTCCTGTTTTTACTTTGAAACGGGCCAGGTCGGGTCTGTGTCTCCACGGCATGCAGGGAGAGGTGGGCGGTGCCCCAGCGGTCAGGTGGGGTTAGGGGCTGAGCCCTCGGGGCATGGGACGTGGGGTGCCAGGTCCCTCGATGGCCCCCACATCTTCCCCACAGCCATCAGGGTCAGCCCTGGCTCTGCCCTGGGCGGGCTCAGTACAGTCCAGTTCCTTGGGCGTGGGAGTCGGCGTGTGTCGGGGCTGGGGACCCAAGCGCCGTGCAGCCGCTTCCCCACATGACGTCTTTGTTTCCACTGTTGTTTCAGCTCGAACAGGTCCTGTCCAAGAAACTGGAGGACGTCGAAGGTAACCCGCCGGCCTCACCGTGACAGGTGCCTCCGGCCCCTAGAGCAGTGGGTTTGAGCTCAGTGTGCGCGGTCGCCCCCTCCAGGTGAGATCTCCAGCTATCAGGACGCCATCGAGAGCGAGCTGGAGAACAGCCGGCCGAAGGCCAAGGGGACCCTCGCCAGCCTGACCAGAGACGGTGAGCACAGCCGCGTCCCCCACGGCCTCCAGGGGCTGGCCCTGCTCACGTCACCTGCGCCAGGCACTCCCTGCTGGCCAGCCTCTGGCCCTGTTTGCTGCCACCCCGTGCAGGGCTGCAGGGCGCCCCTTCACAGGGTCCCCGCCCTGGACACCCCTTGACCCTGACGTGCTGTGCTGAGTGTCCAGCTGCTCCTGGGACTTCTGTGCCCCCAGGTTCTAGCCTTCGGGGAAGCTGGTCCTCAGCACCCAGATCTTCATTCCGGACTGTTCTGCCACTGCCCCCAGAACCCCTTCCTGCGGCCGCTGGCTCCCCTTCGTGGCTCCCACGTAGCCGGGGGCATCGCAGAGCCGCTGTATCTGTGCACGGGTCTCCGCGCACACGGGGTCTTTCTTGCGCTCCTGGACGCTCCCATGTTGCCTTCCTGCCCAGTCCTCGGGGCCCCGTTGTTAGGTCTGCGCGGGGCCCTGTTGTACGTCTCTCTGGTTCAGCAAGGCCTGTTGCTTACCACCCCTGCCTCGGGCTATCTGGAGGGCAGATGCCGCTGCTCCGTGGCCCAAGCCCCAGCCCAGCGCCCCGTGGACCCACTCCAAGAGTGGACATCTCCCGCCCTGTGGGTGTTCCTGAACCACTTTCTGGGCCAGGCCACCTGCCCGGTGCTGCTGCCCTGAGCAGTGTCCTTCCGCAGTCTTCCGCTGCTGCCAGGTGTGGAAGCCCCAGGTTTCCAAGCCCCAGGTTTCCAGGCCTGCTTCTGTGCGCTCCATCACGGGTCTTCCACGTGAGTGACCGCTGCTTTGTGCTCGCCACCGACGTCCGGCCTGCTGACGTCTCCTGACGCCCAGGCCATGGCCTGGCCCTTCAGCCCCTGATGAGTGGCAGTGGTGGCCACGGGCATGTGGCCCAGGTGCCTCCCAGGACACGGTGCTGGCTTGGGGCTGGGTGCTACCTTGTCCTGAGAGGGCCGTGCCCACGCATGGTTTTCGCTGGGTGTTGTCTGGGCCATCGGTGAGCGCTTCGACATTTGTGGGGCCCGTGGAGAGCATGTAGGGTTTCCTGGGCTCCATGCGACCTGCCCCCCCGCCCCCGCAGGGACGCCCCAGCCGGGTGGCCCCATGGTCTGTGTGTTCGCTCGTGTCCTTGCGGGGGTGTTTCTGTCTCCCTGGCTCTCTCTGGTCTGTAAGTAGTTACTGGTTCCCCGTGAGTGCCGCGTCTGCACTGCACGGTCATCGCGTCGCCCCGGTGGCTGCGTCGGTGACCCCCCGCCCTGCTCCCTCAGCCCCGCCCGCTCTCTGGGCCCCGGAGCCGCTGCCCGAGGGGTTTGCTCCGGAGTTCGGGGCATGCGAGGGAGCCCGTGGGCCTCGTCAGAGCTCTGTGCTGCCCAGGCTTCTGCTTGTGTTTCCCTTTGAGGCCGAGGCTCCCGAGGGGCATATGGTCCGCAGCTGGGGCAGCGCCGTCTGTCTCACGGTCTTGCTCCCAGTGTCCACACCTGTCCTCACGCGTGGGGGTGTCACTGGTGCTGGGCCCCTTGTGGTCTTCTTTGGTTGGGGACACCGTGAGCCCCTGCATCCCCCAGGGCGTCGCTAGCCCTTCTGGTCCTCACTCTGCCCGGTGATGCCTTGAGGACGGAGGTGGCCAGTGTCCGCTTGCCCGTGTGGCGACTGCTGTGCTCTGACATGGGGGCGTGTGTGCAGCGTGTGCCTCTGTGGTGCCCCAGCCGGAGACTCTTCTCTGGTAGTCGGAGCCCGTTCCCGGCGTGCCTGTGACTCGGGCGGCGTTCTGTGCACCTGGGGAGGCCTGGCTCTGCACCCGTGTCTTCTTACTGCCGTTTCCCGCACAGCACCTGGTGCACTGCCCCCGCCGTGAGGAAGCCGGCCGGGGGTCTGCCACCAGCGGGTCCCCCCATCTCCTGCCCCAGGCTCAGCTTCCCACACCTGTTCTGACGGGATCGTCGCGGGTGCGCTCCCTCTGCCCGGCTCCGCACGTCTGCTGACCCGGACCTCCTATGGCATGGGACGGCAGACGTTTCCTCCTGTCTGGAGTAAGCCCGAAGCTAGGTGGGGTCACCAGCGGCGATGGGACCCAGGAGGCCCGCGTGCCACCCCTCCTGCCCGGCTCCCAGGCTCCCTGCCCACGCGGTGCTGAAGGGACTGGCCAGGACAGGCGACGTTTCGGGAGAGGCCTGGGGAAGGAAGGGGCCCTGTAGCGGCGTGGGGGAGGCTGGTGCTTACATGGGGTGCAGTCGGGTTGTGGAGGTCCCGAGTGGGGGCCCAGGGATGACACGGTCTGACTCAGGCTGAAGGGGCCGGGGGCGGGGAGCACGGAGGCCAGTGGGGAGGCCGGACTCTGCAGGTGGTCCCGAGGCCCAGCCTGTGGGACAGGAGTGCGGACGTGCAGGGTGCGCGGCTGCTGAGGTCTGGCCCTAGGGCGGGGGCGCCCAGGCGTTGGGGTGGGGGCGCGGCGGAGTACCAGGAAGGGTCATCGCCCCGCACGACTTTACTGTGCACGAGGAACCGGACGGCTTTTTGCCCGCGGAGAAAAGTTCACAGAGACGCGTGAGCCCGCGTGAGGCTCCGTGCTTACCGCGAGCGCTCACGCTGGAGAGCAGGGGGAGGCGTTCTGGGGCGGACGTCCTGAATGTTGATCGTTGGAACGTTGGGCGACGTTCACAAGTTTAGTTCGACAAAGTGTGACGCGAAGATGCAGCCCTTGGTGAGTCTCCGCCCCCGGAGCCCCTCGTGCTTTCTGGAGTTCCGCGTCCACGGACAGCATGGCGTGTCTTGACTGCCCTCCGGCTGCCCGGTTCTGGTGGACGGTGCAGGTCGGCGTGTGCAGCCCCTGTCCATGGTGCAGGAGAGGTGGCTGGTCGAGCACGTTTGGGGTGATTCTAGGTTTGGGTCGTTGCACACATGGTGCTGGGAGCGTTTGTGTGCAGGCGTCTGTGTGGATGTGCACGTGGGTGTGTCCGGGCGCACCGAGC
This sequence comes from Mustela putorius furo, assembly GCF_011764305.1. Taxonomy (NCBI): domain Eukaryota; kingdom Metazoa; phylum Chordata; class Mammalia; order Carnivora; family Mustelidae; genus Mustela; species Mustela putorius. The sequence continues at coordinate 52,493,508 of NW_025421290.1, read as the reverse complement.
CGCAGACTTGCTGGGTCAGCTGCAGGGCACGGGCCCGGGTCTTGGAGAAGCCGCCCCGGCTTCTTCCCGCAGCCGCGCCATGTGCCTTGGTTGGTCGTGTGTTCTCTCGTGGAGCCCTGAGTGTTCCCGGCATGCTGCGGACGCGCACTCATGGGGGACAGAGCTCCCTCGTCTGCCGCGGTCCTGCCGGGGGGCGTGGAGGGGGCTGTCCGTGTCCCACTCGGAAGTTTTGCTTGATTCAAAGCTACAAACGTTTTCTGTTGGTTCCTGAGGCGTTGGTGCTCTTAGCCGTCGTGTCTGTTTTGAGTGACTTTCTGTGCAGCGTCAGGGGTGGAAGCCCGAGGGCTCCCTGCAGGCACCTGGACGTGGGGCCGCCTCCCGGCAACGCGCGGCTCCGCCTCTTGGCACAGTGGAACGGGTGCCTCCTGCCGCCCTACGGTCGTGTCTGCTGGCACGGGGCGGGGCGGGGCGGCTCCTGCAGGGTTCACGGGTGTGTGGCGTTGCGTCCGTAGGCTCCGTGGAGGACTCTGCGTCCAGCTTGTTTGGCGAGGAGGACCCCGAGGACGAGGAGCTGCAGGCCGCCGCCAGCCACCTCAACAAGGACTTCTACCGGGAGCTGCTTGGCGCCGGCGTCTCCTCCAGCTCTGGAGAGGCAGGAGGCCCCGAGGGGGGCAGCCGACCCCCCGCCCTGGAGTCCCTGCTCGGCCCCCTGCCCACGGCAGCCAGCCTGGGCATCTCGGACTCCATCCGGGAGTGCATCTCCTCCCAGAGCCAGGAGCCCAGTGAGTGCTGGGGAGGGTCAAAGGGAAGAGGTTGGGGTGGGGGCTGTGGCCGCGGGCTCTGGGTCCAGGTCACCCGCCCCTTCTGCGGGGGCAGAGGTGCCGCCGGATGTGGCCTCGGGGAGGGCAGGCTGGGAGGATGCTGCCAGCTCCCCCGTGCCAGGCGGAGCGGGCCGTCGCCCACCCCGTGTGTGAGGACACCCTGCTTCCCAGCGGGGCTTGCCGCTGCCCCCAGACCCCTCCTGCGCCAGCCCCTGGCTCAGGGCTGGGCCAGACGCGAGCTTGGTTGGGTGGTGGCTGCAGGCTCCTTCCTGCCTGTCCCTCTGCGTCTGTCTGAGCTGCCTCTGGGCACAGCCCCACGTGTGGGCAGCCTCACTCGCCGGGCTCCGGCGCCGCAGCGGGGGGGCCTGAGCAGGAAGAAGACCGGTTTGCTTCTGCCGTGTTTGCTGCAGAGAGCGGGTCGTGGCCCTGTGCCAGGACTGGCTCCCCCAAGTACTCCCGGCTGCAGACAGGCCCTGCCTTGCCCCTGGGCGCCCAGGGCTTGGCTCCATGTGCCGGGGCCTCCCCAAGGGTGCTCTGTACATATGTGTATCACACCCCTGTTCTGACAGTGGGACGGACCTGTGCAAAGGCCCTGGGGCCAGGAGAGACCATTCTGCAGGAGCTGAGGGAGTGAGGCAGGGCATGGAGGGTAGGAGCAGTGTGGGGGTGCCGGGGGGACCCCTGCTTAGAGCCTGAGTGTAGAGCTGCAGCATGGGGGTGCTCGGCTGCTGGGCGTGGGCGGGCCAGCCGTGGCCAGAGGCTGCCCCAGCTGCTGGGCTTTTCGGCTTGTGCTGTTGACCCGGGGGGATGGGGGGTGGCCAGCAGGGTTTGGGGTGTCCTGAGTGCATCACTGAGGACTGGCTGAGGGCCCATCTCCTGGACCAGTGAGCAGAGAGCCAGACAAGCCACGCTTCCGCACTGAAGGCGCCTGTGTCGTAGGGAGCCTCCGGGTCTGCTGGGGCTAGCGTCGTGTCCTTTCCGCACGCAGCCCTGGGCTGTGAGCCACGCAGTGGCACACAGAGGGGCTGGGCTTGCCGGCAACGAGGGGCTGCCATCAGCCCTTGGCCAGAGCCCAGGTCCCAGAGGAGGCGGCTCCTATCCTGGAAGGGGTCCTAAGACCTCCCCGGGACCGTCTGTGCCTGCTCAGCAGAACCCGACCCAAACGCTGCGGCCCTGTGCTTCCCCGTAGCCGGTGCGCGTGGGGACGGAGAGCTGGACCTCAGCGGCATCGACGACTTGGAGATTGACAGGGTGAGCTCCACTGAACTCTGCACGGTCGGGGCCCCGGGCTGCGGGAGCGGGGCACCCCCTCGCGGCCACATGGCCCCTGGAACCCATGTCCGCCCACTCTGGCCGGCCGCCCCGCTCCTGTGCCCGCGGGCCGGTGTGTGGACCCGGCCCCGCTCCCAGCCTCGGCAGGGGTGGGCGAGGACAGGCATCGCTGACTGGCTCCCAGTAAGGAGCCCGTGGCCCGCGGGTCAGAGGCCCGCCCTTGACCGGCCCGTCCCTGGGGAAGCGTGTTGGCAGCCGAGACCTGAGTGTGGCGCTCTGCTCTGCCCAGTACATCCTGAACGAGGCGGAAGCCCGCGTGAAGGCCGAGCTGTGGATGCGGGAGAACGCCGAGTACCTGCGGGAGCAGAGAGGTAAGCGCCTGCCCGCCTGCCGGGGGGCCGGGGCCGCGGGGCCCCTGCTCATCCTGCGGTGGGGGCTTTTCAGAGAAGGAGGCGAGAATCGCGAAGGAGAAGGAGCTGGGGATCTACAAGGAGCACAAGGTAAGGCTCGTCCGGCGCTCGGAGACCCGCCTGCCCCTCCCCCAGTCACACGAGGTCTCCCAGGGTGGCAGCTCCGGCCACGCAGTCCTGCACGGTGCTGGCCTCCCCTTGGACGGATCACCCTCAGCTTTGGGAGGTCCTTAGGCTGAGTCGAGGCATCGGGACCCCCACTGAAGGCCCTGCCCCAGCTCTGGGATCCCCCCTCTGGGCCCTGGGAAAGCCTGCTTGTCGCAGGTGACCTGTGGGCAGTCACAGAGACACGGCTTGCTGCTTCTGTGTGGCCGGACAGGGACTCTGGCCATGAGGGAGTGGTCGAGCCCCCGAGCAACAAAGGCAGGAGCTGGGCATGCATCCAGTGTGGGTCACTGGTCTGCTTGAGAGCCTTTCCGGGGGGCGGGCCTGCAGCTTGGGGTCTGGGCTCGAGGCCTCTAGTAGCGTGGTCAGCAGGCGGGTGGGCAGGGGAGGAGCCGGCAGGAGGCACAGTTCAGGCTTCTGTAGGTGGCACACACCAGGACAAGGTCTCCCCATGCTGGGTGATCTGTCCAGAGCACGGCACCCTGCTCTGCCTTGTTCAGGTGGGGACAGTGTCCAGCGCAGCCAGGTGTCCGTATGGTGGGCTTGTGGGCGGCTCCCAGTGCTGCTGCGGGTGACCCCTCCCGAGAGACCTCACACCCTGAGCCCTGCCGTTGGCTCCACAGCAGAGGGATGTAGGCTGCCCCCTCACCCCGTCTGAGAGGAGGAGGTCGGAGCCGTCCGTGGGGGGCCTGGACCAGCGCCCTGTACACCTGGGCTCCTGGGGACAGGGCTCCCTGGCAGATGCTGGCTGCCCAGCCCCTCCCCGTCGGGGCCCAGCTAGCAGGGTCCCCACCTCACCCGAGACACCTAGCAGGTCCCCAGGAGGCGGTAACTCCCCTGTTTCTGTTGAGCCCAAGAAGTCCTGTAAGCGACGGGAGCCCATCCAGGCCAGCACAGCTGGGGAGGCCATCGAAAAGATGTTGGAGCAGAAGAAGATCTCCAGCAAGATCAACTACAGCGTGCTCCAGGACCTCAACAGCAAGGGCGGGGGCAGCCTGCGTGGGGGCGGCGCGCAGCCCCAGGAGCGGGCCGGCGCCCGGAAGCTGTCTCGGAGGAAGACGCCCGCAGGCAGGAGTGGGGCTGACCCCGTGAGCAGCGTGGGGAAGAGGTACCGTGTGGGCGCGGGCAGGGGGGGCCTGGGGGGTGCGCTCCCCACCCGGATGCTGGGAGCCGACGTCTGGGTCCCCTGCTGCACCTGCGGCCCTGGCCGGCCCGTGTCTGTGTGTGGGGCGGGCGGCTGGGGAGGGGGTCCGACCCTGCAGGCTGTGTTCTGTCTCTGGAGGGGCGAGCCAGCCTCTTTTCCTGGGAGGGTGAGGAGCAGGGAGAGGAGAGCCTCCCCGTTGGCCTCTCCTCCCGCGGCAGGGAGGACCAGGGCCGAGGACGGCCCCGGGGACCGCCGCTGAAGCAGACCTCCCAGAACCTTGGCCAGCAGCAGCTGGGCGGCCGCCTGGAGAGCCCCGGGGCAGTACAATTTTAGGTCCCGTTTTAAAAAAACTTATTTTAGGGAGGCAGGGAGAGAGAGCACCCAGAAGCGTGAGTGGGGGAGAGCGGAGGGGAGGAGCCGCGAGGGGACTCAGGCCGGCCGAGCACGGGCTCACCCTCAGCCTGGGGTCCCGACCGGAGCCTTTCGGCCAAGAGTAGGACGCTCCACATGTGGAGCCCCTGGTGCCCCCGAGTTTAGGTTCTTACTTGTCAGACGACAGAGGAGCATCAGATCTGCCCGGGCTTATCTGCCATCGACCGGCATAGCTTTTGAGCTAAAACTGGCTTTGTTACCAACATTCAAAAGGAAGTTTTCACAGAAAAACCCTGATTTCCAGCTTCGGCAACCACCCCCGTCGCACCCCCGCTCCCAGCTCTGTGCCGCGGCCCCAGGGCGGGTGGTACTCAGGCTTGTTATCACTTTTGGCCCATAGGGTGGCGACTTGGGGCCCATTGTGCTGTTAGGAGGGCACAGGTGCAGTCACTCACGCACCTCCGTGGGGCACGTACGTGGGGCGTGTGTGCACATAGGACACGCCCTAGCGGAGGGGCACGGGGTGGGCGTGAGCCCCAGCAGAGGGGGCAGAATGCCGACTGGGCCAGGCCGGGTTAGGAGTACGAGGCCGGGAGGCTCCGCTGGGAGGAGTGACATCAGGGTGAGCGCTGAGGAGGGGGTCGGCTTCTGGGTGTGGGGTCTGGGGGAGCAGAGTCGGGCCAGGCACTCGGTGGCCAGACACCGCCAGAGACGCCGCCCCTCAGCAGGCCCCTTGTCCCCTGACCCGTGGCTGCAGCCTGGACTGAGGCTGCCACGCTGTGCTCTCTTTCAGGTTGCGGCCGATGGTGTCCGCCCAGCCAGCCAAGAGGGCAGCTGTAGGGGAGGTACGTTGTGTGGCCATGGCCCGGGACGGGCCTGGGGACGGTGTCTGTGAGCCACTGAGCAGTCAGCCCATGGCAGGGAGGGAGCGTGGGCTCTCCTGGCCCATGCACAGCTGTCCTTAGGCCCACGGGTGGCAGGAGAGTGGGCCTGAGCCCCAGCCACATGCTGTGGGGCTGGGCCACATCCTCTGGGCAAGGCCCGTGGCCTTGAAATGGAAGCCTCGTGGGTGCTCGTGAGTGTGGACGGGCTGGACAGAGGGGCTGCCTGGGAGCTGTGGGGGCTCCGAAGGCTGGGAAGCGTCCAGGACACGGGAGGGGCCAGTGGGCCTTGGGTGCCAGGCTGGCGCTGTGATGCCGTCCCCCGGGGCAGGCGGCCTCCCAGAGCCTGTGCCCCGGTTGCAGACCTTGCTCCTGAGCTCACCCAGCCTGGGAGCCGAGCCCGTCAGGCCCACAGCGGTGGTGGAGAGTGGGCCTGTGTCCTACCCCCCCGAGGAGGACCCCGACGAGGAGGACCCCGACGAGGAGGACGGAGAGCCCTGCGTCAGCGCCCTGCAGATGATGGGCAGCAGCGGTGAGGGGACCCTGCAGCTGGTTGGGGGTGACACGCCCTGGGTGGGGGCAGGGCTTACTTCCTCGAAAAAGGCACAAATCCTCTGCTCCTGACCAGCCCTAAACTCAGAGCTTTGGGCTTTGAATGAAACCTTCCCTCACTCCGGGCGAGGCTGGGACCGAGATGCAGATCGGTGCGTCCGTGTGGGGAGCCCGAGCGCTGTGAAGGCCGTGGGCTCCAGGCTGCAGGGGCGCTGCCTGGCCGGCGGGAACCAGGCCTCAGGGCCTTGGGGACGGGAAGACAGCACGTGAAGAGGGGGCCTGAGCCCCTCCAGGAGGGGCGGCCAGGTGGGCCCCGCCCCAGGGTGTCCACAGCTGTCCTCTGCGCCCGCAGATTACGGCTGTGACGGCGAGGAAGACGAAGGCTACTGAGCCGCAGCCCGCACCACGCAGCTCCGCACCTCTGCGGCACTTGCTGCCGGGACCCCGTCTGGAGCACCGTGAGGGGCGAGTGCCCGGCAAGGGGACTGGGCCGGTGTCTGCGCGTCTGGTCCGATGTGGGTCTCATGGCCCAGGAACCTTGGCAGGCGGCACCGTCCTGCCCCACGGGAGGACACTGAGGCATGAGGAGGCCCACTCTGGGAAGTGAGTGCTGGACTCACTGCCCCTGCGGAGCTGGGGGCCTCGGCCCCACCCTTCCCCGGGCTGAGAAGTGCCGCACCCAGCCTTCCCACCGCCGTGTCTCCAAGCCGGACCGGCCTCTCCTGCACTGGGCATGGCCCAGCCGCCGGTGACCTGAGCCAGCAGTGCTCTCCACAGATGAGGGACCGTCTGTGCCCAGAGGCCGTGGGGTTGCCCTGTGCAGCCTGTGCGGCTGGCCTGACCCTGCCCTGAGCCGGAGTCAGGAGAGCGGGGTCTTGTTTGAGCGGGGCCTGGCTCAGTCTGTAGACGGATGGCAGACCGAGCATCCTGGCCGCACCACTGCCCTCCCGTCCAGCTAGGGGCCCAGCCCCGCCACTTGAAGGCCCAGGGACCACTCTGAGGGCCTCAGTGTGGACATCGCTGTTCTGGACATGGCCAGGGAGACAGGGCAGGAACTCCTGTCCCTCGTGGCCACAGCCTCGGCCCCCCTGACAGCAGCCAAGCCAGGCCATATCGCCTGCCCAGGGCTCAGCCCTCTGTGTCCAGGCTAGAGTGTGGCCGAGTCTGCAGCAGGGAATCTTGAGGTCCTTGGCTATACCCGTCCTGGGTTCTGGAGAGCCAGAGCGGGCTGTGCGGTCGGTGGGACAGGAAGACCTACCTGCGCAGACACCCACTGAGGCTGTGGCCTGGGCTTCCCGGCTGGGCTCCGTGGCCGGCCCCGGAGGAGGGAGGCCGCAGCAGGGCACCTGGCCCGTGGGGGTGGGAGAGGCACATAGCAGGGCCCTGGCCCCGTTGTCAGAAGCACGGTGGGGACGTGGCTCGGGCTTCATCCTCACCCCCCTCACGCCCACCCCCGTAAGAAGTGCCTGAGCCTGTGTGTGGTGTGGGTTGTCCCGGCCAAGGCCCCTCATGGGAGGGAGGACTGAGCCGCAGCGGCTCTTTAGGGAGCCCCAGGCACCGGCTCTGAGGTGTTTGCTGTGCCGTTCAGGGACAGGACCCCCATGTGGAGGGGTAGCTGTGGCTTTGGAAGTGACCAGGTCACCTTCTGGGACCCAGGGCCGCCGGTGCAGCATGGTGTATGTGGCAGGCTTTGAGACGGGGCTCAGTGAGGGGGAGGCGCCTCCGCTGGGAGCCGGGGCCAGAGCGGGTGTCCCGGCAGAGGCTAGTGGGAAAGCTGCACCTGCAAAGCAGGGGAGGGAGGGGGTCCCACGGGGCGTCGGCAGGGGAAGGGGTTTGAGAGAAGAGGCAGGCGCTCAGGGTGGCCAATGGGGCCGAGGCCCGGAGGCGAGGGGACTTCATGGGGAAGAGGCCCGGGGAGGCTGCATGGGCCGGTGGGGCTCTTGGCACGTGAGGTCTGGGGGCGGATGGCAGCGAGCGGGAGTCTGGCTGAAGCAGGAAGGGTCAGGCTCCTACATGGCTTGGAGAGGGGTCAGGTTAGAAGGGCTGGTGAGAAGGACTGTCCCCGGAGAGGGTGTGGTGTGGAGGGGCATGTGGGGTATTCATGCTTGGGTGGTAGTCAAGGTGCTGGTCAGGGGCAAGGCCCAGGCTAGCAGCCGGTAGGGTCCCTTTGGGCCACGGCCCGTATCCTGTGTGCCAGCCACCACGGCCACATGTGTGGGCTTGAGGGGGACACGCAGGCCTGTCTGCGCCTGTCCCACATCTGCGGTTACGGCTGCCGCGGCTAGGACAGGACCTCAGACCCCCACTTCACCTGCTGACCTGTGTTCTTGCGGGGTGGGCGGCAGGAATGGGCACCCTAGAGGCTTGGAGAGCCTGGGCGCCTGGGCCAGGGAGAGGGCCAGGGCCTTTGGGAGCCCTCGGTCCAAGGTCCAAGGGTCAGTGTCCCTGAGATGCTCCAAGGGCCAGGGGCCTGACTCAGGCCGGGTCCAGCCCCGAGGAGGAGCATTGGGCAGCAGCCGGAGCACACGTCCCCCCAGCTGCACGCCATTGCCTGCTGGTGAGGCTGCTTCCAGCCTGGGCTCTGCGGCACTCCCTGCGGGCGGGATGCGTGCGGGCCGCCTGCCGGCTTGGACGGCACCACGGGAGGTCAAAGGGCACAGGCGCTGGCGTGGAGGGGGCCTCCCTGGGCCGTGTCCTGACAGCCAGCTCCCTTCTGGGTGCCGAGGCCTGGCCAGCGACCACAGGCTCGTCCTGAGAAGGGCACACGGCGGAGCCAGGGGAGGTGGTGAGGGGGTTCTCAGAGCCCTGGACACCTGTCTGTGCTGACCGTCTGAGGAGCCCATGTCTGCCCGCTGGCATGCCCGTGCCCATCCCTGAGCCTGCAGAGCTGGAACCCGAGGCCAGCACGCAAGCGAGGCTGGGGTCCCTGTGTGGGGGTCCCAGGCAGCAAGCAGGCACGTCCAGCCCCGCGGGCCAGCGGGTCCCCTCCCCGTGTCCTGTAGGGAGGGCTCGCGCGCTGGTGGAGCGGGACGGGCGAACCAGCGCCAGCCTGGACGGAGGGCAGTGCGCAAGGACACACCTGTCCCCGCGCAGCGGTGCATGTCCCCACGCGTGCCGCCCTCGTGCTTGTGTGTGCAGCTCCCTGTGCCACACGCGTGTCACACACACCGTCTGCAGCTACCGGACCCCTCCTTTCTGGGTGCCAGGCCCCGGCAGGCAGGTGGGCTGCAGTGGGGCTGTGGCCCGATGGGGCCTGCTCCCCAGAGAGGAGGGTCACCCAAGACCCAGGGCTCGTGTCTGCGTGCGGCACCCGCTGGTTGCCCATCCCGCCCCAAGCCGTGGGGCCGATACCTCCTATCCCCGAGCCCTGGGGGTGGAACCACAGTTACCCTCGGACAGGGCTGCAGCGGGCAGCTGGGCCATGGCTCCTCCGAGGATGGGGCCAGGTCTGCAGCGGCACCCAGCCCGCCAGCACACTGCCTGGTGCCTCCTCAGCCGTTCCGGGGTGTCCCAGGCAGGCAGCGGGGCCCGGAGGGCGGGAAGAGCTGGGCAGGGGGAGGCTGGGAGGAGTGCTCTCCAGAGCTGTCCCTGGTGACTGACATCTGCGCAGTGGCTCCAAAAGGCCTCCCTCCCACACCTGTCCAACCTGCTGGCCACTGTCACCAGTAACCATGGGCACACCAGCCTGCTCATTCTCCAGCCTCGTGTGTACTGGGCCCACACAACCCGCCCCCCGCCAGGTGCCCTCCTCCGGCCCCACGGTGGCTTCCTGCTGGGTCACGGCCCGAGCAGGAGGTGGGACTGGCGGCCGTCCGTGGGTACCAGCGCAGCCCAAGGGCAGTGGGCTCTGGGGAGGAGGGGCAGGGGTTGGGTATCCCCCAGGGACTGAGGTCCCCGGGGCAGTGTCTGCTCTGTCCGGGGCTGCCTCCAATGCGTCCGGCTCAGGGAACCCAGCGGGAGCCCCATGGGGTCTGCTGGGGTGAGCACCTCCCCTTGGCCATCCCGGAACTGGGCAGCAACACCTCTGTCCGCCGCCTTCTTCTCCCAGGGTCACAGTGTCCCCCTCCGTCCACCTCTGGGAGGTTGCAGCCCTGACAGACTGCGTGGTGGGGAGGCGCTGGCAGGTGCGAGGCTGGCAGTGCGGGGTGGCCGTTGCGGGTATGGGTGCCCAGTCCTTTGTGGATGCAGCTGGGGCCTGGGCACCCCGAGGCTGCAGACAGTCCAGCCGGGCTCTCAGGGACTTGGACTGCAGAGCACACATGCAGCCGCCGGGGGACGGGCCCGGCCAAGTGTCCTGGGCCTCTGCTCAGCTTCCCTGCCCCCTGGCGGCCACTTGCGCACCGTCGGGCGCTACCCTTGGGAACGCTGTATTCCCCGAGTAATAAAGACTAGAAGCCTCCAAGTGGGTGTGCGGTCCTTGTCCACAACGTGTCAAGGCCACCAGCATGTCGTTGGAGGGCCTGCCTGGCTGGGCTCCCACCACACAGGCATCCAAGGCTCACCATCTCATACACTGGCCCTGTTCCCCTCCTGGGTCTGAGGACCCCCTTGCCCAGCAAGGCAGCAAAGACTGGCTTGGAGAAAAGGTGACCCAAGCCCCTAGCACTGGGGGTTCAGCAGGAGCCTAGGAATCTGCTAGGCCTCTTGGACCCTCCTCGCAGCCCCAGGCCTGCTGCCTCCCGGACCCTGACCGCCCCTGCATGTGCAGCCGTGCCCAGGGCACCGTGGGCACTCAGCCTGCAGCCCCCTGGACGCTGCACCTCAGCTGCCTATGGCCCTAGACAGCCCCGGATTGTGGCCCCCTTCCCCATCCTGCAGCAGGGGTGCCCCAGGACCAGCCAGGCTGTGGGGGTTGGGACACTGCTTGTCCTCTGTCCTGGAGGAGGACTGCTGGTCCTTCCTGTGGCCCCCACCCCCAGCTCCAGCACCAAGAGCCTGCCATCGCCCAGGCCCCATGCGGTCTTCAACAGGACACACACACCCCCCCACCCCCACCTGCAGCCTGGCTCCAGGGGGACGCCAGAGGGGCTGGTCGGCTTCTGGGGGAGGGACTCTTGAGTTGGGGCTTCCAAGCTTTGCGTGTGGCCGGCCGGTCAGTGCCTCTCTGCCTACGTGTCGAGAGGGTTGGCTGCTCCCTGGGGAAGCTTGGGCCCCAGCCAGGCTGGCAAGGGGTAGGGTCCAAGGGACAGGCTCCAGAGTCGCAGGCCCTTCAAAGGGTCGTGGGCGGTAGCAGCAGCGTGGGGCTCTATGGCTTTCCTGCCAGCAGAGGAACCGGGCTCAGGAAGCCATTGTCCCCATACAATGGACCTGGCTGGGACCTGTGAGGGCAGGGGCTCCAGATCGGTGGAACCTGACCTTGACCCTGATCCACCACCGATAGTCCTCCGCACTCTCTCATGGCCATTGCGGCCAGCCCTGGCCAGGAAAGTGGACAGCTGCTCCCATCCGAGGACTAGTGCACCAGGGAAGGGGTGATGGGTGGCCTGGCACTCATGGAGCAAACCGGCGGGGGTAGGGGGTGCTTTGGAGGAGGCACCCACCAGCCCTGGTCAGCTCGTGGGTGGCCAGGGAGGGACATGTCCCCTTCCACCACAGGGAACAAACTGCTGAGGCCATGGGGACTCAGCCGCTGCCTGGGAGGCCGAAGCTGGACGGAGAGCCGGCCTGCTCTGCCGGGCCGTGCGAGGGCTGCCCTGTCCTGGCCGGGGTGGGTGGGGGGTGCTTCGCACCAGCCTGAGTCATTGGCCAGCCCCCGCCCCCAGCTTCAGAGGTCACGGTGAGTAAGGACATTGTCTGCCAGGTACCAACCCAGTGGGGCCTGGGAAAACAGCTGCCTGGCCCATCGCAGGGGACTAAGATGGTGGCCCCGGCACTGCCTTCAGTAGGGACCCAGGGCTGAGCAGGCCACTGGCGTACTGTGGCTTGGCCAGGAGGCCGTGGGGCATGAGGCTGGTGTCCCCGTGGGGCCTGATGGCAGGTGGTCGCAGGTCCTGGCAGACGGCGCTGCGCCCAGAGCTGGGCCGGGATCAGCACCTGTGCACGTGGGCGCCACACTCAGGTGCACACAGGTGCGTGTCGTGTCGGTCAGGGGAAGATGTCTCCGAGCCCCCCGCCCCCCACAGCCTGCACTGATGTCCCTGAGCCCTCGCCCCCTCTGGGCTCCCTTCCCCACAGAAGCTTCTCACCAGGAGAGTGTTTGCTCCAGCCACACACAGCTCTGGAGAACCCAGACCTCCTACCCGTCGGTGCACAGAGGATTTCGTTCAGCCAGTGTTGGCCAAAGCCTCGAAGCCAAGCTTTTATTGGCATTGGCCGTGGGGACCTGGCAGGGATGCGCCTGCGTCTGCGCTGTCGGGAAATCCAGCAGATGGTGGGGGGTTGCTGCTGAGAACAGGTGTGCGACCAGCTGGACCGCTGGACGGATGGGGAGCTCGGGCGGGGTCTGAGCAGGTGGGCTCTTTGGTGGGGGGAGCAGCAGGTTTGGGGATCCAGAGAGTGCGCACAGCTGCTGGCAGGGAGTCCAAGAAAAGGGGTCGACACCTGGAGCTAGCTCTTCTGCCCGTGGTTCGGTGGGTGGCGTACAAGTTCTCAGTGCAACCCAGGCCTGGCCCTGGGCAGGGCTGATCTTCAACAGACCCCAGCCTGGGGATGGAGGGTTGTGGGGAGGGGGCACGGTGGTCACACGGCCACGACACAGGGCTGGAAGGAACGCGCAGGCACACAAGGCTCTCAGCCATGCAGAGCTCCCCACCAAGCCCGCCCTGCTCTGTGGGCTCCACACGGTCTGCGTGGGTCCGAGCCGCTGGGTCCCAGCCAGCAGGCGGCGCTGCGGGACAGTCGCGAAGCCCTGCCTTGCAGGTCTTGTGTGCGCGCTTGTCTGTGTGGGTCGGGGCCCTGAGGAGCCCTGATCCTGGGAGGAAGGAGTCCACCCTGATGGCTGGCCCCTTTGCCGATTACCTTTGCACCAGGTGGTCTCCTGATGCGGGCAGTGCGATCAGACCAAGATGACCGCCCAGACCCTCTCCACTCTCCCCTCAACTTCACTTTCTGTGTCACCTGCAGTGTCCCCAGGCAACCTGGGTGAGGGGGGTTCTTCAGGGGACAGCAGGCTCTGGGTCCCCACTGAGGGTCCAGTGTTTGTGGAAGAGGTGAGATGGGTGTAGGCGTTACCCAGGAATGCTTCCTGGAGGAGGAGACATCCACACTGGGACCCGAAGGAAGAAAAGCTGGTCAAGCCACAGTTGGCCACAGAAGAGGCAGGAAGGCTACCAACCTGGGGTCATTGGTGACAGAGAACCAGGGCGTGGGGGGGATTTGGTAAAAGCTTCTGAGGGTGGGAGTGGTCAGGGTCCCAGAGGATGGGGTGTCAGGTTTCTTGCAGAATGGGGGGGGCTATGGAGCCAGCAGGTGGGAGCAAGGACCTGGCCCAAGAGGTGGGCGGGGGAGAGGATATACTGAGCTCGGTGGGCCCGACCCTGGCCGCTCACCCTACTGGCTTTGGGCAACTTGGGTTTTTGGGGAGGGCAGACAACCCTGGGGGTTGGGGTTGGGGGAGGGGGGACCAACAAGCATTTCCCAAGGGCAGAGCTGGACCCTAAAACATAGGAAGATGGTGGGAGCGCAAGCCTGGGGCTCCTGGGAACAGCCAGGTGCAGGCTTGGGTGAGAGCCTAGGCAGGGGAGGGATGTGTGTACGGGCGGGTAGGGTGTCCCCAGGCCAGGCTCCCGGTGAGTCACTGCTGACCCGTCGTCCCGGCGCCGTGGGGGCCCAGGCTGGGCTGGCCGCAGGAAGCTGATAAAGGGCCGAAGTCAAAAGCTTCCAGGCCTCCCACTTCCTGCAGCCCCAGGCAGGGCGCGGTGCTGGGGGAGCGGGGGGACCGGCAAGCATCTCCCCATGCAGCCCCAAGTGTCCACGGCGTGGCCTGGATGGCCCACAAAACCACAGAAATTGTGACCCATGATGCCCAGCTGTGCCTGCGCAGGATGTAGTCGGGGTCGTTGTGGTGGGTGCAGCGAGGTGCAGCAGGGTACAGGTCTGGGGTGTCAGAGCAGGGGCAGCGTGAAAGGGAGGCCAGCTCTGGGGGTGCGGGAGGGCACAGCCGCCGGCCACCGCGGGTGCATGTTTACCTGACCATCAGGCTGCATCCACCTGAGGTCAGGTGTGTGCCGCCAGCCTAGGCTGCGAGGGCTCCGTGTTAACCCAGGTCACCTGGGAGTGGGGAGCTGGGGGAGGCAGGAGGGCCAGCAGGGCGGCTGCCAGGGCTGGCAGGGCGCGCCGGAGCACCGCTCCCGGTGACCGCAGCTGCCACGCGCCGGGGCGACAGCCCTGTCGAAGGGGCATCACCGGGAGCGCGAGGACACCGGACACCACCCCAGCGGGTGCTCCACCGCCAGGGCCTCAGGCCGGCGCCCCACCCCCACCGTCACGCCACCAGCCCAACCTCGGGGGCCTTGGCAGAGTCACCAGGCGCGCGCCCTCCCTGCCGGGGGTGACCCCCGAGGCCACCTTCTCCAAAGCCCCCGCCACCATCGCGGAAGCGCGTGCCCCGCAAGCCAGGCGACGGACGCGCGGAGAGGCGCCCACGTGCCCGAGCCCCGGGGCTCCCGCGGCGTCCGGCTCGCGCGGAAACAGCCCACGTCGCGCGCCCGGCGACAGGCAGGTCCGCGGCCCGGGGGCGGGGCCGCTCTGCCGCGAGCTCGCGGATTGGCCCCCGCGCGGCCGGCAGGGGCGGGGCAGGCCTCCCATTGGCCCGCAGCCGGAGGGGCGGGGCTGCCGCCAGCCGCGCGCGCGGCCGCCGCTGGCCCCGGAGCCGAGCGAGCTCGCGGACGCCGGGGCAGCGCGGAGGTTCGGGCCGGGCCGGGCCGGGCCGGGCCGAGCCGAGCCGGGCCGGGCCGGGCGTCCGTCCCCGCGCCGGGGCCGCGGAGCAGGGCCTTATCAGCGCGGGCAGCTGGCGGCCCGTGCGTGCGCGAGCGCCCCGGCCCAATTCAATGGCCATTGTCCGCCGGCGCCTTTGTTCGGGAGGCGGCCACTTCCTGCGGGCCGGGCTGGGCGGGCTGGGCCGCGCGGGCAGGAAACGCTCCGAGCCGAGGCCCAGACGCCGAGGCCGCCCCAGCCCGGGGTCAGCGGCGACGGCCACCTGCGCGGGGGCGCTCTGGGCTTGGGGCCGGGGCCGGGGCTCGGCGCGGAGTCGTAGGGGCCGGTCCGCGGGGAGGGCGCGCGGGGCCGGGGAGGCGGGGTGCGGGCCGGGCCCGCGAGGTCAGGCCCTGGAGGGCGGGGGAGGGGCAGAGGAAGCCGGAGGGATATCCTCAGAAGCAGGGGTGCCCCTCCCAGGTCGCCGGCGGGGGGACAGGCCCCCGCAGGTTAGGAGGACGCAAAAGTCGGGGGTGGAAATCCAGCTCCTCGCTGGTCTCTAGGGAGAAGGGGTCGGTCCCCGGGAGACTTCAGGCTGACAGTCAGGACTGGGGCCTGGGGCCGGGTCGGGGGAAAACAGGGCCCCAGGTGCGCCCCAGGGAGGGCCGGCTTCCTCCTGCCTTCCCAAGCCACTGCGCAGTCCGGCTCACCAGGGACAGGCTGCTTTAGGGTCCCCCACCAGGCCTCCCTCTGCTGCCCACTCCCCAGAGCCTCTGGGGCAGTGGGTCGGCCAGACCTTGATCACCTGCTGACCCACAGCCCGGAGTGTGGTCTACAGAGTGGGTGGCAGAGGGGAGCTGGCCCAGAACCAGAGCTCCCGGTTCCTGTCCAAGCCAGAATCTAGCTGGTGAAGACACGGATGGTCACAGCCTCTCCACCGTCCCACCCATCTGGCAGGGCCCTTCCTCGGCCAGCCCCATCCTGCCCCTCTCCCCAGTGCCCTGGAATCCCTTGGGCTTCCTTCCTCTGAAGCCCCCATGTGGCTTGCCTGGAAAGCAGTCCCCACGCGCCCCATCAGAAAACTGCCCCAGGCATTCCAAGGGGAGACTTAATCAGGCAACAGAGGGCTTGGAAGGCTACAAGAGCAGCTCCACAAGGACAGTGGGGCACCCCGGAAACGAGCTGTTGCCCCGGGGGGGCGAGGAGCCAGGGGAGAGCTGCTGCCCAGCCCCAGGGGCTGGAAGTGCCCCTCTGTGACTGCTCCCCTCCAAACGCAGGGCTGTGACACAGGGGGTGTGCAGACCTAGCGAGATGTCACACAGCACCCAGCACAGCGCTGGGACACAATAGGCACTTTACAGAGGGCATTTACCAAGGGACTAGTCCCCCACCAGGGAGAGAGGGGAGCCTTACCACCCTGTTGCCTTGGCCTTAGCAGCTGGAGGTCCCAAGGTCTGGGAGATGCTTGAACTTGAACCCATCTGAAAGGCCAGTACCAAGTAGTTCTAGGGAGACTGTGAGTGACAAAGGAGATTGGGCCAGAGGGGCAAGTAGAGCCCCAGACCGACGCCACACAGGGTGCCTGCCCCCAGAGCCCAGAGGGGCAGTGGGAGGGCCTGCCTCTGCACCCCCACACAGGCTGGGAGCAGCCAATGCCATGCGGTCCTAGGCCTTCCCCTGGTCTGTGCAGCAGGATTTCCAACAGGAGCCTGGCTGTGGGGCCACATGGGCCAGGCCCGCACAGGTGTCAGGGATGCTGAAGGAGAAGGACCGTATGTCACCCAAAACAAGGTGGCCAGTCCCACGCTCTCTTCCGTGGGGACCACGAAGGGGAAGGGCAGGGCACGGAAGAAAGGTGTGTCTGGGCAGGACCCCACAGTGCAGGGGAGCAGCGGTCTGGCCGCCAGGGGTTTTGGTGTGAGCATGGCAAAAGCCTCAACAGGCAAGAGGGTGGTTTTCCAGGGCCGTGCCCAGAAAGACCGAGACGTGTGCGTGCACAGAGAGGGGTGGTGGGCTGGGGTAGTGGCAGGGCTCCTTGAGGTCACATGGGGCCTTTGGCCCTGGGGACTACAGGAAGGGTAAAACAGAGTCGGGACCCCTGGGTGGTGTAGCTGGTTGGGCATCTGACTCTGGATTCTGGCTCAGGTGATGGTCTTGGGGTCACAGGGTACAGCCCCATGTCCGGCCAGGCCCTCGGCAGGTCTGCTGAGAGAGAGGTCTGCCGAGACCTCTCTCCCCCTCTGCCTCTGCCCCTCCCCACCCAGTGTGCACTTTCTAAAAATAAACACATCCTTTAAAAGTAGCGTGTGGGGGCGCCTGGGTGGCTCAGTGGATTAAGCCTCTGCCTTCAGCTCGGGTCATGATCCCAGGGTTCTGGGATCGAGCCCCGCATCGGGCTCTCCGCTCAGCAGGGAGCCTGCTTCCCCTTCTCTCTCTCTGCCTGCCTCTCTGCCTATTTGTGATCTCTGTCTGTCAAATAAATAAATAAAATCTTTAAAAATAAAAAATAAAAGTAGCGTGTGGTCAGGAGATGGCCTGCCAGGCTGAGCACCCTTCAGAACACATCAGCGCCAGAAGGTCGCAGGGAAGGACTCTCGGAAGAGCTTGCGGCCTCTGTCAAGGGTAGAGGAGAGAGGTCAGCATCCTTCAGTTCAGCATGAGCCTGGTCCAGCGCCTGTCCCGGCCGCCGGGTCCTCACCCCTCCTCCCACAGGGGTTCAAGGGTCACATCTCCTGCCCCAAGGTCCTGCCCTCACACCTCTTCTCCGTAAGGGAAAGACCCCAGGGGGAGCCCTCAGGATCCTCCTGCTACTGCCAGGGGCTGTCCCTACCCGGCAGGCCGGTCCGACCTCCCCAAGGGTCCGGGTCTGACTGCCCGGGCCGCTCTGGACGGCGCACTGCCCAGGCCCCTGGGCGTTGTCAGTTTCAGCCCCTACATGGCGGGCCTTACTGGCCTCGTACCCAGGGCTGTCCACCAGCCACCTTACCCCCTCATCCAGAATGCAGAAGGAGGCCCAGGCAGCCCCATCCTCATGGCTCCCTCGACCCTGCCCTGCTCGCCAGCACTCGTGGCCCACCCCCCTACAGCCTGCAGGCATCCCGACCCTCACTTCTCTGGAGCAGGGACCCGCTGTCCCCCAATAAGCTCTCCTCGTGCACCCAGTATCCTCTGGCTGGGTCTCTCTCCTCCGGGAAGCCCCCCACGGCATCCCCCAGTCCCGTGGCTGCCCTTCTCCACGGCCCAGCTGCTGGGGGTGGGCTGAGGCCCGCAGGACAGGTGGCTGGGGGGCCCTGCCTGTCTTGGGGGCCTGGGGCGTGCGGGGCTCCGGCAGCACCCAGCCCAGCGGACTTGGCCGGAGGCTCCTCTCTGGGAGGTCTCCGTGTGAGTCACCCCTTGGGCACAAATGCAGGAAGTCGCCATTCTGTTAGACTCTATTTTCTCCGTGGAGGGAAAGTCTGTCCCACGAAGGGCATTGTTCCCCGGGTTGCGTCTTCCGGGTGGGCCCGGGCCGCCCTGCGGCTCATGCGTTTTGGGGGTTCCAGGCCCAACTGCTCCCCTTTGAGACGTGGGGTCGCCTCGAGGCTGGGAACATGGGTGGGGTGTAGCTGTCAGCTCTGGGGAGACGCGGGCATACCCATGAGGCAGCGTGTGACCCAGGAGCCCGGGTCCGGAGTGTTGGGGCTCAAGTGAGGTCAGGACTGGGATTCTACACACACCCCGCTGGTAGGCTCTCTGCCTGCTTGTAGGCCTTGGGGTCCTGCCTGGGCTCACGCCAAGCCTGCCTCCCTCGCCCAAAGAGGACCACCCCCGAAGCCTCCCTGCCCCCCCACAGCCTTTGAGACCTGGCTGGGGCCTGCTGTCCCACTGTCCCCAGGCCAGCGCGGCTCTGGCCCACATGAGCCCCACGGTCCTGGGGGGACCCTGCCATGGCTGGGGTACAGGGTCGGGCCAGGCCCCTGAGGGCAGTGGTGGGGCAGGCCTTCCCATAGTTTCAACCCCGACACTCTGCCCCACCGCTGCCCTCGGGCTGACATCAAGCCCCACAAGGGGCACCTGGGGTGCCGGGGAGTACAGGAGTGGGTGTGGGGCTCACACCGCAGCTCATCTCAGGGCCAGGTGACGGGCTCGTGCTGAGAAGCGCCGGGCAGGGCCTGCAGGAGCCCCGGCGGAGAGGTGGGAGCGTGGGAGGTGGGCACGGTCTTGGGCTGGAGGGAGCCCTGCAGCCAGGAGGGCGGGCCCGGGTGAGTGTAGGGGCCTCGGGAAGGGTCGGGGCACAGCCTCTGTGTGAGGAGGAAGACGCCCCAGCCCCTGGCCCTGAGCACGAGGGTTCCTGCTGGGCAAACTCCGTGGTGGGGCCAGGGTGGCCAGGCCCAGGAGGAGCCCGGCTTGAGAGGAAAGTGGCCCTGAGGTTCTGGGCAGTGGAGAATGACAGACCAGAGATGGGGGCACGGGAAGCCAGAGGCGGGAGCTCAAGGCTCAGACAGAGCCCAGTGGAGGCGTGGATCCCTGAATGACGCTGAGACGTGGGGCTGGGGACCGTCCCCATAGGAGAAGGAATCAGGAAAGGTCATGGGGAGGCTTCTGGAACAGGGAGGGATGTGGAGCCGGCGGCCCTGTCCGGGCAGCCAGGGGAGGAGACAGCAGGACGGCGTTTCCCTGCAGGACAGACAGGAGAAGGGCTATCTTCAGGGAAACAGAGTCCACGGATTTGCTGAAATTACAGACGCGGGACTCGGGTGGAGAGGGTCTTCGGGGGGCCCAGGAGGCAGTGGGGATGGTGTCGGTGAGGTGTCCCCATGCACCCCCATCTCTTGCCGTCGGGGGTCATGCAGACCCCACCGCACCCTCCCGGCCTGCGGCCCCGCCCCTTCCTTCTCACCCCCTCCTCCACCCGCTTGCTCTGAAGCAAGCCCTGGGTATAGCTTCATACCTCCGCCCGGGTCGCTAAGAGACTGTTGCCCAGAAAGCGCTAACACCACCAGCACACGGGCGCCCAGTCAGGGCTCCAGGCTCCGGGGCGGCCGGCCCGAGGGCCCGCACACGGCCCATGCGCTGTAACCGCTTGACGTGCGTCTCGACCCTCCGTAGCCTCAGTTCTCCCTCCTGCTCGAAGACGCCCGACTGTCCGGCCCACCCGTCATGGCCACCGCGTCTGCCACGGAGCAGCTGTCCGGTGCGGGTCCATGCGCCGGCGGCGCTCAGCCGCGTGTTCTCCCGCTGGGAGGTGCACGGTCTCCGGTTCGTGTCTTACTGTATTTTCTCATTGCGGCAAAACATACCTAATACCCGGCTGCCCGTTTTAGCCATTTTAAAGTAATAGCGTCACGAGGGACAGGGAATGCCAGTACTCGGGAGATGACCAGCAGATCAGAAACCCATGACCTGTGCGCAACCACAAACACAGCTTCAGAACGCAGGAGGCCACAGACGCCCCGAGACCCACTCCGGCTCGTCTCTGCACACAGATGGCTCCGGCATCCGGCAGCAAAGACGTGAGCAGTTTGGATGATGCGGTGGAGAGAGGCACACTGTTTTCTAGTACACACGGCGTTCTCCAAATCAACATGTTTTGGGTCCCCAAAGAGGCCTCAGGACACGTTCAGAAGTGGAAGTGGCCACGGGGCAGGCAGGCGGCGGAGCTATGCCCCCACCCCGCGCTGCAGATAGCGGCTCTGATGGGGTTCCAGGCGCAGCCCAGCCGTCCTGCTGCAAAGGGAAAGAAAGAGTCCTCAGACGCGCCAGGGGCCTCACGCTGCCTCCCACGCACCGTCTCCAGCGCCCGGAGGAACTGCTCCATTACAACGAGAGCGTGAACCGAGCCAGGGAGCCAGGGGAAGGGAGCTCCCGGGCGAGTGGGGGGAGAGGTGTGCAGGACAGCTGTGCCCCGGGAGGCCTGGCCCGCCAGGTCAGACAGCGGAGGACGCGGGTTCCCAGGAGCCCCCACTCTGACACGCACCTGACCTATACGGGACGGTGAGAGGACCCCAAGGGGCAGAAGCAGAAGCACAGGGCAGCTCATCCTCCGGGTCTTGCCTGATGCCCTGACGGTAGGGGCCTGGTGTCCCTAGATCACCCGTGTCCGGGCCCACTGGCGGCGCCCACGGCTCCTGACCTCTCCAGGAGGCTGAGGCCAGACCAGGGCCCTGAGGCCCCACACCCTCCCTTGTCCCGGGGCCGTCAGCGAGCGCTTGGTCAAAACAGAGAGGGTGTAGCTTGGGGACACACACCAGCCGCGAAAGGTGGGGAACAGTCCCGCGTCCAGGGAGGCTACCCGGGGGGCAGCCCCCCAGCAGCAACCAGGCTGCCCAAAACGTGCTTTCTTCACCGGCTCCTGTTTTCTCTTCAAACTGATCTCTTCTGCTCTTCCGCAGGCACAGCACACGGCACACGCGACCATCCGGAAAGCGGTGGTCGCTTCCCCATGCCACTCCTGTGGCCGGGTGCCGAGTCGGGGGGCGCCCGCGGCGGCAGGGGCGACGACACAGGATGTGGCGTGCCTGCCCATAGAGAGGCGCGCATGCGGCTCCTCTGGAGGAGACCCGGAGAACGGCGGAGGGGAGTGTGGGCCTCCGCGGCCGAGGTCCTCCCGGGGAGCCGCGCGGCAGACCCGGCCCGCTCCCGTCCAAAGCCCTGCCGGTGCTTTCACCACGGTCGCTCTGACTTGTGTGCGGAGCAGTGCGGTTAATGGTTAAGAGGTCACTGTTGAAGGGTGAGGGAAAAACAGCAAAGAGAGGGATCCGTACGGTCAGGTACGAGGACGCGTGTCCAAGCACCGTGGGGACAGCGGGGGCTGTCGGCACAGGAGTCGCAGAGGCAGGAGAGGAAGCCGGGGTGGCCCGGCCCTCGGCAGCTCTGCGGTTAACTTGAGTGGAGAGCCACAGGCAGGCTCCAATGGTGCAGCTCGGGCCAGAGGCCCGAGGTGTCCCCGATACCAAAATCTACGCCCCCGGAGGCTGGCCGGACAGCTGTACTGCACCCCCCATGAAGGACACACCTGCCCTGATGCACATGGGGCTCCCATGGCCCTGCGTTAAAGGGAACAGGACGGGGCATGTGGACCACCTTGGAGACACCAGAAGGGGAAGGGGGAGATACTAGACACAGGGACACACAGACATGTCTACGGACTGGAAGGGTCACTGGCTGAGGGTACAGAAACCCAGCCAAGATGGGACATGATGGCATTTCAGGACCCAGACACAGCCAGAGGGACAGAGGCCCCCACAAAGGGTCAGGGACTGGTCCAGCCATTACCGTGACGCCAGAAGGAACAGGTAGCCCCGTGGCCAAGCCAGGATGGACCACCTGGCCAGAGAGCAATCAGGAGAGGGTCCCAAGCAGTCAGCTTTCATGAGACGGCTCTCGAAGGAGGAAGGCCAGCAAAATGAGGACAAGGACCAGGGAAGACAAAGGCATGGGTCAATGACGCGGGGACGGAAGAGGAGGCCCCCAGGTCCAGGAGAAGGGGCACCGGCGCAGGGTGGTCACCGCACAAGACCCATCAGACGACGCCAGGCACGATGACCTGTGTTCTCCGGAGAAGCGGACAGACACACACATGCAGGAATGGGAGTCGCTCTGAGGGACGGGTCACCCCGTGCAGGCTGCGAGGCCACGGCTGGCGGGCGGCGAGCCACAGACCCAGCAGAGCCCGCCGTGGGCTCCACTCGGATCTCCCAGGCGGAGCAGACCCGCGTCCCAGCGGGACAGCATGGGGAGCGGATTCTCTCTCTGCTCGAGGTCCTGTGTGCACCCCAACTGATCGGACGAGGCCCACCCACACCGGGCCAGCGTCTGCTCCACGCGGTTCACAGACTCCAGCACCCGTCTCATCCGGAAACACTGGAGTCCGTTCCACTGAACCCCTGGGCGCCCGCGGCCCAGCCACGTGGACGGGGAAAGCGAGCTGTCACGAAAGGAGGGAAGACACACGATGACGAAACCAGAGGGTTAGATGTGGGAAGAGATGCAGGCAGGTGAGCTTCTCAGTGTCACGAAGGCGCCCCACACCCAGCAGGGCCGGAGCAGGGCCCCTGAGCCACACCCCCTGGGAGAGCATGAGGGCGCGTGCGTGCGCGCACGGGAGGCCGACCACCGCTGAGCTCTCCAGGCTGCGGGGCGGGGGGCGGGGGGCTGACCCCTCCAGGCCATCTCAGCTCCTCCTCACCATCCGTAGTCTGGGCTCGCTCGGGGAAGGCAGTGCGCGCCCTGGCCCACACCTTCCAGGGCACGGTCTCTGGTCCTCCCAATGGTGCCTTCTGGGCAAGGGTTTCCTCCCAGTTGCAAAACCCCACCCCTTCCCTGATGCCCCTGGGTCTGGAGGCAACGCCGGGGCCACGAGAGCCACACTGTGACCGTGAGGGTGAGCGAGGCTGACCTGCTGTGTGTGGGGACAGCTCAGGGGACCGCTCTAGGGCCTCCTCCTCCCAGGCTGTTTGGGCCACATGGTCAGCCACGTGCTGTGTGAGCTCCGGTGGGGTCGCTCCTGGCTGCCCCAGCCAAGGCCTTGCACGGCCAGAGGAAGATGCCTTCAAGGGGCATAACCATAACCAAGGCATAGTCCTGTAAGCATAGGCACGGGGGTGTGGGGGGCAGAAACATCAGGTCCAGATGTGAGTTCTGCAGCTGCCTGGTACATCCAGCCCTGACGTCACCACTGCCTCTGGCTCTCCCTGCAGGCAACACCCTCCATCCCTGGAGTCTCTCAGAGCAGGACCCCCGACCCATGCCCTCACCTCTCTGGACCCTGACTGCCCACTGCCCCCCCAGGAGGAGGCTGAGCCCTGGGGGAAGCGGGGCCGCATCTCTCTGCCCAGGCTGCTGGGGACTGCTCGAGCGCGCCCTCCAGCCCGGACTGTGGGGAAGCCCTGCCGGCCACCAAGGCTCCCAGCCCCCTGCCCCGCGGGGCTCGGCACACAGACACCCTCCCTCCGGTCCTGGCCTCAGCAGATGAGCCCCAGCTCCTACCCAGAGAAGGGAGGTGGCAGCCAGCAGAAGCCACCCAGGGGTCCCGCCAACGCCTGCCCACCGTGGAGAAGCAGGTCTCTGCCACGCTCTGCAGGCACTGAGCAGCCCTAGGGCCCTCCTGACACAGGCTCCTGCCTGACTGGGGTGTCCCCGGGCCCCGCCCTGACCCCCAGGCCTGCCGCTGTGGAACTTCACAGACACAGACGTGAGATGGGGAGACAAGCCTGGATTGCTGGGGTGAGCCCGAGGTCCCCACAAGCGTCCTCGGAGGAGGAGGAGGAGAAAGTAACGGGAGCGGCATCAGGGAGAGAGCCCTGGTGCCCATGTGGGAGCTGGCCAAGGCCGGGACAGGGCCTGCCCTGAAGCCTTCAGGAGGCTGTGGTGCCGCTGCCAGCTGGGCCCTGGCCCAGGGCGGCCGGTGTCAGACTCCGGCCCAGAGCGGCAGGATGCAGAGTGCGAGCCGTCCCGGGCCAGCACACCCGGGGGGCGGACATGGGGGCTCACAGCAGCCCAGCCCACTGGCTCCCTTTTCCTCCAGGGCTCTGGGACGGTGGCTCCTTGGCTTGAGCACCCGACAGCCTGGACATGGGATCCTTGTCCCTCCTACGGGGACCCCCAGTTCCAGGCCGCCTGCTGTGTGGTGGCCATACTCACAGCTCACCCGAGAGACTTGCCCACACCCTTGACCTTGGGATCCTGGCCCAAGGTCCACGGTGAGGCTGCGCCAGCCACATCCTGGACAGAGGGGAATGGGGGGAGAGGGGCTAGCTGGCTACGGTTAGCGTGCAGCATTCCTGTCCTCAAATCATCTGAATCTTGTTCCTTTCTGTGGCTGAGTAGTCCTGTCTTGGGGTCAGCTGCACAGTGGACCCGCTCGCCTGCTGGTGGCAGTGCGGCTGCCCTCCGGGCTGCTGTCCGTAGAGCGGCAGTTGGAGGTTGGGGTGCCCAGAAAGGCTGGGAAGCACAAACCCCTAGGTTTATGGGGGGTGATGGTGACTCTTTGACAACAGACCCCAGGAACCGTGCCTTCCCGTGGCTCCAGAACCCTGTGAACCTTCCTTCTGGCACAGGATGCTGTGAAGGAGCGCTGCCTTATGTGGGAACTGAGTTGCAGCAAGCCTGGCCCGGTGACCCTGTGCTGGGGGAGCTGCTGTCGCAGGGGGACCCCATGGCTCTGAGACTGCCATGCTGCACAGAAAGGACCCACGTGGGGAGGTGGCCAGCCGGCCCCCGCTGCTCTGGCCCCCAAGCTGAGCTGCCAGACGCGTTGCCCCACATCTGGCAGCTCAGCGGAGCCGTCTGCATGTGCAAGCCCGCTGAGCCTCCTGAAGGTGCCCGGGTCACTGTCTCCTGACCACACATGCAGAGAAACCCCATGGCAGAGCTGCCCAGCTGAGCCAGACTCATCCTTACACCGAGACAGTGAGAGGCAGATGGGTGCTTCCAGCCACGACATTCTGAAGCCCCGTGTCTCGCTACCCAGCAACAGATAAAAAGACATGGGCATCAGCTTCAAGGCCATGTGGTCAGGGCCCCTGGCTATTCGCTGTGGGGCCACAGGTCAGAGAGCAGGAGCGGGGCTCAGCCCCCTGCCCCACCATTCTTAGAGGCCCCTGGGGAGCCAACGGCTGCATTTGGAAGAGGTCCCCAGATCCACCCCCAAGAAAGGAGTCCAGCTGCCCGGGCCTTTTCACAGCTGGGGAGGACCGTGGCGGGCCGGCCTTCCTGAGGGTGGGAATAGCCCCAGGCCCTAGAGGGGAAGGAGGCACAGCTCCCCAGGCTGGGAGCGCCAGCTCCTCAGCCGGGCAGGTGAGCGGAGGGCCTGTGTCTGCCTCGGCCCTGGTCCCGCCCCCTTCCCGGGCCTCGCCCTTCTTCCAGAGCTGCTGTCCTCCTGGCCACCAGGCTCCCCAGAAGGGTCTACACTGTCTCCCAGCGCCGCCCGCTCAGCGGTCCCGCGTGCAGCCGCCGTCCCCGTCCCTCCTCCTCTGGCAGGCTCCACCGGGCAGCCGCGAGCGCTGACCGCTCCCGCCAGGGCCCCCAGCTCTCCTGCCCTGGGGCCTGACCTCGCCCCCGCATCACCCAGTCTCAGGGCCGCGGTCATCCCGCGTGGGGTGGGACAGCTGCTCGGCTCCTCCCGCCAGGGCTGCCCCACGAAGTCCCAAGTCCCCCGAGCACGGGCGATCGCGTGTCCGGTGGGTTCCCTCCAGCCACGCTCGCGGCCGCCAGCCCGCACACCCCGCTGGACGCCGCCCGGCAGCCGGCTCCACGCGCTAGCCCCGCACTCGGCTCCCACGTTGGGCGGATCCGGGAGCGCCCCACCTGCGCGCCAACCAGGCAGGTGCTGCCCGCCCCGCCCCGCGCGCTCCCGCCCCGCCCCGCGCGCTCCCGCCCCGCCCCGCGCGCTCCGGCCCCGCCCCGCGCGCACTGAGCATGCCCAGGGCCGGGTCACGCGCCCGGCAGCCCGAGGCCGGCGTGGACTCTGCCCCTGGCCGGGCTGCTCCGCGCGCTGGCATGGAGCGCATCGAGGGGGCGGCGGTGGGCCGCTGCGCAGCCTCGCCCTACCTGCGGCCGCTCACGCTGCACTACCGCCAGGTGAGCCGCCCGCCCGCGCGCCTTCCGCGCGCCCCCGCCGCCCGGCCCGCGGAGCCCCGCCCCCGCCCCCCCGTCCGCGGGCCCGCCCCGGCCCCGCGGAGCCCCGCCCCCGCCCGCGGCCCCGCCCCGCCCCGCCCCTTGTGGAGCGCCCCAGCTCAGCTGGCGGGGTGGTTCGAGCCCGGTTCCCAGACCGGGTCGGGACACCTCTGGGGACGACCCATCCCTCCGAGGAGGCTGTGCGGGGCCCCAGCACTTTTTGCAGCGGGACGTACGGGGCGCCTCGGGGGTCAGGGAAAGCTTCCTGGAGGCGGTGGTCTTCATTCTTGGCAGTGGAGGTAGGGTTGTGGCGTGAGGAGGCAGCAGCGGGATCTGGCAGAGCACTGGGGAGCCTCTCCAGCCGGGCTTCCTTCTGAGGGCACCTCCGCTGCCCAGCACGCAGGCAGGCTGCGCCCCCCCAGCCCTCTCCTCCCGCCCATCCCCCGGCCACCGGCGAGAGCAGGACCACGTGACTCCCTGGGCACCGCGCATAGAGCAAGTTCCCGAGGAATGTCTGTGGCCAGAGAGAAGCAGCTCCGTGGTTCGGGCCCCTCGCCTTCTGCGCAGCGGTCCGGCTGCCCCCAGCGCGTTGCCGGGTGCTGGAGTGTCTCCCCGCCTTCGGGACGAGACTGCCCTCCTGCCTCGCTGACAGCACACGTGGTCCAGATGTTTGATGCTCCCCTTCCCGGCCGCCCCTGGGCTGGCAGCCCCCTGTCCACTCCAAGGCCCTTCCTCTCCTAGCTCTCACTTGCACCCTGGCTCACTGTTGGCTCCAAGGGGACAGGGAATTCATGTCCCTGGGATGGGCCCAGGTTGGCAGTGCTGGCCTGGGACCGAAGCGGGGGTCAGCTGAGGGATGGTGGAGGTCGCTGCCTCCTTGGCATTGACTTTGGGTGGCGATGTCTGATGATGGCTGTGCAGCCCCCAGGGGGCTGGGGCTGGGCTGGGGGCAGTGGGTGGGCACGGGGGTTTGGGGCACACAGCGGCCATGTGGCATGTGGCCACCATCCTCTCTCCCCGAGCTCGAGTGCAGTAGCCTGTCAGTGCGGCTCCACCAGTGGGTGGTGGTGGCCCAAGAGAGCCAGGGCAGGCAAGAGGCAGTGGTGGGCCCCAGCTCGGGGAGCCGAGGCAGTGTCCCTTCAGGGGCTGTAGGACACAGGGCTGGGCCATGCGTGATGCAGAGGGACACCCGCAGCCATCCTTGGCCGGGGGAGGCATGGCAGCCAGACAGACCGGAGGCAGGTCACCCCCCCCCCCCCCCCCCGCCCAAGAAGGTTAACCAGGCCTAGGACCCAACTAGCTGGTCTGGGGCTCCTGGGGGTGGGTCTGGCTGGGCCTCACTGGGCCTCTCTGGCCCGTCCCTTAGCATCCTGCCTTGGCCGGACCAAAGGGTCTGACAGACATTTTGATTTCGAGCTGGGAAGGTCCCCGAGATTTGCAGGAGGTGACACTTATCCTGAAGGAGGCAGGAGGCACAACGGGCACTTGGCAGGCTGGGGGCGGGGGAGCAGGCCTTCTCTGGAGTGCGTCCTGGGCGGGCGGCCGGCCCTGCGGTGGCCAGACTGCAGGCAGGCCCGGGCTTGCCTCCTGGGGTTGGTGCCTCCCGACGGCCTCCCAGGCAGCCCGCCCTTCCCCTTGGGAACAAAGGCCCCTGCCGGTCTCCAGGGCCCTCTGCTTCCCGCAGAGCTCAGACTGACTTGTCCAGCGCCCCTTGGACCAGCACATGGGCCTCTGGCCGTGAAGCCCCTCTGCTTGGAATGCCCTTCCCTCGGGGGCCTCTGTGGCTGGTAGAGTGTCACCTCTTCCAGGAAGTCCTCCCACTTCTGCGGCCCCAGCTGCACGTTGTATGTGCCTGGCGTTCAGGTCCATGTCTACTTCAAGGCCTGCACAGAGCCCCAAGGGTGGGGCCTGCAGCTCTCCGGGGTCTTATGGCTGACCCAATGGCTGAGAGCAGATGGCCTAAAGGTGCTGGCAATGGGTGGCCATAGGGCAGATCCTCAGGGCCCTGGGTCCAGCCCCACTGGCAGAGACCCCTTGGGGAGGAGGCAGGACCAGGTGGAGTGGCCACTGATCATGTCCACTCGAGCCCCAGGATGGGAGCCCACCGTGTCTAGTGGTGTCCGGCTGGCAGGATTCTAGGCTTCTCACACACTGTGCGTGTTGGAACCCCACAAATGCCCCTCCTGGCTCCCCTGGTGGGCCTGGACCAGCCCGGCCTCGCACTGCCTCCTCCATACACTGACCGCTGCCTGGAGCCCTGGGAGCCCATGGCAGGGTGGTGCCCTGGCTCGGGGAGCAGGATGATGGAGACAAGCCACAGACAACAGGCCGACAGGATGCACGAGAGACAGCCCCAGACAGAAGCTGGGGGGGGCGGGGTCATCCCCTGTCCAGTCACCATCACTACATCACCATGTCCGGCAGAGCGATGCCCCCCACCCGGCTGGGGCACTCCCACTCCAGCCGCTCCTGGTGCCTGTGTACTCAGGAGGCTGGCCTGCCCCTCCTGCCTTCTTGTCTGTCTCCACTGGCCTGAGGAAGCTTCAGCATTGAAAGCCTGACCTCTGCTCCCGCTGCCCTGCCCGTCCTGCCCCTCCCCATGCCCCACACGGTGCTGCCTACACTTGGTGACAGCGTACATCTCTTGCAGCTCCTTGAGTCCAGCCTGCCCCAGGCGGCAGCTCACACCGGGCCTCGGATGCTTTTCTACCATGTGCTGTGATTTTCCGCCCCACCCCTGGAGAGGATCAGGCTGTCAGTGACCTCCCTCCCTAACCTGCTGCAGCTCCCCACTGTTGATGGGCTTAAGCCTTGGTGGGCTGCCCGGGTAGGGACTGGTGCAGTGGGTCTGTCTGGCTGGCCCAGGTTCACAGGGCACTTGCACGCATGCTAGAAGCCCTCTGGCCACCCCTGACCACTGCCCCGCATCTTTCAGAATGGCACTCAGAAGTCATGGGACTTCATGAAGACACATGACAGGTGAGAGCCCAGCCTGGCCCTGCTGCTGAGGAAGCCCTAGGCTGGTACCCCTGGGATGCTGGGGCTCAGGGGCCGGGAGTCCCCCCACCCCTGCCTTGCTACCTCCCTCTGGGTGCACCCATGTTTTTGATGCACCCGTGCTCTCTGGGTGTCCCCTTCTGGCTCCTGGCTCAGGCTGCCTGGACCGTAGTGGCAGCTGGGCCCTCTTGGACCTGGAAGAGGCTGTCTGGGTGCCCTCGTCCTCCCCTGAGCAGCAGGCTGTGGGCTGGACAGCAGGAGGCACGAGGGGTGTGGCCAGTAGGCAGCCAGCCAGCGGGGGCCACATGTCCCGTCAGTCAGCCGGCCTCAGCTGCTGCCACCCCCAACCTGCCTAGCATGTCCTTCCCCACCCCTGTGCCCTCTTCTGCCTGTGTCCTGGCCTGACTGTGGGGCCTTGGCATGCTCTGGCCCTGCCTGGGCCTCAGTGTTCCCATCTGAGTAAGGGACCAATTTCCCCCGACTGCTGGGGGGAGGAGGTGGGCTGGGCATGCTGGGAACAGGGGCCCGGGGAGGTGAGGTGAGGGTGTTGCTTCTGTGTCCCCCCCCCCCCACAGTGTGGCCATTCTCATGTTCAACTCTTCCCAGCAGAGCCTGGTGTTGGTGAAGCAGTTCCGGCCAGGTGAGGCATGCGGGAGTGGGCTCTGGGGGGAGGGGAGAGGCCCCTGGGGCCCTAGGGTCAGAATGTAGATGGGGGAGGGGCAGACTAAAGCCCGTTGCTGGGGGTCTAGCTTCTGCTACACAGCTGTGACCGTGCTCTGGCCTTCCCCAACCAGCTGTGTATGCGGGCGAGGTGGAGCGCCACTTCCCAGGGTCCCTGGCAGCGGTGGACCACGACGGAGCCCGGGAGCTGCCTGTGGCTCTGCCTGGCTCAGCGGGGGTCACGTATGAGCTGTGTGCGGGCCTCGTGGACCAGCCTGGGCTGTCGCTGGAGGAAGTGGCCTGCGCAGAGGCTTGGGAGGAGTGCGGCTACCGCCTGTCTCCCTCCGAGCTGCGCCGGGTCGCCACCTACAAGTGAGCGGGGTCGGACGTCTTGTCGGCACCGCCTGCGGGAGGGGATGAGCTGACAGGCAGTGAGCGCCCCGTCCCTGGGGGCGTGCAAGCAGGGCTCTTCTTCCTTGTTTTTCCACATGGAGGCGGGGGAAGGTTGGACAGAGAAGGCCCTCAGGTTGGGGTCCAGGCTGGAACCCAGGGCTCACGGGGGCAGCTCTGGGGCACATGAGCCCCCGCCCTTCGGCCCCTAGCCACTTGGGGCCAGCTCCGGGTGGCAGCTGCTACCCACTGAGGACTGAGCCTCTACTTCCTGTGGTGGGATTAGGCGCCGGTGGGGGGTGGTGGGAGGCGGAGTCACAGATCTGCTGTCAGCGGCTCAGAAATGAGGCTGGGGGGCAGGGGCTCTGGCATGGCTGGGGAGGGAAGGGGCTGTGGCCTGGAGCTGAGACTGCAGGCCTGTCCCCACCAAAGCCCAGGTGTCCCCCACCATGTTTCAGGACGAGACGTTAGGGTGAAGCCTGCCCACGTGCTGCCCCTTGGATGCCCTCACAGGTCCCTGAGCCTGGTAAAACGTGGGAGCAGGAGGACAGCCCCCTGCACGGGGCACTGAGCATGGCGCCCCGCAGCCTTCTTTCCAGGGGCAGGTGCCTGTGCCCTCGGGGAGGGGGCCGGTGGGGAGCTCTGCTTCGCAGCCTGGTGCAGGGGGGTCTCTCAGTGCTGGGTCCAGGCCCTGTGCCTCAGCTGCCCAAGGGCTTTGTCAGGGTAGCTCCCTGGGCTGGGGGCTGGGGGGCTGGGGCCGATCTCCAGGCCAAGGAAGGGACGGAGCCAGGGCTTGGAGCCCCCACGTGTGCCACTGGCTGCCAAGTGGTTGAGCTTGGTGGTCTGAGGGCCAGGCCTGCTGTCCACAGGTAATCTTGCTGCCGGTGGCCGGAGCACGGGGCTGGTGGGGTGGGGGACCCGTGG
This sequence comes from Mustela putorius furo, assembly GCF_011764305.1. NCBI lineage: Eukaryota > Metazoa > Chordata > Mammalia > Carnivora > Mustelidae > Mustela > Mustela putorius. The sequence goes on along the minus strand of NW_025421290.1, from coordinate 52,462,475 downwards.
AGGAGCGGCTTTCCCCCGCCTTTCCTCAAGCAGGGTCTCGGGGCTCTAGCCTGATCTCAAGGGTGCTGGGGAGCCCAGGAGGACTCTGGGCAGCAAACAGCCTGGGAAGACTTGCATTTTGCAGACAAGGTGTGCCTGTGGGAGGTAGGGCTGAAGGGGCTGGAGTAGAGGTCGGGGCAGGCGTCCCTGGGGGCAGGACAGACAGCAGATGCTTCCTCTCGGAGCCAAGGAGAGCCGGGGGCTCCCCTGCCCGTCACAGGGGACAAGGCCCAGGCATTCCTCCGTGATCGCCCAGTGGAGGGCGGGGCTGGGTGTGTTCTTCTTGCCCCGGGTCGGCGTCTGTACCGGTCTCCTGCACGGGCCGGCGGAAGCTGTGCCTGGAAGCCCCACAAACTGGTGCTTCCGTCAAAGGTGCAGGCCGCAGCCCCTGCCGGAAACCGGCCATCAGGAGGGACCGTGTCAGCGGGTGAGGCCCGACTGGTTGGGGTGCCCCCTCCTGGGCAGGGGGGCGCAGAAGCCCCCCTGCGTGCTGGGCCGCCAGCGGGAGCAGCCCCCACCCTGCAGGTCTCTGGGCGGCCTCAGACACCCTCGGGTCCGCGTCTCCCGACGCGCACTCTTGCTCGACTCCCCTGCGGTCCTGGGCTGCAGACCGGCCTGCCCCCTCCCGGCTGCCCACGCCGCCTGCCTCGGCACTGCACCTGGGTGCCTGTCCCCCTCCTGGTGGCTGGCAGCCCCCTCTGGCCACCAGCCACCTAGGGAGGGGCTCCCTCTCACCCCCCCACACCCCTGCTGCCTCCGCAGGAGCCGTCCCCAGCCTGGAACTGGCATCCTAGCGAGGCTGGTGTTGGGGGCCGTCTGAGCCTGGGCCACACGGTTGCCACATGGGTCCTGGCTTCCAGCCAGCCCGGGGCCCTGGGTGCCGACTGGGTCTGTGCTGGGAAGGGAGGCCCTGCACGAGGGAGCTGCAGCCCGCGCTGCAGAGATCTCTGGCTTTACAAGCTCACAGTTGCCGTGGGGGTGCTGTCTGCTTCCTGGGAATGGAGCCTGGTGCTCAGGGGCTGGCCACACGGGTCAGGGTGTGGACTGGGGCCGTGGGCTCATCTGGGGCTCAGGGTCCCCTTCCCAGCTCATGTGGTTGTGGCAGAATCCAGCTCCTCGTCGCTGTGTGGCTGAGTGAGGGCCCCGTTTCCCTGCTGGCTGTTGGCCGGGGACCATGGTCCACTCCCTGAGGCCACCTGCAGGCCTGGACCACGTGGCCCCCTCATGTGGCAGCTTGCTTGGTTTACAAGGCCCACAGGACAGCGTCTCTGACAACTAAGCCTTCACTGAAGAGCTCACCTAATTAGGTCAGGCCCACCAGGATAATCTCTCAAGCTGGAAGTCAGCTGATGAACGCTCTCAGTTACGTGGGCGGAGTGCTTCCACCTTTGCCACACGACATGAGAGCCACAGAAGTGAGAGTCACCATGAGGCCGGGGTTCTGCCACCCTTGGGGGTGGCAGGAACCTGACGGGGGTGCGGGGGGGTGCATATCCTGGAGCTCTGCCTATCAGACGGGTCTCCCGGGCAGGGGTGGCTGGAGGAGGGCAGGAAGGGCCAGGGCGGCCCGTGAGGCCCGTGTGGCTGGTTCTGCAGAGGCCGTCTCAACCCGCAGGTCTGGTGTGGGACTCACTGGCTCCAGCCAGACTATGTTCTACGCAGAGGTGACGGATGCCCAGCGGGACGGCCCGGGCGGGGGCCTGGCGGAGGAGGGTGAGCTCATAGAGGTCGTGCACCTGCCTCTGGATGGTGCCCGCTCCTTCGCGGATGACCCAGCTGTCCCCAAGACCCTCGGCGTCATCTTCGGCATCTCGTGGTTCTTCAGCCATGTGGCCCCTGGCCTGCGTCCCCAGTGAGACTCCAGGGGCCCAAGACCAAGGCTAGTTCTGGCCACTTGGCCTGCAGACGAAAATAAAGGCTTGTGTGGCTCTAGCCTGTGTCTGCTGGCTCCGAGCTGTGACCGGGGTGGGCTGGGGTGGGGGGTGGAGGGACAGTGGCTCTTTCCCAGATGGGCCCTGGGGGTGGGTGTGCGCTCCACGAGAGCCTCTCACTCCACTGAGAAACCTCTGGCTGCGGCGGGGCAGGGGTGGCTGTGGGCGGCTGGTGGTGGGCAGGGCGCTAAGGTCCGGCCTTAGGCGGGGTCCCAGGGAGAGACAGGGAGGGTGGTGCCTGGCCAGGCTACCTGCTGGGGCAGGTGAGGTGGGGCTGGGGGGTTCAGCCGGGCTAAGCGCTCAGGCAAGACTGCGTGGTGGGCCACGGGGCAGCCGTATAGCTGTAGGGGTGGTGGCCGGGCCGGCCGTCAGGAGGAGGGACAGAAGTGCCTGCTGTGCGTTCTTGAGGGTACACGCTCCCGGCTCCGGGGCTGGGTTCCTTCTCCGGGAGCCCAAAGCCAGAGCCGCTCTGGATCTGGTCTCTTGCCCCCAGCAGCCCTGGCACGCCCTGGACTGTTGGGAGTTAGTGCCCGGATATCGCTCTGCTTGCCAACCAGTGTGGGCCTGTGAGGCCGAAGGACCCCCGCCACGCGTGCCAGCCTGTCTCGCGGGTCAGGCACTACAGGAGCTGCCTCTGTGGCCCTTAAACACTTGGGGTCACAGGAGTGCTTGGTGCCCACTCAGCTCCACACCCAGTAAGGCCTCCACAGGCAGTGGGTGGGTTGGAACCATTGCAGAGGGGGTGCGGGGATCTCGGGCATTTGCAGGATGGGGGCCCGGCCTGAGGGCTACGGAAGCTCCCGGAGAAGGGCCGGCCTGACCTGTCCCCTGAGCCCTCCCAGCTCTCCAGTTAGACCCATGGACAATGCTGTGGGTGAAGAGTTGTGGTGGTTTGGAGAGGGCAAGATGTCCGGGGCCGTGACTGTCATAGGTGGGAACTGGAGTGACCAGGAGCTCGGCTGCAGACCCCACTTAGTGCCCTGAGCTGCTGCGTCCCCTGGGACCGGGCCTCAGTCCGGCATCGAGGCGCATGCTGGGGAGGGCCATGCCTTTGCCTCTCACTGAGACCCCATTGTCAAGTGTGGGCACCTCATGTGGGCTGAGGTCTACTTGCCTCCCTGAAATCCCCCTGCTCTGGCCCCAGGCTGACCCCATGCAGGCAGGTGTTTGCTCCTGAGCATGCTTGGGGGTGGGGGGGGGTGTCCCTCCCTTCCTGCTGGCCTGGGGAGGGCTTGGGGCTCAGGCAGGTTGGGACCGGCACAGTGCAGACCGCCCCTGGGCCTGGCGGTGGAGGCTGCCCGCAGAGGCGGTACCCAAGGGGCGCACTCAAGCAGCACCACCTGTATGCAAATGCTGGCTGGGACTCAGGTGGGGCCTCCCGGGAGCCCGGCCAGGTGAGGGACGTGCCACCGAGGAGGGGCCCTCGTGCCTGCGGCCTGTGCCCAAGGGGCTGTCAGGGCTGGGCTGTGGTGGGGTCCCGAGCAGCGCTGCCCCACCCTGTCCAGAGCCGTCCAGAGACCAAGTCACAGGGCCGGGACTCCGCCCAGCCTAGAACCAAGCCACCCCGCCTCCCCTGCTCGCGGCCCGCCTGGTGCCTGCCTCTAGAGCTCTGTCCTTCTTGGCCGACCTGCAGGCATTGCCCACAGCCTCAGAGCGGCCCTGGCAGGTATGGGAGGCTCTGTGTGCCATGGGGAGCAAGCCGGAGGCGCCGAGCCGGCAGGGTGGGGGGTGAGGGACAGAGCGCCCGGCCCCGGGTGCGGTCCAGCCCCGTCATTCTGCTCTGCAGCCCGACGGGGCAGGTCCACAGGCGCTGCTGCTGGGCCTAATGGAGCTGGCAGCGATTTCCCGGCACTGGGGGCTGGGGGGGGGGGCTTGTAACCGGAAACTCCCCTCCCTGGCCGCTATATTTAGCACCACAGATCGCAGGCGGGCGGAAGCACAGCTCATTCCAGAGCCAAGCCAGCGCTGTCCAAACCCCAGCAGCCGGCACCCCAGCCTGGTCCTGAAGGGCCCCTGCCAGCTTGGGGGCCTCCACCCTATCTCGGCCTTGTCTAGCGCCCAGCTCGGAACATCCTGAGAGCCCCTCTTACTGGGGAACTCGGAGAGGGAGCCCCCAGGCTAGGGGGCGGGTGGACCTGGGTGGGAGATGGGTGTTGGGATCCAGCGGGCCCCAGAGCAGGGATGGGGGTCTTCCTGGAAGAGGCAGAGCAACCTGGCCCAGCACAGGCAGAAGTAGGAGCCCGAGCCCCCATCAGATCCCCAGCCCTCCAGCCCAAGAGCTACAGAAATCCCTATGGGGGGACCCCAAAGGGGAGGACCCAGCTGCTCTGGGCCAGGGGGACCCAGGTCCTGCTCCCAAAAGGCCTGGAGGGAAGCAGATGGGGTCAGGCCACTGTCTCCCTAGCTTTGCAGGGCAGGTGCGGGGCACTCTGTACCCCCAAGCGGGGCTGGCCAGCAGGAAGGGCCCGGGGGAGGCTGCCTCCTTGGACAGGCTGAGCTTGAATCCTGAGATGGAGTGAGCACCCCTCACCGCTGCCTCCAGGCCGAGGCCGCTCTGAGTGGGCAGAGCCGCTGCTGAAACACGGCAGCTTCTGCAACCCGCGGCACAGCCAGTCTCTGGGCTGTTCTTCCCGCCCACAGCTGGCCACGGCAGGAAGCTTCGGGGGTGGTTGAAGGGGGGGCACACAGGGAATTGTTCTCTGGACCCCGCCTCTCGCTTCGCTAGGAATTCCCCCTGCTCGGTCCCAGGTCCCCCTGCTGCCAGGCCCTGGCTGGGTCACTGGCCCCTCTCACTTGCACTGTGGTGACCTGGGGCCTCCCTGCCCTGACCTCATCCCCTGCTGCCCCTCTCCCTGCCGCCAGGGAGCTCGGGGAAAATGTAGGTCACTGCTGTGCAGCCCGGCCCGGCCCAGTTGCTCTCTGTGCTTCCCTTGGTCTTAGCATGAAGACCCATGGAGAGGCCCCGTGGGGCCCCACACTCATTCCCACCTTAGCCTGGCCTAGGCCTGCCCCTCCCCTGCTCGGCCTCTGCCACTGTGTTTCTCACAGGCCTTCACAGGGGTCAGGCCTCCTCACCCCGGGGGCGTTTGCATGTGCCCTTCCCAGCCCGTCACCTGGCTGACGCTCGCCTGCCCTTGGGTCTTAGCAGGCCCCCGTGCGGTTCGCCCTGCCTGCCTCGCTCTTACAGTTTGTCGTTCTAGCTCTGTTTACCCTTGGACTGGGGGCCCCTCAAGGGTTCACCATTAGGCTGAATGCCGGGCAGAGGCACCCAGGGCTTCCCTGGAGAGTGGGGTAGTGGGCTTGGACAGGGATGAGCCCTGATCCCCGGGAGCTCTGCATGTGTGTGTGTGTTGGGGGTCTCCTGGCTTGGGGCCTGGAGTACATGGCGGCCTGCTTCTGGGCGGGGGAGAGAAGGAGGCATCCCCACAGTGACACCCCGCGGCCGTGGTCGCATATGGAAGGCTCTGAACACGGCTTGCCTTCTCTTATTTGGCGGCCTTGGCTGGCGTCCTGCCCCTTCACCCCGGCTGACAGAGGGGCTCAGGCAGGGAGGGACGGGCGTCGGAGCAGAGCCGGGCCCATCTCTTCGTGGCCCTCAGCGGCCCCCCGGTGCCTGGATCCTGGAGGCACTGCTTGCGGGCAGCGGCCTACACCCCGTGTGCGGGTGCGCGCTCAGGACATCCGGGCCCCTTGGCGACTTGGCCGCACAGCCTGTGAGAAAGAGCTCCTACCCCCTTCTTCGGAGCCGCTTCTCCCAGGAAGCCTTCCGTGCCTCACCCTGCCCCCCGCTGCCGCCAGTCGCGGCAGCTCCGAGCTGCAGGCAGGGACTGCACTCCTAGCACCCAGTTCCCAGCCAAGGGGCCACGACAGACTCGCCCAGTTGTCGTGGGGGTGGGGCCGGACCCCTGCGGACCTCGGGATCCCGACCCGATGTTTGCAGACGAGGAGCCCTTGGAGTTGACCGCGGGTGGGGGTGGGGGGCGGCGCGAGGTTACCCCGGCAGAGGGCAGCATGGTGATGGGGGGGGACGTGGGCACCTGGTGACCGGGACAGCAGGAGGAGCCTCTTTGGGGAGCTCCCACCTGGTCCTTTGAGCGAGCACCGCCGCCTTTTATTCTCCGCTCGCTCCCCCGCGTCCCCGCCCAAGCCCCGTCTGCGGCCCGGGCGTTCCGCGAGAGCGTGGCCGGCTCAGCCCCGCGCCAGCGCCGACCCGGCACCCAGCTCGCGCCGCGGAGCATCTGTTGCCGGGCGGCGGGACCCGCGAGCCCTGCGGCGGGCGGGCAGGGGGTGTGGGCGCCGAGCAGCGCCCCCTGCGGCCGGCGCGGAGGCCGTGGGGGCGGGGCGGGGCGGGGGGGCCTTCCCCGGGGAGGGGTCCCAGGCCGCGCCCACCCCGCGTGGGGGCACGGCCCTGATTTGTGCCGGAGGCGGCTTCTCCCCCGGGACGGCGGGGAGCGGCGGCGGCGCACTGATGGGAGGGGACCTCGGCGGTGACCTCAGGGGCGCCCCACCCCCGGCTGCCGACACCCGGCGGGGCGCGCGCGAGGGGAGGCCGCTCGGCCGCGCCGGCCCCCGCACACCGGCTGGGGCGGGGGCGTGGCGGAACCCCCGCCGCCCGGGGCCCCGGCGGAGCGCGCGCCGGATCCGGGCGCGGGCAGGAGCGCCCTCCGCCGCCTTTAAAGCCCGGCGCCCCCGGCCCCCCAGCCCCACCCCGCGGCGCGGCCCCGCCCCCTCATGCATATGCAGGTGCGCGGGTGACGAATGGGCGAGCGAGCTGTCAGTCTCGTCCCGAACTTGTTGGCTGCGGGCGCCGGGAGCGCGGGCGCGCAGAGCCGAGGCCGGGACCCGCCGCCGCCGCCGCCGCCGGTGCCGCCGCCGCCGCCGCCGCCGCCGCGAGGGAGGGAGCCGGGCCGGAGAGCGGCCGCCTGCGAGCCCGCGCCGCCGCCGCCCCGCGCGCCCGCCGCCCAGGCCCGCGTCCAGGCCGGCGCCCGCATCGCCGCCCCGACCCCGCCCGCCGCCGCCGCCTCTGCTGCCGCCGCCGCTGCCGCCGCTGCTGCCGCTGCCGCCGGCGCTCGGAGGGCGGGCGGGCGGGCGCTGGGGGCGCCGGCGCGGGCCGGGGCGGCGATGCGGGCGCGGGGCCGGGGGCGCCCGCCCCGGAGGCTGCTGCTGCTGCTGGCGCTCTGCGTGCAGGTGAGCGGGGGGCGCGGACGGGGCGCACCGGGCCGCCCCTCGGGGCCGGGCAGCTCCGCCGCGGGCGCCGCCGCTCGCGGCCCTCGAGGCTGCGCGCCGCGGCGGGGGCTGCGGGCGGGTCCCCCCCGCGCCCGCGCCCGCGCCCGGCGGCCCGACCCCGGCCCGCGCCTCCACGCGCTCTCGCTCTGCCTTATTTTTAGGCGGCGCGGCCCATGGGCTATTTCGAGCTGCAGCTGAGCGCGCTGCGGAACGCGAACGGGGAGCTGCTGAGCGGCGCCTGCTGTGACGGCGACGGCCGGACGGCGCGCGCGGGGGGCTGCGGCCACGACGAGTGCGACACGTACGTGCGCGTGTGCCTCAAGGAGTACCAGGCCAAGGTGACGCCCACGGGGCCCTGCAGCTACGGCCACGGCGCCACGCCCGTGCTGGGCGGCAACTCCTTCTACCTGCCGCCGGCGGGCGCCGCGGGGGACCGGGCGCGGGCGCGGGCCCGGGCCGGAGGCGACCAGGACCCCGGCCTCGTCGTCATCCCCTTCCAGTTCGCCTGGCCGGTACGTGCCCCCTCCTCCCCTCCTCCCCTCCCCCGGCGCCCGCCGCCCCTCCGGCACCTGCGGCGGGGCCCTGCGTGCCGACCGCGCGCGCCCGGGCGGGGCGGGGCCGGCAGGGGGCGCCGCGCGGCGGGGCCGGCCTGGGGCGCGTGCTCCGCGGGGCCCGGTCCGCGCCCGGCCACGTGGGCGCGCGGGGGTCGCGGCAGGGGCGGGGCGGGGCGGGGGGTGGTGGTGGCCGCGGCCCGCGTGCGCGGCGGCCTGCGGCGTGTGCCTGCGTCTCGTTGCGCGTGTCTGTCTTGGGGCGGAGGTGCGGGGGGGGGAAGCGAGGCGAGGCGCGGCGCGGCGCCCCGGGCCCGGGCAGGCCGCGGAGGCATGTGCGCCGCGCGTGCTGGGGCTGGTCTGGGGCAGGCCCTGGCGGAGCCGCCCCGGGCCCGTGGCCAGGCTTCGCCCGCCCTGCCGTTTCCTGGATGCCCGAGGGTGGAGGTGGGGGGCAGCTCGGGCTGGCGCCCGGGGACCTGGGCCCCCGAGGACCCAAGGTGGAAGCGTTGGCTCAGCCCTTGCTGCTGGCCCGGGACCCTCCTCCTCCCCCGCCGCACCCCGGGGAGGAGACGGCCCTGGTGTGATCTTCTGTGGCATCATCCGTTCCTGCGCTTTTGGTTTTGTTTGTCATTTTTTTGAAGGGGGGGCTAGAGCATGCCAGGCAGGCAGGAACCATGGGCTTGGGCCTGCTGGGAGGCATGGGGCTCAGCCCTGTGGACTGCCCTGGGGCAGGCAGGGGATGTGCCCGAGCAGCTGGGCGGGCCTGCCCCGCACCCCCCCTCCCCATGCCCGAGCTGGGCAGCTTTCTGAAGCAGAGCCTGCCCCCTCCCCCACATACAAGGTCTCAGAGGCAGTCCTGGGTGGGGCAGGAATGACAGACGACCTGGAGAGGTACCCCCCCCCCCACCATGCAGGAATTGGCCAGGGACAGCTAGGGTGGGCTTGGGAGAGAATCTGTGAGCAGGGAGAGGCTGGACTAGGGTGCTGGGGTATTGGCCGTCCAGCCTTCTAACCGAGGCCTTCTGGCTGGAGCGGCGGGTGAAGGGCACCAGGAATGTGTCCACCTGGTACCCTGGGCTCAGGAGAGGCTGGGAGTTGAGCTAGCCAAGCTGGCCAAGGTTGGGCCTGGAGGACCGACCCTGTGGAAGGCTGGGCCCCCTGCCCCAACCTGGGCTCTGGGTCTCGTGCTGATGCTTTTTCCTAAGCTCAGACCAGGTGGCCCTGCATGCTACCCCATTCTTGCGCCTTTCGGAGCTCTGAGCTCTAGGAGGATGGCCAGGGTCCCCTTGAGACAGGGCACCGCCCCTGCCTGCCTGGCCTCTGGGGTCTCCCTTGACCTCCGGGCCTGGGTGGGAAAGGCTGGGAAAGGCGTCCCTGATGGAGGAGGCAGAGGCAGGCCTGGGAGGGCCCCAGGCAGTTGCGATAAGCTCAGCCCCTCATCCTCACAGCGGGGCAGGCAGGTCTGAGCAGAGCCCGCAGCCTGTCATCTGCACTTGGGCCCGAGCCAGCGCACTCCGGAGCGCTACCTGAGGATGAGTTTTCTGCTTGAGCTGGCACAGGCCGGGGTGGGGGCAGGAAGGCCTGGGAGGAATGCGGCGGGGCCAACGCATGCCCCTCACGGCTCTTGGCCCCATGGGCTGGCCTGGTTTGGAACGGGACAGGGCAGGCCCTCGCTTTCCTGGGAGCCCTGGAGTCTGGGCAGCCGCCCTTGGGACCCCTTCTTGTCCTGTTGTGAGCTGCTTCCCCAGGAGGGGGCTTGGGCTCTGGCGGCCAGGGCGGCCGGGCGGCTGCCTGTTTGGGGGGCAGCTCCTGTCTCTCTGCTGCCCACGGCAGCGCATCCTGGCCGCTGGGTGCCTGGCTGGCCTGTGATGCCAGCGCCCTGGTATTTCCGCTCCCCGCGGCCACGCGGCCTTGGTTTGCTGCAAGTCCAGCTCCGTCCCGTGAGCTGGGGCGCGTTGGAAACTGTGTTTGGGCTTCCTTGGGGAGGGTGGGGGGGGGAGGGGAGGGTGGGGGTGGGTAGGCTCGGGCTAGGGAGCAGCTTGCACTCTGGGGCTCCTGGGAGAAGGTGGTGTGAGGAGGGTCTCGACAGTGGCCAGAGGGGGTAGGGGCGCCGCTGCAGGCGGGTGTGGGCAGTGGCTCCTCTTGCGCCCCGCCTGTGCCCCTGGAGGCAGGAGGCCAGGGAACTAGTCTGGGCTCTGCTCCCCTGCACACCCCTCGAGTTGCCGTTGGCCAGTCCCTAACCCTCCCGCGCCGTGAGCTGTGCTGCCAGCGGCGTGTCGTAAGGGCTGGGGTCAGGCTCTGTATCAGGAGAGGAGCGGGCTCCAGGTTTGGGATGCGGGGAGGTCAGGGTAGAGCTGCTGGTCATCTCCTGACCTGCCTCACAGATGCCCCGTGCCTACTCCTGGCCCCCCAGGAACTCAGTGACCCCATCATTGGCCTAGGTGCCTCGCTGATAGTTGACGGGATGGAGACCACATCTGGTCATGTGTGTGCACGTGTGTGTGCACGCCTCTGTGCGTGTGTCTGTGTGCGTGCTTTCTCTGGGTGTGGTAGGTAGCCGGTGGAGGGTCTGGAGGCGCCTTGTGGGTGCTGGACTCGGCGGGGCTGGCTGACAGAGGGTTCCTGTAGCAGTCAGGGCCCTGTCCTGAGGGAGGGGCCAGCGGGAGGTGCTCCCTTTCCTCCTCGGGCCGGGCCGTGGTACCTGGGTACCGGCCGTGGTAGCCCTAGGTGTCCATTGTCGTGCGCACGGTGGGTCCTAGGGGAGGGCTGTGCGTGTGTGCACAGACCCTGACAGGGCCGCCCGCTGAGATCTCAGGCCACACAGCAGGTTCTGGGGCCCCGCTTTCCCATCTGTGAAATAGGGCCATGAGGGGATCTCATGAAGGGAATGGCGCCACAGGGTGCAGGCTCGGGCTTGGGGGAGCCTGCAGCCTGACTCCCCGGCCTGCGGCATCTCCTCTCCGCGCAGTGCCCCGTGGGAGGCCAGGGTCTCTGAGGGGCTGCAGTGTGCTTCGGGCTGCGTGTGGGGTCGTGGGCCAGTTAGGGAGGGTCTGGTGGGTACTGAGCACGGGGCCTGACTCTGTTGTGCCTGGAGGCCGTGGGAGCTTGTCAGCTGTGAGTGTCCCCCCAAGACGGGACGGGCTGGGGTCTGTGGCCAGGGGTGCCTGAGCTGCCCTTGGTGGGGTGAGACACCATCCTGCCTGTGCTCCCCGTCCCTCCTGAGGAGCACAGGGCTGGGGTGGGCCTGGCCCCCACTGGCCCCCACCCCAGCCCACCCCGGAGCACGCTGGGGCTCCCCACGTGTATCCTTCCCACACCCTGGGAGGGGCCGGGAGTTCTGGCTGGCCACGCGCCGCGCCGCACCTCGTCGCCCGCTTGGTGTCAGGAGTCTCGTTCGTGGCTGTGGCGTGGGGACAGCAGGCGGAGCCGGGAGGACGGTCCAGGCCGGGGAGCGCTGGCCTGCGGGCTGGAGGCTTTGTCCTTAGGCTTTGAGGGAGTGGTTTGGGGACGCAGGCTGCAGTGGGACAGCACTGCGGGAGGGGCTGTGGTGGGGGCGTCACAGGACGGACTGCGGATTTTCAGGTCTCCTTCAGCTGTTCTGGGGTCATCTAGATGGGGTTGCCGGGGGGGCAGTCTGGCCCAATGAAGGGCTTCTCGGGGGAGCCAGGCTGGGTGACAAGCCTCTCTAATCTCCAGGTTGAGCTGGGGTCCCCATCCCCAGACCCCCAGGTGAGCAGACCCCGGGTAAGGAAGGTTTGTGTAGTACCAGCGGATTGTGGGCTTTGCTCCAGGGGTCCTACAAGGCCCACGTGACAAGGCGTGAGGAGACCCTGGGCTGGGGGTGAACCGCTCGGCAAGGCCCTGGCTGTTCTCTGGTGTGGAGTGTGGGTGTCTGGGGTCCTGTGTGGGGTGGACTTGTGGTCCCGTCCTCTGGCTGAGCCTTGGGGAGAGGTGGCCCCCTCCCCTCTCCCTGGGGACAATGGCAGCCGAGGCCCGGGCTTCTCCAAGGCTCAGGTTTCAGGAAATGTATCTGTGCTTAGAGCTCCTGGCGCCGGCACCGCACTCTGCCCCGCGGGGGGCTGGGCTGCGGACGCGGGGTGCCATGGGAGGAAACCAGGTTGGAGCCCATGGACTCAGGCGGTGGCCCCGGGGGGCTGTGCTGGGTCTCCTTGGCCATGGCAGTTCCTGGGCCCTGGGACGGGCAGCGTAGCTCCATCCAGGTCTGCCCAGGACCATTTGTGTGTCTTTGGGCTGCTGCCCCGTGTTCCTGTGTAGGATCAGACGAAGCATGCGGACCTGGTCTGGGGGGTCTGGGCTGGGGAGAAGGTGGTCAGGTGGTCGGGCTGGGGGGTCTGCCCTCGAGGTGCAGGTGGGTCAGGACGGTCTTTCCGGAAGGGGCGTGGCTGGGCATCCAGGGACTCAGGCCAGTTTGGCAGGGGGGCCCCTCTGCATCAGGCAGGCGGCCCGGGGGAGGCGGGGAACCGGGCCTGCTCCGCGCGCTTGCTGGGGAGGTCCTCAGCTGTCCCCGCCGGGCTCTCATTGCCCTGCCCCAGCCCTGGAGCCTCAGGGCACCCAGGAGGCCTCCAGCCCAGGCCCGTTGCCTCTCCAGCCCTCCGGGAACGTGGGGTTGACAAAAGCCTGTCCTGGCCAGCGGCTCGCAAGTCAGTAAGCACGGGGAGGAGAGCTCGCTGTTGGGGAAACTGAGTCTGGGGCCTGGCCTGCAGGAGGGGCGGAGGCCCGGTGCCGGGAGAGGACACCTGCCGGCTCAGGTTCTCTCTGGATGATCCCTGCGGTGCGAGTGTGGGGAGCCCAGCTGGCGGGCGCTGGGGCCCTTTTGGGTGGGCGGGTGGGGGCATAGGTAACTGGAGCCCGGGGCGCGGACGGAGGCGGTGGTAACCCTACCTGAGCGGCTGGTGAGGCGCTCCCTGCTCGCCCTGCTCGAGCCCAGGTGCTTGTCTTGCTGGCGTCCTCCGCGCCCGCCCTCGCGGCCCACTCTGCACAGGGGCCGGTCTCCGGTCTCCCGGACCCACCAGCAGCCCCTGCTCAGCTCTGCCTCGGCGACCGCGCGCCGTCCAGTCGACCCCGCTCCCTGTGTCCTCGTGCCATGCTCCTCCAGCCCCGCGGGCCTGCCGTGCTGTTCCGAGTGCTTTCTCCATCTCAGGCTCTTCCTCTCCAAGGCTGGCCCCACCCCTGTTTAGAGCAGCCCCCCCCCCCGTCCCTGCTGACCTATCTGCTAGTGACAGAGCCATGCCTGGTGCTTGCTCCAGAGTGCATGGACAGAGTGGGGCCTGGGAAGGAGCTGGGCGGGCCCTCCAGCTGTCACCAGGACTAGGAATGACCCGGGGAAGGCTGGCCCGAGAGTAGCATTCTTGGCAGAGGGAGGGAGCGTGTGTGCAAAGGCCCTGGGGCAGGGTGGGCAGGCTGAGATGCGGGCACAGCAGGGGTTGGGGGACGGCAGGGAGGGTGGGAGCCATGGGGAGCCCCGAGGGGGTTCGGGAACTTGGGGAACACACAGAGCCCTGGGGGTTGTTGGGGCTCCCGTGGGCAGGGGTGTGGAGGCGCCATGGGCTGCAGGGAGCTGGCCAGGCAGTGGCCGTGGCAAGTGCATTTATGGGAGACTCAAGAAGTGGGACCGAGAGCCTGGAGATAGCCCGACATGGCGGGGAGTGTTCTACCAGGGCTCCTGTCTGTGCTCCGGGGTGGGCATGAGGTCCTGTGGATCTTCCTGGGGCGTCTGGGGGGCTGTGCTCAGGGCAGGGTCAGGAGGGTGTATAAGGCACACAGCCCTGTGGGTGGGCCAGTGTGTCCTGGCGCTGTCTTGCTGCAGCAACAGTCACAGGGCTGTGGAGGGGGCAAGGAGAAGGTCCCTAAAGTAGGGCTGTGCTTGGCATCCGGAGGTGGTGGGTGTGGTTGATGCGGCCGGCCGTGGGAGTGGGGCCGGGGTCCAGGGAGGCCGTGGGAGCGAGGCCGGGGTCGAGGGAGGGCACGGCCTGTCTGCGGCAGCTGTGTACCAAGGGTGGGACCCAAAGGCTGGGGTCCGCGTGTCAGGGGAATAGCCCCGGTTGCTTGGCTGTGAATCGCGTTCTCCCTGGCATGGCCATACTGCAGGCCCAGGAGACAGGGGCACCGAGGGCAGGGATGAGGCTGGCCTCGCCAGTGCGGTCCTTTCTTTTGGGGGGAGGCCAGCCAGCCTGGGACCCCAGAGGTGGCCCTGTGCTTTGGGCCCCCAGACCGGGGGATCAGGGTTGGAGGGGTGGCCAGCATGTTCCCGGCTGGGCTGGAAGTACAGAAGGGCTCGTGTCGGGGAGCCCCGGAAGGTCCTGGCCGGGCAAGCTGGGCCTCCCCTCCTGCCGGAGCTTGTGGCCCGGGGTAGCGGGGTGGGGCCGCTTGCTGGCTCTGGCTACTCTGTGGGGAGGTGGGTTCTGAGGTTGCCGGGTGGCACGAACCCGCCTCATCATCCTGGGAGGAGGGGGTGTGGGGGGCAGCCGTGGGCAGTCCTGGACCTCGGTTTCCCCGTCTGTGCAGCCAGGGCCCCTCCCTGCTCCTTCTGTCCTTAGGAGGAGGTGGGCCTGTGGCCTGTGTGTGTCGCACTGGGCACCTGCTCTAGTCCGGGGGCTCTTCGGGGGCTGTGCCCTCCGCCCTCCGTCCCCAGTGCCTGGTGGGGGGAAGCTGGGGTCGTGACAGGCCGTTGTTCCTCTTGGGCCTCTGCTAGCAGCAGGACCTCATGTGTGACAGGCCCCAGCAAGGGGCCTGGGGGTGCTCCCCCCAGACCCTGGGGGGGTACCAAGGGGACCCTGGTCTGGGGCCGCTCACTTGGGCTGTGCCAGGCCTCCGCCCACCGCTCTGCCCAGGTCCCTCTCCCTTTCCTCCGTGCCGATCAAGCCGGTCCGGCCGGCTGGGTGTGGGCTGTGGGATGGCGGGAGCTTCAGTCCCCAGAGCCTTCGTGAACCTCCTCCGGGTCATTTCGGGGTCTCTTGGGATATGGCATGAGGCTGCTGCTCGGGGCAGAGGGGTGAGGTGGCGGTGGGCGCAGAGGCGGACCCTCCCTGAGCCAGGGGCAGGCTTGGGGGCACGGGTGGGGGTGCGGTGGCCAAGGCTGGGTGCGGTAGGGAGGGGGCAGGGCTGCGGGGCAGGGGTGCGGCCGGCCCCTCACTGCCGTTCCGTGTGTGCAGCGCTCCTTCACCCTCATTGTGGAGGCCTGGGACTGGGACAACGACACCACCCCAGACGGTGAGTTCGCCGGGAGCGGGAGGCTGGGCGGCGGCTGCCTGTGGGGCCCCTCAGGGCACAGGGAGGCTGACCCGCATTAGCCAGAGAGATGCCTGTGGCCAGATTCCTGGTCCTTTGCCTGCTGGCGAGAAGGGCCCTGGTCCCAGGAAGGCTGCCCCACCCCCAGGATCTCGTGCGCTGTGTTCCTCTTTGCCCTGGCTGCGAGGGAGCTCTGCCGTGTGCGACCTGCAGAGCTGTGCACGTGTCCTCCTCTGTCTTGGTTTTGTCCGTGCTGTTCTCCTGATGAGCTCTCCTGAGGCCACGTCAGGCACCTGGTGGCCTGAGTGCTCCCGAGAGGCTCGCTCTGCCTCCGTGGCCCCTTCTCTGCCTGCCTGTCCTGGATGGGGCTTGAGGGCCCCTCCCTGAGGCTCACGTGCTAGCCGGCCAGCCCGCGCATGGAGTCTTTGGGCCCTGTGGTGACAGGGCAGGGGCTGTGTCCGTGGACAAAGCAGGAGGAGCAGGGCAGCGAGCCGTGTGTGTGAGCAGCATGGGCTCGTGTGGTGAGGGAGTGGTGAGGTTCGTGAGGCCAGGTCAGGTGGTGGAAGCTGTGTGGGCCACCGTGAGGACGCTGGCTTTTCCCTGGACGTTGGAGGGTTCGGGCTGCTGCACACAGGATGCACTGGAAGCCTGGGATGGAGGCTGGTGTGGATGCGGCTGTGAATCCCGTAGGTGGCGGGGTGCTGGGCCCAGGGGTGGCCTCGGGGGGAGCAGGCCTCTAGCCACAGCGGAGTCCACGTGGAGGCTCAGGGCTTGCTGCTGGGCTAGACCTTGGTTGGGGCGGGGGCTGGCAGCAGAGAGGGGCCCCGTGGGGATGGCCGCTCTGGGGTCGAGGGCAGTGTCACCAGGGTGCCGAGGCAGGCTGAGCCCCGGGCCCCGCTGATGAGGACGCTGGGGCCTGGAGGGGCCGAGCCGGGGGCAGCGCTCAGAGGGCACCAGGCGGGTACAGGGACAGGCTGGCAGGCACTTTGGCCAGACGGGCTCTGGGGGAGGGGGAGGGTGTGAGGCCGTGTCCGGAGAGGCCGGAGCGGGCGATGTCGGAGGCTGCGGAGGCCGATGCACCCGGCATCCCTGGGCCGTGGAGCGGGGCACAGCGCAGACCGGTACGGGGCTGTGGAGCAGGTTTTCATGAGCCGCTGTGCCCAGGGTGGTCAACCTCCCCGCTCGGGGCCTTCGGGCCCAGGGGGTTCCTCTGCCTCGAGGCGGGCTGCTCGAGCTCCGGGCCCAGGCGCGTCTCAGGGCGCGAGAAGGCCCGTCCCGGGACGGGGGGGGGGGGGGGGGGGGGGGGGGGGGCTGCCGCGCTCGCCGCTGGGGGCGACCCTGCGGACGCAGGGAGAGGGTGGGCAGCCTCGCGGAGCTGCGGCCCCGGCCCCCCTCCCCCCGGCGGCCCGGCCAGTGTCCCTGCTGCCCCCAGCTCCCCCGGGCAGGCGGCCTCGGCCCGGCTGACTCTGCCGCCCCCCCAAGAGGAGCTGCTGATCGAGCGGGTGTCGCACGCGGGCATGATCAACCCCGAGGACCGCTGGAAGAGCCTGCACTTGCGCGGCCACGTGGCCCACCTGGAGCTGCGCATCCGCGTGCGCTGTGACGAGAACTACTACAGCGCCACGTGCAACAAGTTCTGCCGGCCGCGCCACGACTTCTTCGGCCACTACACCTGCGACCAGTACGGCAACAGGGCCTGCATGGACGGCTGGATGGGCAAGGAGTGCAGAGAGGGTGAGCGGCCGGCGGGGCGGGGGGCGGCCGGGCCGGGGGGGGGGGGTGAGGGGGGGGCGTGAGGGGGGCGGGGGAGCGTGAGGGGGGCGGGGGCCGGCACACCCTCCCCGGGGCTCTGCGGCCTCACGCGCTCCTCCCCGTTCCAGCCGTGTGCAAGCAAGGGTGCAACCTGCTCCACGGGGGCTGTGCCGTGCCCGGCGAGTGCAGGTGAGTAGCCCTCCTGCCCTCGGCGGTCCCCCAGCCGGAGCCTTAGCCGGGCCCTGCGGGCTTCCAGGCCATCCTGCCCTCGGGCGTCCCCCAGCCGGCTCCCCTGCACCCCCCACGCGCCCTGGGCCTCATGGCTGAGTGGGACGGCAGGGACCCGGGCCTTGCTCTCGTGTCACTTGTAGTCAGCGCAGGGCTGACAACCGTTGTCGTGCCTGGGCGGTGGCCGTGGGGCTATGGGGTGCTTCTGCGGGATGGCGGGACAACGGGCCGGGGAGGTGGCCAGGGTGAGCCCACCTCATTCTGGGGCCAGGAGCTGGCCCATGACCGGTGCCCAGAGCACAGGAGCACCGAGGGCATGGGTGGGCATGGAGAGAGGCCGAGTGGGAGTGGGACATGGGGAAGAAGAGGGGCGCTGGGGGGGCCCAGCGCTGTGTCCCCTGGAGGACACAGGATGGGGTGGGGTGGGGCTGGATAGAAGGTCCAGGGTAGCTGCTGTGTGGGGAGAGCCAAGTGGGGAGGCTGCCGCAGGGCTGGGCAGTGGTGGGTGAGGACCAGCAGGAGACGGGGAGCTGGGTGGGCCCCACAGGCATCCTGCAGTGGGTTTTTTTTAAAGATTTTATGTATTTATTTGACAGACAGAGATCACAAGTAGGCAGAGAGGCAGGCAGAGAGAGGGGGAAGCAGCTCCCTGCTGAGCAGAGAGCCCAGGACCCTGAGACCATGACCTGAGCTGAAGGCAGAGGCTTTACCCCACTGAGCCCCCCAGGCGCCCCTGGAGTGGGCTTGAAGAAGGGCTGGGGAGGAGAGCTGGGGGCACGGAGGAACCCAAGTCTGCTGCGGAACCGCTGCACAGCAGAGCTGCCACGACAGGCCAGATCGCCTGAGGCAGAGCAGGCCGCAGAGGAAGGGAGGGGGCGTGGGGGCGTCGCTGACATCTCTCTGGTCCGGGGAGACACCGCCAGAGAAGAGGAGTGGTGTGACCCAAACACGTGGACCGGGCCGGGGGTCATGCGGTCACGGGAGAGGACACAGGATGGGCCGGGGGTCGCAGGGTCATGGGGAGAGGACAGGGACCGGCTGGGGGTCGCAGGGATCCAGACATGAGGAAGATGGATGGGGTGCTGGTCAGGGCACCCTGAGAGGGAGAGGTCTGGGTGTCTTCTGTAGGCAGGGAACAACTGCGGACCTCGAGCAGGGCCTGGGTGGGGGGCAGTGGGGGGAGCGGGAGCTGCGGGTGAGCTTGTTGCCCATGTTGGGGACAGGGCAGCAGGGCAGCTGGAGGTGCCGGGCAGTGTGGAAGCCAGGGTGGGCGCCAGGAATGGACAAGGACGGCCTGGGGACCGGGGGACCCGGGGGAGGCTCTTAGCGAGTCCTTCGGAGTGGCTGTGCCCTGTCGCCGAGCTGGGGGGGGTGCGAGGGAAGCGCTGCCCCGGCCAGGGGCTCGTGGGCCCCAGAACCTCACCCTGGGAGGCAGGTTGCTGGCCTGAGTGTCCCCCGGCAAGGACAGTGAGCCCAAGTAACTTGTCCGGGGAAGCTCGTGCAGGTTTGGCAGCTGGCCAGCTCAGGAGACAGGAAGGGAGGGGTGGGGACCCCTCTGCGCGTCCTGTGATGGCTCTGGCCGGGAGGTGGCACGAGGAGCCGCCCGGCCAGCCCCAGGGCAGGGAGGCAGAGGCTTCCCTGCGAGGGCAGAGGTTGGACGTGGGGGGGGGCCCCGACTTGGCCTTCGTATGTACCTCAGACACGTGGAATGGGCCTCTGGGCGGTGCGGGGAGCTCGGCCGGGGTAAGGGGCCCCTGGTGGGTGGAAGCCTGGCCCAGGGCTGCTTCCTGTCTTGGGGGGCACACCAGGCGCCAACCCTGGGTGGCACAGGAGGTACCAGACTGGCCAGCTGCCTGGAGCGGAGCCATACCTTGCAGCCTCGCTCTCGGATCTGTGTCACAGGCGTGAGCCTGGGGACGCTGGGCAGCTGGGGCCAGGGGTCAGGACCCCGGGCGGTGAGCACTGCGGGGCTGGGTCCCGGGCGGCACACTGTGGCCTGCTGCCCCGGGTGCCTGCACCACCCTCATGCTGGGCCTAAGCAGCCAGGGCGGGAGGGCGGCGGGAGGGAGGCGGCCCTCCTGGCTCCCCTAACCCTGCCGCTCAGGGCCCCAGGAGCCATAGGTGTGCCCCGCCCACTCGGTGGGGGCAGCCCAGCTGCCGCGGGTGGCTCAGGGCTCAGGTTTCAGGACCGGACACCCCCCACCGGATGCTGCTGCGGAGATGGGCCTGCCTTCCTGCCGCCTCCTCCCTGGGCTTCTGGAGCCACAGGCCAGGGAAGCTGGGGGGGGGACGACTGCGGCTGGTGAGGGCTGCCCCACCCAGGGCTGAGAGCACATCCTCAGGGCCCGCAGGGGTCTGGGTGCTGTGCTTGGTGTCCTGGTGGGTGACCCAGCGCGGGTTCCTCACAGCACCTGGAGGGCAGGTTCCCTGGGGGATGTGCAGCTCTTGTGCCTGTGGGCCCTCCCGGCACGTCTGGGCGGGATACTGGAGCCCCGTGTTCCAGTCTGGGCTTCCCTGTGGCCTGCCGCGAGCCTGGCAGCAGCCCTTGGCCGTGGAGCTCGGGGCAGCCCAGGAAGGGGCTGTTGGCTCCCTCCTCACAGAAGGAAGCTCGCGCGGCAGGCGGCACGGAAGGGACTTTGCGAGAGGGGGGTTGCTTTCCTCAGCACCTTCCGGTTCCAGGAAGGGGGTCCCCAGGGGGGTCCTGTCCAGGGCCTGGAGGGCAGCCTCCTGGTCCACAGGGAGTCCGCTGCAGGACGATGGACAGCAGTGCCCCCGAGTCAGGCTGAGCTCTGGGCCCTTGGAAGGCCTGCCCCAGTGGGAGTGGGGCCTGCATGAGTGGCCTGGTGCCCTTGGTGCCCCAGCCGCCGGTCTCTCCTCTTGAAGGACTTCCCAGAGAGAGTCTTGGCCCATCGCTGGAGGCAGGGCCAGGCCTTGGGGTCGTGGCTTTGGAGCCAAGAAGCCTGTCTAGGCCATTTGCCAGGGACAGGTGACTCTTCCTGGGTCAGGAGTGGCCCCGTGTGGGGCACGTGCTGGGGCCTCCGTGTCCCCATCTGTGAGGCGGGCCCTGATGGGGCTCCATGGGGAGACAGTTCCTGTCCTTGAGTTCCAGGTGAGGTCGCACACGGTGCCCGAGGTCTCAAGAGCCGGGGCTGAGCCCAGAGCCCTCTGCTGACGTCCCACCGGCCTGCCTGGCTCTGGGCGTGACCTGGCCGGTGGCACCTGGCGAGCTGGAGCTGGCACGCCTGTTCCTGGGGTCCCGGCAGGGCCTGTCTTTCTCGGCGCTCGCTCTTGGGGCCCTGCTCCAGGGTGAGGCCCAAAATAGCTCAGGGAGGAGTGGCTGGGCAGCTGCGGCCGGCCATCCGAGGCCAGCGGCCGGGAAGTGCCCGTGAGGGTGCCGTCACCCCCGCCTGGCCCGGGGCCGGCTCCGCTTCAAAGGCTGCGGCCGCCAGCCCTGGGCCGGCCCGTGACACTCTGCGCCTGCGTCCGGAGCCAGCCTGGAGCCTCCCCGGCCAGCCTCACGCTCCTGGCCTCCCGCAGGTGCAGCTACGGCTGGCAGGGGCGGTTCTGTGACGAGTGTGTCCCGTACCCCGGCTGTGTGCACGGCAGCTGCGTGGACCCCTGGCAGTGCAACTGTGAGACCAACTGGGGCGGCCTGCTCTGTAACAAAGGTAGCGGCGGCCGGCGGGGCCAGAGCGCGACGCCCCATGGGGAAGGCGGGTGGGGGGGGCGGGCGGGCCTCTGAGGACCCTGTGTTGCCCCCAGACCTCAACTACTGTGGCAGCCACCACCCTTGTGTCAACGGGGGCACGTGCATCAACGCCGAGCCCGACCAGTACCACTGCGCCTGCCCCGACGGCTACTCGGGCAAGAACTGCGAGCGGGGTACGTTGGTCGCCGGCGGCTGGCGTTGGGCTGGCGGCTGGCCGGCCTGGCGTGGGGGGACCGGTGCCTCTGGCCTCTCGGTGTGGGAGGCCCTCCCAGACCCACACCCTGGGGCCTCGGGGAAGGTGAGGAGCCGGGGCTGCCACATGCCCAACCCCAGCCCCGCCTCTGGTCCCCGTGCAGCTGAGCACGCCTGCGTCTCCAACCCGTGTGCTAACGGGGGCTCCTGTCACGAGGCGCCCTCCGGGTTCGAGTGCCGCTGCCCGTCAGGCTGGAGCGGGCCCACCTGTGCGCTCGGTGAGTGCCCGCTCGCGTGAGATGGGGGCTCCGGACTGGCCTCGGGGAGCCGGGATGGGGCAGGGTGGTTGACGCCTGATAGCCTGGGGTGGAGGGCCAGGCCCATGGCCGCCTTCCTCGCAGCCCAACCCCACGCCCCTCCCTGTCCCTGCACAGACATCGACGAGTGCGCCTCCAACCCCTGTGCGGCGGGAGGCACCTGCGTGGACCAGGTGGACGGCTTCGAGTGCGTCTGCCCTGAGCAGTGGGTGGGGGCCACCTGCCAGCTGGGTAAGGGTCCCGCGGGGCTGGCGCGTGCATGGCCTGTGTGCTGCGGGCGTGTGGCGGCTGCTGCTGGGGCTGCGGGGCTGCGGGCGCCAGGTGTGCGAGCAGGGGGCGCTGAGCCCCATGGCCCCCTTCTCCTCCGCAGACGCCAATGAATGTGAAGGGGAGCCGTGCCTTAATGCTTTTTCTTGCAAAAACCTGATTGGTGGCTATTACTGTGACTGCATTCCGGGCTGGAAGGGCGCCAACTGCCACATCCGTCAGTTTGGGGGGCGGTGGCGGGGGCGGGGCCGGCGGCGCAAGGACCCTTGTGACCCCGCCCCTTGTCCCCAGACATCAACGGTAACTGTCGTGGGCAGTGTCAGCATGGTGGCACCTGCAAGGTGAGACGTGGTCCCCCTGCCCTGCGCGCGTCGGGGAGGGCCAGGGGGCGGTGCTGCCCCTGGGGTGGGAGGGGTGGCCTCGGGAAGCTCAACCCCCTGCTCCCCGCCCCCTTCCCCGTCCCCTGCCTTCCCTCCCCCTGCTCCAGGACCTGACCACCGGCTACCAGTGTGTGTGCCCGCGGGGCTTCGCCGGCCGGCACTGCGAGGTGTGGCTCAACGCGTGTGCCAGCGACCCCTGCCACGGAGGCCTCTGCGAAGACCTGGTGGACGGCTTCCGCTGCCACTGCCCCAAGGGCAAGTCCGGGCCCCTGTGCGAGGTGAGGCCCAGGCCGCAGCCCCAGGAGCTGCAGGGCACACCGTCATCCCCAGGCCGCCCCCGTGAGCGGGACAGCCTGCAGGTGGGGTTGGCCGTACAGGGCATCCTGGGCTTGGTTCTGGATGGAGACCTGGCCCCAGAGCTGGGGAAGGGCCACAAGGTCACTCTCGTCATGACAAGTGCCTCCTGCTAGGGTGGGCTGGCTGGCCAGTTGGCCGGAACAGTCTTGATGCAGTCGAGCATGGGAGCAGTGTCAAAGAGGGGCCCTGGGGGGGACGGGGTGCCTGAGGGTGCCTGTGTCCCTCCTTAGCGCCTCACAGCCCCACCTTTTCTGACCTGCCCTAGCCTTTGGGGGTACAGGACACCAGGGGCAGGGCTCCTGACCAACAGGCTTTCTGGGGCCCTTGGTAGAAGTTCCTCCCCCAGCCGTGGAGCTGGTGGTGACACTTTTGGGAAAGCCCCGCATGCTGGGCCCGGGGCGGCTGTGCTGGCTGGGGAGGGGGTGAGGAGCCGGCTTTCCTGCCGCAGGAGGGCCGAAGGCCGGACGCTGCCTGGTGAGCCAGAGGAAGCGGCCGCGGCGGAGGGTGGTGGGAGGGGCCTGGTGACCTGCAGGTGTTTCCGTCCAGCTGCTGGGCCTGGACCGTCTCGGGTGGGCGGTCCTGCAGGCTCTGGCGGCAGAGGCCTGGGTGCGCCGGGGCCGGGCCTCCGGGAGTCCTCGCAGGGACGGCCGGCGCGGCGGGGGCCTGGGCCCTCACGGCTGCTCCCGCCCCACAGGTAGACACGGACTTGTGCGAGCCCAGCCCCTGCCAGAACGGGGCCCGCTGCTACAGCCTGGAGGGCGACTATTACTGCGCGTGCCCCGACGACATGGGCGGCAAGAACTGCTCGGTGCCCCGGGAGCCGTGCCCGGGCGGGGCCTGCAGAGGTGGGCGGGGCCCGAGGGAGGTGGGCGGGGCCTGCAGCCGGAGCTGGGGTCCGGGGGCGGGGTCGCGCCCGCGCCCCGACCCCTGCCGTTGGGGTGGGGTCGGGGCGGGTGTGGGGCGTCCTGGGCGCCCTGACCGCGCCCCGGTGTGCGCAGTGATTGACAGCTGCGGGCTGGAGGCGGGGCCCGGGGCGGCCGGCCTGGCCCCCGGCGTGTGCGGCCCGCACGGGCGCTGCGTGAGCCTGCCCGGGGGCAACTTCTCCTGCGCCTGCGACAGCGGCTTCACGGGCGCCTACTGCCATGAGAGTGAGTAGCCCGGGAGGGGCGGGGCGGGGCGGGACGGCCCCGGGACCCCCTGCTCACCCCGCCCCGCCCCGCCCCGCCCCGCAGACATCGACGACTGCCTGGGGCAGCCCTGCCGCAACGGGGGCACGTGCATCGACGAGGTGGACGCCTTCCGCTGCTTCTGCCCCAGCGGCTGGGAGGGCGAGCTCTGCGACACCAGTGAGTGGCCCGCGCCGCCCGGTGGTCCCGTGCCCAGTGGGTCCCGGCTCTGGGTAGTTGGCGCCCCAAAGGGACCTGGACGGGGCGGGGGGGGGGTGCCCTGCAGGTGTCTCTGGTCCCGCCTCTCTTGCTCTCCCTGCCCCCACCCCACCCCACCCCCCAACCGCCCCTGAGCGCCGGCGACCCCCGCTGACCGGCGTCCTCGCCCCCAGATCCCAACGACTGCCTTCCCGATCCCTGCCACAGCCGCGGCCGCTGCTACGACCTGGTCAACGACTTCTACTGCGCGTGCGACGACGGCTGGAAGGGCAAGACCTGCCACTCGCGTGAGTGCCCCTGGGCCCCTGGCGCACGGGCGCCGCCGCGCGCATGCGCACTGAGCAGCCGTGTGCCCACAGGCGAGTTCCAGTGCGACGCCTACACCTGCAGCAACGGCGGCACGTGCTACGACAGCGGGGACACCTTCCGCTGCGCCTGCCCCCCGGGCTGGAAGGGCAGCACTTGCAACATCGGTGGGTGACCAGGCGGGGGAGCCGGGGGTCAGGCACCACACTCCCCCACCCGCGCCCCAGACCACCCGCCGGGTCCTGCCCCTGGTCGCGTCTGCCCTGGCCCCTGGGGATCTGCAGCAGAGGCTCCGCGCAGGTCCACGGGCAGACAGTACGGCTCTCTTCGCCCCTCTCCCCTTCACAGCCCAGAACAGCAGCTGCCTGCCCAACCCCTGTGAGAACGGGGGCACGTGCGTGGGCAGCGGGGACTCCTTCTCCTGCATCTGCCGGGACGGCTGGGAGGGCCGCACCTGCACGCACAGTGAGCTCGTGGGTTGGGGGCTGCAGAGGGAGGCCCCGGGGGGTGGGCCGTAGCCTGGGGGTGGGAACCTGGGCCTCATGGCCCGGCCCCTAGACCTGCTCCTCGCCCCTGTCTGCCCGAGTGACAGGTCCTCCTGGAGCTAGCCGCCCTGGGCCCCGCCGCCCTCAGCCTCCCTGTCCGGCGTCAGTGGGCTGGCACAGGCAGTGTGTCCAGGCCTGGACCTGGGGGTGCGGGCCGGTGTCCAGGCCTGGCCCTGGGGGTGCGGGCCGGTGGAGGTGTTGCCGACCTTCCTCTCTCTTCTTGCGCACAGACACGAATGACTGCAACCCCCTGCCTTGGTGAGTGGCAGCCCCGGAGTCCGGCTGACCCCGGGGAGTTCGGCCTGCGGGGGGCCCTCCCTGAGACCTGCTCTCTGCCCCGCAGCTACAACGGCGGCGTCTGCGTCGACGGCATCAACTGGTTTCGCTGCGAGTGTGCCCCCGGCTTCGCGGGTCCCGACTGCCGCATCAGTGAGGCGCCCCGGGGGGGCCTGGGCAGGGAGGGGGGGTGCCGTGGGTCCCGACTGCCACATCGGTGAGGGGCCCCGGGGGGGTCCTGGGGTGGGAGGGGGGTGCCGCCAGGCCCAGCCCACCTGTATGTCTGGGCCTTGCCAGCAGTGCCCTCTGCTCAGCTGGGGTGGCCCTGTGACAGCAGCGGTCCCCAGGGTCTCCTGGCAGGTCCCATGCCAGAGGCGTGTGGAGGACGGGGACAGGCACTCATCAATACCCTTGACCACTGGCAGAGCCCCCAAGGGGCACACTCGTCAAGACTGGGGCTGGCAGGGTCTCCGCCACTTTGCACGGCTTCCTGTGCTGGCCCGAGCGTCCTTCTGGGCCCCGCGTGAGGGCACTGGCCCCCCTCACGGCCTCCTGAGCCGGCCACTTCCTCCGCAGACATCGATGAGTGCCAGTCCTCGCCTTGCGCCTACGGGGCCACGTGCGTGGACGAGATCGACGGCTATCACTGCAGCTGCCCGCCGGGCAGGGCTGGTCCACGGTGCCAGGATGGTAGGCGGGGGGCACCGGCCCCAGGGGGGCCATGCCACCAGGGGCGTGGGGAGGACCTGGCCTCTGGTCCCAGCTGCAGACGCCCCCAACTCCTTCTCCCCACAGTGATTGGATTTGGGAGGCCCTGCTGGTCGCAGGGGGTGCCCTTCGCGCACGGGAGCTCCTGGGTGGAGGACTGTAACGGCTGCCGCTGTGTGGACGGCCGCCAGGACTGCAGCAAGGTGTGGGGGCCGCCTGGGAGCCTCCCCCTGGCCTGGGAGCCCCGAGGGCTGCCGCTGCGGGGCTGTGGGGAGCCGCGTCCACTCCCTCCGCTGGGCCTGCCGGGAGGAATGCTCTGGGGCAGGCCCTTCCTCTCATGCAGCTGGGGAGACGGGGAGACAGAGCTGGGCGCCCTGACTGGCCTCCTCCTTCTTGGGGCACCCCCTGCTCCAGGGGAGGCCTGTCCTTATTCTGAGTCTGTCCCGGGAGGCTGTGGAGAGGCAGGGCACCCTGGGACTTGCTGACCGCAGCCGTGTCTTTCTCTCCTGCACGGTGTCCGTGTGTGTCTGGGGGTCTTCGTCTGCGTACGCCTGCGTCCGTCCTGTGTGCGTGCCTGACCCAGGTGTGGTGTGGGCGCAGGCCTTGCCTGCTGGCCGGCCGGCCTGACACCTTGAGTGCCCAGTGCCCGCCGGGGCAGCGGTGCCAAGAGAAGGCCCCAGGCCAGTGCCTGCAGCCGCCGTGTGCAGCCTGGGGGGAGTGTGGCACCGAGGAGCCGCTGCTGCCCGGCACCCTGTGCCTGCCGCACTCCAGCCACCTGGACAACAACTGTGCCCGCCTCACGTTGCACTTCAACCGCGACCAAGTGCCCCAGGTGAGTGGTCCCGGGAGGGGCACACTGACCGGCTGCAGCCCCCCAGCGCCGCCAGCCTTTCTCGGAGGGCCCAAGGGGCCGCGCAGGGAGTCGGGCCCTGTGGGGTCCAGAGGAGGGAGAGTTGGGCCCCGTGTGCACTCGGGGTCAGGGGAGGAGGGCTGAGACCAGGTGAGGCCCCCGCCCGCCTCGGGCCTGCAGGTCGCTCCCCTCCGGCAAGGAAGGAAGACGGGGCCGTGGGGCACCACCAGGCCTCAGCCGACCCGACTTGGGCTGGCGGTCTGCTTGCTGGGCGGGCTGGGAAGTCAGCTCCTTCCTGGACCCCCGATCCCTGGCCTGCTCCTCATGGGCCCGAAGGTGTGACCTGCCGTGTGCCTGTGGGGCCAGCGGCAGGATGGGCCGCCTCGGGTCCGTGCCTCCGGGACCCCGCTCACGTGCTGCTTGTCCCCACCCAGGGCACCACCGTGGGCGCCATCTGCTCTGGGATCCGTGCCCTGCCAGCCACAAGGGCAGTGGCCCGGGACCGCCTGCTCGTGCTGCTCTGTGACCGGCCGTCCTCGGGGGCCAGCACGGTGGAGGTGGCTGTGGTGAGTACTAGGCGAACGGCTCGTCACTTCTGCCCGCGTCCCTTCTCCAGAGTCCGTTCTGTCTCTCTTCTTGGGAGGTGCTGGGGACAGAGGCCCAGGCCAGGCTTGTCCCCAGGTGGCTGAAGGCAAAAGGTGACTCATGGACCCAGGACTTTGTTCCTGTGTGCCTGTGCCTTGGGAGTCCAGGACACTCTGTGCCCTCACTGCGGGCTGGCGGGGCCAGGCTGGGTCGGGTCACCTCTCCCGTCTGCCGTAATGAAAGACAGGTCCGGAGCAGCAGACAGAGAGCAGGGAAAGCTGATCTGCAGGTGAGGGGCGTGGAGGGAAGGTCGGGGAGGCGGGGTCCTCGGAGGCCAGGCTCAGCTGCAGGAGCAGGTGCCAGGAGTCACCCAGGGCCGGCTCGCAGGCCGGGGATTTCGGAGGCAGTGTCGACAGAGTGGTAGCTGTGACACGGGACTCGGTCTGAGGCCCTGGAGGCCAGGGCTCTGAGCAGGGGTCTCTGGAACTGTGGGGGGCCCCCCAGGGTCTGTGGTTGAGGCTCAGGGGCAGCGCGGAGAGGGAAGCCCAGGGTCCAGGGTCCAGGGTGGACGGTAGTAGGGCGTGGCAGGGAAGGGGGGAGAAAAGGCAGGGCGGCTCCTCAGGGCGCTGGCCGCTGGCCGCCACTGGCTTGTTGGGCCACGGAGGCAGAGGCGGGTACTGTGGCCAGGGATGTGTGGACAGAACCCTGGAGCCCTTGGGTGCGGCCAGTGGGGATAGTTGCCTGCCGGGGAAGGAAGGCTGGTTGCCTGTGCTCGTCCCCGATGCAGGTGGTCTGGAGGAAGGGTAGGCGAGGCCACACCTGCCACCTCGGAGCCACGTGGTCGGGGTCGTGCCTGCTGCAGGCCTGTCCTCCGGCCGGTGCCCCAAGAAGCCCCGGGGCCCTCAGCCACCTGCACCCCTCTTGGCAGCTGGCCACCAGCCTTGGTGTTCCCCGGTCTGGGCACGGGGCGGGCAGGCCGTGCTGGCGCCTGTGGCCAGCGGGGCCTCTCTGTGGTGTCCTCCCCGCAGTCCTTCAGCCCTGCGAGGGACCTGCCGGACAGCAGCCTGGTCCAGAGCGCCGCGCACGCCATCGTGGCGGCCATCACCCAGCGGGGCAACAGCTCGTTGTTCTTGGCGGTCACCGAGGTCAAAGTGGAGACGGTCGTCGTGGGCAGCTCTTCTGTGGGTGAGCGAGGGGGCCTGGGCCTAGTGGGACTCGTCCCACACACGTGGTTCAGAGGGACGGGGCCAGGCTGAGCGCAGGTGGCGGGGGGGCGGGGGAGCTGCCAGTTCCCGGGCCCCGCCCCCTCCCCCCGGCTGCCCCTGCACCTGCTGTCCAAGCCCCTCCCCTGGGTCCCTCCCCCTCAGGCAGGAGCCAAAGGACGGGCATCCCAGGCCTGGGCGTGTGCCGGTCCCCGCACCCGGCCACCCTGTTCGTGCCCCCCAGGCCTGCTGGTGCCGGTGCTGTGCGGCGTGTTCAGCGTGCTGTGTCTGGCGTGTGTGGCCGTCTGCGTGTGGTGGACCCGCAAGCGCAGGAAAGAGCGGGAGAGGAGCCGGCTGCCGCGGGAGGGCAGCGCCAACAACCAGTGGGCCCCCCTCAACCCCATCCGCAACCCCATCGAGCGGCGGGGCGGCGGCGGCCTGTGTGGGGGCCACAAAGACGTGCTTTACCCTTGCAAGAACGTCACGCCCCCGCCGCGTAGGGCGGGCGAGGCGCTGCCCGGGCCCGCGGGCCGTGGGGACGTCGGGGAGGAGGAGGAGGAGCCCGGCCGCGGCGAGGGAGACTGCCCGGAGGCCGAGAAGTTCCTCTCGCACCAATTCACCAAAGACCCCAGCTGCTCTCCCACGAGGCCGGCCTCCTGGGCCTCAGGCCCCAAAGTGGACAACCGTGCGGTCAGGGCCGCCAGTGACGCGCGCCGCGCGGGCAAGGAGTAGGGCAGCCCGCAGCGGGGCCGGGGCCCAGGGCCACCCGCAGCCGTAGGAGGCCGAGGCCGTGTGCATAGTTTCTTTATTTTGTGTAAAAAAACACCAAAAACCAAAAACAAATGTTTATTTTCTACGTTTCTTTAACCTTGTATAAATTATTCGGTGACTGTCCGGCGGAGAACAGTGGAGTATTCTCGGATACTTGCTATTTTTGTAACGTTTCTGTGTGTGGCACGCGCTGTGTGGCAGGAGAGCGCAGAGGGTGTCTGTGTCCCCACCAGGTTGTCTGTTACCACGGTGGTGCACTGTTTACAGAATCTTATTATTCCTCATTTGGTGTCTCAGTGGCTCCAGGCCAAAGAGCCAGTGGGACCCTTGGCTGTTGGCGTGGCCCGTGGCGTAGGTGGGACCCATGGCTGACGGAGTGGCCTGTGGTCGTTGGTGTGGCCGGTGGCGTCGGTGGGACCGGTGGTGTCCGTGTGGTCCGTGGCGTTTGGTGGGACAACCCAAGGCTACTGGTGTGGCCGGGGGCATCGGTGGGACCGGTGGTTGACAGTGTGGCCTGTGGTCGTCGGTGTGGCCCGAGGCTCTCGGTGGGACCTGTGCTGTGTGGCACGGCCAGTGGCTGTCGGCGGCACCTGCGGTGGTCAGTGGGGCTTGAGGTCCTCGCAGGGGCCCACGGCAGACGCTGGCTGGCTCGCTGGCAGCTCGCTGGCTCGCTGGCAGCCCCTTCCCCGCGCCGTCCTGGCCCGCTTCCGCCTGGGCCCGTAGAGATCTTTCAACTGTGTTTCCGGAAGTGCCCTTCCCGGCTGCTCTGTTCTCCCCGGCACGGGGGCAGAACGGAGCCCGCGACAAGTGCCTTCACACAGACCCTCCCCTGGCGGCTGCCAGCGTCCGTGGGCTCCAGGCCGCTGCCCCCCTGCCGGCCCCGGCCCCCTCCTCGCGAAAGTGCGTTTTTGTAAATATGTACATATTAAATGAATCACTCTGTATATTTGATTTAATAACTTAAATGTTTTGGCCTTCCTTGTTCTCTTTGGTGCTTGTTTTCTGGACGTGTTTTCCGGCTCGCGTGTCGGGCGCAGGCGGTGGCGGCCACAGGCAGGGAGGTGGTTCCCTCGGGCGCCTGAGGCCGTGAACATGTCGCTGTCCTGTGTGGTCGACTCGGGCTTGGGGGGAGCTTCCCGGGAAGCGGAGGCAAGGAGATGCTCTGCAGTCCCCACTAAAACTGCTAAAAAAAAAAAAAGCTTTATAAAACCATTTTAAGTTGCTTATCCATTAAAAGCTCTTAAAGTTTTAGGAAATTCCCAAGTCAAGCCTCGAGAGAGTGAAAACACGAGGCTGGCAGCCACCGTCGGTCTGCGTCGGCGTGGCTGGCCGGTGGCGTGGCGGCGGCCGTGGGAGACCCACCCAGATGCCACCGTGCACCGAGCTCGCGCTGTTTGCTCTCCCTCGAGGGAGTGGGTGGGCACAAGCCGAGAGGCAGAGCCAAGACCCGGTGTTGGGCCGCAGCGGGGGGACACGACTGCGGACGGCCCGGGAGTGGACTGTGAGGGGCTGCGTGTTTCCTGCTGCACGGGGACGGGTCCCACAGCCGTCCGGTCCCCGGTTCCCCAGGGGCCACATGAGGAGCGGTCTCTCGAAGACCCAGTCGGCCCGTCTGCTCCCGTGCCGTGTGCGAGGCCAGCTCTGCAGGAGATCCTGCTCTCTGGACGGGGACAGGGCAGTGGCAAGCCCTCATCCCGCTCACCTCCAGGGGCTCGTCCCGCACGGCTCGGGTGGGATGAGCCGGTGGAACGTCTGCCTCGGAGGAGGCCTGGTTCTGGCCCGACCCCTGCAGACATGGACCTCAGGCCCCTCGGTGCCTGGTCGACGTCTGTGCGAGTGGTTTTGTTCTAGATCTCTAAATGCATCGGAAGTTACATTTCAAGGTCAGGGAGCCCACGGAGCAGACTACGCCCGGGCGCCCGGCACAGCGAGCAGAGCCATTAGAAGGAGCCGCCCGGCGCGTCAGGTGTAGTCAGGGGTCGGCCCAGGCAGGAGCCACACGTGCTCCCGCGGTCAAGAAAGGAACAAAGCACGGCCTGGGCCTGTGGACGGAGTGTGGAAGGGAAGCAGCCAGTATCGCCGTGTGTGCCAGCAGGGCCACGAGTGGACCACCCTCCACCGAGGTGCTGGGTCCCAACACTACCCCGTGGCCCCAGACGGCTCCTGGAGGGAGCTGGGGCGCATCTACAGCCAGCCACCTGCCCGCTGAGCGGCACCTTCCACGTCCCCAGTGGGCCGTGCTTTGCTGCGGGCAGAGCCTGCCGCCAGCCCCCCAGCCTGCGCTGTGTCCGCGGTCTCCACGGGGCGCTAGCCGTGCTGCGCCGGGAGACGGGCTGTGGCTGCTCGACCTGTCCCTGCCCTCCCTGCTGTCAGGGCAGGACCATGGGCACTTGTGCCAAGACTGGAGCCTGGGCCGGGACCTAGCCCCCCCCCCCTCAGCCCCTAGCTGGCTGCCGCTGGCCTGGCTCCTGACGCACAGAGCCTTCCACACCAGCCTCGGAGGGGCCGGCGGCCAGGGAAGCAGGCACCGGTGCCGAAGTTTGGAAACCCTCCCCGTAGGAGGCACGCAGACTGACGGTGTTGGCTCTCCCCGGGCCACCTGGCCTCACAAGCCGGCAAGGCCTGGGCCCCTTCCCCGACGGGTCAGCGGGCACTGGGGCGGACTGGACCTCCCCGTCTCCCACCGGTGCGCACGCCAGCTGGGCCCCCCTTCAGCCTGGTGGTGGGACCCCGGCCGTGGCGCCTCTGGGATCGGGGTGTGTGCCCGCTTCCCGTCTCCTACCCTTTTGCTGCTCTTGGCGGTTTCCGGCTCTGGGGCATCCCTGCCCTCGTCCCCGGGCTCTACTGCTCTAGCGGCCACAGCCAGGAGGGCCAAGGCTCCTTGTTGGTATTTGAGCTTAGGGGCCAGACTCCTGGGAACACAGCGAAACAAATGCTCTCTCAGCATTAAAAGAAAAGAAAAAAGAGAAACGCCGAGGAGATCTGAGACAACATGTGGGCTTCCAGAGTGACGCCGTCCCTGACGAAGATGCGGACGGCCGCCTGAGCCCTGCAGCGGGCAGAGCTCGTAAACCCGAGCACAGGCCCAGGACCCGGGATGCAGTCGGGAGACACCGACGGTGGGAAGAGGGTCAGCCGCGGGGCGGGAGGCAGAAGACCGGGTGGGCTGTTCCGAGCCTGCTTAGAGCCCAGTCGGAGGAGACGGAGATGCAGGAGGACCCCGGAACCTTGAGGGGCGGGCTGGACTCGGGGCCTCGGGGGCTCACGGGACGCTGCGGGCCCAGGGGAGGCGGCGGTCACAGGAGTGAGTGGTCGCGCAGACACATCTGTGCTGCGGGCGTGCACCAGCCCTCCTGAGCCCGCTGCCGGGGTCC
Source organism: Mustela putorius furo (assembly GCF_011764305.1). Taxonomy (NCBI): domain Eukaryota; kingdom Metazoa; phylum Chordata; class Mammalia; order Carnivora; family Mustelidae; genus Mustela; species Mustela putorius. The sequence continues at coordinate 52,430,279 of NW_025421290.1, read as the reverse complement.
TGAGCGCCCCTACCCCAGGCCCCGCTGCCGGGGTCCTGAGCGCCCCTACCCCAGGCCCTTCCCCGCTGGGCCTGGCTGGGAGACCTGATGCCCAGCAGGGCTCCGCACCTCTCTCCAGGCCTGTTCTTGGTGTGGCTGGAAACGTGGCCGGGAATGTGGCCCGCACCCACCCTGCGGACTCCAGAGCCACATCTACACCCCAGGACGCCACTTACCCGGGCAGCCTCACTCTCTGCTTAGAGTGAGGCCAAGAACTGAGGCCAAGACCCTCGGGCCGCCTGTCTTGCCCTGGCCTGTACCTTGTGCTCTCCTGAGTGGGGGAAGCTGGGCAGGTGCTCAGCCCCCAGAGGGGTAGCCGCTGTTAGGAGGTGCGCAGAGAGGAAACACACTCCGGATGCCCCGGACGCTGGCACCTGCTGTTACCCGGCCCGGGGTGGGAGCCCAGTGCTGGGACTCCTCCGGCTGAGCAGGAAGAAGCCGTGGGCCCTGTCAGCCATCCTGCCGCTGGAAGGCCCAGCCGCTCGGAAGGAGGTGGAGTGCAGGACCAGTGGGGCCCTCCTGGCCACCGGGTGCCCTGTGCTGCTGCCTTCCCTTGAGCCTGCTGAGCTCTGCTCCTCCCGGCTGCCGGCTCTGGGACAGCCAGGTGGAGAGGCATGAGGCTTTGCCCGAGAGCTCGACTGCGGAAGCCCTCCACCGTCTCTGGGGGTGCCGGTCACTAAGGAGAGGTCTGGGCCTTCCCAGACCTGGTGGACAGTGGACTTTGGGGCACAAGGCTCAGAGGCACGGGCACGGGGGACATGACCCACCCTGAGTTGACAACCCAGCCAGGGCCTTTGGACTTGGTCCCAGCCAGGGGCAGGGGAGGTTGCACGGGCCCAGCAGAGTCTTGTATTCCCTCATTTGCACCGAGGATCCAGACATTGTGCAGTGCAGAGGACACAGCGGTAGGACTCAGGAGGCCTCTGGAGGGAAGGGGCTTCCGGTGCACACTGGGGTGGGGTCGGCGTGAGGGCCCAGGTGGTGCCTGGCTAGGCTGTGCAGCTGGGGCGGCCCCGGGTGGCAGGCTCTCTCTCGGAGGGCAGGGGACCCCGAGAGCCCCACTGCCCCCACTGGCTGGAGGGTGGGCTATCCACCGCGGCCACGGATGTGGGTCTGTGGCGTGGGCAGAGCCGGCATCTTTGCTGGCCTCCCGTGCTGATGCTGCTTCCTCTAGGCCCGACAGTCCTCCCGTCCCCACGGGGTCTGAGCAGGGAGCAGGGCCCGCACTGAGGGGCACGTCTCACCCCAGCGGGCTGACCCAGGGCCCTGGCAGGAGACCTACTCTGTGCGGTGAGTAGCTCTCAGACCAGAACCAGCACCTCCTGGGCCCGCCGCCCTGGTGCTGCTGGCGGCGTCCTTGGCACTCGGCCCCGGGGACCGCACCAGCTGGCTCTGCCTGGAGACAGCTCTGACAGCCGAGTCTCCGAAGAAACCAGCCCTGGGGAGTCGGGCGGGGGCTGGGGTTCTGCACGTGTCCCTGGGGCGGCTGGGCCCATTAACCCCTGCGGGCCGGGCTACAGGTGGGTGGTGGTGGCCTCGTGGTGGCCCGACTCCGGCCATCCCAAGACCCTGCCTGGCTGGCCCCTCCCCTGTCCACAGAGGCCATTCAGAGGGGCTTGAGACCGGCAAGGGGGCCGGCGCGGCTGCCAGGCCTCTGGACCGGGTCAGGAGACTGGGTTGGGTCAGGAGCGAGTGTGGGAGTGTGTCCCTGCAGGGGGGACAGCCTCGCCTCCCAGCCCTGAGCTCCCCGTGCCCTTCTGGATGCCCTCCGGTGCTGGCGGGGGGAGTGGGGAGGTGGCTGCGCCCTCCACACCCGCAGGTCTCTGGATGCCGGGGCCCAGGAGCCAGGAGGCCAGCAACAGCCGCCTGGCCCTGTGGCCAGCAAGTGGCTCGGTCGGGACCCCCAGCCCCTGCCCCCCGAGACAGAGGCACAGGAGAGCACGGCCCCAGAGCTGGTTCTCAGGGACAGAGCGTCAGAGGCGGCCAAGGGTGGCACAAAGTGACTTTCTGGGGTGAAAACACGATATCCTAGCAGTCCGGCCGAGGACGGCAGGAGCGGGGGTCAGCGCCGCAGCCAGGATCACAAGGGAAGAGAGACGGATCTCGCGGCGGAGCTGGAGTGTGCGCGGGGGCCCCAGGAGCTCCCGGAGCGCAAGGAGCGGATGGGGCAGCAGTGACCCGGACCCACAGCCCGAGTCCACGGGAGCCGCTCGGCCGTAGACGCTCTCGGGCGCTTGCGGTGGGGGCGTTCTCGGGATCAGGCGCCGAGCGAGGCTGATAGATAAAGGAAAAGGGGCTTTGCGGTGGGCGTCGTCGGCCGGCCGGCAGCTCCTTGCGGGCGGGGGCTGCGGTGGGTGAAGGAGCACAGGGAGGGGCGTCGGCGGGGCGGGGGCTTGTGGAGCCGGGTCTGCTCCCCGCGTCACCTGCTGAGGCTGGCGCGACGCACCTGGTGAGCGGGACCGGCCGCCCGCCGAGGCCCAAGGCGGGCAGCCACTCCACGGGCACACGGGACCCTCAGACTGGTCTTGAGCGCCAGCACTGGCTACCTGCTGTGGGGTGACACGTGACCCCCCACGCAGGGGTTGGAATGGTGAACCTTGTTCATCTCCTGGCATTTCTCGGGGTCCGGGACCCGGGAGAGCCAAGTGGGGTGGCTGTGGTCACTCTCTGACTCGGCCACGCCGGGTCCTGCAGGCTCCGGCTGCTGCCAGTGTGGACGGGACACACTTGGGCGGGGGGCGGAAGGGAGATGTCCCCACAAGGACAGACAGCCGAAGGGCCGGAGCATTGGGACGAGCCCGAGACCGCAGCCACGGCGCCGGAGAAGCAGCCGGAGAGCTCTTCTCTCCAGCCGCCTGTCCTGCGCGCCTGCAGAGAGGCCGCGGGCCTCCAGACACAGGGCCCCTGCCCCGCCGACCCCGACAGGCCCCTGTGGGGAGCCGTGGGGAGCAGGGAGAGGAGGCGGTCGTCCCTGCTGGGCCCTGTGCTGGGGGGGGGCATCTGGAGGGGAGCCCACCCTCTGGGACCTGGCTGCAGACCTCACAGGCCAGATGCACAGCCCTGAGGCGGGGGACAGGGAGAGGGCACGGGGGTGAACCCACGTTGTGGGGTCAGGTGGGGCACCGGGGAGCGGCTGGGCCACGGGCCGGGGGAGCAGGGCGGGCAGCAGTAGCCCTGCTGACACCCACAGCGTGATGATGGGGTGGGGGTGGGCAGGCCTCATGGACGGACGCGTAGCCTGAAGGGGCAGGACTTTGGGGGAGGACCCTGCGTCCCAGTGGCCGGGGGCCAGAGAGAATGGAGAGCTGAGTCAGTGATGCCTGGGGTAGGGGCTCCAAGGAACTCAAATGTGTCCCCCAAGAGCCATCATGGCGCAGTGGCCGGCAGGCGCGGTCAGGAGAGGCCCACAGGGCAGCAAGCAAAGGCCTTCCTTTTGGCAGAGGCCCTGGTGTAGGGAACAGGCAGAGGAACCAGCCGCCCCCTCTTGCTCCTGCGGCCGACTGTCCAGCTGCACTGGAGGGAGGGACAGGCTTGGGGCGGGAGTGACGGCTTTGAGGGCCGGCTGGACGGTCACCAGCAGGAAGGGAGCCGCAGGGAGCAGCGCTGCGGCCTGGAGGCAGGGTCGGGGGAAGGCAGCGCTGTTCAGGGTCCTGAGCAGGACGGGGTCCCCAGGCTCATCGCCCGGAGAGGGTGCACCCCAGGCCCCTGTGTGGCGCGTGCCCAGGACAGCAGGAAAGTCCTGCTCACAGGGCACGAGACGGCGGACAGGGCTCCCGAGGAGCAGGGGACGGAGGCTTTGAAGGCCGTCACTCAGGAGAGCGTGAGGACGGCGCGAGGGCTGACCGCCCGCAGGAAAGGGGACGGAAAGTCTGCACAGCCGTCCTCGGGGCCTTTCACGATCCAGCAAGGAGACGACAAACGTCCCACAGAAGCGCCGGGGAAGACGAGCGCCAGGACTTCTCCAGGGAGCAGCGAAGGAGACAGCGCGGCGGGTCACTCCGCGCTCCACACTCCCGGAGCCCGGCCGGGAGCAGCCTTGTGGGGACCGTGGGGACGGGTGAAGAACCCGGAACCGTGGGTGGGGGACGCTGAGGAGGAGGTCCTGGGCCGCGCAGCGACCCCGTGGGGTCTCGCAAAGCCTTAGAGAAACGTCTCCTGCGTGCGGTGAGGCGGACGCGACGGCCGGCCAGGAAGACGGAGGAGAGCCCAGAGCCTCCAGCGGGACAGAGAGATGGGTCCGGGGTCTCCCAGAGCCTCCGGCCAGGAGCAACAGCCTGCCTCACCTCCACTGTCACCCGGTGGGACCCGTGCTGGGATCACGCCCTTGGGACAGGGAGAAGGGTACATCGTGGCCACGGAGCCTCTGGCTGTTGGCCACCGTGGGGAGCCCCCGGCGCAGGGAGAGCCGACACCTTCCGGGAGCGTCTGACACCTGCTGGTTTAGGCGCCGGTGCCACAGCCCTCTGACTCCCTCAGAACCAGACCCACGGCGGGCGCGGGTGGGGCGGGCCCTGGGCAGGAGGACGCCAGGACATGGGGGCAGGCGAGGCTCTGGGGAGAGCCCCCCGTGTCCGCTGGCATTTCTAGGACATGAGCCCATCGGGGCTGGCGCGTGGGAGCACCCCGCGGGCAGTCCTGAGGCCAGAGTGCGCGTGGCCTGTGGGGACACAGCCGACCCCACCCCCGCCATCGGCGGGCCACGCCAGCACCAGGGTCCGCAGACCCACGGAGACGTCCCCGGACGGCTGGGTTGGAGAGACTCAGGAAAGGGGTCGCTACCTCATCTGCTCCTTTGTGGCCGTGGCGCTGCGTAGGTCACTGAGCACCCAAGGGCTGGGGAGCGGGCGGGTCAGGGATGGAGCCCAGTCCCGCTGCCGGCTGGTCTCCTCACTCACTCTTACTTCCGCTGTGGGTAAAACCCACAGAGCGGACAAGCGGATCTCCAGAGCTTCCCCTGCAGTCCGCAGCTCGGTCCATGAAACCACTGCCCGTCGCCCCCGCAGCCCCGGCCCCCGGCCGCCGCCGTCGACATTCTGTTTCTGTCGATGCGGCTGTTGAGTGGGATCCCGCAGCGTGTGTCTTCCCGTGACCGGCCATGTCCTTGGGGTGACGTCGTCAGGGTCCACCCCCGTGGTCGCGGGGTCAGGCCTCCCGTGGGCTGTGCCGTCCCACACGCACGCACCACGCGGCGTCCGCCCACCAGACGCACATCCAGACGCACGTTGGCTCTTGGCTCGCGGGAGCGACGCGGCTGTGAACATGGATAGACAGAGCGTCAAGACACACAGACGTCCTTTTAGATCAATGCCCCACGGACACGTGGTTATTCTATGTCCAGTTTTTTTGAGGAGACCCCGTCCTGGCTTCCGCAGCGGCTGAACCATTTTACGTCCCATCATCAAGGCTTAAGGTTCTGATTTCTCCACGACCTCATCAACGCTGATGGTTCTCTCTCCTGCTTGGTGTTTTATGCCCAGCGGCCCCCTCTCGAGTGTGAGTGGTTCTGCTTTCCTTCTCTACTGACCAGTAACGCTGAGACGATCCAGGTTGTTCGAGAGGAATCAGGCTGCGCGAGTCCCACGTGCGCGCACACCCGTGTGTGTTAGCTGGGACCTCACAGTCTCGGACGCAAGACGGAGAAGGGCACCCAGGTTCCAGGGGGAGGACACAGTGAAGGGGCGGGGGGCGTCCGGGGGGAGGACGAGGTTGGAGGGGAAGCTGGACTGGCCAGGCCGGGGAGAAAGACCGGCTTCGAGTGTGCACGGACTTGGACTTTCGCACAGTCGTGGAGCTGGAGAGAAGCAGACACGAAACCACAGAGTCGGGAATGGTCGGGACAGAATACGAGAGGATTGGGGGTGCCTCAAAGACGGAAAACCGACCATTTAAGAAGACCGGTGTCCCCTGAGAGAAACTGAAGGTCCTCCGCGGAAGGCACTCTGCGCTCCCGAGTGGGAAGACCTCATGCTTCGGAAGGGACGAGACTCCCCGTGTGGATCCGCAGGTTCAACACAGTCTGCCCAAATCCCAGATGTGCTTTCCCCTCGGAGAGGGGCCAGCGGATCCCAAATGTACATGGACTTGCACAGGACCCCCAAGTGGCCAAAAGGAGCCTGAAAAAGAAGAATGAAGGGGCACCTGGGTGGCTCAGTGGGTAAAGCCTCTGCCTTCGGCTCAGATCATGATCCCAGGGTCCTGGGATCGAGTCCCGCATCGGGCTCTCTGCTCAGCGGGGAGCCTGCTTCCTCCTCTCTCTGTCAAATAAATAAGTAAAGTTAAAAAAAGAAGAAGAAGAAGAATGATGTGGGGAGACAGACGTGATCATTTCAAGACTCACCACAAAGTGACCGTTATCAGGACTGTGGTGTCGGTGTGAGGACGGACCGCGGGGCTGGGCACCCGCGACACACGCTGACCTTTACCGTCTGCCAGGGTCCGAGGCGGGTGCGGCCAGTGCAGGGGAAAGGAGGGTCCCGGGGCCGTGGCCGTCCGCACGTCCGAGAGTGAGGTTGGATCCCTACCTCACACCGTGGACAGAGGCTCGCTCAGAATCGGTGGAAGACGTCAGTGCAATCAGAGGTGACGAGGAGGCAGAACGCCTGGGAGCACAGCCTTGAGAAATGGGCAGAGTGTCTGCGCAGACGTTCCCCCAGGGAGGACGTCCCGGTGGTCCGGAGCACACGGACAGGCGCCAGCAGCCCTCCCCACCGGGCCGTGCGCGTCGGAACTGCCCCGGGTGGACTCACGCGCATCAGGGTGGACAACAGGGCGCGGTGGGGAAGTGGAAAGACGGGGCCGTGCGTGCCGTTGGTGGGAACAGTCTGGCCGTCTCTCAAAGGGCTGAGCACGGCGTTACTGGTGACCTGAAGGTCCCATCCCTGGTGTCTCCTCAGGAGAAACAGAAACAAAACGCTCCTATGGACATGTTGATGGCGGCTCACCTCATCGTCCACGCCGGGAGCTGCGCAGACGTCCGTCGGCCGGGAACGGGCTGACACACGCTCCCCAGTGCCCGGGGATGCTCCTCCCGCCGCAGAAAGGAACGGTGATGCGCACGAACCCTGAGAGGTGACCGGTGACAGAAGGTACCCACAAAGGGCAGCATGTCGTACGGCTTCTTCACGGGCGACGTCCAGACGGGCAAGTCCACGGAGACAAGAGACGGAGCCGTGGCCACCCGGGGCTGGGGACGGAGAGACGGGGACCGACCGCTAACGGGTGTAGATTTCTTTCCGGGGGATGAAACCGTCTGATACTGGAGGTGGTGGCGGTCACAGAGCTCTGGGGACCTGCCCACCGCCCTCCGCTCCGCTCTACGCGGCTGGGCTGAAGGGCATGTGGGGTCCCAGGGCGGCTCATCCTTTCAACAATTCTAATTCCAGTCCCGTTCCCGCACGGTGTGACTCTGGTTTCAGGAGCGGGGTATCACGGGGGGACAAGTCGCTTGCCCTCTGACCCCGTCCGACCGTGCCGTGGACCCGCACGCCCGGAAGACCGCATTCAGTCATTCCCTTCCTCAGAGTCCGGGTGTCTTGTCTCTTCCCTTCTGCTGACGAACGCGTGGAGGATCGTAAACCACCCAGCCCCCGAAGGTGTTTGGACACACTTCCCTTCTCTCTCGAGCTCACTTTCAGACAGAAGGTGAATGAGCCTCTGCCGACGACCACTGCGGGGCCGCGGGTGTCGCGGGTCGCACGGCAAGGCCCGGCCCCGCCACAGCTGCGGGCCTTCACGAGGCCTGGAGGGGCTGGGGGCTCCGCAGGCTTTGCCGGACGCGGCGGTGCGTCTCCTCCCTCCACGTGCCCCAAACGGAGACGTGGCCCAGAATGGGGCCGTGTTGAGGACGGGCGGAGCGTCGGCTCAGGGTCCGGGGACGCCAACACACCACGCGCTTCGGAGCCACACGATTCCGCCGTCGGAACCGTGTGGGGAGCCCTCGGAACAGAAGGAACGAGCACGCGCTCGTGTGTGGATGACGTTCGGGGACCGCCAGGCACGCCTCGCTCGGACGCACGGCCTCACAGGGCTGCGCTCGCCCCCGGGCCCAGGGGCTCCCCCGGCGCCTCCGTCCCCGCAGACGGCGTCCCGCGCTCAGCTTTGATCGCCTCGAGACCCACCTGCGTCTCTCGGGTCGGTCTCTCGTCCTTCTCGTCGCTGACCCGTGTCCCGGCGCGTGGACGGCCGCCAAGGGGAGTGGGTTCACGGCCCGCGGTGGGCGTGTGCTTCGGCGCCCGTGTGGACGCTCCAGCCGCAGCCGTGGGCGACCGTCACGACGACGTGTCTGTCTCTCCTCGGGGTCTCCCTGCGAGTGTGCCTGTCAGGCGGGCGTCCTGCCTTTGGCTTCACAGAAACTGCCACACTCTCCCGACGGCCTGAGGGGACCGACGTCCTCACCAACACCTGCGAGGTCCGCCGGGGTCGAACCGCGCTGCGTATCTTGTCGGGAGTCTTCTGCCCGTCGCACGCTTTCTCGGGGGAAATGTCTGTTCAAATCGTTGCCCATTTATTTTATTTATTTATTTATTTTAATTGTTGACTTTTGAGATACAAGCCCTTTATCGGACACACAATGAGCCGTTGTTTCTTCGTCTGCGGATGCTCTTTCTCCTCGAGGCCCATTTATTTCTTTAAGTTTAAATTTTTATTTTTGTTTTTAAGATTTTATTTATTTATTTGACAGACAGAGATCACAAGTGGGCAGAGAGGCAGGCGGAGGTGGGGGGAGCAGGCTCCCCTGCTGAGCAGAGAGCCCGATGCAGGGCTCGATCCCAGGACCCTGGATCATGACCTGAGCCAAAGGCAGAGGCTTAACCCACGGAGCCCCCAAGTTTAATTTTTAAAAAATTTAAGTTCAATTCCTTAACCCAGAGAAGATCATTAGTTCTAGAAGTGGAGGTCGGTGGTTCACCCGCGCTGGTCCGGCCGTGCCCTGCCCCCGCCCCCGCCCCCGCCCCCAGGGCCCAAGCTCAGCCTGTTTGCTGGCGTCTCCATCTCTGGTTTCATCTCATCTTCTTTGTCCTTCCTGTCCCCTATGCTCCTCTGTTTTGTTTCTTAAATTCCACACGGGGGGGAGGTCACAGGACACGGGTCTTTCTCTGACGGAAGTGTTTCTCTTAGGACAACCCCCTCCAGCTCCAGCCACGTCGCGGCGAATGGCGAGACCCCGTTCCTGGCTTCAGAGATAATCATCCTTTGATGCCGTCAGTGAGGACTCTTCATCTAACCCCACGGCGGAAAGGTCTCCTGTGTGGGGCCAGACCTCGCCTCCGCTGCGCTCCGTTCTGGGTCACTGTCCTACGTGCAAGAACACACGTCGCCTGAGGCTCACTCCCCTGCCCGAGCGCGGCCGGCGGCTCCTGCCCGCATCCGAGACGAGGCTTTCTCCGCTGCCGCCCCTTTACGCCCTTGTTAGAAATCAGGGGACGTTTTGTCCACTTTTAGGCCGAAACTACATTTTCCTGTGATTCCTGTGGCTTTATATCGAGGCGTCCTCAAGTCAGGTCGCTGAGCTGTCCCCCTCCGTCCTCCTCTTCCGGCGTTGCTGGGGCAGTTCTGGGCTCTTCGTGTTTCTGGATGAGTTTTAACATCAGTTTGTCAATTTCTACCAAGAAACCGCCCCCCCCAGGCCTGCTGGGATTGGGTTTTGGTTTTTGACTTTTCATTTTGAAATAATTATAAACTCCCAAGAAGTTACTAAAAGCAGGAGAGAGAGGTCTCACGTCCACCTCAGCCATCCTGAGAAAAGCCAGTCCTTCCAGGCTCTCCACAGCGGCCCGGGTCACCCCCTGCTTCTCCCCGCGAAGCCGCACCCGCCGCTGCCCGCAGCCTGCGCAGGGCCTTTGCACTAGCCAACACCCTTCCCCTTCAGGCTTTCATGCGGCCCCAGCACCCCCGCCCCTGCCGCTGCTCAGCCCCCGCCACGGCACCCGGCCCCACGAGGCACCCACAGCGGCATCGCCCGTGGTGTCTCGGCCTCTGAGCCCCCGCTCCGGAACAGCGGGCGCCGCGGCTGCTTCTCCAAGCTCTGCCCGCAGTGGGACACGGGCCAGTGTGTCGGACGTCTCGGACGACTGCAGATATCAGGCCCTCTTTAACGGAAGCGTGTTGTGTGGTCCCACTCTGCTGGGCCGAGGCCGAGCCCAGTCGGGTGACCCGGGCACCCCGGACGCCTCCAATTCTGCGCTTGTTCAATTTCAGCACCACGTGGGTTTTCAGGTTTTTTAAAGAAGATTTTATTTATTTGTCAGCGAGCGAGAGAGGAACACAAGCAGGGGGAGTGGCGGAGGGAGAAGCAGGCTCCCCGCCGAGCAGAGAACACGACCGGGGACTCGATCCCAGGACCCCGGGAACATGATCTGAGCCGAAGGTAAAGGCTTCACTGACGGAGCCGCCCAGGCGCCCCACCAGGTGTTTTTGTAAAACGAGGTCGTGGGAGCTCTCACGCTGCATCCCGCGTCTGCAGAGAGAAGTCGCTGTGCTCCCGCGCAGAAGCTGATGTGGGGACCTCTGGGGTGGCCGCTTCTCTCCTGGGCTGCATTGGTGTTTCTGCCCGGAGGGCCAGGGGTCGGTGGGATGGTGGCTCCGGGACCACTCCCCGAGCACAGGGACCAGACGTCGGAGCGCACGCTCCCAGCCCCTTCCCCAGAAGCGGCTCCGGCTGTGGCAGCTGCCGTGGCGGGCACACTGGCCCTGCAGGGTCCTGGTGGCTCTGTGCTCCGTACACATTGTCTGTGGGAGATGTCCAGAGCCCACAGAAGGCCGACTCAGTGTGAAGCCCCCCAAGTTCTTCCAAGAGAAGACCCCCGGCGCTGGGTCAGCTGCATAGGCTGACGGTGGCCAGTTAGGAGTTCAGGCACCAGGGGTACGGGCCCGTCTGTGGCTGAGGGCGATGTTTCTCAAGGAGGGTGCGTGGCACAGAGGGACCCAACGGCTGCTGTGCTGGTGACTGGGGTTGGGCCGGGACTGGGGTGAGTACATGGGCTGGAGTGTGCCAGTGTAGGGGGCTCAGAGCAGGAGGTCACAGGCCTGGCCGGGAGCGGGGCTGGAGGGGGGGGCAGGAGGGTGCGGGGAGCACAGGGTTGGGGGAAGGAGTCAGCTCCCAGACCCAGGACGGGGAGCCGGGCGCCTCACCGTGCTCTGGGCCTGGCTCTCCCGCCCGCGGGGGGCCGCGGTCCTCAGGGCCTCGTGCCAGCGCCGGCAGGATGGGACAGCCCCTCCCTGCGCTCCCCCCGCCGCGGTCGCTGTGTATCCATCGGCTCCGGCCGCGTAACGAGCTGCCGCCCACCGCGGCTCCGGCTCCTGAGGTCAGGGCTCCCCTGGCAGGTCTCCCCAGGGCTGGCTGGTGGGGATGGTCCCATACGCGTCTGGGGGGTGGACCGTCCGGCGCGGTGTTGGGACCGGCTGGGCCGCAGGTCCCGCCCCTGCAGACGCCCCCGACTCATTCCCGCTGCCGCCGAGGGGCGGGATGTTGCCGAGACGCTGGGGCTTCCTGTCCGCGTCTTCCTCATCAGCTTTTCGGAGGTGTCTCTTCCGTCCTCCGTGTGCGGGGAGTCAGTTCTCGCACTTACAGCGGCCGGTGATCACCCCAGAAGGAAAGCTGGTGCCCACTAGCAGTCACGTGCTGTCCCGACTGGCCCCCGGCCGCTGCTGATCTCCCTCTGGGTCTGCAGACTCGCCTTCTCTGGACCTTCCCGTGCCACCCGCGGTCCCCTCTGTGTGGCCGCCTCCGCCCCGTCAGGACGTCGTTGCTCAGAAGGCCTCTCAAAACCCCGCTGAGACCGGGGCGTCACGGGGACGTCTTGGGGACGACGGTGGAGTGTCGCTCCCCTGTGTGGATGAGGGGCTGTTTCCAGGGCGGAGCCAGGGCAGTCGCGCCGCGTCCTGTCCTCGGGAGGATGCCTGGAGCAGGGCCGTGCGGCCGCGCGGGAAGACACAGCCGTCCTGCGGCCCGTCTCGCGTGTCTGCTGGCAGCTGGCGAGGCTCCCGCCCCGGGCCGTCCGCGCCTGGCCAGCGCCTGCCGCTCCGCCTTTCTGACCACGGCGGCCCCCAGGAGGCACAGGCATCTGGAGGAGGAATCGCGAGCTCTGCCGGGTGTGTTGGTGCACGTGAGCCTGGGGGCCTGGGGCCGGGGGAGCGTTAGGTGGGCTTGAGGAGATCTGAGCGCCCATCACCAGGCTTCTGGCCGGCTGAGCGGGGCCTCCTCCTGTCTGTGTAGACCCGCCGTCCTTCGACTGGCCTGTGTGTGGGAGACGGTTTAGCGCCGCCTGGGGAAGGTCCGGCCTTGCCCTTGGCCCCTGGTTGGCCTCTAGGAACGTTCTGCCTGATAAGGTGGTCTTTTTCTTATCTGGGCTTGGGGCCACCCCAGCTGGTCTACCAGTGGGATGCAGGGTGGGGCCTTGGGGAGCGTTCGATCGGTGTGTCCCCAGAGGGTCAGCCAACCTCGGAGCCCCCACAAAGACCCCAGACACCAGCGCTCGGCGGGCCGCCCTTCGAGCAGCACAGCAGACCCGCGCATGTCCGCATCGGGAAAGTGACGCTGTGTCTGACCCCGGCCGGCGGGCCGTGGGACGTGGGTGAGGCCCCATCGGAGCCCTGCCCTGCGCCCCTCGCTGGCGTGTGCTGGGGTCTGCTCGCGGGCGGAGCGGTAACCCTGATGGCATCCGCTCTCCTGAGCTCCGCCAGCCCTGGAAGTGAGCTATCAAATCCGAGGATGGTCTCGGGGACCCCGGGCTGTGTCCAAAGTGGGCAGGGGGAGCCCTGTGTCTGTCCCTCTGCATTCACGACCGTCCTGTGATGACCTGTCCTGAGGCCCCCAGCCCACCTTGTTTGTCTGGACTCAGAACTCAGGCCCCGGCATGCCTGGGGTCACAGTCGAAGGGTGACATTGGCCTGGGGCGCTCATCCATGGAGGGGGACATCGGCTGGGTCAGGTTGCTGTCCTCGAGGCCCGCTGCCTTGTCAGAGTCCCCTGGCGGGCTGGGCTGCGGGTCTGCGGTGCCCAGCGGGTGCAGAGAGGAGGGCTGGACTGGGGGGCGGGGGCTGTCAGCCCCTCCTGGGCTCCCGCCCCCCTCGTGGCCTCGTCCCTCCTCCCAGACGGGGCTGACTCAGAGCCCAGCGCAGACACGGACACGAGGGGACGGGCCAGCTTTGTTCAGTGACTTCCCAGATGCTCAGTGGAATTCACCGGTCGCAAGTCCTCCTTCCAAACCCTGTACGGAGGGACTCACTCGTGCTCCATCCCCGTCCCCATGACCTGCTATGGCCGTGTGGGCGTGCAGCCACCGTTCCCGTGGCGCAGGTAAGGAACCAGGCCCAGAGCGGTCAGGGAGCGGCCCAGGACCTGGGGCCAGCACGAGCTGTAGGGCAATGGCACTGGCCAGGCCGCCTGTCCTGAGAGGACGGCCCCAGGCTGGCGCTTCTCTCCTCAGCGTGGATCCGGTCTCTACGGGAGTGGCCCCGGGGACAAAACAGGCGGAGCGACCAGAGCGTCCAGCACCGTCAGGGGTGTGACTCTCAGTCGGAGGGACTGCACCTGGCACCCGTGCCCCCTCTTAGACCCTCACGGCGGCTGTGGGTCACTACCACCTGGAACCCAGCCCCAGCCCCTGTGGACGTGCTGGGACGTGCGCCAACGGCCGGTGCCTGCGGCTCCAGGCCCACATGTGTGCGGTTACTCCCTCCCTCCCGGCCGAGCCTCCTCGTCGCCCTTCAGGAAGCTCAGCACTTCCACGTGCGGCGGGGACAGAGCACGCTGGGCGGTGGCTCAGCCTGAGCTCGCGAGCGCCCGCCTGGCATGGCCGGCGGCCCCGGGGCGGAAGAGCACAGCCCCTCGGCGTACTCTGGGCGCCCCGCCGCTCAGCCGCCAGGCCCGGTGCTGGAGGTCGGCGGTGTCACTGGGGGCATCAGGGCAGGAGTGGACACGCTCGGGACGACAGCGGGGCAGGCAGCCGCTCGGCACTGAGGCCGTGCTCCCATGGAAAGTGGCCGGCGCGAGGAGAGGTCTCAACAATGTGAGTTGGGGGGGCTCCCAGGCGGAGCAGAAATATAGGAACTCCTGCAGGCCCCAAGGAGCAGGGCAGCTCGCCCTGGTGGGCTTGTCTGTGGAACCTTTCCCTATGAGAGTCTTTTACTTTTACAGGCTTAAATCTGTTGATTCTTTTTTAAAGATTTTATTTATTTATTTGACAGGCAGAGATCACAAGCAGGCAGAGAGGCAGGCAGAGAGAGAGGAGGAAGCAGGCCCCCTGCTGAGCAGAGAGCCCGATGTGGGGCTCGATCCCAGGACCCTGAGATCATGACCTGAGCTGAAGGCAGAGGCTCAACCCACTGAGCCACCCAAGCGCCCCAGATTTGTTGATTCTTCCGCAATGTACATTGTGAGTATTTCTGCAGGTTCAGGGCTGACTGTGGTTCCTTTTGCTGGATGTAAGTTTTCATCCTACGTGGTCAGCCCTGTCCATCACCTCGGGCAGGCGTGGCACGGAGCATTTCCGCGTGTGCCTGTGGCTCTTCCGTGGTCAGAGGTTGTCGGGTCTGTTGGCTTTTCTCTCCATGGCCCCGGGGGCTGCCCACTTCGTGCCCTTTCTTCCCTCCAGAGTTGGGAGCAAATGCAACCTGCGTGTCCAGCTGGTGGATAAGACAGTGTGTGCTTTGTTGAGTCCGGCTGCATGGAGGGTGTGGTCGGATGCGTGGACCCCACGGGCACCTAGGAATGCGTCCTTCGCTGGAAGGGACACCTCCAGGACCAGGTTCCCCAGGGAGGCGTCTGTGGGACTCGTGGGCCCAGCGGGGTTGGCGGTTCTGACGCTTCATCCGAGGGCCTGGCAGCCGACAGGTCTTGGGCTCGGGTGTGTGGCTTCTTCTTCGGGCTCCCTATCCCGTGGCGCCCGCTCCCCAAGAGCGTGAGAGCGGATGTCGCACACCGCCTCGACGGCCCGTCAGCCACAGCAGTCTGCAGGCTGGTCTCGACGCCAGGAGCGGGCCCTCCTGCCTGGCGGAGCTGCGAGGGCTGTGGTCTCGAGGTCACCGCCGCAGCCAGGTCCCTGCACCCTTCATGCCTCCCTCCAACCTCCACATCGACGACGCCCACCGTAAGTGCAGACGACACACCTTCGGGGGCCTCTGGGGCGGTCCACAGGACTGCGCTCTGGGAATCCAGGCACGCGGGGTGCTGGGACATCTGGGGCCCAGGCACGTAGTGGACCGGCGACGGGCACAAAGGGCGTGCGTGGGCGATGCGAGCCAGCGGCGTGGGCCGGTGGGCCGGGCTCAGGGCCGCACCGCAGGGTGACGGAGGCCACGTGACGCCGTCAGGCTGTTTGAGTTTCGAGCTCAAGGCACGGTCGGAGAGCAAGCGTGAGCAGAGCACCCCAGGGCTCTGACCTCTCCGGGCTGTCGCGTCGATGTGCTCCCGAAGGAGAGGCACCTTCACCTGGAGGGCTGCTGACCTCCCCGCGTCTCTCTGGGAACCTGGGGCCCTCATGGGACGGAGCCGGACCCCGGCGCCGGGAGGCGGACGCAGGGGAGGGAGACTCAGACCGCCACAGCCGCAGAATCGGCGCGCCCCTCCCTGCCCTCGGATGGGGCCGGTCCTGCCTCCTCTGAAGACTCCTGAGACCTCGCCTGATGCGGTTCCTTTGCAAGCAGGTGACGGTTCTCATCCGCGCTGCTTCCAAACCTACAGTTAACATCAGATCCTCCCCGGGGGGAGGACTACACACCTGACTTGGGAAAAGAAGGCTGACCCATCAAAAGATTGGCAAGATTTGTCACTTCTGTTGTCAGGTGACTCGGGGCGTGTGAGGTGGTTCCAAGAGGTTCGGAACTCAGGAGCGGGAGGTGCGTGCGCTTTCTCCCGGGGTGCTTGACGCAACCTGAGCCCAGCCAGCCCCACCGGCGAGGCCGTGCAGCTGGAGGGCCGGGCGTGGTGCAGGCCGGAGCCCCCCTAAGGGAGGAAGACGTCACTGGTCTCCCGACGGGGTCCCACGAAGACCCTGAGCTCCCTGCCATTGGCGAGGCCCCGAGGGGCACAGGGGACAAAGGCTGGTGACCTGGGGCGGGGGGCTGTCGTCTGGGGCGGGGCCGACGCGATGCTGATGCTGGACAGATTTTAAAGAGTCACAAGTAAAGACAAAACGGATTTGAACAGGAGAAGATGGTTGGGACCAAGAAATTATCGTAAGAGCTAATTCTTTGGGGACAAAAATCACAACGAAGTAGAGAAAGAATCAGAAGTCCTCATCAAGAAAAGAAGAAAGTTTAAAATGCACAGGAAGGGGGGAAGAGAAGAGCCAACAGAGAGACGGAGCGTGGTTTGTGTGTTAAGGAGCCGTTCTGATGAGCGCTAAGCCAGCGCATCAAGGTTGGAACACATGATTTTCTAAGAAAATGATTAATCATCATGATTGTAACAGAGACCCAAGGAGATGTCGGTGCACTGGGCGCCCGGCTGGTTCAGTCGGTTCAGTGTTTGACTGGATCTCGGCTCACGTCCTGATCTCAGGGTCCTGAGTTCAAGCCCCTTCCTGGACTTCATGCCGGGTGTAGAGCCTTAGAAAATTTTTTTGAAAAATCTGAGTGCACCATGTAACAGACCATTTTTCAAACAAAGCCATCGGTCCTCCGGTGTCCTGAGGGATCCTTACATTTCGGGGAAAGGGCGGCGCCACTGCTGTGCAAAGTATCGCGGTTCGTCCCCTGAGGATGTGAGATCACAGACCAGCCTCGTGAACGCCAGCACCGAAACGTTGGTGATCGGGACCAAAAAGCACCTGAAGGACTCGTGCTCTGGATCCACGCGGGCCTGGCGCGCGGCGTCGTGCGGACCGGTCGGAAGACCGCGGTCAGGAGACACCTGCCCGTGTCTGGAGAGGCCTCTGGTGGGATCTGACACGTGTTTTCTTCACTGAAGTCAAGCCCCATACAGCCAACGGGCCGCTCTCACAAGGGTTTCCAACGATTTCTAATGTATGTATTTGTTTGTTGTAGACTTGTTTGATTTTGCACGTCGTCTGGCGAGCCCACACTCCACCCGCTGGGGCCACTGGGATCCCCGGGAAACCATTTTTCTCGTTGGAGAGACAGAGTGGCAGAGCCGGAGGGAGCGGGGGAAGTGGCGGGCTCTACGCTGAGCCCCACGCAGCCCGCGAGGCCGCCGACCCTGCTTTGGCTCCGTCTCTCCGCAGCTCAGAAGGAACTCGAGAAAGAGAAGAGGCAGACACGGGGCTCACCTCACATACCTCCTCTCTCCGGAGGGCACAGACTCACTCTGCCCGTCGACAGGCTCCTGCGAGCCCCTGCGGGACCCGGGGGGGTCGTCGGCAGCAGCCCGGCTCGCAGCACGGACGCCACAGCCGCCGCGCGTTCTCAGTGTGAAACCTTCTCAGTGTGAAACCGTCCGTCGTGCAGGACCCAGCTACCCTCAGGTGGGGCGCAGGGCATGGCCCGCCTGTGGAGGTCCGGTCTCAGCGGCCGGGTCTTCTGTTGTCGCCGGCGCCCAGCACTGGAGGAGGAACCAGGTGTAGAAGCCGCAGGGGCACCGGGGGGTTCGGCCTGTGCGACTCCTGACCTCTAGGTTGTAAGCGGGAGCCCCACCTTGAGTGTAGACATGACTAAAGATAAAATTAAAAGAAAAAAACCACTGGGGCGCCTGGGTGGCTCAGTGGGTTAAAGCCTCTGCCTTCGGCTCGGGTCATGATCTCAGGGTCCTGGGATCGAGTCCCGCATCGGGCTCTCTGCTCAGCAGGGAGCCTGCTTCCTCCTCTCTCTCTGCCTGCCTCTCTGCCTACTTGTGATCTCTCTGTCTGTCAAATAAATAAATAAAATCTTTAAAAAAAAAAAAAAAGAAAAAACCACAAAATCTTTTTACAATCGCACAGAAGGAAGTACAGTTTGGTTTTCACAGACGATATGATTAAATCCCAGAACCCCCACCAGGAGGACCGATTCGGATTCTGCTACGAACAGTATCTCAGCCTGTGGCCGGGACAAAACCCGCTTGTTTGCCGGGAGGGTAACGAGAGGGAAGGGCCCACTGACCTCAGCTCTCGACGGCGGTCGCCGCGGAACGGAGTTAACAAGAATCTCCCGAGAGGGCGAGCGGGGCAGCCGCAGCCCCAGAGCGCCGTGTGGGGCCTCGGAGGAGCGAGAGGCACAGCGCGTTCCGGCATCTCCCGGACACAGCGGCGCCGGCACCGGGAACTCACCCTACAGGTGGGACTTCACACGCGTGCAATGAGACACGCGAGGCCGGTCATCACGGCTCCGTCCGTAACGGCCCGACCCTGGCGGCGTCTCCACAGGCCCACGGGGGGGGGCGGGATCCGGGGGACGTGCACGGGGTGGGGGGGTGCCCCTGCGTGAGCGAGAAGGAGCAAGGTCCCTCCCTGTGACACAGGACCGTCTCCCAGACAGACAGCTGCCGCGGCCGGGGGCTCAGTCCTGGTGAGACGGGGCGTGTGCCAGAGGTGGTGCCGCTCCAGGCAAAAGAAAACCTAATTCTGCGGCACGTCACCGAATGGGGGTTCCTTTCCTCCCAAGAGACCCAAAGGACATGGCCCAGTCCTGGCCTCGTAGACTCAGCATCCAAGATGCCTCCTGGCGCCCAGTCGCGGCGGTGCTCCCGGCAGGAAAGGAGGGGAGACCGCGGTCGCAGCTGCCCCGCACTGTATGCAGAAACGGATGTGGTCTCTGCTGCTCTCAGAGGGCCGCTTGCGTCTCCCGGGCAGAGCCACCAGCCGGCCGGGGGACTCTGTGGAAGGTAAGGGCAGAGCCAGGGAATGCGACTGTGCCGCCACGCTGGCCGCTCCTGGACGATCCCAGCGCACGCAGGAGGCAGGGGGACGCTGGCTGGCGCCGCCCGGGAAGCTGGATGTGTGCCGCGGGGCAGGAGGTGCTGCCCTGTCCTCCGGCTCTAACACCCGGTGCGCCGTTACCGACACGAGGGATCAATCCTGACACAGTTCCCAAGGGGCCCTTGGGTGGCTCAGTGGGTTGAGCGTCAGACTCTTGGTTCCAGCTCAGGTCCTGATCTCCGGGCCTTGAGGCCGAGCCCGTGTCGGGCTCCACGCTGGGCGTGGAAGCGGCTCCAGGTTCTCGGGGCTCCCGCCCGCCCCGCTCTCGTGTATCCACCATTTGCATGTGCACTTTCCTTTCCGAGAAAGAGACCAGGAACTGACGCGCGGCCAGGACAATGCAGCATTTGGGAACTTTTTAAAAGTACGAAACGGTGTTTGAAGAGGAATTGATAAAGTGAACCACAACCTGCTTAGAATTTGACAATAACAGGCCCTTGGCAAGGGCGGATCTGTGGGACGCGCGTACAGCAGCGTTAGAGACGAGGCTGAGGCTTCGACGGAGATGAAGGAAGGAGAGAAGTCAGGCCGCCCAGTCAGCGCAGCAGCAAAGGGGCCATGGCGGCGCAGTCCGAGCCGGCTGCGGAGACGCTTCTCTGAAGACTGGTCCGCGCGCAAAAATCAACATGTAGGACGAAAAGGGGATTAACTATAGTCTTGGTCATTCTTTTTTTTTCTTTTAAAGATTTTATGTATTTATTTGACAGACAGAGATCACAAGTAGGCAGAGAGGCAGGCAGAGAGAGAGGAGGAAGCAGGCTCCCTGCTGAGCAGAGAGCCCGATGCGGGACTCGATCCCAGGACCCTGAGATCATGACCTGAGCCGAAGGCAGAGGCTTAAACCCACGGAGCCACCCAGATGCCCCAACCTTGGTTATTCTAAATGTAGGAGACATTTTGAAAAAAGTGCACACCAATAAATCTGCAAACGCAGCGAGCACATAGATTTATGGCAAATTAAACACACTGAAATACACTCCAAAGTCGTAATAGTAATCAAACCTCTCTCCCAGTGGGCTTCCCAAAGCCCCTCAGCCAGTGGGCTTCACGGTGAGACCCGCCGGCCCCCTGGGAGCTGATAATACATGATGTGTGAGTATTCCGGGAAAGGAGAGCTAGAGGGAAAGGGTCCAGCCCGCCTCAGGAGGGCAGAACAGAAATAGAATAGGGGGCACGAGATCATGGAATCCTAAACCAGGTTCAGGTGTAAGCACGAGATTTTAAAGTATTCGCTAACCCAAATCCAACGGTGCGTTAAGGTCACACACAGTTTATCTCGGGAGCATGAACATCGTTCACATGAGATCACACACAGCATTTCACCAGGCTAAAGAAGGAAATTACGATCTTACACTCATGCAGATTAAAGTATTTGACAAAGTTTAATACGTACCCACGACTTAAAAACAAACACACCAACAAACCGAGCGTAAAAAACAAGAACCAGAGGGAATTTCTTAGCGTGGCGAGTGCCACCTCCTGCAGACCTGCAGCTGTACGAGGGACGTGTCCCCTCGAGCAAAGGTGTTCGTGCTCACGGGCGCCGCTCAGGGTCAGCCTGCGCGTCCGATGCAATAAAGCAAGGAAAAGAAACCAGTGGGTCAGGAGCTAGGTGGAGGGAGACCCAACTGCAGTGCCTTGTATCCTCAGATAACGCGATAACTTACTCTGAAACGCCACAGTAAGCAGCAGACTAGCTACTGGCACTCCTCTGAGTTCAGCAGGGTTGCCTGATACAAAAACCAGTAGGGTTTCCCTCAGTCACTGGGGATAAACCAAACCCAACCCAACCCAGGAAAGACGTGACTGAAGAACTATACGTGCGGGGCGCCTGGCTGGCTCCGTCGGTGGAGCAAGCACCTCTCGACCTTGGGGTTGTGAGTTCAAGCCCCGAGCTGGGTGTGGAGACGACTTAAAAACAAACTCCTTGAAAAGATTAATTCAGGACCCACAGTCCTTTATGGGGGAACCCCCAAACCCCTAAGACTGAAAATATCTTTCCAGGCCTTAAGACTGGAAGAGAAGATCTCTTTGTGCCAGGTTTGTGGGTGAGGCCAGGTGGTGAGGGCAAGGCCGGGGCACCCTGGCCCGGTGATGCTTCAGCCGTGCTTGCCGGGTCTGGTGCCCAAATTCCTGTGGGTTTGGAGGCGTGCAGGAGGCTTTGAGCAGTCGAATGACTCTCTGCTCCGCTGGCATCCTGGCCCTGCTGGGTGTGCCTTTGATCCCAGCTGGCCCACGGCAGGTTGAGGTTGCCGTGGCCCCCAGAGTCAGTCCCCCAGGGCTGTCCCCCAGCCCACCCAGCCGCAGTGCCGGGACCCGGCCTTCCCTAAGGCCACCCCTCCTGTGCTGGGCTCTGTGGCTCCGGGAACAAGCGCCATGGACGCTGCCCGCCACGGTGGCTCACAGGTCGGCGGGCTGCGCTGGGCTTCTCTGCTCAGCACCTTTGTGGCTCGAGCTCCGCCGAGAGACATCCAGATGCTGACCGGGCCCGACGGGGTTCTTCCTGACCTGTGAGGCCGGGAATGCCAGGGCGTGCCGGAGCGCGTCCATCCACGCCTGGCTCAGCCGAGCGTCTGTGTGTGTGTCTGTGTGTCTGCGTGTCTGTGTGTCTGTGTGTGTGTGCGCGCGTGTTCGTGTGCAGGATGTGCGGGGCCTGGCGCCAACCCCTGCAGGAGAGCCGCAGGCAGCTCCTCCTGACCCTAAATACCGGGGGCAATGGGGGGCTTGAACTTCCAGGGGCATCGGCAGCGGGCGGGCCAGCAGACGCCCCTTTCTGCCGCCTGGACCAGGACTTGCTGCATGACGTCCTGCCTGTGGCCAGGCCTCTCTGGGATGCTGCGTCCTGGCCAAGGGCCTGGGCCAAGGGTGACATTCTGTGGACCCTTCGTGTCTGACCTGGGCTCTGACAGGGGGTGTGGCTGCGGCCCTGGGAAAGCCAGAGGGCTGCCCGGTGATTCCGACGCAGCCCGGGCCAGGGGCATGGAAGAGGTGTGTAGCCGCAGGGGGCACGGAGGCCTATGGGGGACCAGCAGCAGGACCCGCTTTGAAGAAGAGGCCGCACTTGAGTCCCAGCGGGGGAGGAAGGACGGGCCCTGCGTGGGGGTCTGTGCATAGCTGAGCAGAGCCGGGGTGGGTGGGTGGGGCAGGGGCTCCCGGGGACCAGAATGTAATCTGGGGGCTCTGGAGAGCTGTTGCAGGCTTTAGCTGGGAAGGATCCTGTTGGGTGTCTCCTGGCAGCCCGCCAGGCCCAAAGCCGGAGCAGAAACAGGGCAGGACAGGTGAGGACACTGTTCCTCTTCAGACGGGGGTTTAGGAGCACAGGGGAGGGAGTGGGACGGGCGTGGAGTGATGGGGCCTATGTGCGGGATCCTGAGAGGGTCCCGAGGCTGGTGCCCCCATCAGGGATCCAGGCTCCATGAGGGTTCACGAGGAAGTGGGGGACCACCAGGTCCCAGGGAAGGAGGCGGCTGGGGGAGGGCTGGAGGGAGCCCGTAGGCCTGCAGGGGTGCTGCGGGATGAGTGCCAAGCGGGCAGCGCTCCATTAGCAGGCAATGATCTTGAGGAGCCTTTACTCCCCTCTGGAATCTGCTTTAATGGCTCTGAATGCAAACAGCGATGGACAGTGATTTTCACTGCAGAATTATCTGGGAACCACCTCAGTATCCAACCACAGGAGATGTATTCAGTCAATCCTGGTCCAGTCTGAGGACGGCTTATTCTACAACCCCATGTGTCACGCTTTCTCCCTGCTTGTCGGGGCGATCTTTTGACAATGTCACTCCTCCTTGATCAAACACCTCCTGGGGCTCCCCACTGCCCTCACGGCCGCCCCCCAGGCTCCTCTCTCCAGCAGCTACCATTCTGCACAGGAGACCAGGCCCTTCTCGGGGGTCTGCTGTGCTCCTTGGGGCCCTTCCCGAGCCTTTCCAGCACCCCCTCCCCCCCAGACTCCCCTTGCCCCGGGCACTTCCTGCCTCTCTCTCTCTGTCTCTCACCCCAGCAGCCCTTCTGCTGTCAGGACCCTCTGTGGAATGTGGGTGTGTCCAGTGCCCAAGCTGGGGCTGGGGCTGCGGCTGGGGTCTGGGTGTCAGCCCAGGCGAGCAGAGCACCCGGGAGCGAGCAGGCCCGGAGCGCCGCAGTGGGGGCCTGCCCCGGCCAGCCCTCCGGCCATCCCCAGGCTCAGTCGGCCTGCAGGGCGCCCCCTGACCCTCAGGGCCCCAGCATCTCTCCCAGACTCCGGCTGCCGCAGACCTCTCAGGTTCTGAGCCCCTTGAAGGCAGCCCCCATGCAGCTCACGGCAGGACCGGGCACCCAGGGGTTTGTATTAAAGGAACAGACACCCGGAGGCAGGGCTGAGGAGTGGAGGTACACCCAGCCCAGACACCGGCTTCTCAGCCTCGCAGGCCATGGAACCCTGGCTGGAGCTCCCACCTCCCCCCTGCAGCCTCGCCTCCTCCAGCACCCACCCTGCCTCTACCACACAGGCCCCTCGCGCCTCCGCCAGCTCCCAGTGCTGCTCCCGCTCGCTCCCCCGGCTCGGCAGCGCCCACCCCCTCCGGCAGCCGCGGGGCACCCGCCCCTCCGCGGACTGGGCCCACGGCCTCCCCCTTCCACCCTGCCCCCTGCCCCGAGCCAGCCCCACCGAGTCACAGCCCCCGCTTGGCCCGCGGGTGCCTCCCCCAGCGCGCGGGTCTGCGCCTGCAGCGGCCAAGAAGGAGCCTCGACCTTGGGTCACCGCCGTCTGGGGGTGCTGCCGCGGGAAGGCATCACCCCTTCCGGGGCCCTCCATCAGCCCGCCCTCGGCGGCGCGGCCCAAACCCGGCCCGCGGGCCCCTCTGGCCGCTCCCGGCCTCTCCAGGAATGCGCACAGGGCCCGGGGCGGGCGTCGGAGCAGGCCGGGCTCGCCGTGACAGGCTTGGGATGGAGCGCGGGGGCGTGGAAGGCCCCGGACTCCCCGTGGGCCCTGCCGCACCCGGGTCTTCCACGTGGGCGGAGACGTCGTCCGGATCGCGGGCCTGCACCCGAGGGACCAGCCCTGCCCTGCACAGGGACGCAGAGCGGGCTGCTGGGTGGGCACAGGCCTCCTGCTCTCCCGTGGGTGCACCCGGCCTGGCTCCCCACACCCCACACACTCAGAGAGAGGCACCCCCGCCCCAGAAGGACACTCCAGGTCTCTGGCAGTTCTGTGGCAAGAGGACTGCCCGGCTGGGGAGCGGGCCCGCACATCAGTGGGGAATCAGGTAGATCCCGGTCCTGCTGGGACACGCTGGGGGCCATCTTGGGACGGCTCCCCAAGGGCCAGGCTGCTCCTGCTCCGGGTCTGGGCCCTCCCCTTCCTCAGTGCTGGGGCCCAGCTCGAGTCCCCTCTCCTTGGCTGCATGGGGCGGATAGAGCAGGTCCCAGACAGGCCTCTGGCACAAGGTGCGAATGGCTGTCATTCCCATCTGGCAGGTGAGGGAGCCCCTGGCAGGACTGGCGGAGGAGGCAAAGCAGTGCCCAGCCGCCCCCAGGTCCTTCTGCCTCACCCCTGCAGCCCCCAGCTCCGGCTCAGAGGGCAGCCCCTTGTCCCAGGGTCAGGAGTGCCCGGTGGCGTTTGAATACGGGGCACACTGAGTGGGCAGCTGTCGCGGGCTCAGAGGGGCTGCCAGGGGTCGGGGACCAGTCCACCTGAGGGCGAAGGTGAGGGCCTTCAGGTCCGCCTGGTGGGCTGTGGCACGCTGGGGTGAGGCCCAGGACATTCTGGGGTCCCTCCTCGTACTGGATGGTTCAGCACCAGGCTGGCCTCAAGAGGGAATGTGGGGGTGGTGGGTGGTGATCATGGCATGGCCTGGCAGGTCGGGAAGAGTCTGGCAGAGAGAGCCAGGGCCGGCCCCCTCCCCCGCCTGGGCAGGCTGGGAGGGGGCAGAGCCGTGTGCCGCTGGGAGGCAAAAGGTGGGGAACGGACCTGGGTCCACAGGTGAGGAGCCAGGACCTCCCCCCGCGGGGAAGAGGAGAGTCAGGAGCTCCAAGGGCACCCGCCTGGATCCCCCCTCCCCCAGCTTCCCCTGTGGCCTGGCTGGCAAGGCCTGGGCGCGCCCAGCTCCCTGGAGTTGGCAGGGATCAAAGGGCGGAAAGCCGTCCTCCGCCCTCGCCCACTGAGACAGGAATCCGTGGCCCCGGGGGACGGAATCCGCAGCCACATTCCGGGTGCCCTGGTCGCCACAAGGCAAGGGTGGGGCCGGGCTGAGTGCCGAGACTGGCACCACGGAGCGTGGGAACGGTGCCTCTGCCAACTCCCAGGTAGGTGGGCACCCTCTGCCCGGCCCTGGCTGTGGCCTTCACCCTTGCTGCCCTCCCTCGAGGGTCTCAGGAGGACCCAGGAGGGGTCCACATTGCCAGGTGGGGATTCCTATGGAGGGTTGGGACCGAGTGCCCCTCACTACTTCCCCAGGGGAGACGCAGCCCTGATGGCCACCAGGCACCCTGGGCTGGCAGACCCTGCCCTGTCCCAGCTGGCAAGGGGCAGGGCGAGCCGGGGGGGGGGCCGTCCCCTGCAAGTGTCACATGTAGCAGCAGGATCCTGGCACACTCGTGTGCACGCACGTGTGTGCATGCAGCCTGGGGTAGTTAGCTCCCTGGCAGGAAAGCCGCTCTGCCTGTCCTGGCTGTAGCTCCGGAGCTCCCCAGGAGGGTCAGGCCCCCACTGGCCGAAGCAGGGCTGCCTTGGCCCTGCAGACCCCGCCTCCGTGGGAGCCCGGCCGGCCACCGTGCTCTGCCCAGGAGTTGGCCCCTCCCACCTCCCACCCCCACCCCAGCTCCCAGGTGGGGACAGGCCCAGAGAGGTCAGGAGAATTTCCCAAAGTCACACAGCGAGGTAGAGCCAACACAGCAGATTCCAGGTGCACATGGAGAAACCTTGAAGACCTAGAGCTTGTGCTCTCGAGAGCCTGGAGCGCGGTGGGGCTGCACCCCCTTCTCTGGCCTGTTTCCTCACCTGGGAAGTAAGCTCGCAGTGGCCACCTGGCAGAGCTCTCCAGAAACCTGGAAGGCGCCAGCGGAGGGCCAGTGTCCTGGGCTCAAGCTCCCAGCTCCCCCCTCAGCCCTCCTGATGCACCCTAAGGCCGCGTCCAAGACACGCGCCCCCTGGTGGCTACCGACGGCATGAGGCCCTGTCCCCTGCCCCTGGTGATGGCGTGGCTTTTACCAGGAGGTCCAGGGGACAGGTGAAGAAGGCAAGGGGAGAGGACAGGCCTGGGGGGAGGGGCTGCGGGGCTGGAGCGGCCTCCTGGGGGGCTGGTCCATGCGCAGAGATGGAGGGTCTGGGGAGAACAGGTCTCCTGCCAGGGTCTCCGCTGGGCGGGCCGCACATGCCCGGTCAGGAGCCTGGAGCAGATCCCGAGGGCGGCTGAAGGCCATCGGCGCTGAGGGACACTGCGCCCCGCGGGGAAGCAGGGATCGGGGTCAGGGACAGGGTCCACCCTCGAGAGGAGGGGCAGCCCCAGCTGCAGGACCGGAGAGGCTCCCGGCAGATGACGCAACGGTGCTCCGATGAGGCCAGTCTGTTGCCCTGGGGCCACCAGACTAGGGGACGTGGACGCCAGCCCTCGGCCTTCTCAGAGACGGCTTCACCCTCCTTCAGACCCAAGTGCCAGGTGGCCACAGGAGGCCTCCCCCGCCCCTCCCCACTCAGACCTCCTCCCCCCTGGCCCTATCTTGGCCTCCGTGGGGTCATCACAGCACCGACCCGGGAGGCCCAGCGTCGCTGGAGATATGTGAAGGGAGGGACTTGATGAGCAAGCGAAGGAGGAGGCTCACGTGGGGGTCCCAGTCTGCCCAGGCCCCCCACTTGTCCCGGCCTGGGGTCCAGCCTCGGGGTCAGAGCCAGTGAGCTGTGGCTGGTCAAACCCCAATGGAGTCGGGGCAGGGAGAGACTCACAGTCATCCACAGCGAGGGGGGAGGGAGGCAGGCAGGGGCCACGCAGGCACGTAGGTACACGGCATGGTCACGTAGACACACGGCAGGCAAGGCCAGGCCTTCTCTGGCCTTTGGGTCTGGGACTGAGCGAGGGTTCCGGCTGTGGGGTGGTGGCAATTCCTGCCTGGTCTCTGGGCACAGGGCAAAGGGACAAGTCTTGGCTTGGAGCCCTGTGGCCCCTGCTCCTTCAGCTCCACCATGGTGAGGCCCGTGGGGTGCTGGACAGGGGAGGGCTGAGAGGCAGATGTGGGGTCTGCTGGGGAGGGCACCTGACTCACCCCAGGGGCATGCTCAGCGTCCCCTGGGGAAGGGGCTCCCTGCACCCTAGGGCTTGTGGTCTTGGCCGTGACTGCCTCCGTCCACCCCTAAAAGGACACTTCCTCCCTGGAAACAGTGGATCAGAGGAGCCCTCCTTTCTGGGCCCTGCTGTCACCTGGGACCCCTTGGCCACACATCTGTGCTTGGGACACCAGCCTGCCTTCCCCTGGCGTGGGGTGCCCTGTAATTCCCCAGAATCCCAGAAGAGCCAGTGAGGGCAGGCCAGGGAGGGGAGGAGGAGGAGGAGCCCCGCGTCTCCAGGGGCTGGCATCTGAGAAATGTTTACACAGTCCCCACCTAAGGGGTGGGATTGGCAAACACACGCACACACACTCCTGTGGACACACAGACATACGGACGCACCTTCTGTGGGCGCGCGTGCACGCACACGCCCAAGGGCAGACATGCGCCACTTTGGTGAGCACGTGTTCACGCCAGCGCGCACCTCCACACACGCGGGCGCACAGGGCACACCAGCACGCGTGGGCGTGAGCGCGCGGGTGCTGGAACCCAGGGTGGGGGGCGGGAGAAGTCGGCTCGTGGCTTTGGGTCCTCCCTGCTCCCTTTTTCTTCCGCGGACCTGCCCCAGAACGACCTCGCGGAGCAGGTGCCCCAGGTGCCTCTCCAGGGCTCCAGACGGTCCCCAATCCTCAGCGACCCGGATTTGATGGGAGCAACGCCCTGGGCGCAGTGGGGAAACGGAGGCACAGACCTTCCGGTCAGGTGTCCCAGGCTGCTGGGAGCCAGGCGCCGGGCCCGGGGCGCCGCGGGCGGCGGAGGAAAGGGCCCGGGCGGCTGGCTCCGGGAGCAGGGGTCGGGGCCCACCCCGAGGGCGTCGCGGATCCGGCCTCCTGCGGCCGGGCCGCGGGCTCCCCAGGGACTTCCAGCCGCGAGCGTCAGCGCGCTCGGCCTCGCCCCCCGGCCGCAGCTGGTGGTTTGGCGCCGCGCGCCGCATTCCCGAGGGGGCGGGTGGCCCCGGGGCTTGGAGCGGAGTCGGGGGTCCGCCCCGCCCCCCAGAGCGGCCCTGGGGGGGCGGGTCTCGGCTCAGCCCCTCCGTTTCCGCGCCCTGGGTGGGGGCTGGGAGGGACGTTCCGGGGGACTCACGCTCACCGCCTTGCGGGCCGGCCCCGCGGGGTCAGGCCTCGAGCCCCGGCTGGCCTGACACGTCCGACGGCCCCCCCCGCCCCGCCCCGCAGGGCTCTGCCCGCCGCCCCCCAGGTCCCGGCGCGCTCCCGGCGGCCGCGCGTCAGGGTGGGTGTGCGCGCCGCCGCCGGGCTGCCCGCCGGGCCTCTGGGCCGGGGGAGGTCGGGTGGGGGCACAGGGACTGCCTGGCCAGGACCGGAGGCTGGGGCGCTTGGGGCAGGGCCGTAGGCGGCGCGGGACAGGAGGGCTCCGGGCCCTGAAGGGGTGAGGGCAGCGAGCCGGGAATCCCTGAATCCGCTGCGGGGGCAGGTACCGCCCACCCCTGCTCTCCCCCGGGGCGGATGCCTCTCCCTGCACCTCTGAGCGCGGCAGGCCCATTCACTGCCGGGGAAACTGAGGCCCCAGGTCTGCAGCGCCTCTGGCGGGAGTGGGGGGTCCAGCGCAGGGGGCGGGTCCAGCGCAGGGGTCGGGTCCAGCGCAGCGATGCTGAGAGCCCCAGGAGCTCCTGCGGGGCTGCGCCGCACTGGAGGGGAGAAGCGAGCCCTGGGCGCGGGCTGAGCGGGTGGTCCCCTCCCCCGTGGAGGCGCCGGGCTCGGACTGGGGGGTGAGCGCTGCGCGGCCAGCGTGGAGTGACCGCCGAGCCGGGCCCGCAGGCGCAGCGCGGGCAGCGGCCACCAGGCGGCAGGGCAGGGCGGGGAGGGACGGTCGTTGGGGCCTGGAGCCGGGAACCCTGTTCCTTAGGTGGGCTGTCTCCGGCCTGAGCACCCCTTCTGGGGAGCTGCCTGGTGGGACCACAGGTGGGGAGCTCGATGCGGACATTAGCTCATCCTGGAGTCCCTGTGGAGGAGCCCAGCAGGGAGGAGGCTCTCTGGGGTCACTGGGGGAAGGAAACTTAAGGCTCCCCCAGCCCCGCCTCTATGGGGCCACCTCTGGCTCCCTGTGCTTTCGCTTCCCCAACAAAGTGGGGTCAGGGACAGGGGAGCTCCTAGGCTGGTGTCCCTCCTGGCTCCTAGGAAAAAGGGGGTGGAGGGGCGGGCGACTCCTGCGGAGCTGCAGGAGGGGAAGGTGAGCCCTGGGCTCCGCTAGGGCAGTGGCTGAGCCAGCAAAGTGTCCTCTGGGACTAGAGGCTCCTGACCTGACCCTGTGCTTTGGTCAGGCTGAGCCATGGGGCTCTGGGGCCCAGCAGCAGGTAGGACACATGTCCAGCAGGGCCTGGCCGCTCACAGACGGGATACCATGGAGCACGTCCACCAGGGCCTGGCCGCTCACAGACGGGATACCATGGAGCACGTCCAGACCCGCTGGCCCCGGGCTGGCCTCACGTTGTCCGTCCTGTCCCAGGCACTGTGGCCTGCCCCTCCACAGACAAGCTGTAAGCCAGGAGGTGGCAGGGATCTGGGGGCCAGAGGCTCTCCACAGCTAGAGAGAGCAGGGGAGGGGCGCACCTCTGTGCTCCGGCCAGCTGACCCTGACCCTGGCGCCCCTCCGTGGTCTGTGGTTTGGGGAAATGTCAATCACTTTGTAGAAATATCTTGTAGACTTTCTGTCTGGAGGCAGCTGGGGGATTCCCCCAGTCATCAAGCAAAGTTCCCAGCAAACTTCCCTGCACCAGCACAGCCTGAGCCATGAGTCACATACTGTCTGGGGAGCAGGCTGGGAGGTGGGGGGGCGGCCCGCAGCAGGGACCCCCCCACCCTGTGTCGAAGCTTTGTCGCAGGCACCACCCTGTGTCGAAGCTTTGTCGCAGGCACCATCCTGAGGGCACTGTACCCCGGGGAGGGCTTCTCCCTCCAAGTGGATGTTGCCGGCCCTCTGCCCAGGGACCCCTTCCGCACACGTGCGCCCCACCAAGGCCCAGCTCCGTGGAGGTGGGAACAGGTGGGGCCGGACTCCCTAGAGCCCTGCTGCCCCTCAGAAGCAGCACAAGGGCGTTACAGGAGTTAGGGGGGTCCTGTCTTCAGGCTGCCGGCCACCGCACCTGTGCCCTGCTTCTTTCTTCCACTGGTGTTTCTCGGGGTTGGGGGGGTCCAGGGCCAGGTGGGAGCAGGGATATGGGGCCTCATTTGCCCGTGGCAGGGCCCAGCCGCTGTGGGAAGTGAGGGAGAGGGCAGGTCTGTGTCCCCAGGAGCCCCTAGGCTGCCCCTGACCCCTCTGTGCCCGCCTTGCCCACCCAGACTTTGGGCTGGAAGCCACACAGTGCGGCTGCCCCGGGACTGGCTTACCGAGCACGGTCAGCAGACAGATGGCTCCTAAGCCCAAGCCGAGCCCTGAGGATCTGGGCCCAGGGCATCCCGGGCCGGGTACACACTCGAACAGCCTCCTGACCTTGAGAAATGCACAAACGCCGGATGGCAGGAAGAGCGTCGTCCCAGAGCCCGGTGAGCGGAAATGCTATCTATGACCCGGTAACTTCAACGGAGGCATCCAGACTGAAATCTACCCTTCAGTAGAGTTCTGGCTTTCCTCAATGCCCAGGATCTGCCCACCGGCCACCCTACGTCCCAGCCGTCAAGGTCTCTGCCTTTCCCAAGCTCTTCCCTCCACACATCCTACGGTGCCTGGTTTCGACAGCCGAGAACCCAGGGCTAAGCCTGTGCAATATGGGGTTAACTCAGCCTCGGTGGTCCACACCCTGCACGGCTCAGAGAAAGGTTTGGCCCCGGCCTGGCACGTAGGAAGCCACCTCTGAGCCCTCGGAAGGCCGGAGACCGCTGACCCTTCGCTGGTCGGGAACTCGTGCACAGAAAGAAGCAGCACCGTCCTTGGGGGTGGCTGGCGGGTGGCAGCCCCGGGACCCAACTACAGGACCTCTGTCCTTTGGGTTCCCGTTCACCAGGGCACAGGACCCGGAAGCAGCGCTGTCAGTGGGGGTCAGCCCCCCACGGGAGGAAAGGGAGGCTTGTGGGGAAAAGGGCCGGGGCGAGTGAACGGACAGAGAGACGGGCAGCGGCAGGCTGGGCAGACGGCTGGACGGACTGGTGGGTAGATGGAAGAGGGAATTTGGGGGGTTGGCTGGGGGGAGGGATGGGGCGTGGGGGGTGGATGGGTGTCAAGGGGTTCAGGACGACTCTCCCTAAAATACGCCATTTGGGTATAAAGGCTATTTTGAGCTGGAGGTGATTAAGACCCTGTGGGCTCAGGAGAAACTTTTCTCTCTTCCCTAAATACCTAGAGGAACCTAAATTGGGAGTCTTTGCCAGAATAAGACGTATCATCAGAGAGCGTTGGCGTGAGTGGCCCGTCTGCGCGGCCGGGCGGGCATCTAATCCGCGGACGACTGTCCTCCTTCTCGCGGCCGTGTGACCGCCGCCCGCACGGTGGCGCCAGCCCCAGCCCCGTCCGCGGCTCGGAAGGGCAGCGGTGCCTCCTTCCACTGTTCTGTCTTAGAAACTCTCCTGCGGGCGGTGGTCCCTGTACGGACAAGATTCATTTGTTTTTCTTCTGTAGACCTGTAGACCCGCTCCACAGGCGAGAATGGACTCTGCAGAGGCCGAAGGAGGCAACGGACCGGGTCTTCTGGAACAGCCATCATCTCTCCCCACCACAGGAAAGCCTCAGGGCTGGACAGTGGTGCCGGGAACCAGCGAGGACCCCAAGGCTCCAAGAGGGGTGCACAGCCTCCACAAAGAAGCCACAGCTTGCTGCGGAGCAGGGCTGCCGTTTCGCAGAATAAGGCTAATCTGCTGGGCAGGGTCCCGCGCGTGAGCAGGACCGGGGACTCTGCGCAGAACGAGCCGCAGGCCGTCGGAGGCGTCCAGCCTGGAAAGAAGAAGTAAACCTGCGTCTGCACGTGCCGTGGTCCCGCCCGCGGGAAACTGGACGCTGTCCCAAGAAGCAGGAGAAGCGGAGTCGGGGGAAGGGGCGGGATTCGGAGTCCGCCCCAGACGCCCCGCGCTCCTCCGCAGACGCAGAGCAAACCAGGACAAAGCCGAGAAGCGCATTTCCTTGTCTGTGGCCTGGAGGAGAAGGAGGGGCTCACGTCTCCGGGACGGGACGCACCAGCTCGGCACAGAGAAGCCGCCCAGGGTGGGGCACGCAATGGAGCCGACCTGAGGCGCGGCCGGTGCTGTCGGATGGAGACCCGCCGGAAGCCACCTCCAGGCTCTCCGCAATCCCAGTGACGTTTCTTGCAGAAATAGAAAAATCGTCCTAAAACTCCCGTGGGGTCTCAGGAGACACCAACAGCGAGGAAACCGATGGTGGCAGGGAGATGGACGCGTCCCGTCCGCCCCAGCGTGGCCCGCAGAGACTGAGGTTGGGGCGATGGGCAGGGGCAGGCCCGGGAGGCGCAGCGTGGCGTGGAGAGGAATCTAGACGGGGTGCGGCTTGCCGCCGGTGTCCCTGCTCAGCACAGCCCCTGCCCAAGCTCCCGGCCCTGCCCTTCTGTCCCAGAGGGGCAGCTCCGCCCAAGGCCTAGGCATGACAGCCCCGGGGCCCGCCTCACCTGCTTCTCACCCAGGGGAGCCCACCCAGCCCGGAGGAGCCCGGCAGCCCCCTGGGGCCCCGGAGCAGGAAGGCGGCCCCGCAGTCAGAGCGCTGCCCGCGCAGGGCTCCTGTGTGTGCACATGAGCTCGCGGGAGTGTCAGTGCGCGGGGGCTGAGAGGAGCGAGGCTCGCTCTCCAGGTGCTCGCCGGCAGGGGAGGGAGGAAGGTGCCTGTGCCCGTCCAGGGGGTACTCCCACTGCACCCCGGAAGGAAGCCCCGGCCCCAGGTGGCGGTGGCGGGCGGCCGTGGAGTCTGCAGGTGAAGGGCAGGAAGTGGAGGCCGCTCCCGCCTCTGACCTGGATTCTGGGGGGGAGGGGCAGGGCGTCCGGAGCCCATGATGGGGGCACCTGCGAGGTAGGGCTTCACACCCACACGCGCCCCTTCCCTCCACCCTCCAGCCCCGACCATGACCCCTTGGGTAGGTCAGCGGCACCCCCTTGCCCTCTGCCCTGCCCCCATCTCACCGTGGGCAGGTGACCGGCAGTGTCAGCCTTGCTGGTCCCGAGCGTCCTCTGTGGCCCCCGTGTAACCATGCCCTGGGCAGTGCCCAGCCCCTACCCCTCCGGGCCCTGGGCAGTGGGTCCCCTGCTCCTGACCCTCTCTGTCTCCTGGCCCCGGGTTCTCAGGCCTGGCCACTGCCCAGCCTCCCCGCTGCCCTCTGGCCCTGTCCTCCCGTGACCTGGCAGAGCGGCGTGGGACGCGACCTCACAGCCCTCCCTGACAGGTTCTCCCGGGCAGCCCCGGGACGAGCTGCCCGGCGCAGCACTCTTGCCTTCCCCGCCAGCTCCAGGGACACCCGCCCTCCCGGCCCCCCTCGATCGGTCCCTGTGCCCCCACATTCTTGCAGACCCCAGCCCCCGCGGCTTCTGGTCCCCCTCCAGGACTCTGGCCGTCCCCTCCGGCAGCCCGCAGCCCCCAGCAGCTCTCCCTGGCGCCGCTGACGTGAGGGGCCCCGCCCCGGGCTGCGGGCTGCCGGAGGGCCCGGCGGAGGTCCCCTGCCCTTCGGAACCTGCCCAGGGTGGTGCACACAGCAGGTGCTCTGGACGCGCCCCGGCCCCGCGGCCTGGCCCCCGCCCTGGGTGTTACCAGGCTGTTGAGAACCGAGGACGGCTGGAGGCCTGTTACCTACAGAGGAAACCAAGTTGTTTCCGCTGTGAATGGCGGGTTCAGTCAGGCACCACCAGTGTGTCTCAGAGCGGCTGCTGTCTAGGAGGGATCGGCCTGGGGGGTGCGGGCGGGCGGGAGGGAGGCCCCACCCTAGTACTCCCCGGTCCCGTTCACTTCTGCT
The DNA here is from genome assembly GCF_011764305.1 of Mustela putorius furo. NCBI lineage: Eukaryota > Metazoa > Chordata > Mammalia > Carnivora > Mustelidae > Mustela > Mustela putorius. The sequence continues at coordinate 52,396,202 of NW_025421290.1, read as the reverse complement.
TTTTCCTGTTTGCAGCAGCAGGAGGACGGCCCAGGGTCCCGAAGGCCGGGGGTGAAGACCTCGCAGCCGGGGCTCCCCCAGGCCCCGTGGGCCGCCGCTGAAGGCCTCCGTCCCCAGCACCAGGTTTTCCCCAGGACAGGGCACGAGGCCAAGTGTGGGGGCTCCGAGCTGCAGCCTCTGCCTTGGCGGGGGGCGCGCAAAGTGATCGCAAGCCCTCCCCCGTGCCCGCTCTCCATCAGGGCTCCCCCAGCACGGTGATGCATGGCGGGGAGGGGGTGGCCTGTGCCTTACGGGGTGTGCAGGGTCATGGGTAGACGTCCCCGTAGACGTCAGGAGTATCCGTCCCAGCTGTGAAACCCAAGAATGTCTCCAGGAAGGCCAGATGCACCCCTGGGGGAGATATTGCCCTGGTCGGGGACCACCGGGCAAGGCCCTGGCCTGGCCGTGCTGCGTGGGGGTGGGGGTGGCTGGGGGGTCTCCTTGAGGCAGGAGGAATCCAGCGGGAAGGACCGAGTTTTCATTTCGCATCTGCTGCTGACCTTGGCAGGGGGACCTGGGGGAATGAGCCAGAGAAGGAGGTGCGCGCTGGGCCACCCCGTTCTGTGAGCCTTGCTGGCCGCCCGGCCACGCGGTGCTCCACGCGGAGTCTCCGTGGCTGTCTGCCTTCCGCGGGGCGTCTGCACAGAGCTTCCTGCAGCGGCCAGGGGAGAAGGGGCCTGGGTGCTCTGGGAGATTCTTAGGTCCTTCTGTGTCCGGGGCAGCCGGGATGTCCTCCGGCAGTGTTCCGTGAACTTCCTGGGTCTGTGGCTTCACACGCAGCCCAGGGGTGTGCTCATCCGCCGTCTGTCCCTCCAGAGCCCGCTGCCCCCTGCTGCCCCGGCCGTCCTCTGCCCCCGGACGGCACCCACACCGTGAAAACCCCAGCTTTCTTCCATAGCTTTGTCGTCCTGTTTCCCGCCTGCTCCGTGACCCCCTGGGGCGGGCCTTTCTGTGTGCGGGGAGCCCTAGTTGTGTCCCAAACGCCCACCCGGCAGTGGCCCTGAGTGGCAGGCCGCTGGGTCTCTTCTGAGAGCGGTTCCCACTGAGGGGGTCTGCCCAGAGGACGGTGGACTTGGGAGCACCAAAGTAAATGGGCTGTGGACCCCGCCACCCGCGGGCCTAACCCACCGAAGGGAGGAACAGATGGGCCCGCAGCAGGTCACTCCAGCAGGACCCGGCGTGGCTGTGACCCCTCTGCTGGGCTCTGGGGTCCTCGGTGCCCCCAGTAGATACCCATGAACGAGTATCCCCAAAATGTCAGCGTGTCACTTGGCACCTGCTGCCGTGAGCACTTCCTCCAGCCGCGTTCGGCATCACGACCTCCCCTGGAGGCTGGAGTCCTGTCCATGGGGGCAGAGGCCACAGCTGCCGCTCATGCCGGTGGGCCTGGAGTCACACGGTGACGGCTTCAGTCCTCTGCCGCCATCTTGCTTCCAGGATGAGGCCCGACGGCAGGGGCTTTCCTGTGGTTTCCACGGGGCCCCTCCTCGTCCATCAACCCTTCAAGGGTCTCCCCCAGCCCCTCTGGACCCTTTCCTCATCCGGGGGCGCTTTCATCCCTGGGCCTGGCTGTGTGCCCCCCACCCACCTGCCCCCGGGGCCAGTCCGCGCCAAAGCAAAGGTCAAAGCAAAGCCGGCGACCCCACAGCCAGGCATGGCCCCAGCCCCGCATTCCCGAGGTCGCAGGACCAGGAGTCTGGGCGGGAGTTCTGGGATGTCTCCCCAAAGCAGAGGGGCTCTGCCGCTGTCCGCTCTCTTCCTTCCCGACCCGAGGCACAGAGGGGGAGGCTGCCGGTCGTGAGGAGGACGGCCCGTCCTGGGCTGAGTCAGGACCCTCGGTTCCCACTCAGCAGGCGCCTGGTCAGAGGAACAGGGCCCGAGAAAGAGACTTTCAGAATCACTGAGCGCTCGGGGTGGTCCCTCTCAAAAGCCCCGTTCCGCCCCCAGCCTCTTCCCTCTCAGGGCGGCTCTCTTCGGAGCTGCCCCGAAAACCCCTTCCATGCTGGTGCTGGGGGAACTCCTGCCCTCATCTGAGGGCCACGGGTCGCCCGGAAACCCCGGCAGCCCCCTGCCTTCCTCTCCTCCGGCCCCTGAGTCTGAAGAGCCCCAGGGAGCGGGGAGACGGCGGGAGCAGTCAGGGCCGCCGGTGAACGCAGAGGCGGGGGGACCTGGGTCCTGGGACAGCTTCCGTGTCTTCCAGAATGATGCCTGTGGTCCACTGAGACCCACGGAGGGCCTGGAGCCTGGGGCTTCCGCCTCCCCAGCAGCCGACAGGAGACGACAGCCCGGGACCCACTGACGAGCACGGACGGGGAGCCGTGGTCTGTCCACATGAGTGAGGCTGCTTCTCTCTCTGCCCCTCCCCTGGCTTGGGCTTGCTTGGCTCTCAGGTGAATAAATCGAATCTCAAAGAACAAAACAAAAACAAAAATCTCTAAGTCTTTTTTTTTTTTTAAGATTTTATTTATTTATTTGACAGAGATCACAAGTAGGCAGAGAGGCAGGCAGAGAGAGAGGGGGAAGCAGGCTCCCCGCTGAGCAGGGAGCCCGATGTGGGGCTCGATCCCAGGACCCTGAGATCATGACCTGAGCCAAAGGCAGAGGCTTAACCCACTGAGCCACCCCAGTGCCCCAAAAGTTTCTAAGTCTTTAGGGTCACTCAGAGACTCGAAGTCCGTAGTTGCCCGTGGAGGACGTCCCCGCTGGCTGTGCGTGTCGTCTGCCTCTGGTCGACGGGAGAGCTCTTGGAGGCTGGGTCTGGGTGAAGCCCGTCCGCGGTCTTCACACCGGCTGAGTCTAGGCGGTGGCTACAGGAGGGCTCGTTCCGTTCCCTCCTCCTCATTAGGAAGACTTCACAGGCTGGGAGAAGGAACACCTCCGTCTGGGTGCGCAGACGCCCCGAGACAGCCAGGAGCAGGGTGGCAGGAGAGAGCTGTCACCGCACACCCGTTCGCACCCTCTGAAATTCAAACCCGTGGGACCCGTTTGACACGGAGAGAGGAGGCGCTGGCTGGTAAATGAAGAGCGCTCCAGCTCTCCTCGGCCTGCCCAGCAGAAGTCAGGAAGTAAGTGACCCGCCCCAGGGTATCGTTGGGAGGCTGTGGGTCCCCCTTCCCCCTGGCTGGAAGACGGTCAGCCCTCAGGCGTAGGGCCCAGACCCCTGGAGCTCATCCCTGGTTCTCCGCCGCGTCCTCCCCCCAGGAACTCGTGCCCTAGAAGAGATAATGCAAACCCTCGGGCTGAAGGCCCCGCTTGAATCCGTGGCCACCCTTGACCGTCCAGCCGTGGTTCGGAGGGGACACTGGTCCGGGTTGTGCTCCACACCTGAGCGGGGGTCCCGAGAGGAGCAGGTCCCAGAGGAGGGCCTGGGCCACGAGCACAGACACCCAGTGTCCCTGGAGACCCCTGGCCCAGCTGGCCTGGTGTGGGCTCTGCTTCTGCTGAGGCTCTGCCTCCCACGGGTCCCCGGGCCTCTGGTGGCTGCTGCCAAGGGACGGCGGGTCTGGGGCCCGCCCACAGCCTTCACTCGGCCCGCTGCCGCCCTTCGAGGAAGAGCCGTCCTGGGCCCGAGGGAGGGCAGTGGCCAGGCCCAGGCGGGGGTTTCTGGAAGGCTGAGGGAGGCCCCACGTTCCCACCTATACCCACTCTGTGCCCAGCTTTCCAGGCACACGGCGGCCGCCCACACCTGTGAGAAGCCGCTGGTCGGGGCGGTGCTGAGCGGGAGAGCCGCCCGGAGCCGCAGGACCCCGCAGCCGGCGGGGGCAGTGACCTGAACATGTCTGGGAGACAGTGCGGACTGGGGGCGCACCCTCCTGGGGGTGTGTACGTGCCCGGCGTGGGCCACCGCCCACCATCCCTGCAGCAGGCACAGATCACCTCGGAGCTGTGGGGGGTCCAAGAGCCAGGACGGTGGTGGGAGACGTGGTTTTGTCGCCCCGCAAAGCCCAGAAGCAGCTCACCGGGCAGAGGGTGGTTGGTAAGGCAGGGAGCCGCCTGCAGCCCAGGGCATTTTCTAAGGAGAATGGGGTAGGGTGTTTGGAGCCAAGATGCTTTTGCCGGGGAGTCGGACAAGCAGCCGTGCCTGCCAGGACTGGGCAGGGCCTTGGTGAGGGGCGCGGTGTCCCGGGGAGTCCATGCGGCCCCTCCCAGAGAAACCCCCCTCAGAGTCCCTGCAGAGTCCCTGGGCACGGCTGCGATCAGCTCTAGGGGGCCAGGGCTGGAGCCAAGGTCAGAATGTGTCGGCCCCTTTCCGCGGGTGGGACCCCACGCCAGGACGGGAAGCGGGGCGGGCAGGCACCACGTGACGTGGCTGGGGCTGTCCCAGGGGCAGGACGAACGGGGTGCTGGGGCAGGAGTTGTCTTGGGGCCACCGTGAGCAGAGCCCAAGCTGGAGCTCCTCTCCGAGGGTCCCTCCCCAAGCCCCACCCCGTCGTGTCTGGGGAACTTGGCACCCGCAGCTCCCTTGAGCCGGACGCCCCGCCCCAGCTGGGAGGAGTGTCTCCGCGTGTCGGCACAGCCCCGAGGAGAAGTGCGTCTGCACCGGTGTTTCCTGCATCTGCCCGGGAAAGTTCCGAGGCATCAGCTCGGTGACACCTCGGCCAAACCCACGGCGGTTTACGGTGGGGGAGTTGAAAAGGAAGCAGTAGGACCCTGCTACTTCCGGAAAGTTCTCAGCTGGGCCTACAGAGCGTGTGTGTGAGGTTTGCCTCCCCGAGTAAGTCATGGGCTCCACGTGCTGGGGGGCAGTGGGGTGGGGGGGGCAGTGTGGTGACAGGTGGGGTCTAAAAGCAAAGGCGATTGGTTGGCGTAAAGGTGGGGCTTGATTGGGGTCTCAGCCTGGGGTCCTTCCCCAGGAGAGAAGCCAGGGGCACCAGTGTGCCGCGACGGGGGAGGGCAGAAGGGAGTGCGGTTGACAGGATCGGCAGCTTCTGTCTGCACCCTGAGGTCCCCGTCTGTGACGGGCTCACCATGGCCGTGGCCCACAGGGCCAGAGAGGGTTCAGGGGCCCGTTTGTCCCTGGAGCCGTCCTGGTGCGGCAGGGTTGTGGCTGGTTCCCGGGGTGGGTGGTGCGGGGGATGTACGAGGCTCCCTGGCCTCCAGGGGCTGCCTGGCCCGGGGGCACGTGGCCAAGAGGCAGGACAGGAGGGACAGTGAGGTTCCTGCCGGGGGCACGGCCGGCCTGGTCCTGGGCATGGTCCTGGGCTGGGCAGCCGGCAGGCCTCTCAGCATGACTTCCGGTGCAGGGCATGGCCCAGCGGGGTGTTCCCGCGTCTGCCGAGAAGGGTGGGCCGGCCACCAAGGGCAGGAGTCGGGCTGCACTTTCTGGCATGTCTGTGCTCAGGAGGGTGACGAGGTGATGTTTCAGGGGACCGGCCAGGTGGACGCAGAGCCACCTCGGGCGGGGGGGCAGGACAGGGTGCGGGTGTCAGCCTCCTCGCCAACAGAAGAAACGCAGAAGAGACTTTAAGCCGTGCTTTTAGAGATCTCTGGGGCGGGGTCGCCCGGCTGACGGCGGGATCAAGCCCCATGCTGGGCGCGGAGGTGACGGAAAAAATCTACCCGAATGGGAAGCAGAGAAGCGGGAGTCCACGCGCTTGGTGTGCCTTTGGGGCCGACGACTCGGCAACTCCCTCCCCAGCATTTACCCCAAACACGAGCACAGACCCGGAGTCAAGGGGGCGCCCTGGGGCTCCTCGGTGAAGCGTCTGCCTCGGGTCAAGATCCCGGAGTCCTGGGATCGAGTCCCACGTCGGGCTCCCTGCTCGGCAGGGGGCCTGCTTGCCCCTCCGCTGCTCCCGCTGCTTGTGCTCCGTCCCTCCGTCAAACAAATAAAATCCTGACGGAAGGAGGGACGGAAGGACTGGATGTAGGACGTGGGGAACTTGGAAGAACCAGAACGTCCCGCCGGGGTACGTGGGGCAGACGGTCCCGGCCCTGGGGTTTCAACAGCGGTCAGGAGGGCCGCCGCTGGCACAAACGTCAGGGCAGCCGAAGCAGGTGAGAATCCCGGGCCTCTGGCTCTGCTTGAGAAGCCGCACAGCACAAGGTAAAGAATGTGTCTTGAAAGGCTTGAGGGCCGGGCTGCAAATCCAGGGCGTGGCGCGGGGGACAGAGGCCTCGAAGGCAGGGCTCCTCTCCGGGGACAGTGGGCAGAGCCAGCAGCACTGTGAGCCGGCCCTGGGCAGGTGGGCTCACGGGGGGAGGCACACTGGGACCCGCAGGGGCACCTGGTGCAGCTGGAGGCAGAGAGATCTGGTCTGGCCAGGAGGACGCAGGGTCCACGGGCTCCTGGGGATGTCGAGGCACGCGTGTACAGGGCTGGCAAAGGACCGGGGGCAGGGGTAGGGAGACCTCGGGCTGACCTGGGCCCATCCACCCCATCGCTCTGTGGCTACCGCAGCTGCCACCGAGCTCAGACTGAGCACAGGGACCCCTGGGGGGCAGGCCCAGGCTGGCGCCGCAGCTGTGGCTGGCTTGTCCCTCCCTTGGCCCCAGGCTTGGGAGCAGCCAACCGCTGAGTTGGGCCATCCCACAGGGTCTGTCATTCTACCTGCCCTGCCGCGGAGACCCGTCTCTGTGGATCCCCAGGATGGCCCGCCGCTGGCCCGGGGTAGCACAGGGGCTGCCCCCCACAGCCCTTGTCCGCCGACTCACCATCAGGACTGGCCCAGAGAAGAGCCAAGCTGCTTTGGGGCGGGGACTCTGGGAGGGAACAGAGAACCGCCACCCCGACCGTTCTGGGCACGGAGGTCAGCTCCTGGGCCTGGGCGCCCAGCATTCTAGCTGCAGGATGGCGCAAGGGCCCTTAGCCTAACCCTGGGCCGCTCTGGGGCCTGCTCGTCTCAGAGGGCCGGGAACACAGGAAAGTATGAGAAGGTAGGGGCAGTCGGGCGGTGGGCAGGGGAGACAGGAAACAGGTCCAGGAAGGGGGCCCGTGGGCGGAGGCCAGAAGCTGCGCATCCCTCGGGCGGGGAACAGGACAGGCTCTGGGGAGCAAGGCACGTGCAGCTAGATAGTGAGGCGGCGGGTCAGCGGTGCTCGAAGTCAGAGCATCCGGCAGGGCTGGGACCCCTCTCTTGGGCCACCCCCACACCCAGCTGTCGGCCTGGGCCTGGTGCCGGCCCTAAGGCTCTTTCAGGGTCCTCCCTCCCCATCCCTGTCCCCTCTGTCCAGCCAGGCTGTCCCCAGACCTGGACACTGGCACCTGGCACGTGAGCCGGTCCCGCATCCCCTCCAGGAGCCCCACTCGGCCCTGACCTGTGTGTGCCCCCAGAGTGCGGGCCCCTGGGGCCTCGGGCAGCCCGTGAGAGGGCCCGTCTGCCCGCGGGCCTCGCGCAGGAGCAGAACACGCATTTTCTGTTGCGCCACCGCTTCCTCTGCCGTGTGCAGACGTGGCTTCCAGAGGCACCAAGCCGTGTGAGTGGGCAGCCCAGCCCCCGGGGCACGGCAGCCCCCAGCTTCCAGAACACTGCCGACCTCCCCGCGCCCCTGGCCCAGGCAGCTCACCCGTCTGAGGAAGGAAATCCGGCCCTGGGGCGAGCTTGGTATGTCCGTCCCCGGCTCCTGGGCTCACAGGCCCCCGGGTCCCTCCCAGCCACACCTCCCTGGGGGGCCCCTCGCAGTGGCTGCCCGCCACTGGGTCTCTGCTGGGGGGCGGGTGCTCGCAGGTGCTGCTGCCTGACAGCTGGGAGCATCGGGCCCATCTCTTCGAAGGGCAGACTCCCGCCCATGGTCCTCCGGGGCCAGGCCACAGACCTCAGGCAGAGAGCCCCCAAAGGCCGCCCCACTTCCCAGTGCAGGTGGTTGGGGGGCCGATCTGAGACCTGGGGCAGGACAGGCAAGGCCCAGTGACCCTCCGGGCCCGGTCCTGCCGGCCTATCTGGGACCATCAGCCTGAGAAGGTTAAGACCACTTGGGGAACAACTGTTTCTAGTCTCCCTTTGTCTGGATTCCCCAGGTACAACCTGAATTCCCTGCTAAGTCACCAGGCTTTCTGTGGCTTTAGACACTCATCCCGGCCACAGTAGTTGCCAGAAAAACCGGCACAAGGGGGGCTCGGTGGCTCATCTACTCTTGGTGCGCAGCTGTCGGTTCCCCATGGGCGTCGCCCCCTGAGCAGGCCGCCCGGGGTGGGGAGGAACCAGCACGGGAGCCCCTTGGGCCCAGCCCGGGCTCGCAGAGCAGGAGCCAGTGGCCCTGGGGCTCCGCGTGAGCCGTCTGGCCGGTCAGAGGAACGGTGTAGAGTGCGTGCCTCCTGCCGGACTCTCGGGCTGACGAGGACAGAGCTGGTTTAGAGACGACTCTGAGGGGGAAGGTGGCCGGCACCCTGGACGCCGCCCCCGCCCACCAGGGCCCGTGGTGCCTGAAGACCGGCCCCCACTCCGTGCTCTGCAGACACCGGGCGCTGCCTGGGGGTCCTAGTCCTGTCTCCACGGGCGATGTGCTCCGAAGCACTTCCAGGTCACACGCACGTCATGTCTGGGCTCATTATGTCACCAGGAAAAATTCCTGGAGAGGATTTTATGTGATCAAAGTTAAAACCATTGAGGATTTGGGAAGCACATTGCAAAATTGTGCCCCAACACATTTGTGCCCGTTGAGGGTCCCATCAACACAGGAAAGGGCACCCACTTCCTCACTTTCACCAACACTAAGAATCAAGGTTCTTTATTTTTGCCAACCTCACAGGCAGACTCCCGCCGTTTTGATGTCTATGTGCATGCTTCTTTGATTATAAGTGGTGTTGATCTTTTTTTAATTTTTGGAGTTGTTTTTATTTCTTTTGTGAATTATCTGCTTATTGGCTTTGAAACTTTCTATTTTTATTGATTTGTAAATGTTCTTTACATATTAGGGACCAGCTGTTGTATCCCACAGGATAAATACAAGATTTGGCATAGAGTGATTGCTCACTAAGCATCTGCTGAATGACTTAATTTGTGGTTTTTGTTTTTTTTTAAACTTTTTATTTACTTATTAGAGAGAATGGGGGAGAGAGCGAGCACAGGCAGACAGAATGGCAGGCAGAGGCAGAGGGAGAAGCAGGTTCCCCGCCGAGCAAGGAGCCCGATGTGGGACTCGACCCCAGGACGCTGGGACCACGACCCGAGCCGAAGGCAGCTGCTTAACCAACTGAGCCACCCAGGCGTCCCGACTTAATATGTGGTTTAATCTGATTTCCCCAAAGTCACGTTTCCTCCTCTTTCTCCAGATCATTTTGAACTCTCGGAGCAAACTTCTCAGTAGGCTCGACGAGATGCACAACGGGCGCTAGAGAGCCTGCGGGAGCCACCATGATTCTGGAACCCTCACACACGCCAGGTGAGAGCCTCCCGTCGTGTCTCCTTCGACTTTAAACATCCGGAAGGGAGCCTGTGAGAGTTTCCGTGCTTTGCCTCAAACGGGGATACTTACTTCAAAACGTAGCGTGCAAAAACAGGTCTACTGAAGTAAAAGCTACCTCCTAACCGGGGATGGGGGAGGCCCTCCATCGGGACATCTGGAGGTGTCTGGTTTTTATTCTTCCGAGGTGCCAGGAAAACACCAGGACCAGGACTGAGGGCCACGGGGCCTCCTAGCACGCCCATTTCTGGGGCAGAGCGGAGCCCCAGGGCTGGCTCACCCCATCTCCTGGGGCTTCATCCGCCCCCACCAGGGAGCTCTTTCCCCCCGAGGTCAGTGTCCCCGGTGTGGACCTGCAGAGGAGCCCCAGCAAAGATGGGGCGCCCTCTCTCTCCAGCCTGAGAACCGCGGCGCCGCCTTCTCCCTGTGCCAGTCCACCTGCCGGCCGCCACTGCCCCAGTCTTGGGGGAAGAAGGCACAAGCTGGCCTGACCGCGCTCACGCCCCCGAGCGCCAGCGCCTCACCTGCACGCGGGGACGTGGGGGTGGCTGCACCTGTCCAGGGCCTCAGGCAGGGAGGGCCCAGGGAGGTCGGCCACACGGCCACCCCGCCCACATCACCTGGTGACTCCTACAAACCCAAACGCTGTGCTGTGCGCTGGGGAGGCTGGGGAGGAACTGGAACCCGAGCGCTGCTGGCGGGAGCGCAGGGCCAGCGGCCGCTGGGGAAGGCCACTCGGGGGTTCCTCAAAAAGCCGAAAATAGAACTTCCCTGTGATATGGCAATTTCACTTCTGGGCGTTTACCCGAAAGAAGTGAAAGCAGGGTGTCGAGGCGGCGCTCCACGCCCACGTCCAGGGCAGCGGGCGGCCGGCCCGAAGCACGGCTCGTGGGGACCGGCCGGTGCCCCTCTGCGGACCGACGCAGGCGCGGATGGCTCCAGCCCACACGCGGCTGTGACTTGCCTGCCGCCGGCTGGGGCGTGGGAGGCCCTCGAGGACGAGGTCTGAGGGAGAGAATCCGGGCCCAAGAACACCCACGTAGGGGACATCTGGAGCGCGGGGGGCAGGCGGCAGCGCGGCAGAGAGGAGCCCCCACCTCATGGGGACGGGGCGTCGGTCTCACCGGAGACAAGCGTCCTGTGCAGGGGCAGCAGGGGCAGCTGCTCGGCAACAGGAACGTCAGGACGGCCCTGAGCTGCCTGCGTGAAAACGCAGACGGTAACTTTTCCATCGTGTGTGTTTTACCAGAAAGAGAGCACCGGAGAGACGAGTGGGTGGAGGGCCGGGGCGCTGGGGCCCGCCGCGAGGCTGACCGACCCTGTCGCTCAGGGGTGCACTGTGGGAGGCCTGAGGACAAAGCCCCAGCAGGGAAAACGCTGCACCCTGCCTCAGTGGCCCTGCCCGGCCAGGCCGCGGAGGCCCCTCGAGGCATGTATGCGCCCGCAGGAGCCCCGGCCGGACACCCATGGCCAGGTCAGCATTTGGGATGTGCTGCTTTCCTCACTGTCTGGACGTCTGCAGGGAGAGGCCACGGTGCGGTGACTCTGGGGCCACCAGGCTAGAGAAGCACTAGCCACCTTCTGCGCCATCCCCGAGGAGGGGGCTGCCGCAGCCCCAGAAGCCAGCGGCCTGAGTTGGCATTGGGCTGGCGGCCGTCCACGGCTCCCCGCTGACCTCAGGAGCATGAGCACACTGCAGCGGGGAAGGTGGGGCCCAGGAGCCCAGACTCGGGGAAGCACGTGTGGGCACGAAGGACACAGATGTTCATCTCCATGATGGGTTCCAGAGGAGGGCAGGGCGGGGAGGAGAGCGTCCAGGGAGGCTGTGGGTGCAGGTCAGGCGGTCAGCGAACCAGGAGGGCAGGCTGGGCAGGAGGGGGAGGTGGCTGGGATGTGACAGCTTCGTTCCCCGTGGCGGGTCCCCAGAGAGCGTGTGAGTCATGGCCATGTCCCGACCCTTAGTGCCGCGGTCACCCCCCAGCACAGCACTCATCCACCCACCCTGTCCCCTGCCCCTCCGGAGCACCCGTGAGGGAGGGTAGGGGAGGACCGACCTTGGGCTCCGGCAGCGCGACCGTGCCGTTGGATGGGGTGGTGATTGGCAGGAGGGTCTCGGGTCGTACCTTCCTCCAGGGTCCTCCATGACAAAGGAGCACTAGAGCGGGGCCTGGAGGAGCCCCTGTGACCGGGCCTGGACGGGACACTGGGGCCCTCCCCTGGGACACCCATTTAGCCCATCAGCCAGCTTCAACACGCTCCTGCTACGAAGGACCTTGAAGCCCAGGCCACCTAGCGGCAGGGCTCCCTCCATGACAGCCGGTCTCCCCCGTGGGTGCTGGGCTGGGTTTGTGCTCGAGACGGTGCTCGAGACGGTGCACGGACAGGGCCCCTCGGGTCCCCGGGGTGTCGGGGTTGCTGGGACTGCAGAGTGCCGACCGTCTCTGGGCCCTGGACTCCTCGCAGCATCGCATGGTGACTCCCAGCGAGAATGAACAGATGGAGGACAGGCCGGAGGCCACGAGCGCCGACGGCGGGACCTGGAGCCTGGGGCGGCTGGCACAGGGAGCAGAGCCCTGAGGGGCCAAACGGGGGGTCTGTGTGCAACGGTGGCATTTATGTGCTCTGAGACGCAGAGGCTCCGAGGTCAGACCAAGGGGCGACGGCTCCTCACGGCCTTAGAGGCTGCAGGACAGGCGTCTGTGTGCTGAAGCTAAAGCAGACCCTTGGGGACCCGCCGCAGGAGCTGGGTGAAGAGGTGTCCTGCGCTCCTTCTCTGTGGGCGGAGGAGGTCCTGAGGCCAGAGGGGGCGAGCGGAGCCGGCGGAGCTGGCGGAGCCCCGCCACGTGGCCTGTCCCACGCAGGGTGGACAATGGCGTCCACGCAAGAGGCTACAAACTTGGGAGCTGCCGCGCCCGGGCTGGAGGGGCGCGCGGGCCAGTCGGGGCACTGGAGGGACCCTGCCCAGGGCTCCCACACGCTCGGAAGGCTGCAGGCTCTGACGAGCTCCAGATGCTGCAAAGGCGCACGGTCTCTTTCCGCCGTGGTCCCTGCGAGAAGACAGACAGACCGAAGGGTCGTTTCCCGCCAGCAGAGGCAGGAGTCAGGATTCAAGACCTGAACAAACCCAGAGGGAGTGTGTGCCTGCTCGTCCGGAAGAGAGGCTCGGTTCTAGCCGCCCTGTCCCTGTCCCTCCCAGGGTCTGCCCGGTGTGCGTCCCCGTGCGTGAATGGCCCCGGCTTCGGGCCGTCCCGCATGACCTCCTGGTAACCCCACGGCGTCTGCAAAGACTGGCTCCACACCCGGCGGCGCTCTGAGCCGCCGGGAGCAGGTCTTCACCGCGTCTTTCCCAGGGGTGGGAGCACAGCTCATCCGGCAGCAGAAGAGGGAAGGGGAAGAGAAACAGAAAGGGCAGTCGGGGCCACACAGCGGCGCGGGGGGGTGTGTACAAAACCGTGTCGGTGTGCACGACCGCAGCGGAACGGAGCGCAGACCATCCGGTTTCCGAATCCAGCGGGAACTTCTCGCAAGCGTGGGGATGCCGACGTGTGGAGGTAGAAGCCTGGGAGAAAACACCCCAGGTGCACAGTCGTCAAAGAGAGCTCGTTTATCTCCCGCAGAACGGACTTCCCACTCACAGCGTTATTAGAGACGAGGCTCCTTCCTACGGCTGCTGCTGCAAATTCCTACTAGTGTACAGGCTACAAAGTGCAAACTCACTATCGTCATTGTCCTGGCGGGAGCCACGGGCTCCATCAGGGGTGCCGGCGGAGAAGCCGCTCCCCTGACTGTTTGGGCTCCGGAAGCCGCTGCATCCCGGGGCTCGCGACCCCTTCCTCCCTCTTCCAAGCCGCAGTGGCTGCCGGAGCCGTCCAGTCCCTCCACACCCGTCTCCTGGACGCAAGGACCCCGTGCCTACCTCGGGCCCCCGGGTCATCCGAGACCGCCCCCCTCTTGCTCTGTCAGCTGCGTCCTCACCCCCGTTGGCCGAGTAGCCGGACCTGCACAGAAGCTGGCGAGGTGACCCCGTTCACGGGCTCTGGGTTGAGGATGGGCAGCTCTCGGGGGAGGCGGTCATCCCGCCCGCCGTGGAGATGAAAAGCATCAGGATATGATGATCCGGGGCCGATTCCTCTGCAGCCACAACCAGGGCTCGGGCCCCTTACCCATGGGTCACGACAGAGAAAGCCAACCTTGCGAGAACCTCAAGGAAAAGTGGGTGCGCCCACCGTCAGCACGACGGGCGCTTCGTCATTTCCTCCCTAACGGCAGCCGAGGCCGGCTTTGGTCAGCACGGCACTGTGGCAGGCGGGGCCGGGGCGGGTGGAGTGTCCCACCCGCGGGAACACGGAGTGCCAACCCTCGCTCGGCAGGGGACCTCGGAGCGCTGCAAGGACCAGGTCTGGCCCCAGCCCGTGCATCCGTTCATGATGCTGTCTAGTTGGAGACCAGAGATGGGAGAGGCCTTTTAAGGAGCCCACTCGGAGCAGTGCCTGCCCCTGGTGTGTCCGGCTCGGAGCCGGCTCGAGTCTCGCCCTTTCTTAGTGCCACGACGTCTCCCCGGGGTGTTCCCAGGGACACCCGTCCTCACACTTGTCTCTGTCCCGCAGGAAACGCCAGCACCGTGACCAGCCCCGTGCCAGTGACCGGGCTTCCCGGCACGGGCGCCTTGAGCTGCAACGCGTCCTTCGAGGACACCAGAGTGTTCCTGGTGAGCGTGTACAGCGCCGTGTTTGCCGTGGGGCTGCCGGCCAACTGCATGACGGCCGGGCTCACGCTGCTGCAGGCGCTGCAGGGCAACGTGCTGGCCGTCTACCTATTCAGCCTGGCGCTGTGCGAGCTGCTGTACATCGGCACGTTGCCGCTCTGGGCCGTCTACATCCAGAACCAGCACCGCTGGACGCTGGGCGTCTGGGCCTGTAGGGTGACCGGCTACATCTTCTTCTGCAACCTGTACGTGAGCATCCTGTTCCTGTGCTGCATCTCCTGCGACCGCTTCCTGGCGGTGGTGTACGCGCTGGAGAGCCGCGGCCGCCGCCAGCCGCGCACCGCCGTCCTCGTGTCCGCGTCCGTCTTTGTGCTGGTCGGGCTGGCCCACAGCCCGGTGTTCAGAATGGGAGGGGAGCCGACGTGCTTCGAGGCGCCGATGGACACGGAGGTCGTGGCGTACTACTACCTGCGCTTCACCCTGGGCTTCGCCGGCCCGCTCGCCGTCATCGCCTTCACCAACCGGCGCATCTTCAGGAGCATCAAGCGGAGCGCGGGCCTGAGCGACGCCCAGAAGACGAAGGTGAAACGCTCGGCCATTGCGGTCGTGACCATTTTCCTGGTCTGCTTCGCTCCATACCACCTGGTGCTCCTCACCAAAGCCGTGGCCCATTCCTACTACAGGGGCCAGCCGGACGTCGCGCATGACTTCGAAGCCAAGCTCTGCCGGCTCTCCGCAGTGTTCCTGTGCCTGTCCACGGTGAACAGCGTGGCCGACCCCATCATCTACGTGCTGGCCACGGACTGCTCACGGCAAGAAGTGTCCAGAATCCACAGGGGGTGGAAAAAGTGCTCCGCGAACGCCGACGTCCCCAAGCACACATGTTCAAGGGGCTCAGAGGAGCTGTCACTACCCACGCTGCCCACAAATGACTCCACGTGCCCCGGGGCCGTCCACCCCCTGCAGTCTGGGCCGGCCACATGGAGCTCATCGCTGGACACCTTGGAGAGGCTGGATGAAGAGTCCCGCTGAGCCCGGTGTCCTGCAGGGCAGGGTGTCCGGCACGGGAGCCGGAGGGCCTGGGGTGTGGTTTCCCCACCCACTGAACTTGCCGACCAGGGTCCACGGTGCTGGCTGTGAAGTCCCCTCTGGAAAACACGCCACCGCTTTCCCGCTCCTGGAGCCATGCCCTCCATGAGCCCTAACCCTCGGGATCCCGGCACGCCTAGGCTGTCCCACTGGGCCCCACACAGAAGGTGGCCGCATGTGGGTACCTGATGGTGCAGGGCAGGCAGGACGGCCTCTTCCTCAGCTCTAAAGCTCGCTGGCTCACCCAGCTATTAGCAAACAGCAGGGCTGCCTGGGGCTGCCAGCAGCTGGCCCGTGCCATGCCCCGGGCATGGCACCGTGATACCCTCCTTTTCCGTGCTCTTCCACAAGCACCGCTTGGATGACTGTGGTTGTACAACATGGGACCTTTGTGTTCTGCCTCAAGATGGCCCTGGGCCAACTGGGCCGTCCACACGGTGCCTGCTCGTGGGGGGACCACCGAGGTCTGCGAGTGGGGGCAGCAGCCCAGCTCCGGGGGCCCCAGGCTGCTCTGTGCCGAGCTGGTCAGAGGACGTAGGCTGCTGTGGACCCCGCAGGCGAGCTCCCAGCAGGGCCGCCAGTGTATTTCCTGGAGGGTGCCCAGGTCGGAGATGCTGGTGGACACCCCGGTAGGGGGTGACAGGGCCGGCAAAGGGTCTCAGAGAAGAGTTAGAAATCCTCCGCATGGAGGCTCCCTGGCCTTACTGTCAGGGAAGCGGACGCTGAGGACTCAGAAAGGGGCATCAGGAGGGAGCAGGTGACGCCCCGGGCCTCCAGCCCTGCGGCAAGATGAGGAGTGCAGGTGGGGCATGGAGCCAGGCCCACCACGAGGCCCGGACTCGGGTCCCGCCCCTCCCCGGCCAGCCTCGTCACGGCCAGGTCATGGGGCGGCGTAGCTTTCCCGCCTGTACAGGGTCAATGACACCTACCTCGCCAGTCAGCTTCGGGGGCTGACCACTACCTCCACTCAGGCCCTCTGAAGCAGGGGCCCGGCAGGCTGCACGCCCCACGGAGGGCCCAGGCACCCCCAGGCATCTGCCCTTACAGGTATGGGGCCATGGTGCCACGTTACATTCTCGTGTCTGTAAGGCAGCTAGCTGTCCGCTGTCCTTTCTTGCTGCGAGAGACGCCGACCAGATACATTTAGAAAATAAGCCTGGAAATAAAGATGCAAAATGCACGCCAGTCCCAGGTTCCTTTCTTACTTATCTGTTGGACGGAGATCACAAGCAGGCAGAGAGGCAGGCAGAGAGAGAGAGGGGGAAGCAGGCTCCCCGCTGAGCAGAGAGCCCGAAGCAGGGCTCAATCCCAGGACCCTGAGATCATGACCTGAGCCGAAGGCAGAGGCTTAACCCACTGAGCCCCCCGGGCGCCCCAAGTTCCTTTCTGATGAAATGATATCCTTAACCTCTTTGGGCACACGCTTTCCTCCAGGGCTCTCGTGGAGGGGTGTGCGCCCCTGGGCTCTCCGAGTGATGGGCCGTGGCTTCCGGGAACCGTCTGGAGTGCTCTGTGCTGGGCAGAGAGCTGTGTGCTGGCGGCAGGCACTATGAGCCTTCCACGGTGTGCCGTGCGCTGCTTTGCAGGGGCTGCTGTAACCAATTAGCACAGGCCGGGGGGCTCGAAATGGGACGTGTTCTCTCCCAGCTCTGGGGCTGGAAGTCCAAGATCAAGGTGTGGGCAGTGCTGGCTCCTTTGGGGGGCTTGGGGAGGACCTGTCCCAGCCTCGGTGATGCTGGCCGTCCCCAGCCCTCCTCCAGTCTCTGCCTCCCTTACACGGCCCTTCTGGGGGAGCCTGTCTGCATCTCCTCTCTGTCTCACGGCCACATGTGGGCTCCAGTGGCCATCTGGACGCACAGGTGCTGCCGGTCCAGTGTGCCCTGCCGGGGCGACCACTCTCTGTCCTCTTTCCTCGGGGAGCTCAGAGCCTGCCCCTTGGGCACCAGGGTGAGCAGGCTGTCTGAGGGCCCCTGGCAGGTGCACAAGTGTCCCACCTGGGGGGGTCTTCCTGGGTCTTTCCATGCTTCAGCCTGAGAAGCTGCCACAAGCCGCCCGGTCGTGGAGCCTCGGTACTGCCCTGGGACCAGTGTTTTCAAGACGGGAGGGAAGGACAGCAGGTGGGCCAGGGTTCGCTGGCACGAGTGGCCCCAGCTCTGGCACAATCTGGTGGATGCCTCCTCAGGTGGCCAGTGGCCCGGTGCTGGGGCAGCCTCCACCCTGGTGATGGAGAGGTCCCAGGTCGGCAGCTGCGTGGGCGGGGCCCGCGTGGGCGGGGATATGGGGGCGGAGCCGGTTACGGGCGGGGCCCTGGCAGGGCGGGGTCTGGAGGCTGCAGCCAGGGCAGGCAGGGCTCCCGGTCCGGGGTCAGAAGGAGGGTCTCCTTCCCTAGGGTGGGGGGTCTGGGGGGGCATCTGCAGTGACGGCATGGGACCCGTGAAATTAGAACATGTGTATGAGGAGGGGCAGTGACCAATGGGGACAAGGAGAAGCTCTGTGCTAAGGGCCCAGCCCCCTCTGGTGTCCGCACTCCGACACCAACCAATCCGCTGTCCACGGTGGGCAGGCTGCGTCCACCTTAGCTGGGGGGCTGCCTGGGGGCCCCGATGCCGTGGATCAGGTACCTGCTGGATGCGGGGGCACCCAGGGCAAGTCCTGGGGGCAGCAGGCAGAGGGCAGCGGGCCCAGATCCCAGCTGGGGAGGATGCGGGCAAGGGCTGGCCTGGGGACCAGGGCCCAGGGCCCAGCCTGCGTCAGCCCGCCCGCCGGCCGTGCTCCCTCCCCGATGCAAATGCTGGCATTGTCTTCACTCACGGACCGCAGACCCTTCACCTTTCCATCCGACTCCTGTTGTTCACGGAAACTTCTCTGGGGAGCCGTGCTTGCCGTGGGTCACCTAGTGGCCAGACCAGGTGTCCGCGCACGAGACCTTTCCTCGCCCAGCCACCTGCTCCCTCTGACGCACACTCACTCTGAGCCTCGCTCCTCCCCCGTTCATCAGTCCCTGCCACAAAATGCTGCCTGGGGCGCTGCAGGAAGGTCCCCCCGCCGTCCCGCGGTCAGTGCTGGAGGTGGGAGCCCAGAGGCCCCCGCAGCATGGCCCCCACCACCTGGGGCGCACGCCTACACCCTACCCTCCTGGGCTCTCTCCTCAGGTGTGTTCAGACGGGGTGGGCTCCCCGGGATGGGGAGCGTCCTGCCATCAGCTCCCGGGACAGGGCCTTGCCTGAGTTGTCCCCTTCCTGTTCCTCAAGGAGCCGTGGGGGACAGGCGGCCACATGTGTGGGTGAGCTCGGTGCTGGCCGGGAACCCAGCCGGGCTCACCCCACATTTCAGCACCCACATGGACCAGACGTCCTCCTGCTTCCTGCCCTGACAGATGCACCTGGTTGGGCACGGGGTCGGGCCCCTCCTCAGCCCACCCCAGTCTCCTGGCCCTGCTGGTGGCACCCTGGGTGCGTCCCTCAGGAGAGGCCAAACAGCGGGGGACGTGGCCTGGGAGTTCTAGGGTGCTGTGGTCCGAAGTGGGTCTAGAAAGGCTGCAGTTCCCCCAGCTTGAAGCCTTCTGACCTCGGAAGGGAGGCTGCAGGGAAGGGCCTTGGGGCAGCCACATGCAGGCCCTCCGGGGTGACGGCCAGGGAGTGCGGAGCACTGGCCATGGAATGTCCCAACAGAAGCCTGAGCGCTGGACGCAGGTGTGCTCACACACCTCCGAAGCAGGGCCCGCAGGACAGCTCCGTGGACACGTCTCTTCACCGTTTCCCGGAAGGGCTACAGTACCTGCCCGGGCTGCTCGGGACACTGAGATCATGCATGTCCCTGGCCCAAGCTGGCCTGACACGAGGGTGTGCCCCGAGTCAGTTAGACGCTGGTCTTGGGGTCTGGGGAGGATGCCAGGTCCATTCCTGACAAAGGCCACATGTTCCGGGGGCGGCCCTGGAGGTGCAGCGCGCAGACACCAGGGGGCAGCACCGCCGACCGGCCCCGAGCCCAGCCGGGCCTCCAGGAGGAAGGCCTGGGGACCACAGACAGGACAGGCGGAGAACAGCCACCTTGGGGCTGACGCCAAAAGCCCCCTGGGCCCAGAGCTGGGTCTGAGAAGAGGAGGAACAGGGGTGGCCTTGAGCCGTGGTGACAAGGGACAGACGGCCACAGTATTGTGGTCAGTGACATCGCCCCCCCGCCCCCCACCAGTGAGACGCAGGGGCAGGGGTGCGGCGAGGGGGTGGAGGCCACTGGGCAGAGACTCCGCTCCCGGGCAGGGCAGCGTGGCGGCGGCCAGGTGAGCGGTGGCGGAGGAAGCCCTCCCAGGACGCGTCTGGCACACCTCCTTCAAGACAGGCCCCCTTGCTCCCGAGAGCCGGTCAGAGGGGAAGGGTGTTGGTGTGGCCAGGCCCGAGCTCCCACCCAGAGCTGGCGGTAACCCAGCGGGTGCGGCTCCTCGGTCAGCTCCCCAGGAACCACCCCGCCCAGCAGTTCCGCCCCCCAGGCCGCCGGCGGCTGGAAGCACGCGGACACTCGCGATGGCCAGAGGCTGGACACAGGCTGGACACGGGCGGCCTTCCCCATGGTGGGACACAGGCGGCATCGCGGAGGGACCGAGAACACCGCTGAGTGACGGGAGCAGCCACGAGAGGTCACAGCCCGTGGGTTCCAGCTCTGTGAAATGCCCCAGAGCCGGGGCCTCTGTAAGGACAGAGCCAAGGAGCTAGGGGCTGGGAGGGGGCAGGTGGCCGCCACAGCGTCCAGGGCCCCTCCGGAGGTGATGTCCCAAAGGGGCAGTCCGGGGCCACCGTGGCTCAAAGGAGGGCGGGCTGAGAACCCCGGCCCGGACCGGGAGAGGCCCGGACCCAGCCCCGTGCGGTTTGAGACACGGAGGAGAGCGGGCAGGGCGGCCGAGGGTCCACCTTCCAGCAGCCTCAGCCCCTGCAGTCAGCAGGGGAGGTCAGCAGGGCTCACTCGGGAGAAGTCACTGTCCTCTGTCACAGTCACGCCTGACGGGCCTGGGGAGGAGCAGCCCTGCCCCTTCTGCCCTGCGGGTGGGCCCCGGGTGGGCTCTGAGGGCAGCCTGCTTCCAGGTCACCCAGGGGGCCTGGTAAAGCAGGGATGCGACCCAGCCCCAGGCTTTCTGAGTCAGAGAATTTGCCTCTGTAACAAGTTCCCAGGAGGACCTTAAGTCCACACACGAGCACCTCTGGTCTCCGCCCAGTGCCATCAGAAAGGCTCGTATCCCATTCCGGTCAGTGAGAGGGCCGGGGAGTCCGCTGGCTTCCTGGAGGAAAGGCTCTCCCTTCCCCTGGACCAGCTGTGAGACCAGGTGCAAGGCCCGGAGCCGCAGCAGCCACTCGGAGACTGTGGGCAAAGCCATGGAAGCAGAACGCGCAGAGGCGAGGCCCTGCCATCCCACTCCTTGGCCTCATCAGGGCTAGGGACGCTCCCCCCAGTCCAGCACTGCTCCTGCGCCCGGGCCTGCTCCACTCCAAGGAGGGGCAGCCGCCCCCACCCAGTCTCCTCCTTCCTCCTCCCCCACGGCACTCCTGCTGTGTCTCGGGTCGCTCTGCCCCTGCTCTGCTCACGCGGCTGCCACGTTCCCCCTTGCGGACGGCAGCCCTGACGCCCTCCCGCCGCGGCCTGCAACCCTGCTCTCCTCGACGTCGGAGGTTACACGCTTTTGCACAACCGTCCAGACGATTCCTAAACATTTACTTGCCTACGTAGGCCCCTGTGGAAACTATGTGGAACTGTTTTGCTTTTATCCAACTTTTTATTTCAAAATAATTTCCAATTTATAGAAAAGTGGTACACTTCGTACAAAAACACTCTGGGTTCTCTCTCTTTCTGAAGATTCCCTGAGTGTCGTGTTTTCTTCAGTATAATTATTTATTTCAGACACGACGCCCGTTGCCCTGATCACCCGAGAGAGTGTTTCCGGAGCCACGGGACTCTCTCCTGCGTAACTGTGTGCGGCTTTAACGGTCAGGAAACCGATCGCCGCCGATGGAACACGCGCACTGTCTCGGTGACGTCCCCGGGGGTCTCTGCAGAGCACCCCTGGCCGGGCTTGCTCTGTCTCCTGTGCTGCCGCCCGTCTGCAGGCCGCCGGGGAGGGAGTCCCTGTGCTCCCCATCACCCACTGCTCGTGGAGTCCCGCACGGCTCCTGTGGTGGCCTGTCGCTGGGGTAGGACGGCACCTGCCAGCACCCCCAGCATGGAGGGAGCTGCTGAGCCCACGGTGCTCAGTAGTTCATAAGCAGTTTGTGGGGAGAGTGTGCGAGCTGCTCGAGGAGGCTGGTGTCTTCCGTCTGAATGTGTGTCGGCGTGGACGCTGGACCGCTGCTTTGCTCGAGGCACTACCCTCCGTAACTTCTGGCGGGTTCCTGAGTCCTCCTGACACATCTCGCTTTGTGTGGACGCGTCCTGACCTTCTGGGACCAGGTGCTGAGCTGACTCGGCTCAGCCTTTCCTCCGAGGAGCCCCGGCTCCTCTCCGCGGAGAGGACGAGAGCAAGAGCCGGGCCGGGGATGTGCTCTGGGGCCCGGTGGCCGGTTCCAGCCTGGACGGTGTGTGCGCCTCCACAAACACACACGCGCGTCCGCATCTCTCCACGTCTGCGTGCGTGAAACTCCGTGTGCTCTGTGACGTCCAGCTGCAGCCCGGTCCGGCCCCGGCCTGACCTGGCGTCAGCCTGTCCTCAAGCCCCTTCCCCCTGCCTCTGGCACTCGGGATTTACCTGCTGGCTTGGGGGCTGGAGGCTGGTTTCCGAGGACGGAAGGGGAAGGAGGGAACGGAGCTGAGTGTGAAGCCGGAAGGGCTGAGGTTTCACCTGTTTGCAAGTGGTAGGGGCGCTCCGTGTCATGCTGGCCGATGCTCCGGAGGCCGGCCGAAGACCTGGGACACGGGAGAGGGTCACTGGCGGGGCAGCGGGTCCGTTTCAGGCCGCATCCCTCAGCCCGGGCGGGTGTGGTGCGCACAGGGCGGGAGCCTGTGTCCGGACACCACCAGGCTTCCAGGACGCTGGGGGCAAGCCTGCTCATCCCGGTCCCGGGCCGAGGCACCAGCAGGATCCCGGACAGCAGGTCTGTCCTCCTCCTCGAGGGAGAGTCGGTGCTCCTGTCCTTCCCGGTGATCTCACAGCGACCCTGGGAAGAGCCGCCAAGGCCTCTGCTCAGGAGACGGCAGAACGCGGGAGCCCAGAGAGCCGTCCGCCGCGCAGGTGTGCGCTGTTTCATTGTCGTGGAGAATGACATACCCCGCGTGCGGCTGCGGGTCTGTCTTCCTCGTGGACCTGGCTCACGGGCCGGGCACCACGGTGGTGGGGGTGGCATGCGGCTGAACATGCGTCGTTACTCCGCAGCCGTCCCTCCGACCCCGCCGAGCTCTGCTCCCAGTCCCTGCCGCAGGGCCTGTCCCCACGGAGGAGCCTGTCCCGGCGGCCTGCAGCCACACTCCCCGGCCTCACAGCCCAGCACTGCCCCTTACTCTCCAGGACCTCCAGCTAGTAGCCTGCGCCACGCACCCACCGGAGCCGCTGGCCCGCGAGGCCGACAGTCCGGCCGGCACGTGGGAGCTCTGCCGCGGAAGGACGGTCCCGGCGCAGGTCCGAGCGAGGCGGCGGCCGGTGGGCTGGCGTGAGCGCGCTGGTTCTTGCTCTGCTCAGAGGCTGGCAGATGGGAGGTGGATGTGAGCAGAAGAGGGGTGTTGGGAGGACCTCCAGGTCTTTGGCCGAGCGCAGGTGGCTGACCGGACTGGCGATGGAAACGTGACACTTCTGTTTCAGGCGTGTGACTTTGCCAGCGTCCGTGAGATGTGGAGGGAAGCGAGACAGGAGGGGTGGCTCTGGGGGACGCCGCTGGCCGTCCGCAGGTCAGACGTGCGACACGGATCAGGCATGCGGCCCGAGCATCCTCGGCTGAAGCTGGGGTCCTGCACGCTGAAGCGGGTGCCGGGCTCCATTCCTGCTGTTGTGGGTCGCCCGGTGGAGTGTCCCACTTCCTGCGGCTGCTGGCCTGCCGGGGGCTGCCCTCTGCGGTGCGGGGTGCCCACACACCGTCTCCCGCGGCCCCTCCCTCCTCAGAAGCAGCAGAGGCGGGTGCCCCAGTCCTTGTCTTGCTTGGGCCTCTGTGGCCTCCCCTCTGCCACGGGGCTCTTTCAGGGGCTCATGTGACCGGGCCAGGCCCTTGCAGACGTCTGGGTGGTGGGTCACCCTGCCACAGAACAACACAGCCACCGACCGGCAAGGTGCCATAGTCACGGTCCCAGGTTCTGGGTTGGCGCAGGGAGTCCTGGGGACCCTGGTAGAGCCCCGTCTGCCCCGGTGGTGGGTGAACGTGATGGGAAACGGGACCACTGGGCACCGTCCGCTCTTTGCTGTGGGGTAGACGGCGCTTCCCTGGGGGACTGTGAGGCAGCCCAGGAAGTGGGTGTGCACAGACGTGGCTGGAGGCCCGGGCCCCGGAGCACCCCAACATCTGCAGGGAGAGGAGGAGGAACCAGCGAGACGGGCTGGAGGAAGGGCAGGCAGGCGGCCCCAGGCGTCCGGGGACTCTGGACATGGGGCCACCCAGCGGCCGATGTGGATGGTGACGGTGACTGTGGAAATCGCTAGTGGCTGCCCGCGTAAGGAAACCCAGGCCCCTTCAATATAACTCCTCCCAGCCCTCCGGGGCACCCACCTACAGGACTCCCCCGGGGAGGTCGTGCGGGGAAGCAAGTCCCAGAAGTGTGAGGAGGGAGGCCTGAGGGGACCCCGAGGGCGATCCCTCGGCTGCCCACCCAGGTCTGGTGGCATCTGTGTGTTCAGGGACCATGGGCCCATGGGCTCCCCAAGGATGTGCTGGGGGGATGGGCTGCCATGGGTCCCATGCCCTTCTGCCTGCCCCTGAGGCCTGGACCCACACGGCGGGTGGGGCCCCCTGCTTGGCTGGGACTGGCGGCACCAAAGGCCAATGCCTGGCCCTGGGAGAGCGTTTCTTGGGGCACCGAGAGGGTCTGGGCTGTTCACCTGGGCAGGACACAGAAGCTGGGGAACTACGGGGCGGTTTGCACAGGAGAGGACAACAGGGTCCCTGGATAGAGCCCCAGGCAGGGGAGCCGTGCAGACAGAGGCCCGCAGGGGCCGGGGGTGCCGGGAGGAGGCCAGACTCCCTGCCCCCCAGACCTGCCCACCCTCCCTTCCTGGGAGTGCGGCAGGTTTCCGTCCCCGCGGCCCTTCCCGACGCAGCGGCAGGAGCTCTTCCAGATACAGCTCCTCTCTGCGTCATGCTGGGGTTTTTGTAGACAACACAGAGCCCAGTGGGGAACCTTCCAGGATTCTAACTACGAAGGGTGTGTCGTGGGGAGAGCTCCCCCAAACGGGGCACACAGTGACGCTCACAACAGTGAGGAGGTCACTCATCAGAGCACAGTTCCGACTCTGGCCACATCTGAAGGACTCGGGGAGGACTCCGGACGGGTGAGGTCATAGGCCTATTGGTGATAGACCCTCTGACCTATTTTCTTTGGCAGCAAACATGTCCCCTGCCCAGGGGGATCCCCTCCAGGAATGGACAGGAGATGCCGGGAAAAGTGGCAGGGTCTCAGGGCTGGGGTCTGGCGAGGGTCCATGCCAGCGGGCAGGCCTGGAGCATCTCTGGGACAGGGTCACCTGGCCCACGGCCTCGGAGTCTCCTCTGTGCCTGTGCCTGTTGCCACCCCACGACCTCACCTCTACCCATGAGACCGGGGCAGACAGATGGACCTCCAAGGCGTAGTCCCAGGAGAGCCCCGGTGTCAGCCCGGCGGGGTATGTGGGACAGTGGCTGCCTCCTCCTGCCTCGAGGGGGCTGGGCACGTGCTCCCCTAGGAAAGGGCTCTGCTAGGAGGCCGGACAGCCACAGTATGGTCTTATTATAGGAAAGACTGGACTCTTGGACCGGGTCATAAACACGTAATTCCGAGGGTCTGCGTCTGTGCATGGCCGGAGACTGAGAGCCTCAGGGCCAGCCTTCTGTGGACGCCGCCTTCGAGAGAGAGAATGCTCCCAGCGGGAAGCCCCTGCCCTGAGATCAAGTATGCACAATCATGGGGTCCCAGAAATCTCGCTGGGCCACCCTCCACCCCACCGTGCCCCTTGCACAGGTCGGCGCCCCCCGCTCAGACCTTCGCACCTGTGGGACGGGCCTCTTCCTCCGTGTGTGGCCATGGCCTGCCCTCAGCCAGTGCCGGGCGTGCTCATCCGGCCGGCTCGCTCTCCAGCGGGGGCACGGGGCTGCTCTCCGCTTGTCCGTTTGAGGCTATAATGGAGGAAGCCTTTTTTTTTTTTTTTTTTTTTAAGATTTTCAAAATTTATTTGACAGAGAGAGGGAGAGAGAGCATAAGCAGGGGGAGCAGGAGAGGGAGAAGCAGGCTCCCCACTGATGCGGGGCTCAATCCCAGGACTCCGGGATTACGACCAGAGCAGAAGGCAGACGCTTCACCCATTGAGCTCCCTGGGTGCCCCAAGGGCCCTTTCTATCAACATTCCCACGCCAGCGTTTTTGTGAACACGTGTCCGTGCCTCTGCTGGGCACGGCCCTGGCCGCTGGGCCATGTGCACTCCTGCCCTGCGGTTCTCCAGAGTGGCTGTCCCAGCTCAAGGGCCGGGATGCCCTTCAGGACAGTGTCCGCTCGCCCCCGGCCCCGGGCCTTTCCCTGCAGATTTTAGAGCGACCTTGTCAGTCCCCAGGAAGACAAGTTAGGGTTTCGACAGGGATCGCACGGACTCTACAGCTAGGCTTGAGCGAACCGCTGTCCTTCCAGTGGGGGTCTTCCAGCCGGGGGCCTGCTGTTTCCCCAGCTTCGTCCCGGACCGCTCCCCTCCGTGTTTCCCGCTCTTCCTGGACAGCCGCGTGCGTCTAGCTACACACAGCTGGTGCTGATGTTTTTGGTGCTTTGCAAACGGTATCATTAAACCATTTTTTAAAATTCTATACTGACTTGTTACTTGTATATGGAAATAGGATTATCTGATGGTCATGCCTAATTTTTCACTCATTTGACCTCTTTATGTGGAGATTTGCTATGGGTGGAAGGGTGTCCCCCTCCCATTGCTATGTGACAACCCATCTGTGGGTGACCAACCATGCTGGCTAGGATGAGATTCTTTGGATTTTCTAGACCCCAACACTCATCTTCTGGGAATAATGATCCCAATTCCTTTCAGGGCCTTGTACCTTCTAATTCTTCTGCCTGCTTGCCCCGCAGACCTCTGCTCAAAGCGGGCAGAAACCTGCCCTAATTCCTGGTCACGGGAGGCAGCTCATGATTTCGCTACAGCACCACAGGGTCACATGTAGATGGGTTGTAAATAGGCTTCATTCAGGCAAGGGGAGTCCCTTTGAACCTTGCCCAAGGTGGTCTGGTCTCTGCCCCTGGGCCCTGACAGGGATCCCCAGCCCCCCGGGATGTCCTGCCTGCCAGGGGTGACTGCTGTCGGGGGGGTTGGAAGGAGCTTGGGCCATTTGGTGTGGAAGCCCTGGGCAGGGGGCACGGGGGGTTGCCTGGACCCTGCCCTTGCAGGACTTTGGCAGTAATAAACCATGACTGCGACTGTGAGTTTTGGCAAGTTTAGTGAGTCTTTGTAGTGAATTATTGAACCGAGGGTGTTCGTGGTGGCC
Organism: Mustela putorius furo; assembly: GCF_011764305.1. Classification (NCBI taxonomy): domain Eukaryota; kingdom Metazoa; phylum Chordata; class Mammalia; order Carnivora; family Mustelidae; genus Mustela; species Mustela putorius. Next base: position 52,369,397 of record NW_025421290.1, on the reverse strand, counting down.
CCAAACTTGCAGTGGGCGTTGGAGCAGGGGGGTGTCGTGGGCCGTTCGTAACCTACACTCGCACATTCGGTTTGCTGAGTACTTTTGTCGTGAACGGGGTTGAGTGTCGTCGAGGGGTTCTTTCCACCTGTTGAGATTTCCAGCTCTACCTTCATTTTGTTAACATTTGTTTGGTTTGGAAGGTCGACCTTCTGTGTCCCGGAGCAGCCCTGCCTTGGCTGTGCTTTCCCTTCTTTTCTGCACATCGTGGGACTTGGAGTTGCTGATACTGTCTGGAAGCTTCAAGGGTGGCTGTGAGAGCAGCCTGGGATCCCTCCTTCCGCCGTCCCCTTCGTTGAGAAGAGTTCCTTCTGTTACCCAGCGATCTTTGTGTAGGGTCGCTGCTATTTCCCCCGAGTCGTTTTAATACATTCCCATTCTCCTTGTCATTAATTTCATGAATAAAATGATTGCTGTTTTTAGAGTCCAAGAACTCCGATATCAGGATCACTTGTGAGCCCATTTTCTGTATGTTATTTTTTTGGGGGGGGGGTGCCTTGTTTTTTCCCTTACTTTAGGTTTCATGCTCTGGTGTGTCTGTTAATTTTTCTTTCTTCTTCTTCTTCTTCTTTTTTTTAAAGAGATTATTTATTTACTTGACAGAGGAAGAGACAGCGAGAGAGGGAACACAAGCAGGGGCAGTGGGAGAATTTTTTTTTAGGATCTTACTTTTATTTCAGATTTATTTATTTAACAGGGAGACAGAGAGAGCACAAGTAGGCAGAGCAGCAGGCAGAGGGAGAGGGAGAAGCAGGCTGCCCGCCAAGCAGGGAGCCCGACCCGAGGCTCGATCCCGATCCACCGGGCGCCCTTCATTTTTCATTTTCTGGACATTTTGGGTGAAGGAGACTGGCGGCCCCGGAAGGCTGACCCACACAGTATTTCTGACTCCGAGCGCGGGACGGCAGGAGGCCCCATCCTGCGCAGCCGGCCCCGCAGCGTCTTCTGTCCTCTAGGAAAGGGCCTGTCTCCCCTCCGCTCTGAGCCCGCCGAGTACCGTGTCCAGCTCCCACCGTGTGCTCATCTTGCTGTCGCGTGCACCGTCTGTGCACTACGTCTGTGTGGCCTGGGGCTAGGGACCCCCACAGGCCAACATTGACATTTGTGCGAGTCACAGACCGCGGGCGCCCACGCCCAGCACTGCAGGAGCCAAGGGGCCCTGCCACGTTCCCCCTCTCCACCCCTACCTGTCCCCTGCCACGATCCCCCTCTCCAGCCCTACCTGTCCCCTGCCACGATCCCCACCTCCACCCCTACCTGTCCCCTGCCACGATCCCCCTCTCCAGCCCTACCTGTCCCCTGCCACGATCCCCCTCTCCACCCCTACCTGTCCCCTGCCACGTTCCCCCTCTCCACCCCTACCTGTCCCCTGCCACGATCCCCCTCTCCACCCCTACCTGTCCCCTGCCACGATCCCCACCTCCACCCCTACCTGTCCCCTGCCACGATCCCCACCTCCACCCCTACCTGTCCCCTGCCACGATCCCCTCTCCAGCCCGCCTGCTGTCCAAGCCCCACTCGGCACCTGCCCTGCGCTGCCCAGGGTCCCGTGGGCTCCTGCCCCCCTCCCACTGTGTCACCTTCCCCCGGCCCGGGGCTCCCCCTCTTCAGCCCCTTCCCTCGGTGCCGGCGCGGCCAGCCCGGCTCACCCGAGGGCTCCCGACGCCACATCCCACCGCCCTGCGGGCCCCCGGCCGCGCCGCCCCAGCGAGCCGAGTCGGGACTGCGCTGACGACCTCCTTCCGCGGGAAACGCGTCCGGCAGACCCGGCGCCGGGGGGCTCGGCCGCTTGAGCGTCTGCCTTCGGTCAGGCCGTGATCCCAGGACCCTGGGCCGAGCCCCGCCTCGCTCCCCGCCCGGGGCAGGGCCGGCCGCCCCCAAACAAACAAGCGATCCTACAGACTTCCGTGCACGTCTAAGGCTTCGCGTCTTGCGTGCCGGCCGGGGCCGCCCCTGTCCCGAGCGCGGCTGTGCGGGAGCTGCGGGCCTCCCCTCCCCTGCAGCCCACCGACCCGATCCCCTCCGCTCCCCTCCGCACGCCCCTGCCCCGCCCCCCGGGTCCCTCTGTCCTCCCCTCCCCTGCAGCCCACCGGTCCCCCACCCCAACGCCCCTCCTCGCCTCCCCTCCCCTTCCTTCCTCCCCCGCCGCCGCCTCCCCCGCGCGCGGCTCCGAGGCCCCGCGCTCCCGCCCCGCTTCCCAACCCTCGGCCGCCACGCCCCGCCCCCGGCCCTGCGCAGGCGCGCTGCTGCCGCGCGCGGAGACCTGGGAGCGGGAGGGGGCGGGGCGGCCAGGGCGCGGGACCCAACGGCCAACGCGGCCGCGCGGGAACCGCGCGCCAGGCCCCGCCCGCGGTTTGAACCGGAGGCCCCGCCCCCGCGCTCGGCCAATCGGCGGGCGGGGCGGCCGGCGCCAGGACGACCCTTTGTGGGCGCGGAGCCGCCCCGCCCCGCCCCGCCCCGCGCGGCCCCGCCCCTCCCTCGGCGGCGGGCGCGGGCGCAGACGGCGGCGGCGGCCAGGTGAGCGCCCCGGTGCGCGGCCGGCTTTGTGCGGCGGCGGGCGGGCCTGGGCGCGCGGGGCGGGGGCCGGGACGCGGCAGGGCGGGGGCGCGGGGCGGGGGCGCGGCGGGGGCGCGGCGGGGCTCGGGCGGCCGGGGCGAACCCGGGCTGCGGGGCGCCGAGTGCAGCGCGCAGCGGGGCCTGGCCCGGGGCTGCCTGCGCGCTGCGGGCTCCGTGCGGCGGGACCGCGGCTGCGGGCGGCGCCCCCGTCTGCGGCCCGGGTCGGCGCCGGCCCAGCCCGCGGGGTGTGCGGCGCGGCCCGGACGGCCCCGCACTGCCCCCCGCGGGGACCTGGTCCGCCTTCCGGACGCCGGACCCCGGGTGCTCCGGAGAAGCGCGTGTCGCCGGCAGCGGAGCCTTCCCCGGCGGCCCCCCGGGGCACCTTGCTCGGGCACCCGGGGGCGGCTTCGCTCTGGCTCCGTCCCTTTGTGTCGGGGCTTCCGCTGCGTCGGGGGGAAGGGTGCGGGCGCTCTGCGGTGCCCCCCGGGCTGGCGGCCCGGCTTCCCTGCAGCTGGCCGGGGAGCCCCGGGGAGCGCACGGTGGCGGCCCTCGGTGGCCTCCCCCGCCCGCCGGCCGTGCGGTCCAGCTGCAGCTGCCCCGGGCCGCGGAGGCGGACATTGGGCGGTGCGGGCGGGAGGATCGCCAGAGCTGGCCGCTGAACGGCCTCCCGCGGGCGTCCTGTGCCCGGCCGCCCCGACACTCCGCCGCGCGGGGCGGGCCCGGCTGGGCCAGCTTCGCTCCCCGTCGTCTGCAGAGCGCGGTCCCGCGAAGAGAGCTGCGGGTCACAGCGTGCTGGGTCGCCGGGTCCACGTGCCGCGGGTCCCAGCCCTGGTCCCTCTTCCGGGGCCTGGCCTTGCCTGCGCAGGACGTTAACTGTCGATTGAACGCAAGAGGAGGAAAGAAGTTCTGCTGCAAGACGAGGCTTGAAGGCCCTGACTCGTCCGTGCCGGACGCCCTTTTCCAGCCCTGCCTCTTACAACTGACGCGGAGGCTCCGGGGCGTCGGATGGCCTCCCGGAAAGGCCGGGCTGGATCCTGGAAAGAGGGCTACCCGGTTTTTCCAGCTTCCTGAGGGAAGGGGCTTCCAGGCAGAGAAAGTTTGTGTATTCCACTCCAAGTAACAAAAGTACCTGCAATGTTTTTTCAAAATTGCTTTCTTAGTAATCGCTTAAGGGAAAGTTCAGACAGTGAAGACGAGGCCGCCCCGGTGGGCTGCGGAGCACCCTCAGGACTTCGGCAGCCTTGCTCGTCGTCCTGCTTTCCTTTGATGGGTATTTCAAAGTCTGAGCGTGTGACAGGAACTGAGAGTTCACGTTGATTTGCCTGAAAACCAGTCACCAGCATGCTTGGTGGCGGCCGAAGATCGCGGTGACGGGTCGGCTCCGAGCTGAGTCCGTCTCCCGCTCTTCAAGCTCTTCTGCTGGAGTCGGGGTTGCTGGCCAGAGCCCGTGAGAGCAGCTACAGGAAAGGGAGAGGCCGCTTGCCATGAACTGCGGGGAGTCTGCCAGGCCAGGGTCCCCTTGGTTTGGGGGGCACCCTGATGGGGAACGGGCACAGTGCCCTTGCCTGGCTCCACCCACTGCATGGGACCCTCAGTCCTGTCTTCTCCAGTTTCTGTATGGTCAGCCGGTGGTCTGGAGGCTGCTGTGCTCTGACCCGGGGCTGAACCCTGCATGGCCTGCTTGTCCGCTAACATCGGGGGGTTTTGAGCAAAATGCCATGACCCGTGAGGAGCTGATGGGACTGAACTCAGCAGGCCCTTCTGGCTGGCTGTGGAGCAGACGGAGCTGTGTAATACCTGCCGCTTTCTTTACCCAGAACTGCGTGGTGAGTCAGCCTCTGCAGTTAGGACAGCCTGGGAAGTGGGACGTCCTGTGTGCTGTGTTCGAAGGGTCGAGCGCCCAGGCCACCGTCCCGGGCTGCCCGAGAAGCGGTGCTTGGAGGGGTCTGTGTGCCCACTTCCGCCGCCTTCAGAACCGTCTGTACTCGGTGCTGACTTTGTCCCAAACACAAATGTCTGAGGAGGGTGATCCTCATCGGCCACCGTGATCCTTCCTCAGCCTGACCCATCATCCCGACATGGCTCTGGTGACGGCTTGTCGGCTCGTGTCATTGGATGTGCTGCCCTTGAGCTACCCCTCCTCAGGTCCTAAGTCAGCCAGCATTTTCTTGCACGGAGTGCAGCATAAATTATCAGTTGCTCAGGGACATTTGAAGGGAGTAATTAGAGTGGCTTTGAGCACATACTTGTGCTGGCGTGCTGAACGAGATCCAGGCACGTGCAGCGTGTGGGAGGCAACATCTCAAATGGTTCAGACTTAAACTAGTGTGGTAGCCTCCCCCCCACCAACTTCTTCATGTATTTTTCTTTGTAATGAGGGTGTCACCTCATACCGTGCAGTGAGCACTTAGTAGTGGTGCAGTCTGGGGGCTCTGTGAACGCCGTGCTCCGGTCGGGACAGGTGAATTTCCGTCATCCTGCAGAGTTCTTGCCGCCCTGCTCCTCTGCTGCTGACATTCTGCTATTTTAGGACTTAGGTTAGCTGCACCTCTTCCAGCAGTGGATGTCAGTGGAAGCCTGCGGTACCTGTTTCTTCATGCTTGCTTCATACGAAGGCTTGTCTGTGTTGTCGCGCAGCTCCCTGTGGGTTTTGTTGCTGGCTAGTGTTCCACTGTCAGACACACCACAGTTTACCTATTTGACTTGCTTATTTTGAATCTGAAAATAATGTTTACATCCGGGGTGGTCAGACAGGTTCCTGGCAGGGAACTGGAGGATGGAGCTGGGATAGTGGCTAACGTGGAGGGGAACTTACCCGCAAATGTGAAAAATCCATACAGAGAAACCTGGTGCAGGGTGAACTGATGGCGCCTTGTAGAAAGCGGCTTGATGTGTCTCACTCACGTGCCTTACAGATGCTCCTGCCTCTGCCCTGGTGGAAACTGGTAGAAAGGAGCCAAGTACTGCCAGTATCAGCACGCAGAGTCCGAAGCCAGCCTCACTGTACGTGGGGGAATCGTGAGTGGTGTGTATGCGCGGAATGAGGCTCAGTCCTTGCAGTGTCTTTATAGCTGAGGGTCACCGCGAGGCTGTCGGAGTGATGGTCAGCCCTTGCGTGTCCTAGGAGATGTGGTAAGACCTGCAGAGCCGGCAGCGAGCTCTCACGCACAGAGAAGGAGCTTAGGGAGATGCTCGGAAGAACCTGTGTCATAACTGCTTCTCCGTGGGGTGGCCCTGGTGAGTTTTGTCTTGCAGTTTTGGTGCTGTCCCCCGTTAGGTACAGTAAGCTGGGCAAACAGGGCACCGCGGGGGAAGAGCAAAGGCGGCTTATTGGAAGCAGCTGCAGCCGCAGAGTGGGCCGCCTCCTGGCTTGCGGAGTGACACCTGGGGACAGGCGCGTGGCAGCGCTGCCGATGGAACCGGCTTTCAGGGCCCCCGGTGGGGGCTGCGGGCTGGAGGTTTTGTGGGCAGCACGTTTGCGTTTTCCTAGGAAGTGGGGACAAGGATTAGGGTGGCCGTTGGTTATTGAGACCCTGTCCCTTGGGGATGACTGTTACCGACGTCATCGACTCCTGGGGCTGTCATGGAGATGGAAGCCTGACCTCCTCCTCTGTGGTCACCTTAACAATGAAGGTCAGTTGTTTTACTAGCAAAAATGGATTTGGGAATAACAGGTGTAAAAAATGAGTAAAAGGACACCGTTTAGAACGGCGTCAGGAGACTGGCCGGGGCAGTGCCCAGGCCACGCCAGGCGCTGACCACTGCAGATCCGCCAGGAACACACACCCTTTGCGGGTGGACACTGGTACCCTCCCGGCGGGAGGAGGGAAGGTTTCCTCTGCCCGGCAACAGCTCGGCCAATGGGAGGCCGTCCCTGCCCAGCCAAAGGGAGGAGTCTCAGCTCAGCCAATGGGAAGCCTCTATACTTTAAGCTTCTAGTTTAGTCCAATGGACGTTGCGTTTACGGAAGTCCCCGGCCCCCTGCCCCCGAAGCTCCGCCTCTGGGTCGCGGCCGGGGCTCGTTAGTCCCGGAGCGGGTCGGCCGGTGAGGGCCGGCGGGCGTTCCCGGGGGCCGGGCCGGGCACGCTGCGGCCGGGGCGGGCGGAGGCGGGGCGGTTCCCACGGGAGGTCGCGCGGCCGTTTCGGGCCGGGGCCGGTGGCCGCCCCCTCGGGCCTGCGCGTCCCCCGCGGTGTGTCCGCCGCTGCCGTGCGCTCCGCGGGCTGTGGCTGCCCCGGAGTCCGCGTCGCTGCCGGCGGCCCCCACGGACCGGCCGCTCACAGACCCCGGCCCTGGGCCTCCCGAGAAGGGGCGAGCCGGGGCCGGGGGTGTCGCTGCGCCCGGTGGCTCCGGCGCTGCGGACCGCGCTGGCCTCGCGGGGCTCGCGGGGCGCGGCTCGGCGGCGTTGCGGCGGCCCCTGCGGCTGCCCGGGCCTCGGAGCGGGTCAGGTCGGCGCCGGTCGCCAGAGCGGGAGTGTGAGATGTGCTGGGAAGAGGCGCCCCGGAGCCGGACTCTGTCCCCAGCGCGGGTCCCTGCCGTGCGACGGGCCCTCACGGTGACCCTCCGAAGAGCTCTCGGCCCGGGCTCGCGCGCACGGACAGAACGGGCTTCTGCAGCGTCGCATTTGCAGCCGGAACCAACCCTTGAACCCTTGGGTGCCAGTAGCCAGAGCAGTCTTCCCCGGGCCCGCGCGGTGAGCCCTTCCGGTCACTTACTCGGCAACGGCCCCCGCGCCCGTGGCCGGTCCCGGGCCGAGCGCCGGGGTCTCGGGCTGCGGAGTGGCGAGTCAGACCTGGGTGCTGTCCTGGGGGAGGCTGTCCGGGAGGGAGTCCGCTCCCGCCGCTGATCTCACAGAGGCACAGGCCACCGCGCGGGGACCGTCCGGGTGCGCGTGGGAGTCCGGTGCACAGACGCGCGTCCTCTGCGACTCCCAGCTGGGTGCGACCCTGGTGCCTGCGGGGCTCTGTCGGTCCAGCACTGTGTAGCTTGGTGGACGCACGCACCACGTCCGATCCAGGTCATCTTACAATGTTCCACAAATGCAGTGTGTACCTTGTGCAACCGTTTGGGATCGGCTTGCTCACTCAGCATAATTCCTCTGAGACCCCTCCCGGTGTGGGTCTCTGGGGGCGCTGCCCTCCCGCTGCTGCGAGGCCTTCTGCGGCTGCAGCCCCACGTGTGCCCGAGGTGGTGCTGGACTGTTTCCCTGGTGTCAGAGCTGCTGTGAACGTTCTTGTGCAGGTTTTGGTATGAATGTTGGTTTTCATTTCTTTAGGATAAATGTCCCCAAAGTCCCTTAATTTTTAAAATTTCTAAAAAAGTTAAATGTATGGGGGTGAGGTCTATGACATCAAAAGGATACCCTGGGGACAGGGGCTGGCAGGAGTGAGTCCTCAGAGGGGCTTCTGGAAGGGGTGCAGAACTCAGGGGCCCCCAGAAAGCGCGGGCGCCCCCCCCTGCACCCCCCACCCCCACTCTCTGGGAGCCCCTGCAGCAGTCATAGAGAGCCACTGGACTGCTTTTTCTTAAAAAGGGGGGGGGGTCTAAAAATTTGCAAATTTAAAAGACCTAATCCTCTTTATGAATAACTCAGATTAAGTATTTGAAATAAGGGCACCTGGGTAGCTCAGTTAGTGAAGCGTCTGCCTTTGGCTCAGGTCGTGATCTCGGGGTCCTGGGATGGGGTCACACATCGGCCTCCCTGCTCGTTGGGGAGTCTGCTGCTCCCTCTGTGCATGCAAACTCTCTCTGTGTCAAATACATAAAATCTCTAAAAGAAAGTCACTTGAAATAAAAACATTTAGCTACTTTATGAGAAGAGAGAGACTTGAGCATATGACTTATCTTTGTTTTAGAAGGGGTGGTCCTCACACCCTGCTGGTGCTGTGCCCTGAGAGCCGGCTCCGTAGCCCTCCAGGTGCCTGGCCAGGTGGTGCAGATACCGAGTCGGGGCCCTAGACCCTTCCTGCTCTGCTTTGTGATTCTCTTAGATCTCTCAACCTAGGACCAGTTCAGAAGAACAGTTGCTCATACTTTGGCTTCTGAGAGCAGAGTTCTGGTGAGCTGCTATGTGGTATGAGACCGGTGCCTGCCCAGAGCCTCTAGGAGCGTCCTAACCTGCCCCGAGGTGTCTGGTCCTCCAGGCTGGAATGGTGGCTGGCTTTGGAGGCCCCACCTGTGCCCAGTGAGGCCGAGTTCCAGCTGTACTTGGAGGAAGGAGGGACACGGTTGTCCAGGGAATCAGCCCTGGTGGTGTTCCTCCCCCAGCCCTCTCTAGCTGAGGGTGCTGCCAGGGCCCAGAGCTGAGGGGCTGAGGGTTGAGTCCTCTGGACTCAAGGGGCCCATTTCAGCAGGGCTGTGAAAGCCCTGAGGGGACAGGGGCTGCCTGTGGCTGGGACCCACCATCATCAGCTTGGGCACAGGTGGGTGGCAGCAGCCAGGCCAGCAACTGCCCCGCTTCCCCCACACCCCCCTCCCCTGTGGGCGCCAGTGCCCAGAATTTGGGGGTATCACGAGTGTATTTCCCGTATTTGTAGCCTACTTCTTTTTTCCGATGGAGACGGGGCGGGGCGGGGGTGGGGTGTTGTGTGGTGGTTTAGAGCTCCTTTGTGAATCAGAGCCCTCCCTCCGGAAGCTGGGGCCTCATGTCCCCAGGGGCCAGACTGTCCCTGTCCCAAGCCCATCTCTGACAGTTGCAGACTGAGTCTCGGGGCAGGGTCTTCTGGGCACTCTGGAATGTGCTAAACGGTCTCCTCCTTGCTTTCCGGCAGGGCATGATGTTTGCACGAGGGCTAAAGAGAAAAAGTGCCGAGGAGCCGGAGGACGTGGAAGGCTGCTCGGCAGGTGCCCAGGCCATGCCCTCCTACAGCCTACAGCGCCAGTCACTCTTGGACATGTCCCTGGTCAAACTGCAGTTGTGCCACATGCTGGTGGAACCCAACCTCTGCCGCTCGGTCCTCATAGCCAACACGGTGCGGCAGATCCAGGAGGAGATGACCCGGGACGGGACCTGGCGTGCGGTGGCACCGCAGGCAGCAGGGCGGGCGCCGCTGGACCGCCTCGTCGCCACTGACATCCTGTGCCGCTCTGTGCGGGAGCAGGAGGGGGAGTGCCCTGCCCCTGACATGGGAGATGGCCAACCAGACCTGGTTCCAGGACTGGCCGTGGCGCCCGCGGCACAGGCGCCAAGGAGCCCGCAGAGCAGCCTCTGGGAAGGGGACAGCTCTCGAGAGAGCAGAGGGGGCTTTCAGAAGTCCCTGGATCAGATCTTTGAAACGCTGGAGAGCAAAACCTCGGGTTCTGTGGAAGAGCTGTTTGCAGATGTGGACAGCTCCTACTACGACCTGGATGCCGTGCTGACGGGGATGGTGGGCAGCACCTCGTCGGGCCCTGGCAGTGGGCTCCAGGCCTTCGCCTCCGCTGCCACCTCGCCTCCCAGTTCCAGCTGCAGGTCGGATCTGGGCGAGCTGGACCACGCCGTGGAGATACTGGTGGAGACCTGAGCGGGCAGCTGTGCCCTGATGGGACACGTCATGGATGGGTTCCTAAGGCATCCAGAGTGCTTGGCCTGGGATGCTCGCTGCCCTGCATCTGCTGGCTCAGCGCCTGGCTTGTCTGTGATGAGGAGAACGTTCCAGAACAGCATCCGGTTGGCCTGTCCCCTTTCTCCCTGAGGGGGCTGGGCAGTTTTCTTTCAGGCTGGTCGTCACCCCCCGCTGGCTCTGGGCATCTGCCTCCTCTGTCCTGCTGCCGCTCTGGAGAGCTTGAGTCACCAGCTCTGTATCCAGCCTGGTTTTAACTTTAGATAGGTGAACTTTTTTAAATTAAGTTTTATATGTTTGGGGCAATATTTTGTTGTAAGATATATTTTTTAAACTTTTTATACTTTTATCTTTTTAGATTTTTTCAGCTATTTTCTTAAAAGTCTATTTTTTCTATAAACGTTTTCTGCTGCTACATTAGAAACTTACAACCTAAACAGTTGCAGTTGGTGTATTTCTTTTTTTAGGGTTTAAATAAAGACTTTTTTTTACAGAAAGCTTCACTCCATGTGGTGTACTTAGATCATGAATTTCCATGTGACGCTGGTGTGAACCTTCTGTCCTGTGACAGTCAGGGCACCTTGCACAGCCCCATCTTCTATTCTTGGGTGTCATGACCAGATCTGCTGTGCCAGCCCTGTCTTTGTCTGAGTTATATGGGGATTTCTGAAGGTTTTATTTATGCCTATTTATATGTATATGTTGGAGGTGAAGGTCAGATCCTGTCTACCGGAAGATCGGAAGATCACAGCCACCCCAGGTGTCTCCGGCGGTGCCTTCAGAGGATCTGACTCTCTGGGCCCCTCGTGTAGTTTTCCCAGCACAAGGGGCCTCTCCCTGGAAGACGCTGCCCTCCAGCGTCCCTCAGCACTGTAGAGGGTCCCCGGCTTGTATGGACATTAATCAAGGGAAACTTCAGTAAAATGGAGTGCAGAGGCCCGAACTGGGGGCCCTCACTTTGTCCCACTGGACATCAAGAATTGTCAGTCACAGACCCAGCAGAAGACTCCTTAACAGGAAAGACTCCGTTTCGGGCCCCAGCAGAAAAGGTGCACATGGCCTCCCCCACCAGGAAGTACCAGCCCCAGTGCCGCAAGCCAGAGACAAGCCTCATCATCAAGGACTCCTGGTTCTCTCCAGTGGGCTTCCATTCCAAACAGGCCTTCCAGCTTCCTCCTTTCTCCATAAATAATGTTCCTCTTGTTTGTTTGTTGGACTTGCCTATGGTTCTGCCCTAGCACGTTGCAATTCTGTCATTACTGAATAAACCCATTTCACTGGTGAAAAGGTCAACACTAACGTGGCCACTGGGCAGGTGTGCTCGGAGGCTGCCGTATGCCGGTGTGTGCAGATAGGACACTGGACTGGAGAAGGCCCACACTTGCCCTGTGACACTGGTGCTGGGACAGAAGCAAGAGGTTAAGTCTAGGATTAAATCTGGACACTTGTCCCATATGACTTCTCAATCCTGAAGGTGTTTGATGGTGGGGTTGGTGGAGCAGTGCCGCTGAAGTGAGCTTTGGGGTACCTGCCGTGCTCCCTGTGACCGTGCCCCGGACGCTGGGAACACCCACACCTTTTTTTATTTTTTTCACAGGTTTATAAGTGAGCGGGCCGGCCCTGCCCAGCTCCTGCTTCTGCATTTTCTTCTTTACCCAGCCCTTAGCCAAAACGGTCTGTTTTCTTTCCTGCGTAAGACCTTTCTCTTGTATCAGCCATGTACACATTACTTAATTAAAAATTACCCAGCAAACAAAATGGACATGTGTTCGTTATCACCTCGAGCCCATCTATTTCCCTGGGTCCGTTCAGCTTCCCCGTTTCCCTTGGACCCCCACACTGGCTTCCACGTTCAGCCCCCGCTCCCTGCCCCCGTCCTGGGGCTGCAGGGAGGGATGGTGCCGTCGGAGGAGCCCGCGGCAGGCCGAGCCTTGCACCGCCTGCCTCTTCGGGTTCTGAGCGCCCTTTCTCGCGGGAGGTGAGGTCCACCTGCTCCAGTAAGCAAGAGCCCTGAAGCCGTGTGCAAATCCGCTGGAAGGACTGACTCCTCGTTTGGAACGGCGCCAGGAGGCCGGCGGGGCCAGTGCTCACGCCACGCCACTCGCTGACCACTGCAGATCCACCAGGAAGCCACATGCCCTGCCCCTGGGCCCTGTGACCATCCCAGCGGGAGGAAGGAAGGTTTCCTCCTGCCCCGGCAACAGCTCGGCCAATGAGGGGCCGTCCCGGCCCAGCCAATGAGGGGCCCCTGTACTTTGAGCCTAGTTCGCTCCCAAGGGCTCTCCGTGCCCCGCCCCCGCCCCGCCCCCTGCCCCGCCCCGCCCTCGGCGGCCGCGAGCCCAGGAGAGGCGCGAGCCCCGCGCGGCTCGTTCCAGGCTGGGCCGTGGTGCTGGCGCGGTTCGGGGCTCGCGGCCGCCGGGGATAGGGCGGGTGGGCGGCCCGCGGCCCGCTCGGTTCCGGGCGCTCCGCCCTGGCTTCCAGGCGGACCCGAGCCCCCGCACACCTCGGAGCGAGGCGCCGTCCGGGCCGCGGCCCGCCCCCTGCGGCCCCCGCTCTGCGCAGGGGAGCGGCCGGAGGGCGGCGGTCCGGGCCGCGCGTGCGCAGCTCCCGCCAGCGCTCTGCAGCCGCGGGCACCCGGGGTTCGGCCGGCGGCGCGCAGGGCACGCGGGGCTCCACGCCGCTGCCCCCGAGCCTGGGGGAGGGGAGGCAGCCTGGCGGGGCGGAGCGGACCGCCGGCCGGTGGACCCCGGGCCCCGCCGGCCTGGCAGCCCCGAAGGCCGCACAGCGTGGCCTCGACCCCTCGACGGGCTCGCGGGCTGGGGCGGGTTGTCCCTCGGGCAGCTGGCGGGCGGCCGTCCTGGAGCCTGTGGCATCCGCCTTCCTCAGTCCTTGGAAACGGTTTCTTCTCTCATTCCGTTCTGCCTTTGTGGCTAATTTTGTACTTGCAGGTTTGCAGTCTCTTGGGGAAAAAGCCCCCAGATGTCTACAGGCTGCGGGCCAGCCCCGCACAAGAGCACAAGAGCCGCCTGCTGCCCGCGTGCGGCCAGGGCTTGCCCGACAGAGCGGTGTGGCCTCCACCTGCACAGGCCTTGTCCTCCCTGGAGCCCCGCGCCTACAGGGAGGCCACCATCCACAGGCCCATGCCCTCCTGGCCCCGCCTGTGCCCTCCTGGTCCCTGCTGGGCATGTGAGCGCTGCCGAGCTGAGCCCAGCCGGGGAGCCGGGGTCTGAGGAAGGCCGCAGCTGCTGGCCAGGCACTGGGCACAAGGAGGTGCTGCTCCATGGTGGTCTCACCTATTGGACGGCAATGGCCGGGGGCTGGGAGCAGGGCAGAGGCCAGGCTTTGCTTCCCACCCTGCCCCGGTGGGGCTTCTGTCCTGGAAGACAGCCTCCGGGAGGCCCCTGGCCGGGATCTTGCTCTTTCCCTCCTAGGCTACTGGCCTGAGCGCATCATCAGCACCTGGTCAGCAGAGACAGGACAGCCCCCTCCTGGGGAGGCCAAACCAAGGAGGGGAGCCTGGGTCCACAGTGGCCCTGAGCAGCTGCTGGGCACCCAGTCCGTGACCTGTTGCACCCTTGTTCTTGGGGTGCCTCTCTGCCTGCATCCCGGGATCCACCTGCCTCAGGGCCAGGGGTGGGGCAAGGCCAGGGCCCGGCCCGGTTCTTCCGCCAGCACCAGCCTGCCCGAAGCCCAGGCCTCGCAGTGAAGACCAGGTTCAAAGTGAGCTCCCCGCCCTGTGGCTCTGCAGTGGGGGCCCACCCAGCGGGATGGGGAAGGCTCCCCGGGAGTCTTTGGTTGGCATGTGCGTGCACGTGTGTGTGGCTCTTGGACGAGGCACATAGAGGGTGATTTCCCGGGGGTGGTTTAGGGTTTGCTTGTGTGTTACTGCACTGCTATTCATGTCTCCCAAATCCACATGCTGGAACCTGACTTCAGGTGTGCTGGTGTGAGGAGGGGGCCCCTGGGAGGTGTCCTCGTGATGGGCTCGGGCCCCTGTCAGAGGAGATGGGACGGCTTGCTTCCCGGCTGCCCTCTGCCCTCTAGGCGCACAGTGAGCCAGGAGAGACCCACGGGGACTCCCAGGCTCCATCACTGTGGGAAGGAGCTTGTCCGAGCCTCCCTCGAGGTGGTGTGCTGTGCCGGCGGCCAGAGGCTGCTGAGACACAGCGTCCCCTCCGGCACCCGCGCCCTCTCGTGGGCCGCCCCACTCGCACCTGGTCCCGGCCATCCGTGTCCGTGCCAGGCCGGGCTCCCGCGGGGTCAGGGCACAGGTCTGCTCCTCGGGTCTTCTTCCCACGGATCCTGGTGCTGTCCCCGGGACCTGGGCACTCTGTCCTGTGTCTGCTCCCTCTGTCCGTCTGTCTGCGTCCTGCTCGGATGGTTTCCGTGGACCCGTGGGTGCTCACGGACTGCTCCCCTGCTGGCCGTCTGCCATCAGGCCCTTCTCCAGAAAGGCTCGCGTTTGGGGTGGCGGGGCCCGCTTTGTGTGTTGCCGTTTTGTTCTTTTGTGTAACTTCCAAGTCTCCCACGCGTGTGCCGCTTGCCCACCGGACCCTCCCCAGCTGTACCCGCACCCTTTCACGGTCTGGGACCTGCACCGTTGGGGCCACCTCTGCCTCTGCTCCTGGGGTTCTCGCATTTTCATGGACCTGTGCTGTCTTGCTGTCTGCTAAGTACCCGCCGGCCGTGGGGCCGAGGCTCGGTCCTACTGCCACTCCCAGAGGCCTCCCGTGTCTGCGGGAGCACTGGCCGGGCTCTGGACACGAGCCCGGCCGCCAGGTTCATAGACCACTGGAGGCTCCCCTTGCCCCATTCTAGGCCCCTGCACCATGCCTCGGCCTTGCTGCCCTGTGGAGCCTCTAGAGTGGGCAGCCGGAACCCCAAGCAGAGTGGTGGGGGGGCCTCTCACTTCTCCAGCCCTCTTCTGAGAGAGGCCGGCTCTACTTGGGGATTTTCTGTCAGCCTTCCCTCCTTACAGCCCATTCTGAGCACTCAGCGAGGACCCAGAGCTGGACAAGGGGTCCCTGGGGCCCCGCCCCTCCCGCTCTGCGCCGGGGGCACTGAGTTCAACTACTGTAGGTTCCTTGGCGTCCTCAGCTCCGAGATGGCTCTGAATCCCGATGTCGTAGCGGACGGGCTGCGTTCCGGCGGGCGCAGTCGGAGAGGGCCAGCCAGCGCCCACTCTCCCCATTTGGAAGGCCCCTCCTTGAGCACCTGGCCAGACACCGGACACAGCATCTGAGCCAGACTTGATGTCTGCTTGGACACGGACTGAGGGACAGGGACAGCCCTAGCCTCTGGCTTGGGGAACAGAGCTGGGGCACTGGGCTGACCAGGGTTCAGGAGAGGGGTCAGCCGCGCAGGGGAGTTCCGTGCATGTCCCAGAGGGAATCTGGGGGAGGAGGCCGAGCACAGAACAGTCCGTGGGTTCTAGTCTGACTTTAAGTACAGGCTGGGAAGTGACGGCACGTCCCAGTGGGTCTCTGCTTGTGGGGCCCCGGAGACCCTGGGCGGAGGCTGCCTTCTGGGGAAAGCAGGTGGCGGAACAGCAGTTTCCAAATTTTCTCTCTCTCTAGCTGGAAATGGAAAATGAGGGCAGGTTTCCCGAACCTGCAGCACGAAAGCAACGTGATCACGCCTTCCCATAAGCCTCAGAGACCACTGCAGCCTGGAGAGGCAGGGACACCCTCTCCCTGGGACAGGCGACATCTGCTGGTCACTGTGTCCCCACCGTGGTCACTGTTTGGGTCTGACTCCAGGGTGGATGGAGCTGGCCTGAGGCAGGACAGACGCTCCGGCAGAGGGATGGGGCGGGGCGGGGGCAGCATCGGGCATAGGAGCCTGCACCGCCGCGCTTCTGACAGCGGCCCCCACGAAGCAGATGAGCCAGCGAGAACGCGGCCTTGTCCAGGCCATTTTATTTAATAAAATTTTACAAAAGTCAGTGCCTTCGCCAGAACCAGAGAAAGCCTGCTGGGAGTCAGAGGGGAGGGCCGGACACAGAGAGAGGCCACCGGATGGGTGCTGGCGCAGGGAAGGGCTCCCAGGGCCTTGGCGTCCCCCTGCCCCAGGTGTGACAGTAACGTGCTCCGGACCCCGAGTGTGTGGACGCCTGCCTCCTGTGGACAGTCCCAGCTGACCGCCAGGCCAGCCTGGTGTGCTCCTGGTGGCCACACAGGCAGCCAGGCCTGGGGTCCCTCCCCAGGCGGCCACAGGGGCCAGCAGCACCTGCACCGGGTGGAGGCCACCAGAGCCACCTTGGTTCACGTCAAGCTGGGGCAGAGCTCCTGGGGATCTGGGGCACCCCCTTCCTATTGAGACCGGCTCTGCCGAAGGACCCACTCTTCTAAAGGGGCCAGACCCCAAGGTGCACCAGCGGGCACGCACGGCTTCCCGCACGGCGTCCCCAGAAACACGCCCACGGAATAGTTCTGGTTTCCAGCACCAAACCAAGCCGGTAAAAAAAGTATAATTCCTCATAAAAATACAAAGTTCTCCTGTTTTAGCAAACGTCACTATTAAACAAGGTCATTTTTAGTTTACGTGGATTGAACATCTTTTTCCACGGAATTGTGATGTACTGCCCGTTTCTGGGTAAGGGGGTCTTCAGAAAGACGCTGCAGGCAAGCAGGCCCCCCTGTCTGCTGCCAGACGTCCCGGGGAGCTGACGGGAAAGGAAGGGCATGGCATGGTCAGGGCCTCCTGAGGCTGGCTTGCTGGCCCTGCCGCTCGGGCCTGTGCAGCTTCCTCCCCTCCCACGGTCGTGCGGTCAACACAGAGATGCACGGGACAGAGCGGACAGCTCTGTGGCCTCTCCCAGGGCTAAGCGGGCTCCACGCTGGCAGGACGGCTGTGCCGTGTGCCCAGGGCCATGCAGGCCTCCCCATCCCTAAGTGACCCTATGACCCTGGCCTGAGGGCCTAGGTGGGGTTCCAGGACCCGTCCTGCTCTTGTCTGCAGTGTCCACGGACGTCCACTACCAGTGCCGCGCACATTTCAGTGTCTTGCTGATCTAAGATGGTCCCTGCCTGCACTTCTAGAAGTTCCCACCTCCTGCTCTGTGGGGTTTCCCGTAGAGCAGAGGGACCAGCATGCCTGGAGATGGCCCTGGCCCCGGCCGGATGACAGGGGGCCCATACTGTCCACACCAACCATCAGAGCACACCTTGGTAGTGGACGCCCCCCGGTGCCACTGCGTTCCTGGGGCAGGGGTACAGGCAGAGCAAACCCCACCTGTGCTCCAGGTCCTGGGCAGAACAGGCCCCTCCAGACTGGGCACTGCTGGCCACGAGGGGCAGGTGCCCCCACTCCCAGGAAACACTGTGCCCTGGCCTCAGAAGAGGACACCTGCCCCTCACGTGCACCTCTCTGCCGCTCCCCCCGCCTGCCTGCTTCCCACCAGCCCTGCGGGGGCCCTGACAGCTGCTCACATCCCAGCGCCTGGTGCTGCCCGGCCTGCCCCGGACGGCGGCTGCGCTCCTTTCCCCCGAGTCTGTGGAACTCAGGGAGCAGGTGTCGGCACGCAGACCCGCGCGGCCCCCACAGCCCAGGCGTCTCCCGGGGGTGGGTGGCGATGACTCACCTCGGTCTGGATCACGGCTCTGCAGGGCTGCAGAGAGAAGGCAGGCGCGCCCAGGTCGTCAGACCGTTTGAGGTCAGAACATTCCAGAATGTGACCCAGGTCTCCAGAAGGGTTCTAGTGAGACAAGCCACTGTCACCCGCCGGGAAGGTCGATAAAGGATGGCTTTCTCTGCGTCTGCCTCGTGAACCCGGACCCCTCTGGCACATCCTACTGCTCAACGGCCACATGCCATGACTCGGTGTCCGCAGGGTCAGGCAGCCGGCTGGCCCCCGCCCTCCGCTCACCCGGCTCCCGGCCATCCCTGCCCTCCAGACCCGCAGGGCCCTCCACCTCCTCAAGTCCGCCCCCACCTCAGGGTGAGCCGTGCTCCCCAGCCTGGCTGAGCCGAGCTGGCCCACCTTCCGCCTCCTGTCCAAGCTGCCCGTCCCCTTCCCCACCCTCCTGGCTGCTTTTCTGGCACAAACACAAAGGCAGGGCAGCCGCATCAGGCCCCTCTGGCCCCTCCCACCCCTCCCGTCTCTCCCGGCTGGCCCTGGGTGCTCCCTCGGCCCAGCGGCCATCCCAAGACCGGCCATCAGGAAGGCCTGCCAGCCCCTTCTGGGTTTTCCGTGTTTGAGAATTTCCACGACAGCAACAAACAGGAAAGGATCTTTGTGGACTTGACAGCCAGCTCCGCATACAACCTGCATTTTCTCTTGTAACCCCTGCCACGCCTCTCGCCCACACCTCCCTGCGCCCACTCTGCCGCTTCCAGCCTCAAGCGCAGGGGACCCACCTGGTGGCTGGCCTCACGCCCGCGCCCGCACCTGCCGCTCCTCGCAGGGCCCCCTCCTCCGCCCTCCCCCGGGAGCCCGGCCGCCCCACAAGCTGCCTCGGCCCCTCCCTCACCAGGCGCAGAGGGCGGCGCTGCACTGGACGCCTGCACGGCCT
The DNA here is from genome assembly GCF_011764305.1 of Mustela putorius furo. Classification (NCBI taxonomy): domain Eukaryota; kingdom Metazoa; phylum Chordata; class Mammalia; order Carnivora; family Mustelidae; genus Mustela; species Mustela putorius. Next base: position 52,350,750 of record NW_025421290.1, on the reverse strand, counting down.
GCCCCGACCAGACCCCGCCTGCGACGCCTCATCCCCGCAGCACCCCCACAATGCGGTCCATGTAGGCGGCTCCCGTGGCCCCGGGGTGCCGGCAAAGTCTCCGTGGAGCCCCCAGTGGCGCCCGGCTCACCTTCTGAGCAGCATCTATTCCGAGAACGAGGAACAGGTTCTCCTGGCAGCGGGACCCGCTCCAGGGGCAGCGAGAGGCCGACGCGCCGTCTGGGCTCTGCAGGGCTCTCCAGAGTCTGCGGGACTCAGGGCTGAACAGAGACCCATTCGTTAACGGCTGAGCGGGAAGCCTTCCAGACGGACGCCGAGGGACCTGCCCCAGGGGCTGTGAGGACAGAGTTCTCCCTTCCAGGCCGGCTCACGTGTTGCTGCCCCCTGAGTACCCCTGCACCCCCGTCCTCCTCCCCAGGGAACCGGAGCGGCCGAGCGGCTCCTCAGGGGACAGACCCTCCCCGAGGCCCAGTACTTTGCGGTTTTGTTCCTGATGGTCTTGCGGACCACGAGCTGCACCGGGGGGCCACAGGGACACTCGGAAACTAGAAGCGGGGCAATGCTTAGGGGATGACCACTGGGTGTCCATCATGCACCGTCCATAGCTGCGAGCCACTCCCCAGCGGCCGCGTGCCACCAGGGCGGCTAGCGCGGCTCCTACCACGGAACGGAGGGTGTGCACAGGAGGGGCCACGCTAAGTGCCCACAGCATTTGCAAGTCGTCTTCCTGTTTTCACACCCTGAAGTCACAGCCACCTCCTGTCACACCACAGTGTCCAGCCCTGCTGGACCTGACGGCCAGGACCACCTGTGTCTCCGCGTGTCTGCGGCTCCTGCTCCCACCAGAGGCCCTTCTGCCTGCTGATCCGGGCCACACCCTGGGGAAGCGCTGTATCCAGAGAGCCCTCTGGGCCACGGTGGTGACAGCCTTCCGGGGTTCAGGCCTCTGTCCCCCCAGGCCCCTGCTGGGGGAGGTTCCCTGGCTTGGACCCCAGCAGTAGCCCTGCCTGGACCCAAGGCCAGAGCCCAGAAGGGCAGTCTGCAGAACTCCCTGACAAAGAGAACACGGGTCAGGGTGGCCAGCTCAGCCCCTCCTCCTGTGGCCTGGGCCCCGCAGACCTCAAGCCGACCATGCCGCCCCCCCCAGCTGAGCTGCGCCTGTTCTGCCAGCGCCCAGTGAAGGTGCGTCAGAGAACGCAGCCATCCGCGGGCCTGCGTCTGTGGTTTCCCAGACAATGAGCCCCGGGGACCATCAGCCTTGCCGGCAGCAGCAGATGCGCTCAGGCAGGCTGGCCCTGTGGGTTCAGACTGTCCCTCGGGGGCACTGGTATGTTTCTCTGTGGCTGAGGATCAGGCAGTCCAGTCCTCCGGGACCAGCACTGACTCGGAGACACGAGGAGCTGGCGCCCCTGGTCTCCCTTGATCCAGGTGAACACAGCTCTGAGGGCGACCACGGCCAGAGCATCAACCCATGCTGCCCGGTCCTTGAGGACCCCACGACACCAAGGTTGTGGGGTCTTTGGGACAGACAGGCTCTCTCTAAAAGGCCACTTGGTCAACTGAAGTACAAACTCGGACTCACTCTAAGAACCCAAGTTCATTACCACAGCTGCTGTCCAGATTCCCAGCCGGGCGCTTCTAAGATGCGGTTCAAGGGGGAGACGCCGTCGGTCGCCTGGGGGACTGGTGCGTCTTGAAAAACACACGGGAACACATCCTCGGAGCTGTGTGGAGGCTGGAGGGAGAGAGAAACGCACGTCAGGTCACCTTGCTGCCGGCAAGGGGCAGATGACACATGCAGACGATCGTGCCCTCACAGCTGCTGTAGCGTGGCCCACTTGCCCCCCGAAGTCTCTGCTCTGCACGCTCCTGTGGGAAGCCCAGAGCGTGGCGGGCGGGCTTCGGGCACGGCACCCACAAGCTTTGTCGGGGACACACGAGACAGCGGCACCTGATAAACACATTAGTGTTTCCCGTGTGTCAGCCGGTTGAGAAGGCTGTCCACACGGCGGTCAAGGAGGCCTTTCCTGGGCGGAGACCTGAGGTCGGAAGGTCTGGAGTTAACTTGAAGGGCCGGAGTGAGGGCTGTCTGAAGTCTGGCAGGAAGTGACAGGAGTGCAAACCAGGAGGGGAGGGCGGGCGTGCACAGGGGGCAGGCTGGAGGGGAGGGTGGGTGTGCAAGCTGGGAGTGCGGGGAGCCCCGAGAGCTGCTGGAGGCACGCGTGTGTGTGCGGCATATATGCATGTCCATGCAGGGCTATTTTCTGTCGTCACCTAGTGTCTCTTGCGAAGTTCACATCATGGTCAGACTGTTCCCTGATCCCTTAGCCCCACAGTCCTGTTTTCACAAGCGCACTCGCGGAGTGGACAGCGCGGAGAGCGCCTCCCGCCAGAGGTCCAGGGCACACAGCCGGCTCAGGGAGCAAACGTTCATCCCCAGAACCAGTTAACCCTTTCCTCTCATCCCTTCCTCTGACTCCTTCTGTTCTTATGGTGTTTGGGGGCTTGGGGTGAGCCCTTGGGAAGAGACGGCAGAGAAACAGGAGCAAGGGGAGGAAGAGGAAGAAAAGAGGCGTCAGATGCGTCACTGCGCGTCTGTGCAAGAGGCGGTCGGGCCAAGAAGCGCCGTGCGGAGACGACGGGGCGGGCGGACTCTCCTGGCCAAGTCCAGGGCCCGGTCGCCACACACAGGCTGGAAGGGACTCTAGAGGGTGAGGCTTTCTGAGTAAGGAGCGTGACAGTTTGGACCAAAAGCTCCTTCCCGGTGTGCCCTGAAGGGAGCCGGGAAAGTGGGCTGGCGCGGGGAGCGCTGCGCACACCAGCATCCGCTCCTGAGTGGCCCCCCGCGTGGTCCAGCCTCCCTCCCTGGCTCAGGAGGACAGCACAGCCAGCCGCACAGGCGGGCCGGGGCCAGGACAGCAGCAGACCCCCTCCCGGGCCGGCCCAGCGAAGCGGAGGTCCGCTGCGGAAATACCTCACGAGGTGCGCCGCCCGCGGCTCCTGGCACCCCAGGCCCGCGCTGGGCAGGCTGGCGAGCACCGCGCTCCTTTTGGGTAGAAGCCACTGTCTGCCGCCGAGGACGCGGGGGTCGCTCCGGGCGCTCCAAGTTTGGGGAGAACTGCTCAGACTGGGCCGAAGCGTCCCGAAAGCCTTCAAACTCCCCCCAGGCGCTGCCGGGCTCCGCGGGGTCCGGGCCTCGGGCCGGGCAGGGGGAAGGGCCCTCGCGCGCCCCGGAGAGGCGCTCCCCGCAGCGCCGCTGCGCGCCTGCCCCTGCCCGCCCCCCGGGCGCCCTGCTCGCGCCGCGCCCCTCAGAAGCGGGGCGCAGGGAGACGGGAGCGGCGCCTGCTCCCGCGGCGGGGTCGCTCGGACTCCCGCGGGGAGGGGGCGCCTGGCCGGGCGCGGCGTCCCGCTGCCGCTGGCCCTGCATGTCGGAGCCGCGCGGGGCTGCACGGGGCGCGGGCGCGGGGCTGACGGCAGCCCGGGGCGGGGGTCCCCGCGAGGGCCCGGCCTGCGCCCCCGGCCCGCACCCACCGCGGCTCGCTGGAGCAGCGCGCGCCGCCGTCCCCACGCCCGCCCGTTGCCCGGCAACGGGGCTCGCCGGCCCCCGCGCCCCGCGACCGACGCCATGACGTCAGCGCGCCGGCCCGCCCCGCCGGGCGCCTGCGTGCCCCGCCGCACCCCCACCCCGGCCCTCGCCCTCCCCCTCCTGCGAGCCGGGTCCCGGGTTCCTTGGAGCCCGGACAGCCCTCCCCGCTGCCCCCCGCTGCCCCCCGCTGCCCCCGGCGCCCGGGGCAAGGCCACTGCCCGGCCCGCCCCCAGCTCGCTCCCGGCCCCCGCGGACCCTTCCCCGCGCGCCCCCAGCCGGCCCGCGGACCCCCCGGGAGGCGTGCGCGGGACTCCAGCGTCGCAGAAGTGCCCGCAACCCCGGTCCGCACCCCGGTCCCGGCCCCTCCGTGCGCCCACCCCTCCACCCTGTGACCTCCTCGGGCCCCTCCTGTGGGCACGAATCACCCGCTCTCCTTGGTCCTCGCCAGCCCAGCTACCGAAAATCGTAATTTTGAGAATTACCAGATGAGATCATCCCTGACCCCTGGACAGCAGGCTCCTGTCCCTCCTGGGCTTCCTGAGGGTACATCGGCCAGCACCACAGTGCGCAAGCAAAGCAGTCCGACTGCCCAGCTCTGGGCGGACACCCGGGTGACCCTGCGGGAAGGGCGCCGCCTCTCCCGCCTGCATGTCATCCCAGGGACAGTGCCGGCATCCCAGGGACAGTGCCGGCATCCCAGGGACAGTGTCGGCGCTCGGACCCCCCTCCTCCGTTGTGCCTGCTGTCCTCCTAGTCCAGGGAGCAGGACAGGGGTAGAAGCGTTGTCCTCGTGTACAGGTGGGGAAACTGAGGCCCAGGCCCAAAGGCCACGTGAGAAGTGTTGCTGGGGTTGGAGCCAGCTCTGGGGAGCTCCGGAGTTCCTCACACCCAGTCTGGACGGGCCTCAGCAGACAGTGGCGCTGTGACCTTCAGGGTGCGGGTGGGCTGACCTGTCTTACTAGCTGTGGTGGCTGAGTAATGCTGCCCAGAAATGGCCACATCCTGTCTTCAGAATCCGTGAATATGGGACCCTATGTGTTCTACGAGGCATTTTACAGACATGATTACGTCAAGGCTTTTGGGGTGGGGACAAAGTCCTGGGTTAGGCGGTTGAGCCCGATGCCCTGAGGAGGAGGAAGCAGGGGGTCAGGGTCTGGGGAGCCGGAGAGACTGAACCAGAGGCCCCAGTGATGCGGGACTCCCAACAAAGGGATGCAGGACCCCCCAAGAACCTGAAAAGGGCAAGGACGTACACCTGGCCAGAAACCCCGGAAGGAATACGGCCCCATCGAGGCCGGGAACCACAAGGGAATGGGCGCGCCGGGGCGAGCCACTGTGCAGTTATGTTACCGCCCTCACGGGGAACACACAGACTTGGGTGCCCTCCGGCTGCTGAAAACGTGCTGCCTCGGGGGGGCCAAGACCCCGAGGAGGTGGCAGAGGTGATCTGATGTAGGGTGCTCAGCCCCGGCTGCAGTGGGGGGGGTGGGAGCTGGGGACCGGACGGGCGGCCCCTGGCTCCTCCTGCCGGCCACTGGGCAAACTGGGCACAAGACGCAGGGCACCAGCCGAGGGTCAGGCCTCCGGGTGGGGGGAGGTACCTGTTCAGGTTGAAAAGGCCTCACCTGCTGAGGGAGACTGGTCAGAGGGGAGCATGGTGCCCTTCAGGTGGAGTGTCCGAGGGGCCGTGGAGGGGGTGGGCGCAGTGGAGTCAGGAGGAAGAGCCCGTGGGGCCCTCCAGGCTCCTCTCGGGACACCTCAGTCCATCCCTGACCTCGGCCCTACCAAACAGGGGTGGGAGGCGGCTTCTCTGCCATCAAGCTAAGCCTCCCCGTCCCAGCCCCCAGAAGCACCCTGCTTGCCTGGGGTTCTCAGACCCAGACCACTGGGATGAGTCTGGGAGCCCACCTTCCCCAGGCTGGAGCAGGCCCTCAGCCTGGGGGAGACAGAAGCAGTTAGAGGCCGGGGGTCAGCAGACTCGAAGCCCACTACCTCCTCACCGTGTAGGGCTAAAGGAGAGGGCAGGGGGTCGCCGATGGGGTCCTACAGGCCCCCCCCCCCGGCTCTGCTGTGATTCTTGGGCCGGGCCGGGCTGGGGCAGGGGGAATGCAGAGCTATTTTTGCTCCTGGTGCAGCGGCTGCTGCACAGAGATATCAATCATTGATGCTCTGGGTGTCCCTGCTGCCTGGAGAGGCTCGGGGAGTGGCCTGCCAGGCAGGGGGAGCCCTGCTGAGGAGCCACAGCCTGTGGAGGGGGCGGCCACGGCTCCTCATCCTGGCCCCACCTGTGTCGCGCATCCTGGGCCCCAGTTCCCAGGCTCGTGGCCTTGGGAAGCTGCTGGTGAGCCTGAGACCCCCGCCCGTCAGTGAGGGCCAGGCTGACATGTGGTCTAGCATGGTGGTCCCAGGGAGGAGACTGAGCCTGTGTGTGCCCACGGGACAGGGTGTGGGGCACTGCAGAACTGTCACATGCCGCCCAGCGCTCCAAGGGTGCGAGCCTTGTAGGGGCCGGGGCGGCTGTGAGTCGGGCTTGTGGGGTAACAGCGACTCCTGGGCTATGTCCAGTGGCTGTCATCTTTCCCGGCAGGGCGTCTGTCCCTGGAGGGGCCACGGGGGCAGGGCTGTAGTAGGGTGTGACGAAGGCAGCTCCTGGCAGCTCAGGGCCCTGTGGCAGCTCACAACCAGGATTCGGCTGGGGTGGGAGGCGGTGAGGATGGGTGCGGAGTGCGGGGGAGGGACTGGCGGTGGTTGGGGGGGACGGGGGGAGGGGCAAGAGGATGGGCTTTACAGCTTTTCTGCTGGGGCCGACCCTGTAACCCTGGGGCCATCCTGGGGCGTCGAGACCTCTTGCAGGAGGGGAGGGATTGAGCAGAAGGAGGCAGGGCCGAGTCTGGTGGGCCTGGTGGGGGTGGGGGTTGGGGGCCAACATTGGGGCCATCGCTCCCGCCCCATACACAACAGCATACACTGCTGAGGCGCCAGGCCCTCCAAGAGATAAAATGGGTCCCCCAGGGACCCCCGAGGCTGCAGGGGTGAGCATAACAGGTGAGGCCAGCCTTTTGCCTGAGAGCAGGCAGGAGAGGGCACGGGGCAGTCTCTGGGACAGGAGTGTCCTGATCTGGGCCATGAGCCAATGCCGAGACAACTGCCTTGCTGCAGAGGGAGCAAGGCCCCAGCAGGGCAGTGTAAGCCCACCCAGCCTTCAGCAAGGCCAAGTGCAGGAGTGGCCCCAGAGAGGGTCCCTGGCCAGCCAGGGGTCCCAGGGACCACCCAGCCGCACAGGGGCTGGCTGAGGGCTGTTCCTGCAGTAACTGTGTGAGACCTCTGCTCAGGAGGGGCAGCTCCCTGGCCTTCCCCCCAGGCCCCATCATCCCCCTCCCCGCAGAGCTGGGAGGAGCCAGCCTAGCCCCAGGGGCATCATGGTGGACTATGTCGCATGGAATGAGGCCATTTCACTTGGACAGGGAGACAGGGTCCACACAACTTGGCCAAGTTCACTCACCTAGTGGCGCAGGGGGACACAGAACTGGGTCTGTGTCCTAAGGTCCCTGATTATAAAAGTGGTGCTTGTTCCCAGGCCCCCGCTTCCAGACTCACATACACAGATGGGCAGGCCAAGATCCCAACAGATCTGGACAGATGTGGGACACAGCCGGGGACACAAAGAATGCCCCCTGCCTGCACCCATGAGCGACGGACTCCCAGATGGACAGAGCGGGGCTCAGGATCTCCATCTCCAGGGCAATGCTGCCCAGCCTGCAGAAAAACCCCAGGGCAGGAGGGACAGGACTGTGCCCTGTTGTGCCACGGCGCAGTGGGGGACAGGCTGCCAGAGGATCTTCCGAGCACTGATGTGCGTGTCTGTCCAACCTGCTGCTGGCACGCTGCCCGGCTGCAGCCCAGCTAACGGGAACTGGCATGCATGAGTCATCCTGCCGGGCAGGCTCACCTGGGCCCGGCTGGCCATGCGCGTCCCCGCGGAAGCCTGGGAGCAGAGGGTGCCGGTGTGTGCCCCTGGGCGTGTCTGTGTCCTCTTGTGCCTCTCTGGGCACACGGACACACCTGTGTAGTACGTGTGGGCCTGTGTGTGCACGGAGACATATCCCAGTCCATCTGTGTCTGTGTGCAGTGTGAGTGTGCACGTCGTCTTGTGTCACGTGTGCGTCCGATGCGCTTCCCTGTGTCTAGTCCGTGTGTCTCGGTGGCCCCCTGTTGCAGCCTGTCTCTTTCTGCCCCAGGAACAGGAGCGTGTAGTGTGTGTGTGTCTGTCTGTCCGTCCCAGCAGCACTGGCACCAGTCCTAGAAAGCCCCCAGGAATGGTTCCCCCCAGTAGCTGGGCTTTTCTGGGTTTGTTCTGGCCCAGGACCCCCACCCCCAGCCCCAGCAGGACCCACAGCTCCAAGGTCCCCTTCCTCAAATTTGCATCAGGCTGGACTTCAGCTAACTCCCTGCTTCGGTGGAAACAGAGTTCTCCTGGGCCTTGCCACTCCTTGCCCATTCCCTAAGGAGGCCATCTTCTGCATGCTCCCCAGGCCGGAGCCCAGAGCCCCCCCAGCATCCCACTACAGCCCTTACCAAGGCCCTCTGGCAGCTTCTGGAACATCCTGGCTCCTTGGCTCCCTCCTCATACTGCTGCCCTGCCCAGCCCCACACACCCTCTTGCAGGCTCCTGACTTCCAGCAGCAATCCCCAGGCCACGTGCCTGGACCCCCGCTCCGACCACCGGGGTGGTCATTCCTCTGTTCCCACTGCCCATGCTCGCTGCCCTGGCCTCACTGCGCCTAATCCTCAGCCTGGGCTGTCTTACCCTGTGCTGGGCACACACGCCACTCTGGCCTCTGCACCCAGCACTCTTCCCGCACCCCTGAAGTCCCAGCTCACCCTGTCCCTTGGGAGCCTGCCAGGACCCCCGCCCCACGCATCCCCACCGCGGCGCCGCCCGGCCGGCAGAGCGCGCCTCTAGCCTGGGAGCCCCCAGGGCGGGGCAGGGCCGGCGGGGTCGGATCACAGGCCCCGCGCCCCCACGGGCTCCCGCTGCCTTGTGGCCCCCAGAGGGCCTCGCACCCCATCTTGTCACTAAAACGTCCGTCTCTGGGCTGGGGGGTAAGACCGCGGAGCGCGGGTCCGGCCGGGGGCTCGACCCCTCCCCGGGGTCGCCCGGAGTCACACGCGGGAACCCAGAAAGGCCGGCGGAGGGCGCGGGGCGGGGGCGGTCCCGGGGGCGTGGCCGTGCGGGCGGCAGCCAATGGGCTGAATGAGGCCGGGCGGGGCGGGGCGGGGCGGGGTCCGGGCGGCGGCGGGGTCCCCGGCGCGCCGGCGGGGTCCGCAGTCCGAGGCGGGCGGCCCGCGGCAGCACGAGCCGGCGGAGGCTCCCCGGCCGCCCGCGCGCCGCAGCCGAGACCCGCGACTGGACGCGACGGGCCGCCGCCGGCCCGCACCGCCCGGCCGCCGCGATGTGCGACTGTTTCCACATGGTGCTGCCCACCTGGCCCGGAGCCCCCGGCAGCGGTGCGCCTCCTCCCCGCCTGCAGCCCGCGCCCCTCGGGAGGGTGGGCTCTGCGCGGGGGCGCGCGCCGGGCGGGTCGCGGTGCGCAGTGCGGGCAGGGGTGGGGCGCCTGGGGACCGGCCCGGGGCGTCGCGCGCGGGGTGCGCCTCGGGGCTGCGCGGGGCTGCCTCCCTCCTGCCGCGCCTGGACCTGGCTCCGCTGTCTCCGTCTCTCTGGGTCGCTGACTCATCTCTACCGCTCCCTCTCGCTCCCCACCTCTGTCCCTCACGCTCCTTGCCTGTCTCCCCCTCTGTCACTGTCCCCCTGCTCTAGCCCTCTGGGACGTTGTCTTGTCCCTAGAGGCGGCCGCGTGGGGAGGGCTGCACGTGCGAGTGGGGCGTGAGGGCTGTGGGTCACCTGGCGCGGGGACCTGCTACCAGGCTCGCCCTCTGCCCTGCCTTGGGGGAGAGCAGCCTGGCCAGAATAGGACTTAGGGCTGTTGGCCTTGGTGCAGAGTCCGAGGAGGGGATGGGTGCACAGTGTGGCCACTGTGTGGCTGGGTCACTGGCTAGGTGGTGGCTACGGCAGGCTGAGACCTGAAGTCTGGGGCTTGGTGAGGGGTCCGAATGGGGTCAGAGCTCAGGCCACAGAGTACCCAGTGCTGGGCAAGGGAGGGGAAGGTGGGTGTTGCCCTCTCTCCACACCTCCGGCCGCAGAATGGGAGCCAGGTGCTTTGTTATCCGTGTGTCCCTGCACGAGGTCTGGTTCCAGAGCCTGGGTGTTTCTGCACCCCGGGGGGCAGGGTGGCGTGAGGCAGGGGCCACTCTCCCAGTGCTGGGTCAGTGATGCGGCAGCCACACCCAGGGCATCGGGCCAGTTGCCAGCGAGGGGGGCTGGGCCTTGCTGCAGTGGCGCAGACCGGACCCCACTCCTTGGGGAACTGAGAGGGAAGATGGTGATGCCGAGGGGGAGGGGCGCCCCGTGGCCTGGGCCCGCCCCTACAGCTGCAGCAGGAGCCCTCATGGTCCCTTCTGCTGCCCATTTGTCTGGTGAACACTGAGGCCTAGCTGGCCTCCTGTTTGGGCCTCCCTTGTCCCGGGGATTTTCCCTGGCCAAGCATGTGAGGATGGTGGCTGCAGTGGGCCTCCAGCCCCCTCCCCCTGGCTGTGGCTGGCCCTGGCCCACATCCCTGGGGATCTGCTGCGTCACAGGGAAAGGAGAGGGGGCAGAAGGACCTGGGGCTCCCTCCTGCATCCCACACGGGCCCATATGTTCACTCCCAGGTTACCCAGAGACTCCCAAGGTGCAGGGTCCAAGGCCATCTCGTCCACCTTCCTGCCTCGAAGAGGCCTGGTCTGGACACTCCTCCCCAGCTGAGACCCTTATTTTCTGCTTGGACTTGGGACTGGCTTCTGGGGCCAGCCCTCCTCATGCTGTGCCCACGAAATCATCAGCTCTTAGGGAATGTCAGTGGCTCTCATGGGCACTGACAGGAGACCTGCCGGATCAGAGCCGCTGGGGCTTGGGTCCACCGAGCAGATTCCCAGGCCCTCCCCCGCCCTGCACCAAGGCTGGGGAAGATGCGTTTCAGATAAGGCGCTGGGTGGGGCCGCGGGGTTGGGGTTGGTCCTGGTCCTCCCAGCCCGGTTCCTTCCTTCCAGGCCAGGGACGAGTAGGCCTTGCCCCATCCTCATCGTCCTGCCCAGTCCAAACCTGTGCCCCTGGGCCAGCCATACTAGGTCCTTCGGAGACTCCTCCCGGACCCCCCTCAGCCCCCGGGAGGAAGCGGGCACCGTCCAGCCTGCACTCGGAGGCTGCCCCCTGGTGGCTGCCCTGGGAGCACACCCGCGGGGGATCCGGCCAGCCTCAGGGCACCTTGGCCATGCCATCCCAGGGGCTTGGCCCCCAGTGCCTTCCAGGCCCTGCTGGCATGGGAATGGAGCTCCACCTGGGGGCCCTGCTCCCACTCCACTCTGTGATGGGTAACAGCCATCACACACCTTCCCTCCCCAGAGGCAGCTAGTTTCTGCACTAGCAGCACTGGGTCCTGGGCAACTGGGCTGACGGGGAGCCCCCTACTCCTGCTCTGGGCCCGTGCCCTGCCCCCGAAGCCCCTGGCTTGGCCTCAGCTCTCCTCCCATCCCCACTCTCAGAAGCCCCCACTGGGTCCAGGAAGGCCCCACCAGGAGGGAGGGTCTGCGTGGTCTCCCCTTGTGGGGGGCCATGGTAGCTTTGGGGCCCTTCCCAGGAGCACCGCAGTGTGGGGCGTCCCTATGCTGGCCTCCCTCTTTCCAACAGGGTTTGTGGCCTTGCGTGGCCCTGGCCTTAGGGCTGCAAGGGGCTTTGGGCTAGAAGTTGTGTCTGGGAACAGAAGTGGCCGTAGCTGCCCACAGCAGAGGCGGGGCAGAGAGCCGGAGCTGTGTGGTCACGGAGGCCACAGGCCGTGCGGCGGCAGGTGTCTCCGCACTGCCCGCACCGGCAGCTCTCCCCGGGCTGTCCACGTTGGCAGAGGGATGGGTCCCCCCATTTTGGAGACAGGGACACTGAATCTTGGGGCCGTGAGTCAGAGCCCTGCACCAGCGTGGGGCCTCTCTGGCCTCCACGGGTGCTGAGTGGCCACACCACATGCTTAGGGCCCAGTGGCCAGCAGGTGCAGGCGCGGCCCCCCAGCCGCCCCCTCCCCCAGTCGTCCCCCACCCTCCCGCCGAGGTAGAGCTCTGGGGCGCCCCCTGCAGCCCGAAGCGTCCATGGCAGGAGCGGGCTGCGCGGAGGGGGCAGCAGAGGGCATCCTGCGGGGGCAGCGGGACAACCCAGGCGGACTCTCCAAGCCCCACTGCTGAGGCCGACGTGCTCCATCAGCACGCTCGTTCTTCTCCCTGGGGGGAACTGAAGCTGGACCGCCTGCTGCTGCCCCAGTGCCCCCCGCCTCCCCTGCGCACCACAGTGCGTGTGTCCCCACGGCGGGGGCTCCGGCCTGGGCCTGTGGCAGGCACGCCCTCATGGCCTTCTCTCCCTCCGCCCTTGACTTGGCGAGGAACCCCCTCCTCCAGGAAGCCCTGTGGATAGCTGACCGCGGCCTCTCTGTACCCTTTCTCCCATGGCCGCCCTTGGCTGAAAGCTGCTGTGCTTCAGGCTGAGCCTGGGGCTGGCCTGCCCAGGCTGGGGAGTGGAGGTGTCAGGGGAAGGACCCAAGCATTAGCCATCGGGAGGCCCTGACTCTCACTCCAGTGAAAGCCCGGATGGCCCCAGTGGCGAGGGGCTTGGGTCCTTCACTCATGGCCTTGTCAGGGGCCCTGACCCTTGGGAGGTCACACAGGAGGGAACAGCATACCATTGTTTATCCTGGTAAGGGGAGTCAGGCACGGCTTCTGCCATTCGTCCAACCGCGGGCATGCAGAGGGGTCAGGGAGGGCTTCCTGGAGGAAGGTGCATGTGGTAGGGAGAACAGAGGAGTGCAAGAGGGCTGGGGAGAGCTTTGTCTGGAGAAATTAACAGGATGGGTCTGGGGGCACACGTAGGGGTGAAGGGTAGAGAGGCAGGGTCAGCTGTCAGGAGTGAGTTTTGTTCGGGGCAGTCTGCATGGGAAGAGTTGAGGCCAGGCAGAGGAGGAGGAGATGGAGGGGCAGAGGGCTGAGCAGGGAAGTGGGGAGAGCTGGGGCGGGGGCTCTTAGCTGGGGGCACAGTGAGACCGGGCTGTGTGACCCTGACCTCCCTGGCATGCCCCCCACACCCCCCTTGAAGGGCGGGGGCACTTTCTTCTGGGAGCCCGAGCCTCCCAGTGAACCCAGCTCTGCTTCTACCTCCAGGCTTCCCTCTGTTTGTCTTTTTTGGGAAGCCGCAGGTGGCCGGGAGCCAAGGGTCCGCCTTGCTGGGATAAATATTTACTAGTTTGAGGCACTTTCTCAAATGGAAAGGCCTGAGGGGCTGGGATAGGGGCGTGTGGTGGCGCGGGGCCTTGGGTTCCCACCCTGCTTCCTGCCCTGTGCTGACCCCAGTGTGTGTATGAGGGGGAGCGGGTGGCATGGACCACCTGTCCACAGAGCTTTTGGGAAGGACCCGGGTGCCTGAGGGAGAGCAGGCAGAGAGCAGAGGCCTGCTGGCGGCCTCCTGGACCCCACTGGGGGCTGGGCAGGAATCCCAAGAGGGACCCACAAGCCGCAAGCAGCACTCCTGCCTGGACACGGCCCCGGGTGCGGGTGTCCACTGCCAAGAGGACACTTGAGGTTCTGTGGGGAGCAGCCGGGGACAGGACCGCCTGGGGTCCTTGTCTGGGCCTCACCTGCTGGGTAATGGCATCTTGTGGGGTGGAGGGAGTGGCGGTGACTCAGCCCACCTCTGGCCAGGTCATGTCTCCGTTGTTTGGGGCTCGAGCCCCTGGCGGGCTGCTGCCCTAAGTGGGGGTTAGACCATGGGCGGCCTGTACCAAGCTCTGTCCCGCCCCCCAGCCCTGCACCTCTGTCTCTGGTTGAGGCCCATGTTTCCCAAGAGCTGCCAGCCTTGCTGGACCCCTCCTGGGGTGGGGATGAGGAAGGCCTCCCGCAGGCACTTGGCCACGGGACCACTGGCTCGAGGGGCAGCTCCCTCTCTGGCAGGCCTTACCCTCAGTGGCTCCGGCCCCCAGGGCTCCTCTGTGACACATCTCCCAGGAACGCCGTGCGTGGCCCTGGCGGCCTCCCCAGCTGATTCACTATCAGCCGGCCCTGGGCCTGCCCACGCTGACTCCGAGCTGGAGCCTGGGGTGCCCGTGGCTTTGAGCTACAACAGCCTGGGTAGTGGGTATCGGCTGGCACGTGCGGACGGCCTGGGTCTCAGCATCTGCGGTGTGGCGGGTCAGCAGACACCCGGCAGCCAGCCTGGCACCTGCCTGCCCTCCCCACCAGGCTGTGTGGGGCCCTTGGGGGCTGAGACAAGTGAGCAGAGCCTTGCCCCGGGGCCCCTGCGCGCTGGAGAGCCAGGTCTGACCCCCGTGGGACGAGACACCAGCTCAAGGGCAAGGGGTGACAGGTGGCCCCTGACTCTTGCCCCTACAAGCTCCCAGACTGGACCCAGAGCCCTGAGGCCCCGGCCTGACTCTGTGCCTTCCCAGGGCTCCCGGCTGGCTTGCCCCTCTGCAGGTGCTGCGAGACCCCATCGCCCATTGCCGGGGCGGCCGCGAGCACACGGCGCTTCCCATGGCGGGAGCCGGGGTCCGGGCTGGGAGCGCGCCCCCACTCAGAGTCCGAAAGGGGTCTGTGCAAGCCAGGAGCAGAGCCCCGTGTGGGGGGAGGGTGGGGCCGGGGGACAGGTCCCCACCTGCAGGCCGTGGAGCAGAGAGTGGGGAGGACCGGGCCGCGCCTCCCTCTGGAGGAGTGAGGTGGGGCCCGGCCCAGGCCACCTCCGCGCTCCCAGGCCAAAAGGCTGGTGGCAAGGGAGGTGGGGGTGGGGTGGGGTCCCCAGAGATGGGGATGACGGGGCTCTGTGGGTTTGGGGCCCCCAGGCTTGGGAGCGAGGTGGGGGGTGGCCCTGCTCTGGACCAGCAGAAACCTCCCTTGCAGTGGGGCTCAGCCCTGCCCTGGGGGAGGGGACGGGCTGTTGGGTGTCAGGCAGTAAACAGTTTCCAGGCGAGCACCATCTGGGACTGTGGGAGGGGGTGAGGTCACGGGCCAGCAGGCTTGGCCAGCTTTCCCGTCTCACTGTAAATAGAGTCACTTGTGACCGTTAAATTTTTAGAGAGGGAGAGGCTGGGAGAGGCCTGGGTACCGTCCCTCCTTCCGGGACGGTGGACCCGTGCGGAGCCAAGAGGGTCCGCTGACCCAGGCTGGCCAGAGCCTTCTCCTCACCTGAGAGGCCAGGTGCCCTGCCTCACTGTCCCCCACCTCCAGCTGCTCCCGGCTGCTTGTGTCCCGGTGCGGGGCCTGCTGCCCTCAGCGGTCCCCAGAGCCCCCGGCCCGAAGCTGCCTCGCTGATCCTGGCCGGGGTGCAGCTGTCCACCACCACCTCCCCGGGGCTGGGCCTGACCCTTCACTACCCTGGAGCCCCAGGCCGGGCTCCTTCACCGTGTGGGCCAGCTCCAGCCTGCTCGTGGAGTGCAGGGCGGGGCAGCTGCGGGACCCAGGGAGAGATCTGCTGATGGCACAGCCTGTGGAGTCCTGCCCGGGCCTGCCAGGACTCCTGGGGCGGGGAGGGGCCTAGGAGCAGGAATCTGCCTCCTCCCACCGGCCACCTTGGCTGCTCGCGTCGGGCTGAGTCTTGGGGGTCAGCAGGGTGGGGGACAGGAGGGAACAGGCCAGGTGGGCAATGCTCCAAGGAGCGGATGGCTCCTCGGCCCGCACCCGAGCCCCATGATGGGGAGAGGGTTCGAAATGCAGGTTCCAGGGCCTGCCCCACCGGGCTCAGCAGAGGCCCTGGTGCTTTGGGCTGCTGAGTCTGGGCTGGGGGCTGGAAGGAGGCCCCCCAGGGACATGGGCGGGGTCAGGCTGCCCCCGAGGGACATGGGCGGGGTCAGGCTGCCCCCGAGGGACATGGGCAGATGAGCAGGGCTTCCCTGAGGGCACCCAGCAGCCCAGGCCATGAGTGGGCTTGGGCTGGCCCTGCTCTGGCCTTGCTGGTCTGTGCAGCGGAAAGGGATGGCTGTGCCCCGGGCAGGGGTCTCCCCAGAGCCCAAGGGGCTGTGTCCCCCTCGCGCTGCAGATGAAGTCACGATCTGTCGCAGGACTGTCTTGGGAGGGCCTATCTACCCCTCGGGCCGTGCCTCCCCTTCCCTGCACCCCTCGCCTGGCCAGCCCCAAGCCTCTGTTCCCGCACATACCGGGAAACTGAGGCACGGGGCCCATGAAAAGCCCAGCCGGGGCGGGGGGATCGTATCTGACATCTGGGCCTGCCTACCTGTCTACACAGCAGGACTGGACTGGGCTGCGCTGGAGGGTGGTAGTGACTCAGACATCCCAAGGCAGGCGGGCGTTTCCTTTCCCAGTCAGCTGCTTGGGCTTGAGGGGGGGACAATCTGGGGTGGGGCGGGCTCCCCGGCTCCTGGAAGCGGCTGGGGGCGGGGCCTGGCCCAGCTCTGGGCCTGTGAGGGGGCTGCCCATCCCTCCGCGGGGGCGAGGAGGGGGGCTTGGCGGGACTCCAGGCCTGCCTGAGGAGGAGGCCAGGGCGGGGCCGTGGGGCGAGGGCTGTGGAGGGGAGGGACCCGGAGGGCGGCGGACGGAGCTCAGCTGGGATCTTCACTTCTGGGCAAGTTGGGAGGACGCCGACCTGGGTAAGCCACGGCAGCTGTCCTCTGCCCCTGCCCCTGCCCCCAGCCTCCAGACCCCTGCCTGCAGCCCCCTGCCCCCTGCCCCCTGCGCCCAGCCCGCAGCCCGCAGCCTGCAGCCCCCTGCCCCCTGTACCCTGCTGCCAGCGCCCCGTTGCCAGTCCCCTTCCCGGGTCCAGCCCTGGTGCGCCTGCCCACCTCACCACCCAGGAGGCCTGGGGGCCGGTGGGGCTCCAGCTGGGGCTAAACCCGGCTGTCGTCTTCTCCCTGCCTCAGCCCGAGCCCACGCCGCAGGGACAGGCCTTTAGTTCCTGGGGGCCAAGGGCTCCAGCACAGCCCCGAAGTCCCAGGGTAGGCAGATCCCTGAGGTGGGACCCTGTGGCTGGGCAGGGTCCCTCTGGGGATGCCCAATGTCCTTGTTTGGTGCACTGAGGGCCCTAAAGGTCTGGGGAGCCCAGGTTCACGGCAGGTGGCCCGTGACAGGCAGGCAGGACGTTGGGTATGGGGTTTTCAGCTTAGAGAAACAGGCCCAGGCCCACTGGTGCAGCTGGGATGGGCAGGAGGGTGAGGCCTTTCCTTTCGGCTGCTGGGCCCTCCGTAGGCCGGCACGTCTGCCTTAGCCTCTCCAGGTGCAGAAGGAGACGCGCTAAGCCCACGGCTGCCCTCCCGGTCCCACAGCTCGGTCACACCCTCAGGCTGGGTAGGGCTTGCTCCTTTCCTGGACATCTGCCTGCTCTCTGCACCAGCGTTTGTTATGCACCTACTGTGTGCGGGGCTCTGAGTGCTTGGGATCAGAGGGCAAGTGATGGCAAGGTGGCCACGCGAGGTCTGTGAGTTGGCAGGGGAGCCACAGGTGAGGAGTGCCAGGGCTGGGGATTGGGGGAAGCCTGGGCCCAGGCATCTGTGGGTGGGCTGGGCATCTGGGAGCGATGCCGGCTGATGTGGACGTGTCCTGGGTGCAGCCCCGGCAGCAGTGGGAGTGGGTGTGGGGGGGCGGCAACCCTCCCCGGCAGGCCTAGGCAGCCAGGCTAGGGCCTTGGGGACAGAGCGGGAGCTGGGCTGGCCTCCCCAAACCACGGAGTTACCTTGAGAAAGCTGGGAAGGGGTGCGGGGAGGGAGGCAGGCCCAGGCTGCTCTGGGAAGTCTGCAGGTCTCATGACCGGTCAGCCGAGCCCAGCACTTTCCTCGTGAGGTTCTAGGACAGGGTGAGGTCTGGGCGTGCTGTGCGCTGTGTGGGCACTGGGCCCTAAGCCGAAGGCCAGCGTCCCCTGAGCGGGGAGCCTGCCTTGTGGGCTCCCGCCCCCACAGCTCCCTGGGCAGCCTGGGAGAGCAGGGGGCCCCATCTGGGACTGTGCGCGGGAGCTCCAGGGAGGGGCCCAGGCCCAGGCCCACGGGTCCACGCACAGGCCCTCGTGGGCGCGCGCACACGCGCACTCACACGCACACGCGCACTCACTCACACACGCACGTGCACACTGCACACACGCGTGCGCACGCGCACACCGCACCTCTCGGCCCCCATCTGGGCCCCGTCTGCAGTTGTCCTGGTCCTCTCACAGTCCCCCAGGCCCGCCATTGCCCTGGCGACATGCAGACGTGCCCCCCCTACGGCCCCCTGGAGGGCAGCCGAGGTCCATGCAAACTCGGGTTTTGTTTGAGGAAGATGGCCCCACCACAGGCGGCCTCCTCTGGCCAGGGCCTGGCAGGAGAGTCCCCGGGCAGGCCTGGAGCCCCCCGGGCGGCAGTGAGTGTGGGGAGGGCATCCTGGCCAGCGCCCCCCGTTCTGCCCCCTCCTCCACCTGGCCAGTCCGCACACCTCCCCACCTTGGCTCTGCCCTCTCTCCAGACGCGCTTCCTTGAGACCCTGCCCCAGAACGACCCCCTGGTCTGTGGAGTGCAGCTGTTGGGAGCGCAGACCCCCGTCCCTCATTGGGAGGGCTCGGGCGCTCTCCCCCAGGGTGCGTAAGGCCTGAGCCCTCATGCCAGCCCCGGCGGGCGCTGGACACGGCAGTAGTGTCTGAGGCCCTGAGGGTCAGGGTGGGGGCCTGCGCCGAGCAGCGGGACGGGGCGTGTGGGAAGCCCCCGTCCTCCTCTGCCAGGTGGGGCTTGGGTTCGCCATTAGTCATTATTCGAGGTGACCGCCCCGGGCTGCCTGCAGAGCCTGTCTGTGGGGCCGCAGCGGGCAGGGGGCCGGGTCAGGCTGGCGGGTCACTGGTCAACAGCCATGCGCTCACGGCGGCGGGGGCGGCGGTAGGGGCGGGGGGGGAGGGCCTTGGCTGATGGGGACAGATTGGACGATGCAGTGGGGGATCCTGGGCTGCCTCTTCCCCCTTCCCCGGGGAGCAGGTCTGAGGCTGGCAGGCTCTGGGCAGCTTGGCCCCACAGCAGGCAGGCACGGTTTCCTCCTTCCTGTTTGTGCATCCTGGGCCCGGTGCTGGCCAGTGGCCCTCCCGCCTGAGGGGGGCACAGAGGGACCCAGCGCTTGAACCACAGCCTGCGTCCTCCTAGTGCTGTGGTCTCCGGGAACTGAGTGCGGAGCAGGTCCCGCTGCCTCCTGGAGCCTGCTGTTCGCCCCGCGGTGGGCGAGGGACACGGGGCGGGGGTGGTGGCGGTGCGGGGCCACAGCGGGGCTGGTGGCCGGAGCAGCGCCAGCACCAGCGGGGGGACCCCCCGGCTCAGGTTCCTGGCTGCGGGGCGGGGGGTGGGAGGGGGAGTGGCCCTGCCTCCACGCTGCACCTTGGCCTCGACAACCGAAATGCCTCTGGAGTAGATCTGGGGGTGCAGGTTCTTGGGGCCGGGGATCCCTGCTCCACCCCGGATGCTTCCACTGTGGTGTGGGGTCTCCCACCCCCCAGTTCCCCAGCACGGGGCACCTAGCTGGAGGCCCCGCCTGGGGTCCCCTTCCCAGGCCAGCGGGGGTGGGAGGCGGGACTGGGTCAGGGGACCACGCCTGCCTGCCTGCCGGGAGAAGGAGGGGGCGGTCACCCGCCCTTGTTGTGTTGTCTGACTCACAGAAGCTGCAGCCGGCCGGCTGGCTGGCTGCGGAGGATGGTCGAGAGCGGGCGGCCGGGTCTCTGGGCAGGCGGGGAGCTTGGCAGCTCTCTCCAAGCCCCTCTGCCAGTGGGGCTGCCTGAGACCCCCCACCTGCCGGCCAGGGCCCCACCCCAGACCAGACCCTCCTCCGTGCAGCCCCCACTGCTGCCCGTTGCCCGAGGGCGGGGCGCCCACCTCTTTCGGACTCAGCCCTCCCCTGCACCCCGCCCCCCGGGGGTGAGCCACCTTGGGCAAGAGGCTTCCCCCGCTCCAGGCCTGCTCTCACGTCTGGCTGCTTACACACAGCCCGCCCGCCGTGGGCAGAATTGGAGCGAAACGGAGGCCTATAGCCGGGACAAGAGGCGGGGTCTGGAATCCGAGGGAGGGACTTGCTCCCGACTCTCCGCTCCCCATCTGGGCAGTCGCCCTGGGGCTTCTGGGTGGGCACAGCAGCCCTCAGATGTCCCTAAGGAATTCAAGGCCTGGAGAGGGACCGGCGTGTTCGGGGTCACGCAGCAGCTTGGCCGGAGAGTAGGTACCCAAGCCACACGGCTGTGGGGGCTGGGCCTCCCCTATCTGCTCCGCAGGGACAGGGGCCTGCCCCGTCCCCCAGGCTGGGTGCCCACCCCATGGGGCAGGGACTCGCTCCTCCCACGTGGCGCCCTGCTGGCTGCAGGGGGCTGGGGGCTTGGTCCCTCATCACCGGCAGTGTGGGCCTCAGCAGAGAGGGCGTCCCCAAGCCCAGGCCCACGTGCCAGAGCTGGTGTCCCTCCCTGCTGTGTCTTCGTGGAACATGTAGCCCAGTTCCGGGGGGTCGGGCTGGAGTTGTGTTTGTGGAAAGGTGGTGAACAGGCGGTGACTGTCGGGTCGGGACGGAAGCATGCAGACGGCCGACTTCTCCCCGCGCCGGCCCTGAGCTTCTCAACAGATGGGTCTAGTTCGTCGGGCTGTTCGGACTCATTGGCGTGAAGCTGACCATTTCCTCATTTCAGTTTCATGGAGAGTTTCAAAAATTCTTTCTTGAGAAGAGTACAAGTTGTACAAATTTGAATGGCAGGGAGAGGGAGAGCGAGCGTGTGCACAAGCAGGGGGAGGGCAGAGGGAGAAGCAGGCTCCCTGTGGAGCAGAACCCTCGGATCATGACCTGCACCGAAGGCGGTCGCCTCACCGACGGGGCCCCCTGGTGCCCACAGGTGGGCACTTCTGTACCCGCCTTTGGGGAATGCATTTTGTCGGTCGTGTCCGCGGGTACAGAGCTGCTTGGCCATAGAGTGGACCACTCAGCTTCCAGGAGACGTGCCAGGCTCTTTCCCAAAGTGGTCGTGCCAGGTCACCCCACACGCGCCTCAGGATGGGTGTTCCATGGTTCGCCCCCCAGGCAAGACAGCAGCCTGCGGCAGGTCAGCCTCGGTCCTTTCCTCCACTCCTGTGGGGGCGGCGGGGAAGGGCACCTGGTCTGCGGCGGGGCCTAGGCCGGAGGGCGGAGGCGTCTCTGCCCGCGGGGTCCTCCTGGCCTTGTCCCCGCCACCCGACACGCTGCGCTCAGGTGCTAATTGACCACTAGATGTCTTCTTTGGTGAGTTGCCTTTCCAAGGTTTTCTTGCCCATTTTCCTATTGGGTTGTTGGTATTTTCCTTTCGGTTGGCAAGAAATCTTCGTACTTCTCAGGCAGGAGGCTTCGGTTTGGTTAGGCATGTTGCGTGTCCCTGCCCAGCGCATGGCCCAACGGCCGACTCCCGTGGCGCTGCCTTTTGATGAGCTGAAGCTCTTCAAGTTACTGTGGGCCAGTTCTCCACCGAACCTTGTCGGCCTGGCCACTTGCGCGCGATGCAGAGGAATTACTGTCCCACCCCCACCCCCAAGGTCATTTCTGTTTATCTTCTGGAAGCTTTATGGTTAAACCTTCTGCTTTGGTCCTATAATCTGCATGAAATCAGTACTTTCTGTGGCTGGTATAGGGTTGAGATTAATATTTTTCACATGGATAGTCACCAGACCCACACGAGTAACTGAAAAGATCATCCATTTCCCACGGCTCTGCATCTGTGAGTTTGGTTCTGGGATCTTTGATCTGGTCTGTTGGGTTTTGTTTGCATTTTCCTGATGGCTGAGGAAGTTGTCCATCTTTTCTAGTGCACATCAGTATATTTTCTTTTGTCAAGTGTCTGGTGTCTGTTCAAATCTTTTGCCCATGTTTAATTGAGGTGGGCTTTTTTTTTTTTTTTTTTTTTTGGTCTTTATCTATTGATCTGTCAGAGTTTATCTGGAATGCAAATCCTTTGTCCGATCTAGGCACTGCTTTTTCATTTTCTTTTTTTTTTTTTTAAGATTTTATTTATTTATTTGACAGACAGAGACCACAAGTAGGCAGAGAGGCAGGCAGAGAGAGAGGAGAAACAGGCTCCCCACGGAGCGGAGAGCCCGATGTGGGACTCGATCCCAGGACCCAGGATCATATCCTGAGCCGAAGGCAGAGGCTTTAACCCACTGAGCCACCCAGGTGCCCCGCTTTTTCATTTTCTTAAGAATGTCCTTCAAGACCAGAAGTATTTAATTATGATGACATGTAATCTATCACATCTTCTTTTGTGGGTCACACCCTTGGTCTCAGAAAACATTGCCTCCCCAGGGTGGTGAAGAATGTCCCCTGTGTTTTCTTCCAGAGGCTTATAGTTTTGCATTTTACATTTATCTCTGATTCATTTTGAATTCATTTTTATGTGTGATGTGAGGTGAGAGTCAATGATTTTTTTTGTTGTTTTTTATTTTTCAAACACATACCCCATTGTCCCAGCACCTTCGTTGAAAAGACGATCATTTTTCTATTGAAATAACTTGGTTACTTTGTCAAAAATCAATCAAATGCACAAAGTGTGGGGGTTACTCTGGACTTTCTGTTCTGTTTCATCGATCTTTTATATTTATATCATACTGTCTTGATTCCACGGGGGATCAGAGAAAATACCTAGCATGATTTCAATTGTTTTAAACTTACTGAAACATTTTATTTATTTTATTTTTTAAAAAGACAATTTATTTCTGAGAGAAAGAGAGAGAGTGAATGACAGGGCCAGAGGGAGAGAGAGAGCTCAAGCAGACTCCTTGCTGAGCGTGGAGCTGAGATCATGACCTGAGTGGAAACTAAAAGTTGGATGCTCAACCAACTGTGCCCCCAGGTGACCCACCTTTTTTTCTAAACTTACTGAGACAAATAGTCTATTTTGGTGAATGTCTTGTGCATGTGGGAGGAATGTGGATGCTGCTGTCAGCAGGTGGACGGGTCTCCAACTGCCAGTTTGGTCTCCCTGATTCACGGGTGGTTCACCTTTCTTACCTGTCCTAGTTTGTACCCAAGGGAGTGTTGGGCTCTCCTGCTATCACACGGATTTAGGTGTCCTGTCAGTGTGGCCATCTTTTCTGTTTGTAACCTCTGTTATTAGGTGTATACAGACATAAATATATTGCGTTTTTTTATTAATTATTCCCTTTTTAAATAGGGTTATTTATTTGAGAGAGAGTGCACAGTGGGGAGGGGCACAGGCAGAGGGACAGAGTCTCAGACTCTGTAAACATGTGGACCCCGACCCAGAGCTCGATCTCAGGACCCCGAGAGCATGACCTGAGCTGAAACCAAGAGTCTGACGCTTAGCCGACTGAGCCACCTACGTCCCCCAATCCCTTTTATCATTACAAAATGTTAGGATGGTTAGTGCGTGATGTATACTTTTCTTTCCTTTCACTTGACCTATCTATATCTTTACATTTATAGTCCATTTCCTGTGAAGAACGTAAAAATAGGTTTTACCTCTTTAAATCATTTCTGACAATCTCTCTCTTTTGATTGGAATTTTAAGTCCCTATATAGTTGATGTGATTGTCAACAGGATTGGTCGAAATCCCACCATATTGCTGACGGCTTTCGATTTTATCCTCGGTCCTCTCTCCCTCTTTGCTTACCGTGTTTTAGGATTCATGAAATTCATTGACACATATATAACTGTTCAGGAATATACATTTTATATGTAGATACACACGTACTGTGTGTGCTTACAGATAATGTGTGTTTAGGCTCCATCCCATGCCCACTGTTGGCTTATCAGCTCTGCGTCTTCTTCAGTGGCTCCTTTATGGTTAATACTGGGGACTCTGCACCTATGGCGGTATACTGCCTCGCACGTAAGGTAAGAACTTTACAACTTTATGGCAACTTCTATCCCCTCAACCCCATCCTCCAAATTATAGTCTTCGTAGCTTTACTTCTACACGTGGTAAATTTTATATTTTGTTACTTTTGTTTTGTGCAATTAATTCCATTTTTCTTTCACAGCATAATAGAGGGATACTTTATTGACAGTAAAACCCACCCGTCGGGAATGTACAGTGCAGTCATTCTTAGTAACTTCATGAAGTTGTGTGACCATCTGCACGATGCACTTCGGGGACATTCCCATCACTGCAGATTCCCCTGGGCCTGTGTATGGTCCACGCCTGCGCCCGGCTGTAACCCTAGTGACATTTACTTCTGGTAAAATACAAAAACTCGACCCGACATACGTGCTATCCTCCCCCCCTCTTGCTGCGGTCATCACGTTCGGAACGCATCTATATGTGTGGTCATCCCGACGAGGGGGCCCTGGGATGACTGCCTTCCCTGGGGAGCAGAAGGACTGGCCTGTGCACTGAACCCTGCCCACTGCTCGTTTGGGCAGTTAAGTCTGTTGCAACGGTCATATGGCTCATTTTTGTCAGCACGGCCACTCCTTGGCCACAGTTCACGTGGCCTGCGAAGCCTAAACTATCCCCTCTCTGGCCGTCTACAGGAAAACTTTGCCTACCCTTGCCTCCTACAATCTTGTGACTTTTAAAGCAGTGAAGACATGGACGGAGGAAAAACGTCTTTATAGTGTCTGATGTTCGCCCACGCGTGCGGCATGGAGCACATTCTCTGGGTCCTCCCTGCGGACTCGAGTTAGCGTCCAGCAACCTCACCTTTTCTTCAACGCTGCCGGTGTGGCAGGCGCCCCAGCGGTGGATTCTCCCCGTCTTTACTCATTTGTGTGTCCCTCCGTTTGCCTTTCCCTGTGCGGGATGGTGTGCTAGACCCGGACATCTAGCTTCCCCGTGTTTTCCCTTCAGCACTGTGAGGGCGTCCTCCGGGTCCCGTGGCCCCTGGGGCACCAGGGGCTGATTGGGCCGTCCTGCCCTTCCCGTGCGACTCATGTTTCCCTTGTTGCTTTGAAAAATCTCCCCTCTCGCCTCCGTTCGGACTGTGACGGGTCGGGTCCGGACCCCGCTGCCACGGCTTCCAGCCGCCCTCCTCCTCTCTCCCTCGCTGCCCCCACCCGTGCCCCTCTCTCTCCCGGAGACCCAGGCCGCGGGAGTGCTGATGGGCTGACTGTGTTCCCACACAGCTCTCAGGCACTGCCACTTCCTTGAATCTTTTTTCCTCTTTTCTCAAAATGGGTTAATTTCTATTAATTTACAAGTTTTGCGATGCTTTCTCCAGGCGTGTCAGTTCTGCTCCTGAGTCTCTGTAGTACATTTCCAACTCCAGAATTTCCATGTAGCCCTTTTGCAATTTCTGTTTTTTATGACAATGCCCTTCGCTGAGCCACAGCATTTTCTATCTCGAGTTGTTGAAGTCGGCGCCCGGTCCCTCCTCCCTGGGTGTTTGGAGACTCGCCTTGGGTGGCCCTCTTCCCAGGAACAGATCGGATGCTTTCGTTGCTCCGCATGTCTTGTAAGCTCCGGCTGGATGCTGGACATTGTGGGGGAGATGTCGCAGCGTCTCTGGATTCTGGCCCCTCGGGGCAGTGAGTGTTGTTTCTCCGTGTTTGCTTAGTGACTCTCTTGGACTGGATCTGTGAAGGCTGCCTGGCCTGAGCTGCCCTCATGCGGGCTCACTGCCACCCAGCCTGTGTCACAACCTGCCCAGCTCCGCATGTGCTCTCGATGCAGAATGGGGTGATGCGGGCACCAACACGGCGCAGCGACGGACACGCCTGGCCCCGCCCGCGGGTCCGCCATCTGATCTGCCTGCCTGCACGGCCCCCCTGACTCAGCCTCTCTCTTTACAGTGTCCGGCCGGCAGCTGCAGCCGGAGGAGCAGGAGGCCGAAACAGAAGACAACCCCTCGGTAAGTGAGGCCCCTGGAGGACGCCCACCTACCTCACACAGCCCCTGCTCAGACCCCAGAGGGCTGAGGGCTGCCTGCTTTCTCTCTGCTGCCAGGTGACTGAAGGGCCCGTGGACGAGATCATTCGGCCACGGCCACAGGGGTCCTCCCCTGTGTATGAATACGCGGCTGAGGGTACCAGCTTTGGACTCCCGGTAAGCCTGCAGGACAGAGACCCACAGGCCGAGGGGGTGTACCGGCGTGGGGCCACGGATGGCCATGTCTCCTTCATCACCCTGTGTGGACAACTCCCTTCCATTTGTGCAGCCACACAGCCCTGCCCTGCTGCCCGCTGGGCCACAGTGATGCCCATTCCACCATCCTCTCTGACTGTCCTGTGCCCAGAACACCTCCCTTCAGTGGGCCAGGACGTGGCTGAAACTGTGCACGTGTGTGCGCATGTGGGAAAGAGAGGCTTTGCTCTGGATGTGTGCGTATGTGGGCTGTCCCTGGAGAGGGCCTGGGGAGGGGTGGGAGCAGGGCTGTTTCCTAAAAGACTTGTTCTTGCTGTGTCTCCTTACCCTGCACACAAAACCCCAGTCCTGTGGGGTCTGCCCTGGAGGTGGGGGCTCGGCCCGGTCAGGCAGCACCAGGACAAAGAGTTACCCCCACCCCCGCCCTGTCCCCCAAGCCATGAAGTCAGCTCCCCTGGCAAACAGCACTGCTCTGGGGCCCCCTGTTCTCCTGAGTCCCTCCCGTGCCCGGGGCATGGACAGGTGCATGACCTCTGGCCTCTGTGGCTGCAGGAGGACACACCAAGGCGGCGGGCTTCCTCAGGCTCTGGGGGACTGAGGTCCTGGTGGAAGCGAGATTCAGGGGACTCACGGACATTCTCCAGAATGAGTCAACCACAGGTGAGTGTGGCAGGGCCTGAGGGTCAGAAAGATGGTCTCTCTGCACGGGCCTCAGCTTGGGAGAGGCAGGGCTGGGGTGGAGCCAGGAAAGAGGCCAGTGATGGGCCTGTGGGGAGGCGGGAGCGCCAGAGGATGGACAGGCTTTGGCCACCCTGCAAGCAGGAGGCCCTTGGCTTTGCTCCCTGCTCGCGCCGGGCCTAGACAGCAGCTCCTGCGAGGGTGCAGAGCAGAGGAGGCCGCTCCCGCCGGAGGTGGCTTGCAGCTGGCTCCCTCCGAGGCCTGGACACGACAGCCCTGGCCCTGCCTGGGGGCCCTAAGCTTGTCCCACGTCACCTAGAGGGTGCACAGGACTCTGGGGCCCCTGTGCTCAGGGAGGGTGGGTCCCCAGCTCTGAGGCCCATGGTGGCATAGGCAGAAGTGCACCACGGCCCTGATGTGCTTGTGCTCCAGTCTGTGCAGGAGGCGACGGAGGTGACGCTGATGACCGAGGCGGAAGCCGGAGCCAGCGGCTACAGCGTCACAGGGGGCGGGCACCAGGGCATTTTTGTGAAGCAGGTGCTGAAGGACTCGCCAGCGGCCAAGCTCTTCAGCCTGAGAGAAGGTGCCTCGAATGCCCCTCCCTGGGCCCCCCATGGTCTCCCTGAGGACGGAGGGACTTGGAGGAAAGCGGGCCGAGCTGCTCAGGACGGCCCTGCTGAGACGGCTGGGCCACCTCCGGACGGCGCTGCCGCCTGTGCGCGGCGGGGTGGCCTCCTCCCCCCATGGGGCTCTGTGGAGGGGGTGTGGGGCTCCTGCTCTGGGGTCTGCCTCCCCTGGCCCGGTGGACGCGTCTCTCGGGGTCGTGGCGAGACCGGGGACCAACCCGAGGCTCTGTCTGTCCAGGGGACCAGCTGCTCAGTGCCACCGTGTTCTTCGACAACATTAAGTATGAAGACGCTCTCAAAATCCTGCAGTACTCAGAGCCCTACAGGGTTCAGTTCCAAGTCAGACGGAAACGTCCCGCCCCAGATGACGAGGACGTGGCCGCTGGGGGCACTCAGCCTGGCCCAAAGGACAGGGAGAAGCAGGTGAGGCCCTGCAGCCCGGGAGGCCGGGCCCCACTGAGCTCCCCACCTGCAGGGCCGAGGCCGAGGTGGGGGCCCCACACCACCCTCTTCTCTCCCCTAAGCCCCGGGACTCAGCGGTCTGGTCTGAGCACCCGCAAGTTCCCACGCCTTGTCTTTCAGGACAAAGATGTGGCTGACGGCTCCACAGAGACCCCCCCTCAGACCCTAGAAGGAAGCGGAGACCAGGAGAGACTGCTCGCCAAGCCCAGGGAGGGCAGAGGCAGGCGAGCCCAGAAGGAGAGGCTGTCCTGGCCCAAGTTCCAATCCATAACAAGCAAGCGCAGGCCGGGACCGCGGAGGTCCCACAGCTCCTCCGAGGCCGACGGGCGCGGGAACGCCCCTAACGTATCCCCCACCAGCACAGACACGGAAGCCCCACGCCCAGCGGAGGAGCGGGAGCCGAAGGCAGGACCGGACAGTCCACGCAGGAAGAGGTTCCTGACTCTGAGATTCAGGATGGGCTCGGGGAAGGGCCCGACTCTGGAGGGGCGGCCCAGCGGAGGGGGCCCGGGGGGAGCGCTCCAGACCGGGGGCGTAGAGGAGGCCGGGCCCACGGAGGAAAGACAACAGGCCGCCGAGGCCACTGTGCTCAGCAGGAGAGAGGACTGGAAGGCAGAGGGACCGGAGGGGACACCTGCTCTGACGGCAGAGCTGCCCATAGAGCCTGGTGCCCCCGCCCTGGGAGCCCTGCGGGGAGGGGCCAGCATGGTGTCCGGGGGCCGAAAAGAAACAAAAGAGGCAAAGGAGCGGGAGGCCGCGGTGGCCGAGGGGAGGCCTGGGGCGAGCTCACCGGCACACGGGCTGGACCGCCGGAGTCAGGGGGCCCGGGGCCCAGAAGTGGGGATGGCTGGGTCCGCTGGGCCGGGCGAAGGAGACGCACGGGGCCTCCACACAGATATCCACATCCAAATCCCCAACTTACAAACACCCAGGTTTACAGTTTCCAAAGAAAAAAAACACGACCCAGAAGGAGGCCTAGCGCCGGGGCCGGAAGACAGGCGGAGAAGGACCCCAGGAATCCCGGAACAGGGAGCTGAGCCGGCAGCTCCCAGGAAGCCCTCCGGGCACCAGCCACAAGGCGAAATAGGAAGAGCAGAGGGAGCGGAGGCAGGTCACAGGATCGCACATGTGAAGGACGGGGACAATGACAAAGGAAAGAGGGACAGCAGGAGGACGGTGCTCAAGTTCAACGTGAGCTCCTTCGCATGGTCGTCCAGAAAGGAAGTGAGAGCCGCCTGGGAACCCCCGTGGGAGGAGCTGGACCAAGAGAGAGGAGGCACCTTAAGAGAGTGGACCCTGCAGACAGAGGAAAAAGACACACTGAGAGAAAAACAAGAAGAAAAAATACCCACCGAGGAGGGACAGCCATCTGCAAGAGAGACACAAAGACAGAAGAAAGGGGAGGTGACCCCGGGAGACAAGGAAGTGGCCACCCGAGACAGCAAGTTCAAGATGCCCAAGTTCAAGATGCCGTCCTTCGGCGCGTCGGCGCCGAGCAAGTCCTTGGAGGCCTCCGTGGACGCGTCCCTGCCCAAGGTGCAGGCTGAGGTGTCCGTGCCCTCCGTACAGGCCGACGTCAAGGCCGGTGAGGTGACCGTTGAGCTGCCATCCGCTGACCTGGAGGTCAAGACTGCCTCGTTGGGCCTGAAGCTCCCTGAGGGCCACGTGCCCGAGGGGGAGCTCCAGGAACCCTCGGCCGGAGCCGGACTCAAAGGGCACCTGCCCAAGGTGCAGATGCCCAGCATCAAAATGCCCAAGGTGGACTTCAAGGCCCCGCAGGTGGACATCAAGGCGCCGAAGCTGGACCTGAAGGCCGCCAAAGGGGAGGTGAGCGCCCCCGATGTGGAGGTGTCCCTGCCCAGCGTGGAGGTGGACGCCCAGGCGCCCGGCGCCAGGCTGGACGCTGACCTGTCCCTGGGAGACAAGGAGGTGGCCGCCCGAGACAGCAAGTTCAAGATGCCCAAGTTCAAGATGCCGTCCTTCGGCGTGTCGGCGCCGAGCAAGGATTTGGGAACCTCCGTGGACGTGACCGTGCCCAAGGTCGGAGGCGAGGCCACACTGCCGTCCCTGGGAGGGGAGGCGCGAGCCCCAGAGGGTGCCGTCCAGCTGCCCGCTGCTGACATCCAGCTCCCTGGGGGAGAGCTGGAGGTGTCCGGCCCCGAGGCAGAGGTGGCTGTGTCCGGGCTGAAGGGCAAAGCAGAAGGGGTCAAGATCAAGGGCCAGCTGCCCACAGTGCAGATGCCCAGCCTCAAGATGCCCAAGGTGGACATCAAGGCCCCGCAGGTGGACGTCAAGGCCCCGCAGGTGGACATCAAGGGGCCGAAACTGGACCTGAAGGCCGCCAAAGGGGAGGTGAGCGCCCCCGATGTGAAGGTGTCCCTGCCCAGCGTGGAGGTGGACGCCCAGGCGCCCGGCGCCAGGCTGGACGCTGACCTGTCCCTGGGAGACAAGGAGGTGGCCGCCCGAGACAGCAAGTTCAAGATGCCCAAGTTCAAGATGCCGTCCTTCGGCGCGTCGGCGCCGAGCAAGTCCTTGGAGGCCTCCGTGGACGCGTCCCTGCCCAAGGTGCAGGCTGAGGTGTCCGTGCCCTCCGTACAGGCCGACGTCAAGGCCGGTGAGGTGACCGTTGAGCTGCCATCCGCCGACCTGGAGGTCAAGACTGCCTCATTGGGCCTGAAGCTCCCTGAGGGCCACGTGCCCGAGGGGGAGCTCCAGGAACCCTCGGCCGGAGCCGGACTCAAAGGGCACCTGCCCAAGGTGCAGATGCCCAGCATCAAAATGCCCAAGGTGGACTTCAAGGCCCCGCAGGTGGACATCAAGGCGCCGAAGCTGGACCTGAAGGCCGCCAAAGGGGAGGTGAGCGCCCCCGATGTGGAGGTGTCCCTGCCCAGCGTGGAGGTGGACGCCCAGGCGCCCGGCGCCAGGCTGGACGCTGACCTGTCCCTGGGAGACAAGGAGGTGGCCGCCCGAGACAGCAAGTTCAAGATGCCCAAGTTCAAGATGCCGTCCTTCGGCGCGTCGGCGCCGAGCAAGTCCTTGGAGGCCTCCGTGGACGCGTCCCTGCCCAAGGTGCAGGCTGAGGTGTCCGTGCCCTCCGTACAGGCCGACGTCAAGGCCGGTGAGGTGACCGTTGAGCTGCCATCCGCCGACCTGGAGGTCAAGACTGCCTCGTTGGGCCTGAAGCTCCCTGAGGGCCACGTGCCCGAGGGGGAGCTCCAGGAACCCTCGGCCGGAGCCGGACTCAAAGGGCACCTGCCCAAGGTGCAGATGCCCAGCATCAAAATGCCCAAGGTGGACTTCAAGGCCCCGCAGGTGGACATCAAGGCGCCGAAGCTGGACCTGAAGGCCGCCAAAGGGGAGGTGAGCGCCCCCGATGTGGAGGTGTCCCTGCCCAGCGTGGAGGTGGACGCCCAGGCGCCCGGCGCCAGGCTGGACGCTGACCTGTCCCTGGGAGACAAGGAGGTGGCCGCCCGAGACAGCAAGTTCAAGATGCCCAAGTTCAAGATGCCGTCCTTCGGCGTGTCGGCGCCGAGCAAGGATTTGGGAACCTCCGTGGACGTGACCGTGCCCAAGGTCGGAGGCGAGGCCACACTGCCGTCCCTGGGAGGGGAGGCGCGAGCCCCAGAGGGTGCCGTCCAGCTGCCCGCTGCTGACATCCAGCTCCCTGGGGGAGAGCTGGAGGTGTCCGGCCCCGAGGCAGAGGTGGCTGTGTCCGGGCTGAAGGGCAAAGCAGAAGGGGTCAAGATCAAGGGCCAGCTGCCCACAGTGCAGATGCCCAGCCTCAAGATGCCCAAGGTGGACATCAAGGCCCCGCAGGTGGACGTCAAGGCCCCGCAGGTGGACATCAAGGGGCCGAAACTGGACCTGAAGGCCGCCAAAGGGGAGGTGAGCGCCCCCGATGTGAAGGTGTCCCTGCCCAGCGTGGAGGTGGACGCCCAGGCGCCCGGCGCCAGGCTGGACGCTGACCTGTCCCTGGGAGACAAGGAGGTGGCCGCCCGAGACAGCAAGTTCAAGATGCCCAAGTTCAAGATGCCGTCCTTCGGCGCGTCGGCGCCGAGCAAGTCCTTGGAGGCCTCCGTGGACGCGTCCCTGCCCAAGGTGCAGGCTGAGGTGTCCGTGCCCTCCGTACAGGCCGACGTCAAGGCCGGTGAGGTGACCGTTGAGCTGCCATCCGCCGACCTGGAGGTCAAGACTGCCTCGTTGGGCCTGAAGCTCCCTGAGGGCCACGTGCCCGAGGGGGAGCTCCAGGAACCCTCGGCCGGAGCCGGACTCAAAGGGCACCTGCCCAAGGTGCAGATGCCCAGCATCAAAATGCCCAAGGTGGACTTCAAGGCCCCGCAGGTGGACATCAAGGCGCCGAAGCTGGACCTGAAGGCCGCCAAAGGGGAGGTGAGCGCCCCCGATGTGGAGGTGTCCCTGCCCAGCGTGGAGGTGGACGCCCAGGCGCCCGGCGCCAGGCTGGACGCTGACCTGTCCCTGGGAGACAAGGAGGTGGCCGCCCGAGACAGCAAGTTCAAGATGCCCAAGTTCAAGATGCCGTCCTTCGGCGTGTCGGCGCCGAGCAAGGATTTGGGAACCTCCGTGGACGTGACCGTGCCCAAGGTCGGAGGCGAGGCCACACTGCCGTCCCTGGGAGGGGAGGCGCGAGCCCCAGAGGGTGCCGTCCAGCTGCCCGCTGCTGACATCCAGCTCCCTGGGGGAGAGCTGGAGGTGTCCGGCCCCGAGGCAGAGGTGGCTGTGTCCGGGCTGAAGGGCAAAGCAGAAGGGGTCAAGATCAAGGGCCAGCTGCCCACAGTGCAGATGCCCAGCCTCAAGATGCCCAAGGTGGACATCAAGGCCCCCGCAGGTGGACGTCAAGGCCCCGCAGGTGGACATCAAGGGGCCGAAACTGGACCTGAAGGCCGCCAAAGGGGAGGTGAGCGCCCCCGATGTGAAGGTGTCCCTGCCCAGCGTGGAGGTGGACGCCCAGGCGCCCGGCGCCAGGCTGGACGCTGACCTGTCCCTGGGAGACAAGGAGGTGGCCGCCCGAGACAGCAAGTTCAAGATGCCCAAGTTCAAGATGCCGTCCTTCGGCGCGTCGGCGCCGAGCAAGTCCTTGGAGGCCTCCGTGGACGCGTCCCTGCCCAAGGTGCAGGCTGAGGTGTCCGTGCCCTCCGTACAGGCCGACGTCAAGGCCGGTGAGGTGACCGTTGAGCTGCCATCCGCCGACCTGGAGGTCAAGACTGCCTCGTTGGGCCTGAAGCTCCCTGAGGGCCACGTGCCCGAGGGGGAGCTCCAGGAACCCTCGGCCGGAGCCGGACTCAAAGGGCACCTGCCCAAGGTGCAGATGCCCAGCATCAAAATGCCCAAGGTGGACTTCAAGGCCCCGCAGGTGGACATCAAGGCGCCGAAGCTGGACCTGAAGGCCGCCAAAGGGGAGGTGAGCGCCCCCGATGTGGAGGTGTCCCTGCCCAGCGTGGAGGTGGACGCCCAGGCGCCCGGCGCCAGGCTGGACGCTGACCTGTCCCTGGGAGACAAGGAGGTGGCCGCCCGAGACAGCAAGTTCAAGATGCCCAAGTTCAAGATGCCGTCCTTCGGCGTGTCGGCGCCGAGCAAGGATTTGGGAACCTCCGTGGACGTGACCGTGCCCAAGGTCGGAGGCGAGGCCACACTGCCGTCCCTGGGAGGGGAGGCGCGAGCCCCAGAGGGTGCCGTCCAGCTGCCCGCTGCTGACATCCAGCTCCCTGGGGGAGAGCTGGAGGTGTCCGGCCCCGAGGCAGAGGTGGCTGTGTCCGGGCTGAAGGGCAAAGCAGAAGGGGTCAAGATCAAGGGCCAGCTGCCCACAGTGCAGATGCCCAGCCTCAAGATGCCCAAGGTGGACATCAAGGCCCCGCAGGTGGACGTCAAGGCCCCGCAGGTGGACATCAAGGGGCCGAAACTGGACCTGAAGGCCGCCAAAGGGGAGGTGAGCGCCCCCGATGTGAAGGTGTCCCTGCCCAGCGTGGAGGTGGACGCCCAGGCGCCCGGCGCCAGGCTGGACGCTGACCTGTCCCTGGGAGACAAGGAGGTGGCCGCCCCGAGACAGCAAGTTCAAGATGCCCAAGTTCAAGATGCCGTCCTTCGGCGCGTCGGCGCCGAGCAAGTCCTTGGAGGCCTCCGTGGACGCGTCCCTGCCCAAGGTGCAGGCTGAGGTGTCCGTGCCCTCCGTACAGGCCGACGTCAAGGCCGGTGAGGTGACCGTTGAGCTGCCATCCGCCGACCTGGAGGTCAAGACTGCCTCGTTGGGCCTGAAGCTCCCTGAGGGCCACGTGCCCGAGGGGGAGCTCCAGGAACCCTCGGCCGGAGCCGGACTCAAAGGGCACCTGCCCAAGGTGCAGATGCCCAGCATCAAAATGCCCAAGGTGGACTTCAAGGCCCCGCAGGTGGACATCAAGGCGCCGAAGCTGGACCTGAAGGCCGCCAAAGGGGAGGTGAGCGCCCCCGATGTGGAGGTGTCCCTGCCCAGCGTGGAGGTGGACGCCCAGGCGCCCGGCGCCAGGCTGGACGCTGACCTGTCCCTGGGAGACAAGGAGGTGGCCGCCCGAGACAGCAAGTTCAAGATGCCCAAGTTCAAGATGCCGTCCTTCGGCGTGTCGGCGCCGAGCAAGGATTTGGGAACCTCCGTGGACGTGACCGTGCCCAAGGTCGGAGGCGAGGCCACACTGCCGTCCCTGGGAGGGGAGGCGCGAGCCCCAGAGGGTGCCGTCCAGCTGCCCGCTGCTGACATCCAGCTCCCTGGGGGAGAGCTGGAGGTGTCCGGCCCCGAGGCAGAGGTGGCTGTGTCCGGGCTGAAGGGCAAAGCAGAAGGGGTCAAGATCAAGGGCCAGCTGCCCACAGTGCAGATGCCCAGCCTCAAGATGCCCAAGGTGGACATCAAGGCCCCGCAGGTGGACGTCAAGGCCCCGCAGGTGGACATCAAGGGGCCGAAAAACTGGACCTGAAGGCCGCCAAAGGGGAGGTGAGCGCCCCCGATGTGAAGGTGTCCCTGCCCAGCGTGGAGGTGGACGCCCAGGCGCCCGGCGCCAGGCTGGACGCTGACCTGTCCCTGGGAGACAAGGAGGTGGCCGCCCGAGACAGCAAGTTCAAGATGCCCAAGTTCAAGATGCCGTCCTTCGGCGCGTCGGCGCCGAGCAAGTCCTTGGAGGCCTCCGTGGACGCGTCCCTGCCCAAGGTGCAGGCTGAGGTGTCCGTGCCCTCCGTACAGGCCGACGTCAAGGCCGGTGAGGTGACCGTTGAGCTGCCATCCGCCGACCTGGAGGTCAAGACTGCCTCGTTGGGCCTGAAGCTCCCTGAGGGCCACGTGCCCGAGGGGGAGCTCCAGGAACCCTCGGCCGGAGCCGGACTCAAAGGGCACCTGCCCAAGGTGCAGATGCCCAGCATCAAAATGCCCAAGGTGGACTTCAAGGCCCCGCAGGTGGACATCAAGGCGCCGAAGCTGGACCTGAAGGCCGCCAAAGGGGAGGTGAGCGCCCCCGATGTGGAGGTGTCCCTGCCCAGCGTGGAGGTGGACGCCCAGGCGCCCGGCGCCAGGCTGGACGCTGACCTGTCCCTGGGAGACAAGGAGGTGGCCGCCCGAGACAGCAAGTTCAAGATGCCCAAGTTCAAGATGCCGTCCTTCGGCGTGTCGGCGCCGAGCAAGGATTTGGGAACCCCCGTGGACGTGACCGTGCCCAAGGTCGGAGGCGAGGCCACACTGCCGTCCCTGGGAGGGGAGGCGCGAGCCCCAGAGGGTGCCGTCCAGCTGCCCGCTGCTGACATCCAGCTCCCTGGGGGAGAGCTGGAGGTGTCCGGCCCCGAGGCAGAGGTGGCTGTGTCCGGGCTGAAGGGCAAAGCAGAAGGGGTCAAGATCAAGGGCCAGCTGCCCACAGTGCAGATGCCCAGCCTCAAGATGCCCAAGGTGGACATCAAGGCCCCGCAGGTGGACGTCAAGGCCCCGCAGGTGGACATCAAGGGGCCGAAAACTGGACCTGAAGGCCGCCAAAGGGGAGGTGAGCGCCCCCGATGTGAAGGTGTCCCTGCCCAGCGTGGAGGTGGACGCCCAGGCGCCCGGCGCCAGGCTGGACGCTGACCTGTCCCTGGGAGACAAGGAGGTGGCCGCCCGAGACAGCAAGTTCAAGATGCCCAAGTTCAAGATGCCGTCCTTCGGCGCGTCGGCGCCGAGCAAGTCCTTGGAGGCCTCCGTGGACGCGTCCCTGCCCAAGGTGCAGGCTGAGGTGTCCGTGCCCTCCGTACAGGCCGACGTCAAGGCCGTTGAGGTGACCGTTGAGCTGCCATCCGCCGACCTGGAGGTCAAGACTGCCTCGTTGGGCCTGAAGCTCCCTGAGGGCCACGTGCCCGAGGGGGAGCTCCAGGAACCCTCGGCCGGAGCCGGACTCAAAGGGCACCTGCCCAAGGTGCAGATGCCCAGCATCAAAATGCCCAAGGTGGACTTCAAGGCCCCGCAGGTGGACATCAAGGCGCCGAAGCTGGACCTGAAGGCCGCCAAAGGGGAGGTGAGCGCCCCCGATGTGGAGGTGTCCCTGCCCAGCGTGGAGGTGGACGCCCAGGCGCCCGGCTCCAGGCTGGACGCTGACCTGTCCCTGGGAGACAAGGAGGTGGCCGCCCGAGACAGCAAGTTCAAGATGCCCAAGTTCAAGATGCCGTCCTTCGGCGTGTCGGCGCCGAGCAAGGATTTGGGAACCTCCGTGGACGTGACCGTGCCCAAGGTCGGAGGCGAGGCCACACTGCCGTCCCTGGGAGGGGAGGCGCGAGCCCCAGAGGGTGCCGTCCAGCTGCCCGCTGCTGACATCCAGCTCCCTGGGGGAGAGCTGGAGGTGTCCGGCCCCGAGGCAGAGGTGGCTGTGTCCGGGCTGAAGGGCAAAGCAGAAGGGGTCAAGATCAAGGGCCAGCTGCCCACAGTGCAGATGCCCAGCCTCAAGATGCCCAAGGTGGACATCAAGGCCCCGCAGGTGGACGTCAAGGCCCCGCAGGTGGACATCAAGGGGCCGAAACTGGACCTGAAGGCCGCCAAAGGGGAGGTGAGCGCCCCCGATGTGAAGGTGTCCCTGCCCCAGCGTGGAGGTGGACGCCCAGGCGCCCGGCGCCAGGCTGGACGCTGACCTGTCCCTGGGAGACAAGGAGGTGGCCGCCCGAGACAGCAAGTTCAAGATGCCCAAGTTCAAGATGCCGTCCTTCGGCGCGTCGGCGCCGAGCAAGTCCTTGGAGGCCTCCGTGGACGCGTCCCTGCCCAAGGTGCAGGCTGAGGTGTCCGTGCCCTCCGTACAGGCCGACGTCAAGGCCGGTGAGGTGACCGTTGAGCTGCCATCCGCCGACCTGGAGGTCAAGACTGCCTCGTTGGGCCTGAAGCTCCCTGAGGGCCACGTGCCCGAGGGGGAGCTCCAGGAACCCTCGGCCGGAGCCGGACTCAAAGGGCACCTGCCCAAGGTGCAGATGCCCAGCATCGAAATGCCCAAGGTGGACTTCAAGGCCCCGCAGGTGGACATCAAGGCGCCGAAGCTGGACCTGAAGGCCGCCAAAGGGGAGGTGAGCGCCCCCGATGTGGAGGGTGTCCCTGCCCAGCGTGGAGGTGGACCCCCAGGCGCCCGGCGCCAGGCTGGACGCTGACCTGTCCCTGGGAGACAAGGAGGTGGCCGCCCGAGACAGCAAGTTCAAGATGCCCAAGTTCAAGATGCCGTCCTTCGGCGTGTCGGCGCCGAGCAAGGATTTGGGAACCTCCGTGGACGTGACCCGTGCCCAAGGTCGGAGGCGAGGCCACACTGCCGTCCCTGGGAGGGGAGGCGCGAGCCCCAGAGGGTGCCGTCCAGCTGCCCGCTGCTGACATCCAGCTCCCTGGGGGAGAGCTGGAGGTGTCCGGCCCCGAGGCAGAGGTGGCTGTGTCCGGGCTGAAGGGCAAAGCAGAAGGGGTCAAGATCAAGGGCCAGCTGCCCACAGTGCAGATGCCCAGCCTCAAGATGCCCAAGGTGGACATCAAGGCCCCGCAGGTGGACGTCAAGGCCCCGCAGGTGGACATCAAGGGGCCGAAACTGGACCTGAAGGCCGCCAAAGGGGAGGTGAGCGCCCCCGATGTGAAGGTGTCCCTGCCCAGCGTGGAGGTGGACGCCCAGGCGCCCGGCGCCAGGCTGGACGCTGACCTGTCCCTGGGAGACAAGGAGGTGGCCGCCCGAGACAGCAAGTTCAAGATGCCCAAGTTCAAGATGCCGTCCTTCGGCGCGTCGGCGCCGAGCAAGTCCTTGGAGGCCTCCGTGGACGCGTCCCTGCCCAAGGTGCAGGCTGAGGTGTCCGTGCCCTCCGTACAGGCCGACGTCAAGGCCGGTGAGGTGACCGTTGAGCTGCCATCCGCCGACCTGGAGGTCAAGACTGCCTCGTTGGGCCTGAAGCTCCCTGAGGGCCACGTGCCCGAGGGGGAGCTCCAGGAACCCTCGGCCGGAGCCGGACTCAAAGGGCACCTGCCCAAGGTGCAGATGCCCAGCATCAAAATGCCCAAGGTGGACTTCAAGGCCCCGCAGGTGGACATCAAGGCGCCGAAGCTGGACCTGAAGGCCGCCAAAGGGGAGGTGAGCGCCCCCGATGTGGAGGTGTCCCTGCCCAGCGTGGAGGTGGACGCCCAGGCGCCCGGCGCCAGGCTGGACGCTGACCTGTCCCTGGGAGACAAGGAGGTGGCCGCCCGAGACAGCAAGTTCAAGATGCCCAAGTTCAAGATGCCGTCCTTCGGCGTGTCGGCGCCGAGCAAGGATTTGGGAACCTCCGTGGACGTGACCGTGCCCAAGGTCGGAGGCGAGGGCCACACTGCCGTCCCTGGGAGGGGAGGCGCGAGCCCCAGAGGGGTGCCGTCCAGCTGCCCGCTGCTGACATCCAGCTCCCTGGGGGAGAGCTGGAGGTGTCCGGCCCCGAGGCAGAGGTGGCTGTGTCCGGGCTGAAGGGCAAAGCAGAAGGGGTCAAGATCAAGGGCCAGCTGCCCACAGTGCAGATGCCCAGCCTCAAGATGCCCAAGGTGGACATCAAGGCCCCGCAGGTGGACGTCAAGGCCCCGCAGGTGGACATCAAGGGGCCGAAACTGGACCTGAAGGCCGCCAAAGGGGAGGTGAGCGCCCCCGATGTGAAGGTGTCCCTGCCCAGCGTGGAGGTGGACGCCCAGGCGCCCGGCGCCAGGCTGGACGCTGACCTGTCCCTGGGAGACAAGGAGGTGGCCGCCCGAGACAGCAAGTTCAAGATGCCCAAGTTCAAGATGCCGTCCTTCGGCGCGTCGGCGCCGAGCAAGTCCTTGGAGGCCTCCGTGGACGCGTCCCTGCCCAAGGTGCAGGCTGAGGTGTCCGTGCCCTCCGTACAGGCCGACGTCAAGGCCGGTGAGGTGACCGTTGAGCTGCCATCCGCCGACCTGGAGGTCAAGACTGCCTCGTTGGGCCTGAAGCTCCCTGAGGGCCACGTGCCCGAGGGGGAGCTCCAGGAACCCTCGGCCGGAGCCGGACTCAAAGGGCACCTGCCCAAGGTGCAGATGCCCAGCATCGAAATGCCCAAGGTGGACTTCAAGGCCCCGCAGGTGGACATCAAGGCGCCGAAGCTGGACCTGAAGGCCGCCAAAGGGGAGGTGAGCGCCCCCGATGTGGAGGTGTCCCTGCCCAGCGTGGAGGTGGACGCCCAGGCGCCCGGCGCCAGGCTGGACGCTGACCTGTCCCTGGGAGACAAGGAGGTGGCCGCCCGAGACAGCAAGTTCAAGATGCCCAAGTTCAAGATGCCGTCCTTCGGCGTGTCGGCGCCGAGCAAGGATTTGGGAACCTCCGTGGACGTGACCGTGCCCAAGGTCGGAGGCGAGGCCACACTGCCGTCCCTGGGAGGGGAGGCGCGAGCCCCAGAGGGTGCCGTCCAGCTGCCCGCTGCTGACATCCAGCTCCCTGGGGGAGAGCTGGAGGTGTCCGGCCCCGAGGCAGAGGTGGCTGTGTCCGGGCTGAAGGGCAAAGCAGAAGGGGTCAAGATCAAGGGCCAGCTGCCCACAGTGCAGATGCCCAGCCTCAAGATGCCCAAGGTGGACATCAAGGCCCCGCAGGTGGACGTCAAGGCCCCGCAGGTGGACATCAAGGGGCCGAAACTGGACCTGAAGGCCGCCAAAGGGGAGGTGAGCGCCCCCCGATGTGAAGGTGTCCCTGCCCAGCGTGGAGGTGGACGCCCAGGCGCCCGGCGCCAGGCTGGACGCTGACCTGTCCCTGGGAGACAAGGAGGTGGCCGCCCGAGACAGCAAGTTCAAGATGCCCAAGTTCAAGATGCCGTCCTTCGGCGCGTCGGCGCCGAGCAAGTCCTTGGAGGCCTCCGTGGACGCGTCCCTGCCCAAGGTGCAGGCTGAGGTGTCCGTGCCCTCCGTACAGGCCGACGTCAAGGCCGGTGAGGTGACCGTTGAGCTGCCATCCGCCGACCTGGAGGTCAAGACTGCCTCGTTGGGCCTGAAGCTCCCTGAGGGCCACGTGCCCGAGGGGGAGCTCCAGGAACCCTCGGCCGGAGCCGGACTCAAAGGGCACCTGCCCAAGGTGCAGATGCCCAGCATCGAAATGCCCAAGGTGGACTTCAAGGCCCCGCAGGTGGACATCAAGGCGCCGAAGCTGGACCTGAAGGCCGCCAAAGGGGAGGTGAGCGCCCCCGATGTGGAGGTGTCCCTGCCCAGCGTGGAGGTGGACGCCCAGGCGCCCGGCGCCAGGCTGGACGCTGACCTGTCCCTGGGAGACAAGGAGGTGGCCGCCCGAGACAGCAAGTTCAAGATGCCCAAGTTCAAGATGCCGTCCTTCGGCGTGTCGGCGCCGAGCAAGGATTTGGGAACCCCCGTGGACGTGACCGTGCCCAAGGTCGGAGGCGAGGCCACACTGCCGTCCCTGGGAGGGGAGGCGCGAGCCCCAGAGGGTGCCGTCCAGCTGCCCGCTGCTGACATCCAGCTCCCTGGGGGAGAGCTGGAGGTGTCCGGCCCCGAGGCAGAGGTGGCTGTGTCCGGGCTGAAGGGCAAAGCAGAAGGGGGTCAAGATCAAGGGCCAGCTGCCCACAGTGCAGATGCCCAGCCTCAAGATGCCCAAGGTGGACATCAAGGCCCCGCAGGTGGACGTCAAGGCCCCGCAGGTGGACATCAAGGGGCCGAAACTGGACCTGAAGGCCGCCAAAGGGGAGGTGAGCGCCCCCGATGTGAAGGTGTCCCTGCCCAGCGTGGAGGTGGACGCCCAGGCGCCCGGCGCCAGGCTGGACGCTGACCTGTCCCTGGGAGACAAGGAGGTGGCCGCCCGAGACAGCAAGTTCAAGATGCCCAAGTTCAAGATGCCGTCCTTCGGCGCGTCGGCGCCGAGCAAGTCCTTGGAGGCCTCCGTG
Organism: Mustela putorius furo; assembly: GCF_011764305.1. Lineage (NCBI taxonomy): Eukaryota > Metazoa > Chordata > Mammalia > Carnivora > Mustelidae > Mustela > Mustela putorius. The sequence continues at coordinate 52,309,927 of NW_025421290.1, read as the reverse complement.
GACGCGTCCCTGCCCAAGGTGCAGGCTGAGGTGTCCGTGCCCTCCGTACAGGCCGACGTCAAGGCCGGTGAGGTGACCGTTGAGCTGCCATCCGCCGACCTGGAGGTCAAGACTGCCTCGTTGGGCCTGAAGCTCCCTGAGGGCCACGTGCCCGAGGGGGAGCTCCAGGAACCCTCGGCCGGAGCCGGACTCAAAGGGCACCTGCCCAAGGTGCAGATGCCCAGCATCAAAATGCCCAAGGTGGACTTCAAGGCCCCGCAGGTGGACATCAAGGCGCCGAAGCTGGACCTGAAGGCCGCCAAAGGGGAGGTGAGCGCCCCCGATGTGGAGGTGTCCCTGCCCAGCGTGGAGGTGGACGCCCAGGCGCCCGGCGCCAGGCTGGACGCTGACCTGTCCCTGGGAGACAAGGAGGTGGCCGCCCGAGACAGCAAGTTCAAGATGCCCAAGTTCAAGATGCCGTCCTTCGGCGTGTCGGCGCCGCCGAGCAAGGATTTGGGAACCTCCGTGGACGTGACCGTGCCCAAGGTCGGAGGCGAGGCCACACTGCCGTCCCTGGGAGGGGAGGCGCGAGCCCCAGAGGGTGCCGTCCAGCTGCCCGCTGCTGACATCCAGCTCCCTGGGGGAGAGCTGGAGGTGTCCGGCCCCGAGGCAGAGGTGGCTGTGTCCGGGCTGAAGGGCAAAGCAGAAGGGGTCAAGATCAAGGGCCAGCTGCCCACAGTGCAGATGCCCAGCCTCAAGATGCCCAAGGGTGGACATCAAGGCCCCGCAGGTGGACGTCAAGGCCCCGCAGGTGGACATCAAGGGGCCGAAACTGGACCTGAAGGCCGCCAAAGGGGAGGTGAGCGCCCCCGATGTGAAGGTGTCCCTGCCCAGCGTGGAGGTGGACGCCCAGGCGCCCGGCGCCAGGCTGGACGCTGACCTGTCCCTGGGAGACAAGGAGGTGGCCGCCCGAGACACAGCAAGTTCAAGATGCCCAAGTTCAAGATGCCGTCCTTCGGCGCGTCGGCGCCGAGCAAGTCCTTGGAGGCCTCCGTGGACGCGTCCCTGCCCAAGGTGCAGGCTGAGGTGTCCGTGCCCTCCGTACAGGCCGACGTCAAGGCCGGTGAGGTGACCGTTGAGCTGCCATCCGCCGACCTGGAGGTCAAGACTGCCTCGTTGGGCCTGAAGCTCCCTGAGGGCCACGTGCCCGAGGGGGAGCTCCAGGAACCCTCGGCCGGAGCCGGACTCAAAGGGCACCTGCCCAAGGTGCAGATGCCCAGCATCGAAATGCCCAAGGTGGACTTCAAGGCCCCGCAGGTGGACATCAAGGCGCCGAAGCTGGACCTGAAGGCCGCCAAAGGGGAGGTGAGCGCCCCCGATGTGGAGGTGTCCCTGCCCAGCGTGGAGGTGGACGCCCAGGCGCCCGGCGCCAGGCTGGACGCTGACCTGTCCCTGGGAGACAAGGAGGTGGCCGCCCGAGACAGCAAGTTCAAGATGCCCAAGTTCAAGATGCCGTCCTTCGGCGTGTCGGCGCCGAGCAAGGATTTGGGAACCTCCGTGGACGTGACCGTGCCCAAGGTCGGAGGCGAGGCCACACTGCCGTCCCTGGGAGGGGAGGCGCGAGCCCCAGAGGGTGCCGTCCAGCTGCCCGCTGCTGACATCCAGCTCCCTGGGGGAGAGCTGGAGGTGTCCGGCCCCGAGGCAGAGGTGGCTGTGTCCGGGCTGAAGGGCAAAGCAGAAGGGGTCAAGATCAAGGGCCAGCTGCCCACAGTGCAGATGCCCAGCCTCAAGATGCCCAAGGTGGACATCAAGGCCCCGCAGGTGGACGTCAAGGCCCCGCAGGTGGACATCAAGGGGCCGAAACTGGACCTGAAGGCCGCCAAAGGGGAGGTGAGCGCCCCCGATGTGAAGGTTGTCCCTGCCCAGCGTGGAGGTGGACGCCCAGGCGCCCGGCGCCAGGCTGGACGCTGACCTGTCCCTGGGAGACAAGGAGGTGGCCGCCCGAGACAGCAAGTTCAAGATGCCCAAGTTCAAGATGCCGTCCTTCGGCGCGTCGGCGCCGAGCAAGTCCTTGGAGGCCTCCGTGGACGCGTCCCTGCCCAAGGTGCAGGCTGAGGTGTCCGTGCCCTCCGTACAGGCCGACGTCAAGGCCGGTGAGGTGACCGTTGAGCTGCCATCCGCCGACCTGGAGGTCAAGACTGCCTCGTTGGGCCTGAAGCTCCCTGAGGGCCACGTGCCCGAGGGGGAGCTCCAGGAACCCTCGGCCGGAGCCGGACTCAAAGGGCACCTGCCCAAGGTGCAGATGCCCAGCATCGAAATGCCCAAGGTGGACTTCAAGGCCCCGCAGGTGGACATCAAGGCGCCGAAGCTGGACCTGAAGGCCGCCAAAGGGGAGGTGAGCGCCCCCGATGTGGAGGTGTCCCTGCCCAGCGTGGAGGTGGACGCCCAGGCGCCCGGCGCCAGGCTGGACGCTGACCTGTCCCTGGGAGACAAGGAGGTGGCCGCCCGAGACAGCAAGTTCAAGATGCCCAAGTTCAAGATTCCCTTCTTCACTGCATCGTTGCGGAGGAAGTCCTCAGAAGCCGCAGTGGACAGGTCCCTGCCTATACTCAGGGCTGAACCGTCCCCGCTCCTCCTGGAAGACGAGCCAAGTTTTGTGTCCTGTGCTCTCCAGGTGCACACTGTGGATATTGGCCATCCTGCTGGAGAAATGGAGCTGTTCCTCCCGGAAGCGGAGTTCGCTGTGTCCACAACGTCTCTAAAAGCCGAAGCAGTGACCACCATGGGCCCACCTCTTCAGACGAGAATGCACTCGGTCATGATTCCTGTTGTGGACGTCAAGGCCCCGCAGGTGGACATCAAGTCCCCGCAACTGGACATCAAGGGCTCCGAAGACGTCATGAGTGCCCCTGAGAGTGACGTGTCTGTGTCTGGTTTGGACGTGGATGCCCAGGTCCACGGCTCACAGTTGGCCGAAGGTATTATCTCTGGAGATGGGAAAGATTTTTCCGCAGGGAAGACATTCAAGATTTCTAAAATCAGCATTTCCCCCTCCGTCCCCTCCCCCAGCAAGCCTTCCGGGGGACGTGAAGATACCGGTCTCTCCTCCTCCTCCGGCCTCAGACTTCCAGTGGTCTCTGGCAGTGATCAGCATCTCCATACAGATGGTGATGTGCTTTTGTCAGTTGGAAAAGGTGGAGAAAGAAGCAAAAGCAAAAAATCCTATTTTAAATTGCCCAAAGTCTTCTCTCCTCCAGGGAAAACAGCTAAAGGCTTTGCAGCGTCTGCAGAGGAACACGAAGTCACTTCAACTGTGAGTGTCTCTGCCCAGGGGCCGCCTGTGGCTTCCGTGGAGGCTTCCCTGCCGATGTCCATGCTGGGTCGGCTCAGGGGTCCCCCTGTGGAACCCTCCAGCCTCGGCCCCTATGAGGACGTCACTCTTACAAAATTCCAGGTGACTGTCCCCAGAGGCCCTGTGCCCCCTGAGCTGCCTTGTGAAGCCCCGTCTGGGTCCCAGATCGATCCTCAGCTTCCGAGCCCAGCAGGGGCGGGCGACCCCAGCTCCACTGAACACGTTCTACTGTCCCATCCTGACGGGTCCCCGGGGCCCATGGACACTGTACTTCCTGACTCTTACGGCCGGGTGACTTTTCCTAAATTTCATCGACCCAAATTCTGCCTGTCGCTCTCAACCTCAGGGTCCGGAGTGGCGGCGCCCGGAGACCACGAGTGCGCGTCCCCTACGTCTGCCCAGCTCGCTGCGCAGGGGCTGGACTCCTCCACGGAGGAAGCCGTGGCCCGCCCAGTGCCAGGCCCCCCGGGGCCACATGTGGGGATCTCTGTGTCTGAGGGGCCAGAGGGACGCACAGGCACGGCAGGGACGGCAGCTCCAGGCAGACGTGCCGCACGCAAGGGGCAAGGCAGTCCGGGGAGCGCACCGAGGCTCCGGCTTCCCTCGCTCAGCTGGTCCCCGAGGAAGGGGGCAGAGACCAAAGCAGACCCTGGCCACAGCCCGGGGGATGCCGGCGCCCTGGCCGGCCGGCCGGGGGGTCGTGTTCCAGCTGCAGAGGCTGCTTCAGACGTGACCCTTGGGAAGGAGGGAGAGGCGGGAGCGGTCAGCGCGGCTGCCCTTGCCCTGCTGAAGGTTGCGCCTCCCGGAATGAAGGCTTCCCCAGGAGGGCCTGGCCTGCCTCAGGGAGACCCGGGTCTGGCCCGCAGTGAGGGTGGTGTTGGGGGTGTTGGCGCAGCCATGGGCCTGCCTGAAGGGGCCGCTGTGAGCCTCTGCCTCTCGGAGACCCCCATTCCCAGCTTGGACTTTGTCCAGCCTGACCTCAGCGCCGGCGAAGCTGCGGCACAGGGGGGCCTGGCCGCAGGCCCCCTCCCTCTTTCCAAACATGGCCTGTCTCCCCGAGACAGCGCCCGAGGCCTTGGGCTTGGGGCCGGCTCAGCAAGCCTGCTGTGTGGGGAGGGGACGGCCCCCTTGGCAGAGGAGCCCCTCCCGCCGTCCCTGATGGTGGGGCGCTCAGAGCAGGGAGCAGCGCCGGGGGGCCCCAGGGAGAGCTGGTTTAGGATGCCCTCACTCAGCCTGCCCAGTCTCCGACGCGCCCCCAAGGAGTGGGCGGAGTCTGCAGGTGCGCCAGGGGAGGGCGAGGCAGTGGTCCCTGCACCTGCCACAGAGGTGGGCACGGCTAAGTCCCCGCAGCCCCGGGAGCCTGGTGCGGACGGGACAGCCGCGGGCAGCCCGGCTTCTTCCTACGCAGATGTCCTGCGGGGGAACCTTGACCCTCGCATGCCCGCAGGGCCGTCTGCTCCCGAGGTCAGGGTCCGGCCGGGCGCAGGCTCCCTGCCCCTCCAGCTGCACGGACCACCTCCAGCAGAAGCAGGAGAGGCCTCTCTTCCTGCACCAGGGTGTCCGGGCCGGGTCGGGGGGCCCGAGGGGGACGAGGGGCCGCCTTCCCAGCCCGAGGGCCCTCTCAGACTGCAGGCTTGCAGCACGCACTTGCCCTCGCAGGTTTCCGTGGTCACTGTGGGTCGGGTCTGGGAAGACTCCGTGCTGCGCGTCCAGATCCCCAAGTTAAAGGTCCCGAGGTTCAGCTTCCCGGCCCCCAGCTCGGAGGCCGTTGTTTTCGTGCCCAGTGTGAGAGAGCTGTCCTGCCCGCAGAGAGCTCCCGACGCGGCTCTGCTCACATGCAGTGCTGGAGGGCGGGGCACCCGCACCCCGGAGGCCCCCCCGGCCCTCAGCCCCCCCTCAGAAAGTGCCCCCGTTTGTAAGGTCAGGGTGCACATCCAGGGCGTGGAGGCGGCCAGCCGCCAGGTAGCCGTGCACAGCATGGTGACCACTGTGTGCACTGAGGTCTCGGGGCCCGAGATCTCTCGTACCCAGATCGTGCGGGAGTCAGAGGTCCCCGTGTCAGAGACCCAAACGCTTTCTTACGGGTTTTCCTTGCTAAAGGGGAGGGTCCCAGAGCCCCCGACATGGGCACGGGTGCACGTGGCGCCTGCAGACCATGGGCCAGCGGGACACCGAGAGGCTCAGGAACTGGTGGTCCCAGGACCAGACCCCACTTCTGGAGACCTCCAGCCTGACACCGGGGAGCCTTTCGAAATCATTTGTCCCAGCGTAGAGGAGCCGGGACCAGCAGCGGGCCCGTCCAACTTGCGCTCCGGCCGCGGGCGCACAGACAGCTGCTCCGACGACGAGCCCGCGGAGATACTCGAGCTCCTGCCGGAAGAGGACCAGGAGACAGAGGAGGCCGGGGCCCGGGCAGCAGACGACCAGGCTCCCAAAGCAAGACCGGAAGGCAAAAGGTCCTCTGGTCTGTTCAGGTTTTGGCTCCCGAGCATCGGCTTTTCCTCCTCGGTCTCCGAGACCAGTGCCGATTCCCCAGCCGGTGCCCAGAGACCGGCTCCTGTGCAGACCCAGCCCGAGGCGCGGCCACCTCCCTCGCAGGAGAAGGGGGGCTGGTTCCGATTTCCCAAGCTGGGCTTCTCCTCCTCCCCTACCAAGAAAAGCAAAAGTGCAGAAGAGGAGGCCAGCCCAGCTGAGGAAAACCTCCAGGATGAGGCAGGCACCTTCTACGATGCGCGAGAAAGCCTCTCCCCGGAAGAGCCAGGAGCCGGGGAGCCGGCAGAGGCGGTGGGCGCTGGCGCGGCTCCAGTTCCACGGTGACCTCCGCGGCAAGAACCGAGCGGGTCCTGCTGGAGTGGGACGCAGCCGCCATCCGGCAGTCCGCGCCCGGGCCCGCCACGGCTTGAGGACTGGGAAGGGGAGACTGTTCCACGCGGGACAGACACCCACACCGAGCCCCAGAACCCCCTCCCACCCGACCGCGCGGGCACCCACCGCTCTCCTAGCGCTGAGGCGCACAACACACGGCCGGCCCCGACGCGCGGCCGAGCTGCAGAAGCGGGGAGGCAGCCCGACGGCCCAGGCGCCAGGCGCCGTCCAGGGTGGGGGTGCTGCGCCGGCGGCTGGGGTGAGGCCTCCCTGAGCCGCGCCTCCAGGGAGCCACAGGCAGTGCCCAGTGGGTCCCAGCCGCGATCTCGGGGAAGGGGGTGGTTAACCACCGTGGGTGTAGATGTAGTGTTTGCCGTGGCCCCTGTCTTCTCCTGCTGCTTCGGGCAACATGGTTTCCCTCGACTCCAGGCAGTCGGGTGCGTTCCAGGAGCCCCCTGCCTGCTTCGCTGTAAGGAGCTCGTGTGTGGGACATCCTCCCCCGGGCAAGCCTGGGTGCTTGGTGTAGATGCGGCACACGCGGCTGGACGTGGCGGCCGAGGGGGGAGCCGGTGGAGGTCTGCAGTGTCCCGCCCGCACAGCCCCCACTGTACACGCTGCAGCCAGGACGCCATTGGAACCCCCCCACCCCCGCAAAGGACAATAAAGAGCAAGACCCACCCCAGCTCCGGCTGATAGGTCTTTTGTTCCGGCCGTACTCTGCCCACACGCCCCAGAGCTAACCTCTCCCGGCCCTAGAGGGGTTGTGGGTCTTCCAGCTGTCCTGGGTCCATTGGGTCCTTCCCCAGCCCAGCAGCCAGAAGGAGGAGCAGGCCGGAAGCTCAGAGCGAGGCTGGCCGTCAGGGCGACACGGCACCCACAAAGGCAGCGCAGGGACAGCTGGGCCGACACCCCTGGCTGTGATGGGGGCCCCGCTCGGGGGCTGCTCTCCCTCTGCCCAAGTAGCTCCCAGGTACCCAGTCTCCTGTCTTGAGTGCCCTGCAGGCCCCTCCCGGGCGAGGAGCTCACAGCGTCCCCAGTGTAGCCTGCCCCGCCCCCGCCTGGCCCCGGGGGACTCCTGATGACCTGCTCCTTCCCCCTTTCAGACTGTGGCTGAGCCCCCACCTGGTGCTGCCCCAGCAGGCAGAGCAGAGGGCTCCCCTCCTAGCGTGTGCACGCCGTGCCCTCCCCGTGGCTGGTGGGAAGGCCACCCACCCTGAGGACAGGCCATCCTCTGGAGAACGGGCAGTCCGTGAACTCGAAAGGGGACCAAGTCAGCGGGGCGTTTGTCCCGAAGTCAGGAGAGACCAGCACCCCCAGGCAGACGCCCCCGGCCTATCCCGTGTGTCTGGCCCTCCTCCTGGGAACCCTGACGTGGGGGTCAGCTGGGCACCGTGGGCTTCTGGCCTCAGGTGAGGCTGCGGTCAGGGCCGGAGACATGGGGGCCTCGGGGCCGGAGGCAGGAAGTGTGGAGGGTCCTCCCACGCCGTCTCCATGCCGCGGGCGGCCTTGCCACAGGCCAGCAGCTGACGACGACGCGCGTTTGTCACCTCCCAGTTCCTGTGCGTCGGGAGTCGGAGCCCCGATTAGCTGGGTCCTCAGCCCAGGGTCCTGCAGGCTGGAGTTGGGGTGAGGGCCAGGGCTGGGGTCCCTCCGTCCGAGTGGGGAAAGAGCCGCCGGCCGCTCACAGCACTTGCGGGCTGGACGGGTGAGGGCCGCTGCGTCTCGCTGCCGCGCTCGGTGCCCTGCCTCGGGGTCCTCGCTGAGGACCGGCCACAGCACAGGCGCTTCCTCTGGCCTGCGAGGAGCGGACCCCCAGCGGGCACACTCACAGACGCGCGTCACACAGTCGCAGAAGTGACAGATTGGCCCCTTTGTGTGCTCTATTGCTTACAAGCAAACACGGTTGTGCCCACCGCCGAGGGGAGGGGTCACACAGGACACGGCTTCCGGGACAAGGTCGTGAGTCTGTCCACCGAGGCACAGAAGGAGCCACATCAAGGCACCCCGGGGGGCCTCTCAAGCCTCACAAGCTGGGTCTCCTGACGGGAAGGTCTGCTTTGGAACAGGCGATAGAGACTGCCCCGACATGTGGCCACCAGCCCCTTCCGTGGCAATGGCCACTGGGCCATGGCTGTGGCTTTTTCCCTGTCATCCAGGCACGACCTGGAGCACTGGGACCTGATGGCTCGTGGCTGACCGGCCCGGGGACACCGCTGCTGGGGGCCAGGACCAGAGTGCAAACCCCCACTCAGCTCTGGAGGGCACCATGGGTCCAGGACAGGGTCTCTTTCTGACGGGGGTGGCTGTGCAGTCCACAGGCAGGGGACAGGAGCTGTGGGGAGCCGCCACAGCGGCGGGGGGCTTGGTTTGTTCCAGGGCTGCTCACACACAGACCAGCCCCCAGAGGCTGGGTCTGCCCTGCAGGTCTGGGCAGGGGAGCAGGCTGGGTCGGGGACCTTCCTCACCGACAAGGATGCTGACACACGGGGCCCGACTGCAGCCCTCCTGCTCACTCTGGGGCAGAGAGGACGGGGCGGGCAGGGGTGCGGCACTCCAGGATGTGGGAGGGCGGACGCGGGCATCTCCTCGCTCAGCTCCCTCAGAGTCCAGGGTTCCCTGGCCACGGAGCTCACCCCACACTGCCGCCCAGGGCGGCCTCCACAGATCGGGTAGGCTCTGGAGCCTTGGTCAGAAACCAGAAGTCGGGAGAGGCCAAGTGGGTGCGCTGGGACGGCCTCCGATCCGGCAGAAGGGCCAGAACCCAGGTGTCAAACAGGATTCAGAGCCTCTGCAGGGCGGTGTCCGGGCGTCTCCTGGGGCGGTGTCCCCTGGGCAGGTCCGTGTCCAAGGCTCCACCCCGGCTTGGTGCCAGTACCCCACCCCCACCCCCCCAGCCCTGGCTCCAAACCAGGTTCTCTCGACCCTGCCTGAAGTGCCGGCCCTCACTGCACATGGTCCTGGGGCCACACAGCAGCCCTGCACCCCTCCCCTCTCCATCTGTCCCCCATCCTGGGTCCGCACGTCCCAGCACCTGCTCCAGCCCCACCCCTGGCTCCTGTGGGTGAGGCCTAGGCACCGACAGGCAGGCAGAGCCGTCCCAGGGTGGCAGGGTGGGGGGTGCAGAACCCCAGCCTGGGGCCGGGAGGAGTGGAAGCCGCCCATGCCAGACCCACACAGACAGGCAGGGAGGGGCGTGGATTCTAAAGCCTCTTCGTGGGTAGGGACTGTGGCTCTGTGGGTCAGGGAGGACAATCCCGGAAGGCTCCCTGGAGGAGGTGGGGCGTGCAAGGGGCCGGTTCAGGCGCCAAGGGCCGGGAGCTGGGAGGTCCTAGACGTGAGCAGGGCTTGTGAGGAGGGCGGCTCAGAGCCCTGACCCGCAGCAGGTGGGGAGGCGCAGCGGGACGCGGGAGCTGCGGGCCGGGGACTGGGCAGAGCAGCCCCTCAGCCTCGCCAGGCGCAATCCTGGCCCTGGGCTTGTGCGTCCAGGCCCACGGCGTAGCGGGAATCCCAGTCTCGCTCGAACAGGCGACGCAGCTGCTCCTGCACGGTGAGGAGCCCCGGCCGGCCACTGGGCACTCTCTGGCTGACCACCAGGCCCACCCCCGAGGTGCTGCTGAAGTAGTCCTCCGACCAGTTGGAGGTGCCTGGGGCAGTGGGCGGGAGAGAGTCCCGTGTGACTGGGAGGGGGCTCTCTCCCTCCGCAGGGCCCAGCCATCAGGCTCGGCCACGACCCTGGGGACGGAGGGGCTCCAAGGCCACTCTGCTGCCAGAAACTGCAGCCGGGCCAGCCCCTCAGATGCAGAAGAGCCAACCAGCTCTCCGCGCGTGCGGTGCGGCTCCTCCCAGTTCCCCTGGGGCTGGTGTCCCGACTCAGCGTCCTGAAAACTTGGGGCTTGGGGCTTCCCACCCGCCTGGCGCCCTGAGCCTGGACCTGTCCTGGACCTGAGAACCCCCCCTCGGTTCGCCTCTGTCCTGAGGGGTCCGTGCCGCCCGTGAGAACAGAGTCCCCTTTAGCACCCTGGCCCAGCCACTGCTTGGGGGTCATGTCCCCCTTCTGTGGGTTTTTGTGGCCTCCGTGGTCATGCACACGTGCTCGGTGCCCCTCAAAGACTCGGGGTCCTGGGGCAGCGCCTGCTCACCGATGTAGGCCTCCTTCTCTGTGACCATGAACTTGCTGTGGCTCACCCTGCTGAAGGGGATGTTGGAGTGGTTTCCCACTGGCATGATGAAGACTTTCTTTGGGGAACAGAAAGGGAGCACGTGAGGGGGGGAGGAGGACCCCGCCCCAGCCCGGCCCTGCTGCGGGGTCCTCACCACATCCACCCGCCCCAGCCCGGCCCTGCTGCGGGGTCCTCACCACATCCACCCGCCCCAGCCCGGCCCTGCTGCGGGGTCCTCACCACATCCACCGAGACCCCGGCCGCGGGGTTGCTGAAGGCCTGCAGGGACCTCAGGTCGGGGAACATGCTAGGGTCTGTGTGGGGCCAGCAGCTGACCAGCAGGCGCACGCGCACACCCCTGTTGAAGGCTGCTGTCCGCAGTGCGGTGTCCAGCACTGGCCAGTACCTGTAGGAGGGGGGCTCAGGGTCCTCGGGCCAACGGGGACCCTGATTGCAAGCCAGGGCTGAGCAGGGGTCCCAGTGGGAGAGGAAATGCGCCGGGGGCTGCCCCTCCACAGAGCAAACCCCCCATCCCGGGCTCCCACGCCCCTACCTGGCCGGGTGGCTGAAGCGCGTGGTGGGGAAGTACTCCATCACTGAGACGTAGATGAACTCCCGGGCACCACGCACCACGGCCAGCAGGGCTTCCAGGTCCCGCGTGCGGCCGTGTGGGCAGAGTGCCGGTGGCGAGGCCTGTCCAAGCAGAGAGGTCCCCGAGGGCACTGAGCCGCTTGCTTCCTGGACCTGCGACCCAGCCTGCCCTCACCCTCCAGCATGTGGGATCTCAGAGGAAGACCAGAGGGGCCCCCTGGAGAGGTGGGGACAGGAGAGTGAGGCTCTGCACCGGGACCTCGGGCTGCCCTCAGTCTGGGTAGGAAGGCCGGGAAGCCTGCCCCGTGCTGCACCCCCGGCCCCCCGGAGGACCCGTCCCCGGCCTGATGCTGGGCCTCAGAGACCAGCCCCTGCTCCCACTCACCCAGATGGAGGGTCCGCCCGCCCCCAGCCCCTTCCCAGACGGACCCACTTGATGAGCTGGTCCGCCCTGGCCCTCGCAGGCCCCAGGCAAAAGCCCCTCCACCCCACCCAACAGTTATTTGAGCCCCCCTTCCTGGGCCACGGGAAGCCCCGCCCCCTCCCAGGCTGCCTGTCTCCTGTGGCCGTGGCCGGCGCAGCCTGCGTCCTCTCCTGGAGCTGGGTCTGTGGACAGCCCGCCGCTGGCCGGGGGACCACAGCTGGGTCCTGGGCGCTGGGCAGCACGGCGGCGGGGCAGGCTCCCCGGGGATCTGGCAGGCCCCCTTGGCCGCTCTTACGGAGAAATAGGCCGTGGTGGGCACCCCGTCAAAGTGGCCCCGGAGAGGCTGGAAGCGGTTGATGTGGGACGAGAAGCTCCGAGGCCAGGCTCTGGGGAGGACAGCCCTCGGTGCCCCCAGGACCCAGTAGGTCTGGAAGGTCCTCTCCAGGTCGAGGGCCAGGCGGCTGCAGTTGTAGATGACGGCGCCCAGCTCCTTCACCTGTAGGGACAGGGCGGCGGCTGCGAGGGGCGGGCCTCTGCCCCGGGACGGAGCGTGGCCCCCGCGCTGGCAGCAGCGCCGCGGGAGTCAGGACAGACGGTGTGACAGACAGGGCTCGCAGGAGCTGCGGCGTGACGGGGGCCCTGCTGGTCTTGCACGTTGTACCCAACCGTCAAAGCCGCGGCGCGTGCTGGTTACCGCAGAAACAGAAGATGCCTAAGAGAAGTCGCTCGTCGCGTCCCTGTCCGGCGACCGACAACCGGCGTGGCTGCGCTGGCCGCCACCCTTCTCGGGCTGGTTTTTCATGCTTTGCTTTTCCTTCAGGGACGCAGGTTTCCCTGGTGCAGAGACTGCAGCGTCTTCCCGTGGGAGCAACGACGTTCCGGGGCGCGGGGGCAGGCGCCGTGTGGGATCCCCGAACCCCCGACCCGGCGCCTGTTCCGCGCACCAGGGTGACGCCCCACCCCTGTTCCACCCGGGGCTGCACAGGACATCGCCAGGCCTCGGGAGCACGGGCAGCGGACGGGTCCCTGATGGGTCTCCCTGCCCTTGGGACTCACCTGCGTCAGGGCCCGCCAGTCCATGTTGGCACTGCCCAGGTAGACATGCCGTCCGTCCACGACCCAGAATTTGGAGTGCAAAACGCCCCCGGTGAGCTTCCTCAAGGGCACGAACCGCACCTGGGCACCTGGCCGGGGGGTGAGGACGGTGCGGTCACCGGGGTCTCGCCAGGTGTCCACTTCACGGTAAGCCCAGTTCCTCGAGGTGGGACAGCTTGTTCGCCCTCAGAGCAGTCCTGCTAAGCTCATGCCGTCATAATCCCCACTTCGCAGGGAGGCGACGAAAGCACCGACTGACCCCGCACCCCTCGGGGCAGCCCCTCTCCAGAGCCCGGGGCTACAAGGATCACTTCCCAGCTGAGCTCCCAGCCCGAGCCCACCCACAGGTCAGAGCAGCTGGGCTCAGGGGGGCCCCAAGGCCACCCACCTCTGCCCACCACGGAGGATGACCGTCTGGCCCCTTGGAACCAGCCCCAGTCCCGCGAGGCTGACTTTAAGCACGCCGCCCCAGGCCCCTGCCCTCCTGGCGAACGAGCAAAGCACCGGGCCCCTCCTGGCCCCTCCCACGCAGCTCTGCGCGCCTTCCTCGTCCGTGGCACCAGCAGGTCACGAACCGTGCCTGCCCCCGAGGCTGCGGGCCCGGGCCGGACAGGCACCTACCTCGCGCCGCCAGGACCTGCAGGTCCGTGGAGTTCTTGGCCAGTGACGGGCTGTTGGTCGCCACAGCCAGGGAAATATTCTTGTCCAGCAGCTGCTCCAGCTTCCGCAGAAGGGCCTCCCCCTGCGAGGCCGGGCCAGCCATGGGGGGTGAGGCCTCACCAACTAGGAAGGACCCAGACCTCTCCCGGGAGGCCACCTTGCCCACCCACAGCTCAGAGTGAGAGAGATGCGCCCCGGCACCCAGGTGGGGTGGGCAGGGCCGGCCATACCATCTGGGAAGACGAGTCGTTGACCCCAATGTCGGCCCCTGTGAGGGACCAGTAGAAGGAGGCCACGTGAATGCTGCGCTGGGCGGCGTCCAGCAGCTGCAGCCAGGCCTGGGCCAGGGGCTGGGCCGACGGGCTGCCGGCCTGGGCAGGGAGGTCCCGGGGGGTGCTCTCCACAAGGACAAGCCTGCAGAGACAGCCCATGGGGCCTGAGCGGAGCACGGGGGCCACCAACCCACCTCGCGGCCCCTGCCCCGTCCCCACTGGTCAGGCCGGGGGGTCACCACCAACATGGGGTCCGAGCCCAGGCCAGGGGAGCCAACTAGACTGGATGGGGCAGGCACGAGCCCCACGAGCCCACTGCGGGCAGCGACCCCCGGGCGGTGGGGGGAGCCAGGGAGGGAGCAGCGCAGACTGGGGCCCCGGGCCCGGCCCAGTTCCAGGCACGGCTGCTGGAGAGCCGTCGCTCTGAGCCGAGGTTGGGTCTGGGCTGCCGACTGGAAGGGAGGCCGCTGGAGGCGGCCCAAGCTGACCGGCCGGGCCCAGGGTGCAGGAGCGCCCTGCAGGCCTGGCCCCAGGCAGGGCCCGGACCAGGGGTGGTGGGAGCGCATCTTGTGCTCCACGGGCGGGGCTCTGAGCAGGACTCCCCCCACAGCAGAAAGCGTGAAGGGCAGGTGGCCGGGCAGCTGGGAACAGCGACACCGTGACAGGAAGGCTGAGAAGCTGCCCAGGTGGCTCCGGGCTTTGCAGCGGAGCTGTGGGGCAGCGGCCTGTGTTGCTGCGCAGAATACCCCAAGTCCGTCAGCTCCGGCCCATCCCCACCTTGGGGCCGCCCTTCCCGGCCAGCACTCTCTTCTGAGAAGTGGCAGAGGACGGGCGGCTCCAAGGGCGGGAAGCTCACAGAGGGGCAGAGCCGAGTGCGGCCGCGGGCCTGCAGACCTCACAGACACTCACCGGCAGGCGTCCTTCAGCCGTGGCGCAGCCTCCCCACTCTGGGGCTCCCAGGGCCGGCGGGAGCCTTGGCCTGGGGACGAGGTGGGCCCTTCCTCCGGGTGCAGCTGGCCACTGGTGGGCGGGAGGTGCACTTGCCACAGGAAGTAGGCAAGAGCCCCAGCACCAAGCCCCAGCACGGCCAGCGCTCCCAGCACCTGCAGCAGGAAAAGGGTGTCACCGTGGGGTCCCCGGATGGCGTGCGTCTGCTCTACTTCTGGGTGGGCTGAGGTGGCCCTTCCGGTGCTGACAGAGACTGTCCCCGGCTCCCAGGGAGGGCCAGGCCTGCAGGGGGCTGGGTGGGCAAAGGATGGGGGGGCCGCTGAGCAGGGCCGAGCTCACTGTGGGGCCGGGGGACCAAGGGGCCTGAGGCTTTCCCTTGGGCCCCGACACAGGGACTGGGGAGCTGAGGGAAGCGCGCTGGTCTGGCTGGTCTCATCCTTGCCTGCGGAGCTTCCTCCCTCGAGCCCCCTGTTCTGCTGCGCTCGGGCTCTCTGTCCCCGGGCTGTGGGCCTGTGGAGCGGGGGCGCCAGGGCCTCTGATGCGCTCTGCGGAGCTCTCGGCCCCTGACACGGCGACCTGGTGCCACCAGCAGCCGCAGGCCCGGCACTGGTCTGCCCTCCACTGCCCTCCGCAGGCCCTGCAGATGGGGACTCCGTGTGGAGCCCGAAGCCGGTGTGCGTGTGCGTGTGTGTGCGTTGTGTGTGCGTGCGTGTGCGTGTGTGCGCGTGTGCGCATGGCTGTGTGTGTACGCGCGTGGGTGTTCGTGTCCGTCTGTGCCAGAGCAGCTAGCCCGGCCCTCTGGCTCCCCTCGCCCTCTTGCTCTCATCGGGCGCCCGCGGGTCTGAGCCTTGGTTCCTTCTTTCAGCCACGTGCGTAGTGAGGCCCGGAGCCACTTCTGCTTTCAGCTGGGCCCTCCTTACGGGCTGCTCCGTTCCCAGGGTGGGGCCTCAGCCTGGGGGGCCTCAGCAGCCCCCTCCTGGGACTCAGGAGGACTTCCTAGCTGGGAAGGCACGGCGGGGGCTGAGCGGAGACCCTTCGCTGCCAGCCGGGGGCCTGAGGGCTGGGGAACCTGGGGTGCTGTGTGGGGGCCCCCCTCTGCCCCAGGACTCTACCCCCTCAGCGCAGCTAGCCCCACAGAGAGCTGGAAGCCAGGCGGACAGGGCTCCCCCATAGTGGCCTCGGTGGGCCAAGCACTCCAGGGATCGGTGCGCCCGCCGGGAGTGCAGGGAGGGGCCTCGGAAGCCAGAACGAGGCCTCCGGCAGAACCAGGGAGTCCCCCAGAGGGAAGCCAGGATGCTCCCCCAGAGCTGCGTTCAGAACCTCACTCTGCCTCCCACATGGCAGAGCCCGGCTCAGGGGACCGCCCACGCCCCGGGGCCCATCGAGCCTTCACCTAGTCTCAGGAGATGCAGCGCTTGGGAAGTCCGAGGCTGGGGGCTGAGCGAAGGGGCCCCAGGGACCTCCTTGGACTGGCCGCTCCCTCCCCCACCTTTCCGCTGTACCACAGGGGAAAGGGGCCTGTTCCCCAAGTGTCCCAGGCAGAGAGGGCAGATCAGAGCCCCACAGCCCCACTGGGACTCGGAGCTGTCCCAGGCACCTCTCTGACCTCCGCTCCCCGGAGCACATCCTCCCCCTCTTGGGCCCTCGGAACAGCATTGGGGCCTGGGGAGGCCCCCCCCTGGGGCAGCTCCAGGCAGCTGCAGAGCTGCCGGCTCGGCTCGCTGCAGTGACAGAAAGCCTGTGTCCCTGGGCTGGGGCCGGCCGTGGGGAGGGGGTGGCCCAATAGCCACCGTGCTCCTGGGCTGGGGATAGGCTGGGGCCCTCCGGGCATCAGCGGTCACGGCTGGCAGCGTGCGACTTCCTGCCCTGCGGAGCTGGGGTAAGGCTGCCAGGCCCGCGGGGCGCCCTGTGATCCCCTGGGCCTGGGCTTGCTGGCCGCCCGCTTCGGCCTGCCTCTCCCGCCTGGCCCCGGGCTCCCGGACTCACCTCCGGGGGTACCGCCTTGGCCTTCATCTTGCTCCAGCCACAGACTGCAGGCCCTGAGCTCCGGCAGCTGCCCCCAGCCCCAGCCCACCTGCCTGCTCCCTGCAGCCCGCTGCTTCCCCTTTCGGCCACTTCCTCTTCGTCCGGAGTACCTCCCTCGCTGGCGCCCCCAACAGACATCTGGAGCTGGGTGGGCCAGCCAGAGGGTGCGGCTGGGAACTGCCGCCTCCAGAGAAAGTCTCTCCCCCGGCCCCACTCCCCAGGTGGAGGCCCGGGCATCAGTTGGGCTCGACACAAGCTCCAGAGACCCAAGGAGCCTGGCTCGAGCAAGATTGTGCATCTCTCTCTTGCACTAACCAAGGTTAGGGGCTGGTGGCTTAAAGATGGTGTTGGCTCTAAGGCCATGGGGAGCCAGGTCCCTCCAGGCCCCTCCTTGGGAACCCTAGCTCCCGAACCCTGGGGTGGATGAGCAGCCTCGTGGCCCACAATGGCTGCTGGGGTTCAGCCGTCAGCTCCGTGTTCCCAGGAGCGTAGCCAGGCTTCCCTGAGTCTGCTCAGGCTGCTCTAACCAAGCGGCATGGACCGGGCAGCTTGGAGATGGCAGACACTTGCTCCTCACCACTCTGAGGGTCGGGAGTAAGGTCACGGCACGCGCAGATTGGGTCCTGCATCTCTCCTCGCTGTGTCTTCCCGAGAGGGAAGGGCCGGGACTCTCTGGGGGCTCTTTCATAAGGGCACTAACGGCTGCATCGTCTGACCTGGCCACAACCCGGAGATCCACCTGTCCTCCCCACGGAGTCTCTGCTCCTCGCCCTGCAACCGGGCGCGGGGAGTGAGGCAGAGACAACTCGTCCCGGCAGCAATGCCGTCCTGGGCTTCGGGGGCCCCGGGTCCCGCTGGCTCTCAGCTCCCCGGCGTGGGATGCTCTGTCTGACTGTTAGAAAAAAGTGCCTCCTGCCTCGCTCCCAGCAAGGACCCAGGGCTCGTGCCCCGCGCGACGCACATTCCTGCTTCCTGACCAGCCCGGCTGCCGGCGCCACTCCGTCCGCGGTCACACGGCCGACGGCCTTTGGCAAGAGCTTCCAAGTCAGCCGTGACATCACGAGGGCTGCTTTCTTTTCTTGCTTCTTAATTTTATTACCCCCCCACCCCGTTTTATGGTGATGGAGCTGGCGTGTGTCACACCGGTTTCCGGGGGACATGGAACCATCGCGGTTTGCTTATACCGCAGGACGACCGCCGAGTCACCTCGCAGAATCGGGGTTTTTCCCTGTGATGCGGATGCTCAAGGCCTGCGCTCTCAGCAGCATCCCAGGACGCAGCACCGCGCCCCGTGCGCCCCTGGCCCATCCCCGGCCCGGCCGACCGAGGTGTGTCCATGTGCCCCTCACGTGCTCCGCCGGCCCTGCCCCAGGCACCTGCTGGTCCCGCTGCGGCCTGAGGTCGCCGTTGGCGTTCCACACCTGGAGACGATCACTCGGCTCCCTTCAAAGTGCGCCTCCGGCTCCACCACGCGGCAGGATCTCCTCCCCTTTCATGGCTGAGAACGGTCGCGCCGTGTGTGCGAGCACACCACACCTTTCTTCAGCCACTGTCTCCGGGGGACACGAACGCCGCCATCCTGTCTCGGCTGCGGCGGGTCACGCTGCCGTGGACGTGCGGGGACGCGTTTCCCTCGGGACGACAAGCTCTCCTCCCGCGCGGGTTTGTACTCTGCTCCCTTCTCTACACGCGAGCATGCGGCCCCGGACACTCATACAATTACTTGTTAGCTTTGGCTTATAACATGTTTAACACAGTTCCCAAGTAATAATCCTAGCATCACTACAAACAGTAGTGCTACTAACCGAAATTTAAGACTTCTCTACAAGGATTTTCTTGCTATTACATGTGTCTGACGAGGTAAAAATCAAGCACTGTGTTCTAAAGTCAGACTTTAAAAACCAAAGCTGGAGGGCCGCCTGGGTGGCTCAGTCGTGAGGTGTCTGCCTTTGGCTCTGGTCATGGTCCCAGGGTCCTGGGATCGAGCCCCGCAGTGGGGTCCCTGCTTGGCGGGGAGTCTACTTCTCCCTCTCCCACTTCTCCTGCTTGTGTCTCTCTCCCTGTCCAATAAATATATTTTTTTAAAAAACTATTAAAAAAACCCTGAAGCTGGAGGCATCATGTTGCCTGATTTCAAGCTCTATTACAAAGCTGTGATCACCAAGACAGCATGGTACCAGCACAAAAACAGACACATAGACCAGTGGAACAGAGTAGAGAGCCCAGATATGGACCCTCAACTCTATGGTCAATTAATCTTCGACAAAGCAGGAAAGAATGTCCAGTGGAAAAAAGATAATCTCTTCAATAAATGGTGCTGGGAAAATTGGACAGCCACATGCAGAATCAGACTGGACCATTCTCTGACTCCACACACAAAGATAAACTCAAAATGGATAAAAGACTTCAACATGAGACAGGAATCCATCAGAATCCTAGAGGAGAACATAGGCAGTAATCTCTTTGATATCAGCCACAGCAGCTTCTTCCAAGATATGTCTCCAAAGGCAAAGGAAACAAAAGAGAAAGTGAACTTTTGGGACTTCATCAAGATCAAAAGCTTCTGCACAGCAAAGGAAACAGTCAACAAAACAAAGAGGCAACCCACTGAATGGGAGAAGATATTTACAAATGACAGCACAGACAAAAAGATTGATAACCAGGATCTATAATGAACTCCTCAAACTCAACACACACAAAACAGATAATCATGTCAAAAAATGGGCGGAAGACATGAACAGACACTTCTCCAATGAAGACATCCAGATGGCCAACAGACCCATAAAAAAGTGCTCCATATCACTCAGCACCAGGGAAACACAAATCAAAACCACAATGAGATCCCACCTCACACCAGTCAGAATGGCTAAAATCAACAAGTCAGGAAATGTCAGATGCTGGCGAGGATGCGGAGAAAGGGGAACCCTCCTACACTGTTGGTGGGAATGCAAGCTGGTGCAGCCACTCTGGAAACCAGCATGGAGTTTCCTCAAAAAGTTGAAAATAGAGCTACCCTACGACCCCACAATCGCACTATTGGGTATTTACCCTGAAGATACCAATGTAGTGATCTGAAGGGGCACGTGCACCCGAATGTTCATACCAGCAATGGCCACAGTAGCCAAACTGTGGAAAGAACCAAGATGCCCTTCAACGGACGAATGGATGAGGAAGATGTGGTCCATATACACTATGGAGTATTATGCCTCCATCAGAAAGGATGAATACCCAACTTTTGTAGCAACATGGCGGACTGGAAGAGATGATGCTGAGTGAAATGAGTCAAGCAGAGAGAGTCAGTTATCATATGGTTTCACTTACTTGTGGAGCGTAAGAGACAAAACAGAGGACCATAGGGGAAGGGAAGGAAAAATAAAAGAAGATGAAATCAGAGAGGAAGACGAACCCAAAGAGACTCTTAACTCTGGGAAACAAACTGAGGGCTGCTGGAAGGGTGGGGGTGGGGGGTCGGGGTAACCGGTGACGGGCATGAAGGAGGCACGTGATGCGATGAGCCCTGGGGGCTATGCGCAGCTGATGAATCCATAAATTCTACCTCTGAAACCAGTGATCTACTCTGTGTCAACTAACTTGAATTTAAATAAAATTTTTAAAGTTGAGTTCAAGCCCCATGTTGGGTATAGAGATTACTTAAAAATTAAGTCTTGGTGCGCCTGGCGGGCTCAGTGGGTTAAAGCCTCTGCCTTTGGCTCGTGTCATGGTCTCAGTGTCCTGGGATCGAGCCCCACATCGGGCTCTCTGCTCAGCAGGGAGCCTGCTTCCTCCTCTCTCTCTGCCTGCCTCTCTGCCTGCTTGTGATCTCTGTCTGTCAAATAAATAAATAAAATCTTTAAAAATAAATAAATAAAGTCATAAAAAAAGGAAATTCAGTTTAAGATTTCCAAGCATACGTGAAGTTCTTTCCTCCTGACTGATTCTTAGGTCAGTCGTGTTGGGTTAGAAAGCAAAGGCGCAGAGCGTCACGTTTTTAATGTTGCTCAAGAGGCGTCTCGTGTGCACATTGTGGGCTCAGAACTGAAACGCGCTTGAGAAGAGCGTGCCCCCTCTGCCGGGGGGGCTCTGGCATCTAGATCCGTCTGCGAATCCCGCTCACGGATGTGCTTTCAACTCTTATGTGTCACTTATGAACATTCTGTGTCCTCGGCCCGGAATCCGTGGGAGGGCTGTGCTGGTCCGTGGCTTCCCACGTGGACTCTGGCTTCCTGCAGTGGAGGCTGCACTGCCGGGTCTCTTTGTCTCCGACTAAGCCACCTGTACCTGCGCTCTCACTTGCCCTGGTAAGCACTTCGGTCTTAAAAAGCTTTGTTGTGGGGCACCTGGGTGGCTCAGTGGATTAAAGCCTCTGCCTTCGGCTCAGGTCATGATCTCAGGGTCCTGGGATCGAGTCCCACATCGGGGTCTCTGCTCAGCAGGGAGCCTGCTTCCCCCTCTCTCTGCCTGCCTCTCTGCCTACTTGTGATCTCTGTCTGTCAAAAAAAAAAAAAAAAAAAAAAAAACTTAAAAAAAATGCTATGTTGCCTTATTTTTAGCTTAAAATCTGTGTGGTTTTTAAAAAAAATGTCCTCTACCTTAGGTTGATGGGCCTTCTTGCATTTCAGATCTGTGTCTCGTGAGTAACAGAGCTGGAATTTAATTTTTTAAAGATTTTATTTATTTATTGGAGAGAGAGAGAGCAGGAGCAGGGGGAGGGGCAGAGGGGGAAGCAGACTCCCCGTGGAGCAGAGAGCCCGACATGGGGCTCGATCCCAGGACCCTGAGATGACCCGAGTCCGAGGCAGACACTCCCCGACTGAGCCCCCAGCGCCGCCAGCTCCGGCGTGTAAAGGCCGTCCGAGCGGCCGACCTTAGCCGTCCCAGCTGGGTTCGTCTGTTGGCGTTTGTTGGGATCACCGCTGCATTTCCATCGGTCATGCCTTCTCTCGTCCTGTGGTTCTTGGGCTTCTTCTTGCTCTTCTGGTGCACTAATTTTTCTCCTGTTTTCCTGTCCCGCTCGAGCTGTGACCTCTCGGTGACGGGCCCTCCACGGCCCCCCCACGCTGCTCTTCCCGAGCGCTCTTCTGCACTTCCGAGAGCCGAGAGGGTCATTCTTCCCGCTGGCTGTGGTCCCCGTGATGGCCACGGCACGGGTTCTGACCCACGCGCTGCCCAGGGAGACGCCCGGGGAAGGGGGCTCCCTCGCTCCCTCCTGGGATCTGGCCACGCAGCCAGGAGGGAGCTGGGGCTCCAGCTTCGCACCTGAAGGACAGGCCACTGCGAGTCTGCTCCCGCAGTAAATGCCCTTTCGTTGTGTTGCTGCAGGCGGTCACGTCCCCGTGCTGTCACCGGCTCGTCTTTGGGTGTTTACCCATAAGCTCCAGGAGGAGGCATAGACATCAGGAACATCTTTCCCTCTTCCTGGGGAGCGCAAGGACCTTCGTGAACTTCACCTCTGATGATCTCCAGCGCGTGTGTCTCTCACGTCTGTCCTGTCTTGCGATACTATTATTACTTTAAGCCCCACACGTTGTACACCGTATCATCATTTTGTGCAGTCAGGGTGTGCGAGAATGATCTGCCCACCCTCCTTCTATTTCACACCTGCCCGCTGCTCGCCTCCCGAAATAGATCCTTTGCGACCGGCCGGAGCAGGAACGCTCCTGGCTGTGCGGCCCTCAGTCGCCGGTTATCGTCTTGCACGGGCATGTGTTGGTGACACTCGGTCCTCGGGAACGTGAAAATGTCTCTAGTTTTCCTTCACTATTGAAGGATAGCGTTCCGGGCACAGAATTCTGGACAGACCATTGTTTTACCTAGAACCCAAGGTCCTTAGGGGTCTGTTATGGTGAGAACCCCATCATTCCTGTGTAAGGGATTTTACTCTGTGGTTCGTTTTATTTTTATTTTTTAAAGATTTTATTTATTTATTTATTTGACAGAGATCACAAGCAGGCAGAGAGGCAGGCAGAGAGAGGGGGGAAGCAGGCTCCCTGCTGAGCAGAGAACCCGATGTGGGATCGATCCCAGGACCCTGAGATCATGACCTGAGCCGAAGGCAGCGGCTTAACCCACGGAGCCACCCAGGCGCCGCTGTGGCTGGTTTTAAAACATTCTCCTTGACTGAGGCGTTCTTCAGTGTTCCTGCGGTGGTTTCCTTTTTTTTTTTTTTTTGAAGTTTATTTACTTCAGGCATCTCTCCGTCCAACGCAGGCCTCGAGCTCACGACCCCGAGATCAGGAGTCGCACGCTGTAGCGACCGAGCCCGCCGGGTGCCCCCGCAGTCTCCTTTTGGATCCTGTCCGGCACACAGCGCGGGGGCCCAGGTCCGAGCACTCGGCACACACAGCAGGTGGCTTCAGACCCGCCCTGGAGGCCGGAGGGGCCGGCCCCGCCCCCCAACCCCAGGCTCTTCATTCCTTCTTTGGAGAACTTAGAAGGATGTGGTGCCAGGCTTCCGAGGCAGACTGAGGAAAGAACGAGCTGACGCCAAGTCCTGAGACCCCATAAAGGTCTCCTTTGTGATGAGGCCGCGCCCCTGGTGGGCCCTGCTGCTCCCACACCTTCGGGGGTGCAGTCTGATCCCTGCCACCGTGTCCCCACAGGAGAGGTCAGGCAGGACCCCCAGATGGAAAGTTTGACGGTTCACTCTCCTCACAGTCCCTCCAGGCCGGCGCGGGGCTTGGCGCAGGCCGAGCGGACAGGGGGCCGTCATCCACCGTGAGGCGGCGCCCGAGCCCCCACCCCCCTCCGGCCCGCCTCCCGCATCTGCCGCCTCTAAGGGCCACGGGCCTTTGCAGCCCCGCTAAGGGCTCGCTCCGCCCCTGAACAGGAGGAACTTGCTTCCCGCGACGGCCTGGGCGTTCCGTGCATTTACCTCTGGGGTGTCATTCCTGGGGGATGCACCCCAGCGACGGTCGTGGGTACTGAGACCACACTCCGTGGGTCCCGAGACTTGCCGCCCATGGGCTGGTTTCCTCCCCGCCGGCTCGCGGCCCTGCTCCTCCGAGCTCCGCTGACACCCTTCCCGGACCCCTGCGTCCCCACCCGCAGAGCAAACGCGTCGGGCTTCCCAGCCCGAGATCGCCTCTCTCCCTCACTCTGAAAGGACAGTTTAGCTGGGTGACAACTGTCTTCTGTCCCCAAAGGCCCCGATCCAACCTCGGTGCAGCGCTCCCAGGAGGAACGGGCGTCCGTCCCCCGGCTGTCCTCTGAGGCCACTTTTCTCACCGGCCGGTTGGCTCTGGAGGTTTTCTCTCTGACTGGGGTCTTCTGGGTTTCAGCGGGGCACGTCGCGGTGAGACTGGTTCTCACCTTGGGGCTTGGAGCTCTCAAATCGCAGGAGTTATGCCTGTGATCGTTTCTAGAACATTCTCAGCCATTCTCTCTGAGGCCACGGCCTCTGCCTCTTTCCCATGTCCTCCCCTTGCGGAACGCGGGCGGCGGTGCGGTGAGCCTCTACCCCCGCGCCCCGCGCCTCCGACCCCCCCCCCGGCTGCCGTCCGCCCCAGGTGCGCCTCGGCTCGGCTCACCCGGCTAACCCGCTGCTCAGCATCCTCCGAGGTTCTCCTCCCACGCAGAGCCTGGGGGAAAGATGAGCTTCCCTGCTCGCTCCCGGGGACCCCGGGTACGGCTCTCTTCGCCCTTTCCCTGTGCGTCAGCCTTGAGGACGCTCGGCTCTGAGCACGGTTCTTAATTCCACCCCTGCTCTTGCTGGACACGAGTCCTGTGTCCTGAGTGCGTGTGGACAGAAATGTCAAGAGCTCGGCCATGAGGGGCATTTCTGGGCCCGTAGCTGTCCCCAGAGGAATGCGGCCCCTTGGCCATTCCAGCTTCCAGGTCCCCACGTGACGCCCGGTGCCTGGGGACTGCCCTTTCTACCTCAAATCTCACCTCCGCGCGGTTGAAACCGCACGACTCGGGCTAACAATTCCCGATGCCCCCCGCGGGCAGAGAGGAGGCGGAGCGCGAGAGGCCGAGAGGCAGGGCATGTTCTGGGAGCCCCACGGAGCCGGCACGGGAACGCTGCGGCTCCGCCGGGGTCTCCCGGACTCGGGGACCGCCTTCCCTCGTGAGGCGCTGACAGATGTCCTGCGCGGGGACAAGAGGCTGAGGGCACAGCCCTGAGCTTGAGAAGCTGAACAGAGCTCAATGCTATTATGGTTCTGGGGACTCAAACGTGAGTCCGGGCTCTCCTTCCATGGAGGACAGGGTGCTGGCAGCTGTGACCCACAGGTGGGGCTCCTGCTGAGCCCCGGAGAGCAGAGCCCCAGGAGGACGGGCGGCCAGGAGCTAAGAGGAGGAGCACGCCTCGTCACATCTGAAGTTTCGCCCCTGACTGCACGGGACCAGTCCCTGCTCAGCAGTGACCCTCTCCGAGCGACAGCGTCCTCTAGGGGGTCCCACTTCACCCCATTCACAGCGTCTATCACTTCAACTCAAGGGTCGCCTAACATCCAACCACAGAACCAAGCGCTGAGGCCGGGGTCAGAGCTCTTGGACGAGGTCGATGGAGACTTCCACTTAGAGAGATACAATATAGTGTTGTTAAATTGAAGGAGTTCTAGAACTAAAAAGAAAATAACCGAAGTAAAGAGTCAACTGGACAGAACTGAAGGACATCTAGGCTGCTGTAGGGTCAGCAGAGAGTAAAACGTGGAAAGCGCACAGAAAACACGGACCACGGCGCGAGAGACGCACAGGGCACACGGGAGTCCGACGCACACATGAAGGGAATCCCAGCAAGAGTAAGTTGGGACGGGACAGATTGTGTCTGAAGAGAAAATGGACGAGGTGTTCCCCAAACCGGGGAAAGCCGGACAGACAGACACCCGGGAAGAAGAGCCACAAACGTCAACACAGACGAGCGCGAAGATGCGCGTCGTTGCAGGAAAACCACAGAAAAACTACAAACAAAGAGAAAGTCTAAAAGGACACCATTTAGAAAGTCTACAGTAATGCGCTTGACTTCTCCACGGAAGCAGTGAAATCCAGAAGACAATGGGCAACACGTGCGCATGCCCAAAACATTACTGGCGACTTAGAATGCTCTATCAGTACGGTCAGTACGACAAGGGAAAGGAAAAGGCAAAGCATTTCCAAACACGCCTGCTCGAGAGGGGAGAGATTTTATCACAGTAAACTGACACCAGAAACACACTCCAAGACCGTCTGTTGGCGAATGGTCCCACGTGCGAACACGGTCGTGCAGGAGTGGGGGGAGCAGCAGAGACAAACACGGCAATACCTTTAGGCCATGTCGACTGTAGAAATTAATAAAACAGTTCACTGTAGGGTTTATGGTATTTGCAGAGTTAAAATGCCTGATCATGGGAGCACAAAGGTGGGAGAAGCAGACAGATTTAAAGTGTTGGAAGGTCCATACAGGGACCAAGAAGTGGTAAAACTGCAAACCTACATCAGGCCCTAATAAGTGAAAAATAAATTTTATCATTGAATTTTATAATTGTGAACTGTTTTATAATTGCCAGGAAGTAGTAAAAAGAATTTCATTAGACCATAATAAGTGAAGGATGAATTTTATAGTTGTTGGAGTACCCACTAATAGTACAAGGAGGAGTGCCGGGGGGCTCA
The DNA here is from genome assembly GCF_011764305.1 of Mustela putorius furo. Taxonomy (NCBI): domain Eukaryota; kingdom Metazoa; phylum Chordata; class Mammalia; order Carnivora; family Mustelidae; genus Mustela; species Mustela putorius. The sequence continues at coordinate 52,283,968 of NW_025421290.1, read as the reverse complement.
GCCGGTGAAGCCTCTGCCTTCGGCTCAGGTCATGGTCTCAGGGTCCTGGGATCGAGCCCCGCATCGGGCTCTCTGCTCGGCGGGGAGCCTGCTTCCCCCCTCTCTGCCTGCCTCTCTGCCTGCTTGTGATCTCTGCCTGTCAAATAAATAAATAAAATCTTAAAAAAAAAGACGACTGGGCGCCTGGGTGGCTCAGTTGGTTGGACGACTGCCTTCGGCTCAGGTCATTATCCTGGAGTCCCAGGATCGAGTCCCGCATCGGGCTCCCAGCTCCACGGGGAGTCTGCTTCTCTCTGACCTTCTCGCTCATGCTCTCTCTCACTGTCTCTCTTTCAAATAAATAAATAAAATTTTTGAAAAAAAAAAAAAAAAGACGACTTCATGATGACAAAGGGCCCATCAGGAATACAGTTCTAAACTTTACGCACCTAATAATACAACTTCAAAATACATAAGGAAAAACCGATGGCACTGAAGGGAAAAACAGACCCATAGTCAGTGCAGACTAATGCGGCCTTGCAGCAGCTGTAGAGCAAGCAGACATAACATTAATGGATATATTTGAAGATCTGAACACAATAAAGCTGATCCAATTGACAAAAGATAATCTCTCTAAAAAAAATGGAAGTATGTATTACTTTCAAGGGCACATGAAGCATTTGTTACAACTGTCCCTATTCTGGGTGAAAAAGCATAGTCTATACCTTTCCAAAAATTGAAATGGTTTAAGGTATATATTCTGACCGCAGTGGGAATAAGCTAGAATAAGTAGGAATGTTCAAGAATAACTGGGAAATATTCAAATGTTCGGTAATTTAGCAACACGCATCCAAATAACGCATGGGCCAAGGAAGGAATCCTAATGAACACACAACTTTTTTTCTCCTGAATAAAAATGAAAACGCAATGTACCAAACGTCATGAGATCAGCTGAAGTTACATTTAGGAAGCAATTTGTAGCCTTAAATCCATGGATCAGAAAATAAGGGGAGCTGAAAATCAACGTCACGGAAGAAAGAAATACTACAACAGGGAAGGGGGAACTGACAAAGATGAGGACGAGCACGATTAATGACGCAGAAACAAATGTGTCACAGAGAAAACCAACCAAACCAAACAGCCGGCTCCATGCAAAGAGGAACGAGATTGTAGACCCCGCACAGCCGGCGGACAGAGGTCGGTGTGAATCGCCCTGTTCAGGCGGAAAATGAGAGCCCAGAAACGGGTCTCACGGACACTTTTACAAAAGCAAAGGAACATTATGAGGGATTTTATGTCAATACATTCATTTTCCATTCCTGGTTACTGTGTTGAATTCTTAGTGCAGCATAACGTCCACATGTTGGGGGGTGCAGATTTTCGGGTGTACACAGCGGAGGCGGGGAACAGCTGGCGTGGGGAACAGAGCCAAGGTGGGCCCCGAGGAGACACTAGGGCCTCCTGGGCGTGCTCGAGGGACCTGGAGGGCAGGTCCCGTGGCGGCCGGCCTCCTGGGCGGACAGCAGGCTGCACACTCTCCTCAGCCCGTCCGGCTCCTGTGGGCTCTCCTTGCAGCCGGGCCTGGGGGTGTCTGAAGACCCGGGGACGTCATCACAGCCCTGGGGTCAGGTCAGAGATGCTCCGAAGCCACAGAAAGTGTGAGGGAATCGGAAGGAGCTGCGGCTGGGCACCCGGAGCCGGGACCGCTGCGCGTCCACAGCACGGCTTGAGGGCGGTTCTGGTCACCCTTGAACAGCTCGAAGGAAGCAATTTCTTTCTTGGGGGAGAAACGTGTGAAATTTCTGGGCCGCGTCCTCGCCTGCGCCGCCCCTTGGCGGCTGGGTCCGGGCATCGCAGCATCCCCCGTCGGAGGGGAGGGGAGACCCCACCCCAGACCCCCGCAGCGGCGAACCCAGGCCAAGGCAGCAGATGCCAGCATCTTCGCCATGTGACAGAATGATTTATTAGAACAAACCCCATGACAACTCATATAAAATAACCGTTTCCTGAAAGACATCCATGAGACCACCCAAGGACGGACAGACAGAAGTACCTCCAAGAAGCCAGACAGGTAAGTTACCAATCCCAAGGGGAAGCCGGAAGGGGAGGGACGGAAGTGGGTGAATGAGAAGCGGCGGCGATGGCAGAGCGTGGGTGTGGATGGGACAGCCACCGCGCTCCGGGGGACAGGCTGCGGGCAACCGCGCGGCATGCAGGGGCGGGAGGGGGCCCGGCGCTGCCTCCCTGTGGACACAGCAGGCTCAGGGGCGGGGTCCTGGCAGGGAGCCCACCACTCACACTCGCACACACTCACACACACGGACACGTGGGGGCGGGGGCCCAGGACCCATGCACGCGACTGCACGTCGGCTACGCGTAAACAGAGACACGCGTCGCCCATGGCAGCCGGGCTCACACCCGCCCGCCGGGCCCCTTCCTGCAGTCGCCACTCACACAGGGGCCGGGCTGGTGCGCAGCCACCCGAGCCCCCACCTGCCACCACCCACGGGCTCTTTGGCTTTAGAGGCTCCAGAAACACCCCCTGCCCCGGGGGCGGCGCACACTCTGCCCACCCGTGTTCCCAGCTGGAAGAATCCTGAGAAGGCAAGACTGTCCCTGGGGGCTCCCTGTGTCCCCCAGCCCCCACAGGACCAGGAGCACAGCAGCCTGCAGGGCCTGGAGCTGGCTGCAGACACCCCAGGAATGCCCACAGCATCAGGGAGGACAGGGGTAAGGGCTGGGGGAGGGGTACAGCCCAGGAAGCTTCTGGAAGCCTGGCTTCCCACAGCCTCGGGCTAGGGCTCCCCTCCCTCCCCCCAGCCCCAGCCTCGGACTGCAGGAAGTCAAGTGCAGGAGCCCAGCCTCCGTGGCCAGGAAGGGCGGCCCCGCCACGTGCGCGCGCACCTGGGCTCGCCGGGAGAGTGGGCGCGCGTGTCCAGCATGTGTGCCCGTATGCCCAGCCTGCGCGGCCGCGGCCTGCACACTTGTGGGTTTGGCAGTAGCATTGGCACCAAAGGCTCGAAGCAGTGGGGTTCCCACCCCAGACAATTCCACAGGCGACCCGACCCCGGGGCTGCAGGAGCCACCGGCTCCATGGCAGAGCGGGCTGCAGGGCCAGCCGGGAGCACCCTGCCCTCGAGTCCCGGGGCTCCGGCAGCCCCTCCCGGCTCCGTGTTTGGCACTGAATGATACCCACCCCTGGTCCAGCCCCTCCTTGGCCTGGCCCCGGCCAGCCCACAGGGACGGGACTGCTGAGCCCACAGAGCCCGTAGCAGAACAGCCGCCCCCAGCGCACGGGCAGGATGATGGCCTTCCAGGCCCGGGGCTGCCGTACTGGCCCAGACCACTCTTCCCTTAACAGCTAAAGACAAAAATAACAGGAGTAGAGAGGAGACAGGGTACACACCTGTGACGCCAGCCCTCGGGACGGCCGCAGCAGGAGCTGGGCCAGAGGGTCTGCGGGGGCAGCCGCAGGGGCTGGACCGTCCAGCTGGGGCGCTGGCTGGGAGCTAGGGAGGGGGTCTGGGCACAGAGGCACCTGCCCACAGGGTTATGGCACATGTGGGGGTCTGCGGTGAACCGTCCGCAGCCGGGAAGGGCCGTGGAGGCAGACAAGAGGCGCTGGCAGCACTGGACCCAGGGCACGTGGAGGCCGCCTAGAGCAGGAACCTCTCTGCGTCCGGGAGGAAGTCGGGCAGGAGGGCAGGGTCCGGGAGGCCTGGGGAGCCGCAGTTCACCCGCTGCGGGAAGCTCCTCAGACGCAGGGCCAAGGGGGGCGAGCCTGGGCTCTGGGCGGCCGGCCGGCCTTTCCCGAGCTGGGTGGAGCCCGCGGGGCTCCGGTTCCCGGTCAGCAGGTCCAGGTTCCCACTGGGGTCCACGATGGCATTGATGACTGTGGGGCAGGCGGGGAGGGTCAGGCCAGCTGGCGGGTCCTGCCCTGCCTCCCGTGCCCACCCCAGGCCTCCCTCTGCCTGCGCCAGGGGTGGCAGCGCTGGGGGTCACCCACCCCGCAGCCGGCCCCCCCACCCAGGCACCCCCCCGACCCAGGCTCCCCCTTCCAGCCCCCCACCCCCACCCCGCCGCAGCCCACCCACCTTGCAGCTGCTTCTGCACGCGCCTCAGTTCCTTCAGGATGGAGCTGATCTCCTGGAAGCGGGCGGGAGGGGGCACATGGGGCAGAACCGCCGAGCGGGTGAGTCCCCGCGCCCTGCGCCGCGGGGCTGGGGGGCGGCTGGCGCTCACCTTGTTGGACGTCTTCAGGAGCGGCACCTCGTTCTCCGCGTTGATCCTGGCCTCCAGCTCCTCCCAGGCCCGCCCCGTGTTCTGAAAGAGGATCCTGCCGCCGGGGGAGTGGGCAGAGGCCCAGATGACGGGGCCCGGACCCGCGCGCCCGGACCTGCTCCCACCACCCCCGGCCTGTCCCCAAGCGGGAACGCAGGCCCAGAGCAGGAATGGGGCCGGCGGGACCCAGAGTCCTGGCCTCCGGCCTGACGCAGGGAGGGCTGGGCTGGGGGCTGTGGTCGTCCTGGGAGCCCTGGTTCCCGAAGCTGGGGAGGCATATGCACCCGTGTACCCCCAGGGCAGTGCGCCCCTCTCTGCCCCGCAGGTCCTGGCTGATGTGCACGTGTTCATGTTGGTGTCTGAGGGGGTATGGGGGGGTCTGGGGGCAGCTCCCACTGGCCCACGGAGCTCGTGGGGCCCTACGCACTTCATCTTCTCGGCGAGGTGCTCCGTGTTCTCCCGGATGGCGTGGGACAGCTGCGACACGGGGTTCAGCATCAGGTTGTCGAAGATCACCTGCGAGGACCAGGGCTCAGCGCGCTGCCCGGGGCCCTCCTGAAGGCCCCGCCCTGGGCACACCCCGACGGCCGACCAGCTTGGGGGGGGAGGGCGCCTGCCTCCTCACGGCTCCGAGGCCGCGTCTTGCTGGCGAGCGAGTCCCCACAGCGGTCGTTCATGTTCTGGTCCAAGTCTTGGGAGCTCAGGGAGCCAGGGGGCACCTTCTGGAAGTTGAGGCCGGCCTCGGGGATGCGCTGCACCAGCTGTGGACGAGGCAGGAGCCGTCAGTCCTCCTTGGCACCCGCCGGCCTCCACACAGGAGGCTCCCGCTCGCAGGGGCCGACCGCACCTCTCCTGCTCCCACGACAGGGGGACGGAGCGGACCCCACATGCAGCCCACTGGGGGCCCCGGGACCCCCAACCCCTAAGGAGGGTGGTCCCAGACTTCGAGCTTCAGGCCAGCCGTGTGGGGAGCTCAGCACCATGGGGAGAGCTCCCGGCTGAGACGCGCATGTGGCAGGGGCAGGGCAGGGGGGCCGGGGCGGGGGGCAGGGGCGGTGGGGGGAGGCATACCTCCTCACGGGCGGAGATGGTTGAAGCAGGGGTGCTGGGCACGTTGCTGAGGGAGGGGCTGCGTGCGGGCCCCGGTGAGCCCAGCGAGTCACCGTCCCCAGCCACGTCGTGGATCTCCCGCGCCAGGATGGCCACGTCCTTCACTAGCGTCTGGCTCAGCCTACAGCCCGCAGGAGACAAGGACAGGTCCCGCGGGGTCCTCCTGGCCAGGTACCAGCGCTGGGGAGGTCGGGGAGCGGCAGCCTGACAGAACCTCCCCGGGCCAACCTCTCCTCTCCAGCGGAGGCAGGGGTCCCTCTCAAGAGGCAAGTGCTCCGTGAGGGGCAGCGGCCAAGGTGTGCAACCCCCAGCCTGGCCCAAACTGTGCCTGACCAGCCGCCAGCAATGCCCAATGGACAGGGCCCCGGGGGAGGCTCAAGTGTCTGAGGGCCCAAGAGGGGGCCCAGGGCTGGGCTGGGGCTGGGCAGGAAGGGGACGGGGGCACTCCCAGGCCCCAGGGCAGGCCACACCTTCCCGTCGCCACCAGGGGACAGGTGGGGCCACCCAGGCCCGCGGACACTTGAGGCAGGGAAGGGGTCACAGACAAGGGTCAGAATCAGGCAAAGGGTGACACGGGCCGACAGAGACCAGGAGCCTCCACACAGGGGCGGGAGGGAGGCCAGCGGCAGCCGCCCCGGCCCGCCCCGGCCCAGCCCTGCTCACTCTCCCGGGCAGGCTATGCGTGCTTCCCCACCAGGCCCTCAGGCCACCCGGAAAGGGACAGAGGCCAGCAGGAACCAGAAGCACATTCTACCCCAAACTGCCCAGGAAGTCCCCAGACTGAGCCTTGTCCTCGGAGCACATCAGGTCCCTCCACCAGCCTGTCCTGTGCACTGCAGCCCCCGGCCCGGGCTGGGCGTACAGGAGTCACCTGTCAGTGTCCATGCCGCTCCTTTCACTGGCGGGCACACGAGCAACAGCCCCAAGGTTCCCGGCACACCAATGCCTGCAGGCGCCCAGGCGACGGGGCCTTCAAGACCTACCAAGGCCCAGGCGTCCCCCCTCAGCTGTCCCAGCACTGCCCAGGGCACCTCCTAGCTGGCTCTCGGGGCCTGTCCACTCCCAATGCCACCTGCCCCTCACCGGGCATAACCGCCTGAACTCAGAAATGCTTCGCGCGGCTGGGGAAAACTGCCCCGGCCGGCCCCTACCTCCCAGCAAGGCTGACCTAGACCCCCTCAAGATGGGGGTCCCCCAACTGGTTCCCACCCTCCCTACACCAAGAAAATACAGAAGGACATCCCTCAGACTCATGGACGCCCAACGGACGTGTGCCCCTGACTTAGCACTGACCCCCACGTCTCTCTGGAGCCCCCAGCACATTGGGATGCCCCAGCCTGCCCCCTCCGGACCGCCCCTCGTCAGCCCCGGGAACCGCCCCCCACATCCGGGGAGCTCTGTCCCCGGCCCTCTTCATGCCCTACAGGTCCTCTCCATTCAACCTGCAGCCACCACGGCCACTGTCATCATCACGGTGCCTCTGTCCCCACGGACCATTCTCCCAAGGACTACCTGCCCCCGCTCACCTGTCTGAAGGGCGCAAGTTCAGCCTCCTCAGCACCAAACACGGGCCACGCACTCGGCCCTGGACCCCTCCTGCCCCTGCGCGAGCCCCAAAGGACCCAGCCACCAAAGCACCGACCGCCCTCAGCAGAAGACCCCTTCCCGGTCCCACCACCTGTGCATCAGCCTCCCAGCCCCCGGTCTGGAGGCGACCCCGGGAACCACGACACAGGACCTCCTCTTTAATGCACACCGTGGACCCCTTCCTCCTCCCAGACACCCCCCAGCCTCCCGGGCAGATCTGCAGCCCCCCACGCCCCTCTCCGTCCCCCACAACTCCTCCGAGCGGCACGTGCTGAGCGCCCTCGAGAAAAGAGCCTCCAGCCCAATGCCTGCCCTGGGGTGCCCCCAGGCCGGAGCCACTCACCTGGCGATCTCCGCGATCTCCGCAGTCTGCACGATGAAGCCGTATGGGTCTGGGTCTTCTTCCTCGTCATCCGTGTCCCGGAGGCCGGGGGCCCGGGGGCGCGTGCGGCTGGAGCCGCCAGCCCGCGGGGTCTGCGTGGCTGTTGAGGCGAGGGAGCGTGCGTGCTTAGGGGAGCCGTGGTGGGAGCCGTACTCCTCCTCGGACGTGGACGTGCAGTCTGAGCCCTGCTGCCGGCGACGCGTGCCTCAGGGGCGCGGATGGTTTCCAGAAGCAAGAACAGGACAGAGCCGCGCTCAGCACCCTGCCGCAGCCCTGGGGTCCTCCAGACGGCCCCGCGCCGCAGGGCAAGCCACGTTGATGCTGCCCCCTCACCCCCAGCCCAGAGGCCCGGCCGCTGAAGCACCAGCAGCTACAGAGCCGCACCACTGCAAGGCCATCAGCAGCCCAGATGCATGGGCGCGGCGGGGAGAGGGCCAGGGAGGGATGGGGAGGCCACGGAGGAGAGGCAGGGACAGAAGAAAGAGGAACGGGCAGGACCGGCAGGGATGGGGAGGGACCAGCGCAGGAGGGACACGGGCAGGACCGGCAGGGATGGGGAGGGACCAGCGCAGGAGGGACACGGGCAAGACAGGCGGGAAGGGGCAGCCTGACATCCCCACAGCCCGTGGCAGAGGCCGCGTCCCAGGGGGAGGGTCTGTGCCCACCAGATGGGAACTGTTGGCCTTGGTGCCAAGGCACGGAAACCACAGACACCCCCGGTCAGGGCCGACCTCCCCATGCGGATCAGCCCCGGGTGGGGTCGGACCTCAGAGGGCGGCTGAGCTCGCAGCCCCTCCCTTGCCCACCTGGTCTTCTGGGACCCACTCCTCGCCCGCCCTGCTCTGGGGCCCCCGCGGCGGCAGCAGCAAGCACGCAGCCAGAGCCGCAGCGGGACAGGCTCGCAGGGGGCAGCGGCGCTCATCCTCCCCCGCCGCCCCGCCCCTTCCCTTCCTCCGGTCCCCCCAGCGTGCCCAGTGCCCTCAGCCACCCCGCTGGGGGACAAGCACCCACGACCCCAGCACCATCTGTCCACACCTCGCGTGGGCACAGACCACAGGCCACCCGGGGCCCGGGTGTGTGGGAGACTGCGCGGCCCTCCCCCAGTGCCTGCTCCCCAGGAGACAGCACCAGGGCACAGCGGGCAGCCCCCGAGGCCCCCTGCGGGAGTCGGCAGGAGCCCCTCCCCGGGCTCAGCGGAGCACGCGACACGCGCACTCAGGACACTCGGGTGCGTCTGTGGAGCCAGGCCTGCTTGGGAACGGGGGCTCTTCTAGGCTGGAACTGGGGTCCCCCAGCACTGAGCGGGGCTGACCCAAGACTTGGCAGACCCCTCCCCCGGGCTTGCAGGGCGCAGGGCCCCTCGCCTGTTCCCGGACTCACTGGGTGAGGAGTATCGGGCGCTGCCTGGGCGGGCCCTGCTGAAGGGCTGGCGGGGGGCCACGGCGGTACCGGCAGACTTCCTGGCGGCGGCAGTGCGAGCCTCGGCCATGACGGGTTTGCGGCTGGAGCAGTACAACTCGACACTGCGGCCCGAGAAGCCGGCGCGGGCAGGGGCCGCCTCGGAGTCGCTGGGCCCCGTGAAGGAGCCCGCCCGCTTCCGGGGCATGGCCAAGATATCCAGGCGTGACAGCTTCTTGGCTTGCTCGGGCGCGGGCCGCCCTGCCGGCTCAGGGTTGGCCGGGGGCCCCCGCTCACCATCAGCAGCCTCTGTGTCTGAGGTGTCCCCCAGCCGGGCCCGCCTCAGCCGGGAGGCCCGCGTGGGCCGCGGCGTGGACAGGCTGTTGGAGCGGGTCAGCACCTGCTGTACCTTCTGGGCAGAGCCACGGGCCTGCTCCTCCCGGGGAGCCGGGGCTGGTGCTGGTGGTGCCGGTTTCCGGCGAGGCCCTGGCCGCCCCACCCCAGCGGCCACAGGGCTCTCGTGGTCAGAGGTGACCGTGTCTGTGCCGGGCGGGTAGGCCAGGCCAGAGCCTTGGTCTTCGTCAGGCCAGTCCGAGGACCCCCGGGGCCCAGTGCCGCGCCGCGTGGCCAGGCGCCTCCCTGGCTCTGCCCGGCCTGTGTCTGTGGGGCCCAGGGCACGACGGTGCTTTTCTGAGAGCATATCTCGGCCGCAGTTCAAGGGGATGCCTGCTGGGTCCTGCGCTGCTGCTGGGGACGGCGGCTTCTCCTTCTGCAGCCCCGCGGGCTTGGGGCTGGTCGGGCTGGGCCCGTTCTTGCCACTGAGCAGGCTGACCGTGCTTGCCGTGTCCACGTCAGAGTCCCCAGACAGGGAATCCTCCTGCGGCCCAGGGACGCTGCCCATCGGGCCCTCTGCCTCCTCCATGGGCTTGGAGAGCAGCCGGGCCTCCAGCGCTGCCAGGGCTGTCTCTGTCTCCTTCAGGATCAGGCGGGTGTCCTGGGGGTGGAGGTCCATGCGGGAGGCCCGGGTGGCAGCCAGGTCCTTCAGGAGGGGGTGGCTGGAGACGTGTGGAAGCTGGCCGGGTGCGGGGGTGCCGCCGGCCGGCTCCTTGCTGAAGCTCTCCTGCCGCACCAAGGCTGGGGCAGGGCTCTCGGGCTCCGGGGACCGCTCTGTGTGCCGCCGGACGACCACCCTCCCGCCGGTGCTGGGGCAGACATTCTCCCTCGCTGCGGGGCTGGGCTGGGCCGCCTGCCCTGGGCCCTCCACCGCCCCTGCAGCCACAGAGGGCTGCCTGGGGAAGGCTGGCTCCGCATTCTGGTCCCCAATGAAGAAAGAGGTGGCGGCTGGCTCTCCGGGGGCCCTTGGCGAGCGCCGGCCCTTTGTCCATGCTACTCCCTCCTGGGGGCCTGCACCCAACTCAGAGCCCCGCCCACCGTCTGACCCACTGGCGTCACTGAGGCTGTCAGGCTCCAAGTCCTCCTGGCCCAAGAGGCAGCCGGGCTGCTCACTGGCCGATTCTGGAGGCCCAGGGCCACTCCTCCCGGTGGCCTCAAGACGCCCAGGGCTGTCTGCGCGGTCACTGGGCAGCTGTGGCAGTCGCCGTCGCTGGCGCACAGGCGGGGCCCCCTCCGGCTCCCCAGCTCTGCGCCCAGGACTCTCCTCTGCGAAGACAAGGGCAGCCTGGTTGGAGCGGCCACGGTCTGCGGGCCCCTGGTGTGTGCCGGAAGCCTGACCCTCCTCCAGACTCGGCTGGCACGCGCTCACGGCTGCCAGTCCAGCAGGAAGCCCCGGCCCATGCCCTCCCCGGGGACTGGACCACTCACCTGTCTGCCCTGGGTCCGAGTAGCTGTCAGCCAGGCTGGCCCAGCGGGACACCCACTTCTGACCCCCGGGGGAGCCGGGCACCGCGAGGCCCTGCAGGGCAGAGGACGAGCGAGCGTCAGCAGCAGCAGAGCCCCACGGGTCCCTCACCCTAACACCTGGCCCCGAACTCGCTGTCTCCAGAACTGAGACACCTCGCCCCAAAGAAACAGCCAGGAAACCACCTGCCTACTTCCGAGCTTACAGACCTCCACACAACTGCACACCCCGAGGTCAGCAGCTGTGGCTCACACCAGCCCTTGCGTGGGCACACGGGGCCCAGCCTGATTTGGGACCTCACGGCTTGCCCTTGAACCTCCACCTAGGGGCCCCCGCCCGCCTGTCAGGTGGGCATGCCCCTCTGGAATCCTGTGCAGGCAGGACCCTGACCTTCGAGCTCACAGGGGACCAGATGACGGGGCCCAGGCCCTCCCCAGAGCAGTGTGTCTCTCAGGTACCTGTAACTCCCCGTGGGGGGCTGTGCCCACCGGCCGAGAAGCAAACTCCTGCAGGAGGGCCACTCGCTGGGCGACCCCATCACCGGCCTCGTCTCTGTCCCCTCTGATGACCGGACGGAAGGCCACCGAGGACACCCTGGAGAGCTCAGGAGACTCCAGTACCCCAAAGACCTGCGAGGAGGGAGGACCAGCCCTGAGGTCAGAGCCAGCCCAGCCCCCCCCCCAGCTCAGCCCCCAGCACCCTGCCCTGCAGACCTGGTCGATCATCTGGCGGGCCTCCTCCACCTCCGGGTCCGGCCCCTCTGTCTCGATGGTATAGGTCCCTGCGTCACTCAGACTGTCGTCCTCATCCTGTCTGCGAGCCTTGGTCAGCTGGGGGTCGGCGGGGGGCGGCGGAGGGGTCGCAGGGGCCACAGGGCTGGCCCCTCGGGGTGTCTCAGGGGCCGGGGATGCTGGGGATGCCCGGTCAGGGCTGGGCCGGGCGGCCGGAGAGCCCTCCCGCAGGCACTGGGCCATGAAGTCCTGGGCCAGACGGGAGCGACGCCCCACGCTGCCAAAGGGTCGCACGGAGCCCCGGGAGGCAGGCGAGGGGCCCCCCGGACGCTCCTCCGTCTTCTCCCGCTTGAGCGAGCTGGCCCGCTGCGGCCCCGAGCCACCACCCGTGCCCCGCGCCGAGGCAGGGACACCTGAGCGGTCTCTGTCTGCCGGCCCGGGGCCTCGGCGTCTGTCGGCCTTGGGATCCCCGGAGGGGGTGTGCGTGAAGGACTGGGACCGCTTCTTGCGGGGTGTGTCCTGGTCAAAGAACTCGATGACGAAGGCTTGCTGGTTGTGCAGCAGCTCCTGGGGGTCACGTTTCATCTGCCTCTGTAGCCGCACCGGTCCCCCGCCGCCCTCTGCGGGGACCCCAGCTGATGCCGCTGCCGCCGCCTTGGCTGTGGGGTCCTCCGAGTCGCTCTGGGTGCCATCCTCGTGCTTGTGGCCTGGGGGTGGGGGGACCGCGACGCATCAGGCCGAGGGAAAGGATGCAGTGTCCTGGGGGGCGGAGGGGCTCTTCACCCCTCCCCAAGCTGTCCCGGACGTCACACTTCACGGGACCCCCGCCCCCGCGGGGAGGTGAGCACCGGGAGCACACCTGCAACCCAGTGCACGCAGAAACCAGCCCCAGGGAGGAGGGCACCCCACCAGGAGGCAAAGATGCTGCGGCCCCAGCCCACCCAGAGCTCACCCTTCAGGGTGCGGGTGTGGATGGGCAGGTCGCTCTTGGTGCTGTGCCGGTCCTCGCCCGGGCCCGCCCGGCACAGCAGGCTTGGGTCATTCTGCACCAGCCAGTCGGCCACCTTGGTCTCGGCAGACACGGCCTCCACAGGTGTGGCCTCCTGGCCCAGGCGCCTCCTCTGCCGCAGCGAGAACTTGGTGACGTGGTCCTTGATCTTCACCTTGCCGGGGCTGCAGTCGTCGAACTCGATGGTGAAGGAGGCGTGGCTCTGCACCACGGGGGCCGCCCCACCCCCGCTGGGCTCCGTGTCCTTGGTTGGTGCCTCCTGGGCCGCCCCCTCGGGGGGCCGCGGAGGTGGCGGTGGCGGGGACGGAGCCTCTTTTGTGGGGATCTCAAAGTAACTGGGCTCCCGCCTGAACGGGAAGCCCTGAGGCTCCGCCGCAGCCCGGAACCCGGCCATGGTCGCAGAGAGCTCCCCGTCCGGCTGCACCAGCTCCTTGGGCCGCTCTGGGTTGGGGGTGAGAAAACATGTCCCCGGGGGCTGCAGGGTGGCGGCCTCCGCCCACCCCGCCACCAGCAGCGTCCGCCGTCTCCCCCGGAACAGGCCCTCCCGCCGGGCCCCTTCAGGAGGTGCCGGGCCTCTGGGACCTACCGGCGTAGGGCTCCTCCCGGCGCCGGTCCTCTGGGGGGCTGCCGCCGTCCTCCTCTCCCCACCAGGAGGGCTGCCCGTACAGGGGTGTGCGGTAGGCCGCCGCCTCTGCACAAGGACCAGGAGCTCGAGCCGGTCCCTGAGCCCAGCGCAGACAAGGGCTGGGAAGGCTCGGGGCTCTGGGGGTCCCCAGGGTCACCTCCCATCTCAGCCCAGGACCCTGCCCGGGTGCACCAACTTGGTCACTCGAAGGCCCGTTCCCACGTCCACAGCAGGTGGTGCTCGGGGCCCCCGGCCCCGCCCTGGCCTCCCGTGCAAGAGGCTCACCTGGGGCACCACGGCCCTCAGCGCCCCCGTCCTGGGGCAAACCACCCCTCCAGCCTTCCCCGAGCCCTCTGCCCCCGGAGCCTGCCCGCTGGAAGGGCAGGTGGACAGCAGGGTCTGCACCCAGGGTGGGTCTCTCCAAGGTCTGTAAGCAACTTGAGCCACAGAGCGGCGGCCCTGAAGGGGGGCCCCACCCACCAGGCAGACCGGGCCACACAAGGCACAGGGCGCAGTGCCCACGGCGGGTGTGTCTCGTGCGGCTGTGGGGTGTGTGGACGCCTGAGCCCACAGGACGGCAGCTCAGTGCTCTGGCTGCCCAAGAGGCTGCCGGGCAGCATCAAGGGCTATACTGGAAAGGGAACACGGCCCAGAGCAGACAGATCAAAGCGCACCATGGGGGAGGCCCGTTGGGGGCAGGCCTGTGTGCACGTCCCGCCCGGGACCCCGCCACGACGCTGACCTTACCTGCTCCCGGCCTCCGGTCCCCCCTCTCCGGCCTGGGGGCCGAGGACTCACAGCAAGGGGCATGCTGGGGCGGGGCCTCGCCCTTCCCAGGCGCCAGGCCCCGGGCGCTCACCTGCAGCTGGCTGGTGTACTTCTCGTGCTGCGGGCGGCGGGGGGGTGGTGAGGGCCGGGCCAGCTCGGGAGCACCCCCAGGGCAGCTGCCTCCCTCTGGATCCAGAGGGGGCTGGGACTGGCCCCGTGCGCCACGAGGCCTCCTTCACAGCCCCACGGAGGGGACATCCCAAGGCTTGAAGCTGGGGGGTTCCTCACGGCCACAAAGCTTCCGAGAAGAAGCTGGGGTTTGCTCGGGTCAGGGAGGCAGGGCTGGGCGGCAGTCATCGGAGGTGACAAGCAATGCCCACTCAGGACCCACGAGGCAAGGGCAGGATGGGCCCCAGGCCACGGAGGACGCTGCTCAGGGCTCGGAGGTGTGGGGCAGCGGTCTGTCCGAGCCCGTGCACGCAGGGCCCGCCCGGCTGAGCTCTCTGGCTGTCAGACCCAGGCTCACATCGGCCGTGTGACTCGGCGCAGGCCACCCACAGTTCGTTTAAAGATGGGGCTAAGGCTATTGTCTCCCACAACGGGCTCCCGGGGAAAGCACTGGGCGAGCTCCCCCAAGTCAGTGCCCTGTGACTCCCGCACTATCAAGCAAGGGGAGAGGACAGGTCCCACCTGCCACGGCCGCCGACCCAGGTCCCTACTTTCTGTCCTGGACACCACCTGTGGTAGCCTGACTGGGGTCCTCCTCAGCACCCAAGATGCCCCTGGGCCTCCCTCCCCCACCCAGGTGCGCCGGCCTCCTCTCCGCCAGCCACCTGCGGCTGCATTAACCCCGGGGATGGGGGGGTCCTCCCCACCGGCCAGACTGGGCCGTCCTGCAGGACAGGCCAGGCCAGGCCGGGCTGACTCATGGTACCACAGCCGGGCCGAGGGAGCCCGGAGGCGTGGGAGTGAGGACGGGTGCAGGGTGCAGGGGTGCCGGGGCCTCCGGCGGGGCGTCGGCACTGACCCTGAGCGCCTCCTCGGGGACCCGGTGCTGCACCCGCTCTAGGACGTACATGTTGGAATGTGGCCGCGAGTTAAGGCAAACCCAGAGCAGAAGAGCCAGGACGGCCTCTGCACGAGGCTGCGGGACCACGCGGTTGGGGATTCTCCGCAGCAGGACGTGCACACAACTCAGGGGCAGGTCAGGCGGAGCAGCGAGGTGTGGGGGGGCTGCGCTGGCCCCCATGCCCGCTTGTGCACCAGGCCCGTGTCCGCACCACACTGAGTCGGAGAAGCAGGACCGGGGCCACGCCAGATCACAGCTCACACCCACGCTGGGGCTGTGCACGTGCCCTTTAACCCCTCCGCCAAGGGCATGCAGGGCCGGCAGGGGACGTGCCCAGGAGCCACACCACACAGCTAGCTCCCAGCTCCTCCCTAGACCACCCCTCTGCGCTGGCTCCCAGGGATCTAGGGGACGGCAGGGCCTCAGACAGCAGCTGAGTCCACCTCCACAGGCAGCTGTGCCAACAAGAGTGCCAGCTGAAGAGAGCAGAGCACGTGCTCCCGCCATGGCTATGGGTCCCCAGGACGACCACGCAGGCCCCACTCACGCATGGTCTGAGCACGGAACGCCATGCCTGGGCAGGCCCCTGGTCACTGGGACCCTGGGTCCCAGGGGGGCTCACTTGTTCCTGGGGCTCTGTGTAAACTCAGGCCAGGATGCAAGACGCAGGTTCCTAAGATCAGGGTGTCTGTCAGGGGGCCAGGGGCTGGGGTCACACTGGCGACTGTCTCATGCCCGCGGGCCCCAGGAGCACAGGCAGGAAAGGATATCATAGCCAAATCGGACAGCGTCATGAAGCTTCAGCGGGACGTACTTCTGGTCCGGGATGCGCACGTCATTCACAAATGTCTGCAGAGGAAACAGGTGGCAGGGCCAGGCCAGCAGCAGGCAGGGCCCCCCAGGGGGGCCCCCTCCTTCCCTGCTGCTCTGGACCAGGCACTGTCCCTCCAACACACATGCACCCAGCCTCACCCCTGCAGGGAGCATGGGACAGGTGCCTGCTGAAGGACTGGCCTTGCCCAGCACCCAGGACCCTGAGGTGGCCGAGGGATGCCCATGGGCCGGCCCCATGGCAAGGCTGGCCAGGCTGAGTAAGGCTGCCTGCTCCTCCAAAACGCTCTTCCCCCAACCAGCGCCGCCACGGACTGGCCATGGGCACCGCGCTCTGGCCAGATGATGACTCTCAGGGCCTTGGGGGCCAGCCAGATGACAGGAGACAGAGGAGCTTGGGCATGGCAACTGTGCCGTTGTCACTAGAAGGTACGAGAACCAGGGAGGACCCGTTACAGGACAGAAGGGGGTCTCTGGAGCGAGCAGGAGGGCAGGCCCCCAGGGAGGGGTCCCAGGCCAGGGCTGGGTCTTGCAGGGACAACCCAGCCGGGTGGCAGAGAGGGCTGGAAGCCCGGCAGCGTCAGGCTGGGTGTGCCGTGGGTGACGCAGGAATTCTAGGAGCTCAGAGCCAGGAGCAGAGGGCAGCAGGCCTGGCAGAGTACAGCCTGTCAGCCCGAGCCTGTGGCTTGGTGCTCCACAAGCACGTAAGACTGGGTCCTCATATGTGGACGTCACACAAGCCTCCACACCACGCACCGGGCCTGCAGCCCTCGGGACCCTCTCTGAGCCGCGGTGATCTGGAGGCCAGGACCCCCGTGCAGCCCCATGCAGTGAGGACCACTCTGGCTTCTGTGAGGGCCAGCAGAGGAGGGGCTCAGGGGCAGACCCCCAGAGCCTGAGACCGCTCCCCGGGAGCCCCGTGGAGGATGTGGTGAGGTGTGCCCAGCACTCGGCAGCCTCAGGCTGCTGCAGGACCCCCCTAGCTCACGATGGAGAGAGCAGACCTTACGCCTGGGAGGCACGGGGCGGAAGGCTGGCCTCGGGCAGGTGCCTGTCCACCAAACACAGAAGGAAACCACACGACCACACGGCCAGACACTGGACCCCGCAGGGACCCCTCACCGGACCCCTCCTCACTCACACAGGAGCTCACACCGCCCCCAGGACAGGGTGTCGCGGCAGACAGCCTGCAGGGGGTCCAACACGGGAGGGACCACAGCAGGTGGGCAGGTCTGGGGTGCGCTGGGGAGAGGAGCGGGGCCCATCAGAAGGGGGTCACTAAGAAGAGTGGGGTCAAGGCGGACGAACAGGCCATGATGGGGGACAGGCTGCAGAAGGAGCTGGAGTGCGGCTGGTATGGGGCGGGGCGTCAGGAAGGGGGCGGGGCCAGCAGAGAAGGGCGGGGCCAGCAGAGGGGCGGAGTCCGGAAGGGGCGGGGCCAACTCCAAGGGAGGGTCGCGAAGGGGCGGGGCCAGCACAGAGGGAGGGGTTACTTAGGGCCGGGCCCCTTGCCCGTCGCACTCACCCCGTTCAGGCTTCCCAGGTCCTTCACCCAGTGCTCGTCCCTGTCCTGGTCGTAGTTGATGACGGCGTGCTGCTTGTCCACGCTGCGGGACTGGGAACACACGGGTCGCCTTCAGCGCGCCCCGCGGGCTGGGTGAGGCCCAGGAGGGGGAGGACGGCCGGGCGGGAGCCTCATGACCCGACAATGTCAACACCAGCCGCCTGGGCCTGGGGGCCCACAAGGTCCAGCCCACGCCCCCACACCTCGAGTGTGGGTGTCCCAGAGGGCCCACCCCGGCCTGCCTCAACCATCCCAGCCACCGGAACAGGCCACAGGAACTCGCGGAGAGGCCAAGGCCAGGTCCTCCCACCCCCGGCGGCCACCCGGGCCCCTCCTTTTCTGTCCCTCTTTAGCACCAACCGGCCAGTGCCCCCCTCAAGCCTGGGTTAGCCAGAGGAAGGGCAGGGAGCCTCCCGCCATCTGGCACATGCCGCTCCCTCCCAAGGGCAGATGGGGGCAGGCAGAGCCACAGAGAGGACAGCAGCACTGCAGTGGGGCAGCTCACAGACAGGCCTCCCCCTCACTCCCGGCCGGCCGCACAGGGCACAGCCTCTCCCCGTGCTGGCCACGCACGTGCAGGATGGATCTCAGACCCTCTACCTACATGTCCGGGGCACAGGCCTCACGCACACCCCAAACACACACACATGTGCCCGCTGTCCCTCACCCCCAACCCTCCCAGGACCCTTCCCCAGGCCAGTCACCGGGCCCCTCCCGCAGGGGCTGCAGATCGAGACCATCCCCAGCACGCCTCTCTGCTGCGGCACTCGGGGCCCAGAGCAGGGACAGGGTCACGGGGCCACGTTCCCTCGGCCGAGACACTGCCAGCCCAGGCCACGTCCCCCAGCCACAGGTCAGTAGTCCCGGCCCAGAGCCCACCACCACTGCCCACCCCACCCCCACTCTGCCAGAGGCCCAGGCATCTGCATCCCTCTCTTGCCACCTAAGGAGACACAGGCCTGCGGACCGGCCCGAGATGCCGGCAGAACCATCCATCTGGATGCTCACACCGGCTGGGACAGCACAGGACCCCCACACCTCCCTCCAGAGCTCCTGTGTGGGACCAACAGGCTGCACAGCGGCTCTCCACCACCTGGCTCCGGATGGCCTCTAGCCCACGAGGTAGTGCCCCAGGACCTCATGCCCTGTGTCCCCACACCGCCAGGCTTCTCTGTTCCCACAGGTGAGAACCCAGACCCTCCCTCCCTGAGGCAGCTGCCCCCACAGAACCCACGACCTCCCTGGCTTCCAGGAGGGGCCCCGGCACCCTCCCAAGGACTAGAAGCCCCCAGCGCAGGGCTTCCTGTCTCACCCAGAGCCAGGGACACAGCAAGGCAGGGGTGTGGTGGGCAAGGGCTCTGGCCCAGCCCCACCCTGTCCCAGGTTCCTCAGCCTGGCAGATGCGCAGAGACCCCTGGAGGGCTGGGCATCGTGGGCAAGGCTCGTGGGGGCCATGGCCCTCACCCGCAGCAGAAGCCTCCATGCTCCAGCCCTGCCTGTGCTCAGAGGCCCCAGGTGGCCAACTGGACCCACAGGATGCTGTCACGGCGGGTGTCCTGGGGGGTGCCATGAGGATGAACGGGGCGCAGGACCCACACCTCATCCTGCTGCAGACCCTCAGTCCTCTGGAAGGAAGAGGGATACAGGGGCCTTGCGAGGCGCCCAGCAGCGCCAGCTGGAGCCACCCTGACACCGCGGCCATCCCTGGGCCATCGGCCCCAGGGCTGCTCAAGGGGGCCAGGTCAGCAGCACAGCCTGCTGCCAGCACCTGCCCCGAGGGGCCCCCAGGACAGCCTGGCAGGGCTCCCGCTGCCAGTGCACCTGCAGCAACAGCTCTCCAACGGGGCTGGGCGGGGGGGACATGACTCTGACCTTGAGACCTACTGCTCACTCCCCAGGCCTCACCTCTGCCCCCACCCCGATCTCCTCACGCAGAGGCGGCACCTGCAGCCGGACAGCTCCGGCCACAGCCTCTTCCCTGGGTGCGAGGCACCCCTCCTGCATCAGACTCCCCTGCCTGTCCCGGATGCGGCCGGCCCGGCACTCACCTACCCCAGCCAGCCCTGCACGGCAGCCGCCCCACCCCCTGCCCTGGCCTGGGCCTCCTGCACCCGGCACAGGCGGAGGACCCTGGCACGCCCTTACCTGGGCCTCAGGCTCCGGGCTGCAGCGGGACTGACAGGACCCAGCAGCTGGCTGGGGCAGCCCGAGCGCTCAGGCTCGCCTCAGCCCCAGGCCCTGAGCCGCCCGTCTGGGCAGCCCACGAGCAGCTGCCGCGAATCCCCAAGTGCAGCCAGGCTGTGCGGAGAACAGTGCTCGCCGCGCGGGGTCTGGGGGCTTGCCTCCTCCTGCGCCCCCTCCCACGTACCTCCCAGGGCTCGAGAACGGGCCAGCCACCCGCCGCAGCCCCGCCACACACCCCGGCGCCAAAGGGCCCCAGTCTCTGGAAGGTGAGCCTGGGGGTGGGCTGTGGCCATCATGCTGCCAAGTGTTGGTCCGCAGGGGCGCTGCCAGCCTGGGACGGGCCCTGGGCAGGGATGCACCACCCCAGCATGCAGCACAACACAGGCCGGCCCGAGGCGGGCAGGGCTGGGCAGGAGCAAGGGCACACTGCCCCTCAGGCTTGGACGCGCCACCTCCGCCAAGGAGGAACTCCCTAGAGGGACTTCCGGGCTGACCCCCCAGCCCGAGCCCCCCACTGCCCTCCGCCCAAGCCTCAGACTCCCGACTCCCGGACACAGCCCGGCCCTATTGGACTCCTCCTTCCCTGTCCACCTGGCGCCGGGCAGGCAGCAGCTGGGGGTCCAGAGCCTCCCACCACACGCCTTGCCCGCAGACGCCCGCCGGCCCTCCCCGGCAGCCTGTCCCCCGCGGCCACCTTTCTCCTGCCCTCCCTGCCCGGTCAGTCCTGCCCATCACTGTCTGCAGAAACTTCCCGAGGCTCCTGGCCAGCATGAGAGGAAAGGCTGGCCTTGTCCCGTGAGCCACAGGCCACGGAGGCCTCTCCGAACCGTCTTCCTGGCCTGGCCAGGCGAGCCCTCGGGCCAGACGGCTCTGCGGTTCTGGAGAGGCCACGCCCGTGCTTGGACCTGGCCCCTCACCCACGGCCGCCTCCCTCTCTGTGCCCTCCATCCTTGCCGCCCAGCCATCTTCCAGCTCCTTGGACCTTGCACGGTGCTCCCCCATGTGCCTGCAGAGCCTGGGCCGACCCGCCTCGCCCCCACTCCCGCCCGGGGCTCTAGCACCAGGCACGGCTGCTGCAAGCCCCCTTCCCAGAGAGCGGGGAGCAGCAGGCAAGAGGGACCCCAGCTCCGGAAACCCTCCCAGCCCCCACGTCCCAAGCCAGAAGCAGACCCCAGTTCCACCAGGCCCAAATGCTCAGAGGCTAGACAGCCACCTGAGCGGGGACCACCATGGACAGGTGGGGCCGGCATGTGTGCAGGGGGCTGCTGGCGTGGGGCTGTAGTCTCTGCAGGAGAACGTGAGCAGATAGACGCCCGCTGCCACGGGGAAGCCACGTGTGTGCAGGGGCACGCAGGCACAGAGACACGCGTGGGCACACACACATGTGCACAGGTACAGAGACACGCATGGGCACACACACGTACACAGGCACAGAGACACGCATGGGCACACACACATGTGCACAGGTACAGAGACACGCATGGGCACACACACGTGCATGGGCACAGAGACACGCATGGGCACACACACATGTGCATAGGTACAGAGACACGCATGGACACACACACGTGCATGGGCAGAGACACGCATGGGCACACACACATGTGCACAGGTACAGAGACACGCATGGGCACACACACGTACACAGGCACAGAGACACGCATGGGCACACACACATGTGCACAGGTACAGAGACACGCATGGACACACACACGTACACAGGCACAGAGACACGCATGGGCACACACACATGTGCACAGGTACAGAGACACGCATGGACACACACACGTGCATGGGCACAGAGACACGCATGGGCACACACACATGTGCACAGGTACAGAGACACGCATGGACACACACACGTGCATGGGCAGAGACACGCATGGGCACACACACATGTGCACAGGTACAGAGACACGCATGGGCACACACATGTGCACAGGTACAGAGACACGCATGGGCACACACACATGTGCACAGGTACAGAGACACACATGGACACACACGTGCATGGGCACAGAGACACGCATGAACACACACACGTACACAGGCACAGAGACACGCATGGGCACACACACATGTGCACAGGTACAGAGACATGCATGGGCACACACACACGTACACAGGCACAGAGACACGCATGGGCACACACACATGTGCACAGGTACAGAGACACGCATGGACACACACGTGCACAGGCACAGAGACACGCATGGGCACACACCCACGTGCACGGGCACATGCCCCGCATCACATCACTGGGCCCCCGGTGGCAAGGGCCAGGGCAGGCAGCCCACATGCACACTCATGCTCGCGTCAGTCCGTACACACTGCCAGGGCACTGGCTCTGTGCCGGGCTCAGAGAGCGTGGGGCAGCACAGGCCCCTGCACAGCCCTGCGCTGCCTCCCCGCACCAGCTGCTCCCTGCGCCCCAGCACCTCTGCTGGCCCCCCGCACCCCTCCTGAGAGGCCCATTGGCCCCACCGTCCTCCATCCTGTTCCCAGGACCAACTCCTGCAGACCTCCGCCCTTGGGACTCATCCGGTCCCTGCTGACATGGGTGTGGCCGGCCCCGCTCTGGGAGCAGCGACCCTGGAAGGCAAGGTCTCTGCAGGTCGGCCAAGTGGCAACGTGGGGGTGAGGACACGGACCCTCCAGAGGAGAGCATGAGAGGGAGAGCACGAGGCAGGCGGGGGTGAGAAGGACCTGCCTGGGAAGGATGGGGGGGCAGCCGTAGGGCAAGGCTGGGACCCACCCGTGTGCCTGCCCCTTGAGCCAGTGCGGCGACAGCTGCGGATAAGGGAGAGGGAAGGTCAGGGTGTGTCCCCGGACCCCTGGTGGGGACGCTGGTGGGAACCCTGCTAGGGGGATGGAGGATGGGGCTTTTGCACAGAGCTTGGGCTGCCTCGGTGACGCCCACACAGGCTATGAGCGCAGGTGATTGAGGCCGGGGACAGGACAGACAAGGACACCGTGGGAATCACCCGAACAGATGAGAAAACCAAGGCACAGGAGTGACAGGACCCCCAGGAGGCACAAGGGGTGGACCCCCAGGAGCTCAGGGCCGGGCAGGAAAGGAGGCTGCAGGCGTGGACAGCAAGCATGGTCTCCTGGAGCCTCAGTTTCCCCAGGGGCACCTGAGCCAGGGGCTGGCCCTGCGTGAAGGCTCCACCAAGGACAAACCAGGACCAGGAACAGGAACCAGACCCCAGAACCAGGAACCGGACCCCAAACTCACTCAAGCATCCCGATCCCCACCTCCTGACCCAGAAACCTCTCCACAATCCCTGGGGAGCCGGGCCTTGGCCCCCATCAAATGCTGCCTCCTCCAAGAGGCCCTCCTGACCACCCTAGGAAGACCCGCAAAGCACGAACACACTACCCAGGCGCTCAGCACCTTGCCGGGGCTTAGAGACTCAGCATGCTTCCAGACCCGCCTCCAGTGACAGAGAACGGGGCCCCGGTTCCGAGTCACCATCAGGATCCGCCAGATACATCCAGACCTCAAAAGGCGGCTCAGGGCGCCAGGGGTGCGACCCACAGCCCGCGGTCTGCTCTGTGCGCACCACACGCTCGGGGCCCCCTTCTATCTGCCAATGGGTTTCTGTTAAGTCGAGACCATCTCATGACATGTGGAAGCCACAGGACGCTGAGATCTCGCTGCCCACAGAGAGCGTTCCCCGGCGCTACCTGCGCAACTGCTCTCAGGAGGCTGCTTCCGGACGCCGGCCGAGCAGTCGCCACCGAGGCAGTGTGTGGCCCAAGAGGCCTCCAGGACGCACCCCGGTCTTTACAGAAGACAGGTGCTCACCCCCATACAATCACCGACTCAGTTTCTCCAGCAGCCAGAGGCACGAAGAGAAGTAAGACGACAGACGGTTCTGGATCAAAGACACTCAGAAGGCCCAGACACCTGTGCGACTGGGGCACTTTGCTAGTCTAGTCAAGCAAGTCTGAGGACCCTCAGGGCAAACCAGGGTGTCCAGACAAGGACGGGTCTGCCCTCAAGAGAGGGACACTGACACCTGCTGCCCAAGCGTGCGTGCCCACAGTGGCACCCCCGGCGGCAGCCCAAGCCCCGGCGGCCCAGGGAGCGGGCGACAACAGCCGGCCCTGCACAAGGGAGCCACGGCCTGCACGAGGCCTCTCCCTGCACCCGAGAGGCCCGCCCAGGACACCTGTTTCCTCCTGAGAGTCCCACAGTGGGGGGCGTGGAACTTGGGGGGCTTTAAGGGCCCACGTGCCATGTGGGGGGAGCAGGGCTGCAGGAAGCCTGACTCAATCAGACCCATGAAGCACAGGGAAAAGGACACTGACCCTCTTTGCTCCCAGACACACGAGCCCGGTGACAGCCAAACCCACACTCCAAAACCGAGGGCCTGAGACGGCCAAGAGCACGGTGCCCT
This sequence comes from Mustela putorius furo, assembly GCF_011764305.1. Taxonomy (NCBI): domain Eukaryota; kingdom Metazoa; phylum Chordata; class Mammalia; order Carnivora; family Mustelidae; genus Mustela; species Mustela putorius. Next base: position 52,260,186 of record NW_025421290.1, on the reverse strand, counting down.
GGCCCCACCAGGTTTCTCCGGCCGAGAAAGGACCCTTCCCTGCCCTTGGGTGCCTCAGAGGGGCAGGGCCTTCCCCAGGCAGCTCCGAGGGTCCCAGCTGGCTCGGGGGCCTCCCACTCCGTGCAATGGCCTAATGGGGCCCCAGACAACAAAGCTATGGATAGGTCCGCTTTCCAGCACCTTCCAAAGGTGGGTCCCTGATGCCCTGAGAACCCGAGAGGAGCCTCAACACCCTCCTGTCCGAGACAGTCCACGAGGCAGAGGCAGGGACCCACCGCGCGAGCCCACGCTCGGGCCCGCACACCCGCACCTGCGGGGCCAGGGCCGCCTGGAGGGCTCCCCGCCGGTGTCCCCCAGCGAGCCGGACAGGCGGCCTGGCCCGGGCCCACCCCCGCCTTCTCAGCCCGGAGCGGCTCACCTGCAGCATGAGCTCACATTCATCCCGCCCCACGAAGATGAGCTCTCGCGGGAGCCGGTGGCGGGTGCCGCTGCTGCTGACCAGGAACCAGGATGTGACGCTCATCTTGGCACCGGCCAGGCCCGTGCGGCCCTACGGGGAAGAAGACGTGAGAGCTGCCTTCCCGCCCTGGGCCCCAGGCCCTGGACACAAAAGGCCCAGCCCAGATCCTGCCCCCGCCACCCGCCAAGGCTCGAGCACAAGCATGGCCACTCAGCGGCCACTCCCGGAAACGCTGGGCCCCGGCCATACGAGGCCACCTGCCCGTCCCTGCAGACGCCTACCCCTATATTCTCCTGTCCTCCCTGTGCTCTAGGCCTCTCTCCTCTCCCTCCTAAGTGCCAGCCGCTGAGTCTAGGAGGGAGGAGGCCTGGGCCACACTGCCCACATGTGGAGCCGCACATGTCCTCAAAACCCAAAAAGGAACAGGGACTTGGCATGGCCCATCGCGGTGCCCACGACCCCAGACCCAACCCCACCCCAGGAAATAAACTCTGCCCCAGGGTTTGGGCTGCCCTAGCCGGACACTCGGGGATGCACTGGCAGGTGGGCCAGGGGAAGACACCCAAGGACAGGAGCCCTGAGCCATCAACACACCGGTCACTTAGACAGTCCTTGAGGACCACTACAGCCATCCTGCTGAGGTCCCCCAGCCAGGACAGTACCAGGTGACCATGGCAGCATGTGACAGAGGTAGTGCCTGGTGCCCGAGATCCCGAGGGCATCGTGACACACTGGTATGGCCCAGGTGGGCACAGAAACCCCATGGTAGCTTGGGGGGCACAGTGGGGGCAATTTGAGTGACAACAAGGGCCAATGTCCAAAGACCAGGCCCCATGCAGCTCCCCCACCGACACACACACACACACTCTCACCCAGGTGTCTTGCTTACCCAGAGCCCCAGAGAAGGGCTGTGTCACTGCCGTGGGCCCTGTACATAGACGACAAACATGTACATACGCGTGTACGTGTCCCACATGTACACATGGGACACACATGTGCACCCAGAGCACAGCCCACTAGTGTCCCAGCCACTCCTCTCCACACACACACACACACACTGAACAGAACACATGGGAGCACTGCTGGGTGCCAGAGGTGTCCTGAGCTCTGAGATAGCTGGGGCCTGCGCCACGGGCCTTCCCGCCAGCTGGCGAGGCAGGCGGCAGAGGTGAAAAGCTCTGAGAAGGTGTACATGTCTTAAAGGGAAAATGAAGAAGTGGGGGAGCAATGGGGGGGGGTCTGGGAAGGTTCCCTGGGATGCTGACGTGTGAGCGATGCCAGGAGCAGGGCAGGGCCGGGTGGATGGAAGGGGCCGTGTGGGCGGCGGCGGCTGGGTCCTGGCAGAGGAAAGAAACCAGTCCAGAGACACAGGTCACAAGGTGTGGGGAGTCCTGTGGTGGGTGCTGGAGGCAAAAAGTAGTTCCAGGACCTGCTTCCGCTGTGGCAGGCTCAGTGCGAAGAGAGAGAATGGGCAGCCTTGTCCACAAGTCATAATGAATTTCAAAAACACCTGTGTGCCAGAGGACCAGTGAGCAGCAGAGCGTGGGGCCTGAGCAGGGGACACAGTGGAAGGGCGTGGGTCGGCGCCCCGTGGCCAGCCCTAGAGGTCCTGAGGCCCAGACGTGACTCAGAGAATGGAGCACAGACAGGAGGTAAGACGATAAGGGAGAGAATTGACGGTGGGTGCAGTGGGGGTGTCCCCAGTCCCTATTCCTGCAGTACCCACACCCAGAGGCCCCAGCTCTCAGCTCCCTTCAGGCCAGGCGGTGAGCAAAGCCAACACCAGGACCCACCCGGCCACGGAGGCCCCAGCGACCCCACGACATAGCCTCATGTCACCTGGGGCAAGAAGGTGGGAAAAATCCAGGCCAGGAGAAGTCTGCCAGAACCCCCTCCCCAGAGCCCCGGGCACTTCGTCTGAGTCCAGCCAGAGGAGCAGGCGCTAGAGACCAAAGGAGTGGGGACCTCCACCATCACTGCCCTGCAGGGCTCGGGGGCTCCACAACCCCAACCTACTCTAAAACCCCTCCTCAGGGCAGGAGGGGACAGGCTTTCTGCGGCAGAGCCCCCGCCCCATCCCCCGCCCTATCCGGGCCTTCCCAACGCCCCATCCCACCCTCTCCATCACCTGCTACCCGCCCACAGGCAGCGACCCCACCCAGAGAAGGCCACAGCCTGGCTTTACAGCAAAGGGAGGCCAAGCCCTGGGACCCTGCTTCTGCCACCACCAGCCCATCCTGGAAAGGCTCAGGCCGGGAAGCCCAGGATGCTCCCAAACAGCCCAGCCGGACTGGGGCTGGGCTGGCCATCCCTGCTAGGAGGGGAATAATAAACACCCCGAACTTGAACCCACGGCCGCCCCAGCCAGAAAAGCCACCGGCCCGGAGGTGAGGAGGGCAGGGGAGCCGCCCGGGGCAGGGGCTGGGAGCCGGCGGGGACCCGGGGAGGGAACGGATGGCGGTAGGGTCCGGGCGCGGCAGGAGCTGGGGCGGGCGGGCGGCTGGAAGGCGCCGACGGAACGCAGGCCGGGAGCAGGCCGGGAGAGGAGGCAGCGACCGCGCACGGGCGACGGCGACGAGGGAAATGAGGAGGAGGAGGAGGAGGGACCGCGGGAGGACGCGCCGGGAGGACGGGCCGGGCGGCGGCCGAGCCCGGAGGGGGAGGGAGCGGCGCCTTCTGAATCAGCGCTCGCCGGGGCAGCCATGGCCAAGCCGGTGCCTGGGCGGGGACCCCGGCGCGCAGGGCCTGCGCCCCCGACTCCAGGCCGCGTAGACGCGCGCCGGGCGCCCCTCCCGGCCTGGCGCAGACCCGGGCCGCCTCCGCGGCGGCGGGGACCAGCCCGGCCAGGTACGCCCGCGGCCGCCGTCCCCACGCCTTTGTCCGGCCCGGAGGAGACCCGCTCCCCCGGCTCCTGCCCCCCGCCCAGCCCCATCCCCATCCCCGCGCGGCCCGGCGGGCGCAGGTGCGGGCGCAGGGAGGCCCCGGCCGCGGCGGGCGCGGGGCGCGCGTCTTACCTGCGGCTCGGCCCCGGCTCGGCCCCGGCTCGGCCCCGGCCCCGGCCCTCCCGCCCGCCGGCCGAGCGCTGGGCGGGGCCGCCGCCTAGGACATGCCCGGCGCGGCCCGCACGCTCGCGGCAGCCCCGGCCGAGCCCACGGGCGGAGCGGCGGCCCGGGCCTGGTGCGCGGGTCCCTGACGTCTGCGGGCGCCCCGCCCCCCCCCCGCGCCCCGCCCCGCGCCCCGCCCCCGCCCCGCGCCCCGCCCCCGGAAATCCAGGTTAGGGCGGGCCCCGGCGCCAGGTGCGCGCGGCGCTCGCCCCCGCCCCCCCCCTCGCGCCCGCACCCCCCCCCGTCCCCCGCAGACCCCTCCCCTCTTTGTGTCGGTCGGGTCCCCCGCGCTCACCACTAGGTCGCCCGCGTCCGCCCCTTCGTCTCTAGGTCCCACCCGCCGGCAGACCCCCCAGCGCACCTCCGCTCCCCGCCCCGCGCTCGGCTGGGGGACCCGCCCCCGCGGGTCAAGCGGAACCTGGGGCCGGAGCAGCCCGGAGTCCGGGCCCTGGGCCGGAGGGTTAACGCTAAACCCCGCTCGGGGGGCGTTCCCCAGCCCCGAACCCTTAGCCCCGGCCGCCCAAATGAGGGTGGCGCTTGGGGGAGGGGAAGGGAGTCCCAGAGGCCCATCTCCCCCCGCCCCGACCCTCCCTCCCGCGCCCCCAGCTCCCGGACACCTGGCGTTCCAGGCTGGGCTCGTGGGATGGGCTCGTGGGCGCTGACGGAGGCGTGGGCCGGGGGGCGCGGTGGGTCTGGGGGCCGTGGAGATGCTCCCGGCTCCGGGGGTCAGGGCTCCCGGGCTGCTTGCGGGCGTCGGGTGACCCGTGAGCTGGGACAGGGAAAGTCCTGGGGCGGGGGCAGCGTGGGAGACGTCTCCTACCTGCCCGCATCCTACCGTCCAGGTGTGGGGAAGGTCTTGAGCAGAGGCTCGGGGCTGAGCAGGGCCGTGCGGGGAAGTCCCGCGGGCAGGGCTTGGGAGGGGGCTGTGCTGGGGAGCCTGGGCTCTGTGGCCCGGACCGCTGGGGCTGCGACGCTGCCCACCTGCCGTGCACCCGTGCGACAGTCCGCCCTCATGGTCCTCGGTCCCCACGAAACTCTCGTGCCGGGCCCTGACTGGGGGTGGGAGCAAGAAGCGGGGCGCACACCTGGAGTATGGAAGGGAGCCTCAGGCACGTACCGTGTAGGTGGAAACCCACCCGCCGGGCGGGGGGCAGCAGGCGCCCCCCGACACACACACACTCTGGCCCGCACACAGGACCCCTGGTGGGAACACGGAGGCAGGGAACCCGGGCTTGAGGTGGTGGGAGGAGGAGCAGGCCAGGGGAGGGACCTGCCGCTGGGTGATCAAGAAGTTTGGACTTGGTCCCAAGGGCAACGTGGCGCCGCAGGAGAGTTTCATGCCAGCCGAGATGCGCCCTGATGAGGGTATTAGCTCTGGGTGCCCAAGAGGGTGGGTGGCGGGGGGGGGGGGGGGGGGGGGGGGGGGGGGGGGGGGGGAACGGTCAGGTATCCAGCCAGAGGCCCTGCGCTAGAAGCGGTGGGGGCTGAGGAGCGGGAAGAGAACGGAGTATTCCCCGGTGGCCCCCCAGAGCTGCCCTTCTCCCGCTGCAGCCCCGCCCTGGGCTCCGCACCGTCTGTGGCCCCATGCCCCACCCCCACTGGCTTCCGGGTGAGTCTGGCCTCCAGCCCAGAGGTTGGGGAATTTCCCCAACTTCCTACTGGACCAGAGGCCCCAGTCCCTCCCCAGGGTCCCTTTCCTGTCCTCTGAGGGCTGGGACCAGCCCCCACCCAGATGTTCACCTACCCTTGTACACAGCTTGGTAAATGGCCGTTCACAAAAGTCCTTTTCTTGGGGCACCTGGGTGGCTCAGTCGTTAAGTGTCTCCCTTTGGCTTTGGTCATGATCCCAGCGTCCTGGGATCCAGCCCAGCACCTGGCCCCTGCTCAGCGGGGCGCCTGCTGCTCCCTCTCCCGTCCCCCTGCATGTGCTGTCTCCCTCCCTCTCTCTGATAGATAGATAAATAAATAAATAAAATCTTAATTTAAAAAGTCCTTTTCTCTCTTTGTGTCTGTCTCCTGCCAGGACCCTGACTTCTCTAGGGAGAAGGGCGGGAGAGGCAAGTGTGGTTCCCGGCGGTCGCCTGGACAGCCCCTGTCCCTGGGGATCAGGGGAGCGGACGCGCAGGGATGGGCAGTTGACAGATTGACACAGGGGTCGAGAGCCCGAGGACAAGCAGGTGAGCTGTCCGGCAATATTTGGGGGTTCAGGACAGAGCTAGGGCAGCAGCTTGGGCCCCGTCAGACAAGGGGAGATCCCTGGAGCCACAGGGGGGGCCCACACAGAAGGAGGCCCTCCCAGGCAGGAATCCACAGAGGAGCGAGGGAAGGAAAACAGGACAAGGGGGCCACAGCCCCCCAAACGGACCCGTATGGTGAACACAAGCAGTGAAAGTGGCTGCAGGGTGTCCTTTATGACTACACAAACCAGTTCTGAAGTCCACCTGAAGAAGAAAGGCACGAGAATGAGCCGAGAGACACGGTCGGCTCCGTGACCACTCTCGGTTTGGGCTCAGGTCCTGATCTCGGGGTGGTGGGATGGAGCCCCATGCCGGGCTCTGCGCTCCGCGGGGAGCCTGCTTGAGATTCTCTCTCCCTGTCTCTCTGCCCATCCCCTGTGCGTGCTCTCTCTCTCTCTCTCTCTCAAATGAATAAATAAATCTTTATAAAGGGGGGGAGAAGAAGAAATAGGCCGAAAGTGCTAGGACGGCCACGTCCCCGAGACAGTGCACGGACAGCCTCGAGCGCATGGAAGGGTCTCGGCATCACCCGCCCCTGGGCAGCCCAGCGTGTCCCACTGCGAGACCCAGCGAACACCATCAGGAAAGCTACTAGCAAGAAAAGCAGGTACGTCGACAGATAAAATAAGCTCTGGCAGGGATGTGGAGAAATTGGAACCCTGTGCACTGCTGGTGGGCATGTAGCAGGGTGCAGCTGCTCTGGGGAACAGTACGGCAGTTCTTCAAAAACTTACAAATAGAATTATTATATGATGCATTCATTCCACGTCAGGTTTCACCCAGAGAGCTGAAGGCAGGGACCCAGATGCCTCCAGCGCGGGGCTCCCAGCACCACTACTCACAGTGGCCAAAAGGTGGCAGCACCCAGCACCCATCCGCGGACAATCGGGCCCTACCTCAAGTGTCGCTCAGTCAAGAAGGAAGGAGATCCTGGCTCCTGCCGCCCGTGGATGAACTGCGCGAACAGAGCCAGTCGCGAAAGGAAAAGACCTTTGTGGGTCCACTAACATGAGGCCCCTAGAGGAGTCAGACTCACGGGGACGGAAAGTCAGATGCGGGCGCTGGGGCTGGGGCAACGGGCTGGGAGTGTTCAGAGGGACAGAGTTCCAGTTTGGGGAGATGAAAAAGGTTCCGGAAGTTGGTGCTGGCAAAGGTTGCACAATGAGGTAAGCATGCTTCATGCCCCTGAACTTTACCTTTAAACATGGTGAAGATGGCAAGTTTCATAGTATGCAGATTAAACACAACAAAAAGGGGAAAAGGAAAAGCAGAAGATCCCTGCAACATTCTGAAGCGGAGGCCTCATCCTGCTGGAGAGCAGAATCTGTTGTAGAAGCAACCGGAACATTTTGCTATGGGCAGTTCACTGGACACATGGACCAGAGGTGTGTGTCGCCGTTTGTCACGTGACCGGGGGGCATTTAAAATCCACGAGAAAAGGGTATTATTTATCTGTCTCCAAAATGAAACCCTTATGGTCCAGAAACATAAGTGCAAAAAAGCACAGCACGACGAAAGCATTCCAAGAAAACACGGGAGACTTTGACAGTCTCGGGGTGAGGAAGGCTCTTCTCAGCATGATACAAATGCAGAAGCCACTAAAAATACAGCTTATAAGTCCAATTAAATTACAAATTGCAACATTTCTCATAGATACAACCTTTTAAGTCCAAGGACACGACAAACGGGAAACTTTGTAACGCGGATGCTCAAGGATGAGCTAGCAAAGCAGTCTCCAGCTCAGTGAGGTGAAGGCCGACCCCGCGTCCGAAGCCGTCGTGCTGCCGGACGCGCAGGGAAACGGGAACCGCTGTTTGTTGGACGAGGCTGAACTTCACTCACGGCCAGAGAAACGCAAGTGCCTGCTCCCTGGAGGTAGCTGTTTCCCCGCAGGGAGACCAGGACGTCTCAGCAGCGGTGGGGGGGAGGGATGGAGAGAGCCCCCCCCCCCCCGTGACATCCCGAAGGGGAGTGAGCAGTTTGCGTGGCGACGCACCTCACAAAGGCAGGTGTCGGGCCAGCCCTGCCTCCCTGCTGGGATGTGTGCGGTGGGGACAGGGCCGAGGGCAGCTGCGATTTCCATCACTGCCTTGCTTCTCCCAGCAAAGCCAGAGACAGGCTGCACGTGTGTCCACGCGAGGGCGCCCCTGAGTGAGGCTGGACCCCCTGCAGCCTTGGGCGAGCAGCAGCGTCCTGGGGAGCCCAGAACCATCTCTTTGATATTCGAAGTGAAGCCACAGCCCCTCTGTCTGGTCCCAGTCTGGTGTCTGCACATGGGAACTGGGGGTGGGGGCCCTGTTTCCACCACTTACCCTTAGCTTTGCTTGAAATTTCTTAAACCAGAAAGCTGTATTAAAGATGACAAGGGGGCGCCTGGGGGGCTCAGGGGGTTAAGCCTCTGCCTTCAGCTCAGGTCGTGGTCTCAGGGTCCTGGGATCGAGTCCCACATCGGGCTCTCTGCTCAGCGGGGAATCTGCTTCCCCCTCTCTCTCTGCCTGCCTCTCTGTCTACTTGTGATCTCTGTCAAATAAATAAAATCCTTAAAAAAAATAAAGAGGACGAGACGTGCTGTGTTCCTGAAGGAAGAGAGACTCAGGAGAGCGGCGGGAGCAGCCTGCAGCACACTCAGAGTCAGGGGAGCTCCCAGCAGGGCCGGCGGGCTTGGGGCCAAGGACACAAGGCTACAAGGTCAGGCAGGGGCCTGATGGGGTGGCTACAGCTTTAGGTGGAGTGTGCAGACCCCTCCTCCAGAGGTGGGACTGGAGCCAGGGGAAGAATCAAAGAGATGAAACCAGGCGGCCAGTCCCCAGCCCCAGGGCCCGGGGCCCTTTGAAGCCATTAAGCTCCACAGCCTCCAGCTGAGGTCAGGGCTGGGACCAGCCTGTGCTCCTGGGCCTCGTAGGCTACCCTCGAGGATTTGGGCCAGGGGTGTCCGTTTGAGCCTGCGCCTGCAGTGGCTGACCGTCAGGCAGCCCAGCCGCCTTGTCGTCCACGTGGGATCCTGGGGGTCCTGTGATACTGCGACTGTCCTCTTGCCTTTGGGGCTTCACACCCAGCCACTAGCATCAGGACATGGAGAGCTTCCAGCCTAAGCACTGGGCAGCGCTGCACGCAGAAGGAGGCCTCACAGCGGGCACCTGAGGGCACCTGAGGACACGGAAGTGCCCGACACACACTGGCAGAGGACCGCCCCGCCTCTCCCCTTCCCACAGTCAGCCTGGGCCTTGCACACCCCTGCCGGTGACCAGAAGCCGAAGGTCAGCTGCGACCAGGCGCTGGGCCTTCCTAGAGGTGAGGCAAGGAGACGACTCCTTGTTGGCATCGGCTGTACGGCTGCCCAGGTCTGCAGGGGCCTGCCCGGCCCGGGAGAGGACAGGAGCCACGCTTGTCTGCTGGCCCCAGTCCCGCTGGCCCCCAGCTAGGGAGCCTGCTGGGGCTGGGTCGCTGCCTGAGCAGTGGGGCCTGGCAACGGTGGTCCCGGGCATAGCCTTCCCCACTGGCCTCGCTGCCCATCAGAAGCCTGGAGGGTGCCCCAGCCCCCCCCCCCCACCCAGGCTTGCTGGCCTCCTGGAGACCCAGTCCTCGTGGCTGAAGGTGATTATCTGCAGACAGCAGGAGGCCAGAGCCCAGAAAGCCTGAGCTGCCCTTTGTCCACGCTTCGTTACCCACCCAGCTGAGACCCGGCACCTCTCTGCGGTGGGAGGCGCGCCATCTGTCCTTCTGGGGCCTGGCTGGGGAGCAGCAGGGCCCTGGGCTGCAGCAGGAGCGGCAGGAGCCCCAGGACCGGTAAACCTGAGGGGTGAGAGGTGGCTGGAAGCGTCTGGAAGGTGGGGTCCCCCCAGGCCGTCCCTGGGCCGCCCTCCTACAGGGCATGTGTCTGCCCACAGCCCTCCCAGAAGTGGCCCCTGCACAGGGGATGGATCCCTGATCCCCGAGTGGGGAAGACCGCATCCCTGCCCCCAGCGCCCCTCCCCCCACATCCCTGTCCCCCATGCCCCTGGCTATGGGACAGAGTCGGACAGTGAGGAGCTGGAACGTCCAGTCAAGGAAGCCCTGTTGCGGGCGCCTGGGAGGCTCAGTTGGTGGAGCGACTGCCTTCAGCTCAGGTCATGATCCCAGACTTCCAGGATCGAGTCCCGCATGGGGCTCCCAGCTCCACGGGCAGTCGGCTTCTCCCTCTGACCTTCTCCTCGCTCGTGCTCTCTCTCACTCATTCTCTCTCAAGTAAGTAAATAAAATCTTTAAAAAAAAAAAAAATGGGAAGCCCTGTTGCTCTCTTGCACCCTCGGTCTGGAACCCAGAGCCCATAGCAGCCGAGAGCCCAGGCCCCTCCCACCCCATGCTTGCCCACAGCCCTGCAGGTCCCCTGGGCAGACAAGGCAGGGGACCGTCTCCCGCGCCCCAGGGCCCTCTCTCAGGTGGCCCCCGGGAGCCGGCGCTGCCTCTGCCCCCTCCCCAGCCCGCGCGCGCAGGAGCAGGGCCGCTGGGTGGCCCGCATCCCCTCAGTGGCCAGAGGCACCAGATCGGCTCTTCTACTGGACGGGGCAGTGGCAGAAACGTCATTGGCTGGAGCTCTTGTGAGGATACAGAAGTGTCACATTTTATTAAGCAAAATGCCTTTTTATCTTGATTCCCATAATGGATGTTTTGTGTCATATCCCTGATTTATATTTTATTTTTTATATATTTTATATATTTATTCTAACACTACATTTCTTTCTTTGGTGCATTTTGACTCACGCACACAGGCTCTTTGTACAGTTTCAAATTTTTAAGGAAAGCCGCATATTTTTAAAACGTGTTCCAACAGCATTTGTAGGTTATGCGCGACCCACGTGTGAGCCCACTGCACGCCGTTGTCCAGGGCGCCCCACCTCCTTGGACTCTGTCCCCCCGCCCCGGCCCGCCTGCTCCCGGCCGCAGACCAGGCGCGCAGCTCTGTGATTCCCACGCGCGTGCTCGGCTTCTCCCTCAGTGTTTGCCGCACACCCAACGTGCGCCACGCAGCCGGCTCCTTCCCTCCCAGGGAAGCACTGGAACAAAACGCGGCAAGGTTCTGTGGCCTCAAACGGGGCAGAAATCCAATCCTTCCAAGGAGAGATACGCGATGGCAGCCTCCCAAGGTCAGAGGCAGAACCAAAAGGACCAACTCCCAAGTAGCAGAACGAGATGTACATGTGCTCACTGCTCTCCGGTGCAGTGGACTGGAGTTCTCAGACTCTTCTGGAATTGTGCTCGTGTGGAGCCGAGCGTGAGGTTCCCACCCAGAAACCATGGCCAGGGGAACCTGGTTTGCTCTCGGGCCAAATGTTAGGAGAAAAAGAAAAGAATACTGTATCCTGACATGTTTCCCTCTTAACAAATTTCTTACTAAAATAAATGCAACCTTAAAAAATAAATAAATGCAACATTATTTCTCTCATTATTCTGTTATAAAATTAAAACACACAATACAGGGCACCTGGGTGGCTCAGTCGCTGTGCGTCTGCCTTCGGCTCAGGTGATGATCCCGGGGTCCCGGGATCCAGCCCCGCATCGAGTTCCCTGCTCAAGTGAGGAGGCTGCTTCTCCCTCTCCCGCTCCCCCCGGCTGTGCTCCCTCTCTCCCTGTGTCCCTCTGTCAAGTAAATAAATAGATAAATATTTTTTAAAAGATTTTATTTATTTATTTGAGAGAGAGAGAAGGAATGAGAGAGAGAGAGGGAGCATGAAAAGGGGAGAGGCAGAGGGAGAAGCAGACTCCCCGCTGAGCGGAGAGCCCGATGCAGGGCTCGATCCCGGGACCCCAGGATCATGACCTGCGCAGAAGGCAGAGGCTTAACCCTCTGAGCCACCCAGGTGCCCAATAAATAAATTTTTTTTAAAAACACAATATATATGATTTTAAAAATACAAGGTATATAATTTTTAAAATTTCTTACATCAGATCATCTGCTGGATTAATCTTACCGTCCACCCATCAGATCTAGGCGCTCCTTATAGTTTATCAGACCATTTAGTTTTTAATCACAATCGTGAAATGCCAGGCATCCGAAAGTCTCAGCACCAAGCAAACACTTCTGTTTCCGCTCTGGCGAGTAGCAAATATCAGACAAAACCTGCACCAAGAACGACCTCAAAAGCTTGATTTGAAAGCACATGGCAGGGCGCCTGGGGGGCGCAGTCAGTGATGCCCCTGCCTTCGGCTCAGCTCACGATCCCGGGGTCCCCGGGGTGGAAGGTGGGCCCCTGGCTCTGCGGGGGGTCTGCTTCTCCCTCCCCCCACCCCACTCAAGATCGCTCTCTCTCTCCCAAATAAATAAATAACAACTTTTTTATTTTTAAGAGATTTTTATTATGTATTTGGGAGAGAGCGTGCTCGCATGAGTAGGGAGATGGGCAGAGGGAGGGGAGAAGCAGACCCCCACGGAGCGAGGAGCCCAACGCAGGGCATCGATCCCAGGACCCCGGATCACGACCCTAGGGGAAGGCAGGCGCTTCACTGACCGAGCCGCCCAGCTGCCCCATGAAATATTAAAAAAAAAAAAATACAGAGAAAAAGATAAAAGCAGCTGATTCACAGGTGGTCCAGATACTGGTGCTATCAGACACGGATTCTCAAACAACTATGATTAAAACATTCAAGAAACAAAGGGCAGAGATGGAGAATTCTGCCAGAGGCCTGGAAGCTGTGAAAACCATTATGAGATGGAAACTCTGGAACTGACAGTAAATAACTGGAACTAAGAGTGAGCTGGCTGGCCCTGGACGGCGCGTGCAGGAGAGGCTCTCAGCCGCGTTCGGAGCCGGCGCCTACGGCCTCTGCTCTCAGGGAGGCGAGCTCCCAGCTCAGTCCCACCACGGTCCCCGTAAAGGCGTTCCCGCGGCCCGCTGGGGCTGCCTGCCCACCCCCTCCCTCGTGCACCCCCTCACCGCGCACTCTGGTCCTCGGCTTGGGGTCTGCTGTGGGGACACTTGCTGACCAGGAGTGTGTCCAGCACCAGGCAGTCTTCCCTGGGGGGGGGGGCGCTGGCCAGGGCAGGGCTGCGGGCAAGGTGGGGGTACCAGAGTCTGATCAGGCCTGGCTTGTGGGACGGAAGGTGGCTTCAGGAAGCGGGGGAGATGCGGGGGGGGAAGGAGGAGCCACCCTTCTGCAGGAGACCCTCAGCCTCCCCTTGTGGGGGGTCAGAGCCCCCCGCCTCCCTGGAGGGCATCTGCGGACCTCGGGACGCAGGGCAAGCAGACCGCAGGGAGGGGTCCCCACCTCCCCCGTCTTCCCCACCAGCCGACGGGGCCGCCCCGAAACACAAGCCCCAGACTTTTGTGCACTCTGTTGGCTGCCACCCCCCCACCCTCATCCCGGCTCAAAGGCCTCGTCCCCCGGGAGCAGTGCTGACCTTTCCCTCCCCTGCTGCGCCTCTGCCGTTTGCCCTGTGCCCCTGGGCCAGCCCTGGCGCACCCACCGGTCACGCTTTATCCACCGGCAGTTTGACCCTGACAGAGAGCATGGCTGGGTGAGGAAGGGCTGAAGCCCGCGGGCCACGGAGGGGCCCTGCCTGCCTCGTAGCTGCGTCACTCCGTTCACCCTCCCCCGCGGACCCCCGTGCCCCGGAGCAGGTCCCCTCTGCACACACTGTGCTCCGAGGCACCTTCCAAACGTGGAGCCCCGAGACCTTCCCGCTGGAGGGACTCGCTGTCGGAAGTATGTCGCCGTGGCGGACGCATCTGAGCGCAAAGACACAGACACTCCCGTGAGGACAGCCTCCACCAGAGGACGAAGGACCGGAGGTCGGGCGCGACCTGGCCAGTGCTGGACACCGCCCAGACACGTCCGGCTGTCCCGGAGGACGGTGCCAGTGGGCACTCGTGAATCACCCAGCAGCTGGGGATTTGAAGCAAATCACGTGGCTTCTCCGTGACTCAGTTTCCTCACCATCAGAAACCCCAGATGTGGTGCCCGGCCCGGGCAGAGGGAGGTAGGGGGCGGGAGAGGTGGAAACAGGCCCCCCCAACCCCCGGCAGGGTTTGGCAACGGGAAGGGTGAAGAGCTGCAGGAGGAGGCTCCGGGAGACCCAGTGTGGGCCCCAGTGTGGGGACAGATGGGATTTTTCTTTTTCTTTTTTTTAAAGATTTTATTTATTATTTGTTTGAGAGAGAGAGAGAGAGAGAGCATGAGCAGGGGGAGGGGCAGGCAGAGGGAGAAGCAGGGAGCCCGATGCGGGACCGACTGATCCCAGGACCCTGGGATCATGACCTGAGCCAAAGGCAGACGCTTAACCCACTGAGCCCCGCCGTGCCCCCCGCTGGGACTTTTTGAACGTGTGCTCTCTTTTCCCGTGAGAGAGCGGCCGCAGGGCATGTTTGGAGATGTGCCCCGGCGGCTCCGAGGGACGCCAGAGACGACAGTCAGTCTTTGGACTTCCCAAAGCCACAGCAGAGACGCTGGTCCCAAAGCCAAAGTGTTTGTCCTTCTTGGCCTCAGAGCTTCCCCCTGGAGTGGGGGTGCGGGCAGGCACGAAGGCCCCCCGGAGGGGTTACCAAGGAAAGGGGAGGCACAGCAGCTCCCCCACAGTGTCCGAGAGTCGAGGCGTCAGGGAACCTGTCCTGTCCGCACAGCTTTGTGCTAAGCCCACGGGCCAATCTGTCCCTGCTGAGCTCCCCACAGCCTGACCTGTCTGCGAGCCCTGACTCTGCCCCCACGGGACGGGGCCCCGCTCTGCCTGGACGCTCGGGGCAGAGCGCTGGGGGATGGGGTTCCTGGGACCCTGCTGTGCAGGCCAGGGGGTGCCACCTCCCGAGTCCTGGGCGACTTAGAAGAACCGAGGAGCGCAGACTTCGCTCTTTGCGGGAGGGAAGGCGGCTTCAGGAATGGGGGAGACGCGGGTGCAGAAAGCAAGAGGGGGTCTGGCCGGCAATGAGGCTCCCGGTGCTGGGCCAGGGGGGTCGGCGGGGTGCGGCGAGGGGGCGGCCGGCACCGGGAGCAGGATGGGGAGCAGGATGGGGAGCAGGATGGGGAGCCTGTGGAAAGGGCCGGTCCACAGAGAGGTGCAGACGGCGGGAAGGACCATGGGCTCAGCGGGAGGCAGGGCCCTGGGAGGGAGCCCTCCGGGACTGAGCACCACTGGGGGCCCCTGTGAAGCTCCGGCCTTGCCTACCCGCCACGGGCGGCCTACGGCACCCCCACCACAGCTGGGCTGGGCGGGCTCCTCGTGGCGCTGGAGCGCTGGGCTCTAGGCTTCTCCTTCTCAGCCCCCAGGCCCCCACGTAGGGGGCTCACGCCCCACCCCGGGCTGGGGAGAGCCACTCACTACAGGCCCTGGGCCGCCCCACACAGGACGCCATGTTTCAGGTGATGAATGACCTCCCCTGATGGGTGAGCAGGGAGCAGACCCGCTGGTGAGCAAAGGAGGCAGCGCAGGAGGAGCGGACTGACCCTGCTGCGTCCCGCAGGGAAAGGCGGACCTCCCCCTCCCCACACCCAGGTGACAAGAAAAGAGAAGGGGGTCGTCCCGCTTACGAACACAGATGGAAGTCGGTGATGAGCATCAGCTTGGGGGAAGGAGAACCCCAAAGCCACTGAGGACGGTGTGCTGGGCTGCCTGGACAAGCTGACACACTCTAGTAAAAACTACCGGAATTATAGGATAAGCTGGCAAATTGGCAAGAGAAGCGATGGAATGATTAAACTTTTTTTTTTTCTGTTCCAATAATGAGCTTTTAAAACAAGAAAAATCTGTCCCATTTCTTGCCGTGACACAGAAATACAAAACACTTAAGGAGCCAGTAAGCACGGCCCAGGACCTGCGTGAAGAAAGCTCTGCGGTCTGCAGAGCGAGATCCGATGAGGGAAAGCATCGCGGGTCTGCGGCGCAGGAGGGCTTGGCAGGGCGAGACGAGCAGAGACAAGAGCCGGAGGGGATACACCGAAAAGACCCAAGGGGGTAGGGAGGCTGCCTCCCCAGGTATTAGCTCAGCCTCTGAAGCTACGGTGTAACCCAGTGAATGTGGAACGGATTTGGGACTAGACAAATCCCTGGACCCGAGTACAAGTTCCAGAAATCGTCACCTCATGTAGGAGAATTCTGTGCAGAGCGGCAGAGGCGAGAGGTCGCTGAAGAGGTAGAGCCCGGGCCACGGGAGGCAAGTTCCCAGAGCAGGTCCGCGCCCCAAGCAGCCTGACACAGCCACCACGTGCAGAAATCAAAAGAATTAGGGGAGAAAAAACAGATTTTGGGGGCGCCTGGACAGCTCAGTCGGTGGAGTGTGTGACTCTCGATCTCAGGGTTGTGAGTTCAAGACCCACACTGGGGGTAGAGACTGCCTAGTAGAGCCCCGTCATCACCCACTAGAGCCCCGTCATCACCCACTAGAGCCCCGTCATCACCCACTAGAGCCCCGTCATCACCTAGTAGAGCCCCGTCATCACCGCACAAGGGGAAAAGCTCTGGTCGGGAGAGCGAATGCCGACGGAGGCAAACAGTCATCACCGCGCTCAGCGGTTACGCACTGACCTACTACGCGTGTGACTGTTTTATGTGACTGTTTCATGTTTCATAGTCCCCATATGGGGACTAAGGCTGGAAACGAATCAAAGCTCTAACCCTTACCGAAATTTTAGTCTATTAAAAAATAAGTAAATAAAAATAAACAAAAAATATATTTAAAGATTTTATTTAATTGACAGACAGAGATCACAAGCAGGCAGAGAGGCAGGCAGGGGAGGGGGAAGCAGGCTCCCTGCTGAGCAGAGAGCCCGATGTGGGGCTCCATGTGGGGCTTGATCCCAGGACCCTGAGATCATGATGTGAGCCGAAGGCAGAGGCTTAACCTGCTGAGCCACCCAGGTGCCCCCCAAAATATATTTAAATGTTAGGGAGTAGTAAGTCCTGAGATCAAAAAAATAACTCGGGAGAGAAAAAGAAATTAAGAAAGCAGCCCATCCTCAATAGCATCTCAACAATTTAAATATTTATGGGGCACTTGGCCGTCTCAGCTCAGTCCCTTAGCCTGACACTTCCTTTCTGCTGAGGTAGTGACTTGGGTCATGAGTTCAGCCCCACAGCAGGCTCTGCCGGCAGTGGGGGCTCTGCTCAGGATCCTCCCTCCCTGTCCGTTTTCCCTCCCCACTCACACAGGCATGCACACACTCTCTCTTTAAAAAAAAAGAATGAAATATTGAGGAATAAATCCACCTGAGCCGGGCAGAGTCCTGAGCTCTGAGAGCTACAAAGCAGCGCTGGAAAGAAATCATAAGCAGACAGACATCTGTGCCCACGGATGAGAAGCCTCGACATCGCAAAAGGTCGGTACTACCCAGGGCAACCTACAGATTCCGCGCGATCCCCATGGGAATTCCGAAAGCCTTTCCCACGGAAATAGGCCAATCCTCAGGTTCGCGTGGAATCGCCAGGGGCCCCGAGCAGCCCAGACAGTCTTGAAAAAGACTCCAGTCGGAGGACTCACACTTCCCGACTTTGAAACTTCCTGCAGAGCTACAGCCATTAAAATAGTGCATGACTGGCCTAAGCACGCCTGAAAGGACCCATGGAGTCGCATAGACAGCCCGGACGGAGACCTCCCCACGGATGGTCGGCCGGTGTTTGACGACGGTGCCAAGACCCCTCAATGGCCAGAGGACATTCTTGTCAACAACAGCTGGGCACTAGCAAGCAGAGAACGAAGTGGGACCCTTACCTCGGGTCGGGACCAAAAATTAACTCATGGGCGCCTGGGTGGCTCAGTGGGTTAAGCCGCTGCCTTCGGCTCAGGTCATGATCTCAGGGTCCTGGGATGGAGCCCCGCATCGGGCTCTCTGCCCAGCAGGGAGCCTGCTTCCCTCTCTCTCTCTCTCTGCCTGCCTCTCCATCTACTTGTGATTTCTCTCTGTCAAATAAATAAATAAATAATCTTTAAAAAAAAAAACAAACAAAACCAAACCACGTACACATGAAATAAGCTTCAATAATTGTTTAAACAAAAATAAACAGTTTATCCTGGGAGGGGCCGGTGGACAGGCAGGGGTGAAGGCACGCAGCAGGAGGTGGATGTATCAGGAGCTCATCCCAGCTCTGTGGCCCCTCAGGCCTTGGCGGCCACCTCTCTCCCCTTGCCTGCCCTCCCTCTCCAAACCAGCCACCTCCCCAACTCATGGAGGCCCCAGGTCCCCAGATCTCCCCTGCCAGGGCACAGGAAGAGGCCAGGAAGCCCTGTGGTCACCCGCCCCCCGCAGCCAGCCACCTTGCTGAGTCCCCCAGGGAGGACACAGGCAGTTCTCCCCAGGAGGGATTCTGTAGGCACCCAAGGGCACCCCATTCAGTGTCTTGGGTTCCCATGGAGAGCCCCCTCCAGAGACCCCAGATGGAGCAGCTTTGCGGGGGAGACTGCAGTCACTGTTGCGGGGAGAATGGAGCAGATGAACAGGAGCGGGTGTGGAGGGCAGGCCGGGAGTGCGGAGGCCTGCGGTTCCTTGAAGACCGCAGGCAGCCCTGGGCCGGTACTGGAGCCCCTCCAGCTCCTGCACTCCCTTCCCGTTGCCCTCCTGGGGCTGCTGCCCCCCAAGCTGCCCAGAGACCCCTGGAGGTCCCCACCTCAACCTGCTCTGCCATGGCCGGGCTCCCGCAGAGGCCAAGGCTGCCACTCCAGGCCCACCCCCCCCCCCCGCAAAGCCCCCCCCCCGTTCCACCCATCCCCCCAGGCAGACCTCTCTGTCCCCCCATGCCTGTGCCAGAGTCGAGGTCACCGCCCCGGCGGCCCCCCCACCCCCGCCGTCTCTGTCCAGCCCATCCTGGCCACCTGCCCCCCCCCCTTCCACACGCAGACACCCGCAAGGCCTTCACAGCTTGCTTGGGTCGGGGGAGTCCAGGCCTCGTCCTCGCCTCCCACCAGGGCAGCCGCCCCCCTCTCTGCACCCAAAGCCCCCTGTGCTTCCCCCTTTCTCCTGGGACCCCCCCAGCCCCGCTGACCCCCGCCACCGGTCCCACTCGCCCCCCTGGTCCGCGCGCAGGGGCAGGGTCTCCCTAGACGTCCGCTCCGACCTCCCCGCAGGGCGGGAGCCCACCTTCCACCGGCGCCAACTGCACTCAAAGCGCGGCGCTTTCCCCAGCCCCACGATCTGGGCGCGGAGCGGGCTTGCACCCAGGACCCCCAGCGCATCCCGGAGAGAGGCGGGTCCTGCGCCGCCGAATGCGCTGCGGCTCTCGGCAGAAGCACGGGGTCTCGGGAGCGGTCCCCGGGAGGCCGGGCGCGCCCCACCCCACCCCAGATGTGGAGAGCCTGGTGCTGAGTGCCCTCGGGACGCTGAGCGGGTCCCCAGATGCTGAGAGCCCCTGCAGACTGAGAGGAGCTGAGGACACCCCCTCACCCGCAGAGACCTCCGGGTGCTGAGGACGTCGCGGGAGGCGGAGCACCCGGAGCTCCAGAAGGAAGGGGCGTCCCCGTGCAGACGCCTGGTTCCATGCTGCCGCAGAGCAGGAGTCTAGGGCTCACTGCCTTGTGACCCCCACCGTCTGGCCGTCCCAGTCCCATAGCTTCCCAAACGGACTGAACCCTCCCCCAGGAGACCTCGTGGGGGAACGTGGAAGGCCTGGATTGTACCCGCAGGGCCTGGCCGAGTGAGCCGCCCGCGCTCCCAGGGGTAGTGCCCACTCCTACCCGAGCGTAAGTGCAAAAGTCCTCTTCGGCTTCAGGGGCCACGGGGGTGAAAATCACTCATCTCCCCACGAACACGGCACCCCCATGAGGCCAAGGTCTCCCCTCCCCCCCTCCTCTGCGCAGGTAGGCAGGGCGGCCTGGTGGGCATGGAGGAGCGCGGTGGCCATGGTAGGTCCCCCTGCTGCTTCTTGGAAAGCACAGGGGAGTCTGGGCCAGCCGTCTGCCTTAGGGATGTGGGGAGCCTCCTCCCTAAGCAAACCCCACCGCCTGGAATCCGGTTATGCGTCCATCCGGCCCCCTTTTCACTCACCCCCACACTGTGGTTTCCAACAAAAGACCGCAAACTGGGATGATTAAAACAACAGAAGTTTATCCTCTCACACCCTGGAGGCCAGGTCCAGAATCAAGGTGGGGTCAGGGCCGCGCTCTGCGTGGTCCTCCGGGTGGGTGCTCTGGGCTCCCAGCTGCATCCCTTCAAACTCCGCCCCACTGTCCCACGGCCTCTCCCCCTGCGTGTCTGCGTCCAAATGCCCCTCTTCTTACAAGGAGACCAGTCATGTTGGATTAAGGCCCACCCCAATAACCTCTTCTTACTTGATTACATCGGTCAAGGTCAAGACCCTACTTCCAAATAAGGTCAGTCACACATACTGGGGATCAGGACTTCAGCAGAACATTTGAGGGACACAATCCAACCCATCTGGCTGCAGAGAGAACCTACTTGATAAGCGAATGTGGATTTACAAGGAGCTGTAAGATAGCTTGAGGGTTGGGTGACGTTTCCAGGAACTGCGCCCCGACCTCCTACCAGAGCCTGTCTGGGTAATGGATCTGCAGGCTGCGCTAAGCCCAGAGACACCCCATCGCTCAGCAGCAAGCTGACGCAGCCGCCACCTCCGGCCCCAGAAATACGCGGCCTTGGCCGGGAACAGGCTCAGCAAAGCGTAGTCCCAGCAGCCCACTGGTGTCCTGGTGTGGCAGGCCCCTACAGGCGTCACATGAGGCAAGGGACGCAGGCTTGGGTGGTCCCTCTGAATTCCAAGTGGGAAGACAGGATTCACAACACGGGAACAATCAAAGACATGGGACAGCCACAGTGACAGATCTCTACCCTGGCCGTTAACCCCACTCTCTTCCCTCCACTGTAAACGCGGGAAAAGCTGAGTGTCCACTCTCCCAGCTGCGCTGCCGCCATGTTGGTCTTGGGACATAGTTCTGGCCGGTGAAATGGGGAGCGTCTGGGCATTTCCATGATAAAAGAGACATTTCTGTCACTCTCCCTTTCCACTCTGCCCAGCCTGGAGCATGGGTGTAGCAGCTGGAGCTATGGCAACCCTCTGTGACCAGGAGGGAAAGGCCCCTCCAGGTTACAGAGAGGCTGACACCCCTGGGCGGCTGAACTTCGCTTCCAGGCCTCCTGCCCTGGGAGGAAAACAAGCCGCGTGGGTTCAAATGACCACACTTGTATGTCTACTCCAAGCTAAAAGGGCGTCCACTGGTAGGGCTGCGGTCGGTCCATCCTAGAGTTCACGAGCTTTTCAGCAAACGCGTGGCATTTCTCAAACTCACTTCACCAAGTTTAGCAAGTAAATTGAGCTTTTTTCCAACTGCTTGGAGGGAAGAGGGGAGGGGCTTAGAACCGTCCGCCCAGGCGGAGGCGGGGGCGCGTGGGTCGCCCCGGGGGCGGGGGCGGGGGCGCGTGGGGTCCCCCGGGGGCGGGAGCGGGGGCGCGTGGGTCCCCGGGGGCGGGTGTGCGTGGGTCGCCCCGGGGGCGGGGGCGCGTGGGTCGCCCCGGGTGCGGGAGCGCGTGGGGTCCCCCGGGGGAGGGAGCGGGGGCGCGTGGGTCCCCGGGTGCGGGTGCGCGTGGGGTCCCCCGGGGGAGGGAGCGGGGGCGCGTGGGTCGCCCCGGAGGCGGGGGCGGGGGCGCGTGGGTCGCCCCGGAGGCGGGGGCGGGGGCGCGTGGGTCGCCCCGGGGGCGCGGGCCGGAGCGCCTGGGTCCCCCCACCCATGTCCGCGGGCGGTGGGACTCCGCGATCTGCCGCGGCCCCGCGAGGACACCCCGCACTCCGTCCCTGCCGCGCGACACGGCCGGTGGAGCGCAGCCCTCGCAGGCGGAGGGCCTCCTGCATCCCCTCCGGCCCCGGGAAGGGCCCCGCGCTCCCGCTGACCCGGCGCGGCGGGCGGGCGGACGAGGGTCGGGCGGGGTCCGCGGCCCGCCCCGCGGACAGGTGAGCCCGGCAGGTAAGTCGGCGCCGAGTCACCGTGCGGTCCCGCCGCCCAGCGCGCCAGACGCGCCGGCCCGGGGAGCCCCGCCCCACGCAGCCGAGGGGCCACGCGCCGCGCGTCCTCCGCGAGCGCCCACGGCGCGGGACGGACAGACTTCCCCCGAGTCCACCCGCGACCCGCGGCGGAACCCGCGGCCCAGGGGCTCGCGTTTCCCGGGGGACTTCCGGGAGCGGCCGCACGCCGTCCCCTGTGTCGGGGGAGCGCGGGGAGGCGGAGCGAGCATGCGCGGTCGGGTCGGCACTTCCGGGCTGGCTGCGGGCGGAGGCTCGGCGGGTCGCCCGGTGCGGCTGTGGCCCCGGACCCCGGGTCGGCCGTGCAGGGCCGTTTCCGCCCGCTGCCCGCCTTTCCTCGCGCCCGTCAGCTGGGGGGCGGGGCGGGGCGGGGCGAGTCGTCCCCTCGAGACCTCCCGGGGGGCGACGGGCCCTAACAGTGCGGAGGGCGGGAAGGACCGCGGTGCCCGGCCCGGCCCCGCACCCCAACCCCGGAGCCGCACCCCAACGCCGGAGCTCCTGCCCCGGCCCCGCACCCCAACGCCCCAACCTCACCCCAGTCCTCCGGCTGCCACGCCCCCAGCGCCTGGACCCCCAGTCCCCGCCCCCGACCGCACATCCCTGTCCCGGGACCCGCACACCCCCAACCCCTGGAGCCCCAGGCCGGCCCCGGACCCCACCCTCCCAACGCCTGGACCTCAGCTCAGTCTCCCGGCCCCCACACCCTCGGTGCCCTGACCCCGAGTTCTCTGGCCCCAGACCTCACCCCAGTTCTCTAGCCTCAGGCCCCCACAGCCCCAGTGCCATGACCCCCGGCCCTCTGGCCCCGGACTCTTACACCCCCAGTCCTCAGATCTCAAGCCAGTTCTCTGCCCCTGGGCCCCTACACCCCTGGTGCCCTGACCCCCAGTCCTCCGGCCCTGGACTCCGCGCCCCCAGTCCCCGCAGCCCCAGCCCTCTGGGCCCAACCCCCACATCCCCAAGTCCCAGACCTCACCCCAGTGCTCCCACATCCCCAGTGCCTGGACCCCAGTCCTCTGGCCCCAGACCCCACAGGCCCAGCCCCCAGACCACCAGTCCTTCAGGCCCTCGGCCCCAGCCCCCTCCCTGTGGAGGTCGATCAGGCCAGGCAGGACAGCGAGCAGCGGCTCTGGGACCTGGCTGGAGGCTGGTGACCCCAAACCCTGGAGAGGAAAGAAAGACGAGGGCAGGGCTGGGAGCCAGGGCAGGCTGGGGCCACGTCCGCCAGGGAAGAACGGGCTGGACGTCCGAACGGGCTGGACGTCCGAACGGGGATGCGAGCTGGCAGGGCCTGACAGATGCCTTGGCAGACCAGGGCGGTCGTCGTGGGGATGGTGACTGTGACTCGGACCGGGGTGTCAGCAGTGGAGGTGGATGTCCCCGGGTCTGCTGCAGACGGAAGCCCCAGCCCTTTCTGTGGAAGTGGGGAGTACGGCAGGAGCAGGCAACGCAGGCTCCCGGGGGCCCTTGGTTGCTGGAGAGGGAGTGGCGGAGAGAGCACTGGTGTGGGGGGGACGTCCAGACCTCATCCTGGGCTCCTGGAAGGCCCTCAGGAGAGCGTGTGGGTGTCACAGGCGGCATCAGCCCAGGAGGCACCGTGGGGAGGGTCTCTGGTGGAGGGCGCCTGGGGGCTCAGTCCGTAGAGTGGCTGACCCTTGATTTCATTCAGCTGGGTCCTGGGACCCAGCCCCACGCCGGGCTTCATGCTCCTGCGGGGGCTGCTTCAGGATTCGCGCTCCTCCTGCCCCTCCTGTGCTCGCTTGCGCACACTCGCTCTAAAATAAGTATCTTAAAAAGGGAGAGATGGCGTTTGTCACGATGGAGAGGGTGAGACCCCGCGGGAGCAGCAGCGACGCAGAAGGGAGCCGGCCGGGGCTGAGCCCAGCCGTGCTTGCAGAGATGGGAGGGGTGACGCGAGGCCAGCGGGGTGGAAGGAAGCTGGGATCCTCGGGAGGCAGGGGTGCTTAGCTGAGCGACCCACAGTCAGGTGGAGGCCCCGGGCCCGTGACCTGAAGACAGCCTGGAGGTCGCAGATGTCATGAGCGGCGTGGGAGGGTCGGGAGGAGCCGAGCCTGAGTGGACCGCAGGGGAACAGCTTTCCCCGGAGCCGGGTGTGCGGAGTCCAGCGTCCCCGTGGAAAAGGAACGAGCAAAATTAGTCAAGTGGCACAGGAGAACGAGGGGAGGGCAGCAGAGGGCAGAGCGCACGGCACGGCGCGGCAGGGCAGGAGTCCGCGCGTGGTCACGGCGGTCAGCAGGCCGACATTGCACAGGCGGTTGCTCCTCTGAAGAACGAGAAAGTTGGAGCCACACCGTGACCACGCGCCGGTTAAAAAGGATCAAAGATATAAATGTAAGTGAAGTAAACCTGTAAAAGTGCTGCCGAGAACAACGGTGAATCCCACGACACCAGAGCAGAAATGCTCAGTAGCCAAACGGACAGACGCCGCTCGTGGGCACGAGCGCAGGGTCACCTGTAATGACAAATGTAGACGAAGTCATGCAGAGACACGGTTCCTTACCTGTCGATTTTGGAAAATCCTGGAATGTGGTCACGTGCCGTGGTGGGCAAGCAGAGGGCCGGTGCGGGGCGGGGACACAAAGCCACCGACGCGTCCGTGGAGGTGGTGCTCTCCTGGGATCACAAGTGCTGCTGCCCACGAGGATGTCTGCCCGGGCTTCCGCGGGCCAGCGAGGCCCAGTCACGGTCATTTGCTGGAGCGTCTCAGGTACCAGCAGCACTCTGGGAACCCCCCAGGTGTCCACCCCCCGGGACCCGGCGATGACACAAGCCCACGGTGAAACGGGCGGGACTGTTCAGAGGTTACAGCCTCCAGGCCATTTCCGCGCTGGTGCGGGAAGGTCTCTGCCGTCTGTTTTTAAGAGAAAATCCACAACATTCAGAACGGCTTCTGTGGTAGGACACCTCTCGGGGGGACACGAGAGAAAGAATATCCGTATTTACAGACACACTGGGGAACGCCCAAGAAATGAGTGGTCGTGGGAGCCCCTGGTGCTGGGGGCACACGCCGGAGGAAGCAGCCCTGGTGTGTCTTTGAATGACAAAATCAGGATGAAAACACGACCCAGGGAATCCGGGAGGTAAAAGGACCGACGTAAGCAGTGGTGGGAAGTCTTGCTGGAGGTGCGGGCTAGAGGACCCGGTTTCAAGTTTAACGTAAATCACGTACGTTGGTGCCTAATGACCCATAACCCCCGAATGACCCCACTCCCCCCCCCCCCAGACCCCATCAGGCAGGAACCAAGTTCCCTTCCTGCGAGTGACCAAAATTCCCAGTTGCCTTTAATTTCTTTGGTATCCTTCCAAGAAACTTCGGTCGCGACGCAAATGTGCGTTCTTGTACTTCTCGGTCCCTGGAGGGGACATACTGCCACCCCCAGGCTGCGGGGGCTGAGGCAGGGGATCGGGGACCCACAGACTCTGTCAGGACCGAGTCAGACACGAGCCTGCCAGGCTCAGGCCCCACAGCCTCGCCCAGGGGGCTGTGACCCTGGTGTCATCTGTGCCGGTCTGAAGCAGGAGGGCATTGGTCAGCATCTTCTCATGGAAAGCGTCACACCTGCCAGTTTCCAGAGCTCAGAGCTCCCTGCGCCCGTCGCCGGCTCCCGCAGCCGCTCGCTCCCCCCTGTGTGGCCCAGCCCCGGCTCTGTCCGTGACCTTTCACTATTTTCTTGGGGTTTCCTTAAACATACACACGTGGAAATGCACAGTGAAGATTCTTGACGGCTACGTGGCTCACCACCCTATAAGACCCGAGAACTGTCCGCCACTCCCCAAAAGTCTCCTTGTCCCCCCCGTGCGGGGGCAGATGTCAGTGGTTCTCCCCGACGCTGCCCCGCCTGTCCTAGAGCTTCGCGCAGGTGAGACTGCATGGCAGATGCCCTTCCCGCCTGCTGTCTGCCCCTCGCACCGGGGACCTTCGTCCCCGGCGTCGCGTCCGGCTAGCCTCCCACCTTCACAGTCACATGCCACGGGATGACGTGTCCTCTCCAGCCGGGGGACATTTGGGTTGTCACAGGCTCCCGGGGAATGTGGTTATTGCTACCACGGACCGTAAGGAAGGTCCTTGTGGGGACACATGTCTCCCCTCCCCTGGATGAGCCCTCTGGGGGAATGGGCAGGTCCTGTGACCAGTGTCCCCCGCTTCACAGGGAACTGGTGTCCCTTCCCCAGTGTGGTGTACCGTCCCAAGTTCCTGCCCCGTGCGGGTCCCGCAGTCTGGGGCTGTCAGGCTTCCGGTTCGGACACGGGCATGTCCCGTGACCTCACTGTGGGGGCCGCAGTGACTAGGGATGCTGAGTGCTGGTCCGCATGCCCCCTAAGAGTCTTGGGACGCGTCCACCAAACCTGCTGCTGCCGCAGGCATCTCCCGGCGGAGACACTGTGTGCCTCTCGGCGCCCCATGCACCTGCCACCCACCCACCCGCACTCCTGCGCCTTCACCTCATCTCAAACACGGGTGGTTCTCATGGTGAGGTCATGGCCCACCCACGCGGGGCTGGTGTCCCCAGGACCCCGGGCGGCTGGCCTCGCTCTCCTTCTGGGTGTCGTCAGAATGGGCTCCAGCAGACCTCCATTCCGCAGGCTGTGCGGGGAGGGGAGGGGCCGCATCCATCCAGGTGTGGGTTCCCGAGGGCTCAGGAGGAAACAGCCAAAGACTCAAGGCCTGGACAGGGGAGCCGAGTGGAGGGGAGAGGGGCCGGCAGCTTCAGACACGCGGGCCCAGACGCACGATGGAGGAGCTGCTTGGTCAGGGGACGGGGAGATGGAGCTTGTGCTGCAGGGGGGTGGGGGCCCTGGACTTGAGGTTCCCGAGGGGCTGTAGCTGTTGTGGGACCCGGGCCCGGGGGGTGGTGGTGCAGAGGTGGGGGAGAGGCCATGGAGCCTGGGGGGGCCACTGAATGCGTTTGCCCACAAACTGTTGGGTGTCCAGGACCTTGGCCTCAGACCCTGGGCAGGGAGGCAGAGGGAGCTGGAGCTTCTGTGAGCAAAGGGACCTCAGGGCGCAGAGCCCAGTGGAGAGAGGATGGTTTACACGTAGAGGGGTGCGAGCCTCAAGACCCATGAGGTTTCGGGAGAGGCGGGGGGGTAGAGATGTCCCTTCCCAGCCCCGCTTGCGGGGGCAGTTGGGAGTGGCATCCTGCAGGGGAAGCAGAGCTGGAAGGGACAGCCGGTGGGACAGCGAGGCCGAGGGTTCGTGCCCTGCGGCGCCGGCAGCAACGGGGTGAGACTCAGGTGCGGGCCGCCGAGGAGGGAGTGGGCAGGTGGGCTCAGGCCCGTCAAGGCCAGGCCTCCCTGCGCCGTGGCTCTGGACAGGGGACGGCAGCAGGTGGTGGTGGCCAGCGGCCCGTGGGCTGCCCGGCCCGTTGGAGGGTGAGACCGAATCCTCAGCAGACCTTACTGACGAGAACACCGCGGGGGCCGGCTCCGATCCGGGCCTGGGTGTGCTTCCGAGGCACTGACTGCTGGAGGGGCTAGAGTGGGTCTCTCCAGAGTCTGCCTTGCACGGTCACTGAGCTGGGATGTACGGTCTTTACAGAGGCGAGGCTGGGATGTACGGTCTTTACAGAGGCGAGGCGGTCGGGTTAAAACGAGGTTCCTGGGGGACCCTCGTCCCCTGGGACTGGCGTTCTTATAGGGGCAGGCGATCGGGACCCAGGCACGGGGAGAGGGCGGCATCTACATGCCCAGGAGAGAGGCCCCTGGAGCACCCAGCTCTGCTGACGCCGGGACCTTGGATCTGCAGCCTCAGGAACTTCGAGAGTGTACACACCTGTGGTGCAAAGCTGCCCAGGGCGCGGTGCTGCGTCGCACAGCCGACGACAGGCGCTGTGTCTGCAGCACAGGGCAGGGAATGGGTTTTTCTGTTTACAGACTTCCGTTCAAATTGCTGAAAACAATGCCATTTGGCTCCAATCAGGGAGTTGAGTCTATGCACCCCTGGATTTCCGGCGATGCCCCAGGTCCGCTGACGTCTCCGCAGGCCCAGGCTGAGGCTGGGGGGTGTGTTCCTGCCACCCCGGGCCCCTGGCCAGCCGTCCCCATACTCCTCCCAAAGCCCCGTGTGCCCATGGGAACCCCCACGGGGGGCTCGGCCAGGGAGGCTGAGGGCTGGGGGCAGGTGACTCCGTAAGGAGGCAGGCCCAGATCCCAACAGTGCTGGTCCCCAAACTGCAAACTGCTGGCGCCCGCAGCCCAGCACAGCCACAAGCCTGGCACGCCCAGGACGAGCGCGGCCTGCTCCGCAGGGCACTGTGGCCGAAGCCCTTGGCCACGGGGGCTCTTCTGAGCTGGGGATGGCCCCAGGGGAGGCAGCTGTGGTACACCGGCCGTGGTCCGCAGCAGCGGGGGCGGCCAGCTCCTGGTGGCTGCTGCCTGTGTGTCCCCGGGCATGCCCCCAGTCGCCCCTCTGCAGGCATGTGCCGATGTTCCCTCCTTCAGATGAGAAGACTGAGGCAGAACGGAAGCACCCTGGGGACCCGGGCGAGGAGAAGGTGGCCCTCCCCAAAGGCTTCCACTCTGTGATAAGCAGGGGAGGGCTGCTTTCCACGCTGCTGTTGGGGAGGTCGGGTGAGCGTGGTGAGAGAGACCCAGACCCATTTTCCCTTCAGAAGGGACAAAGGAGGTGCGGTGGAGCTGGGAAATACCCGAGAGGCAGGGGAGTCCCCAGGGAAGGAACACCCCTTCCCCACCACTGGGCAGCGTGCACATGGCCGAGCCTTCCGTCCTCCACTTGGAAGTTGGCCCAGATTTTAGGGGTCGGTTTTTGTGGGACTCTACTGGGAAGAAGTGCTGGTGGAGGGAGGAGGAGGCTCCAGGCCCTGCCACGTGCCTCAGTTTACCATGTCGTCGACAGGTCAGGCTGGATGGCTCCAGCCCCAGAGGCGTGGGTGGCGGAGCCCACAGTGAGCTGCGTGTGGGTCGGGCCTTGCGGCCTTGTCCCGGTCAGCCCCTCCCGCTAAGGACGCCTTTCCACCGCCGGCCCCCCACCGCCTGGTTGGCATGGCAACAGCCTCCTGGCTGGTTCTCAGAAGGCCGGCTGAGTCACCAGCCCAACTGAGAATGTGACAGGGTCTCCCTGCAGGACAGTGGCCCTGGTCCAGAAGGCAGGCTCATCGGGAGCCAGGCTTCGTGGGGGAGGGAATGTGCTGGGCACCATTTCTGAGAAGCAATGGCCTGCATTTGGGGTCAGGACTGGTAAGGCCTCAAAGGACAGCCCAAAGCCCAGCAGCCCTTTTCAGTGCCAGCTCAGCTCAGCACTGCCTTGGGGTCCCCTGGCAAGGACGGTGTCCCCTGCCCTTGGGTCTGCTTTGGCTCTACCTGGAGGACACTTTGGCCAGGACCAGGCTTGAGACACACACATGAGGCTGTCTGCTCGTCTGCCCCGGGCCTGGAGAATACAAGGACAGCCCCGAGAGCCCCGGGGCCACGTCCCCACGCGAGGGCAGAGTAGGGGCTGGGAGGTGTCCCTACCCACGGCCACCTGCCAGCTCTAGTTCAGAACTCTAGAACCCCCACGGGGGCAGAGCCGCCCAGCCACTGCCCCGCTCCACGCCACTTGGTCTCTCTAGAGTTGCAGGAGGGCCCCACGGGGTGAAGGTGGGGCCAGGAGAGACACACACCCCCAAGTTTTGCCCACATCTCCCCAGATTGGGCCTCTGGGGGGCCCAGGCCCACCCGGAAGGAGGTGGGGTACGTAGTTGTGGTGGGAGAGGAAAAGGCAAAGGGTGTGTGGGGGGCTGGTGGGGGCACCCGGGTGTCGCGCCGCCTCCAGAAGGCAGGTGGACAGAGGGCCCAAGACCAGTGGACCAGGAGGCCTCAGATCCAAGCTTGAGGGCCTGTGGCTGCTCAGCAGGTGCCCCCACTGCCCCCTGTACAAGAAACCAGTGCCCAGCCTGCGTCCTGCCCCCACCCCCATGGCAGGGAGAGCAGCCTGAGGAAAGAGGGTGTGCCCCCACCCATGGCCCTGCACTAGCCCACACCCCCCTCTACAGGGCACCCTCTGAGACAGGGTCCCCAGAGTGGCCACTCCCTGCCTAGGACCCTCCCCTGCGCCTGGGCTTCTTCTGCCCCCACCCGCCCAAGCCAGCGGTGCCCCCACTTCCTGCACACACTTGGAGATGCCCGCGCTCCTGTCCCTGGAATAATCCCGGCCATCTCCACAGGGTGCAGACTTTATTAGCAGGGTCAGCATGAAGACGATGATGGGACACAGGACAGCTCCGGTGTCCAGGCTGTCGTGGCAGGCGGGTGCACGCAAGCCAACCGTCCCACGCAAACCAGTGTCCTCTGGGTCCCAGGAGTCGCCCACCCTGGGGCAGAGCAGCATGAGACCGTGGGGAGAGGGCGGGACAGGACCAGGAGGACCCCACACAGCAGGCCCACCTCGGACGGCATCCGTGCGCCTCTACCACACATCCGCACATGTTTCTGCGTCAGACATACAGAGGTCCTTGGACCGGTGTTGGTTGTCACATTAAAAACTAACCACTTCTTTTTACATTAACTTCACAGTAACTGTTTGCCGAAGACAATGAATCCAGTGTTGGTAAGTCAGGAGGAAAGTCCGCTTCTTCCCCCACGGAACCTCTGGGGAAAACCAGGGCGGCCACCTCTCCCTGCCGTGTGGCGGGGGCTGTGGGCATGGCTCACCTCGCCATTTGCTGGAGACACACACACACACACACACACACACACACACACACGGAAACCTGCTCATGGAGGACATGACACGGAGTGTGAGGTAGCCCTTTTGGAGGAGCCCACGGTCAGGACGATCTCAAGCAGGGGCCCCTTCCTCAGTGCGCTCTGGTCTGCGGATGGGCCAGGGCCTCGGAGCCCCGCGCACCAGGAAAGGCCCTGCAGCATGTGGCAGGCTGTCCACCTGCTGGGAGAGCCGACGGAGCGCGGGGAGACAGCCCCTTCCGCCCGCCTGCCATGAAGGCCATCGGTCATCTCACTCCAGACAAGGCAGACAAATACATACGACATCAAGTGGTTGCAGGACATGAGAAAATCACTTAAGCTTGGCTGGACTCTGTCCTCAGTGCCTCCAGTCCGTGGACCTGAGGAGTCCAGGGGGCTCTTGGAAGTGGGGACAAGGCCCCGTCTGCCCTCTCCCCCTTTGTCAAAATCACACTCGGGCAGCAAGACTGGCTGGGTGACCCCCACCAGCTACAAATGCAGAGGTCTTTTGGGGTCTAGGAGCTGTGGATGACAGTGGGGGGCCGTGGCCCCAGCCCAGCAGGTGCTTGTCCCCTCCCTGTTCGATGGCAGCGTGCACCCAGGCCCTGCTGGAGGGAAGGGAGAGCCTGCAAACATGGCCCTGCACTGGCCCCCAGCTCGGTGCTCTGGAAATGATTGGCTGCTCTGGGGAGACCTCAAGCGGGCAAGCCAAGGACCTCAGGGTGAGGCCCACTGCAGCCCTGTGGCAGCCTGCGACACTCAAGGCCCCTCCTGGCCCCACCCAAGGGATGCTCTGAGGCACCCCAGACCCCGAGCTCAGGCAGGGAAGCAGCACGGCCCACCGCCCGTGGGCAGACATCTGGCAACCTCAGGGAAGCTCTCTCTGCGTCTAAAGAGAATTGTTCCCAAACCGCGACTTCCTCCCTCCCAGCTACCTGCAGTGTGGTCAGGGTCACTGACTCCGGGGACCCACCTCCTGCCCCAGCACCGGGAACGCAGGAGCCCCTTGGCATCTGGCTGGTTCTGCAGCCCAGCCACACCAGCTGTGCCTCGATGTCCCCGCCTGTCCTCAATGTCCCCCTGTGCCCGGGGCCTCCCAGGAAGGCTCCTGCTGCCACCCACCAGAAACGGCCTGGTCCGTCCAAGTACCCTTTTCCCGACACGCCGGCAACCTCCGTGATGTGCGAGTTCTCTACCACGCCCGGTGCCGGGCTCCTGAGGGTGCCCCAGCGAGTCAGCGAGGTGGTCAGGAGAGCCCCCCTCGGAGGCAGAAGTGCGTTCTCCTTCCGGGTTCAAGGACGGTGGCTGGGCTGGAGCTCAGGGCCCTAGGGACAACCCCCCACCCCCCACGGAGCTGACTCGGGATGGAGAGGAAGACAGTGACCAAGGTCTGGGCACGGCTGGGGGACGGAGTCCATTGGAGGCTGGGGGGAGGGAGCAAGGTGTGGAAGAGGGCGGCCCCAGCCGTGCTGAGTGCCCCCAAGTCTGGCACTGCGGTCCAGGGGCTGTGGGGGCCCTTCCGCTGGGAGCTGCAGCACGGGGGCTCCCTGCCACCTGGAGCTCCCATGCCTCGCCCTCCGTCCCTGCGGCCCCCTGGGCGGCCCCTCCCCGCCCTCCCAAGGACAGGTCACGCCACACCACGCCCCACGAGGACAGGTCACACCAGCAGGGACTTGACCAAGCCACAGTGGAATTTCCGGACGTGGCGGTAGAGGTCACCGGACTGCGTGAAGCGGCGCTCGCACCAGCGGCAGGCGTGCGGCTTCTCACGCGTGTGCACCACGGCGTGGCGGCTCAGGTTGTGCGAGTACTGGAAGCTCTTGCCGCACTGCGTGCACGTGTAGGGCTTCTCGCCCGAGTGCGTGCGCTCGTGCCTCTTCAGCGTGTAGGTGCAGGAGAAGGTCTTCCCGCAGAGCGGGCAGGTGGGCAGCGCGCCGTCAGGCGACAGCCCGGCCCGGGCCCCTTCCCGCTCGCGGAAGTGGGCGCTGAGGTGCAGCTGCAGGCCGCGGCCGCCGGGGAACAGCTTGGTGCACAGCGGGCAGACGCGGAGGGGCCCGCCGGGACCCAGCTCGCCCCCACTGGTTCCCCGCTCTGCATCCAGCTCCAGCTGCCCGCGGCCCGCGCCAGCGGCCGGCAGCGGCTCCAAGCCCACAGCCCGGCGCTCAGCTGCAGGAGCGCAGGGGGGCTGCAGGGGGCGGTGAGGGCCGCGAGGGCCGCCGTCGTCCTCGGGTTCCGACAGCGAGTCCCGCGAGTCCTTCACCGGCGGCGGGAGGCCGGGCTGCCTCCGGCGGCAGGCGGCTGTCTGGAGGACACAGGGTGGGTGGACTGGCTCCCGCCTGGGGCTCCGCTTCAGTGACAGGTCCAGGGCCCGGTCCGAGTCTCCAGGGCCCTGCCAGGGAGGGGGGCCCGGGGCTCGCGGAGGGAGGGCGTGGACCCCAGTCCGGGGCGGCTGGGTCTTCGGGGCCGCGGGGCAGAACACCGGGGACCGGGCGGGCTGGGGGCGCGGGGGCTGGTCCAGCGGCTCGGCCCGGGCGGCGGGGGTCCCCCGGTGCAGCGCGCGGCCCCTGTCCCTGAGCCTGCCCTTGCAGACCTTGACGACGTCGTACATGTGCAGGTAACTGGCGGCGGCCAGGACGTCCTCCACCGGCAGGCTGCGCAGGTCCAGGCGGCCCTCGTACATGAAGTCCAGCAGGCGGCCGAAGGCGGGCGCCGTGACCACGTCGCCGTTGAGCCGCACCGCGTCGCGGCTGCCCGCCGGCCGGTCCCTGTAGAAGAGATGGAAGTAGACGCTGCACGCGGCCAGCACGGCGCGGTGGGCCGGGAAGCGCGCGGCGCCCACCAGCACGGTGCAGTCGCACAGGAAGCCCTGGTCGCGCTGCTGCCGCAGGCGCCCCAGCAGCCGCGCGCCGTGCTCCGGGAACTCCATGCGCCGCGGGCCCCGGCGGGCGCGGACGGGGCGTCCCCGCCCCCGCCGCCGCCGCCGCCGACACCTGCCCGGGCGCAGGAGAAACTCGACCGAAAGTAAACAGAAGCCGCGGGCCGGGGGCGGGTCCCGGGGCGCGAACCTGCGCGCGCCCCCGCCGGGCCGCCCCTGAACTTCACTCCCGGGTGCCGCCCGCCGCGTCCCCCGACGCCCGCGTCGCCGCCCGCCGCCCGGCCGCCGCCGCCGCCGCCGCCGCCGCGGGCCGCATTTATGGCAGCGCGGCCGCGGGGAGCGGGAGCCGGAGCGGGCCGGCGGGCGGGGCGGGAGGAGCCGGCGCCCGCCCCCCGCGCTCACCTCCGCCGCCCGCCCGGCTCTCCGGCCGCCGCCCGCGCCGCGCGCCCTCCCCGGTGCGGCCCCGGTGCGCGGGGCTCCGGGCGGCGCGCCCCGGCAGGGAGGGCGCGGGACGGCAGGGCGCCGGGCGGGGCGCGCTCCAACTTGGCTGGCCAGACCGCGCCCGCCGCTCGCCCCGCCCCGGAGAGAGCGAAACTCGGGGCGGGGGCTGGAGGGGGCGGGCCGAGGCGACTTCCCGGAGCGGCGGAACCGCTGAGGTCACCCTCGCCGCCCCTTCCCGGCCCGCCCCGCCTCGCCCCGCCTCGCCCCGCCGGGGCCCGGCGAGCCGCCAGCTGGGGCACCGGCGTGGGAGGGGGTGAGGGGCGCGGCCGGGGAGGGGGCTCTCTCGCGATATTTGCCGCCTCGGCCTGGGTGTCTACCGCCCCCCACGGGGTCCCAACGGCGCCCTCTGCTATAGCACCCCTTCCGAGGACGCGCTCCTCTGCGGGCCCGCGCTGGGGCTGTCACCCGAGGGCGCACTTTGGGGGGCGCTGGCTGTGGGAGGAAGGAGGGGACCCATGGAGGAGGTCGTAAATTTTGAAAAGTTGACCCCTCCCCTTCTTGGTTGAAAGCCTCTTTCTGAATTGGAATTAATTTGGCTGGTACTTTCCTCCAAACACCTGGGCGGGATCTCCACGGCAGAGCCCAGAAAAGGGGACCCCCACCCGGTCAGCAGGGCCTAGCTCCACCTGTGGGGGCGGGGCCGGGTGCCCTGAGCTCTGTGTCCTGGAGCCCCAGGGACAGGGCACATTTCTGCAGACCTGGGGGACAGCCCAGTGCCTCGGAGGGAGCCCCAAGTGCCCCAAGTCCAGGGCAGGCGGAAACGTGTTTAGGAAGGGGGAGACCCTGCGGAGGAGCGCAGCTGGCCCCCTGAGGGCCAGGTGTGAGACCCACGGAAGGTGTCAGGGTGTCACCCAGGTCTGCCCAGAGAAGAACCTGGGTGGAATAGCGCCGATTTTGGAGAAGTTGGGGCCCCGGTGGTGGGGGGCACTGTTGGCTGGCATTCTCTTCCAGTTTCTTCTAAAGGGGCTGCCCTCGTTGGAGCAGGGACAAGGCACTGACCACTGCCCAGCTTCCCTTCCCAGCAGTCCGGCAGGCTAGGTGCTCCTGTTATTACCCCTGTTTGCTGGTGGGGGGTGGTTAGCGAGGGAAGGGCCCGGGGCCACCAGCAGGCCATAGAGCAGGCAGTAAATCCCTAAACCAGGGGTGGGGAGCATCTGGGGGGCTCAGTCGGTTAAGTGTCTGCGTTTGGCTCTGGTCATGATCCTGGGGTCCTGGGATCGAGCCCTACATTGGGTCCCCTGCTCAGCGGAAAGCCTATCTCTCCCTCTCCTTCTACTACTCCCTCTGCTTGTGCTCTCTCTGTCAAATAAGTAAATAAAATCTTAAAAAAAAAAAAAAAAAAAGGAAGTCCCTGAATCAGGATTCGAATCCCGACAGTCTCCTGAATTGCCACCTGCACGCATCCCCAGAGATGGAGGCCGGCTGGGAAGGAGGAAGACCCCCCACCCAGATCGACTAGGGGTGGAGGAGGTGCTGGCCAAGGGGCTGGATCACCAGGCTGCAGGATGAGTGGGGAGGGGTCCAGCTGAACTCTCCAGGAGGAGGGGGCGACCCCCGTGGGATGGTGGGTGCCAGCCAGCCAGAGGTCCTAGTCAAAGCCTCGGGTTGAGACCTGAGGAAGGGCCCAGCACAGCTGGTATCTCAGGTCTGCGGGAAGGAAAGCCACATTTTTATACTAAAACATTATTCCTTATTCATTTGAAGTTCACATCTGACGGGACATCCTGCATTTTTCTTTCGTAAATCTGGCCAGCACCCTTGGAACCCTGAACTCACACCGCACACAGCCGCTGAGACTGCCCTGGCTCTGGAGGTTTGTTCCGGCTGGTCCCCCACCCCCACCGCCCGCACCCCCTTGGCTGGGCTCCCAGCAGGAGGAGATGGATTCAAGTCAGGTCCAAGTGAGCCCTGATGGGATGGCCCCCTGGGGTCTTGTCGGGCTTAAAGTCTGCCAGCTGCCCCCTCCCAACTTCGGTCCCGAGCTCAACCTCCTTGAGCCTTGAAACACTCATCTGCAAAGTGGGAGGTTAACTATAGGGCGGCGGGGGGGGGGGGTTCCCATTGTGTTCCCCCAGAAGGCCCTGCCCTGGCTCCTCCCCCATTTCTGTCTTTGTTCCCTGGGCCGTGCCCCTCTCCCACCGTAGTCTCTGCTGAACACCCCAGCTAAGAGCCCCCAGGCCCACCTTCTCCTTTCTTAGCCTGAGCCTTCTACAGAGCACTCCCCGGGGCCCGAGACCGCGCGTGACCTCAGGCTTTCCTGCTGCCTCCTCCATGCAAAGAAGTCAGCTCGGCCCTAAATGGGGGTTCAGTACGTGTCTCGAGTGAATGCAGGGGCTTCTATGAGCGAGGTCCAACCAAATCCTGACTGCTCCGTGGCGCCTGCCTGTCCAGTGCTATTTCCCCAGGTTGGGCCCCTGAGGCCAGGGAGGCAGGAGGGAGGCCAGTGTCCTGGGGCTCTGGGCGGACAGCTCCCTAGGCAGGCCAGAGTGAGGCCCTGGGGCGGGCGGTGTGTCCTGGCCTGCCCCGCCTGGCTAGTGGGACAAAGCGCTCCTTGGGGCCCCGACCGAGGCTGCGGGGTGTGGAGACGGGCGAAGCCGGTTAGGACACTGCTGGTGGGAGCCTGGGAGGCCCGCCCAGGTAGGGATGAGCTAGAGGAGGGGGGAGGGCCGTCATTGCTGGGGAGCCCCCCCCACTCTGTGCCTCTCAGGTGGGAAGGCCTGAGTTAAGTGCCCCTGTCCCCACCCCCCCACTCCCCAGGAGGGGCTGTCCCAGAAGTCCCTGGAATGGCACTTGGGAGCTGCCCACCCCTCCCCCCCCAGCATCCCCTCTCTGGCTAGACAAGGTCGCGGACACCGGGATGACGGGAGGCGGCCGCGGTGGTGCCGGCAGAGCCTCCCTGGACGCAGCTGGCCAGGCGGCCATCTGGCCTGGGAGCTGCCCCCGGCCCCGCCCCACAGCTGCCGCTGAGCCCCGGCGGCGGCCGGGGGTGCTGGCCTGCGCCTGCCCGATGGCCGGCAGCTGCAGAAGGTGACAGGGCTCGAGGCCCCGGAGCTCCAGCGGCGGGGGGGTGGGGGGGGTGGGGGTGGGGGTAGGAGGAGGCCACCCTCCCCAAGACCGCTACAGCAGTTTTGGCTGCAAACATCTGGTCAAGGGGCTCCCCAGAGGCCCCAGCGTGGGCCAGGCTGGGCTGACAGGACTGGGTCCCCATCTCGTCATTCTGTCTGAGGTGCAGGGCGGATGTTCTTAAGGGGAAGGTTCCAGAGGAGGAGAGGGTCAGCCCTGCCTTCGGGGCTGCCCCCATGTCACAGGGTGGGCTCCCACAGAGGTGCGGTCGGGACGGGGGGGGGGCTGTAGGGGTGGGGCATGGGGCTGCCGGCGGGTCTCAAGGTACTAGGTGGGCACCAGACTCCATGCTGAGCTGTGGGGAGGCCTCCTGGGTCAGCAGGGAGCTTGCGGACCCCCACGGTGCGGCCCCTTGGCCAAGATGCCTTTCCTCAAATGGCCGCGGGGCTCCCGCAAGGCCCGGGGAGCCACCACGTCTTCCATGAAAGGACACCTGCCCAGACCCCTCACCCCAGTCTCTTCTTGCCCTGGGCCTTCTCCATAGCCCTGTCTGGCCAGGATGGGGGCGGGTCTGGACCCTCTTCCTGGGAGGGCGGTGGGTAGTTGGGACCGTTCCTGAGGGGTCCCAGGGGCCCACGGGGAAGGTTTGCAGGGTAAGGGGTGGACAGATGTGGGACAGCTGGCGGGTGGCCTCAGGGCAGGTGTCGGCCCCAGAAGCATGGATGACTGAGTCATCCTGGCCTCTCACTGGGCCCCCTGGAGGCAGGGCCCTGTGGGGGATGGCGAGGGGCACTCAGTCACAGCTGGGAGTCCTGGGCTGGGTTGGGGAGAGGGGAGGTGGGGCCAAGGGGAGGAACTGGCAGCCACCTCCCGGAGGAGAGGGTGCCCCCTGAGGAGGGGAGGGTCCTTCTCCAAGGAGTAGAACTCTGTCCCGGAGCCACAGCAAGTCTGCCAGGAGCCCCAGTTCTGGGCGCAGATGCTTGGTGAGCCGCTCTGCCGGGCTGCATCTGCCTCTGACCCAGAAGGATCTCTACCCTCCAGGCTGAATTCTGACCCTGAATGAGGAACAAAAATGCCCCCCTCCACCCCACAAAATACACTCCCACCCCAGAAGGGCGACGTTCAGGAGTCCTCCTTTTACAAAAGGGTCCCTGTCAACTTGGAGGCCTCAGGGATAGGGGGAGGGGCTGCTGCTGGAGAAACTTCTGGCTCCAGGGGAGAGCAGGGCCCAGGGAGGAGTCAGGCTGGGGAGTCCTCTGCGGTGTCCTGGGAATCTGTAGGCGGAGGGGTCTGGGGTCCTCCTGCCTCCTCAGCCTCTCAGCCCTCTGTCACCCCGCGAAGTCTCCCATCTCCTCTTGCAGGATCATCCCTGTGTTCCTGAGGGGCAAGGGGAAGCTCCTGGAAGCCCCTTTCAAGGGGTGGGGCGCCCCTCCCAGGGCAAGGTCGTCCATCAGCACAAGGGGCCTGTGTCCCCTTCCTCCGCAGCCTTCCCTGTCCCTGTGCACTGCAGCCAGCCTTCAGGCCGCTCGCACCTGACCTCCACCAGCCGCCTGCACGCGGCCCCAGGACCGCTCGCTTGGCAGGGTGCTCGGATTGGGCCTGTTGGGGTCATCTCCACGGCTTTCCGGCCCACGGCAGGGGCTCCCACTTGGGGCACCTCTGGAAAGGCACACTGCCCCCCACCCCCACCCCCGACGCCACGGAGGCAGAAGCCCGGGGATCGTCCCCGGCCGGCCCTTCCCCCAGGGCCGCGGCGGAACCGGGCCGGGCAGCGCCGGCGCCCCGGACGCGCGGGGAAACTGAGGCCGGGGAGCACGCGGCCGGGGCAGCGTGGGCGGCCCGTCCGCCGCGCGCTCCCGGCGCCGCGCCCTCGCCCCGGCCGCGCCGGGGGCGCCCCGGGCGGCGGAGGCGGATGTGGGCGGGCGGCCGGGCGGGGCGGCGCGGGGCGGGGAGAGGGCGGGCCGGCGGCGGCGGCGGCGGCGGCGGCGGACGGGCGGCGGGCGGCGGCGGGACCGAGCGCGGCGGGCGGCCAGCGCAGCAGCGCAGCCGGGGGACGCGAGCCGGCGGCCGCCACGAGCACCGGGCCCCGGCGGCGCGCGAGGCCCGCCCGAGCAGCGCCCGCCCGCCGCGGCCTCCAGCCCGGCCCCGCCCGGAGGGCGCGCGGGGATGCCGAGCGGAGGGCGCCGGAGGCCGCGGCCCGGCTAGGCCCGCGCTCGGCCCGGACGCGGCGCCCGGTGAGTCCCCGCCCGCCCCGCCGCGCGCACCCGCCCGCCGCCGCCGGGGCCCGGATTTCCTCCCGCGGCCCGGCGCTTTGTTCCCGGCCGCGGGGCCCGGGGCGCGGGCTGCGCGCAGCCGGGGTGGAGGAGCGGAGCAGGAAGTGGCCGAGCGCGGCCAGGGCGGGGAGGGCACGGGGCCGGGCCGGGCCGGCGGCGGCGGCGGGGGTGCGGGCCGCGGCCCGGGCCTCCCTCATGACCTTGGGGAAGCGGCCGATCGGGCCGGGCAGGGGCGAGGGACGCGGCGGGCCGGCCGGCCGCGCGCGGAGTGGGTGCTCAGGGGCCGCCGCCGTCGCTCAGGTTTGTGGGTGGGCCTTGGAAGGAGCCTCCTTCGCTCCTGGAGGAGAAGTTGTGCGCGAGGGCGAGGTGCCGGGCCGGCCCCCGAAGGGCTAGCGACCCTCCGGCCGAAACTGCTTCCTGACCTGGGTGGGCTTTGGAGGTGCTGCCCAGCCCATCCCGGAGGCTGGGGCCCGGCGGGGGGCTGGGACTTGCCTCCCAGGTTGGGAGGTGGGGGGTCGACTGGTGAACTTGCCCACCGGCTCGACTGGTTCCTGTGTATTGCCATGGTGGACAGAGTAGGGGGCACGGGCCTGTGCTCTGTAGCCAGAGGGCCCCCCCAGGCTTGCTCCAGGCTACCCCTGCCTGCTCTGAGCCCCTGGGCCAAGTGAAGGGCGGGGGTGCACGGGGGTCTGGGTTCCCTGCCCTCCCCCAGTTGAACATGCTGTTCACAAACCAGTGTTTGGAGCAAATTTTGGGTAAGTTGTTCCGTAAACAATCACGGCACTGACACACTTTAATGGTAAAGGCGCTGGCAGTGTGGTCGTGAGGAAAGGGGACCCTCCGTCCCTTCTGCCTTGTGCCCAGCAGCAACCCAGGCGCTGGTGTGGTCTGTTGATTTCTCTGCGGTGTGCACCACCCCACGCGTGAGCACAGATATATTTTTACATACGGGGCTCGCCAGCTGTCCGACTCTGTCAGCAGCAGGCCCTGCTTAGGCGGGGTGGGGGGGGACATCTAGAGGTCTTGGGGTCCAGCCCTCTGCGTCCAGGCCACACCCACTTGTGTCACCAGAGGGGGCCTCCTCCCCTCCTAGGTCCCCCCTCTGCTGTGCAGGGGCACAGAGCCCTGTCCTTGGAGGTCTTCCTTCCTCCATCTTGCTTGCTGCCTGTCGCTGCCCCATGGCCTGCTGAGCTCACTAGGCCCGTTCCTCCTGGGACAGAGTGGGTCTTCTCTGGGCTGGCAGGAGACAGGGGGAGTGGGGTCTTCCTGCTCTACTAAATTCAGCCTAGGACGACCTGTGCACAGCGGCCCTTCTCTGGGTCCCAGCCCCTGCCTCAGGAGGCCAGTGAAGTGTGTTGCCCAGGAACTCCTAGGTAGCTGTAGGAAAATCCATGCTGGGAGGTCCTCAGGGGTCCTCCTTGCCTAGGGGTCGGAGAGGGGGGTCTTTGCTGCTGCCCTCAGGAGTGCTTGTGTGTGGGGCTAGCAGAGGAGCGCTCTTCCCTGGGATGCCCAGAATGGGCAATGTTTGAACTGGGTTTTGAGGGATGCCTAGGAGTTCATCCAGCAGGGAGCGATGGGAAGGGCCCTTCTGGTTCAATGGCCAAAGTGTGTGTTCAGGAGAAGGCTGCTGGTGGACCGCACACCCCCCGTTTGTTGCCTCCGGAATGCTGTAATTATGGGCTCGTAACCACTGGGACTGGGTGCTGGTTACAGACGGGACCCATCTGAACCTTTCTTTGTCCCCAGGGCTGATCCTGGCAAAACCAGGGATGCCTGCCACATGCTGGCCCTATGAATGAGCCAGATTCAGAACAGCTGGGCTCCTGTGGTTTAGGAGGGTCCTGGGGTTTCTCAGGGAGGGGTTTATATGTCACCCTGGAGGGCTCTGGGCTCTCATTGGCGCCAGGCGACTAGTCTCCTGGCCCTACTTGCTTTGTGTTTGAGTTTCTCTTCTTTCCTAGTCTGGGGCAAGAAGGAGGAATCTTGGTCCTGTTCCGAGCACCCTAGCCTGTGGGGGCGGGGGGTTGCAGCGTGGGCAGGGAGAGCAGGGGCTTGGGCAGGCCAAGCAGTCAGAGGGGCTGCCTGGAGGAGGTGGCCTCTGCTGGGGTGGCAGGTTATGGAGGCTGGAATATGGGAGGAGGGCCTTTTGGGGATGGGGGTGATCTGTACAAAGGCATATGCATGATGTGTCACAGGCTGAGGTCTGGGGGTCAGAAGGGGATGGCAGGGGGCTTGCACCCCAGGGGCAGGGGAGGCCTGGCCCCAGGGAGCAGATGGAATCACGTGAATGTTCCGTCAGGTGCTGTGGTGGAAGCAAGTGGGGGGCGGCAGCAGCTCTGTGGGCTGTGAGCGGGGCCAGCCATGTGGGAAGGGGGCCCCAAATGGGACCCTAGGTGCAGAGCGCTTCCCGGGCTCACCGTGGGGTTGGAGGGGTGGCCCCAAGCTGGGCACCGCCTCACACTCTTCCCTTCGATTCTTCCAGACGCTGGGTACATCGGCTGGGCTCAGGGCGACACTGCCGAGAGGGGACCGTGAGTGGCGCTGGGGGTGCCGCAGCTCCTGGAACTGGGCG
Source organism: Mustela putorius furo (assembly GCF_011764305.1). Taxonomy (NCBI): domain Eukaryota; kingdom Metazoa; phylum Chordata; class Mammalia; order Carnivora; family Mustelidae; genus Mustela; species Mustela putorius. Next base: position 52,218,470 of record NW_025421290.1, on the reverse strand, counting down.
CCATGAGCGACGTGGCCATCGTGAAGGAGGGTTGGCTGCACAAGAGAGGTCAGTGCCCTCGCGGCCGGGTAGGGGCCAGGGGCCTGGAGCTAGCCTGTAGGCGTTCCTGGGCCGCACGGGGATTGTCTGGCCAGGGCCCTTGGGCCGCAGAGCCCTGCTGCCTCCGTTCCTGCTTTCCTGGAAGGCAGTGAGGACACTGGGGCCTGTCCAAGGCCTGGCTCGCTGGCGGCCCGGGGCACTGCCTGAGGGCTCCTGAGGGCAGGGCAGAGTTGCTGGGCCTGGCCTGGTGCCTGCCTCAGGCCTGGGCTGGGAAGGCAGTTGGTGGTGGTGGTGGGGGGGTGCCGGGGGACCTGCGCCACCCAGGGGCCCGGCATGGGTTGTGTTTGTGCTGGAGCAGTCAGTGGCCTGAGCCCGGCACCCGTCCAGCCTCCCCTGTCCGCACTGAGGGCTCTGTACCCAGGGAGGGGCTTGGCGGGGCCTAGTGGGGCCAAAACCGTGGCCTCGGCCCCTTGCTTTGTAGCCTTGCCCACAGCCCCTGCTCCACAGCCCTGTCCTTTGTGGGGATGAGGGGTGGGGGCTGGATAGGCTTCGGTCCAGGTGCCCAGGCGGGTGACTCCCTCCTACTTCAGGGTAGGGCTCAGCGACAACCCCCCCAACTTCCTCTTCCTCCAGACCTGCTCCTTCCCAAAGCTGTGGTGACCCCAGCTAGCTACTTCCTCACGTGTGCCCTCCGGCAGATGGCTGGAGGGTGCCCCATCCCCGCTTCAGGACCCCACGGGCTGTTGGGAGGGGGAGTCTTGGCCCCAGAGGGAGCAGACAGGGAGGCGTGGCAGAGGCGTGGCGGAGGCGGGTGTCACCAGCTTGGGTTTTGTAGGATGCACAGGAGCTCCCTGGCAGAGCAGGCTGGGGGCCTGCAGGAGCGGCAGGGGGAGGTGAGAGGTGACGGGGTGAGGGGTCGGGGGCTGCCGAGGGCTTGAAACAGGATCGAGGATGTGGTCAGCGGCGTGTTCTAGAGTTCAGTTTGGCAGCTGTAGGGACGCCAGCGCACTGAGCCTTGACACGGAGGTGAGGAGGCTCCAGGCCCTGTGGCCCGCGGGGAGCCCTTCCGCCTAGCTTCCCCAAGCACCCCTGCGCCCACCGGCCCTCTGGATCGCCTCCCCCACCGCGCGCCCCTCCTTGCTGCCCCAGGAGTCCTGCCTCCCGCCTGCAGCCCCGTTGCTGGCTCCGCCCTGCCCGCCTCCTCTCATAGACCCCTTTGGTGCCCTCCGCCTTGGCCTGGCCCCAAGCCTTTTCTCTGGGCCCGGCAGCAGCACACGCCCACGGCCCGCCCCGGGACCGGTACTCTCCGTCCTTGGCAAACGCGGGTTGACTGACCAGTCACCGGCACGTGCACGGGCCGCCAGGCTGGGGCGGGGAGGCCTTTCTGAGGCCTGGGTGAATTCCAGTTGCCACTCGGGGCACTTGCCTTCTGAAGGCGCTGGGGGTAGGGTACGTGGGTGGTGCCCAGTGGGGTGTCTGCAGAGCTGAGTTTGAATGTGATTTAGCTGCTTTGTAACTGCAAATCTGTTTTGAGCTCTTTGGACCCTGGTGTCCCTGTGTATGTGACAGGAATGGTGGTGGGGACCGGTCTGCTGATGTTCAGCTTGTGATTTATCGGGGCCCTAAGTCAGGGTCCAGCAGCCTCATCAGCCTCCAGGCCCTGCTGTCTGGCCCCAGCCTCAGGCCAGGAGAGAGGGTGTCCTGCTCCCCTTGGGGAGGTGGGCGTCATCTGTGGTGAGTGACCTTTGGGTGGTCTCCTGGGTGTCGCGATGCTTTGTGCCCTGGGCCAGAGCAGCCGCCGTGGGCGGTGGGGAGCTCGGCCTGGGTGGTGATTTCCAGCTGAGCAGTGGCCTGTTCTGTGGGCCAGTCAGGCCGGGCCTCAGTGTCCCAGCTTGTGCACTGGGGAGCTGGTCCCCGGGAGTGAGCTCCAGCGGCTGGAGGCAGGCTGGGCAGACAGGGGTCCCCCGAGATGGGCGGGTTTCCTGCGCCGGAGCTGGGTGATTTGACACCTGCGTCCTGAGTGACGGGCAGATGCCCCAAGCAAGGAGCAGCAAGCCCAGCTCCGGCCGCCAGGGCTCAGCAGAAGCTGGGCTGGGCCAGTGTTCGGTCCCTTCTGGGTGTTCCCCTGGGACTTACGGGTCGGCACTTTGAAAGCAGCAGGTGAGCTCCAGGGTGTTGGTCTGGCTGAGCTTGGCCTGTGGCGTCTGGTTTTGTCTTCAGACCGCTCTAGGCGAAGACCATGGCCTCCGTCTGTGCAGCTGGTTTGGGGGTCTCTGCCCCTGGGCCCACAGCTGGATGTTCAGCTTGTGATTTATCGGGGCATATGTGCCCATGTGCACTGCATGCCCAGCCAGGCTCGTGGGGTTTTCCTGGGTGTTCCGCACCCCCGGACCGGCCGGCTGGGCCAGGTGGACCAGGAGAGGGGAGGAAGGGGTCTGGGGTGGGGTGGGGAGCCTTGGGCGGGCACCCCGTGCTGGTGCAGGCCAGCGGGCGGCTGGGGGGGACGTCCTCACCAGAGCACCATGAGGCCGGCCCGGCCCCTCTGGGCAGCTGGCCTGTGGGAGTGGGGCTACTCAGCTCCTGGCGCTGGCATGGGGGTGCGTCACTGGTGACATCTGCAGGCACGTGGAGGGGGTCTGGCCTCCTCGGGTTCCAGGCTGTGTCGGTCCCCTGGGTCCTGGCGGGGGAGGGGCCCCTGGGGCTGTGGTGTCTCCCGCCGCCCCTCCTTCAGCTGTGGCAAGGTCCGGCTTCCTGTCGTGGCCATGGCACTGCCTGTGTCCCTCATGTGGCTCTGAGGCAGTTCCACTTTGGTGGCACAGGCCCTCCTCCATCCCTAGTTCTGTGGCCCCACGTGGAGGCGGCCTTGCTCCCCTTCGGAGCGGCGGCAGCTCTGCTGGGCAGATGCGGGGACGTAGGCCCAGGCGCCTGTTTACCGCACTTCTGGGCCCCAGCGGCCCTGGGGTCTGCACGGAGTGCCGCCGGCTGCCTCGCCAGAGCAGGGGGCTCAGTGGGAACAGCGAGGGCGCGTGTTGGCTCCCCGGAGCCGGTGCCCGGGGCTGGAGGGCGGGGCGGCCCTAGCACCCGTCCAGGGCACACCAGGGTGGCCATGGCTTTGGTTATGGCAGCCCCTGGCCCAGGAGGCGGCTCTTGCTGAGCCCTGTGTCTGGCGGAGCCCAGGCCTAGCCTTTGGGGCAGCTCGGTGCAGAGCAGGCGGGCCTGGGGCTGGACGTGTGCTCCAGGGCCTGCTGGCCCTGGTGTGTGGCCGTGGCCGTGGCCGCCGTCGCTGGGGGCTGTTTCCTGTTTTGTGAGCGTGCTGGGTTCTCCGTGCAGAACAAACAACAGAAGAGGAAGCTGGGGTGACTCGCTTGGGGCGTGAGGGTCACCACCCGCCAACCCTGGTCCCTTGGCCTGTGTTGGCGGCCCCAGCAGGTGGCTGTGGCATGCGCTTTGGGCAGGGCAGCCCTGCGGTGGGCCAGGCTCCTTGCAGGCTAGGGAGAGGCCTAAGCTCCCTCCAGATGACCCTAGGCAGCGCGGTGCCCTTGTGGCATAAGGGACACTGGGGCCTGGGTTGAGGGGGCCGGGCCGCCTCCTCAGCAGCTCTGAGGAGAGACCGGCCTGGGTTGCACCAGGCCGGGTTCCTAGAAGTGCCGTGGGACAGCGTGGGGTGGGAGCTGGCTCGGCCGCTGCTGGCGTCCCTCCTGCCCGGGCACACCCCGCTGGGCTTGGGGCCAGTGCCGTCCCTACGGGCCCGTAACCAGAGCCTGCAGCTGTGGCTCTGTGCCCACCCGCCGGGGCCACCCCACCATGGGCTGATAGTCTGCCATTCCTCTCCACTTGGCGGGGCAGGCCCCCTCCCCCAGGCCCAGCTCTGGCTCTGACCAGCTGGCAGAGACCCTGGGACTCCCGGCTAGGGTGGACGGGGCAAGGCGAGCCCCGAGCCCGCTGCTGGGAGCCGCGCGACCCTCCTGGGCCCGGCCTTTGCTCCCCTTTCTGCCGCCCTCAGGGGGTCTCTTTAGCCTTCAGAAATAGTGGACTAGACCCCTGTTTCGGGGACGTGAGACTTGATGGCCTGGTTGGGGAGGGGTTTCTCTGTGCTGCTGCTGCTGGCCCTGGTGCTCTGGGGTAGGGTCTCTACGCAGGTGGGCCCCCAGACTGCAGCCCCAGTCTTGGGACCCAGTCCTGGGACCCGAGGGCCCGCAGATACAGGGCCGCTGGGGGACTGATGGGCCTGGGGGCTGCCCGCTTGACCTCCCAGCCCCCGGGATGCTTGTTCAGGCACAAATGTGGCTGTGGCTGCCCCTGGTCTTGGAAACCCAGTCTCCTGAACCCCGCTGTGGTGAGGGCAGGTGTGGCAGGTGGCCCAGTGGCTAGTTGGTCAAGGGAGACTGGAATGGGGAGAGGGTGGGGGGTGGGCAGGGCATAGCACGTGGGGCACCAGGGCAGGGGGGCCGTGGCCTTATCCGCGGGGCCTCTGGGTGAGCCGGGATGTGGGCAAAGGGCAGGAGACTAGCAGTGAGACAGTGGGGGTGGGCACAGGCTGTGGGACCAAGCCACGGGGGCACATCCTGGGGGGATGTGGACGTGCGGTAGCCGGCCTGGGGCTCCGGGAGGCCCCTCCTCCTGCCTGCCTGCAGATGCTGCGCGGTGGCCGGGCAGAGGGGATGTGTCTGCGGCAGGAGGGAGGCGGGGCGTGGCCCCAGGGCCTTCCCTGTGCTCCTGTGTCCACTTGTGTGTCTCGGGTCCTGACTGGGGGGCCTGCCTGCCGGAGGGCAGAACCAGACTCCCGACGAGCTTAGCTGGTGGTCTGGAGTGAGCCCATCCTGGACAGCAGGCCCGGCGTCTCTGCTCACCTTCTGTGACCTTGAGAGTCCCCTGCTTGGGCCTCAGTTTCCCCAGGTGGCCGGTGGGCATGATGAGCCCTGCCAGGGGGGCCTTCTGGGAGGGGAGGGCCGGGTGCGATGGTGGGCTAGGGGCAGGCCCAGCCCGGCTCAGGGCCTCGGTAGGGGAGCATCTGTCTTCCCTGTGTCGCCGTGCTGCTGGGCACGGAGTGGCTGCCTCCTCTCAGCCACAATGGCCGTCCGAGCCCGGCCTCCGGGAAGACCCGTGATGCTGCCCTTGGAGAGCCTCCGCCTCGGGGGGCGGGTTGGTGTGGTGCACGGGCTGGGGCCTGTCTGAGTGGGGCTGTGACACCCCCCCACCCCCACCCCCAGGGCACTCTTGGCTTCCGGTGTCATTCTGTGGCCTAGTGCCCTGCTGGTAGTGTGGGGACCTGGGACCCTGGCTCGCACAAGGGCAGAGGCCTGGCAGGCTGGGCCCCCTGGGATGGCCCGTGCCCGCCCACTGCCTGCCCCCTCCCTGGCGGGCGGGATGGATGGGCGCCGCCGGCCGCCAGCGGGGCCGTTTGCTCACTGTGCTGGAGAAGGTAAATGGGCGCCCGGCAGCTGTCGGCCCGCGATGGATGTGTTGGCGGCAGGGGACCGCACGGTCGCCGCTGTCAGCTGGCGCCTGCTCCCCGGGCCTGCTGGGGCTCGCTTTGCTGTGGAGAAACAGCTCGGTGCTGCCTGGCACCCTGCCAGCCGCCCGCACCGCTGCCGCGGCAAAGTGTTTATCCAGCAATTTCCCCAAGAACCAGGGACTTGGAGGGAATGTTCGTGGAGCTCAGGGCGTGGCAGCCAAATTGGGGGTGGGGGGTAGCGTGCCGGGACCCCTATGGTGTAGAGGACTCTGGAGCGTCAGGCCCGGGCTGTGGCGGGACCCCTGGGTTGCCCCCAGCTTGGGATCCAGCCCCCAGGTCCTCTGCCTGGGGTGCCCTGACCGTAGCGTGGCCTGGGACACGTGCCGGGACCACAGCGGGGACAGGCCCTCAGCCTCTGCCTGTCTTGTCCCTGAGCTCTTGCCGTGTTGCCTTGTCAGTGTGGTTTGGGCTCTGGGGGGCCAGGGTTGCTAACAAAGAACCCCCCTTCTTCTGGGGTCCTCCAGCCTTTTTCTAGGCTTGAGCTGGCTGCCAGGATGAGGTGGGGTACTGGAAGGTCCCTCCTGGTGGATGACACAGGGGACACCGAGGGGCTGGTGCTGGGAGCCGAGGGGCCTTGGAGGGTTGGTAGGAGCTAGGGGAGTCCTGGTCTGGGCAACTAGGACCCTGGCTCAGCCTGCACGCCGTGCCTCCACCCCAGCTGGGGCCCTTCCCCGGGCGCCCTCGTGTGGGAGTGAAGGGGGTCAGGAGGGCGTGAGGCCCCCCCCCCCGCGCCCCTGGTCTGGTGGCTGGGCGAGATGTGGTCCCCGAGGGGTGGGTGGGTGTGGTTCTGTGGGGCCCGGGGCAGTGTGGGTCCCTCCCTGACCCTGGCCTGGGGCTGGGCTTCTAAGAGAACGCGGAGCGCTGAAGGAGAAGCTGCCTCCCCAGGTAGAGATCCTCTGGGGAGGGGCGCCTGCCCGTGGTTTCACCCTGGTTCCTGGCTTGTGGCAGCAGGTATGGGGTCCTCCTGGCTGGGCTGCTGGGCGGTGTGCAGGGGACTCTGAGTCTGGTCCGGGCCTCTGCGGAGACCCTGTGTAGGCCTTGGTCTGAAACGTTGGCGTGGGGAGGTTGGGGAGGAAGTGGGGATGGAGAGCCGCTCTGGGGGTCCTGGGCTCTGGCTGCGAGGGCAGGGGCCAGACACGTGCCCTGGGCCTGGGTCCCGGCCAGGCTGCTTCCCGCTGCGCGCAGGTGGCCGCCAGGAGATTCCCCCAGCTGTGGCAGGCGTTTGTCCCCCGAGGAGTGGCGCAGAGCCCCGTGGAGGGAGTCGTGGCCTGACGGGCCTGCTTGGCCTTCCGTTTGTCCCTGCCCAGAGTGAAGGTGCCGGGGTTCCCACCAGTAGCCCTGGATGGTGGGCGTCCCCGCCCCACGCCGATGGCTGCAGTCCTGTGGCTGAGGACAGCGGTGCCTCGGCCCAGGGGTGGCTGCAGCCCCCACAGGGTCCAGCCTGTGTCACCCCAGGCCCTCAGGACTCTGGGGCCTGGGTTGGACTCGTTCAGAGACAGGCCACAGCCCAGGATGAGTCTGGAACTGCAGCGGCCCCAGGTGGCCCCTGGGGTGCACCCCGCCAGACAGAAGGGGTCTGTGTGTCTTGGAGCCTCCCCGGGGGATCCTCCCCAGGGGGTCTGTGGGCCCAGCTGCCCAGGTGGGGGCCGAGTGAGGCCACCTTCCCTGGGCCTTCGTCCCCCCTGTGTGTTGTGTGGCTCTTGGGCTCAGCCATGTGGGGCACAGGTGGGGAGGGGGGCAGCTGGGGACCTACCATGGTCCCCCCTTCCGTGCCCTGGGGCTGGGGCTGGCGGAGGGCCCAGCAGAGTCCCCGCCTGTCCTCCTGGACCCTTGTCCGAGGTTCCGCTGGGGCCGAGCCTGCCCTTCCGCCTCGTCCCTGCCAGTGTTGCTCCCTTGCCTCCTCGCCCCCACTCCCCAGTTCTGGCTTCCAGAACCTTCCTGGCCTTGGAGTGGGGGAGGGGGTAGAGGCTGCTAGACCGCAGGTGCGGGGTGAGTTGTGGCTCCTTAGCAGCACCGGCACCCCCGTTCCAGGGATCCTGGACCCAGCGGGGAAACTGAGGGCCCCTCTGGTACGTGGGTGCTGCTGGGCAGGCGCACATGCCCCAACTGCACGCACGGGGCATGGTGCTGGGGGGCTGTGCGGGCACGGTGGGGGCTGGTGGCAGTTGGTGCATCAAGATGGATTTGGGGTCTGTGCGGGCGAGGCGCGCATCAGTCTCCCCGCTCAGTTAGCGTCCCGGGGAGCGGCAGCTGGCAGGAGGGAAGCACTCCATCAGGGGCCGACAGCTCCAGACCGGCGCGCAGGCGGGTGGGAGCAAGCGGCCCGGGACGGCACGGGGGGGGGCCACGCGCAGCCCCCCCGGAGCCTGCTCCGCTCCTGCCCACCCGCCGTACCAGCAGGGAAGGGGTGTCTGGGGGTGGGGGGCGTCCCAGGAGCGGCGTCCACATGAGACCGGACCGCAGCCTTCCCAGTGTCTTCCCGGGCTGGCGGTGCTGGCCGGAGATCCCACTGAACGCTGTTGGGCTATGGGGCAGGTCACTGCTGGCCATCCCTCGGGTGCTCCCTGAGCCGGCCGCGTTGGGCCTACAGCGGCACGCCGTGCGGAGCAGAGGCAGGGCTGGCTCTCAGAGGCCACGGCCGGAGGCCCGTGGGAGGAGGGGCTGGGTGGTGAGGCTCGGGGAGCACAGGCGCCCGGTCCAGCATGGGGCTTTTGCTCACCCCCCTCCCCTGGGGCTCAGCTGGGAGGGAACGCCTGACCCAGAGCGTGGGGACCCCACCCCTCCCCACCTGCTGCCCAGTGGCCCCCGTGATAAAGCAGTTGTCTAATTAGGAAGTTCTCCGTTGTTGTTCAAATTCCTTGCTCGGCAAAATGTAAATGAAACATTTTTTTTCTGGGTGTCAGTATGAAAAATGACAGTCGCCCGAATATCGCAGAGGACATCTGCTCTGGTTCTTAAGTGTGAACGCCTGTTTATGGCTGATGTGGCGAAACTTTAGGGAAAGTTCCCCATGTACCTGGGTAACTCATAGTGTGCCGTGGGGGTCAGGGCTGGGACTCGCAGCCCGAGGACCGCACGGACACCTCCAGGGTCTGGCTTCTCCTTGGGGCTCTGGGCAGGGTGGTGAGGGGCTGTGCTGGTGCCCAGCCCCGGGGGTTGGGCCTTAAGTCTCAGCCATTGTCCTCTCAGTTCTGGACGCCAGGCTCCAACCCGTAGGCCAGGGACTGGCTGTGGTGGGCAGTCCCCTGGCCCCGGTCAGTGCAGTAACTGGGGGCCCCAGGAGGGTGGGGAGCGCTCAGCCCCGGCGCCCTGGCAGGCGGCCTGCCCTCCATGCTGGGGGTGGGGCAGGGGTAGGGGCCTGGGTTTAGGGCGTCCTGTCTGCTCAGGCACAGCGAGTGTCTGGCGTGCTGCAGAGCCGGAGCTGCGTTGGGGGGTGGGGAGCAGGGCCGGCGGCCCAGCCCCTCACTGCCTGGGTGTCCTCTGGGTGTCCTCAGGGGAGTACATCAAAACCTGGCGGCCGAGGTACTTCCTGCTCAAGAGCGACGGCAGCTTCACCGGCTACAAGGAGCGGCCCCAGGATGTGGAGCAGCGGGAGGCCCCCCTCAACAACTTCTCTGTGGCTCGTGAGTGCCCAGGGCCACGCAGGGATGTGGTCCGCTGCTGTTGGGCGTGGGGCTGGCCCTGGCTAGACAGGTGGCCAGGGTGCCAGGAGTCCTCTGGGCCCAGCAGCCCCGCACTGACATCCCCTGGGCCCAGCGGTGGCCAGGGACCAGGTGGGGCAGGGCTGGTCCTGAGTCCCCGTGGGGACTGGTGAGTGGCCGGTTCTGGCCAGTGGGAGCTCTCTGAGCTGAGTCCCAAGGGCTGGTGACTCTGGGGCTGGGGAGCGCCGGACACAGAGCTGGGCTGCGGGGGGTGTGGAGGGGGTGCTGCGCAGCCGAGTGGGCCTTGGCCTGGTCTCTGTTTCTGGTCCAGGCACCCCGGCCCCTGGCTCTGTCCTGGCACTTCCTGGGACGCAGGCCCAGTCGGGGGGGAGCATGAGGGAGGGACTCAGGCAGCAACAGGCCTCCTAGGTCCCTCTTGGGATGCCGGAGTGCAGTGTCCAGTGGGGCGTCTGGGCTCCTCCACGCTCTGGCTAGCTCCGCCTTCCCAGTCCCGCTGCCCACGCGGCCCGGGGCAGGTTCTGGTCCAGGGTCTGAGCAGGGGCGCCCCCGGACCTTGGCTGCCCTGCCCATCTTCCCAGGGTGCACCGGTGCCAATGTACCTGCCCCAGGGGTTTCTGTCGGGGAGTTCCCAGCCTGGGGGTCTCCCAGGGAGGTTTCACCACGGAGCCCACGGAGCCCCGCTTCCCTCCCGCCCCCAGCCTCAGGCTTCCACAGACGCGGATGGAGTAAGGGTCCCGGGGGAAGGGAGACAAAGAGGCAGGCACCAGCGTCCCCTGCAGCCTGCTGACCGCGTGGGCTCCCTCCACTGCCGCCTCGGCGCCGGGGCTGGGGCGTGGGCCACCTTGCTGGCAGGGGTTGCGAGGTCCTCAGGAGAGTTCGGTATGGGCAGAGTGCAGGGGGGCCGAACGGGACCCTGTGGAGGCTCGCAGGAGGCAGGCACCGTCCAGAGAGTGGCCGGAGCGGTGGGGGAGGGGCTGGGGCCTTAAGGCCAGGCCACACAGGCCAGCTGGAGCCCCAGCCAAGGTGCAGAGCCACAGACAGGGAGGTGGCCGGGCTGCGGCCTCTGCTGAGGGGCTTTTCCTTGGGGATGGACGGTGGGGGCGAGGGGACGAGAAGCCAGGCTCTGAGACGGACGCCAGGCACCTGGACGCTGGAAGACCTGGTCTCTGATGAGCGAGTGGGAAGCAGGGTGCAGGGCAGAGAAGACCACGGGCTTCCGGGTCCCCCACCCCCACGTTGACACAGGCCACCTCGCCATAGGCTGGTTCCAAGCCCCCTTCTGGTGCAGAGCCCTGGTGGGCCATTTCCTTACACTCTGCTGAGCCCACGCGGGACCCCTTGGGGTGGCCAAGGCCCAGGTGCTGGACCACCAGAAGCCCCTGCGCCGGCCCTGGGCTCCCTCTCCGCTCACACAGGCTGGGCCGGCATCGGCCCAGGATTTCTCGGCAGCACCCCCGACGGCCTCCCCCTCGGGGCTGGTGCATCCCCACAGTCTCTGGGCTCCCGGTGTGTGCACACATTCCAGGTGTGTGCGCCCGTGCCCGGTGTGTGTGTGCTTGTGTGCTCCCCGTGTGTGTGCATGTTCTGGCTCTTTGTCTGGAATCAGCAGCCTCTGGGGGGGCAGGGGTGTCACCAGTGAGGGGGAGTACAGCCCGAGCAGCTTCCTCGGGGGTCGTGTGCTCCAGCTGCCTGCAGCCAGGACAGGGGGCCTGTCTGAAGGCTGAGTCACCAGCAGCCTCTGCCCTGGAACGGGACTGCTGGGGGGCGGTGGGCAAGAAGACAGCAGGGGGTCGCTGCTCAGGGCCCAGATGCTTTCCCTCCTGCCCACCCCTCACTGGGGCGCCCGCACTCAATGTCTGGCCCGTCGAGCCGTGGCCTGGCTGGCGGCACAGGCTCAGAGCCCGAAGGACCGAGGCAGAGGACAGCAGCTGGCCCCACAGGGGCGCCTCACTGCTCAGAGCATGGCGCCTCACTGCTCAGAGCATGGCGCCTGGGCGGGAATAGGTGTCCCAGCCCCACTGCACGAGGAGGGGAGCCAGGGCTTGGAGTGGGCCTCCCGTGGCCCCAGGGTGGGGTTCTGGGGGGCAGGTGGGCCGTGTGGGGGGGGTGCGGGCACTCATGTGCCAGCTCTGCCCCCCAGAATGCCAGCTGATGAAGACGGAGCGGCCCCGGCCCAACACTTTCATCATCCGCTGCCTGCAGTGGACCACGGTGATCGAGCGGACCTTCCACGTGGAGACCCCTGAGGAGCGGTACGGGGCTGACCCACGGGCATGGTGGGGGCGGGGTGTGGGGAGCAGGGCTTCCGTGTCCCCAGCATCCAGGCCGTTCCCGGGCCCTGACCTGCCGCCCTGCAGGGAGGAGTGGACGACCGCCATCCAGACGGTGGCCGACGGGCTCAAGAGGCAGGAGGAGGAGATGATGGACTTCAGGTCGGGCTCGCCCAGCGACAACTCGGGGGCTGAAGAGATGGAGGTGTCCCTGGCCAAGCCCAAGCACCGTGTGGTGAGGCCGTCCCCCCCGCGTGGCCCCCAGGGAGCCCCGTGTGGGCGGGGAGGCGGGATTCTGGGGGGGCAGGGCCCCCCTGACGTCAGGCGACTGCCCGCCGCCCCGCAGACCATGAATGAGTTTGAGTACCTGAAGCTGCTGGGGAAGGGCACGTTCGGGAAGGTGATTCTGGTGAAGGAGAAGGCCACGGGCCGCTACTACGCCATGAAAATCCTGAAGAAGGAGGTCATCGTGGCTAAGGTACGGCGCGGGGCTGGGGGCGGCTGGGGGCGGGCTGCGGCGGGCCGGGGGCGGGCCGCTCACCCGGCCCTGTCTTCCAGGACGAGGTCGCCCACACGCTCACGGAGAACCGTGTTCTCCAGAACTCGAGGCATCCGTTCCTGACAGTGAGTCCTGGAGGCCCTGTGCCTGTGTCCCTGCCCCCGAGCTGGTGTCCTTCAGAGTCCAGGCTGGGGACGGAGGCCCCCGAGGCTGGGCGGGGGTGGGGTAGCAAATGGGATGGGAGCCCCGAGTCTTCCCTCTGCGCTGCCCGAGCCCTGGCAGGCCCCCACGCCCCCCATTGGACACACCACCTTCCTGCTGCTTCTGCTCCGAGGCTGGAGTGAGTGTGGAGGGTCCCTGTCCCGGGGGGTTGCTCAGCCCAGGAGGGGCGCGTGCAATGCTGTTAGCCTTCGTGAGCATCCCAGGCTCAGGCAGCTCCCGGAGGGGTGGACAGGCCCGTCGGCATGGAGGACAGATGGCCGCCCCCACCCGGGCTCTCCCCGGGAGCTCCAGGCCCTGTCACCGTTTGCTCAGTGTGGCGTCCTCTTCCAAGGGGACTGCCTGGCCCAGAGCAGGGGCAGAGCAGAGAAAGGCTGTATTTCTCCAACGTGTCTGGTCATTAAAGTGGTTTCTTCCGAGAAGCAGCCGACATCCCGACGAGGTTTGATGGTTTGCCGGACTCACTCATTATGCTGGTCTCGCCTCCTTTGTGTCCGCTCGCCCCCTTCCTCATGTCCAGGCTGCGTGTCCTTCCCTCCCCCTCCGCGCAGCCCCGTGACCGCAGCACCCCCGTCACGGTGGACAGACGCTGGGGTCCCCGCACACCAGCCCCTGCCCCTCTGGCCCGGCAGCGGCACCCCCCCTCCTGCGGGTTCTCCGTGGGGACGGACGCCGTGCAGCGTGGCTGGTCCTGCTGCCTGAAGTCAGGAGCTGGCCTTCCCGTGAATGCGGCTCCTTTTGGCCGCTAGGTTAGATCTGGGGTCATTCACCTGGGGGGACGACTTGGTCACCTGGGCCTTTCCTCTCTGAGCCAGGCCTCCTGAGCCATGAGGTGGGAAGGCGGCTGGGAAGCTCTGCCCTGGGCGCGTCCTGGCCTCGCGGAGGGTCTGGCTGCTGCCCTGCCTCCTGTGCCGGGAGCCTGGGGGTCGCAGGGATGCCTCCTCACTGTCCCCAGAACCTGCTGGCGTCTGTGATCCCAGCCGGCTGAGACTGGGTGCGGAGCCCAAGCTGCTCCTTTGGGATCGGCCCGTGGGGGCTGGGGCTCTGGGCGGGCCGGGGTCCGGGCACCAGCTCCGTGTCCCCACAGGCCCTGAAGTACTCCTTCCAGACCCACGACCGCCTGTGCTTCGTCATGGAGTACGCCAACGGAGGCGAGGTAGGGTGGCTGCGCCGCCCGCCTGGGGCTGGCCCTCCCTGAGCCAGCACAGGGCCCGCGGGGGGCGGGGGCAGTCAGGCCCGCGGGGTCTCACGCGGGGGCGGGGCGTCCCTGCGGCCTGGCGCCCCTCACACCCCTGCCCCGCAGCTCTTCTTCCACTTGTCCCGGGAGCGCGTGTTCCCCGAGGACCGGGCCCGCTTCTACGGCGCCGAGATCGTGTCCGCCCTGCACTACCTGCACTCCGAGAAGAACGTCGTCTACCGCGACCTCAAGGTGGGCGGGCCGGACGGCGGGGGTTGGGGGGCGGCGGGGCGGGCTGGGGCTGACCTGGAGGCCGCCCCTCAGCTGGAGAACCTCATGCTGGACAAGGACGGGCACGTCAAGATCACCGACTTCGGGCTGTGCAAGGAAGGCATCAAAGATGGGGCCACCATGAAGACCTTCTGCGGGACGCCCGAGTACCTGGCCCCCGAGGTGCGCCCTGCTGCATCCCCTGGGGCGGCCTGGGACCCCGCGCCCCCAGGCGGCCCGTGACCCCGCGGCCCTGCGCCCCCAGGTGCTGGAGGACAACGACTACGGCCGGGCGGTCGACTGGTGGGGGCTGGGCGTGGTCATGTACGAGATGCTGTGCGGCCGCCTGCCCTTCTACAACCAGGACCACGAGAAGCTCTTCGAGCTCATCCTCATGGAGGAGCTCCGCTTCCCGCGCACGCTCAGCCCCGAGGCCAAGTCCCTGCTGTCGGGGCTGCTCCGGAAGGACCCGAAGCAGAGGTGAGCCGCGCGGCCCCGGCCCCGTTTCCCCTCGGGACAGCGGGGCCGCCTCCAGGCCACAGCAATGGCTGATGTGTGCCGTCCTCGGCCAGGCCGGCTGCGGCCAGAGAGGCACCTTGACCTCCCAGCCTCCCAGAGCTGCTCAGGAAGACCCCACCGTGCCGGCAGTGCCTGCCTCCTCCGTGTTCTGCACGCGGGGGCACGGCCTGTCCACGGCCCCCCCAGAGGGGCTGCCGTACCCTTGTGGCCCCAGGACCCGGCCGTGGCCCCGGCTCTGAGCCCACCCCCACACCCTCCCTGCACTGCACCAGAGCCCGATGGGGGGCAGGCCTCTCCTGAGCCGGGCGGGCAGGCAGCGGCAGCCGGTGTGTCCCCGCAGGCTTGGAGGGGGCCCGGAGGACGCCACGGAGATCATGCAGCACCGTTTCTTCGCTAGCATCGTGTGGCAGGACGTGTATGAGAAGAAGGTGGGTGGGCGCCTGGCGCCCCAGCGCCTCCCCGTTCCCATCCCTGGGGGCCGGGCTGTGCCCCCGGCTCTGCCTCCGGAGCCCTGTGGGGAGGAGCTGGGTCCGCATGGCTCCCTGAGCAGGGTGCCCCGGCGGGGATGTGGGGGCACCAGCTCTGCTCCCCCACTCCCTCCCTTTGCTGCAGGCTTAGGGTGGAACAGGACCAGCCCGGCAGGCTCAGGAGGGCCGTCCTGGGGTGTGCTGGGCACCCTGTCACCGAGCAGACTTCCAGCTGGCTTCCGTCCTCTCCCTGTGCAGGCCCGTTGCCGGCCACACGCCCTGCCCAGCTCCTGTCCACTTCCCTGGCCCTGCCCCTGCCCAGCGACCGCTGACCGGGGACGCTGCTAGCTTGTGCAGGGCAGCCCTGGAGCCCGGGGGCTGGTGCTTGCCTGCGGGGCCCTCCTCCCACTGCCGGCTCGGGCAGAGTTCCCACGCAACCTCTGCAGCCTGATTCGGCTGTGCCCCTGTCCTTGAGCCTCAAAGGAGACCAGTCAGGCCCTGCGCTCAGGACCTGTCCTGTCCCCGTTCTGCAGATAGGCCTGGCCTCCTCTCCTCGTGGGAAGTTGGGCAGGGAGGGCCCAGCATACCAAGCTCACCTTGTACCCCAGCACTGTCGGGGTGCTACTGGGGTCCTCTCCCAGGGCCGCCATGGTCCCCCGAGCCACGGCACGGCATGGGAGTGCCACTCACTGGTCCTGGTGGGGTTGGGAGTGTCCCTTTATCTTGAATTCTCAAAGTGGGAGCCCGTGGTGGCTAGGCTGAGTGGCCGTGGTCAGGAAAGCAGGCTCTGGCGGGGCTGGGCGCCCACCCTGTCCTGTGGCGTCCCTCATCTTACCTCATAAGAGAGCCAGAAAGAAAGTGAAGAAAGCTGGGTTTGTCTCCTTCTGCCTGGGGCCCTACAGAGCTGCTGGGCTGTGGGGCCCCCTGCGACGCCGGCCTGCCTCTGGGGAAGGGGCATGTCTGCAGGGCTCCAGGCCGCCACCCTCCCTTGGGTGTCTCTCTGTGGAGCCAAGTTCCACGGCCTCAGTGTGGCCTGGAGATCTTTCCCTGTTGGGGGCGGGGGGCAGGGGGCTCAGGCCTGGGGCACCGTGGAGCACAGCCTAACCTGCCCCCGCGTCGTTCCGCAGCTCAGTCCACCCTTCAAGCCCCAGGTCACGTCGGAGACGGACACCCGGTACTTCGACGAGGAGTTCACGGCACAGATGATCACCATCACGCCACCCGACCAAGGTGAGGGAGTGTCACCTCCGGCCAACCCCCAGGCTTATTTCTTCCTTCTCTCCGAGGCCTCGGATGGTCCCTGGTGTGTGCTGGTGGTGATGGGGGTGGAGGGCACCGTCCTGGCCCCAGGCAGGCAGAGGGTCTGGCAGGCGAGCCTTAGGGCCTGCCTCGGTTTCTCCAGATGCGTGGTAGCCATGCTCCCCGTGCCGGGATCTGAGCGTCCCTCTGGCCTGCCCGCAGGTGACACCATGGAGGGCGAGGACAGCGAGCGGAGGCCCCACTTCCCACAGTTCTCCTACTCGGCCAGCGGCACGGCCTGAGGGAGGCCAGCTGGCTGCCCTGCTCCTGGCGGCTGCAGGGGACGGGGAGGAAGCCTCGCGGGACCGTGTGTGTTTGGGGTGATTTCTGGGTGTGGGAGGAACCACGCCCTCCTCCCGGCGGCGATGGAAGATGCTTCATGCTGTGGGCGGGCGGCCGGCCTCCGAGGAAAGACGTCCTGCGGGGTTTTTAATTTATTTCATCTCCGTCTCCAGACGCGGCCTTGGCCTTCAGAACGATTAGAGTCACGTAGGAAACGGTCAAGGACCTTATGCAGCCACGTGCAGGTGGGGGTCTGGGTGCCCTGCCTGTGGCCCCTGCATCCCTCCCGCCAGCTGTCTCGGCCCGGCCTGGGGGCACCAGCAGCAGCTGGTTGTGGCGCGCAGGCCTGGTCCCTTCCCTGGGGCAGGCCAGGCCGGGCTCGCCCGGAGGCAGAGGAACGAGGTTGCAGCCCGTTGCTGTGTATTATGCTATTCACTTGTATTTTGGGGTTTTTAATCACAGTGGCCAGAAAGCCCCTCCCACACTTTGGTCCCTTCAGGGGCGTCTCACTGGGACGGTGTCCCCAGGTAGCACCCGTCCTTCGGCGCAGCTTCACTGGCCCGCTGTGCGCCCAGCGCCCCTTGGGAGGGGCCATGGCGCACCCTCCGCGCCTCGAGGCTGGATGCCATGCCTCCCAGGGCGCTTTTTACATTCGACTTTACTATTTTTACTATCACAAGACTTTCCCCCCAGACTCCTCAATAAACACTGCTTTTCAGCTCTGGCTCGTTTTGCTGGGTGGCGGGTCAAAGAGCGTGTGGGCTGGCGCGGGTTGGGGGAGCCGCGATCAGCCTGTCCCCGTGAGCGAGGGAGGGCGGGCAGATGCCCTGGCTGTCCACGCGCCCAGCCGGGAACCCCCCTCAGCCCAGGAGGCCTGGCAGCATCCCACGGCCGGTCGGACTGCTGGGGAGCGGAGTGGGGAGCGCCCCACCGGACCCAGCCAACCAAGGGACGGGCGGCAGTGCCCCCTGGTGGCCGCTTGCTCCGCGCAGACAGGAGCCCGCTGCCCAGCCCAGCTCAGCGGAGGGAGCCTGGGAGCCTTGGCTTCCTCATCTCTCCCGTGGGCTCCCGCCGCAGGTGTGGCCGGGGCGCCCCGGCCATTCACAGGTCCTGGGGCATGGGCCTGCAGGTGGGGGTGCGGGCCCCTCCCTCTCCTGACCCCCGGGTGGTTCCAGGCAGGGTGGCCTTCCTCTGCCGGAGGGAGCGCCTGTGAGGAATGCCAGGTCGGGGGCACATGCGGAGCAGCCCCCAGTCACGAGGGCACAGCTCTCCTGGGACCACACACACGCACCAGACGTGACGTCCTGACGGGTGCTCTGGAGGTAAGAGACGTCCTCGTGCCGCGCTTACGAACGCGGGCATCAGGTCCGAGCCCTGCGCGCCGGCCGGTGTGAAGGTGAAACGGTGTAGCTGCTGAGGCCAGCGGTCCGGCGCTTCCCCAAGAAACCGCACACAGGGGCCAGAGTCCGGCAAGTCCACTTCTGGGTCTGTACCAGAAGGACTGAAAGCAGAGATCCGTCCCCTGTGGTCCCTGCCGCACAGTTCACAGCGGCCAACCTGTGGATGGAACCCGAGTGTCCGGTGTGGGTGAGCGGACGCGCCAAACGGCCCGTCCACTCCCAGGCCCGGAGCCGGCCTCCAGAAGCGGCCCTCCCGGCCCCTGCGACGTCACGGCGGACCCGGAGGATGTCACGCGGAGTGGAAGAGGACAGACCCGAGGGCTCCACGGACACGGGGGCCCTGGAGGAGTGAGATGCACAGGGAAAGCGGAGGCGGTGCCCGGGGCCAGGCTGCGTCGAATGGCCAGAGCAGATCCGCACGGCGGAGTCCAGAGACGACGGGACAGGCTGGGGACACAACTGGTGCCATCGGGCTGCACACTTGAAATGGTTAAGATCATTACATTTTAACACACAGCTTAATGCAGAAATGAAAAAAAAGTCCACCACGGGAAGTACAGCGACCCCCTTCTGTTACCCTCAAACTCTGAGCAAAAACAGTGGCTGCCCGTGGTGGGCGGCTGTGGAAGTCGGGGAGGGAGGGGCCTGGACTCGGTGTCGGGCGGCCCGCCCCTCCCCACAGGTGATCGGGGATGCTTTGGTCCCAGGAGAGGGGTCAGAGTCAGGGGTCTGGACACGGCACAACCCCATCTCAGGTGGGGGGAGCGGAGGAATGAGGGAATGCCCCGAACTTCAGCGGGGGGGGGGGGGGCAGCGCCAATGAGCCGGCACCTCAGACGACTCCCGGGGGCCTATCCTGTCCCGGCCGGACCGCCCACCTCTGGCTCACATCCCCACAGCCACTCTCGCCGGCACAGGGGCTTCCGGCCAGCCGGACCGTGCTCCGCACCTGCACGGCCCACCCCTGCGGCACCTGCGCACGCACTACCTCGTGGCCGCGGGCCTGCCCTGCGGAGCCTCGGAGGGGCCGGGCCGGGCCTGCTCTCCAGAAGCTGCCGGCCCAGGGATGCCGGCTGGGAGATGGGGTTTATGGTCCTCGGGGTGTTGTGTCTTTGCACGTAAGGTGAGCTCCGCAGGCGAGAGGCGGGTGTGAGCGGAGTGCCTCCGGCCGGAGCGGCCTTGACCGAAGCGCCGGGTCTGCTTCCGCCCGGCGGGACCGAGCTTACCCAGCCTCCGGCCGCGCTTCTGTGTCTCATCTGTTCCTTTTCTTGTCTTTCCTCACCTGATTTTGGATTTAATGACTTTTTTCAAACATCATCTTCTCTCCTTTATTGGCTTGTTTTACCAGCGTTCCCACTGACATTGCTTCTGGCCGCAGGAGCCGGCCTGCGATGCCGGCTGCACGGAGGCCCCCCGGCGGCTCGGGCCGGAGTGGGACACGGCACACGCCCACGCCACCCTCTGCGTCCGGCCCCAAGCATGCTGCGACCACTTCTACTCTCAAGAGGCAACTGGCATCGGTTTCTTTAAATACGGGCTCTCGTGCAACTATGCAGGACACAACAGGCCTTTTTATTTTTATTACTTTTTAAGATTTTACTTATTTGTCTGACAGAGAGTGTGGCTCTGAGAGAGCACAGGTGGGGTGAAGGGCAGAGGGAGAAGCAGACCCCGCTGAGCAGGAGCCCAACGTGGGGCTCCGGGACCATGACCTGAGCTGGAAGCAGACACCTACTAGACAGAGACACCCAGGCGCCCCAACCACAAGCCTTTAAAAATTTTTTTCTTATTTTAAAAAATATTATATTTAGGGCACCTGGGTGTCTCAGGTGTTAAGCATCATGACCCCAGGGTCCTGGGATCGGGCCCTGCATCAGGCTCCCTGCTCCGCGGGGTCTGCTTCTCCCTCTCCCTCTCCCCCTGCTTGTGCTCCCTCTGTCTGTGTCTGTCAAGGAAATAAAATCTTAAAAAAAAAACAACAACAAAACCCCAAACTTTAAGAGGGAGGACAGCGTGAGTTGGGGGCGGAGGAGCAGCAGACTTCGGGCTGAATAGGGAAGTGCCCCCCAACATGGGGCTCGATCCCGGGACCCTGAGGTTACGACCTGAGCCAAAAACAAGAGTTGGCAACTTCATCAGCCCCAACCAGCTCCAACCCTAACCGGCGTGCAGGTCTCACCACCACCACCCATATTCCCAAACTGAAACTCTCCCTGTGAAACACGGACCCCCCCCACCCCAACCGTTGTCTATGACCAGATTCCTTGAGGGGCGTCCTGGGCAGGATCAGTCCTCCGTGCCGGCTCAGGTCATGGAGCCCCTCTCCTGATGGTCCCTGGAGGTGTCGGGACTCCTTCCCCCCGGAGGCCGGACTGCCCCCCCCCCCCAGCACAGCCGGGCCAGGCTGTTTATCCCCTCGCCTCTGATGGACACCCAGGCGGCCCTCCACCCCCCGGCCACGGTGACTCACAGCACGGTGGCCACAGGGGGTGGGGCACACGTCTCTTCATGTTCCGGCTCTCACTTTTGGGTAAACACACTCCCACCAGAGGGACCACCACATCACCCCACAGTTCTTCCCGTTTCTGAGGAGCCCAGCACACTGTTTTCCAGTGGCCCATCTTCCACTTTCACTGACAGCGCTTTCTCCACGTCCCTGCCCACTCTGGCTCTGCTTTTTCTTTTCAAAGATTATATTTATTTTACAGGGAGACAAGCAGGCAGAGAGGCAGGCGGAAAGTGAGGGGGAAGCAGGCTCCCCGCTGAGCAGAGAGCCCGATGCGGGGCTCGATCCCAGGACCCTGAGATCATGACCCGAGCTGAAGGCAGCGGCTTAACCCACGGAGCCACCCAGGTGCCCCCACTCTGGTTTCCTTAATGGCGGCCACTGGGGAGAGGTGCTATGTCCTTGGGGTTTTGATGTACATTTCCCGAATGACTGGTGTGATGTTGTGCCTGCTGGACTCGTGGCCCACAGCCGGGCACCCAGGAGGCCCCAGGGCCTCTGCAGGAAGCCAGACGAGAGGTGGTCCTGTGAGCAGGATGGCCGACTGACAGCGGTTTCCAGAGCTCGGGGCCCTGACCGCCTCCTTGCCTGTGCACCCCCCCCCCCCGCCATCTGAACTTAGGGGTTTTATGCTCCTGTCATGGTAGTGAATCCGAGTGACTCTCCAGCCCACCACCCTGCTGTCTTCTAAGGATTCCCTGGACACTTCTCTGCTCATGAGCAGGCCACTGAGTCCACAGCAGGGGACCCTCATGCCGGGTGAGGGAGATCCACACCCGGCTCATGTATGACCTCCCCCGGCTGCCTCTTCTGTCTTGCTGGCCACCTCGCTGTGGCTCCATCAACGGCTCTCCCTCCAGGTCGCACACACCCCACTGCCCCGAACACAGCGAGGACACTGCCCAGCTGGGCATCACTCCTGGAGAGCAGGAACCGTCGCCACCCAGAGCCACCCCTGAAAAACCCAGTGGACACCCAGATGGGCACAGGTAGTGATGCCAGCTCAGGGACAGTCTGGGACGTCACCTGACATCCCAAGCTGCTCTGACACAGCAGTCCTGCACTCCGGAGTCAGACGACCCAGCTCCAAATCCTCTCTCCTCACCACTGGCTGGAGGGGCTCAAGGACCCGACTTCGGACGCTTGTTCCCATCCGTAAAATCGGGAAGAGTGGGAACACACCTCACCCAGAGCTCCGAGGCCTGGTATGTCGGTGGGCACATGCCCTTGGAGGCTGTATTCCCAGAACTGCTGAGCAAGGCCTCTGATCCAAATATAAAGGGGTTTATTCACTCTGCCCTCAGTACAAAATATAAAACATACCCCCGCCCCGGCCCCCAGCTCCGCAGCAGCAGCGCCCGTGTGGCCCGTCCGGAAAGCTAGCATCTGCCCTGGGCCTCAGGCCTCAAGCATGGCGCAGCCGGCACACAGCAGCGTCTCGTGAACGTCTCCGCAGCTGCAGCAGCACAAGGAAGAGAGAACAAGTGATTCAGGGGTTCACCTGTGCGCCCCCCCCCGACTGCTATGGTGCGGTGCTGACCCTTGTCCCTTGACTTTATCTGGGGACAGGGCTGGGAGCTGCAGACAGAACCAGTTACGACGCGGCCCCACCGCAGACACGTGTGCCCTGACCCCATGCTCGAGGCCACTGGGAGAATGCCGAGGCACGCCCACACTCCGCGGGCCTGCAGGCGGCCTTCCTCAGAGCCTTGGGGAGCCACCGCCGCCGCCTGATCTGGACTTCTGCGTCCAGGGCACGAGAGCTGCTGTCTACAGCGCCTGTGTGCGGTGTCTGCCCCACAGACCCGGCAGACTGAGGTGGCCAGTGGTCCACCTGCGGCCTGCGCTGCACAGAAACCTCCCAGGATTCCCCGGGGACTTACTGGGCCGTAGTGGTCCAGCAAATCACAGGGGACAGTCATGAGGAGAGACCCTGCAGGACAAGAAATTGGCTGCCTGCTACAGAACACGCGGAAGGCCGTCTAGTCTGAGATGCGCCAGCAGAAGGCAGAGCTGCCTGCCACCTAATGGGAAGGGCAGTAAGCCTGTGGCCTCCGGCACGGGACTCATGAGGATGATCAGCTGTGGGCGGGGTGCCGCCGGCCGCTGGACTGTCTTTGTGAACGCAGAGCCTCGGCACAGCACCCACTTCTGCGGCTCTCGGCACAGGGACCGAGGGCCTACCCTTGTGGGAGCGGCGGCAGCAGGCCAAGGCTGGCTTCTACACCTGCCACTTCGGCCTCGTGGCCTGCAGCGTGCCGTGAGACGGAGCAGAGAGCCCGGCCGGTCGCGTCTGAGAAACGGACGCCCCTGCCGCCCGTCGTAGGGTGAGCTGTGTAGGCAGTTGGGGAAAAGCCGGAAGTAAAGCCCAGGCGGACACCGTCAGGGCAGGAGGAAGGTTCCTGCACACGGCGGGCGGGAGAGGGCTCCAGGCAACTCTCCTCCCCCCTTGGCCACCTTGCTGCAAAGCTGGGTCCCGCCCCACAAGAACGGGCCTGGGGACGCTGGGGACGCAGCTGTCTTCAGTCTGCACAGACACAGGAGGGCGGAACCAGCAGAAGGAAAGTGTACCCCGCGGGTGTGAACAGCCGACACACACGCCCCAGCCCAGCTCCCGGCGCCCACCCCGCCTCGTGCGGCACACGCTGCCCGGCTTTCCCAGGCTCCACCGGCTGGCCGCCCCGAGCGGGGCTTCTGCTTTGCACGGCTGGTTTCAGACTGCCGAGACAAGCTAGTCTGAGGTGTACACAGCCAGCTGCGAGTCTTTGTGGGGGGCTGCGCCTTACACCCCGCAGCCGACAGTGGCTCCTGGAGAAGGGACTGGTACCCGGCACTTCCCAAGCAGGTGTGTGGGCTCAGCGGGCGGAGACAGACACACACGCTCCGGAACAGACCACGCAAACGCTCCGTTTCCGCTCGAGGCGGTAGGGAAGTGCGCGCACGCACACACACACGCGTGCGTTCCAACCGGTTCCTCCACGGGCAGCCGGCGAACAGGAAAAACCACGTGAGCCGGTTCTAACGTCAAAGTCTGAAAAGTCGGCCCACGAAGCATGGCGGGACCCCAGCAAGGGTGGAGCTGGCCGTCCACGTGACCTGCGTCTCCCCAAGGAAAGCCCGTCCTCGGAGAAGGTGCAAGCCAGGCCCAGGCAGTTCTTGGCCCCAGCGTGGCCCCAGCGCACCCCCAGGGGCAATGCCGGACGGGCTGCTCTCCCACGCCCAGGTCCCCACCGTGACTGGGGCGCCCCGCGGTCGGGCACTTACTCCACAAGGGCGCACAGGCTGCAGGCCACGGCCCCGCAGCGGCAGCAGGCGCGCACACAGTGCCCGCACAGGGCGCGTTCACACTGGCCACACACCGCCGTCCCGTCCAGCGCACGCACACAGGAGGAGCAGGCTCTGGTCACGGTCCCGGACAGTTCTGTGAGGAGGAAACACTGCCTGTCAGCCCCGCAGGAGATCCAGGTGCTGGAGGCCGTGGGGCCGCCTCCCCAGCCGCGGACGGAGCTGACTCCCAGTCTCTCTCCCACCAGGTCCTCAGGACAACCTTCCCGAAAGCGCCGCACACAGACCCTTCCTTGCTCCCCAGGGAGACCCCAGGCGCCCAGGAGCCCTTAGAGCGCGGTTTCCGAGGCCTGTCGGGGAGCTCCCGCGGCTTTCGTGTCAGGCGTCCGAAACCTTCGTCTCCAAGTGTGGCCCCTGCATTGCTGGGCCCCCGTCCAGGCCCTGGGGAGTGGGGAGCCGGGTAGGGGCGGGCGGTAACGGTGACTCCAGCAACAAAGGTGGGGGGGTCTGAGCCACACAGGACGCTGCGGCCTGTCCAGGGTTCCCACCCGGCTGGGACGCCGTGTCTCGCCGCAGGTGGAAAGCAGGCAGGACACCAAGGGGGTTTCTACTCCTTTCCCGATCCCCAGCCAGAAGCTCTGCACAACCCCCAGGCTCGGATCGGTGGCTGGGGGGGTAACAGCCTCCTAACGTCAGGAGCCTCTGGCGCTGAGCAGCTCGTCAGTCCCTGGGGCCAGCCCCTGCCTGTCTGGGGAGGAGAAGCCCCCGGCCCAGGTGTCCGTGTGAGGACGAAGGACAGCACACTCGTCACAGCCCCGCCTGGCGCACAGGGAACGCGCCCGTCGGCCTCACTCACCAGCTTCAGCGGCCTGGGCTGGGCTCCTGGTCAGCCGGCCGTCGGGTCCAATCAGCATCTGCCCCCGTGCGGCCCGGAGGGCCTCTGTGGGGCCCGGCCTCGGGGACTCCGGCAGCTCGACCACGGCACAGCTCTCCTCCCACGCGTGGTCCATGTAGGCCTGAGCCCCGCGGAACAGCAGCTGCTTGGTTTTCTCTGGGGAAGACAAACCGGTGCCGGTGTTCACAGCCCGGTGGGTGGAAGCGCCGCACGGCCACCTCGTCCTTCCGGCCGGCGGGGGCCAGGCCTCCTCTGTGCTGTCGCCCAGGCGCCCTCAGCCCACGCTGCTCCCCGGTGAGCTGGGGACCACTCTGTCCTCTCGCCGTCCTCACCGCTGCGGCACGGTCCCCGCCTCCAGGAGACTCTGGGCCATGCGGCCCTACCAGGCCTGTCCCGGGCTCGCCCGGCTCTCGGGACAAGGGGCCTCACCGCGCTGCTGTTTCGGCCGGGCTCGCTGTAAGCCGGCGCTTCCCGTCTCTACTTCGCAGCCAGCGGCTCTGGTCCGGCCCACGGCCCGCGGGTGGCACCGCCCACCTCCTGCGGAGCTGCTGGCCAGGACAGGGCGGCGGCAACCGACTTTTGGCAGAGGCAACCCAGAGCTTTCCAGACGGCGGTGGGCCCTGGACGCCGCCCCCGGCCCAGCTGAACGGCTGCTCGGCGCCGGGCAGCGGCTCTCCAGCAGCCCCCGTCGGCGTCGGGGCTTTCGCAAGACCCAGCGCGCAAGGCCAGGCCGCAGGCGCTCCGTGTTCCCTGCCTTGTCTGCACCGAGCCAGGGCGCGGGCCCTCGAAGCTGCCGGCCGTGCGAAGGGGCACAGCGACCGGCCCGGGAACCGGAAGCGGCGCCCGTCCTGCAGCGCCCCCGGAGCGCCCGACCCTGGCCGGAGAGCGGGGCCTGGCTGCGGGCCACGCTGGTCCTTACAGCGCGTGACCGAGCGGCGCCGGCGGCTCGAGCGCAGACGGGCTGGACTCGGTCCCACGGGTCTCGGGCTCCGCCGCGGCTCCGCCAGGTCCAGCCCGCGCCGCCCTCGCGGCCCTGCAGAGCCTCGGGGCGCAAGGCCGGGAGGGCGGGGCGGCCGCGGGGCCGGCGGGCCGGGGCTCTCGGAGGGCCGGGGCGCCCGCCCACGTCGGCCGCCGCTCCTCCCTCCGTCCCCGCCCGCGCCCCGGACCGGGGAGCTCCGGCAGGCGGGACCCCGCGGCCCGAGGCTCCGGACCGACGCCCGCGCCCGCCCGCTCCGCTCGGGACGTGGCCCTGCCCGGCCTCCCGCGGACCAGGGGCAGCCCCGGGCCGCCGCGCGCTCACCGAAGATCGCCCGCGAGTGCTGCTCGGCGCAGACGCCGCGGCTCAGCTCCCTCGGGCCGACGCGGACCTTCAGCTGCAGCGGGGCCGCGTCCGCGAACGGACAGCCCCGCTTGGGCATGGCCGCGGGCCGGCAGCGGCGCCGTTCAGCCGCGCGCGCCTCGCCGCGACCCGTGACGTCACAGCCGCGCGCCAAAGCGGCGCGGCGCGGGATAGGCCGGGGGCTAGGGCGGAGGCGGGGCTCGAAAGCGGTGCGGCGCGGGATAGGCTGGGGGATCGCGGAGGCGGGGCTCGAGCGCGGCGCGGGATAGGTCGGAAACGAGGGCGGGGGCGGGGTCGAAGGCGGGGCGGCGCGGGTCAGGCTGGGGGCGAGGGTGGGAGCGGGATGGGCAGCGCGGGAAAACTCGAGAGTGGGCGGGGTCCCGGTTGCAGCGCGGCGAGGGATGGGCCGAAGGCAAGGGTGCGGGGCGGGGCTCGAGGGCGGCCCGGCGCCGGATAGGCCGAGCGTCGCTTGGAGGCGGAACCGGCGCGCCGGGGGCGGGCCTAGTGGGAGGCGCGCCGCGGGATAGGCCGAGCGCGACCCGGACCTGCCGTCGGGACGCGGCGTGGCGGGATGGGCTGCGGTCCGGGGCGCGGGCACGGGCGCGTGGCTCAGCCACTGCAGGGCCGCGGTCCCTACACCCTTGTCGGAACTGGTGCCGTCCCCTGTTTGTCGCCGGCGTTGGAGGACGGTGCGCGTTTCCTGGCTTTCGGGGCGGGGCTCCCGGAAGTGGCCGCGCGTCACTTCCGGCCGGCGGGGGTGCGGGCTGCGGTCGTGCGGGGCCCGGCGGGGGTGCGGGCTGCGGTCGTGCGGGGCTCGGCCGGGCTCCGGCGGCGGTGTGTCCGCGCGCGCCCGGCGGGGCCGAGGGGCGTCGGGGGCCCGGCCGGCCTGTGTCCGCCGCCCCGGCCCCCTCGCCGGCGCCCCGGTCTCCGTCCCGCCGCCGCTAGAGCGGAGCTGCCGCGCGCGGGGCCGGTGCGGCCGGTGCGCCGCCGCGGAGGGAGCGCGGCCGCGGCCTGAACCTGCGGGACGGAGGCGGGAGGCGGCCCCGCCGCTCGTGCCGGGAAGACGCGGGTCAGCAGCCCGAGGCCCTTCCGTGCGGCGCGGACCGCGGCGTCCGCGGGGGCCCGGCTCAGCCTGGAAGCACGGCCCGGCGGCGGCGCGCTCCGGGGCCGGGGTCGGCGCGGACTCGGCTCCCGCTTCCCGGTGCGGCGGCGGCGCGGCCCTTCCGGCGGGCGGGGAGGTCGCCTCGGGGCCGCAGGGCGGGACGAGCCCGGGCCGCGGAGGCAGGCGCGCAGCTTCCCCGGTGCAGCCCCGCCCCGCCCGCCGCGCCCCTGCCCTGCCCCGCACCCGCCCGGCGGACTCGCGCTGAGGCCCGGACGGCGCCCGCTCCACCCCGCCCTGCAAGCGCACGTGCGGGCGCCGCGACACACGCGGCTCCGCTCTCGGGCCCCGCAGCGCGGCGGCTCCGTCGGGGCGCGCGGCCCGGGGTGCGCGTGGACCGGCGGACCCGGCCGCTGGGCGCCTGGGCTGTGACGAAGGCCGCCGTCCGCCTGCCGGTCTGTGGACACGGTCGTGCGTTGGCCGCGGGCATCACCCGCTCGTCCTTCCTCGGTGCCGCCGAGACCGCCGGAGCCCCTCGGTGCCGCCGAGACCGCGCCTTACCGCCTCCAGCCCTGGGCACACCTGGGGCCGGAGAAGCGGCCGCCGGGGGCCGGAGGTCGGGGCCAGGGAAGAATCCTGGTCCGCGGACGGCGGCCTGCGCAGCGCTGCGGGGCCGCGGGGACGCCGCCCGAGGCCGCCCCCCGAGGTTCTGTCTTGAGGTAGGGGAGCATCCCCAGTGCGCCCTCACGCGCGGGGTTGGGCAGCCGCTGCAAGGTAGAGGCTTGGAAGCCTTTTCTGCAGCTGATTTAAACTGCGGGGTGACCTTGCAAAGCCTCGCCGGGAGTGTTTACACGGAATGTACGATTTTCTTCCGAAAAATGCCTACTCTGGTTCGCGGCCAGAGGCGTGCACCTGTGCTGTGGCAAGACGCGGCCAGGCAGCCGTCTCTGCAGAGATCGTGGGCTCCCGTGCAGGGGAGGGGACGACCTCTCTTTCCCGAAGACCCGAAACCTGCCCCTCTCGACATACCGTGGAAAGAAGCGATTCTGGGAAAACTCAACAGTTTCTGCTGGTACCCCTCACCCCGCCTCCAAGTAGCATTGCTCCTCGCTGACTGGCAGCCCAGAGAAACTGGTCGTAGCTCCTCCTGAGGAAATCCCTCACGACTGTTGCGGGCACTGCCTGGAGCAGTTCGCGGGTGTGCGTGAGGTCCCAGGACTTTCCGGATGGAGCCTGCGCCCTAAAGATCCTGTCACGTGGTTAGCATCTCCCGCCGGACTGGAGCCCGCTGCACCCGGGTGCTGCCTGGGAAGAAAGCCCCGTGGGCCCTCCACCCATTTCCTGAAGCCCAGATGACAGCGTCAGGGTTCCGAGGCTGGGATTGAACCCTGAATTAGAAGGGTCCTCCCCATCTAATTCCTTCCCTCTCTCAAATGATAGCAAAGGGGCAGTTATTTTTCTAAACTGACCCAGACCTGGAAGAGTTGTTCAAGGAGGTCACTCAGCTTCTAGTGGAGAACACAGTAAGCTCATGCAGCTGTGGCCACTTAAGTCGCTTATTCAGTCCAGTGGCCTCCGGAGGGATGAGGGCAGGTGTGTGCAGCCGAGGTGAAGAGGGGCTGCTGGGGGCTGCCCCGGGCCCTGGCACGAGGCTTAGAGTTCAAGGGGGCATTTCTGTAACGGTTCCCTTCTGGGACGCACTGAAGGCCCGTGGTCTCGCCTGCCTGGGTCCGTTCCTGTCTGAGCAACCAAACAGCTTGGCTTTGTGATCCCAGAAACTTGCATCGCCCAGTCCACTGTTCCCAGTAAAGTCAAAAGGAAAGGACAGTCAGAAGCAGACACAGACTGATCGCCACGGTTCAGTGGCTCCTGGCTATGTTTATTACTAAGTGGCTCCCGCTGGCCGTACAACCATGTGACTACCAATGTGCCATCAAAGTTCTCGGTTTGGAGTGCTCCTGCTCGTTTTCAGTAGCAGAGTTTAAAAAGAGAAAATGGACATGACGCGGGCTGTCAGATGCTCGGACCACTGTAGAAGCCTGTGGTGAGCTGAAGGCTTAGCGAGAAATACCAAAGTACAGAAAATAGTTTTCCTGCTTCTTCCTTCCAGGCGCTGACTCTGGCTGTCGAGGGGGGACAGGACCGCTGGGGACCGCTCGGCCAGCGCGGTCTGCCTAAAACAGCTGGATCATCGAGTCCCTTGATTTGCCAACACCAACCCATTTCACTGGAAGGGAACAGGGTCGCTCAGCCCCGGAGGTGGGGGGCAGAGGGCAGGGCGGTGGCTGGGACACGGGCACCTACCTGCCACTCCAACGTGATTCTCCACGAACCGCACGTAGTTCTGGGCCTGCGGGGGCAGGTCCTCCCACTTCCTGGCGCCCGTGGTGTCCGCCTTCCACCCGGGCAGCGTCTCATACTCAACTTCAACCTTCTGCAGTATCTCCTGGTTCGCTGGGGAGACAGGGCGGGGTGGGGGGCGGGCACCACGGGCACCATGTTCCCAAGGTGCTGGTGCTCGGGTCGTCCACTGGGGGGCCTGCTTGCCACCGTGGTCAGCCAGGGGAAGGCATGCGGCCCTGTTTGCTGCGCCGGGGGGTGGGGAATGGCCCTCGGACATGGGCTGCAGCCCTTCCAGACCCCCCTGCACATGGACTTGATTAGGGGTCTGCTAGAACGCCCGCAGGTGACTCAGCTGAGGAATTCCATGGCCCTCACTTGGAAATTCTTTTAAGATTTTATTTACCCATTTATTTAGAGAGAGAGCGCGTACAGGGGCTGGGGCAGAGGAAGAGAATCTCCAGCAGGCTCTGCCCTGAGCTCAGAGCCTGACTCGGGGCTCGATCTCATAATCCCAAGATCATGCCCCGAGCCAAAATCAAGAGATGCTTAACAGACTGAGCCCCACCAGGCACCCCCTTCCCCGTGACTTGGAAACTAAAGGGTCCTGAAGCATGAAGGGATCCTGAAAGATCTCTGTCCTGTTCCCAGGGCAAGGACCCTGCTCTAGCCAGGAGTCTGTGGCTCCCAGCACATGACACAGTAGAGGCCAGCCATCCCTCACTGATGGAAGGTGCTGGGACACGTCTGTCGCAGGGTCTTCTCTGCACGCTCCCCAGGGCACTGGATCCCTGGGCCTTCTCCAAGGTCGGGTCAGTAGGGTCAGGGGATGCAGGCCAAGAGGACTTGGGGGGTCTACACATGTGCTCAGAGGAGAGGGCTGCTAGGGGGAGTGCAGTCAGAACGGGAACTGGGAGATCCAAGAAAAAACGCGTTTGTGCTTTCTAAAAGAAGGGGCGCATAGTAATAACTGAAAACCATGTTTTCTTTGGTAAGACCGTCGTCTTTACGTTTGCACAAAGCAGTCCATGCCTGTCCAGGGAGCTTCCAGGGCGCCCAGGAGCTGGGCCTCGGCAGTGCCTGAGCGTCCCCAGGGTCTGGAGTGAGCGGGGGCTGGCTCCCTCGGGCCCCCCCAGTCTGCAGACCCACCCCTTCTCTTCCCATGCAACAGACAGAAAAGCCACCACCTCCCCGTACCTGGGAAATAGGGGATCCTTTTTCCGTTCAGCTTGTATGAGACGCCGACCTTCACCTCGTCCAGGGCATCCAGGATGTCTAGTTTTGTCAAGGCCAGCCTGTCCCCAAGCCAGCAGATGGAGCTGCGCTGCAGAAGCCTGCACACCCGCGTGTCCCCTCTACTGACGGCCGCCAGCGAGTGTAGATGCGGTGAGCCCAGAAACCCGTGGCCGGGCTTGGGGGCATGGCTTCTGCCTGGCTGAGGTCTCCTCCCCTTGGGCGCGCCCCCATGAGACCCCGTTCCCGTGGCCCTGGCCCTAGTGGCCCTCTGACAGGGCTGCGTGTGGGGTCTCTGTGGCCAGCAGTCCCAGGGACACCCAGGGACTGTGGAGCCACCGTTCTCAACCGGCTCAGCCCCTGTCCGCCTTCACTCCTTTCTCCCTCGCAGGCCCTCGTGGGCGGGTCTCTACGCGTCCTGCACCCACGTGGCCGCCCCGGTCCTCAGCTCTGCTGCAGCCGCGGCAGGCACCTCAGTGCTGAGAGTGCGACCTCTTCGCCCCCTGGCCCCAGTGTGGGGACAGTTGCTCTCCCACCGCCCAGCCCCACACCCCAGCAGACCTAACGGAGTTCTTGACAGTCAGGCCTGGCCAGGGCCCACGGAGAAGGTGGTGTGTCCACGAGGGCCACGGTGGAGGCCCTTGGTGCCAGGCTCACACTCCCTCTCTAGACGATCGACCTTAGCCTCTGGGCGCCAGGATGCCCTTGGGCCGCCCCCTTCCCTGCTCAAGCTCAGGAGCTGATGGCCGGCTCACGTGTCGCCCGCCGTTGTGGCCCCGCTGTGGGGTGGGTGGGGGAGTCTGTGGCCAGCACCCCAGCATCACACATGTGGGAAGGGCTGCTTACGCGGTGAAGCCGTTGACCATGTGCGCGTATCTGAGAATCATCAGGTCTAGCCAGCCGCAGCGCCTCTTCCTGCCCGTGGTCACCCCCCACTCATGGCCACGGCTCTGTAGCAGGTCTCCGATTTCCTGCGTGACAGAGCAGGTCCACGGCGCATGAAGGGGGGAGTCTGCGCCTTGCTTCTGAGCTCAGTGCTTCTCTCCGCTGCCTCCCCCTCCTTCCCACACTGGCCTCACACACCTCTGCTCAGGACCAGAGCCTTGGGCCCTCAATGCCGAAGGGACTCCCAAGACGGCCCCTGAGCCGCACCACCTGGGGTGCTCTGAGGGGCCGTGAGGCACGCGGCTTGCCTGCGGTGCTTCCTGGAGAAAGCGGGTCCCCGGGAGCTTGCGTGGTGCGGGGCTGTTGGAACGCGCCACCTCGCACGCACCTGTGGCCGCCTGCTTCCGCACTTGCCCTGTGTGTCTCTGCACACCCCACCCCTGGGCACCCGCATGGCTCTGTGTCCCCCTGCTGTGGTCCTGCTGGGATGGAGACTCACATTGATCTGCTCGGTGGGGAACGCCCCAATGCCCACGCGTGTGGTGTAGGCCTTCACCACGCCGTAGACCTCGCCTATGTTCTGTGGGGGAATGCCCAGGCCCGTGCACACGCCGCCCACAGTGCAATTGGAGGACGTCACAAAGGGGTAGGTCCCTGCAAGAGAGCCGGTCAGGGGCTGCCCGCCACCCTGCGGACCATGCTGGCCCCGGGCTCTGGCTTGGCAGAGGGCAGTGGCCAGCCTGGTCCCCAGCAAGCAGGAAAGGGGGTTTCATGGAGATCAGCCAGGCTGGGGACCTACCGAAGTCAATATCAAGGAGCGCTGCGTTGGCACCTTCCACGAGGATTTTTTTTGGGGTGCCATGGAGCGCCTCGTACATAAAGTAGACGCCGTCTCGCACCATGGGTCGGATCCGTTCAGCAAAGCCCTGAGGGGCAGGCAGAGGAGGCTGGGGGTGGGAGCCAGGCCCCTCCGGACAGCCTGAAGTTCTAGGGCATTCCTTTCCCAAAAGGGGCGTGCCCTGCAAGCCTGTCCCGAGATGTGAAACGGCCCCTAGCCCCCAGCCCGTCTGGGTCTTGTCTGCGAGGCTCGCAGTGGCCTCCTCCTGCATCCACGGGCTGAATTGTCCCCCACCCCCAACTCTGTCCATGGTTCATCTGTTGAAGTCCTGACCCCCAGCAGCTCAGAAGGTGACTGTATGTGGAGACATGCCTTCAAAGAGGGGATTAAACCGAGGAAGGGCTTTGTGTTCTCCTCACCCTGTGCTGCCGCTCTGTGTCAGCAAGGCCACCTCTATCCGCTACCCCAAATAGGACAGGGACAGCGTCTTTCCCCAGCACATCCCGGGAAATGTCTCCTGGTCCCCTGATCCCCTGGCCTCCGGCGAGGGGGGGACCCTCCTGCCCTCAGTGGCCTGGGTTTGCACAGGAGGCCTGTGGTCGCCGAGAGGGCCAGCCAGTACCTGGGACAATATGTCCCCGCGCGTTCCAAGGGCGTCTGACAGCGGAGCTGCACCTCCGTGGGGCGGGCCTGCCGCTCCCCGACCCCGCCCCCGCCGCTGTCCGGTGCCACGCCACGCCACGCGGCGCACCCTCCCGCCGAGCTCCCCCCACCGGTCCCCACTGCTGCCCCGCCCCGCAGCGCCTCGCCTCTGCTCTACCTTGAGCCTTTTGAGTTGCCCTTCGACGTCCACTTCCAGGCTGGGGAACATGGACTGGTGCTGGCGGGCCAGGTTCTTGAATCTGCGGGGACACCAGTGACTGCGACCCCGCGCCCCGCCTGGTGTCCGCGCCCGCAGCTCCAGCTGCAGTCCCCCCCTCAGGCTGCGCGCGGCGCCGGTACCTGGCGGAAAATTCATCGAAGTCCGACAGGAGGTCACAGACACGGAGGCCCATGCGGGCGGCCTTGGAAGAGTAGGCAGGTCCGATGCCCTTCCTGGTGGTGCCGATACTGAAAGACAGGTGGCCGTGAGCCTGGGGGGCCGGTCCCGCGGGCTGCTGGGGCCTGGACCACCCGGGCGCTCAGGGTGCCAGGCAGCGCCCCTGTTATAAACAGGGTTGAGCTGGGAGGAACGGTCCCAGGGCAGCACCTGCAGTCTGGGACGGCTGTGAAACCCCACTGGTCCCTCTGTTGTCGGTCAGGAATCTGGGCTTTCCATGCCTCGGCTTTCTGATGTCCTGCCTGCTCTGGGCCCCAGCTTCCCCCTGGCCGGGCGCAGAGGACACTGCAGTCTGGGTCTGCCAGCGGCTGCCTCCCCAGGGGCTGGGCACACTGGCCATGTCCACCTTGTGCCCACTGGCGGCCACTGCCCTCAACCTGGGCTCAGTGAACGGCCCACTCAGCTTCCACCTGGCACTTGTAGCTATGAGTGTGTGTGTGGTCTGCGCGTGCACACGCAATGGGCCTGTGTGCACTCAGGTGGCCAGTGAGCATGTCGCTCGGTGGGGCAGGATGCCCCTGGCTTCACCCTGTCCTGGTTGGAGAACCAGCGCCCTGCACATTCTCATAAATATCTTCGGAGGACAAAGTCACAGCTGTGTGTGCTTGTGGGGCAGGGTGGGGGGGGGCCTGTGTATGGGGTCAGGCTGTGCTGGGGGTCTATGGTCATGATGGCTTCAAGGGGACCCCGTCCCCCCAGCTGGCACACGGCAGAGCTCCCAGACTCGAGAGCCACTGAGACGCGAGGAGCCCCTGGAGATACTCACTTCTTGCCCTCCTGGGCCTGCCGTTGCACTTCCTGCAGCCCGTCGACGGCCTGGTGAAAGTCAAACACTGCGCGGCCCGGTGAGAGTGCCCGGGCGAGAGACAGACACCGGGTTATGGGGCTCCCCTGCCCGTGCCCGGGCTGCCCAGGACAGGTGGTCCAGTTTGAAAGGGGACACACTAGAATCTGCCTCTGCCCAACGCATGCTCACATGTGACCGGGAGTTCCTTTGGGCCTCAGCTTTCCCATCTGCCAGTGGGGACCGTGATTCCAACCCCCTGCCTACTTGGCAGTTCTCGGAGAAGGCCCCATGGGGCTACGTGGGCTCAGTGTGCGGGGGAGGGGCGGCTGTTCCCGCGGCAGGCGGCGGTGCTGGTGCTCACCGAGGTGCGCGCGGTCGGAGATGATGAGCCTCTTGTCCCAGTCCTTTAGCCCTGCGGTCACACGGCAGGCGGTCAGCCACCCCGGGCAGCGCGGCCAAGACTGGGCAGCCAGCCCAGCTCCCACCCAGGGCAAGAGTCCACAAAGATCATGTGGGTGGGCCCTCCCCTCATGGCCCCTCTACCTGCTGAAGGCCGGGAGTCTCACCCCCACCCCCCTGCGGGACCTCTGTCCTGGTACTTCCTGGTGCTCAGGCCCAGGGTCGGTTCCTGTTCTCCCTTCCCGCTCCTGTCTGCAACTCAAGCCCAGAGGCCTGGCCCTGCTTCCCCCTCTAGACAGTCTTCCTGGGGGACAGCTTGCCCAGACACCCTGGCCCGTGGGCTTGGTCACTGCTTGCCTCCTGGCCCCAGGAACCCCCAGGAGCCACATCTTTCCCTGTAGGCGTGGTTGGCCCAATGGTTCCCCAGCCTGGTCGGACATCAGGTGTCCTGGGAAGCGTCATCAAATTCTAGGTCCCAGGGCCCCTTCCAGACTTCCTGAGTGGGATCCTCCGGATGCCCCCTGTCCCCAGAGTCCTGAAAACTTCCCGTAAACACTGAGGCCCACAGCCATGCTTCAGGCCTCGCATCCCGAGTGCAGACCCAGCTTTCTGCACAGGTCTGCTGAGCTGGGGAAAGAGACCCCCCCACCCCCCAGGAACCCGCGCAGGAGGCGCTGGCCACCGCACTGCTGGAGACTGGCCCAGGCCAGGGTGCGTGTGTGCCGACTCCGAGTTACCTTTCTTCTCATTTTTTTCTGCTTCTTCGAACAAGCCGGGTAAGTGAACGACCACCCCGTTGCCTGCAACACAGCACAGGGGACTGAGCCGCACGGCGGCCGTGGCAGCGTGCGTTGGAGGGGATTCTGCCGCCTGCGACAACACGGACGGACCTCGAGGACACTGTGCCGAGTGACACAGGCAGGTCCAAAGGACGGAGACCCTGTGTGATTCCACTCATGGGGGTCCCTAGAGGAGTCCGATTCACAGGGACAGGAGGGGTGATGCCAGGGGCTGGGGAGGGGGACAGGGTTCGTGTTGAATGGGGACAGTTTCAGGCTGGGGAAATGGAGAGTTCTGGAGACGGGCAGAGTGAGTGAGCTTCACGGCACTGAGCTCTGCGTGTCGAAGCGGCTAGCTGGTGGTTTATAAGGAGTGTGTCACGGCAGGAGAAGAAGCGGCCGAAACCAAAGCAACAGACGCAGGTGCAGAGCCCGAGAGCAGAGGCGTCCCAGCGAACAGCGGAGGGCACTGCCAGGAGTGAGGACCGAGCCCCGGAGCGGAACCATGCTGAACTTCAACAGCGCGGAAGCCTCAGGAAGCTGGCCACTCGAGTGGTGTGAAAATGGTGTGAAAGACCCTTCCCGGCCCGAGCAGGGCCTCTGGGGAGCCGTGCCTTCCCTGCTTGGGACGCTGAAATGCCATTTGTGGACATCGTTCACAGGGACGGACTGAGGCCCACAGAATGAAGACGACCGGCCCCAGGTCACACAGCATGTTAGCGCGGGGTCCAGGCCAAAGCAAAATGCTGTCCCTTTTCTCTTAGAAGGAAGGCAGCCAGCCGGGCCACCTGCTGTCTTCCCAGGAGGAGCCCTCCCCCTGCCCCGCCCCCCTGGTCCCCACGAGGGCTGCCGGTGGCGGTGGCGTAGGCTCTGCCAAGGGAGACAGGATGTGGGTCCAGATGGCAGTGGCTCAGACTGTGCAAGCCACGCCAAGTACAAAAGGTCACCTAAATGCCAGGGTGTCCTGAAGTGGCCACATGGCAGGGGCCCAGGGAGTGTCGCAAGCCGAGGGGCAGCTGAGTTCGGGCATGTTCGCCCCCTGCCGAGCACGCTGCCAGGCGCCCCCTCGACCACACAGCCTGGGCTCCGGCTGCTGACCCTGACTCACCCCAGCTCCAAGTAGGGCCTCCCTGGCCTCGCTTCCCACCAACTGGGGCGCAGGGCCCAGCAGATGAGCCCAGAAGGCTGCAGGAGAGCCTCCCCCGAGCCCTACTCTGGGTGAACCCCGGTGTCACTGTGCTGTCCTCGCCCACACGGCAGCCCGGGTCTGTCCCCCTGCGCAGCCTGACCGCACGCGGCCCCTCAGCCAACACTCCCCTCCCTTCGGCAGCCCTGTGCCCTCACTGGGCTTCCCAACACGGCGTTGGGCCCAGAGAAGGCGCGTGGTGGTCTTGGTCAGGCCCGGAAAGAGCCAGAGGAAGTGTCCTGGACGCTGCAGGAGGGCATCTGGGTTGGGGGTGCTGCTCTAGGCCAGGGAGGCTCCGTGTAGAGCTGGCGAGGGAGGGAGGAAGGGGAGAGGGGCAGAGAGAGCGAGCGAGAGAGCAGGAAACCCCACAGTCCTAGAGGCTGGAGGGACCCTGGAGGGCAGGGAAGGCCCCAGCCAGGGCAGGGGTGCTGTGGGGAGGGGGAGGCAAGGGGAGCCAGCAGGCTGGGCATCCGCCCGTGTGGCAGGAGTCCAGCCCCTGCTCACGCTTGCACGTGCGTGCGTGCGCACACACACACACACACCCCGGCCTGCACACCTGTCCACACAGCACACCTGCTCACGGACTCACACCCACACACGGTTACTCCCATACGTGCACACAGCTCGCACACAGAGCTCTGTGGGGCCTCCCGCCCTCAGTCCCTCTGGCCCAGGCTGGGTGGCCGCCAGGACAGGATCCCCACCCGTGAGCCAGCCCAGCACTCCTGCTGTGTCCAGCCCCACATGCAGGGGCACCCTGGGCCGGATGACGCCCTGGCCTGTGCTGCCAACACACGTGGGGCCCCGGGCCGCCGACACTCACCGATGAAGGACACGGCCTTGGAGTTGATGATGCCGCTGGGCAGCAGGTGGAAGTCGTACTCCCTGCCGTCCACCACCACGGTGTGCCCGGCGTTGTTGCCACCCTGGGAACAGAACCCCGATGAGTATGCGGGAGCCTCAGGGCTTGGCCTGCCCGGGAGGGCCCGTCCAGCCTTGCTCTGGACTAGCTCTGAACACAGGTGGCTTAGGGCAGTGGTTCTGTCCCCCAGGGCGTGTGGGACACTGTCCTCACTTGGACTTGGGGGCCTCTGGAGCCGTGGTTGGCTCTGATGCACGTCTGGGTGCACCGGGTCACCGGCCCACGCCACAGAGGAGGTGCAGAGGCCCGGCCAGGGGACTGGCTTGGAGGGGACCCGGGCTGGTCCCTGCCCCCCGGCCCCTGGCCCAGGACCATCCCATGGGCCCACGCTGATGCCCCGAGGAGGCTGGCTTGGCACAGGCCCCCTCTACGAGCCCCTCCAGAGGGCCCTCCTCTGATGCAGGAATGAGGGGCCAGCCTCTCCGGGAAGCACAAATCCAGGCCCCCACAGCCCAAGCTCCCTGGCGGCAGAGGTCGGGCTAGACAGCACCGTTGTTTGGGACGAGGTGAGGGACAGGTGTAGCCGTTGGCCACAAGGCCGGCGCCCCCAGGCCCCTGAGCAGGGGCCACTCCACCTGGCCTGCCGTCTTAAGAATAAGAAGGAAAACACGGCTCTGAGTCTAGCTCTGTCCTGGGGGACACCCGGGTGACAGGGTCCTTTCTTTGTGGGACTCTTGCTGGTAGGGCCTGGGGCTGGCTGAGGGGGTTGGGGGGGCCAGGGAGATCTAGTCCCAGGAGGGGTGCCCAGCCTGCTGTTCCCACCAACAGAGGACACGGTGCCCCCCCCCCCACAGTGTGCCACACAGGACCCTTGGGAGTGCCCCTGGGTGGGGAAGCATGCTGGCCTGTGCCCGTGCCCTGTGCTCAGCCCAGCCCCACCTTCCCGTCCCGAGTTCCCACAGAGACATGGGCTTATCCACAGGGCCCCTCCAGGCCAAGGCCCAGTTCTTGCCACACAAGCCTGTCCTCCTGCTTCGAAGAGGAGGGCCCTGGGCCGCGGGCTCTTGGTGGCCTTAGTCTTGCCCATTCCAGGCAGGGCTGAGTGACCGTGGCCTCCTCCCCGCATCTGCCATCCGGGAGCACCTGTTCCTCCCAGAGAATCTGGATGAAATTTATGTCTCCCAGTTTCTGCACCCAAACAGCTCGCGCGGGGGGCGGCAGGGCGCTCGGGGTGACAGCAGAGACCCCAGGCCCAGTGGCTTTCGCTCCCGGACCTCACGTCAGGCCTCGGTACGTGAAGCAGTGGGGTTAAGGTCTGAATGCGTCTCCCCGACGTCCACAGCGCCCTGCTCCCCGTCTCCACCCTGTGAGCTCTGCCAGCTGCCCAGGGTGCTCCTGCTGGAAGCCGGGTCCGCGGAGGGCCCAGACGCCCGAGCACTGCGGGTCTGGAGTGCACGTGGACAGTCCGGAGCGTCTGATCCTGCTGCCCCCGATGTGGCGTGGAGGGCGTCTCTGACAGACGCCCGGGGTCCCCGCAGTCTAGGCGTGCGCTTGACACCCTACTGTGACCATGCCCCCCCCCCAGCGCCCCGTCACCGGTGGGAGCCGAGCTGCCCTGGGGCTCCCAGGTCACTGGCTATGGGAACTGACCGCAGCCTCTGGGGGAATGATGGTGGATACGGGTGGGCTGCGGGGAGCAGACGGGAAGGACAAAGGGGCCTGTGGGGGCCTGGGAGCCCGGGGGCCACCCCACGAGCAAGGGCGGACAGGCAGCTCCAGGCCCCGGGGGCTCCGGACAGAGACGGCAGTGGCAGGTGAGGCGCTGGGCTGCGCGGGGATGAGGTGCGGGAAGGGGCCCCGGGGGGGGCGGGGGGGAGGACATGGGCGGACGCTGGTGGGGTGGGGGAGACACGGCCGGGGAGGCGGGGGGCTCAGAGGCACACACCCACCCCACCCAGCTCTGCCTTCACCCCCACATCTGTCCGCCGACTCCCCGCGCATGGGCACCCCAGCCAGGATCGTGTCTCGTGCGAGGGGTGCTGGGGGCGGGGTCTCCATTGGCAAATGGGAGGACCTCGGTCCCAAGAGCGGGCATTCAGGGCAGGATCCAGGCTGTTCTGGGGCGCAGCACCCCTGCCTCCCTGCCGGTGCCTTCCCCCCACAGCGGCTTCGCACCTGCCACAGCCGGGCTGGACAGCCCCCTCCCGCCGCCTGCTCTCCCAGTGCTCGGGGCCAGTGTCGGTTGGCCTGAGGACACACGCGGAGACCAGAAGCACTGTGAAGCACACCCCCGCCTCTGTGTGGGGTAAACACGGGCACTAGGAAGGAACAGCACAGGCCACTGTGGCCCAGTGGGCATCAGATGACTCGGGCCAGCGGCAGGGCCCAGGCCTCAGACCCCAGTCCACTCCCAGGGGGCAGGAGCTCACCCCAGGACGCTGAGCCCAGGGCCTGCTGACCTGTGGGGAGCATCTCCCAGCAGCTCTGCCGAGGTTCAGGGTGATGGTCCTAGAGACCACCGTCCACCTTCCCCAGGTGGCATGTGGGCAGGGTGTGAGATGCGGGCAGGGACACCCCACGCGCCCTCCTTAGGCTTCAGCCCCACTGCCACCTGCCCCCTGCGGCCCAAAGAGGACCGGGCCTGGGGGCCTTCGGGCTGGGGGTGCAGCTGCCCCAGTTCCAGCCCCGTTTGGAAAACCACGTGAATGGAGGAGCTCGTCCAGGGGTCCCGGGAGAGCAGGTGTGAACATCCGACCTGGCCTGGCCCCGTTCCCTCTTGGGCGGCTCAGCCTAGGAGGCAGGCTCTGGAGGTTCCACGCTCTGGGCCCGAGAGAGTGAGCGAGGACCATCCTGGAACTCAGGGCAGCCTGGGGCCACTCCCAGATCTGTTCACGGTCTGCCCCACGGCTCCCTGGAGCAGGCCTCCTCTTACCTTTGTACCCCAGGGGACAGGCCAAGTCAGGCGGGAGCCGGGCACAGAGGCAGGGCTCGGGATGGGCCCTCCAGGGCTCTGCCTGCCTCCAGGTCCTCCCTCTGTGGCAGAGCCTTGGGTCAGGCCCAGCTCCGGACCCACCACGGACTCCGAAGCCACTCCCGCCACGCTGCCCGAACCTTGCGGAAGCCCCAGCCAGCTGCCCCACTGGAGGCAGAAAAGGGGGCTCTCACTCCTGGACCCAGGAATAGGACCAAGGCCGGCCCACTCAGAAACCTGGGCAGCTCTGAACCTTCCTGTCCCTGAAGAAGACCAGCGGGCCCACTCTCCTTGGGACCAGGGAAAGCGGGGCCCAGGCGCAGGAAGCCCTCCCCAGGGACTGCCCAGTCTGAGATCCACACAAGGCCCGTTGTGGGAGTGTAAGCGGTGGCCAGGAGCCACACAGTGCAGACGCCCTCTCTGGTCCCCACCTGGCAGCGAGAGAGCATGGCCTCAGCCACTCTCTTGGGCACCTCGAGGCCGTGCAGCCCTGAGAGCCAGCTCTGACGTCCCACTGGGCCCCAAGACCTGGTGGACAGAGAGCCCGTGAGAGGCATCTTCCCGGCCTCCCCTTTCTGCTGCCCTCTGTGGAGCCCCCGGTCTGGGGGACCTGCTCCTGCAGCAACAGGGCAGGCGGTGGGGCTGTGCAGAGGGCAGGCCTTCGGTCCCCAAGTCAGGTCAGGCACCCGCTCAGCCGGCTCAGAGGGTCCACTCGCTGGTCGGGGCTCTCGCCCCTCTTTGGAGGCGACGGGGCAGGGTGAGCAGCGAGTGTGTCGGGGGGCACACTGCAGGGGGTTCAAGGGTGCCCCTGGGGCTCCCACCCCACTCCCCAGGGCTGCGCCATCTCCTCAGGGCTCCCCGCGGAGCACATTCTGCAACCCCCGTCTCCCACATGTGCACCCTCGCACGCCGGCATCTGTCCCCTTCCTGCTTCGGTGCGCCAGCCCTCGTCCTGAGTGCCCTGCCGGTGTCCGTGTGGATGGCCTTCCGCTGACCTCTGATCTGCCAGGGGCCCCACCCCTCCCATTTCCCTGAACCCCCAACAATATGCGTCTCCACTGTTCTGGACGGCTCCTTTGGCCACCATGCCCTCGGCCCTGATTCCCAGGGAGGCACTAGCCTGGTCATCTGTCCTGTGATGCACCCCCCAGCCCCATCAGCTTCGAGGGGCCCCAGGCCCGTGAGCTCCAGACTCCCCTTCTCCCCAACATTCCTGATCTCATTTCTCTGACAGCTCTGCCCGCCTGCCCCCCCGCAGCTACAGAGCCCGCTGGCCTCCCCAGTCCAGCTCTCGGAGAGGGAGCAGCTCCTCTGCCTGCGTCCATCCCCAGCCCTGGTCTGAGCAGGGGAGCTGCTGCTCCTGGCCGGCCCCGGGAGCAGCAGGGGTCCGGCTGAGTCTGGGTCCTGAGTGACACACGGCGAGGGGCCTGCTCTCAGGGTGGAGACGCTGGACACCTGACCTGAAGTCCACCCACCTACACAGTCCTTTCCCTCGCCTGCTGCCCACTGCGGTCACTCACTCAACCCCACGCAGAGTGGCCCTGGGCTCAGCACCGCACAGGAGTGGGAGGGAGAGCTCAGGGGCTCCAGGCAGATGACAGTTGCCCATTAGAGACGCTTCCATGGCCACCAAGAGCTGTGTTAGCTGGGGGATGCCCCCCCCCAAGCACCAGAGGACGCGGACACGCAGGGATGCCTGCTTCTGGAAGCGACAACAGGCTCTCCCCACCCCTTGTCCCATGGAGGGCCCTGACCAGCTGGGGATTCAAGGTGAGGCTCAGTATCTCCTGATGCCCACATGGCGAGAGAGGTCCCCCAGCCCCCACGATCTGCAGGACATGGCCCTTCAAAGAGTGAGACCACCATGTACAGAACCGTAGCTCTCCACCAGCAGCTCGAGGTCGCTGGACCTTCCCGGGGCATGAGCTGGATAGACAAGTGCGCTCCCCAGATGGGTGATCGCATGTGGACTGTGGTGGAAACCGAGAGAAACACAGCACCCTTGAACTGGACACGGTCACCCATGGAACCCCGGTACCGTGGATGCTGCCGTTGCAAAGGAGAGAATTTTAAATCCCAACCGTGGCAGTCCTGGCCAGGGTGCCCCAGAGCCTTCTGGACAAAATAACTTTGGAAATGGAGGAAGGACTGGGTGTGAGCAGCTGGCTACGTGGGCCTGGGGCCGACTCCAGGCCGGCGACAGGGGGAGCAGCGGGAGGGAAGAAGAAGACAGAGCCCAGGGGAGGTGTGTGGACTCCTAAGACGGGAGGGCAGAGCTCACAGCTCAAAGTCACGGCTGTGTGCAGGCCCCAAGTCCCCGTGGAGAACAGGGATGCCAGCAGCGGTCCCCAGGGGCGCCGCGATATGGCCCAGAGGGAACCTGCACCGCTATGAGCCAAGGGAGGCCTTCCCTGCCATGCCCCAACCGCAGGTGCCCCACAGCAGCCCCCACAGGCCCAGAGCGTGGGACAAAAGGCGGCTGGGGGGTCCTGCGGGAATGACAGGGAGGCAGGATGTGCGAGATCTTTCCAGTGAGAAGGGGAGGCTGCCCCCCAAAGGACACAGACAACCGCAGGAGGGACCCAAGCCAGAGACCCTGGACAGTCGGGAAGGCAGTGGGGGAGTCCTGGGGTGCTGAGCACAGGCCCCACGTGACTGACAGGGAAGAAACCAGCTGTGGGGGAGCCTGGCTCTAGACCGCTGAGGGCCCCGAAGGGCTTCAGAGAGGTGCTGAGTCGGAGCAGGGAGGGGATGGGGGTGCGGCTGCTGGTGAGGGCTGGCAGAGGCCGCGTGGAGAGGGCACTCCCGCTGCTACTCAGGACAGCCCTGGGCCCAAGTGACAGGCCAGGTGACTCTTCTGGTCACTGGGGCTGGCCAGCTTCAGCCCTTCCAGGCAGCCACCCAGAGAGAACTCCTGCCCGCCGCACATGCCCACCGCACATGCCCGCTTCCGGAAGCCCCCTGCTCCCGTGTGCTGCCGGCTCCTGGGGTCAGGGCTGGGTCTGGCTCTCTGCACCCACAGCCGTGACTTTGAGCGTCGTGGCAGCTTCCCCAGGGCCAGCGCGGGGCCCTCACTGCACATGCCCTGACAGCCTGGCGGTCTCCGCGGGTGGGTGGCACACGTGAGGGCCCAGGTGGGCTGCTGCTTCTCATTCCTCAGCTTTTCTGGGTCTCCGTGTCCCTGCTCCGCCACACTGTCTGGAGGCTAGAGGGAAGAAGCCACCTTGGGCTCCCAGGACAGCCCCCAGTTGTCCCCACTGTGAGGTCACCCGGGGCTCCTGCAGGCAGAGACGCATCTGATCTCAGTCTGAGAAGTCAGCTAGGGGCGAGGGTGCCCCGTGGGCCCCAGGTCAGGTGACGGGGCTCCCGCCTGTTCTGTGCTTGGCTGGTCCTGTCCTGCTGACCCATGTGGCAGAGCAGGGAGGACCCACGCCAGAGCCATTTCCGCGGCCAGGATGGCCTACAAAGCCCTCTGGGCTCTTCAGAAGGGAGACGGGCCACAGACGGACTTGGGAGGCTCACTGGAGCCAGCAGGTTACCTGGAGGGCGGCGGCACCGTGTGCCCAGAGGGACAAGGGCCCCTAGCTCAAGTAGCAGGGCACCCGGAGACTGCCTCTGGCTCCTGGAGACTGTCTGGGGCCGGGATGGGGCTTGCTCACTGGCTCGGGGCAGAAAGGGTAGGAGATCTCTCTATCAGGCTGGGGTGCACCTTCCAGAACCCACTGTCTGTGTGGGACAGGAGTGACCCAGAGAGCGGCTGAACCAAGCGTGTTCTTCAAGCCAAGCGTGGGGCCCATGTCCTTCCCTGGGAGTGGGCCCCCGCCCTAACCTTCCTGGCAGGAGCTGCGAATGAAGCCCCACACCAGACGAAGAGTTCAGGGGTGCCCCTTCCCCATTTGGGGCGGCATTTGTGGGCATGGCTCCAAACCCCACACAGCCAAAACATGCACCTTAAAACCGGCCCCCTCTGCCCTGAGCTCTAAGCCCCAGCTCTAAGCATAGCTCTCAGTCCTGGCACAGGGGTGGTGGCCCCAGGGAGCAGCCCCAAGGACAGCCCACAGCTGGCAGTGGTCATCCTGGGCCCTTGGGGACAGAGCCCACGTCTGGCCTCCCTGGTGGTACCGGCAGACACTGGGTCGCCCTGGCCAGCCACCGTGGCCACCCCTGCCCCGAGTCTGGCCGGGGACCCTCATTGCCCCTGGCCTGTCTTCCTTCTGGTCCTAGGCCATGGTCCTGCCCCTGCCTCTGCCTGCTCTTGGCTGCCCCCCCGCCCCCGTACCAAGCCCAGACAGGGAGGAGGGAGGGTGTCTCAGACCAGCCAGGAGCTGGGCCCCCACCCCACCCCCACGCCGGAGGGCCCAGCGGCACGCCCATGGCGCACCCCCCCCCCCACCCCCTGGAGATCGGGTGTC
Source organism: Mustela putorius furo (assembly GCF_011764305.1). NCBI lineage: Eukaryota > Metazoa > Chordata > Mammalia > Carnivora > Mustelidae > Mustela > Mustela putorius. The sequence goes on along the minus strand of NW_025421290.1, from coordinate 52,173,937 downwards.
CCCAGCTCAGCACAGGCATTTATAGCTCCGCCCTGGCGCAGGGCCTGGAGGGGTGGGGCTGGGTGGGAAAGGCAGTGTGGGGAGGGGGGAGGGGAGTGTGTGCGTGTAGAAGGGTCCGGCGGCTGAGGGGAGGCCGTCCAGGGAGGGGAGGCATCCAAGAGGCGTGTCCAGGCCGGGGATCGGAGGACAGGGCCCCAGGCCCGAGGGAAGGAGGGGGCTTGCTGGGTGGGGGAGGGCCCGCACCTGGCAGCGGCTGACGATGTCGGCGTCCGTGGCCAGCAGGTCCACCACCTTGCCTTTGCCCTCGTCCCCCCACTGCGCGCCCAGCACCACGGTCACCCGGGAGCCGGTGGCCGCCGCCTCCTGCTGCAGCCTCCCGCGCTTGACGCCCCCCGAGCCTGGGGGCCGGTCGTTGGAGGCGCGGGTCCCTGACATGCTGGTCCGGCTCCTCGGCTGCGCTGGGCCACGGGAGAGCCCCTGCCACTGTGCCATTAAAAGGAGCCACCCGGGGCAGGGGGCGGGCCGGGGGCGGGCCAGGCTGGTGCAGTGGCGCCTCTTGGTGACCTCCAGGCTGCCGGGTCCCGCCCCTGCCCGCCCAGCCACCACCGGGGAACGGGGAACGGCGGCCGGCGGAGGGCACCCACTTCTGGAGCCGGGGGCACAAGGACAGATGGCCAGGTTCCCCCTGTGGGGACACTCATGGGGACACCTGTGCAGCCCTGTCCCGGGGTGGGACCTGGGTACCCACTCCCCTGGGTCCTCACCAGGCCCGGGACCACAGGGTTTTAGAAACCCGGAGGAGGGGGCCTCTTCAGGGTAAGAGGGGGAGCCACGACCTCACACCCCACTGGGGGTTTGGAGGGGGCGCTTGCCTGTGGTGAAGCCCAGTCTGGGGCCGACGCACATGCTCTGGTCGGGGAGGACAGCGTGTCCCCTCCCCAGCAGCCCCACCCACACTCTCGGGCTCAGTGTCCAGCAACGACGAGCCGTGGCAGGACCACCGTGCCGTCCGCAGCAGCGGGCAGGCTCCACGAGGCCCCGCGGCAGACCCTTTCCTGGCCCTCTGGAGGGCCCGGGCTTCTGGAGAGGATTTGCAGCGTCTGCTGGGCTCCTGCGGGGCCCGCCCCGCCCCCCAAATCTCCCGCGTGGACTCCGGTTTGGACATGGCTGGCCCCGCTGGGAAAAGGGGCCGGGGACGGACCCTGTGGGCAAGAGGGTGCTATGGGCCCTCCCCCCAGGGCCAGGAGACCCTGTTCCCTCTTTGGTGGGGGGACTGTCTTCAGTACAGAGACCTGGAGCCCAGCAATTAGCCTGTGGCTCCACGGGCTCCCCCAGGGTCCAGAAGTTCCCACGGAGGAAGAGAAGAGTCACACAGAGGTCATTGACGGAGTCCCAGCAGAGGAGGGCGCTGTCCGCCTGCACTCCTTAGTCCTCTCCTGTCCCCTCCCTACAGTCCCCTGGGCCCCGCCGGGACCCTGTTCTCTCCTATGGGGACCCCACTGGTTCCTTTCTCCGGCATTGCTGTGAGGCAAACGCCGTAATGCAAGCAACAAGCGGGGTGTGCGGGGTGGGCTTCTGGTCCTTGGCCTTCCTGGGGGACAGCAGCACCCCCTTGCCCACCTGTGGGAAGTGGCTGAAGGGCGGGAGACTCTGGGCAGGCCGGGGTGAGCAGGCATCGGGTGGCCAGCAGGGGCTGTGGCCAGGGTGCCTGGGTGTTACCAGGGCAAGGCGGTGGGAGCGGACCTGGGGCAGACGCTGGCCTTGTAGACGAGAAAAAGGCGGCCTGGTGGCCGAAGGGAGCAGGAAGGTGGGAAGGGCTGTCTCCTGCCTCTGGAACGCCTGTGGAGGGGTGATGGGCTGGAGTCCCGGCAGGGCTGGGTGCTAGCTGGGGCCTTTTCGGGGAAGCGCGGGGCTCAGGGGGCCACTATGGGGGTTCACACGGGATCTGCGGGGCCAAATGCTGGCAGGCAGCAGCAGCAACTCCCCCAGGCCTGGCTCTATAAATAGCAGGTGGGCCTGGCGGGGGGGGGGGTCGGGCTTTTCTATAAACAGCCCTGTCCCTGCCGGCAGCCGGGCCTGGCCTGTCACACGGCCTCGCCTGAATTAGAACACGTCCCCCTGCAGCGACCTGTGCACCATGGGCCTGTCACCAGGGTCATGGCAGCCCAGGTCACTGAGGTTGGGGGGCTCCCTGTGGGAGTGGGGTGGGCTCAGCCACTGAGCCTCATGCTCGGTGGTCGCAGACACGGACCCCACGGTCACCACAGGCACAGGCGCTCATGCCCTTGAGGGCAAAGCAGTGCCGCTACTTCGGGCACCTCAGGGTTCCGTGAACGGCCACCGACTCGGGGCTGATTCGCACAGGAGCCCCACCCCCTGGGGCCGTCCATGCTGTGAGGCCCACCCACTCTGCCAGGCAAAGGCGCAGAGTCCTGACCCACGTTCCAACGTGGTGAACCCCGCAAACACGCTGCGTGGGAGAAGCCGGCCACGGAAGGCCATGTAGTGGCCTCTGTTTATAGGAAATGTCCACAGAAAACAAATCTATGGAGATGGAAGCAGACTTAGGGGCCGGGGGAGGCGGCACGGGGCACGCCTGCTAAGAGAATTCGGGGGGATGATGGAGTGTTCTAGAACTGAATCTCTGTGCTTGACGGCTGTGGAAACCCGCTGGAGTCCATGGGCGAGATTTCTGTACAGAGGTGCTGGGCTCCCCACGCCCCCACGCTGGGGTCTATCGGGCACCTGCTCCGGCCTGGGCCCGGGGGGGTTTTGGGGCAGTGGGCAGGCCAGCGCAGCCGCGGCGAGGGTCAGGGCCCGCTTGCTCGCCGCTCCTGAACACCACGCAGCACTTCCTGGGCCGGCTTTCTTCTTTATTGGTCTGAGCCTCTCCGTACGCCAGCCTCAGGAGCACAGACCTGGGGCAGGGGTGGGGCGGGGAGGCTGGCCGCCCCCAGGCCTGGGTCCTTGCCTCCTCTTAGCCTAGCAGGGGTGGAGCCCAGTCCCTCCAGAGGCTGCAGCAGCTATAGCCACAGCGACAACCGTTCTGGTGACATGGTGGCCAAGCCTGGTGGCAGCAAAGGCTGGGTGTACGGGGGCGGGGGCCGGCTCCACAGGGTCCCCCACCTGTTTGCTGGGCAGAGGGACCACGCCGGCCAGCCTGCCCCTGCCGCAGGCCCGGGGGTCCTCCACCCACCTATGCCCAGCTCAGCTACCGCAGAAGAGCAGATACGGAAACAATCCAACTCCGTTAAAAACCGCTCTGCCCCAGCCCAGGTAAGCAGGCTGAGAGGCGGAACTGGGAGCGGGGAGCAGGGCGCAGGGGCTGGGTCAGGAGGCGGTGGGCGGGGTGTGGGGGCTCCAGCTCTGTCCGGCTCCCGGGCTCTGTGGGGAGAGGTCTGTGAGGGCCCGTCTCCAGAAGCTTCTGAGCGCCCGGGGCTGGAGGGCAGGGCACGGCAGAGAGGCGCCCTGGGGACGCAGCCGAGGCTCCTCACCCCTGCGGGCCGTGCCATGGGGCATGCGGGTGTGGGCGTGGGCATCGGCATTCAGAAAGCAGACCACACGGGGGCTGGGGGCGTGCAGGCTGTCCAGGAGGGGGCCAGGAGGCCGGGCGCTGGGGCCTGCTGGGTCTCGGCCAGAGCACCCCAAGCAGCTCTGGGAGGCCCACCTCCCCGGAGGGTAAGGCACAGAGTTTTGGTTTCCCAGGGGCCCGGTTCCAGCCTGGCCCTGGAGGGGCCCAGCTCAGCAGTACCTCCGGGGGCCCACCGTGGTGGGGGCCGGCCGCAGCACTCTCACTTGGCTTTGGGCTTAAGGCTGAGGCCTGTGGGAAGCGAGAGGAACAGCATCTTTAGGACAGTGCCAAGCAAGGTGCCTGCCTCCGGGTCCCCAGGCTCCTGTGGTCCCACCGCCACAGCCCGGGCGGCTGCACTGCGTCTCCCTCGGTCCACGCTGACCCCGGCCCTTGTTTTCCGGCAGCAAGACCCTTCCGGGTGGAAGTCGCCGGGATGGCCCCCAGCCGGCGGGCACTGTCCACCCGCCCAGGCCCGATCCCTGGGCCTGCGCTCCCCACCCCCAGCCCCACCAGGCCCTGCTCTCCGCCCCCTGCCCCACCCCTGCCTTACCCCCACCAGGCCCTGTGCCCCACCAGGCCCTTCTCTCCCACCTGACTTCACCCCTCCCCGAGGGCCAGGCCACACTGTCCGCCCCCATCAGTCCCGCTGGCTGCCTCTCCCTGAGCTTCCGGCTTCCCGACCCCTGGCGCCGGACGCGTCAGACCTGTCCTTTCCCAGCGGCCACAGCTCCTTGGTTCCTGCCACCTGGACGCCCCCTACCTGGCCCGGCAGGCCCCCGGCCCCCTAGAGCCCTCTGGTCCAAGGGCCCCTGTTCTGTGCTTCCCTGCTGACGCCCTGCCCCTCCCACCCCAGGCCCCCGGGGTCCTGAGCAGATGGGAGTGAAAAAGATGAGGCACACAAACGAGAGGCAGAAAGGTCAAAAGTCCCTCAGAGCGGGGTTTCTGTCCCTGCGCCCCAGGGTGCCAGGACCCCACACAGCAGGGGCTCCCACATCACCGCCTCAACCAGGCAGTCGGCCTCCAGGCCCCGGCCCGTGGGAGAAGGGGTCCCGAGCCCCTCTGGACCTGCTCTGGGGTGGACTCAGGTCATGTGGGAATTCCTGCCCCAAACCCCTGAGCGCAGCCTCACTTAGGACACCCCGGGGGCCGGGTTGGGGGCCAGGCGGCAAGACGCCTTGAACCTTCCAACCCCTCAGTGAGCTGAGAGCAACGACAAATGCTATTAATTTTGCTAGTTTTGGAAAGTTCTTGCCGTTTCAGAGTGGAGGGCGCGTGGTGGTCGTTATGGTCTCACAAATCCCCCATCTGGTGGCCGTTTTTCCAAATAAAAGCTTGAGACGGAGAGGGTGAGATTCTCTCCTGCTCCCAGCCAAGGGCATGTTGGGGCCCGGGGAGGCAGTGGACTGTTGTGCCGGAGGACAGGGGGGCGGTCCTGCGGGGGCGCAGAGCTGTGCTGGGCACACCAGGCTTTCCCTGGACCGTGGCCACACATGGCTGCCAGAACCCCAAACCCAAAGATCCCACAGCCCCACTCGCTAGTGCTCGCTGGTGTTTCACCAGAGAGCCAGGCTTCGAAAGTAATCCCAGCAGCAAGCTCGGGGACTGAGGCTAAAGCCCGTACTAAGAGCGGGGAATAAACCGTCCGGGGGCTGCGCCTGGCTTCTCGCCTGCCCTTGCTTCCTCTGGGCACCACTACACCTCTCCTCCATGCCCTGGGCCCTCTGGGTCAGCACCGAGCTGGCTGCAGGCGGTCCCCTCCTCCCGAGGAAGTGGATCGGTTCGCCATCAGCACGGCCCAGAACGCAGCAGGGACCCCAGGCCTGTCTGTCTGCACCTGTGAGCCTCTTGGGCCACATCTGAGACAACCATGGTCCTGCCCATCCTCGGGGTCCCGGGAGGCCCAGTGCTGTGGACCCGGGATGTGCCTACAGACCCATCTGCGGTCTCCAGGACCTGGCTACAAGGGAGGGGAGGCATGTCCATCCCTTGGAGAGGGCCCATGGCCCGTCTCTTCCTGGCAGCCGGACCTTGGGACTGCTTCTGTCCCTCACTGCCTCCCTGGGGACATTTGTGGCCCGACTAGAGCTGGGGTGTGCCCCGTGGAAGGTCTCAGAGCAAAGGTTACCACCCTGGGAGATAGAAGTCAGGAAAGCCCCAGGTTAGCCGGACTGCTTGGGGCAGAGGCGACCCCCGCCTGCCTGTCCCGCTCGGAGGCCCCCACCCTCCTGAAGCCCCTCTACCCGGTGCACCTTCCGAGGTCGCGCCTGGCACACAGCGGACACCAGCTAAGCGAGGCACGGCTCCCACCCTTCCAGAGTGGGAAGAGAAGGCAGACGGCCAGGCGGGTCCCAGCACCAGCAGCACAGGAGGACAGGGCTTGCCGACAGGCCCAAGCGGGCCGCAGGGAGGCAGGTTAGCGTCCAGGAGGGGCTGGGCGCGGACCGGGCCTCCGCGGCCACCGTTAGTGCAGGACACCAGCACGAGTACCTACCTTACTGGATCACACAGAGTCTTTTTGTTTTATTATCGTCAGAGTCAGGGACAACCTCTGCTTTCAAATAAGAGAAACGCACTCAACGGCTTATTCCTGGCCTGCCCTGAACTCGGAGCTGGGGGGCTGCCGGACGCTCGGGCGGTGTGGACACGGAGCCAGACCCGTTGGGCCTGGGGCAGCCCCAGGCTACACCCGCCCCAGCTGCCGCTCCCTGCTGGGGACGGCATGAAGCAGGAGTTAGGGGGTTTGGGCTGTGGGGACAAGGGCCGCCCGCCCCCAACCAAAGTTGCTCCTCCCCCGCGCAGAACGGTGGCTGTCTCCTCTCCTGCAGGACGTGGGGTGTCCTGGGAATCACCCACTCTCGGGAGGAAGAGGAGGGAACGGCCAGCGGCAGCGAGAGGCGGAGGCCCTGCTGGGGCTGGACGAGCTCTGACCACACACCGGAGTCCCCACGCTCCGTGGGCCTTGCCTACCCGCGAGCCCTGCTTTGGGGGACAAGGCACGACGCGAAGGGAGCCCCAAGTTACCTTCCTGGTTCCTCGAGGGACGCTTCTTCCTCCGCTTGCCCATCCTCTTTGAGGCCTGTCCCCGGGTCCTGGGGAGAGTGCCGGACCCTGAAGAGTCCGTGACTGTGTCCTCAGAGAAGGACCTGTCCAAGGACGTGTCCAGTGCAGAATCTGGGGCCGTGTCCTCCTGGTCCCCCTCCCCATCCGCAGCCACGCCAGGACCTGTGGCAGGGAGGTCAGCCTCCTGCGTCCCCTCCACGGTGCTGTCGGCCTCAGCCCGGCGGACGCCTCGAGGGGCTGTGGGGTCTTCGGCATCTTGGCCTGACCCCGTGGCCCCAGGGGGTTTGTCACCAGACAGCCTGAGAGGTTTCAGGGCCTGTGCACTGCCCAGCACCACCGGCCAGGCGCCCTGACAAGGCTGGGGGTTCTGGGGGTCCTCGGTGGTCAGGACGTCGCTGGCGTCTATGTAGCAGGAAGAACGCCTCTCCAGGGACCCAGGCCCGTTCCCCTGTGGCGGGTCTGCAATGGGCTGCGGGCCAGGGGCAGTGGCGTCGGAGAGATCCCAGCTCTGGGGCTCAGAGGCTGGGCCACCGGTGCCTTCTGCAGGGACTCTGGTGGCCGCTGTGGACACAGGACACGGCAGCTGAGGGCAGGGCCCGACTCCCAGGCCATCCTGCGGGCGTGCCCAAGCAGAGGCCTCTGTCCATCTCAACATCTACCCGAATGCCACCAGCACTGCAGAGCCCACTGCCCCGAGAACCTGCCCTGGTGGCCCCGAAGTGTGGGTTCCCAGAGAGCAGGCCCGTGGTGTGGCTGGGCGGGGGACACTGGGCCAACTTCATGCCCGTCCCCAGAGCCCCCAACTCCGGGCAGCCGCGCTGAGTGGAGCGCCCCTCCCCCAGGCCCCGGCCCACCTCTCCCACCACCTCAGCAGCCCCGAGCCCCAAGACACGGGTCAAAGGCCCACTGCCTGAGGGGGCTGCAGGGAGCCCTCTGCCACCGGCAAGGGGACCAGAAGGCCGAGCGGACCCTCTAGCCCCACTTCATGGCTGTGCCATTTCTCTGGCAGCCAAGCAACCACGGGGGTTCTCCCATGAGGTCAGAGAGGGCTTCCTGGAGGAGGAGAGGTAGCAGGCAGCACGGAAAGCAGGAGGGAGACAGTGATGAAAGGTGGGAGAGGCTCTCACCAGGCGCCTTGTCCCTCGGTGGGTCCGTGGCAGCTGCCTTGCCGCCCCCCTCCGCGTCCCCCCGGCCCCGGGCCGTCTTCCGCAGCTGGAAGCCCTTCCTGATGTCCGCCAGCAGGGCGTCGATGACACACACTTCCTCCTGCTTCCCGACTCCCCTCCTGACTGAAAGGCCCCCAGACCCTGAGATAGGCTGCCTGCGGGTCCCTGGACCCCACCCACGTGACCCTGGGAAGATGACGAGGAGGGGTGGGCGGTGCCCCCAGAGCTTCGAGGCTAGGGGATGAGACCCGGCCCCTCGGAGGCCCCCCGCTCCCCCTGGGCACCCCCTGGGCCCCCCTCCCCCTGGGGCCCCCCAGCTCTCCCTGCCCCCCCACCCCCAGACAAGGCCCCCCCCCCGCTCCCCCTGGGCCCCCGGCCAGGGCCTGGCCTCACCCGGCTTCCCGTCCTCGCCCCGTGGCCTCCGGGCCTCCTCCTCCGCCAGCTGCCGCTTCCTCCTCTCGGCCTTCACGGCCTGCTCCTTCCAGTCCTTGTTGTCCTGCGTGGGTGGGCGGGGAGCCCGTGACCCCCAGCCCTCGAAGGACAGCACGAGCCCGGCACCCCGTGATTCCAGCAGCTCTGCCTGAGCCCGGGGAGGGGTTGCGGACCCGGCCCACCTTCAGGGCGCGCACGAAGAGGTCCCGGAAGGTCTTCATGGTGCTGAACGTGTCCTCCAGGGACAGCCGCTGCGCGTCCTCGCACAGGTACCGCGCCAGCTCTAGCTTCTTCTCCTCGATGGCCTGGAACACCTCATCCAGCGCCCGGGAGGCCTCAATGCTGGCCTGGGGACGGGAGGGCGCGGTCATGGCCCAGGGAGAGCCCCACCGAAGGTACCACCGGCCCTCAAAGGGTCACGGCCCCGGGGTAGCCCTGGGGGCAGGGCGGGGCCCGGCTGCGGGAGGGGGATGGCCGCTGCTGGTGTCCGGTGTCGTCTGAGCAGGACAGAGAGGTCTGGGCACTGCAGGCCCCAGGCTCAGAGGAAGCCTCTCCCTTGCAGGAACGACCTTGGGATCACGGACAGCATGTTGCCCTCCTACGGGGCCCCTCACCCTGGCCTGTCTTCCCCGACCACCCAGGAGACCCCCCAGCAGCTGCCTCCTGGCCCGGACCCTGGCCCAGCTTGCCTGGAGACGTCCGGCGTACTGCTCCTGCACCTCGGGGATGGAGGACGACACCTTCCGCTCCATCTCCAGAAGCTTCTTCAGGTTGGTGCTGGACTCCGAACGGATGAGCTCAAGGTTGATCCTGAAAACCCCAAAGCCAGGCGGGGTCAGGTGACAGCTGATGTCCAGTCTTGCAGGGTCAGCGGAGGGGCTAGTGGGGGCCTTCAGCCTGCACACCGGCAGGAATGGCAGGGACACTGGACGGCACACCCTCAGGGTAGTGGGTGACAGTGGACAGCACACCCGTGGGGACAGCGGAGGACACTGGGTGGCACACCCATGAGGATGGCAGGGACAGCGGACAGCACACCCACAGGGACTGCGGGGGACACTGGGCTGCCCTCAGGTTCTAGAAGCATATCAGAGCTCCAGGAAGGGCCAGGCGGTGCCGGGGGTGAAGTGCTGGGACAGGGACCCCAGCAGCTCAGCCCATCTTTGGCTCTCAGGCCTGAGAACCTCCCGTAGCAGCGTGTACCTGGAGTTGGAAGGTCTAGGCCACCCTCCCTGAGCTGCTCCTCTGGGCCGAGTGACCCTAGGAATGCAGCCCCACTAGCCTGGGCCTCAGTGTCCTCATCTGTACAACGGGCGTGGCACGGCCTTCCTCATGGGCTGTTATGAGGCTCAGCCTTGGAAAAAGGTGGCCTGAGCCTAACCCCTGGTGTGACCACGACCAGGTTGCTCCCTACCGCTCCTAGGTCTCGATTTCTTGCCGTAAGTCACCTAGGAACAGGCCACGAGGCCCAAAGTCCTATTCAGATGTGAAAATGACCGTTCTAGGCGGCAGTGGTTCCTGGGGACCCAGCCTGGCCCGGCCACCTCACTGGCCAGGACCAGAGGTGGGGTGCTGGTGGGTGCGCCGGTGCGGGCGAGCCCCGTGGGGGGGCAGGGGGCACCTACCCCGCTGCTTGGGAGGGCTGCTCCAGGTCCCGGGGCAGCTGCAGGAGGTCTGGGTGGCCCTTCTCTGCCTCCTGCAACAGGACAAGTCGGGTGAGTGTGGTGGTGGCCACACCCTGGCCCCGGGGGTGCCTGAGGGGGGAGTGGGGCCAGCCCGGGTCCACCTCCAGCACGTGGTGCAGCAGGGTCACGCGGCTCTGCTGGGACTTGGTCTCCGTGAGCTTCAGCAGCGTGCTGATCTTGAAGCCGTCGGCGTCCCCTGTGTGGCTGCCCTGCGAGGGTCCGGGTGCGGAGTAAGGGCCCCTGAAGCCCGGTGGGAGGGGGTGGGCATGGGGGGTAGGGGGGCGGGGCCCGCTTACATAGTTGAGGAAGTTTCCAATTTTCAGGATCAGCTGGCAAAAGACGGGCAGCCGATGGCTGGTGAGCAGGCCTGGGGGAGGGCGCCAGGGCTGAGGGAGGGGTAGGTGCTGCGAGGGGTCTGCAGCTGGGGTGTGGGGGTCTCCCCTCCCCTCCCCAGGGTGCGGTCCCCAGGGGTTCCAGCCCCCCCAGGAGCAGGCCCAGGGACTCTGCACTCCTGCACCCTCCCCACCCCGGGAGCAGATGACTCCTGGCCCCTATCCGGTAGGATGCTGCTGAGAGGAATCTTCCGAAAGGTTGGAGCTGTGGCCTCCCTGGTTCTCAGCTAACCATCCCTTGGGGCTTCAGGGATCGTGGCTGACATGGGAGTGGATGTCCACTACGTGCGTCCCTGCCCTGGGGCTGGGGTACATTCCTGCTTGACCCTCTTTTGGAAAAACTGCTGAGCATTCACAGGTGTCCCTGAGCACGCCCCTTGATGTGCGTGCCTGTCTCTGTGTATGTGAGCCCGCGCGTGCACGGGGGCCTGCGTCTGTGTGCGCAGATGTGCGTGTGCCTGTGCCTGTATGCGTCTGTGAACGCACACGCGAGTGCGTGTGTGTGGCATGTGCCTTAGGGCAGGGGGTGTGTCTATGGTGAGGTGGGGAAGGTCCGTGCCCCGGGACCACTCGCCGTGTGGATTCCGGGCCCCCCCGGCCCCAGGCTGTGCCCCCCACTCACTGCAGCAGGCGGCGAGCACCAGCTGGGCCTTGGGCTGCACCATGTCCAGCACGACGGCCGCGCCCTCACACAGCAGCATGCACTCCACCCGCAGCTGATAGCTGGGGACAGAGCGGGGAATCAGGGCCTGTCGCACGGGGGCCCACAGCCTGGCCCTGGTCAGTGTGCACATTTCCGGGCCGGGTTCCAGATGGGGACTCCGCAGGACTGGAGTAGGGCCTGGGAAGGGGCACTTGAGACAAACACCCACACGGGACCCGGAAGACAGCTGTCCCCCTGCAGGGCTCCCCACCTTCTCGGAGCAGGGGGGAGCGTGAAGGATACGTGCGGGCTCCCCATGGAGCCCCAAGGGAACGGTCTGCACAGCCGCACTCCCTCCTCTAAGTCTGGGCCCGGCTCCCCTGGCCCCATCCCTGCCAGTGGGCCCTGGGGTCCGAGGGCAGCCCATTCACCAGGGAATGCCCAGCAGGAGGAGGTAGAATTGGTCGGCGTTGGCCAGCTTGGCGCGGTCCTCCGTGAACGAGTGCAGGTTTTCCATCTGCAGGGAGAAAGCGCACACGTGGGACCCTGGCCCCCATCCCCTCCCAGGAAGCCCCCGCACCGCCCGGCACCTGCCCATGCCTGCCCGCCAGGGCCCACTCATGTCCAGCACAGCTGCGTGTGTCCGTGTGTCCGTGCGTCCCCTCCTCTTTCCCTGTGGGGAGCACCTGGGCAGGGCCGGCTAGGCTCTGCCCCACTCACCTCGTGCTTTTCGGGAAGGAGCTTGAGGAACTGCTTAAGAACCTCCACGTCGAATTTGGTGGTGTCCCCAGCCCGGATCATGGCGGTGACGTCCTCATTGGAGCTGCGGGAGAGAGGGCGTGGTCTCGGTGAGCAGAGGGCGCGCCGGCCCCTCCTCTGGGCTCCTGGGGGACCTCAGCGCATGACCTCTTTGCGGCTCAGGCCCGAGCTGCCGGGACACAGAGAAGGCAATCCACCTGCCTGGGGTCGCACAGTAACGTGGCTGGAGGCCGATTCCCGTGCTCCCTGCCTGTCAGGGCACCCCTGCTCCTTCTTCCTGGGGGCTGCTCAGGACCCAGGCAGGGGGCTCACGCATGCCCAGGGACCTCGCTGGCAGGAGCCGGCGCTCAGCAGCTGCAGGGAAGGACCCGGGGGCCGGGGGCACCGCCCGCTGCTGTCTGGGCCTCCGCTTCCCCAAGGAGCAGGCTGGGGCTCTCCAGGGCCCCCAGTTGGGGCCGTCTGGGGCACCGACTGGCCCCAGGGAGGGAGAGTCGCACTTCCCCGGAGCGACCCCCCACCCAAGGCACTGCACAGCCCGAGAGGGCAGGGTCTCGGCAGGACGAGCTGCTCACCATTTAAACTGCTTCAGAAAGATGTTGAGGTTCAGGCTCTTCTTGGAGTCCAGAAAGGTGATCTGGAAAACACCCCGCCCTGGTGTTGGTACCTGTGGCTGCACAGAGACCCGTGTACCCCCACAACTGGGCCAGGCCAGCCCTACCTCCTTGGGCTCCTTCCTGGCGGGGGCGGCCATGCGCTCCTTGGGCTTGGCCTCAGGGAAGCAGAAGAGCCGCTCGATGCTGGAGAAGTCGGGCTCCACGACCTCGGCGCCTAGGCTGCTCAGCGAGGCCCACATGGAGCTCTGCTCTGGGGGGCGGGGTCCCCGGTCAGGCTCACGCCGGCCCTGGGGGCCAGGGATGCCCTCCGGTCGCCATCACGCCGCGTGCACATGGACGGACACACGCATGCCCGTGTCCCGGCTGGCGGGGAACCGGCCGTCTCATAAGCCTGGGCCTTGACCTTCTCTGACCGAGCATCAGCACCCCGGGGCCCGGGCAGGGCAGGGGCTGTGACCGCAGACGGACATCTCGGCTTACCAGGGCAAGTGCGGGAGGAAGGGTCTTCTGGCCGGTCCCCGCCCCTGTCCCCACCCCAACCCCCCGCCCCGGACGACCGGGGAGGAGCGAGCCCAGGGCGGAGATTGACCAGTCCGGCCCGCAGGCGGGGGGACCCTTGGCCCAGACCCAGGCACATACACCACACGCGGCGGGGGGACGTGCGCAGGAGGGCGGGGTCCGCGGCCAGGGAGACGGGGGTCCTCACCTCGGGCCACGTTGGACGGCAGCTTCTGCCAGTTGAGCTTCTTCATGCGCAGAGAGGGAGCGAGGACTCGCCGGTGGCTGGGGACGGGGGCAGAGCCCTGGGCCGAGATCGTGTGCGCCACGATGGTCTCCTCCCCACCCACCGGAGAGGCGCCGGAGGGACCGGGCGGGGGAGGGGGTGTTGGAAGGCCCCCGTCCAGGCCAGGTAGTGGGGGTGGTGGGGGGCACCCCGGGACCGGGAGTGGAGGAGGTGGGGGAGGAGGGGGAGGTGGGGCCCCGCCAGAGACGGGCAGCGGGGGTGGGGGAGAGGGTGGGGGAGGGGGTGGGGAGGCCTGGGCCCCCAGGACTGGCAGTGGGGTCGGTGGGAGCGGTGGGGGTGGTGGGGGCGGGGGAGGGGGCCCTGCTGAGGAGGAGCCGGGGAGCGGGGGAGCGGGTGGGACTGGGGTGGGTTTCTGCAGCTGTGGGGCCACCGAGCCATTCGCCCTCTGCACGGTGAGGTGCAGACCGCTGAGCCCGGCCTCGGGCTGCTGCTCCTCCACATCCGCCTTCAGGGAGCCACTGTTTTGGGGCGCGCTGTCCTTCCGGCTCTGGCCTAGGTCGGCCTGGACACTCTTGTGGGCCTTGTTCAGGGAACTCGGGCGTGGCCGCCCCTTGACGGACAGGAGGCGCTCTACCATCTCCTCCAGGGTGCACTCCTGGACTGTGTGGGGGTGTCCAGGGTCAGGGCAGAATGCCCGAGCAGGTGGGGGGGCGAGGGGCCGAGGAGGGACGCCCTCCCACATGGTCTAACGCCCCACTGTCCGCTGCGCTGGGGTCAGGGACACACCGCCCCACCTGCTCACCGTCACTGGCCAGGAGCACGGCCCGGTTCACCAGGTTCTCCAGGGCCTCCCAGAGCAGCTGGCTGGAGGGCAGGGTGGGCTCCAGGTACAGGAGACCCTGCAGCACGGACAGCAGCCGGGCCGATGCAGGGGAGCAGCTCACCTGGACGGGGAGGAAAAGGACAGGTTGGTAGCCGCGCCCTTCCCGGGGCCGACAACGGCGTCAGACCACCGGGGACGTCCGCCCCATCGCTGCTCTGTGCCTCGCAAGGGCCCTGCTGATGGGCCAGAGCCCGGCTTCCCAGACCGGTGCCCAGGTGACATTGGGGGTTAGACACCGCTCCATGCTAGGGGCGGCCCTGCGTGTGGTGGGAGGTGGCCCGGCATCTCCGGTCTCCATCCACCCAAAGCCAGTGGGACCCGTTGCCCCACTGAGACCCCCCACATGCGTCCAGATGTCCTGGATGTCTCCTGGCAACACTCGTCCCCTGGCCGAGAGCCCTGAGTTCAGTGAAGGACAGGCGCTCCCACTGGGGAGGGCCTGAACTGGACCAGAACCCAGCCTCCCGCCTCCTGCTGGTCTAGACAACCCTGGGGCCATTTGAGGGCATCCGCTGGCTGGAGGTTTGGACAGCTCAGCTACCTCTGATCTTTGGGACAATGTCCTAGAGGGTCCTGTGGCCTTGGCTCTGGGCCTGTGCCAGCGAAGACTTGCCCCAGGCCGCCTGCGCTGGCTCTGGGCTCCTCCTGTCTCCAGCGCCCCCAGCCCCTCGCTGCTCCCTGCTGGGGCACCAGGTCTGGCCCTACGGCTCTGGTCAGGGTGGGGTCTCCCGGGGCAGGGAAGGCAGCCACAGCACAGCCCTGGACCCCCGTCTCTGGAGCCAGTTCCCCGCAAGCTTGCTCCCTGGCTCACCTTGTGGAAGAGAGACTCGAAGACCTCCTGATGGCTAGTCATGTTGACGCCCCCGCAGACGCGCAGGAGCTCCTCCTCGTCCTCGGCCTTGGCCTCCTCGAAGGCCTCCAGCTGGATCAGCAGGTCGGCGTCCTCCAGGTCTCTGGGGCGAGAGGGGCCGCATGGGCTGAGGCTGCTGCCCCACCCGCCTCCCTCCCAACCCGGGACAGACACACAGACAGCCCTGAGCGGGGTGTGCTGGGCACGTGGGCCCCATAGCTGGGGCAGTGGTCCTGACAGGGGCCCGGGAGGGGTGTTCTCAGCTGCATGGGTTCCCAGAACTCAAGTAAGTTTGAGTTTCAGGAAAACGGCAAGTGCTGTTTAGCCTAAGTATGCCGTACGCGCTACCGGGGACGTGCTCACACCAACGGGACGGTCGCTGTTTTATCTGGCACCCGCCAAGCTGCTGGGTGGCCCTGCTGGGCGGCCCGTCAGGCAGCGTGACGGATGACAACGGCGAGGTCTCCGGGACCTGGGTTTAGCGGGGCGGGCCCGCGGGGGCTACGCCTGAAGTTCCCTCTGCCCGTCGGGAGGTGCTGCTCCGGGCCCAAGGGGAGGGTGAGCCGGGTTTTGGAGAACAGTGATGGGGACTCACCGTAGCCGCGTCAGAACGTCCAGCAGCTGCAACCCTGGGAAGGGACACTGGGGTCAGCGGGCTTCGGAGGCTGCTCGGGTCAGCCCCGTCCGAGGTCGCTTGCATCTTCTGATACCTTCCCCTCTGCTCTCTCCCTGGGCTCCTTCCCACCACCCAGAACGTCCAGCCCATGGGGCGGGAGGGGGACCTGCCATTCCTGTGAGTGCCAGGAACACTCTGGAGGGCACACTAAATGGCACGGCCACCACTGGCAGGACCGGAGCTGGGGGGTCAGCCTTACACTGAGAGCCATGCAGGACTCATGTCCGGGGCCCCAGGGCCCCGAGTCCACCACAGGGAGCTGCTGGGGGCCGCTTCCCAGAGCCTTCCTCCGGGGTCCCGCAGGGGGCACTGGGGCGGGCTGTGGGTGGTTACCCGTGAACTCCCCGCGCAGCTGGGTGCGGGTGCGGAGGTCCTCGGGGCCCAGGATGATGGCGTTGACCACGCTGAGCAGGGTGACGACGTAGGGCACATTGTCAGTGTCGGAGAGCTCGTTCATGATGACGCTGAAGCGGTACTGTTGGCTTCGCACCGTCTGCAGGGCGGGTGGGGTCAGCACGTGCCCCGGGCGGGGTCAGCACACGCCTGGCCCGCACCCAGGTGCCCCAGGGCTCACCTTGTAGTGGTCCAGGGCGTCCAGGGTCAGCCCGTGGCCCTCAGGGGAGTAGATGCACAGGGCAGCCAGCAGCTCAAATACCTGCTTCTTGACCATCACGTTGGATGTATCCAGAGCTGCGGAGGGTCAGGGAGTCTCAGCGGGGCCCCCCCATCAATACCAGGCCTGGGCTCCTCCTGCTCCCCGCTGTCCTGAACCCACACTCCAGCTGGACAGGCAGAGCCCGCAGGTGGACACCAGGGGGCACTCTGCACCAGCCCACGGGCCACATCAGGGGCTGGCCTCCCCCTCCCCGGGCGCTGATCTCTCCAGGAAAGGAGAGGCAGACCATGCAGGGTCAGTCTGCTTGAGCTGGGCCTTAGCTCTGAAAGTGGTCCCTGCTGGCTCTGGGCCCAAGGCTCACACTGGCACAGCTTCCCGGGCCAAGCCCATGACTTTGCCCAGCAGCTTAGGGTACCTCCTTGTCTTCATGAGCCCCTGCCTCCCACCTCATCCCCTGGGCTGGGAAAGCTCTGGGGGTGTCCCTCAGCTGGCCTGCTGAGAGACCACAAAGGACTCCACACAGGCATGCGCCCACTCCCAGGGGCCGACCCACCAGCACTCCCCCACCCCTCCCTAGAGCCCCAAGCATCGGGGCACAGGGTTGCTGCCACAGAGCAGGACAGCCCAGCAGGCCAGGAACACAGTGGGACCCCTGCTCACTAAGGACCACCTGAGGTCATTCCCAAAGGTTGGAGACTAACACTAGGTGCAGCCTGGGGAGCCTTCCTGGAGGAGGCGATGGAGAGTGAGAACTTAAGGAGTCAGCAGGTGCACAAGGCACAGAGCAGCCTGAGCAGGAGGTGGGAGCGGGGCAGAGTGGGCAGGGGCGGGGTGTGTGGGGGCGTGGAGGATGCCTCCAGCTGCAAGTGCTGGCCAGAACTGAGCGGCGGTGACCTGTGAGGCTCCGAGGGGCTTGCGGCCAGGTACAGTGTAAGCGGGGGCGCGCCGCTGGACGTGTGTTTTTGGCCCAGATGAGTCCGGCTGCCAGGGCACGGACCAGGGTGGCAGGTGTGGGGGTGGGGGGTTCTGTAGGCCGGAGGCGGGGAAGGGGGCAGGGCGTGAACAGGCAGAGGGCTGGGCGGGAAGACCAGGCAAAGCCACGGAACAGAGGGGGCAACTAGGTGCTGCTGGCGGACCACGGCTCCAAGCTGACCTGGACGTCTCAGACCTGGGGCGAACGGGCACCTGGTTCCTCCTCAGGAATCCCTCCCGCTGCCCTCCGTGGCGCAGGGCCCCAGCCTGAGCTCGGGAGGCCGTCTGGGCCCCCGGCCGCGGCCGCGGCTCACCCAGGGACAGCTGGCGCACGTAGGCCTGGTTGCTGAGGATGTACTCGATGCCCTGCTGCGAGTTCATGACGGCTCGCACACAGCTGACGCACGTGAGCTGCAGCAGGGCGTCCGAGATGCGGGCCACCCCACGGCCGGACAGGCGCGCCAGGGCCTCGAGCAGCAGGTCCAGGCCGCTCTGCTCCAGGAACTGCACCATCCAGCCACCGTCGCTGCTCTCCAGGCGCTTGCGCAGGCCTGAGTAGTTGACCACGGACGGCATCTGCAGCAGCCGGGTGCACAGCTCGGGGTCCGCGCTCTCCAGGTTGGCCTCCGTGGGGTCCGAGTCCTGGGGCCCCAGCTTCTCTTTGAGCGCCGCCCACTTGCGCTGCGCACCCTCCTTCACCGACATCTTGCCGAACTGTGGGGCCAGAGGGAGAATTGCCGTGAGCCCCCAGCCCACGACGGGAGGCGGGGTCTCCCCCTGTGGTGTCTCCCTCCACCTGCCAAACAGGCCTGGGAGGGGGGAAGCTGTGCCCTTGCCCCGTCAGGGCCGCCACCGTCCACGGGCTTCTCACGCGCCCCCGACGGACGCCTCCCCGTCCGCCCGAGGACCTCGAGGTGGCCACACCGGTAGGAACACCACTGACTCAGTGGTGACAATGCACCAGAAGTGGCGTCTCTGGGGCTCCCTTATCTTGTCCCAGAGCACTTCCCCTGCCCCGGGGACAGACTCAGATAGGGAGAACTGGGAGGGGCTGTTCCAGACCCTGGGCACTTGGGGGCTGCCCACAGCCTCAGGCGTGTGGCTGGGGAAGGGGCTGCCTCGAGGGTCATGTCTGGAGCCCACCCCCCATCACAAGCATGGCCAGGGCCCCATGGGGCCCTGCAAGGCCCTGGCCTCCGAGGCCCTCAGGTGGTCAGGCTGTATGGGCAGAGGACCGGATGTCCCCCTAAACCCTTGGCATGTGGACTTTACTGAATGCAGTCTCAACAAGGGCGACACCCCCTCCAAGAATGCCCCCAACACCAGCCTTTCCCCAAAGGAGGCCATACCCGCTGTGCCTCTGTGCCTTTACCACATCCACCAAGCCACGCTCCTGGGGGCCCTTGGCGGTGACTCTGTCCTTGGCCAGAGCCCCTGGGGACTGGCCTCAAAGGTCAGTGGCAGGCCAGGCTCTCCTGCAACCATGTATGGCTTGGGTCTTGCATTTAGTGCGTGAGAAGGACAGCACGGAGCTGCTGAGAGGGGCCCGAGAAGCAGAGCATGGGAGGACCGCCGTGCCTCAGGCCCAGGGCCTGCGCTCGCCACTGCCCACCCCAGCCCCCGAAGTTACAGGAGAAGCAAGGGTGGCACTGGAGAAGCCAGGTCACGTGCCCATACCCCAGAGCTGGAAAAGGCAGAACCGAGTGAGCCTGGAGCCCAGGCCAAGGGTGGAGAGAGGCTGGCCGTCCAGCCCGGCCTCCCTCTCAGGGCTGCCGGGCCTAGAACCTTAGGGGGGGGGGGGGACTCCAGGGGCCATCGGAGGCCCTACAGGAGCTGGAGGCTGAGAGGGGACAGGAGCCCAGAAGTCTGCCCCTGGCCTGGCTCCCGGCGAGCATTCCCGAGGCCCCGCCCCCTCTGCCTCAGTGAGCACCTTGCGCGTCCTCTGTGCTCCCCGAGCCCCTGTCCCGCAAGGGATGGCCTGGCCTTCCTGCAGCCTCTCCTCCACTTGCAGCCCCTCACCCAGGCCCTGGCTGGCTGCCGCGCAGGCCCGTGGGGTGCCCCAGGGAGGCGGCCTGGCTGAGGGAAAGAGAGGCTCCGGCCTGCTGGGGCATGGGCTCTGGGCCCACCGGGCCACTCACCCTGCATGAGACGCGCTGTCCTCACCCAAACCTCCGGAAGCAGCCCACTGGGAGCATCCTGGGAGGCCGCGGGTGTGGGCGACCCTGTGGGGAGGGTGCGGCGTGGCGTGTGGTTAGCCCTTGGGACTGCCCCGTATCCCACGGTCCACTCACCCAGATGCGCAGGACCTTCCGGCTGCCTCCGCCCACCCACTCCAAGCCCTGCTTTGGGCTGCCCCTCTCGCTCTGCTGGCTTCTCATCCCTGTGAACCGCTGAGCAGCCCTGCTGCTGGCTGCGGCTCTGGTCCCTCCCGGGCCGCTCCCGGCACCATGAAGAGCACAGCAGAGCAGCCTTGGCACACACTGCCGCCCACCGTGGGTGCTGCAGCTTAAAAGAGGCAGCCAGGAATGACCCTCCCTTCCCCGCCCCCACACCCGCCCCACTGGCCCCAGTCCCTGTTTCCTTGGCACAGCGGAGAGGCTAGAGCACGAACCCTCCCAGGCCAGGACTCCAGCCTCCTGAGTGTCTTCTCCAGCCAAGAGCCCCAGGGGTCCCTAGATGCAGGAGACAATCTCTCAGAGACAGCCCCACCTGACGCTGCTAGGCCTCCCTGTGCACCCGCTCACTGCCCCAGGAGACCGACCAGCGGCCCCTTGCAGGGGATGATCAGCCTCGACTACCGGCCTGCCCACGGAGGATGCTAGTTGTGTGGCCTGCGGCTGAGTTTCACAAGCTGGTCCAGCCCCTCCATGCGTGCGTCCTACACGTGCCTAGACCAGTGCGTGCGCGGCACACACGAGGGCCTCGCATGCAGGCACGTGATCTCACACGGCAGCAGAGGACGGACAGACGCGCACGCAGCGTCCACACGGAGAGAACACCGGATGGCCACAGTAAGTGACCGCGCAGACGCGTGATCCAACTGGAAAGCGATCCCACCCTCCGGATGCAAGCCGCGGAAACCCGGTCCCCGCCAGGAGCCGTTCAGGAGGGACGGCCTCCGCCTGGCCCCGTCCGGGGCTGGTGAACGTTGCTGCCCGGAGCCCCAGTGGAAGCGGGCACTTCCCACTGTCAGGAGAACAGCGCGGGGAACCACCCTTCCTGGCAGGCCCTGGACCTGCGTGGGAGGCAGAGGCCAGGCCGCTGGGCTTGCTGGCTGTGCGCCGGGGGACAGGCCCCTGCCCCTCTGCTGCGGGTCTGCACGGGGCCAGGTGCGGCAGGGCTCCCAGTGGGCAAACGGGACCCAGTGGGCACCGTGGGAGCACTCGGGAGCCCTCCGACACCGCCCACGGGCGGCCTGGCCCCGCCTGCCGTCCTGCCCAGTCCTCGGCCACCAGCCAGGTCCTGCGCCCAGACAGGGCGGGGTCAGATGCTCAGGAATGTGATCGGGGCTCCCCACCCCATGTGGGGGCGGGGCTGGCCTGCCGGGGGCGGAACCATAGGCTCAGGAATGTGGTCTCGGCCCCTCCCACCCCACAGAGGGTCTCAGACGGAGCAGGAATTCGCTTTTACGGAGCCTTTTCTGCCGCCCGCACCACTGGCTGAAGAGCATGACGGTCTCCGGGGTCCAGGCTGCACCCAGTCGGTTGGGTGGCTGCAAAATGAGGGGCGCTCCAGCAACCCCCAAGTGTCCTGCCAGAGGTCCGTCCATCCCCTGCACCCGGTGGGCAGGGGTCTTTGTAGAGGAAGATACTGGGGCTCTGACATGAGTGGCATGTTCCCCAATCTTCTTCAGCGCTCAGCTTTTTCAACCAATAAAGTGGGGTTCCCGCTGGGGCAGGATCACGCCTTCCCCCTCAGTGTTCTCCTGGGTCAGCTGAGCCGGGTGGGCTGCTCACCTGAGCTCACCCAGCCCACGCAGGACCTGGAGGGGGTACAGACACCCACCTGCCTTTCTGCCCACGCCCGGCCAGCCCCGAACAGCAGTACCAGCTCCTCCAACCGGGCACCCACATGCCCGGGCAGCGGTGCTGACTCACAAGAAGCCACCGCCCCTGGCAGGCGTCTGTCAAGCAGTGTGTTCCTGGGGAGGGGACAGGGGACAGGGTCAAAGCTGCCCCCCCTCACCCTCAGAGTCCAGTGGCTGCCACGCAGATGGAGAAACTTAACCAGAGAGAGAGGGCCTCCTGAGGTGGGCACCGAGCACGAGGCTAGGTCCTGGGCATGGCTGCTGGGGGGCCACCGCATGGACCCCCACAGGTTTGGACAGCGTGGCGGGGTAGGGAGCCCAGACTAAGTGCCAGAGCTCGGCACCTTGGAGGAGCGGGTTTGGCCTTCTGTTCCTAGATCGCTGTGAGGGCTGGGGGACCCGGGGGGGGCAGTGAGGGTGAGGGGGGCAGCAGCTAGGGACCGGGCACTCGGGAGAGGGCTGGCTGCTGTGGGGAGGCAGCTTCAGGACAGCCCTGCCAGCATCAGCACAGGGGCTGGGGTGCTTCTGGGCCCGGAGCCAGTGAGGGCGCGGGGGCGGGGTGCAGAGAGGGAGCTTGTCTTCCTTGGGGAAGGCGAGCACAACGGCAGGAGCGGGGCTCCGGAACTGGGAGGCAGGGGCTGCCATGCTGTATTTTTAGCTCCAAATTTTTCCACTGCCTGGCAACTCTTATATTGCGTTTCCTGCAGCAAATTCCCTAGAGCTCGGGGGCAGCCGGGGCCGGCGGCGGGCTTGGGGGAAGCCCCTGGAGCGGGTTCCTCCCCGGATTCCCCCCCCATCACCTTGGTTCCCTTTGAGCCTCTAGGGCACGCAGCCCCTTCCCCACCAGGATGTGAGCCCTCAGAGGACTTGCGTGGGTCACCCACCACGGGGTCACCCCAGGCCGGGGGCCCGGGCACAGCGGGCCTTGGGGAAGGAGGAGCAGCTGAGCGCCAACCCACCGCCCACCCATCCACAGGTGCAGAGTGCAGAGGGCCCTGGCCACGTGTTGGTGTCCTCACCAGCCCCTCGCCCGTCTCACGGGCCGGGACCGGCAGCCAGCAGTCCTAGGACGGAGCATGGGGCCTGTGGCTCCCAAGCCCTCACCTGACCGCCTCGCCCCCGTGTGTGAGGAGGCCTGTCGGGCCACTGTCCACCCAGCAACAAGACAAGAGGGGCTGCTGGGGGGGCGGATGGGCACCAAGACCTTCACGGCGCTGCTGAATTAAAAACGGAGACGGGAAGTAGAACATCAAGTCGTGCTGTGCAGGATTTCTGCCGTCCAGCATGTCCCACCAGACACACGCCTGAAAGCTAACACAAGTTGCATCTGGGGTGACTGTGGTCATTTTCATAATTAGAAAGAGGAAGAGCACAGAGAGAGAAAAGACCTACAGTCTCTGAAGGGCAGTGGGCTCAGCGCAGGTCACCAGGGAGGCAGGGCTGAACTCTGCTGGTCTCCTCTGCGAGGCTACAGCTACGCAGGGTGGAGGGGGACCGAGGGTGCAGGGCTGGGCGGGCTGGCGCGGAGAGCCCGGCGACCCTGCTGGTCAGGGAGGCCAGGCCTGGACGTGGGCCGCTGGGGGCGGGCGGGACGGCCAGCGGACACGCGGTGCCCAGGGCGGGCCTGTTTGCGTTCTCCCTGGGTCCTGGCCTCCGGGGCTAGGACTGGAAGTGGCTGGCAGCACAGAAAGCTGCAGAGAGGGCTGCCCTGGGGTTGAGGATGGATTTGGGCAAACAGGAAACGCCTGCTAGAAAGTAGCGGGGGTGGGGGGCCCTGGGCCTGCCGTTGCCCGGCCCCTGGGAGGAGGGTGCTGGCGTCTGCATTTCTGAGAAAGGGCTGGGGGTGGTCTGGGAGTCCCGCCTCCCCCAGGGATGGCTCGGGTGCAGGGGAGGACAGGAAGGGCGGAGGCACCCGTGCTAGGAAGCCCAGCTTTCGCTTCCACCTGTGCTGAGGGCTCGCGGGGACAGGGTGGGCCCCGGCCTTCTGCTGTCCCCGAGCCTCCATCTCCCTGGCTGCACGAAGAGCAGGGCCAGGGGGCTCCCTGGAGGGCCTGCCCACCTCTGACATGCTCAGGGCTCGGGTCTAGAGTCTGGTGCCCCAAGGCGGCCACTGGAGAGCGGCACGGTGTGGCCAAGGACCACAGAGGCCACTGTTGCCACCTTCTGTGGCTGAGCCAGTTCTGTCAGTGACTCCTTGAGGGCAGTGATGGGTACAGACTTGTGGCTGGGTGTGAGGGAGCGCAAGGAGCTGGCTGGCCTCAGGTGGCAGGGCGGCACTTGAATCTGGGGCCTCTCTATGGCAGGCCCAGCCCCCGACCACACCTTCCACCTGCAGGGCCTCCCGGGGCCCCACGAGGACCTCAGGCTGGCCACCAGGATCCCTCCTTTCTGGCTTCTGCCCCCAAGTTCAGAGGCAGCTCAGAGACGCCTCCTCCAGGCGGTCCCCGTCCCTCCCTGTGTCCCTGCTGCCCTCAGGAAAGGCCTCACCCAGTCTGGGAGGACCCTCGGTGCCTCAGGCTTTGGGCCCTGACGTGTGTGCTCACAGGCCTCAGGCTGTAGAGGAGGGGCTGAAGACTGGCAGTCCCAGCCCAGGCCGCCCGGGCCGGGCCGCCCAGGAGCAGGGAAAACAAAGCCCCGGATTGAGGGTGGGGGAGGGGCCGCTGGCACTGCCAGGGCCCTGGCTAGGGCCCCGGGGGCAGAGGATGGCTCAGCTTCTGGGTGAAATCAGGCTCTGCTGCGGCCTGGCTGTGTTCTGGAACAACCACAGGATTTGCCATGGCCCTGGGTCCAGTCCTCAAACGGGGCCGAGCACATCAGTGCCAGCCCTGGAGCCTGCCGGTAGACCCACGGGACGCCCTCTCTAAACCAGGCTCTGGAAGTGCCCAAGTGCCCACCCTTCCACGGCACCCACCGCCACCGCCTCCTCCTCAGCCAGGCTGCCAGGGGCCAACATGGAGCTGGGACGCAGCCCCACTCGGTCCCTGGGTCGCCCCGGCTCGGCAGGTGAGCAAGACGCTGGGCGGCCAGCACCAGATGCCGCGAGGCATTCCTTGCCAGCTGCCGAGGGCCCGGCCCGTGGAGGACTCGGTTTTCCCATCATCAAGTGGCCAGGATGTTCTCCGGGGATGCTGGGCTGGCAGAGCCTCGCCCCCCTGCCGGCCACTGGGCCTGCCTGGCCTGCACGGTCCCTCCTGGGCTGTGCCCTACCTCCACAGCAGCCCTGAAGCCCCAAGCAGGGCCGTGTGTGCCTCCAGAAGAGCAGGCTCCCCTCTGGGCCTGTGGTGCTCCTATTCTCCGACTCTCATGTCTCCGTATGTGGGGAGGTGGGGACAGGGGAGGGGGACAGGGAGTGCCCAGTCCCATCTCTGGGCGGCCAAAGAGCAGACGTCGGCCTCCTGCCCTTGCATGTCCAGCTGGGGAGCAGAAATGGGGACCCGTGCATGGGGACACGGACGGCGGGGCAAGCAGGCTGCACACTGAGGCCACACCCGGAGCCCGAGAGGGCCCGGGCGCAGGCACAGACGGGGAGACTGAGGCCCTCTGACACAGCTGGCCAGGGCCCACGCTGGCACCCACGCTCATGTCCGTACGCACTCAGCAAGGCCAAGACTGAGCTCAGGAACAGAGAAACCCCCGCCCCACGGGCTGTGTGTGTGAGAGAGAGTGTGCGGTGCGTGTAGGCCCACGCTGGCTGGGCACCACGGGCGCTGGGCGCGGGGCAGGGAAGCCGTCACCCAGGCCCCTGCGTGTGTTTCTGGAGCTGGCCTGCTCCCTGACCCCCTGCGCCCTGGGTTAGCCTCGAGGCGAGGCTTGGAGGTTAGGCCTCGGCGGCCCCATCTGCTAAATGGGAGGCACCATCCGCCTCCACCCCCCAAAGTGTGTCTCCCGACTGGTCTCCCAGCCATGGAAGGCTGCACCTGATGACCCTCGGTGGCCGTGGCCATGCGCGCCTGCTCGGTGGGCCTCGGCCTTCGGGGGGGGGGGGGATTGGCCTACGCCATCCAACTTCCAGCTCCTTCTCCCCCGCCTGGGCCCAGCTTGCAGGGAGGGGGTTCTCGTGAGGGAGCTGCGGCCCCCGGGTCGGAGGGGGCACTGACCGGGGAAAACCGCAGGGATGAGGTGGGGCTGGGTGGGAAGGTAGCCCTGGGGGGCGGGGGGCAGGCGGAAGACAGCATTCTGTCCTCGGGAGCCCCGGGGGAGGGGCCTCTGTGTGGTCTAGCCATCCGGGCATCTGTGACCAGGCCCCCATGGCCGGAAGGGCCCACTGGCTCCCGGGGTCCGGCTCCGCAGGCCTGCGGCTGCTGCCCGTCCCTCTGAGCTGCTCTGGAGCCCTACAGGGGGGCGCCCCAGAGCCTGCCCCTCCCCTGTAGGGAGCCACAGGGCTGCTGCTTGGCCGGGACAAAGCTCTCCTAGTCCCAGAGTGGTGGTGCGGGGACCCGAGGGTCTAGCCTTGGCCTCCATGTGCCCCCATGGCCCAGCCCGTTCTCATGTTGACCCCGGGGCAGCACGCCCTCTATGCTGCACTCTGGACCATTGGAGCAGTGAGGTGAGCATAGATGCTGATGCACACAGTAGGGGCTTTATAAATGTGTCCCGCCGCAATGGCAGGACTCTACAACCCAGCAGCCTCAGGCCTCGGTTTCCTGTCCTGTGAAACGGACGATCATCCCAGGACCCGTGCCTCACTGGGTAGATGCGAGGGTCGGAGGCCGTGGGGTGGGAACGTGGCTGGCTGGCTCACTCCTTCCTTCTGTCATTCGCTCGTTTTCCGCCCAGACCCTGCTCAGGACCCGAGGGCATGCGGCCGTGCGCAGGCTGGCCCCTGCTGCAGTGCACCCGGCAGAGGGGGCCCCCGGAAGACCCCCACCCAGTCAGTCCCTTCCTTAATCACACCTTGGGAAGGTGCAGGCCCACCCTTGCCCCTCTCTCCCTGCCTGGCAGGGGAGGAGGCTGGCGGTCACCGAGTAAGAGCTTCCCTTTATCTCAGAGTGCTCTCTCCACCCGGCAGATGGGGCAGCCGTGCAACCAGTCCCCACTCCTGCTCAGGACCAGCTGGAGCGCGAAAGACCCTCCTCACCAGGGGCTGGCTGGCAGGCGCCACAGGGTCAGATCCTGCTGTCACCCCGAGTGATGGGGAGCTCACCCCCTCACACGCACTCCTTCCTAATGGATTGAAACCAGCCTCCTTGTCTTGGACGTCCAGGGTCTCCCAGGCATGGCACTGTCTGGGAACAGCCCTGAAGAGACTGGCTCCTGCCTGGGCTCAGCCTCAACCTCCCATAGACCCGCTTCTGTCCGCTGTCTTGAAATGGAGGTGCACATGCCTTTCCCAATCCACTGTGTCCACTGGGCCTCGAACCATGCAACTATGAGACACCAACTGTGTACAAGACCAGTGCGGGAAGGAGCCGGGCAGCTGATTTAGTCCACAGCCCTCAGACTATGGGGGGACTCTGCCTTCTGGTTCCTCCTCGGGGTGCCCTGGAGATCACCCCCTGCCCTGGTCTGGAGCCAGGGCGACGGCATCGTGCCCTGCACCGGCCAGCCGCTGCCTTCCGTCCCTCCCCAGCCCTGGGGCACCTGCTACCTTCTCCAGCCTGGAAAGCCACCGCACTCTGATGAGGCGAACAAAGTGTCTGTGAGGTCAGGAGCTCCCGGGTCCCGGCACGTGAGGCGTGGAGAGGAGCTCCGACAGCCGTCAGCTCCTCCACGAAGTGGGGGCCTCACCTGAGAGCTACACTCTGCTGGAAACCAGGGCAACCCTGACAGACAGGCTGCCTGGTGGGTCCCAGGAGGGCAGCCCCACCTGATCACTGCGGTCCTCTCCCCAGAAGGGCCCCTCCCTGTGACGAGCTGTCCACCAGCCCCGAGCTCCTCCTCGGGGGAGACAGAAGGTGGGCCCCGGGCAGGGTTCAGCTGGGGACTACTGCCCAACTTGGCTTTTTAAGTCACGAGTGGATGCTGCCCTGGTGAGGGAGTGGGGGTGGGGAGTGAAAGGCCCGGGCCCCAGATCCTTGACACCCCCTCCCCGAAGGCTCCCGGTCCTGGACGGCGCTGTGAAGGGGTCTGGGGTCTCTTCCTCCCCACCGAGAGTGACAAGGAGGAAGTCCACACCTGAACCAGTGTCCCCACCCTTCAGGGTGCGGATGGGGACACTGAGGCCTAGAGCAGGCGAGTGTCCTGCCCAGGTCCGACTGCGGAGGGAGCAGGAGGTGGGGCTGGTGGGAAGGGGAGTTCCCAACCCCAGCTCCCCCTGAGGCTATGCATGACTCAGGCAGGGTCACAGCCATGCCTGCCCACAGGACTGCCTAGGCCAGGGCAGGAGCTGCTGTGGTCACAGCAGGAGTCTGGCCACCCTGCAGGGGGGTTTGGGGGGTGGAGGAGGTAGGGGGGGGGAGGGGGTGGGGGCAGCCCCTAGGTTACCAAAACTCAGGAGGCCAGGCACTCAGACCCACCTGCCCCCGCCCCAGGAGCAGCTGGAGGCTGATGGGGGCACGGCTGGTAACCCCAGTTCCTTCCTGAGGTCGGGCTCATTCCTCACTTCCCTCCTTGGGAAGGGGGTTCAGGGGTGGGGTTGGAGGAGCACAGAGCCAGCCTCCCACGTCCCGGTTTGCCAGGAGGAACCCGGAGCAGACGGGGGCTCGTGCCCCAAGGCTGCCTGTGGCGGTGCCAGGGCCCCGGGTGCGCCCACCTGCGCCCAGGCAGCTACAGGCAGCAGCGCCGGCGGGACCCGAGGCCCACGCGCAGCTCGCCGGGCTCCCCCGGCTGCCGACCCGAAGTTGAAGTTTTTTTCCCAACTGTGGCTGATTCATGGTCAGGACGTGGCCGCCGCGGGGACGGGAAATTCTGGCGGCAGCGGGCGGGGCGTTGGCGGGCTGACCCTGGGCCCACCACCGCGGCCGGGGCGTGCGGGCGGCGTCCCCGCGAGGGGGTCGGCCGTCCGGGACGGGCTGCGCCCTGGGGCCGGGGCCTCGGGGGCGCCACGCGGGAGCCGCGAGCCGGGAGCCGGGAGCCCGCCCGCCCCGTGCCGCGCTGCCCCAACCCCCCTCCCCGGCCCAGGAGCCCCCGCGCTCGGACTCAGTTTCCCCTGCGGCTCCCGGGGCGGGGGCAGAGGTGTGGACTTACCTGGCGGGGGCGCGGGGGCGCTCGCTCGGGTCGGGCAGGGCCGCGGGCTCCGCAGGGCTCGGGCCGGGCTGGGCGCGGGCTGGGCTCCCCCGGCGCGGGGCGCGCGGAAGAGGCGGTGCCGCCCCGCCCCGCCCCCGGCGGCCACGTGGGGAGCGGGCCCCGCCCGGGGCGGAGTCGGGGAGGGGTCGGCGGGAGGCTCCCCGCGCCCGCCGGTGCCCCCGCGCCGCCCGGAGGCCGCCCCTTCCGCACCTGCCGGCCTCGCTTCTGGCGGGCGCGGCTGCGGCGGCGGCGGCGGCGGGGCAGGAGACGCGGATCCGGGACCCGGGAAAGTCCCCCCACCTCGGACCTCGCGGTGGGCCGCCTCCCTGGTGTCGCCTGCGCAGGGCCTTCTCGCCCCCGACCCCTCCTCCGGTCCAGCCCCCGCGGGCAGCCGTCTGACCCGCTCAGCCGCGGGGCTCAGGGGCAGAGTCCGAGTCGGGCTGTCGCTCGGCTTCCGCGCCCCTACCTGGGACCCCTGTGCTGGCCCCTGGATCCCCGGCTGAGGGTCCCTCGCGCGGGCGTTCTGCGGTGGACAGAGCCCCCACCAGCCGCGCCAGCCCCTGCGGGCCTCGCAGCAGCCCGGTCAGAGTCCGCTGGGGGTGGGGTTCTGGGGCAGGCTGGAGGAGCTGGGCCCTGCAGGCAACGGATGCTCCCCGCCTGCGGGAGTGCTGGGGCCCTGTTCTCTGCCACCCCCTCCTTGTTGCCCCGCCTCATCAATCCTGCGGCACTGGGGGGCCTGATCCATGACCCCCACATTCCCTGGAGTGCGGGGCACCTGCCCCTTGCACTCTCAGAAATCCTGGCTGACCGGTTTGGGAGAGGCGGCCCCCAGCTCTGGAAGTCCCTTGGGGTATGTAACCCTGAGGCGGAGCTCACAGGGATAGGAAGGCCCCAGGCCTGAGGGCCTAGGGGACCCTGGGTGAGTGAGGGGCAGGTGAAGCAGGCGGTCCTCTGTCCAGCCGGTCTGTTGACAGAGACACAGCCCCTGCCCCCAGGGCCCCACTCCAGCGCTCAGGGTGGGAGTCAGGCCTGGACACGACTTCAACTGTCAAGCCTCTGCTTCCCCACCTGCAAAAGAGAAGGACTGGAGCCTCCAAGGCCTGTAATTAGGGCGAGATGAGATCATGGGACAGAGCATCCCTGTCCCTGGGCTCGTCTGACCTTTCTGGAGGCCTGCAGAATTCAGAGCCTGGGGAGGCGGGCCCGGTGGGTGGGACTGGCCACGGAAGGGCAGAGGGCAGAGGGCATTCCCCAGCCTTGCCCCAGCTTCTGCCCCAGGACCCACGGTGCGCCTCTGTCCGGTGGGGAGAGGGCCCGTTGATGCAGACTCCCGGGGGCGTCGCTAGCCTCTGCCCAGCCCCAGGAAATCTCAGGCCAGCCCCAGCACAGGAGTGGCTTCTGGCCACAGGCCAGTGCCGGATGAGGGCCGTGAGTCCCCAGGAGAGCCAGCCAAGAAAGGTACTTGCTGACTCTTGGACACTCTCCAACCTGGAGACGCAGGCACATGAGAGCCACTCCTGGATGGGGACTCAGCAATTCTTGGAATGCGCCGAGTCCTTGCTCAGCGTGAGTGCCTCTGCCTGGAAGGCTGGCCAGCCTCCCCTATCCTGCTCCCTGCCCCTCTGCTTGACCCTCTGAGCTTTGGGGCCTCCTCCTGGAAGCCTTCCTGCCCTCCCCAGAGCTGGGTTTCGGGCCTCTCCTCGCTCTCCTGGATCACCGGATCCCAGAGCCTAGATGCCCAGCATCGGCATGACCTGGAGGTGGGGCAGGAGACACGGGCCAGCTGACTCACTGCCGTCCCGAGCTGGCGCCTGGCCGCTTCCGGCTGTGGTCAGGGGGTATATTTGTTGGCTTAATGGATCGAACTAGGCAGTGGAGGAAAGGGTGACCTTCTAGCCCTGGGCCTGGGCTGGGGAGGATGGCCGAGCCGGAAGCTCAGCGTTGAGCAGGGTTTCTGTGCCTCGCACCCCTGCTCTCACCCCCGGGCGGCAGAGTGGGCAGAATCCAGAGCCTCACCCAGAGACTGGAGTGGACGCCTGGCATGGCTGGGGTCTGCATCCCAGCCAGCTGGCCAGTCCTCCTGCGGCCCGCTCAGCAGGGAGACCCCCTGCCTCGATGGAGAGGAGGGGGCTGCTGGGGGCCAGCCGGCTCCACTGGTGTGGTCTTCTGCCCAGGGCTTTCTCTCTGGCGCGCCCTGGCCCCCAAGGGCTGAGTCAGTTCACAGCAGGCCAACAGGTAACTGGCCGGAGCCGGCTGAAGACAGCGGGGAGGGAGAGTGTGTGTGGGGGGGGCTGTGTCCATGGGGTGGGTGGCCGAGGTCAGGGGCCTTGAAGGCTGTGGGGTACAGACGCTGGCCTGAGAGTGGCTTTCCCTCAGCCCTGGGCTCTGAGCCACCGTGCCTCGGCTTGGTAGGGCTCTGAGCCACCGTGCCTCGGCTTGGTAGGGCTCTGAGCCACCGTGCCTCGGCTTGGTAGGGCTCTGAGCCACCGTGCCTCGGCTTGGTAGGGCTCGTCCTGCCTTACCCACAGAGACATATAAAGACGCTCCCAACCCCGGTCCATTTCTTCCAGGGACTCTGCACCCCAGGCACACCCCCATCCAGACCTCGTTCTGACCTGATTTCCTGTCCCACCCCAGAGACTTCCTGTAGCCAGGATAGCACACTCGGCCCATCTGATGACGGACATTATTTCTGGAAGCTACATCCACCTGTCAGGTCCCTTCCTGGGACCTGGGTCTCTTTTTGGAGCTGCAGGTGCATCTGTGCCTACCCCCAGCTCTGGGTAACCTGATGCCCGAGGACACGGAACATGCTGGAGCTTCCACCTGTGGCCAGCCGCCTCTGACCCATTGGCCAGAGTCCCTGTGTCACCGGCACCTGACTCTGGGGGAGCATGCGCCCCCTCATGCTCTGGCAGAGCAAGGGTGCCCTGCTCCCCGCCCGGGCTGGCACAGAGCAAGCCCCCGCCTCTTGTCAGGAAGCAGAGCTCAGAGACTGGATGGGCAGACCTTGAGTGAGCTCTGCTGGGAGCAGGAAGGCAGGCGTGGGCGTCTCTCAGAGAGCAGTCTCCCTGCCTGACGCGTGATGCGGAGGTGAAAACCAGGACAGCCCCGAGAGCGGTAGGTGGGCCCCTGTGAGCCCAGGGGGGCCCTCTGGGGCCCCCAGAGACCCTGGGCAGCAGCGGGGACTGCAGTTTCACTTCCCCGGACAGGCACCCAGAGTGATCTTTATTGCTTTCATTTTGAAACCTTTTTCCTTCTGTTTCCTTTCTGGGATGGCCTGAGATGACCTCGGACACTGCTACAGAATGGAGTTAGCAAAAGCATGCCCGGCCACCGACCCACTCAGCCACGGTCCACCCACGCCCCCAGCCCTCCAGCCACACACCTGTCGGTCTGTCGTCGGTCCAACCGCCTCCCTACGCACCGGCCCGCCCGCCGGAGCCCCCACTCACACACCCAGCCGTCTGTCCAGACACCTGCTTCAGCTAGTTCTACCTGGTGAGTAAGAGCCAGGGTACCCAGCCTTTGCCCAGAGCAGCCACGGCACCCCGGACAGCCACTCCTGCTCTGTCCTTGTCCATAAGGACGCCGTACCTCCAGTCCCTTCCGAGGCGGCTCCTCCCCGTGTCCCTATCTCTCCCTCAGTGCCGTGACCCCGTGGCCTCAGTACCTGCTCACGGTGACCTCTCAGGGTTCCCTGACGGTCCTCTGTGTCCCCAGCTCAAACTGCAGGGAGCCCCCGAGGGCTGGCTGCTGGTGCTGGCTTCCGGGAGGCGGAGGTCCGTTGGGGCCGCCCGCTCGGGAATTGTGGTCCAGGAAGTGGGATCAGACGGTCCTCGTGGGGGGGGGCAGTGGCCAGGAGTGGCCTCTCCGCTCTTCACGTGAACGCCCACACGCATGCACAGGACAGTCTCATGGCTGGCGAACGTGCCTGCTGGTTAACACACGTTTATGACCCTAAGGCCACGGCCGCCGGGGAGCATGTGCCTGGCCGCAAACACTTTGAGTCCCCGACTAGCAGGTCCCCAGCTGACGTCGAGGGAAGTGACGGCCTGCCCCCTGGTTTCATTCCACCCCGTGAGCAAGGGTCCGTCTCGGCCTGTTCAGTGACGTGTTTTCTGCATTTTTGTCCTTCCTTTGGAGATTTGCTGTGGGAGTGGCTGGGACATGCCTCCCGGGAACACACCTGTGTCAGGAGACTGCCTCCCGGGCCCGGTTGCAGAGCGGCTGGCTGGGGCTCGGCGCGAGCGAGTCAGTGCGGCCGGATCCTTGAACAACACGGGCTTGAACTGGCCGGTCCGCGTAGACGCCGGTGTCTCCCAGTGAATGTGGTCCGGCGCTGTAAACGCATTCTCCCTAAGATTTTCTTGGTTACACCTTCTTTTCTCTGACTTTTTCTATGGCGAAAATACAGCGTGTAACACAGCACGCACAATGTGTGTTAACTGATGGCTTGTGCTTTGGGGGGTCAATTTCTGGGGGAGTTAAAAGTGACGTGTTTTTCGACTGTGCGGGGGGCAGGTCAGCATTGGTGTCAGAGTCAGCTCTTCGCGGAATACGGCGTCTCTAACCAGAAACACACATGGCACCATGTCGTGTGTTGACGAGCCGGTGACATGCGGGCCAGATGCAGGCCGACCTTGACCCTGGGTCCCCTGGAGGCGAATTCGTGGTTTATGGTGACCAGAGACCACCACGGCCATGCCCTCGGGCTGCCGAGACTGTGGGGGCAGCACAGGGGCACCTGCTCTCCGCTGTCCTCTGCACCCGCAGGCCGAGGTGCTGAGCTGCACGGAGGCTGGGACAGGCTGCCCAGGGCCTCCCCTGCCTTCCTCGGGGGCCACAGCTGGCCAGGGAAGGTCTAGACGCACTAGCAGGATGGGCAGCCCTGGTCCCGGGAACTGGGGGGCACACCAGATGGAGTCCCCGCGGGGAATCTTTAGGGCTTTGAGGGTGAGGAGGCCTCTGGCCCCAAGCACGGGGTGTGCAGCACGCAGGACCTTTCCCACTGGGCCTGCCCTTGGCCTTGAAGCTGCAGATTCAGGGGTGCGTCTTTTCTGTCTGGAGAGGCAGGGCTGGGAGCAAGGGAGCAGGGGAGAGGTCTTGGGGCGGGGCGGAGGGCGGGGCGAGGGCATCTCGGCTGCTGTTGGGCTCTCCCTGCTGTTCTTAGAGAGATGGGGACCAAGTCTGGAATTCCTTGCCAGTGGTTTTTGGCTCCTGAACTGTGTTTCTTAGAGACACGGTGCCAAGCCTGGGCCTCGTAGGTCTTAAAGGCTTTATTTTAGGGAAGGAGGCTGTCGCACAGTGTTTACGAGTGGAATTGCGGCCGGCGCCTGCCTCCCTCTGACCCGCCCCTTGGCCTTCAGCCCTGCTCCGGGCCCCCCCAGCCCCGTAGCCACCTGTCGTCCCAGAACAACCCGAGTTCAGATCCGGGCTCCGTGCTGTTCCCGCCATCCCTGAGTGAGGCACTGGGCCTCCTCACCTTTGTGGAAAAGAACCCCCTTGCCCCTAAGCTGTCCTATGGACGGACTTGGCAGATTCAGTCCAAGGTGTGGGAAGGGGCTCCTTGGGCCCCCGCTGGCCTGCTCCACTCCCAAAGCCTCCATGCCCCCAGGTCGCTACTGCCAGGCCCGGCCCCTGCCCCAGCCCCTGCCCCAGCCCCCTGTACCTTCCTGAGCGCCCAGCAGGGCCCAGCATGTACCCGGTATAGCAGGCAGAGGTTTAACGGCTAAAAATAACCCAAAAGCTCAAACTGCAATGTGGCCCTCCTGGGGACCCCGGCCTTGCCAGTTTCTAGGGTGCTGGCTCTGCAGGGGTGGCCCCCACCCCGGACCGCCCTGGTGCCCCTCCCTCCCAGCTCCCTCTGGCCCTTCGTGGGCTGCCCCCACTCTGCCTCTCCCTACACGCCCGTCCCAGGGAGGGTCACTGTCCTTCCTGCTCTCCCACTGAACTTGGACTCAGGCTTGTGTGTGATTAATCTGTGGTTTCCAGACCAGGTGTGGCCGAGGGGGTTTGGTGGGGAGGGGTCTGGGTGGGCTTGCCCTGTCCTAGCTCTGCAGGGGTGCCTCACGCGGGCTGTCCCAGTGATGTGGTGTGGACTCCGGGCTCTCCTGGCTCAGTGTGCCTCCCTCTCCAGGAAGTCCTTTTGGGTCTCCTCAGGCGGCACCCCGTTTCCTTTAATCTACCCATTCCTTACTGCTTTGGCCATGTTTTTTTAAAATCAGTTGGAAATCTAACTCTGACTGGATGGGCCGAGCGCTGGCAGAGGTCGGCCCCTGGCAGGTGGTCTCCGGGTGCACAGCCGTGCCCTCTGCCTAGTCGGGGCAGCCGGCTGTTGGGGGAGCGCCTGCCCGAGCCCTTCTGTAGCTGGTCCTTCCAGACGGGTCCCCGGCCCACCCCGGCCCAGCCGGGAGCAGCCAACACCACATCGAGTCCACGGAGACGAGGGGCGCGCGGCACCAGACTCCCTGCCCGTGGCTGTCACGAGGATGTCCTTGGTCTTTTTCCCATTTTAAATCGTCGTTCACTTACTGAGCGCAGATGACTTCATGAGGTCCTGATTCAAAGCCTGCGCAGGGGGGCTGGGGGGGGTCCTTCCTACTTTAGCTTCGCAGGAGCCCGTCACACCCTCCCTGCCAGCAGCTGGAGCCTTTCCTTTGTGCATTCCGGGCTCTGGATGGCCGGCGTGGGCCCTGCCCAGCCCCCATGTTTGCTCTCCGGGCACAGGGCCTGACTGGGACGCCTGCCAGGGGAGGTTTGCTGAGTGAGTGCGTCAGCCTGTAGCTCCATTTCCACAGGGTTGGGGGGCCCGTGGGTCGGCTGCTGTCCGAGGGAACCCCAAAGGCTGTGCCTCTGTCCTCCAGCCAGGAGCCCTCCCCTCCCCATGTGCAGTCTCTCTTCCGCAGGTTCCCCGTGGTCCAGACCCATCTTCCGCGTGCTGGGCCCTGTGAGGGTTAGGCCCCCGCAGGAGAGCGTCTCTGGGCTCCTGGGCTGATTCAGTGCTGGTTGGGGGACCCTGCTGACCCCAGCTAGCAGAGCCTGGACTCTTCTGTCCGCCTCCCCCTTGTACTGGCTAAGAGGTGGCCAAGTCCTTCTCCCAAAGCTGCTCAGGCCTGAATTGTCCCCCGCCTCCCTGGAGTGGCCCCTGGTTGCAGGAAGGGCGGGGCGAGTAGGGGGAGGGGCAGGTGGGTTTGGGAGTGGGGGGTGCGGAGGTCCGGGTGGGGCAGCATTGACGTCTGAAGCCACTGGCATGACCACCCCATGCAGACGAGTGTACGCCCACAGGCCGCATTCCAGAAGTCGGCCTGCCCTAGGGCCCTGTGGACGGCGGGCCGTGTGGCCCCGCGGTACAGCCCGGGAGCACCCGGGCCCGGATGCAGGCTCTGCGCGCATACGCTGCCAGGTCCTGGTCAGGAACCCTGGCCGCTTGGGGCCCCATGAGAGACCCGCCCAGGGCTGCGGGAGGGCTACCCAGCGTGAGTGGTGTGAACTCCTTTGAGCGGTGCCCTCTACTATGTTGTGGAGACTGGGGTAGGAGAGGAGGCGGGGGGAAGCAGCCCTCCGGTGACCTGGTGGGGACTGGCTGGCCACTGTAGACGGAGGGCTGAGGGGCTGGGGCTGGGGGAGTCCCGGAAGGCTCTTCTGGACAAGCCAAGGAGCAGGGCAAGGAGGCCGGGGAAGGGGCAGGGATGGGGGGACCTGCCTTCTGGGGAAAGATCCCCGGGGCTGGGGGGGCAGGGAGGCAGCGCCAAGCTGGCCGGAGCTGGTGTGGTTCGAGCTGAGGGTGGGAGTGTGCACGTGTGTGAGGGCGGGTCAGAGGTCAGCTTCTGGTTCTTGCCGTGGGGAGGTGGGGCCGTCACCCCACTGTCTGTCAGGAAGGCCCAGGAGACAGGGGCTTGCTTGTGCCTCTGGTCCCTCGTGGGCAGCTCAGCCAGGGCCTGGCCTTGTGGTTGGCCCCAGCGTGGGGACGTGGGTCCGTGTGTGCCGTGGGAAGCCCAGTGCGCAGTGTGGGGAGGAGCCCAGGCCCCTCCCGGGAAGGATGCTCGGAGCAGCGGGGCGTCCGGTGCAGGCTCGGTCCCGTCCGTGGTCTCGGGGCCCTGCCTGGCCCGTGTCGCCCTCTGCCCACAGATGGACACCCAGCATCTAAGGCGCTAAGAGCTCGCTCGAGGCCACAGAGAAGGCAGGTGCCCTGGCCCAGCTCGAAGCTCACACCTGCGTCCCCACCCTGCCGTTGGGCCCCGGCACCCCCCAGGCATGACTCCCACCCTCCCTCCCGTCGACCTGGTAGGCAGGTGAGGGGTCTCGGTTGTTCCTGACTTAGGGGACCTGAAGCCCCAGACGAGGGGCAGCACACAGGGAGGAAACCTAGGAGGGCCCGGAGCCCGCTCAGCTCTCAGGGGACCTTCTGCCCGAGCCAAGGACCTACTCGACGTCCCGGGCGGGAAGGTGGAGGCCCCTGGTCTGAGTCCCGGCTGCCGACCCAGGCCCAGTTGCTCCCACAGAAGGAAGTGCCCGCTGCGGTCTGGGATTTCGGGCCCTGGACCGGCCCCAGCCCATGGCCTGGGGCAAAGGAACAGAAACTCCCTGAGCTCAGTGTCTGCGCAGTCCGGAGGGGCGGGACCAGGGGAGCTCTAACGCAGGCTCCTTTCCACACCCCAGGTGAGTGTGGGTCCATGTGCACCCTTGTCTGGGGGTGGGTCCGCACCACGGCCTGGCAGGCTGCGGAGAGGAAGCGACGTTGGGGTGACGGGGAGAAGGCACGCCCAGCGGTCCCGGGGCTTCCGCAGGGGGAGAGCTGCCCCTGAGCTCTGAGCGAGGAATGGGTTCTGAGTTGAGGGGTCTGGGGCTTGTGTCCCCAGGGGCCATCCTGGGGCAGGTCTGCCGTGTGGGATCCAGCTGGCGTTTCCCCTGGAGGAAGCTGGTCTGTCTGGTTCCTGCCGCATTCCACACTGACCTCTGCTCCTGGAAACTTCTCTGCTTCTTTTCCCTCCTAGCGCTCCCCTCCCCCCGCGCTCTGCTCTCCCCAGTCCCTGAGAACCAGGGCCGCCCAGCCCCCGCCCCTCCCCTGCGCTCCTCCCCACATCTCCCCACCCCGACTCCGGGGGAGCCCAGAACACACGGTCCTCCTGCTGCCCAGGGGTGCTGACGTCAGTGGGGGGGGTGGGAAGCGAGAGGCTTCGCAGCTGGGGCTGTATGGGGTCAGCCCAGGTTGGGGGACGGGCAGCCCTTCCCCACCCAGGCCTGGGGAGTGGGTGTGGGGGGGCCGAGATCCTGCAGACCCTCTGCTCAGCGTCTTCCCGGGAGGAGTGGCCTGGTGGGGGGCCCCGGGCTCCGGGGCGGGGGAGGGCAGGCTGCAGGCTGCTGTGTGGGGCTGAGGAAGCAGCTGCGCTCTGAGTCATCCTCCGGAAAACCAAGGAGGCGGTTTCCATCACCATCTGCCTCCTTGGGAAGAGGAGGAGGAGGAGCCGCTGGGGGAGGAGATGGCACGCCTCACCTCGGCCTTTCCTGGGCCTGCACTGGGCGTGGGTCTTTCCCAAAACGGCTCTCACCTCAGCCCCCACAGGGCCCTCTGATCAGTGGGGAGGAGTGTCCGATGCTCCCATCGCCAAATGGGCCACCTCTGGGGTGGGGGGGCCTTGCCAAGGGGCTTCTCCGGGATTCCCCCTGGGGACTCCCCTACCCCAGTCCAGGAACCCCAGAATCTGCAGGACTGCCTGAGCTTAGCACAGCGCAGGGGAACCCGGTACCAGGCCCCCTCCCCCAAGTATTGTAGTGCTGCAGACCCCTGTCCCCCTGGGCCCTGGGAACCTCGGTGGCAGCTGTGGGAGGGGCCGTCCCCCAGGGGGAATTCTGCAGGGGTTTGGACAGGTTCTGGCCCTCCTCTGGCCCCTGGGGTCACCTTCCTGGTCCTTGGGGCAGGGGTGGGTGGAGAGGGTGCCCCCTCTGACCGGGGCCACCCCCTAGGCTGCCCTGCCTTCCCACTTGCCTGCAGTTAGGTCAGTCTCCCCCGTCTTGTTATGTGGGTGGGACACCTGAGGCCCCGGAGGGGAAGGGGCTCCTGGCCCCCTAGTCTCGCTGTGGATCCCTCCCAGCTGGCCTCTGGAGTATGGAATGGAGGCTCCACCCTGGCAGTGACGTCTTGTGCTGGGATGAACGTTTGTACCAACGTGCAGCACGGGGAGCTGACCTCGACCTGCCCTCCCCTGCATGCCGCCTTGAGCCGATGTGCGGTGGGTGCCCCCCCACCCCCCCACTGCGCCCTGGCTTCCCGGCTGTGCTCTATTTCTTTCTGGGTTTCAGGCTCCTTGTCTAAGATGGGGCTGGCGGGGCAGGGAGTGTGCTGGGTGATCGCGCTCTGCCCCCCACACATCAGAGTCGGCAGGAAGCCACCGAACGGAGGGGCATGGCGCCCTGGCCCCTGAGCGCTGGTGCGGGTGCCCATGGTGCCAGGCCCAGTCCCGGCGAGGGCCGGCCCTGCCGCCCTGTGTGGTGTGGTTCAGAGATGCGGACGTAAGCGGGAGACTTTTCGTTGCAAGACACCCAACCTGAAGGAGGCAAGGAGAGAAAGCGGGATTGTCTCCCCAAACTCCCACGGAGGTGGGAGGGGCTCTCCCCAGCTGCTGTGTCGGTGTCGCCCCGTCCCGGGTCTGCTTTGCACAATTCCCCACCCTGCCGTTCCTGCCAACAGCTCGCGGCTCCTTGTCCGGGGGCCTTGCAGGAAGGGCCGTGTTGACGATGACGGGCTCCCCACCCCGGGAGATGCCCCCCCCCCAGACAGTCTCTGTGACGAGCGGAGGGGGTGCCAGGAGTCTGTGGGCTGCTTCCCTCAAGGCCTGGTTCAACAAGGGGGTGGCTCTCCAAAAGAGAAGAGCTGGCCAGCGGGATCTCTGCGGGTGTTGTGGGCCTGCCGATCGGAGCCCCTTTCC
Organism: Mustela putorius furo; assembly: GCF_011764305.1. Lineage (NCBI taxonomy): Eukaryota > Metazoa > Chordata > Mammalia > Carnivora > Mustelidae > Mustela > Mustela putorius. The sequence goes on along the minus strand of NW_025421290.1, from coordinate 52,134,754 downwards.
TATAGAAGCAGGTGGACCTCTCTAGAAAGATGTGGTTCCCGCGGCTCAGGACTCCTGGGTGGGGGAGGTCTCTCCGACTGGACGTCCTCACTGAAGAAGGCTCTGCATGGCAGCCGGGAGAGGCTGGCACGCGTGGCTGTGGGCAGGGGGGTGGTCAGCTGTCTGAGAACAGCTCCTTGGTGCTAGGAATGGAGAGGCTACCTTTTAGGTGAAATCAGGTATGGGCTGGGAAGGTTTTGAAGCCTGGAGGCAGATTCCCTCCTTCCCATGTCAAGGACATATGGCCCCTGCCCCAGCACACTGGGCTTCCTCCTGCTGGGGCACAGCAGAGCATTTCCATTTAATGGACACAGAAGCCGAGCAGATTAATCCCAGACACGGTAAGATGCGTCCGAGCTGGGGTGGGGTCTTCCTAGCAGCAGGCACTTCCTTTGCTTCACCCTGGCTCAGTCACGGATACTTAAGGCTGTTTGGTGTTCAAACCATTCCAGCATCCAGTACCCAAGCATGCGTCCATCCACCCATCCGATATCTCCTGAAAGCCTGCCTTGTGCTGGGTGCAGGGTTGGTACTTGTTAAACCAAGTAGGCAAAAGCACAGCAATGCGCTTGAGCAGGGGTGTCAGGTTTAGCAAATATAGATACAGGGTATCTAATACATTTGAAGTTCAGATAAGAAGTGAATCCCATTTTGGTGTAACTATGTATCTGTCCCAGATACCGCATGGGGCACACTTAGGCTGAAACTTACTTGTTGTCTGAAATTCAGATTTACCTGAATTATTCAGATTTATCCAATTTATTCTGAATTAAACACAGAGTTTATTCTGCATTATCTGGTAACCCTGCCCCGGCCAGCTGGCGAGATGACGGGTGACAGACACACCCACACTCCACCCGAAAGATCTAACTTAATCCTTATCAAAATCTATGAATCGGGGATATTATCTCTGTTTTAAAATTGTAAATACAGAAACTCAGAGACATGAAGAGACTTGCTCAAGGTTGCTCAGCTAGTGATGGCTAAACTAGAAGCAGAAAATAAAGGTTTTTTCCAATGTTTGGTATTAAAAATATCAAGTAAGGTGAACAATTTACAGAAGAGTCTGTAGAAGTCATTTTAAATTCGACCTCTAAGAAACGACCGTTGTTAAGTTGTTAAACCTTGCTCCGGACATCCTGCTCGGCAGGTGTGACGTGGAGAGGACGGTGCAAGTCACTGGAAAGCCGACAGGGATAAGCCTGCCAGGCTTCACCCTAACACCAAACTTCAAATTTATCTCATCTGGGTTTAAATGGAAGGAACTGGTGAGTTTCAGGAACTGTTTCTTCACTACGAAGGCGACTGGCTCTGAACGGAGCTCTCCAGACTGAAGGACACAGATACAGAGCGCACGGGGATGGTGGTCCTGTCTCTGCCGCTGTGGTGGAGGCCCCCCGAGTCCGCGTGCACACAGGGTCGGGCACCCTCCCCGCTTCTTCCTCGCTCTGCTTCCCGAATGTGCGGGTCCGGGGCTTTGGCCCAGCTCGTGTTCCCTGAAGTAGAATGTGCGCTGACAAGCGCCTCTGATGCCACCATCTGAACCACCCTGTGACCCACATGCAGATGGAGGCGACCATCCTCAGGTCCTGTCCCCGAGCTCCCCTCATTCCTCCTCCCTCCCACACCCCCACCCGAGGATACCGGAGATTTGTCTCTGGGGCTTTGGTGTTTCTGGAAGTGGAGCCTCCCATGTGAGGTCCCTGGCGTCTGCGTACTCAGTGCAGTGAGAGGTCTGAGGGGGGCTCCTGTCTTGTCTGCGTCATCCAGCGGGCGGACGCCCCTCATTCATTCACCCGAGTTACTACTGATGGAAGGGCTTCGGCTTTCGGCTTCTGTGTTGCCCTGAGCATTCTAGTAGGTGTTTGGGGACACGCACACACTCGTTTCTGCTGGATAAGTCTTAGGTGTGTATCTGCGTGTGTTCGACTTTCACAGACGCTGCCCGACACGTTTCCAAAGCGGCTGTGCCAGCGTTCACGGTCACCAGCGAAGCGCGCGAGCTCCAACTACTCTAATCCTTGCTGATAACAGGAAGGTTTCGTGTTTTCCGTGTTGGTCCTTCTGTGGGTTTGTGGTATGATGTTGGGCTTTTAATCTGCTTTTCCATGCTGGTTAGTGAAACGGGCACCGTTACACGTTTGCGGATCTCTGGACGCTCCTCCTTTGTGATGTTCAAGTCTGTTTGACCATTTTCCTGTGGAGTTGTCTGTCTTTTTCTTTTTGATTTGTAGGAGTTCTTTAGATATCTGTACATTCCGGACGTAAGTCTTGGATGCTTTGTTGCACGTTCATATTGCAAACGCCTGCCGCCTGCTCTTTCTGCTCTGGTTGTGGTGTCCGCAGTTTTCCTCGTGTTTCAAGCTCGGTGAAGTGTTGAGAGCGCTGTCGTGCACGTGTGTCTTTGCTTCAGTTTGTGCACAGATGTCGTCCTGTCCGGACTTCTTCACGTCTTCCTACAGTTTCCCATCCACGCCTGGATCATTTCCTTTAGCGTCTCTTCCGGTATTCCTCTTAGCAAAGGGCCAGGGAAGACAGGTTCTCTGTGTCTCACCTTCTTCTCGGGATGGTGTTTTTGGCTGATCTTTCCCCCACTGTGTGCTCGCTGAGGAGCTCTTCCTTTGTCTTCTGGCTTCTCCTGGGTGTTGTCCCATGTCCTGCCACTTTGCGTGTCTAGTGATTTGTGGTTGTGTCCTGCACATTGTGACCGGTACGTTGTAGGGGCTCTGTTGGGTTCACTTTCAGAGCATTCATTTTTTTTGTTTGTTTGTTTTATTGAGGGGTTAGCGGAACTGGACTCTAACCGTGAACAGTCTCCGCTTTGCATAAAATCTCTGTGCTGTCAACAGAGCTGCTCGGAGTCTGTCCTGTGCAAACACACCTCACAGATCAGCCAGGAGTTGAGCAGAACCCATCATGAACATTCAGGGCTCCCTTCCTGGGGTCGTACCTCCCTTTCCAATTGCGGCAGTCACCCCCAACGCCGTCCTCTGATTCTTCAAGCAGGCAAGCCTGCCCTCGGACACAGAGGCACAAACATGGGACGCTCACCCAGCGAGCACGGACTCCTGAGTGTCTGTGTCCTCCAGCGTCGGTCTGGGTTTGGCTCTCCTCCACTCTGTTGGACAGTTATCCTTACATCCAGTGACTGTGGATGTCCCCACACTGGAGCTGGTCCAGTTGGAGCCACTTGGCCATTGCTGGGAGCAGCCCTCGGGCTGCTGGGATGGAGGAGGTCTGGGTCCCACAGCACAGTCAGGAAGGACGAGCTGGATTGCAGTGTTATTTGGTGTGACTCGGTCTTGCTCTGGCTAGCTGTGGTTCGGGGACTGGTCTCACCAGAGAGAGCTGGCAAGGCCCAGCCTCTCACTGGATACCACACCAAGATTTCCCTGCACCACATGTTTTGGGGTAGGTGGAGCCAACGGTGTGTCTGAGGACCCTGAAGCCTCCGGTTTTGTCGCCGCTGTCCCTGTGGCTGTGGGAAGCTCCTCTGGGTTCTGTTCCTGTCACTGTGGCTCCCCATCTGGACCAGTCCGGTCTTTGGCCCAGTGCTGGCACTGACGAACACCCTGGGCAGCAGGATGGCCACGCTTGTTGGCTGTGTGGGTGTCCTCTCTTGGGGCTGGGTCTCCACAGCCCCGCAGCTCTCTGAGACGTAGCTGTGAGGCCCTAGTGTGCGGCCCCCTTTGGTCGCCAACAGGAGTGATGTCTCCCACGGGGGACCCACCCCTTCCGGCCCCTCCAGGCCCAGCACCGCCAGCCTCCCCAGGAATAAAGACCAATGAGAGGCGGGACCAGAAAGTCTATTGAAATCACTGCTTTCCACATGGCATTAAAAAAAAATTTCAAATTTTAAAACATGAGTGCATTTTGTCCCAGGGATACCAATCCTGCGACTTAGGTCAAGAGGAAGATTTAGCATATACACAGGCTTCGAGCTCCTGGTGTGGATGGCAGTTTACAACGTCGGAAGGAAAACCCCAGAAACAGTGAATTCTCAATGGTAGGGAACTTGTTGAAGAAGCATTCGGTTTATGCATACAGTAATAAGTCACATGGTCACTTAAGAATATTGGGTGAGAGTTGGTGGAAACAGGATCATGTTCTGGGGCTGACAGAGTCAGCAGAAGCCACGGTGGTGTCGATAGTGCCTTTCTGTACACGTCAGCTTCCTCGTGTTCACTATGGCCTGGCTGCCCTGTTTCCGGTCTTTCCTTTTTTTCTTTTTAAGATTTTTATTTATTTCTTTGACAGAGACATAGTGAGAGACGGAACACAAGCAGGGGGAGCAGGAGAGGGCAGGCTCCCACGCAGCAGGGAGCCCCACGCGGGGCTCGATCCCGGGACCTGAGCGGACAACCAGCTGAACCAGTCGGGTTTCCCTACTTCCTAAGTCTTTCGTGGACTGGGTTTCTGAGGTACGGTTTGCGCGCAGTGAAGCGTATGGCCGAAGCGTGCAGGACGATGAGGCGGACAGACAGAGCCGTGGGACCCACACCCAGAACAGGACGGGAGAATGTCCACCTCTTCACGGCCTCCTCCGGGCGGCTCTCTGGTCTCCAGGGTGTCGTGGATGACAAATCGGTCAGAGGAACGTTTCCAGGCGAACAGACAGACGCAGGGTTCTAAGAGGCGAGCCCGGCTCCCTCAGTCGCAGAGGCGGGGCCCAGGGGAGGGGGCCCAGGTGGAAATCCAGGCCCTGCTCCAGGGGCTCCGCAGCAGCCCAGCCGCCTTGGGGAGCGCTCGGCTGCCCGAAGCTGCCCTTCCTCTAGCAGAGGCCTCTGTCCTGGGACGTCCCTGCCCGCAATGCGGTGGGAGGGCGAAGGGGCTGCACTGCAGGTGGGGACACACGGTGTTGGGCATTCTCGGGACCCAGCCGGGCTCCGTGGCTGTGGGTGACGCGTCCGACCGGCAAGGATGGATTTGGGGAACCAGAACAACCCAGCCAGAGCCCGTGGGAAGCCTGGGGCACCGAGGTTCTTGAACAGGGTGGCCTGCGGGAGGAGCGGGGCGCCGGGAGGCAGGGAGGGGCGAGTGGGGGGGCCGGCCCCAGGGCGAGGCTGGAGGGGTGGACGCACCTGCGGGTAGGCGGGCTGTTGGGAGCAGGTTGGCAGTGGCTCCGGCAAGCACCCCCACCCGCCGCCTCCAGGCCCAGGGTCAGCAGTTCGGGGCCGTGGTGGGTGGGACCGGGGCTGAAGGCGACACGCCCGCCAGGGGGCTTGCTAGGAGCACCTACGGGGGAGACGCTCTGACACCAGGTCCCGCGCCCCAGCCGGGTGTCCCACGAGCGCCCCCAGTTCTGACACGCCCACGGGAGCCGGCCTCCGACGGGGGAGGGAGCAGGCCAGTGGAGGACAAAGCACCAGTGGACCCCCTCCCGCCCCGGGACCTCCCTCCGCCCGCCGGCAGATGGGACAGTGGGACGTTCCCAGGCGCTCCTGCTGCGAATGGCTCCCGGACAGAGATCTCAGTCCCCCAGGACGGGAGTCTCCCTCACGCACCATCGCCTCAGCAGTTTCCACGGGAAAAGCCTCCTTAGCAATAGCCTAAGACCCAGAGACCCACAGCTCAGTTTCCTGGAGCCCCGACCCGCCACCCCTGCAGGAAGCTCCCACTGACTCAACGTCGTGCTTTGCTGGAGGGCACCGTGGCCGGGCCTCCCGTCTCCCCAGAGTCCTCTTGAGCGGATCAAAGTCCTTTCGGACGGCTCCCGTGCCCGGACCGCCCCCAGCGCCCACGCGGATCATCAGCCCCGCTCACAGCCCCCGCGCCCTTGCCCTCTCTGTCCACGGGGCCTGTCTTGTGCTTGCATAAAATCACCTTCTTGCACTAAAGATGTCTCCAGAATTCTTTCTTGGCCGTGGGCTCCAGCCCTCAGCCGCATCCCCTACTGCATTAAGACCCGGCAGGCGAGCGCTCTGTCCCTCTCGACGGCTCCTCCCCACTGAAGATGCCGGTGGCCGTGGCCCCGATCACCTGTGCTTCTGACCCCCTGACTACGGACGCGACTCAGGAAACACTACAACTCAACTGTGAACACAACCCGCAGAGGTGTGTAGGGCGAGGGCGGGGAAGAGGTGGAGTCCCCGTGCCCTGAGCTCAGCACTCTCCCCGAGTCTCCAACAGTTCGACAGCTGGAAGCTCTTGGACCCCAACCCCGTCCTTTTTGGCTTTTTACAAATGCTTCCTTAGGCAGACACGATTGATTACATCATTGGCCGTTGGTGATGGATTGAACCCCCCCTGCCTGTCTCCCCTCCCAGAGGTCATGGGGTGAGACCGGATGTTCCAGCCCTGGCTGGGTCCCTGGCCTCCAGCCTCATCCCAGGGGCTTTCCAACGTCACCTCATCATGGTACAGCAGACACGTTGAGGGCTCACCCCACTACGCCGACCTGCGCTTCTTGGGACAGATGGCGGGTGGCGGAGTGGGGGGCACATCGCCGGGCCCCCCCAGGCTCTGAGGAAGTACGACGAGGCCGGGCAGCTGGCCAGGACGAGGCAGGGCGCGCCTTCTTGGGCCAGGTTCGCAGAGGCTCCGGGACCATGGCCCGGGCAGGAAAGACCGCCGCCTCCGACGCGTACTGTGTGGACCGGGCGCAGACGGGCCGCGGAGGGACGAGCAGGAAGACACAGAACCAAGCCCAGCCCGCGGGCGCCTGTGTGGAAGCGGGAGAGGAGCGCCTTGTCCATGCGGTGCCTGCGGGTCCCACCCCAGGGGCCCGGGATCCAGCCCTGCCTTGTGCTCCCCGCTCAGCGCGAGCCTGCTTGTCCTCTGCCCTCTCCCTGCTCCTGTGCTCTCGAGCTCTCCCTCAAAGTAATAAATAAAAGTCTTTTAAAAAAGTAAGAAGCAAGAAAAGAAATCACAAGAAAGGGAACGTAGCTAGGGGAGAGATTGGGTTAGACAAGCTCGCTGGCCAATGACAGAGCAGGACCGGACGGCCCAGCCGGCAGGCGGAGGGGGGTCCCGGGGCGGGAGGGGGTCCACTGGTGCTTTGTCCTCCACTGGCCTGCTCCCTCGCCCGTCGGAGGCCGGCTCCCGTGGGCGTGTCAGAACTGGGGGCGCTCGTGGGACACCCAGCTGGGGCGCGGGACCTGGTGTCAGAAGCGTCTCCCCCGTAGGTGCTCCTAGCAAGCCCCCTGGCGGGCGTGTCGCCTTCAGCCCCGGTCCCACCCACCACGGCCCCGAACTGCTGACCCTGGGCCTGGAGGCGGCGGGTGGGGGTGCTTGCCGGAGCCACTGCCGACCTGCTCCCAACAGCCCGCCGGCAGATGGGACAGTGGGACGTTCCCAGGCGCTCCTGCTGCGAATGGCTCCCGGACAGAGATCTCAGTCCCCCAGGACGCCCAGCACGTGGGCAGGCAGGACGGCAGGAGACACCACCTTGCGCCCAGGAGGAGGGTCCTGCCGCGAGTGAGCCTCGCAAGGACACGCGGGGCGGGGTCCACGGGCGCGGCCGCTGGGGACCGGACAGGCCGCTCTTGATTTCAGCTCGTCATGGTCTCAGGGTGGTGGGATCGTGCCCCGAGGGGGACTCTGTGCTCAGTGGGGGGTCTGCTTGAGAGTCTCTCTCCCACCCCTGCCCCTCCCCCATGCAGCACTCTTTCTTTCTCTCATTAAATAAATAAAGTCTTTAAAAAAGAGAGTCGTAACCCCACCCTGCTGGTTGAGAGGAGCCCGTCAGACAAGGCCACGTACTAACTTTATTCACACGGGGTGTCTGAGCAGGGACTCTGCAGACACAGAGTGGACCCGTGGTGCCGGAGCTGGGACCGCTGACAGGTCTCTTTGTACCTTACGGTTCTAGTTCTGGTGCACAGTGTTGTACCGACACTAAAACCCACTGAACTGTACGTCGGAAATTCATAATTTCCGGGTGAATTTCATAATATGTAAATTCTATCCCAATCGAGGTGTTTCGAAAGAAAGAAAAGGAGCCAACATACATAGAGTAGGATTTCTTGGGGGAAAACCCCAAAGCACTGGATCAGAGAAGACACCAAAAACTAAAATCCAAGACCACTCAGCCAGCACAGAAGATTCGAAGCCTAGATACGGAAAGGAGCACCCCAGCTTGGGGAAACTGACCCAGAAGGACTAACGCTGAGACAGAGTTTTACAGAATTATTAGATCCTGGGACTCTCAGGCCTTAAAAGATCTATGGGAAATCCTGGAAAGCGGCCGTCCAGGCGGGTGGAACCGCGGTGTGGGTGGGCGGAGGAGCCCGCGTGTCCCCGCCAACAGCACACAGCACGGCATCACGCCGTTCACGGAGCACAGCACAATGTCGCACACGGTCTCTGCCCAGAGGAGCAGGTGAGGCAGGGAAGGAGCCCGCTGAGGGTCAGCTCACCGACGACAGGCCCCGGTACTCCCAGGACGGAGGGAGAGGAGGGGAGGCTGGTCTCTGCCCAGAGGAGCAGGTGAGGCAGGGAAGGAGCCCGCTGAGGGTCAGCTCACCGACGACAGGCCCCGGTACTCCCAGGACGGAGGGAGAGGAGGGGAGGCTGGTCTCTGCCCAGAGGAGCAGGTGAGGCAGGGAAGGAGCCCGCTGAGGGTCAGCTCACCGACGACAGGCCCCGGTACTCCCAGGACGGAGGGAGAGGAGGGGAGGCTGGTGTCTGCCGGAGGCAGAGCTGGGTGGCTCTCCCGAGGGCTGCTCCCGCGGTCAAGGTCCCGGATCCCTGGGAGAGGCCTCTGGGGACAAGGAACCTCCTCTCTGGGGGCTCGGGTAGGTCCCGTCCAGGACCGGGGTCCCTCTTCAGCTTGTGGTCCCTCTTCAGCTCTGGTCACATGCCAGTGACGGGGAGCTCATCCTCACCCCGTGGCTCATCAGAAGTTCCGCCTCTTGCCCAAGTGAGCTCTGTCCCATCACTGCTTCCAGTCCCCAGGCCGGTCCCCGGGGCCCCTCCCACCTGGGACAGCCCCAGAGCCCGTCCCCAGCTCCCAGATCGGTTCTTATTTCCAGGCCAGGCCCTTCCTAAGGGGTCTGCCCAGTCCTGCTGGAGACACTGCTTTACTGGTTCCCCTACGCGACCAGGAAGGAAGGGAGTCTGGGCCTGTTTTGCACAGTCTCGGGGGCCGGAGGGAATCCTCGGGGTTAGCCCCTGCAGACCTGAGTGAGGCCTTTGCCCCCATGGGAGAGGCCACGCTGCGGCATCTTGTGTGGGTCTGGTCTGGTCCAGTGACCGTCAACTGCCTCCCAGTGTTGCGGCCACCAGGGGCAGCCAACAGTGCTGGTGGCCCTGCCGGTCAGTGTCCTGGGCTCGTGGAGGGGTGGGCGGGGCCGGGGGAACATCCCATCCTGAGCCCCTACTACGTGCCGGCACCTGAGGTCACGTCCAGAGGTCACGTCCAGCGCACAGACCGTTTGCCTTCCAACCAGGAGCCGTCGGTGCCTTGCTTTGCTGACGGGGGACTGAGGCCCAGGAGGTGAGGCGGCTCTGGGACCCGCTGGGGCTGGCAGGCCGGGCCGGGAGGTGAGGGCCGTGGAAGGGAGGGACACCCGCCCTGGCCTGAGCAGCCCACGCCGCCTGATGGTCCCAGGGCTGCACGGGGTGGCTGGGGCCTTGGCCATGGACTCTAGGACCCCCACGTGTGCCTTGCTCTTTCTGGGCTTCGAGGCTGAGTTCCCGTCTGTCAGCCTGAGGTGGGAGGGCAGGAGCTGCCCAAGGGGACGCAGGACGTGCCAAGTGCAGGCCCACGGGTCGGTCACACGGCTCTCGGCTGGCTGGATCAGGCCCGGCTCCAGGTCCTCCCTCCGCGCTCTGTGCAGCCTGGGCATTCTCTGAAGGCACCCAGGACTCCCTCCCAGGGCCCTCGGCAGGTGCTCTGCAGGGCCAGAAGAGAGAACACCTTCAGGGCCGTTCTGGCCAAGCTGGGTTGCAGAAGGGCCCCCTCCTTTGTGGGGCTGGGGGTCCGCCCAGCCGAGGGCAGGCTTCACATTGTGCCGGAGCTCACGGCACCCTCATGCCTCCAGTGCTCCCAGACCCAGTGCCCTGGGTGGGGGCCAGCGGACGGGGAGGGCTGGCTAGTGCCTCCAGCCACACCCCTCAGCCAGGGAATGGGGAGCGGGCAGAGGGGCGGGGCTGAGCTGGGACCCAGGATGGGGGCTCCCAGTGCCCCCCCCACCCCCGCAAGTGCACAGAGCCCTCCGCCCCGGCCTCACACGCAGGTGCAAGGAGCCACCTGCCGCTCACCCCGTCCTTTGGGGGGCAAGCGCGCCCTCTGGTGGCAAGAGGCGGCATCACCCTCCTTTGTCTTCCTTACTGGAGGTCTCAAATCCGGGCGGGACCAGGTCGGTCCCCAAAAACCTCTGAGGGCCCAGCTGGGGCCCGCAGTCTTGGAAGGGTGCGGTCCAGCGCCCCAACTTGCACAGGCGCCCGATGGAGGGGCAGCTTGTCCCCTGCCCGCCTTTGTGCGGGAGGGCGAGGCCAGGCCGGCCGCCTCCACCCCATCCCCGAACAATGAGCGGTTTGTCATCCAGAAACAAGCCCCTTTTGTCCCCAGCGCGCTCCGGCGAACCAAGGTGCTCAGAGCTAACACGTCTGAGGCCCACAGCAGAAGTCCGGCTCGGACGCTGCAGGCTCCCCGGAAGCAACACTCGTGGTGGACACAGGGACCGCACGGGGACCCCCGGCCGTCTCCGCCAGAGACGACTTCCCAGTTCAAGGACACTTCTGCTGCCGAAAAGCTTTCTGTCCAAGAGTGTGACGTGCTTGTTTCTGGTCTGTGGTTCGGGAGCCCGCGGGCGTCGGCACCGCCGCATCCGAAGGTCGGGGGGGGGCGCTGGGGTCCAGAAGACCAAGACGTGCCCTCGCAGGCCCCACGGGCGCTTTCCCCGCGGGGAAGGGTGGCGGCGCCCCAGGGCAGGCCCCCGGCGAGGTGACGGCCTGCGTGCGGGCGGCATGCGCTGAGGATCCGGCCCAGGAAGAGAAAACCGTGCCCGTTAAGAATCGTCTTTCCTCAGCTGGTGGCGGGCTCGGCTCCGAAGACGGATCCAGCGCTGCTTTCCCAATGTCCTCGACGCGACCGTCAGGCACGTGGGACAAGGTGGGCGGGTCTCAGAGCCTCGGACGAACGCCGCAGGGCCACCTGTCCGCTTTGACAGGAGTTCTAGGACGCGCTGAGGGGGACAGCATCAGCGTTGTCCCCCACGGGGTGGGCCGAGGGCCTGCCCGGCAGGAGGGAATGTTCTGGAGTGACGGTGCTGTGTGCCAGCGTGTGGGACTGGCTCCCGCAGGAACCCGCAGGGAGGTACGGCCGATGATGTCCCCACCCCCGCCGTCCTGGCCCGTGCCCCGCCCCCCCAGCTGCTGTCCCCGCAGACTTCCTGGTTCTGGACATTTCTGTGAATAGGGTCACATAGCAGGTGGTCCTTAGTGACTGGCGCCCGTCACTGGGCCTCGTGTTCTCATCCTGCTGCGCGTGCTGAGCTCCCTTCGGCGGCGAGCAGCGCCCGGCTTTCCTCGGAAGGACCAGGAGAAGCGTGAAGAAATCTGGACTCCAGGCGGTTAACCGTCTGCCCGCTGGGGAGTTTCCGGGCGGGCCGCGTCTGCAGCTGAGAGCACGCTGGGGACCGCGACGGGCCGGCAGCGAGAGGGTGGTCCACCGGGGAGCGAGCGTGGTTGCGGTGTGGGGCGGGGCCGTGGGGCGGGGCCGTGGGGCGGGGCCGTGGGGCGGGGCCGTGGGGCGGGGCCGTGGGGCGGGGCGGTGGGGCGGGGCTGTGGGGCGGGGCCGTGGGGGCGGGGCCGTGGGGGCGGGGCCGTGGGGCGGGGCTGTGGCTGTCCCTCCACACCCCTGACCTTGACGACCGGCTTCCCCACCTGGGCCCTGGATGGGCCGCGATGTGGCCGGACCCTGGGCTGTGGAGGCCGGGCGCTGCGCTGCCGCTCCTTTGTGGGCTAGAAGCCCCCGGGCTCCCTATGAAAGCCTCGACCACAGGAACCAGCGTTGCTGGAATGCGTGTCCGGCAGGGGTGTGGGGTGGGGGGCCAGGCCTGGCACAGGGAAGCGCAGACTGACGCCCTCTTACTTGGGCCAGAACGGCGAACGGCTGCCTGGCTGCCCTCGCGGCTTTGGCTGTGTCGTGGTCTCTGCCTCGCCCGTCCCGTCACCAAATGTAAGGAGGGTCCGTGTTGGGACGTGTCCCCTTCAACCCAGACGACGGCGTGGGCTGCGTGGGGCATGGGTCTTCGGCCACGCCGCCGGGGTGCAGCATCTGGGGATGCTCGCGGCCTTTAACTCCGGGTCCCAGGTGCGGGCGACAGGGAGGCCCCTCCCCCGCGGCAGCAGGGCCACCTGGACTGGACTGGACGGGCGGACCGCCGGGTGTACGCTGCCGTTCCAAGCAGGCGGGAGACGACCTTACAGCAGGCCCGTCTGTTGTCGGCCTCGAGTGTTCCTGCGCGGGGTCAGGGACCGCTGCCTGCGCCGCCCCCGCCCCCAGGAACCCACCGAGATTTCTGGGGGTCCCCACAGGAGCTCTTTGTTGCTCGTTTGGTATTTCAAAGGAGCGCACTGCCTGTCTGTGTCGACTGCCGAGGCCCGTTGTCTGCTAGTTCACGGTGGGTGACCGTCCGTCTTCTCTTTCCCTCACGCCTTGTTTGGGTCTGGCAGTCGCTGGGCAAGGTGTCTTCCCCTCCCGCCATGACTGCCGTGCGGGCGACCCCCCCCCCCCCCGGGTTGCTGGCAGCTTGTCTCCGTCTGTTTGGGAGCAAAAGGTTAATAACTGTGATGTGGCTCCGTGGACGTGTCCGTCTGGCTCTGCTGGGGCTCCGCCATGCTCTCTGCCACCCCTCGTGCCTAATTTCCAAATTTAATTTCTGGCAAGACTGTGGGGCCTGGCTCCCGGAGGCTCCTGGGAAACAGAATCAACCACCGCAGACTCCGAGCAGACAGAAACTCAGGGACCAGGAAGCAGGAAGCACAGAGTGATGTCTGAGCCGACGCGGGGGGCACAGAGTGACGTCTGAGCCGACGCGGGGGTCCCCTCGCTCTGACACCTGCTGTCCTCCAGCCCCGTCTGGGAGCCACGTGGGGGGCAGAGACAGGAAGGCTCTGGTTCGTAAGTGACGCTCAGCTCCCAGGTCCCATGGAGTTGGACTCTTGGTCTGATGACTGCAGAGCTCTCTGTGGCCATGCCAGGTCGCACATGTCCCCACCGAGCTGGCAGGGCGGCAGTGAGGCATCCCCTGGGAGGCGCTGCTGCGGGCTGGGCCTGGGAAGCCTCTCAGACCGGGCGGTATCTGCCAGGTGGCTCCGACCTCGTGATGAGACACCCACCAGCGGCGGCGGTGATGTGGAGCTTGGCCTCCTGATCCCGCAGAGGGATGACAGGCACCGGGATGAGATTTCTGGGGCCAGTACCTGCCGAGCAGACCCCAGCTGTGTCCTGGGATGGACGGCAGGCTGGCCAAGGGTGGTAGTTAGTTCTGTGAGCGGCTGGGCTGGGCGCGGGGGTCGGTGGTGTTATGGACATGGAGGTGATTCTGGACGAGACTGCTAGATGGAGTACGCAGATGGTCTCCCTATGTGGTGGGCCTCACGCAAGCAGTGGAAGGACCGAAGGAAACACGGAGGGTAAGAAGGCGTCGTCCCTCTGGCTGCCTGTCTTTGATCTGGGACATAGGTCTTCTCCTGCCTCTGCACTTGGACACAGACTGGAGCTTCACTGTTGGCTCTCCTGGACCTCCAGCTCGCTGACGGCCAAACTTGGGGCTCTCTGCGTGGGCCAGTCCCTTATAAGTCGCTGTACACACTCAAACCCCCTGTACTGGAGGATTCTCCAAAGAGCCACTTCCACTCCACCTACAGGTCCTACTGGCCTTCAGGCCTGCTGGCCCCACTCAGCTTGTCTGTATGTTCTGAGACGCGCAGCCTGGCTTCGCGGCGGGCAGACCCCCCTCCGGAGACGGCGTTCTTGATGGCGTGTGTGCAGGCCATGGCGGCTCAGTTTGCAGGGGCGCAGAGGGCTTCCCGTCCCCTGAGAGGTCAGCCTCCTCCAGGGCTTGCCGACGGGGTAGAGAGCCTTCTTTATCCGAATAGAGGGCTCTCTTTATTTCATTCAGTGCTTTTGCCTTGAAATCTACCTTGTCTGATAATCCGGTTGCCCCTGGTTCTGTCTTCTTTAAAAAAAAAAAGACTCACCTGGTATAACTTTGTTCATAATATAGCCAACCTGCGTCATTTCGTGTTTGGTGTATCTCTTGTGAGCAACACAGCTGGGTATAGAAAACGACCCACGTTGAGAGCTTTTGTCTTCCTGGGGAGTTATCGCATTTACATTTATTGGGCTGACGTGTGCCTGGTCTGATCTGGGCCTGGGGCTCCCCGGGCCTCGCTGTCTGCCCCGACACGCTGGTGAGTGCCACCGGGTGTGTGTCCCTCGGCTGACCGTCCTGCAGGTGCACATTCCTGGGCTTGCAGAAAGGGCGCGAGTGCCCGAGGTCACGGGCGGGTGAATGGGAGAGGCAGGAGGGACCCCTGGCCTGCTGGGGAGTCTGACATTCCCTGGGTATTTTATTGTGGGCAGCCCTGCACTTTGAAAATGGAAACCCCGCAGCCTGTTTCACACCCACGCTGTGGAGTAACTGTGTCTCTTCCGCCCAGAATTTCAGTTTCTAGCTGCCGTGAGTGCTTCTACCTGAACCATGTACTGCTCAAGGAATCCTTTCTCCGTGGCTACATTCCTTACAACCGTGGGGTTGGTAATTATTAAGAATAGTTTGTGTTTGGGGCGCCTGGTGGCTCCGTGGGTTAAGCGCCTGCCTTCGGCTCAGGTCATGATCGCAGGGTGCTGAGATCGAGCCCCGCATCGGGCTCTCTGCTCGGCGGGGGGGTCTGCATCTCCCTCTGCCTGTGCTCGCTCACTCTCTCGAGAAATAAAATCTTTGGGGAAGTTCCTCTGTTCGTCATCATCTCTTCATTTGCACTCCCCCTTTCTCCGGTTTGCATTCTGTTTCCGCCGGCGCGCACACTTGAATGGTTTTGCTTTCCCAGAGAGGGTCGGAGGACAAGTTTCCCCTTCACGTCCCAACGACGGCTGGCTTGGGCCTAGCGCTCTAGGGCCCCAAAGTTCTCCTCGGTGAGCCACTTCCCTCTGGCAGATGGCGCTCCACGGTCTATGAAGGAGAAAGCTACACCCCGACGTCCGTCCCTCCACAGGCCACCTGCTCTTTCCCACCAGCAGTTTGTCCCTCTCAACTCTGGGGTTCAGCATGGCCACCCGCATGTGTCAGGTGCGTGACGTCTTGCTTCTTTTACTGTCAGTCCTGCGTGACGTACGGTGATCGCTACGACCAGACCTCAAGTCTTTGTTCCGGTCAGAACAATGTTCTCTCTCTCTCTCTCTTTCTAACTAAACATTTTAAATTAAAGGTGTAAAATGTATTTTATTTCAAAATAGAACTACACAGGTATAATTTTACCTCTAATCGTAGGTAAGGCATGCAACACGGTGACAGGATGCGTGTCACACAGGAAGTGATGCGTACGGTGGGCTCCTCGCGGACTTACAGCTAGGACACCCGAAACCTCTTCTAGAATCTTCCCCGTTCTCAGTACAGGCTCGGTCCGTGTAGTCACCGGGCTGAGAGCGATCTTGGGACTGAATCATCCCGTCAGGAGAACTGGTTCTAACCACGTTTCTTCCCATTTCTTGGTTTCGTCTTCCCTATTTTGTCCTCCTAGGACTGGACCTGCTCTTGTTACATGAGATCTGACCCTTTCCAGAAGGTCTGCTCAGCTACACGTAATAAATCCGGAGTAAACCATATGGACGTTGGCCGTATTACCTTGTGGATGTTTCCACTTATTCATCAAGAACCGGAGGACGGTGGTCCCAGAGTGGGTTCAGTAGCTTGTGCATGGCTTTCACACGCTCCGTCCGCCCTGCCGTCCTCAGTGTGCAGACTTGCTGCCTCTTGATCACGAGCTGGCTGCCAGGGCTCCAGCCATCAGTCACGCATGCCATGTTTAAAGGCAGGAAGCAGGGGACACCCGTGAGGTGTAGAAGGTTCCTCGCTAGCGTGTCCTCTTTCATAGGAGAGGAAAGTTCTCGCTTGGGAGCCCCTCAGCAGATGTTCTGCTGGTCACAGGGCAGCCCTTGCTCCCAGGGAGACTGGGAAAATGAACTACTGACGTTCTCAGGCTCCAGAGTGGGGGCCGGGCAGGAGAAAGGGACAGCACCTGCCGCCTGTCTTCCCTGCCCTCCTGGCATCCCGGCCTGGGCCGTGGCCGCACGCAGGGAGGGTGGTGGCAGACCCTCGTGTGTGTCACGTCTGTATGGCTTGCGGCCGGGCTGGAAGCGTGACACTGCCTGCCTGTGCTCTGCCCTACACCTGGCGCCCAGCTGCCCAAAGCACTCCCTCCTATGCCCCGCGGCCCAAGTGTCCTGTGTCACTGGACTGTGCTAATGACCGTGACAGGGAGAACAGTGGGCTCTGGCCTCCCCTGGGACCTCCTCACCTGGAGGACGTGACTCAGCTCTAAAACAAGCAAATGAAGGCTCAGGGAAGGGAGGGGGAAGCTGGTTCCAGGCAGGGAACAGCATGTCAGGAAGCTCTGAGGCCCCATGAGCTTGCTTTGAGGGGCTGTCCGTGGGGTGGGGAGGCCATAGGGGGCCGGGCTGGGCAGGGCTCTCTGCAGAGAACAGACGGCTGCGGTGGGTTATAAGCAGGATGGTGCCGGGGTGTCGAGGTTCATTTAGGACGGTCCCTCTGGCGGTCTGTGCTGCAGGGCGGGGCAGGTGTGTCCTGGGGGGTTCAGGGGAGAGGAGATGGCGGGTAGACGGGGGAGGTGGCCCTGCAGTCAGGGTGCTGGGACGAGTGGGATGAGGGCAGAGCTGGTGCTGACCTGCCCGGGGGCTGCGCCTCTCAGCCCCCAGACCCCACTCAAGCTGGGAAGAGGGCGAGGCCTGTCTGTGCCCCACTCCGGCCTCCCCAGGGGCTGTTTCCCTGCCTCGTCTCAGGCACTGGAGGCCCACGGGAAGTGGGGGTGGGTGGAGGGACGGGGTGGGGGCTCTGTCCAGCGTCTCCCGTGGGAGTCCACAGGCCCCTGAGCCCTGGGGTGAGGAGGCTGCAAGCAAGGGACCAGGCCTGGGAGACCCTGCCCTTGCTGACTCCCCAGAGGGCCTGGAGCCCCAGGCATGCTGGAAGCGGCCCCGGTGCAGTGGCCCCGCAGACCTGGGTGTGTGGAGGAAGGCAGGCCCGGCCGCCGGGCTGCAGGGCTGGGCTGCGTCCAGGCCCGGGAGGCCGAGGTGCTGGGCTGCATCTCGTCCCTGCAGGACATCTGCGGCGGCTAGAGGAACGGGTCTCCAGGCAGGGCAGGGGCCTCAAGCCAGGGCAGGTTGCGCGGCCAGCGCCTGGGGCGGCCCTGGGGGTCTACTTCAACGTCAGCCGCGACCCCCTGGTCTCCTGTCCCCGCGAGAGGTCGTGCCCACACTGGCCACGCGAGGGCGCCCGAGCTCCACCCCCTCCCCCGGCCGCGTCCAGACGCAAAACCCAGGGCTCTGGCGCTCTGAAGGGCTGGGGAGGGCCTGCTCCTGTCCCCAGGGCCGCCCATCCCCGCCGGCCGGGCATGGGGTGCCGGCCTGGGCCCACGGATGAGGGCCTGTGGGGCGGAGGACAGTCAGCCCAAGGGAAGAGGGCAGGAGCCCCTCCGCCATGCATGCAGGCCAGGAGGGCTTCCTGGGGGAGGCAGCGTCTCCGGCAGCAGCCCACCTGGAGCTGGGGTCAGGGCTGAGACGTGGTTTCTGTGGTGCTGACGAGGGCCACACCCGTGGACGGCCGCTTGTTCAATGCTCCACCCGCCCGCGGGGCGCTGGTCCGTCTGTGGCCTCACGCGGAGGCCCCGCGCCCAGCAGCCCAGGAGGAGGCCACGTGAACAATGGATGCTGCACAACAGACGTAACCGTCCGGGTCGGGGGGGGGGGGGCTCATCCCTTGTTAATATTTATGAAGACCTCGGCCCCGTCATTCAAGAGCCTCATAAATATTAATTCCCAATTAAACATTTATATGAAGGCGGTTGCTTCTCCTCCCCCTCCAGGAACCTGTTTGAAGCTGGGGCTGGGGGTCGGTGTGGGAGCGGGGTCTCCCGGGAGGGCCTGGGGGCTGGAAGCGGTGACCTGAGCTTGCAGCGGAGGCCCCTGCCGGGAGCTGGCCTGCACCTGTCCCTGGGGGGCCCAGCTGCCCAGAGCAGTCTGTGCGGACCCGTCCGGACCGTCGCAAGCGTCCCACGGTCAGGACTGTGCCCGGCTGCGAATGCCACACCGTAAGCTGCTCCTCCGAGAAGTCCATCAGCCACGTACACGTTAGTGCGATTTCCCTGGCCACGGCCATGGGTGAGGGTTTGGCAGAAGGTCTGAAGTTGGCCGAGGCGGAGGATCTGCAGGGACCCCCCAGGGGCTAGGGGTGGGGGTCTCCGGCCTGCCCTCGGGTCGTCCTGCACTCTGGGCTATCTTGTTTGTCCGTACTGGGTTTCGGGTGTCTGTTTGGAGGGGTCAGTGCCCATATGCCCAGCAGCCTGTCCTCATCCGCGTCCCCTCCCCAGCCCCAGGTCGGACCCTGTCCGCAGGCGGGGGAGGGGCTCTGTGTGTTCCTCCAGGCCCAGCGGCAGGGCTCCGGGTGGAGCTCCAGCCCGCAGGCCCGGGACTGCACCTACCACAGTGGGGGCCTGTAAGGCTCGGCCGTTTATAAGTCTGAGGGGTGCGGACCCTCTCGGCTCTGCCCTTCTGATGGCCGAGGCTTTCTGGGGCCCCGGGCCATGGGGCACATGTGCCCTTGCTCTCAAGTGGTGATGCCTCGGACCCCCAGCCATGCGCCATGGTCCCCCCCCCCCCGCGGCATGCTTGTAGACCCTCCCCAGGGTTGGACCCCCTCGGCTGGGCCAGGCCGGGGGCAGGAGCCGCAGCCGTGGCGTTCGAGGGCATCTCTGCGGCTGGCTGGCCGGCCGGCCGCCTGCGGTCTGTGCTCCGTGGGTGGCTGGAGTCCTTCCGCACGCGCCGGCCCCCACGGCGGCTTTCACTTTCTCCTTTACCTCCAAGCCTCCGGTCCGTCTGGAACCGGCTTTCTATAGGACGTGACGTGGGAACCCAGGCGCACCCCCGTGGAAGGAGCAGGCCCTGCCCCGCAGCCCCCTTTCCCTTTAGGAGTCCGGGAGTCCACGGGCCAGCTTGCTCCCTGGTGGGCACTGCGGGCCGCTGCTGAGGTGGTGTGTCCCCGGCAGGGTCTGTCCTCACGCCGGGGCTGCTGCTGCCGTCGGCACACCTGCTCCCGGGCCTGTGTCCCTCCTCAGCGACTTTACAACCAGATTTCCAAGTTTCCTTAAAAAGCCAGAACCGCGGTTTCCGTGACGGGGACGACTGTCTGTGCTGTGTCGTGCGGCCTGGCAGTGGCACCCGAGTTCCCGGCGATCCCCGTGCGGCGCCCGCTGTCCTCCGTGATTGAGTTCCTGCGGCTCGAAGGCCGCGGGGGCTGCTGTGAGCGCGATCCTATTTTCTGGGTGATTTTCACGGGCACAGAGTCACGCTTTCGATTTATGGTGCAGCTCTCGTTAGCTCCAGCCGTGGCTCGTGCCGTCGCATCAGACACAAGCGGCGGCGGCCGGAGGCCTTGTCTTCCCAGACCTCGGGTGGGTCTCTGCGCTTCCAGAATGACGTTACGCAGGATGACAAGGGACATCCTGACTCCCTGCGGCTCTCCAAGACACCATGTCTTGGGTTCCTCTCTCAAGCCTGTATTTCAAGGGGTTGTAGAGGGAGGGATGCTGTCTGTGAGTTTCCAGAAATTGTCAGTAGGTGCTGGACGCCGTCCAGTCCCTTGCCGTGTCTGCGGAGACGCTCCCCGGGCTGTTCTGCCCTCCTCGCCCTTTCAGGGGACCTGCGAGCCACAGCCGTGCCCAGATCCAGGGTGGGTCTTCCTCTGGGCTGAGTGTCCTCCCCAGTTTTGCCCAGTTTGGTGGAACGCCGCCGATCACAGGTGCACATTATCTCGCGCGCCTCTGAGCGTGCCGGGGCTGTCTGTGACCCTGGCCTAGAGCTTCCCGAGCGTGAGTTCTGTTCACGCTCACCCGAGCACTCTTGCGACCGCTCTTCCCAGCCTTCTTTAATCGTAGAGTTTCATCAGAGCGCCCTCGAGGCCGGCATAAAACTGAAAATAAGAGATGAGTCAGGCCGTCCCCAAGGGTCCGCACGGTCAGGAAGGAGCCCCCCACATCACTCCCGGATGTGTCTCACCTCTGTCCTCCTTTTCTGCATGGACGTGTCCCCTGAGGGTCCCCTGTGCCGTCAGGAGCGTGGGGGGCGTGCGCTTCGGACACACGGCGCCGCGGCTCCGGTTTCCTTCCTGGCCACTAGACGTGGACGCTGGTGCTTCCTCCTCACTCCAGAGCGCGTCAGGGGAGGCGTCCGGACATGCTTCTTCCCCACGTGGCCTTTTGGCATCTTGTTGACACGCCGTGCAGGCTGTCCCGGCCACAAGGGAACGTGCTGGCTGCCCCACGTGGCTGCCCCACGTGGCTGCCCCACGCGGCTGTCCCCCACGCGGCTGCCCACGGCCTGGGATGGAAGCTGCTGTGTCCGCTGGGTGACACCGATCGTCCACAGCCACTGTGTCCTGCCTCACCCTGCCTGCGGGGCTGAGCTCAGTTCTGTCCTGACCCCGCGGGTGCAGGGGCACGGTCCCCACCTCTGGCACTAGCCACCTGTTAGGGACGCTGACTCATCGCACTTCTGACTGTCTGGCTGGAACTCAGGGTTCCCGTGGCCCCCCCACACCCCTGGTTCCATAACTCAGTAGACAGACTCGCAGAGCCCAGAAGGCCGGGCACTCAGGACGGACGTGCTCATGGAAAGGACAGAGGTCAGGAGCGAGCCAGGGAGGAGAGACGTGTGCGAGGCCTGAGCTTCCTGGCTTGCCCTGTGGACTCTAGGAGTCATTTGTCTAGAACATTCCTGCGTTCCCCTTGGGCAGCGAGCCCAGGCCCCGGTGTCCAGCTTGTTCCGGGGTCCTATTACGTGGGCGTGATGGATTGGATCGCTGTCCCCAGCCCTCCCGTCAGTGGGCCGCCCCCTGCCCCGCGTGATCTCTCTGGTGACCAGCCCATCCCGGGGGCTCAGGGGAGGTCAGTCGCTTCCTGGATAGTCAAGACAGCCCTGCCCGCTGGGAGCCCAGGGGTTTAGAAGCTCTGCCGGGAGCTTGGCCACCAGCAGACAGATTCCATGCAGCCTGCTTCCATGCTGTCAGACCTGGGCCCCGCGTGCAGCTGGGACGTGGAGGGAGGTGGAGGTGTGCTGTGGGGTTCCAGGACCCCCCTTTATTCAGGGCACCAGCGCCGCTCAAAGCTAGGTGGGAGGATCAGCTCTCCCCGTTTGGTTCGGGACAAGCTGACAAGGAGAGCTGGGCCCTGGGGCTGGCCTGGAGCAGCAGTGAGGACCGCGGTGCCGTGGGACGAGGTGTGTGCGGCGGGGAGCGACCCCGGGGGACTGGGCGGACAGCCGTTGGGGATGCTGTGTGGGCTGCAGAATCACGCGGGGAAAGGGGGAACCTGCGCTCTGTGTGCACTGTCCTGAGGGCAAGGCACCTCACAGGCCTGGGGGGCTCCCGGGGGGGCCCAGCGAGCCCCCAGGCCCTGTGCTCCCAGCAGAAGCAGGGTGGGCGCTGCATGTGTGAGGGGACCAACGTGAGTTCGCTTCTCGGTGAGTCCTGGACAGAGACGCCACCGGGTGAGTCCTCGGAAAGGAAACTCGATTGGCAGCAGGTGTGCAGATCAGGGGACTGACTCCCAACGCCGTGACTTCCGAGCAGGCCTGGGTGGGTTTCTTTTATTTAGGGTTAGGATGAGGACTCAGAAGGGGAGCTTGTCATCGCAGGCGGAGGCGGGCGGAAAGGCGCGCATGCCCCTTAGGGAAACACCTTAGACACGCAGGGCCCGTCCCGTAAGCGAGGCTTGCGCTCCTCCTTGGCTGGAGTTGGGATTGTGAGGAGGTTGCTGCGTGGTCCCTCCGTGGGTGGCTGCCTGGTGCGTCAGGGCAGGCGTGAGTCAGGGGTGAACTCTCACGGGTCTGCGGGAAGCTGTTTGAGGCCAGTCATGGCCTGAGGTGTGTGTCCCCCAGAGTCACACGAGGGTCCTGCACCCACCATGGGATGATGTTTGCGGGTGGGCCCCTGGGGATGGTCAGGGTTAGGGGGTCTGGAGGATGGGGCCCCTGCGTGGGGTCCGTGTCCTCCTGAGAGGGAGCCGGGGATCTGCAGGGGCTTGACCTCAGACTTGTGACCTCTGGGACTGTGAGGAAGGCGTGTCCAGGTTTAGGCATTTAGCCTGTGGTGTTGGGGCCGCTGGAGTGCACTGAGGCAAGGCCCTTCTTCTGGTCCGTGGCATAGTCTCCACCCTCCTGTCCCCAGGAGGCCCCTGGGCCGGGCACTGTCACCATGGGACAGGCCTCTGCTGTCCTGCCTGGGGCCCTGGTCACCTGCTGGCCACAGCCCGTGCCCCCCGCCTCCCTCGGCAGCAGGAGCTGGGCAGGGCAGCTCTGAGCTGAGGCCTGCAGGCTCAGGGGTCGTCTCCCGGAGTCCCCCCTGCAGAGCCGGAAAGACTGGAGCCTGAGCCTGGGGGAGGGCGGGGAGGGGACACGGGATGTCCTGGAAGGGCTCAGCGGAGTGCCGGGCCCCGGGAGGCTCTGCGGCTCCTCCTGCAGGCGCAGGCTGTGGCGGGGGTAAGGTAGGCGCTGGGCTGCAGCCAGGCCTCTGGCGTGGGGTCCTGGCCCCGACCTGAGGGCCGCAGCAGCAAGTTCCCGGTGGACGGAAGTGCCTGCGGAGCTGGGGGGGGCTGCCTGCGTACCCCGCCCCACGCTCTGCCAAGGGCCCAGCACGCGGTGGGCATCGGGCCAGCTGGTGGGGGATGGATGGAGGGCGGGGTGCAGGGGTGGGGGGTGCGAGGGTGGAGGGAGAAAGCAGTGTAGGGAAGGAGCGGTGGGGTGCAGGGGTGGGTGAGGGTCATGGAGGAGAGAGAGCTAGAGGGAGGGAGGAAAGGGGGAACAGAGGAGGAGGGGTGGAGGGTGGAGGGGGCACTCCCGTGGGCCCTGTGGGGGTCTCTGCTCACGCGAAGGCCCCCTGCCGCACCCCTCCTTTCTGTCTGTTCTCTCGGAGCCCCAAGGGAGCGTCATTCTGGGACAAGGCCCGGCGTGGCTGTGGGGCTGGCTCGGTCCGTGCGGGGCCCCCCTTCGGGGGAGGACGGTCCCACACGGCCCGGTGCTGGGGGACGCGGAGCTCCCTGGACCCCAGCCCCTGGCCTGGCAGAGCCGCCACCCATCCCTGCGCGACCTCAGCCGTCGGTGGGGCTGCCGGCTCCGTGGACGTGGGGCCGCTGGCCTGACCGCTGCTGACCGCCAGCGCCCGGCACCCCCTCCCCACGCCCCCGCCCCGGCTCCGCAGGCTGGGCAGAGAATGGGGGTGGGGCCCAGCCTCGTTAATTATTCAGTGATTTAAATGAGATAGCAAAGGCTTTCTATGGATTTGCTTAGAAAAGCCATGATTTCCAATCTGTCCCGAAGGCAGGCATCTCCGTGTCCGGAGCTCTGTGCACCAGGGAATAGAGGTCAGCGGGAGGTGGACATGCGGCCATGGCCCGAGATGCGCCTGGCGATTTATACCCCCACCCGGCCATCACTCCTGCTCCGCGGCGGCACTGTGCTCAGCGTATACAATGTTAAGGTCCCATAAATAAGAGGCAGGAGGTCAGCAGCCGTGGGAAGCGCTGCCTCTGCTTGTCCCGTGGGGGCGGGGAAAGAGGCACAGAGGCGGGGCTGGGGGTGAGCATCCCCAGTGGCCTCAGTTCTCCTGCCCCCCCGGTGCACTAGGACCACAGGCCCCTGTCCTGGGGAGCTGCCTGGGCACTGGCCGGGGAGCCCAGGGCACCCCAGAAGGCATCAGCCAGAACTGGGTGGACAGAGGCCCTGGGGCGGGGATCAAGGGGAGAGGGCCTCCCCCACGCCGGCAGGGTGCCGCCTGGGCCCTCCTGCCTCCTCCCCAGGGTCGCAGGGGCAGAAACCCCACCTGGAGGCACCTGGCTGCCCACCTTGCTGCCTGTGTGGCCCCCTCCGTGCGGATCCCGTGCAGATCCCGGGGTGCTGTAGCCCGTGTGTCTCTGCTCCTTCCTGCCCCAGACCCCAGGCTGCGAGCTGCCCCGGTGGGTCTGCTTATGGGAAGGATGTGCTCCCCTGCTTTCCTGACGGTGGGGGCTGGGCGGCTGAGCCACCCCCAGGGCCGGTGGGGAGCCCCACGGAGGCATTGGCAGATGGGCTGACACGGCGCTCTGGGCTGAATGGTGTTGCCCCAAGTTCCTCTGTTGAAGCCTGAGCTCCGGTGCGGCTGCCTTTGGAGAAGAGAAGTAATTAAGGTTAAATGAGGTCAGAAGGGCTCTGCCCTCTGTCCACTCACAGGAGGGTCCCGGCCAGACGCCCCGTCCTGGCCGTGGTAGGCTGGCTTGCGCGGGGCCAGGCCCAGGCGAGGAGAGGAAGGGAGAGCCCCACCCTCCTGCACGGCCAAGCCTGTCCTCTCAGCGTGGCTCCGCGGCTCCGTGTGCGGTCTCAGAGCTGGCCTTGCTCATCTGTCTCCATCTGTCGGCCCTGCCGTGGAGACCTCAGGCTGGGGTCTCGTCCAGGCTGGTGGACAGCCGGTCCGCGGTCGCTCTGTGCCGGCTGAGCCCGGCGGAGGGGAAGATGGATGTTTGCTCTTACAGACCCTCCATCAGCACTGGCATCCCGGGCGCCGCTAGCCTGACCGCCTGGAGGAAGATGGATCAGCCTGACTTTGTGGAGAACCAGGCGGAGGATTTAAGCGCCCAGTGAGGGACGCGGCTGGCCTCCGACGGGGGACGTCTCAGGCCGGGGCTCCTGTGACCAGCCAGGGT
Source organism: Mustela putorius furo (assembly GCF_011764305.1). Taxonomy (NCBI): domain Eukaryota; kingdom Metazoa; phylum Chordata; class Mammalia; order Carnivora; family Mustelidae; genus Mustela; species Mustela putorius. Next base: position 52,109,803 of record NW_025421290.1, on the reverse strand, counting down.
CGCCTGTAGAATCAAAAGGCGACAGATAGCCAGTGACCCCTTCCCCGCGTCCTCCGCTCGCTCTTTCAACTGGGACGCATGTCTTTTTTCTTTTTAAATTGCTTTTTATAGGATTCTTTACATATTCTGGATTCTGATAATTCATGTGCGCGGCCAAGCTTTCCCCAGGCCTGTGCTCGCTTTCCTGCGTGCTTTCGGCATTCAGAGGTTTTACTTTTAAGAGGGACAAACTTACCAACGTGCCCCTTTATTGTTGGTTATTTTGTGCGGTAAGAAATCTGTCGCTCCGCCGGCGTTCTAGGCAGGTCCTCTCTGTTTTCTCCTGAAAGTTTCGCAGCGTGGCTGGTCGCCCTCCGGCCCTCCGCGCACCTGGGAGTCGGCGCGCGCGGGTGTTAGGGAACCGAGTCCTCTGGCCTCGCTTGTTAAACCGGCGTTTACCGCACGTGGTACAGCACGTGGCCCCTGACCGTGTGCAGCTTTTTCAATTTAAGCTAATTAACACGAATGAAATGTAAAAGCAGAATGTAAGAAAAGCCCAGCTGGGCTGGTCCTATTTCAAAGGCTCAGCGGTCGCGTGTGGCTGGCAAGCTACCGTGAAAATGAGCCAGGACGGGAGGGGTCGGGAGGACGCAGGGAAGCAGTTTAGGGGCCCGGGTGCCAACGAGGGCGCTCAAGGAGGGGCCAGGCCTCCCCGAGGGCCCCCGACCGCCGCAGAGACGCCGCGCCGCTCGGAGTGCCGAGCCCTGGTCCTGCGTGCTGCGTGCCCCAGCCCAGCGGCTGTCAGCGTGGCAATCAACAGAGTCACAAAACCCACAGTTCCAACATGAAAAACCGCTTCTCACGAGTTCATCCTCACGGGGGGAAGCGTGAGCAGCAGAGAGAACGTTTCCACGTGCCCGGGAGTGGCTCCCTTGGACCCGCGGGAGACGCTGCGGGAGCTTCACGCCGTGCGGCTGGCTGGACCCTGCAGATGTCGGATTCCACGTGGGGCCTGTCCTGGAGCCTCTGCTGCCGAGGCCTCACGGGGGAAGCACTCTTGGAAGCCGGTGTCTGGTGTCCTCAGACCTGACCCCATGTCCCTTTGCGCTTGGCTGAGCTCGTCCGGCGTCCCTCACTGAGGTCGATCACGGCCGTGAGTGCCACCAGACCCCCAGCCCTGCGAGCCTCCCGGCGTCACGGACCCTGGGGGGTCCTGGGGGCCCCGATACAGTCTCTCCCTCCATTGGAGCCCCGTCAGAGCACCGCAGACCTGCCCCTCTCTCCTTCCTGACTCCTCGGGGTGCGAACACCCTCCCTCCCGGTTGTCTTCTGGGCGACTCCTTGAATCTGCGCCCACGGTGGCTTTCTCGCCAGCTGCGTCCCAGCTTCTGGTGCATCTGTGCACTGATTTAAAAATGTTGACTTTAATGGTTTTTGAAATAATATTTTAATAATTTATATGTGTATCCATCAAATTATTTGCATCAGTATTATAACTCGTATTTTGTAAGCATCGCATATTTACATCAGAATCAAGTCCCGAGCTCTTATTTTATCCATTTTGACTCAATCCTTTGCTATGTCTCGCTGGGGTGGTCTCTTGTTCTTTGGCTGCTTCTGGATTTCAGGACGGTCCGTTCTTTCCCTCTCTGGCGGTTTCTCCAAGCTCGGTTCCTTTTGTTGATGTTTAGTTCATTATTCGTGTTTGAGTATGTGAACGTGGACGTCACTCGCAAAGTCAGAACCACGCCCGGGAGGGTTTGCCTGGACGACTGTCCCCCGCGCCCCCACCGTTTTACTCCCCACTCCCCCTGAGCCCCGAGCCCCACAGCGGATGGCCTCGGCCTCTCTGACTTACCCTTCCTTGTCTCGGTTTGCACAACAGAGCAGGCTGCGGAGCTCTGTGGGGTTTCTCTCTCCTCCTCGCACAGACGGTAGCGTGCCAGACGCACTTCTGCTGTCTGCTTTTATACCTGGAAGTCAGGCCGCAGCCCGGGTTCATGGGGGTCTTTGCCCCTTCATGGGGGCTGCCAAACCCCCACGGTGAGTCACACTTTATCTAGCGCTCTCCTGTGGCCAGCTGGGGTGGCCCGTGGGACCCGGCGGCCACCACCGCGCCGCACCGAGTCGCTGTGTGCCTGTGTGTTTGGGGCTGGAGCCCTGGGGGGGGGGTGGCTCGGTGCGGAGGAAGTGCGTAGTTCCGTTCCGAGAGATGCTACTCGGTTCCCCTCCAGGGGACCGGCCTCGTGTCCTCAGGCCTTTCTGATTCCGCCCCTGTGAAACGGTGGGTCGTGTTCTTGCTTTTACTGTGCTGAAATCCTCGTAACACAAACTTGACGATTTTAGCCCTTCCGAGAGCCGAGCTCAGGGGCGTGAAGCGCATTCCCACCGTCCTACAGCCGCCGCCACGTCAGTCTCCAGAACCTTCTCCCCTTCCCCGAGCGGAAGCTCGGCCCCCTCCCCGGCGCTCCCGTCTGCTTTCTGTGCCTGTGGATGTGACTCCCCCAGGCCCTCGTGTGAGTGTCACACAGTCCTTGTCCCTTCGCGACGGGCTGACGTCACGGAGCAGCGCGTCCTCCTGTGCCCTCCACGTGGGAGCCCGTGTCTGGAGGTCCTTCTGTTTGGATCCGTGGACCTCGAGGCTGCTCTCGCCTGTACTCTCCGGTGAGCCGCGTCCCAGTTCTGTCATTTGAGTCCGGTGTGGGGTTGACCGTCGGGACCATCTTGGCTTCCTGTTTTGGGGCTTGTCTGATCGCATCTTCTGTCCGTTTCTCCAGCGGGTTCCTGTTCAAGGACTGTTGGTAGGTTAGACTGACCTTGTCTGTGACGCGACTTGCAAATGTGTGTGTTTTACCATTTGTCAGTCATCTCTTGGCTTCGGGGTGGTTTCCCTGTAGAATTCATCCCTCGCTTACCGCATCTGGGTTTTGAGTCCTGTGAGGAACACTTCGCCCGTGCCAGCATTACGAGGATTCCCCTGTCTGCTTCCGGCTCCAGTCCGGGTTGACCTCTGGGCCCCGGGGCCGTCGGGACCTCGGCCGTGTGTGTGGTGTGAGGTAGGGGTCTCATCGTATTTCCCACGTGGCTGCCCTGTGGCCTCACGGTCTTTCAGAACAGACCGCCGAGCTTCGGAGCGGCCCACTGCTCTCCATCCCCGCCAGACGCCCGTGTGAGGGTCGGGTTCTCCGCGGCCCACGGCCATCAGCATTTGGTGTTCTCGGATTTTCATGAGGCCACTTTGACGGGGGCGCCGTGGCCGCTCCTTGTGGCTTGGACTTGCATTTTCCGAGGCACGGGTTGTACCGAACATCTTCTCATGGTGCGTGACCATCAGGCTATCTTCCTCAGTGAGTGACTCTTGCCCGTCTTCTCGTGGACACGAGCCTTTAGTCAGATATGTGGTGGCCAGGATTTTCCTCCTCGGCCTTGTCTTACCAACCTCTTAACAAGGTCTCTTGCTGAGAAAAAGGCTTACAATTTGATGAAGCCCCGTTTATCAATTTTTTGGCTGTTTCTTTAAAAACGAAGAGTGCCCTTAGTCTGGCCCAACAATTGCACTCTTCGGCTTTTACGTCGGAGACGTGAGAACTTGAGCTCGTGCCGAAACCTGCCGGTGAGTGCTCACAGCCGTCCTGCTCGTACTGCCCCCCAATCAGGAACGGCCCGATGTTCTCCGCAGGCTCCGGAACAAGGTCTGAGCACAGAGCCTGCGCGCGGAGCCTTTGCTGCGCGTGTGCGGACACGCGGGCTGCGCCGTCCGTGTGAGTCAACACCGAACCGGCTTTGCGTTCCCGGGGCGACCCCTCTTGGCCGTGGCGTCTGGTTCTCCGTGCGGTGGTGCGTGTCCTTCCGTGAGGCTTTCCTCCATGCTTCGGCCTCACTGTTCTCAAGCTCTAGTTTCCGTTTTTTATCCCACACAAGGTTGTGGGTCCAGGGGTACATTTGCAGGTTTTTCTTCTTTCTCGGCGATCTCGATCCGTTTCTGAAGTACCGGCACTCTTTGATCTTTGAAAACTCGGGAGCCCTTTCCTGTGAAATCGTCTGGGCCCGGGCCTTTTCTTCAGGGGCCGATCTTGATTTCTTAGGAAATCATTCTGTGGACGGTTTCCACCTCTAGCCGGTCAGTTTTAGTCGCGGCGTCTCTTGTTTCTTTAGGAATTTATCCCTTTTATCACCGGCATTGGCTTCCGGGATTTCCACAACAAAGCGCTACAAACCGGAGGGACCTCAAACATGGACACTGTCTCCCATTCTGGAGGCAGGAGTCAGGAACAAGGTGTCAGCCGGACCGCGTTCCCTCTGAAACCCGAAGCCCGCAGGGAGCCCTTCCCGCCCCTTCCTGCTGCCCAGGTTCTGGCGACCTTCGCCCCTCCTCGGCTCGCGGGGACGTCACTCCCGTGTCTGCTGCTCCGCGGCATCTTCCCTCTGTGCTCGGGCCTCAAATGCCCCCCTTCTTCCCCAAACACCAGGCAGATCAGGGCTCACTCTTGCCAAGGAATTAGACTGAGGCCACGGGACCTCCGCGGGACACTTGCACTGACAGCCCCATCTCCAGAGAAGGTCACGTTCGAAGGCACTGGAGCTTGGGACCTCAGCGTATCTGTTTTTGGACAGGGGACAGGCCATGTAACCTGGAACACCAGTGTTCTCAGACTTATTTGCTGAGATGTCTGCAAACTAACCCCACGACTTGAAGCTTTCCTTTTCTCCAAGAGCTGCTTTCTCTTGTTATGTCTTATTTCGTGGATCTGAGCTTTCTATGTTTCATGATCGGGCCACTTACCAGTCTGCCCATTTACTTAATCAAAAAAAATTAGGCTTTTGATTTATTAATTAGGTCGAGTGTTTTTCTGTTCCTCTACCTCATTAATTTCTGCTTTCATCTTTATTATTTCATTCCTTGAGCTCTCTTTCGGTTGACCCCACGGTTCGATTTCTAGCTGCTTGGGCTGGGATTTTATTGCTTCTCTCACTGTTTCGTGTTAACTGACGGAAGCGTTCACAGTTTTGAATTTTCCTTTGATCACTGCTGTAAGTGTATCCCATGGAGTCGATATTACGTATCTCCACCGTCGCCATTCTTTTAAAAAGTATTTTCAGGGCGCATTTTCACTTTCACCCAAGAATTTTTTACAGATTAGAAATGTTTTCCAGAATTTTTTGTTTGGTCAGGAATGTCTCGTTTTACCGTACGGCGATCGAGACTGCCGGTTGTAGTCTGGAGCTCACCGGTTTTTAGTGACGTCCTACGGGATCTGTGTCTGGGAATGCCCGTGAGCGGCGCGTCCGGAGTCCTCCAGGCTGTCGGCTGTGTGTGCGCAGACGTTAGCCGCCCCGCACCGCTTGTGTGCGCAGCTCTCCTCTGCCCTCACGCGTCCCTCGAAGCTCCCCTCCAGGAAGAACCTGGAACCCGGCTGGGAGGAGAGCAGGTGGCTGGTGTCCTCCGGCTCCAGCGCCCCCGGGGCCGCTGCACGTTGGCACCAAGGCCGCCTCGCTCCCGGGCCTCCCTGCTGGCGGCGCCGGGACTGGCAGGGTTGGGGGGAGGTGGCGGCACCTGGCCAGGTTCGCCTCACGTGGGGCTCCTGCTGCGCAGGCTGCGGCGTCCGCCAGGCTGGCCGAGACTGTGCCTGGCGTGGGTCTCCCAGTCTGAGGCTCTTTTTGACGGATCCCGAGTCCCCAGCTTTATCCTGGACAGGTGTCCCCCAGTAAGCCTCCTGTGCTCCGACTCCATCTCCTGCTGCCCTGGGAGGGCCTGCGCCGACACCTTCCTCGGGGCTCACGCGGTCTGTCCCGCCCGGGGCGCCGTCCGCGAGCTCAGCTCCCAGGGCCCCTCGCGAGTTCCGAGCTGTCGTCTCACAAACGTGATTGCTGTTACTTGTACAACTGTTTACTTTCGCTGGGAATTGTGTCTTTTTGTGTTAAAAGTTCTTCTTTGTCATATTTAGTGTTTTCTGTCTTCAGTTCTACTCTGACTGCTTCTGGAGCCTTCTCCATGTCTGATGTGTCTTTAATACAGTCAGTGCCTCTAGCGGCAGCTTTCTGCCTCGCTGGATTTTGCGTGTCTTCCCGCTCACAGCCTGTGGCCGGGGCTGCTGGTGAGCCCAGGGCGGATCTTTCCCTCTCACCAGGGAGTCGAGCCCATGGTCACTGACGGACGTGACGGACGTGTTCGGTGCGATACTTTGCAACTACACGCGCTGTAATACTTCCCTGGTAGGTTCTTTGTCCTTTTATTTTTGCTGTTTCTCTTAAGAGATTTGTATGTTTCACCTCGTGATTCCCTCCGTTTTTACCCTTTTAAAAGCTCCTATTTCCGCCTTCCCCGTTCTGTTCGTTAACATTTCGGCGTGGGCCGGCTTTCGGTGGAAACCAGCTCCTGCCGACGGCCTTTCCGGCTTCTCTGCTTCCGACGCGTCTCCCCCGGATGCGAGTAGGTTAGTGTCCCCTCCACCCCTCACTGTTCTGCTAGTCTTTCCAGATGGATGGAGTTCGTCTGCTGTGCGTCCTCAGGAAGGGCTCGCGGCGCGGAGTTTCCCGAGTTCCTGTGTGTTTGGAGCTGCTGGCTGTGGCCCGGCGCTTGGGGGACACCGTGGTGGGACACGGGTGCTTTCTTGCCCCGCTGATCTCCATCCTGAAAGTAAGCGCGAGGTGTCCGGGTTAGAGGAGGCCCTGCCCGTGATTTCGTCACTGAAGGCCTCCGTGTCGGTCCCTACGGCCCATGTCCACACGAGCAACGTGGTGCAAAATTCCTGTGAAATGGGGGTTTTGCAGTGCTGGAGGGCCCTGGGCTCCTATAGGAGCTGCTGCCCCGCCCCGCCCCACCGGGCCAGGGGAGGTCGTTCTAGAACAAACGCAGTCCCTCTGGGAGGTTGGAGGGCTCTGGCTTCCGCCCTTCCGGATGTGGGGCAGGGGCTCTGGCATCTGAGTGCGTCAAAGGGAGACCGGGTTGGGGTCCCCAGGCCTGGGCGCTTCACCGTCTTGGACTCCAAGGCTTGTCTGCTCTCAGGTGCCCTAACGCGGGCGGCAGGCACGGCTGCTCCGAAAGCCACGGGGCTGGAGACACAGACGTGTTCTCCGCCGATGCACACGCACTCCGTGCGGACTCTGTCCCCGACACCCCGGTGGGACCACAGGGCCGCTTCACTCTGGTTATTTTCGAGATGTCGCCAGCTCGTTCCTTTCCTCGTGGGACCTGTGTGTGCTTCGTCTTGGAGACCCAGGAGAGTCCTTGGGGGGGTGTCTCAGGCTGGATCATCTCAGGGCAACCAGAGGTCCACGGGGATGGGTGTTCCCAGCGTGGGCTCACGTCTCTCCTTTCTGGGTGACGTGTCGGCCTGCGTCCGGCTGTGCGTCGGCTCTCCGTCGCCCGGGGCTGCCGCTGGGCGCCTTCCTCCTGGGCTCTCCACCTCTGTCTCTCTGGCTCTGTTCGCTTCCATCATTGTCTCATTTTCATGCTCTTGGGTGCTTTCCTACTTTGTGTTAAGGCCATTATTCAGTTGTTTTTATATATATATAGAGAGAGAGAGTGCAGGAGAGTGGGGGGGCAGCAGAGATTGGGGCTCTGGGACTCGCCGCTCAGCGCGGAGCCTGCCGCAGGGCTCGACCCCATGACCCGGAGATCGTGACCTGACGAGAGTTGGACGCTCAGGGATGGGGTCCCCCAGGGGCCCCTCCTTCAACCTGGACGTCTGCTCCTTCCTGGGCATCTGGAGATCAGTCTGCACGGCAGACGGGGCTGTTCCTGCCCTTCCTCTGTGGACGGATTTCAGATCTCAGCCGCCTCAGGGAGGACATGGAGCCCGGTTCGGGGCAGGAGCTCAAGGTCTTTGTGCCTCATTGTTGCTGTCGCCGAGGAAGGGGCTTGTTGTCCGTGTGCTGGTTTTCACGGTCTGGGCTTTGTGTTGAATTAGAAGAGGCGTCATTTCCTTCTGTTCCTTCCGTGGCTCTGGGGGACCTGGCGGGACCTGGGGTTCGGCGGCGGCTCTCCCATCACCGCGACCCAGTCCCGTTCCTTCGGTGGATCTTTGCTCGGCGGCGGGAGCGGGAGGAGCTGCTCCTCCAAACCCGGGGTTCCTCGTGTTCGGACCGGACCCGAAGCTTCCCTCTGCTCTGTCCTGCCCCTGCCGCCCGTCCCCGGGGCCTTCCAGGTCCTCGCGTCTCTGGAAGCGTCGCCTTTCACAGACCCGGGAGCCCTCCAGGAGCCCTGAAGCCCGGCATGCTGGGCCCTGCTCCGAGGCCGGTCGCTGCGGACGGGGGCACAGGCTGGGGGGCCGCGGTCCTGTCCCTGCGCCCAGCCCGCGCCCTCGTCTTCCCCTTCCTGGGGATTCGCGATTCGTGGTTCGCGATTATTCCCGGGCTCTTCTCTGCGGAGAGCGAGTGGGGCGCCCGCTGGGACCCCTTCTTTCTTTCCCTGCTTCACTTGTCTGCCGTTCTGCAGTCGGGCGCTCCTCGTGCTCCGATCAAGCCGCCCGGGGAGGGGCTGCCACGCGGTTCTGCTTGTTCCCCTCGGGTTCCCGCGGCCGCACACGGTGACGCAGGCCCGGGCGGATTGCATTCTCTCTGGTGCCAGACGTCTGTGGGACGGTGAGGGCCTGCAGGGTCTTTCTCACACGCTGGAGGACCAGTCCGTTTCATTTTCTGGGATCGCTCGTCTTGCTTGTAAATTCTCCTCCACTGTGGGCCCTTCCCTCGCGGATCCCCGGGAAGTCTCTCCACGTCCGAGGAATCGGGACGTGCCGCCCCGTCCCCACGTTCGCAGGCTGTCTGCCGAGCGTGCTGATGGAGGACACGTCGCGCACTTGGAGTGCAGGGGGGGTGGTGAGGCCTTACTGTGCTCTTGGGGATGGGGGCCTTCGGAGCGGAAGGCGGGGCTCAGGGACACTGGGCTCTCGGCCGGGGTGTGCGGGGCCTGCGGGGACACAGGGAGGCAGGGAGCCCGAGGGTGTGCGGTGGGGGCTCTCGGATAGAAGGAGGCTGATGACAAACGTCAGTGTGAAGGCATAATCTGCCCGTTTGCAGAATGTGGGGCCATTTGCATAAATATTGTTTGAGAAAAGCAATTAGCGATTCATTTACATGCAGCCAAGTAGCAATTTGCACTTTTTTCCCCTGAAACGAGTTCTTTGCCTGTGCGCACAAATCTGATGCCTTGCAACTGGCCTTCTAATAGTGGGGCGTGATAATGTTGTATTTTTGGTTCTTCTCTCGGTTTCCTGAAATAATACAATTTTGCATTTTCAAAAGGAAGTTGCTCCATTAAAGGCAGCAGCCTGCGAACCTGCATCCCCTGCCCACCCTTCCCCACCCCCGGCCAGATGGCCCTGTTGGAGAAGCTTCCACATTCCCACTCTCTGTGGGGGCAGAGAGGGGAGTGAGCAGGTCGTCTGGCCCCGGGGTCTGGGCGAGAGTGCTCCCTGGGGTGCCGGGCTCTTGGGACCCAGTGACCCATCCCGTGGTGCAGGGCACGTGGGGCAGCCTCTGCACACCAGCCTGCCCCTGGCTCTCCCAGCGAGCAGCGCCTCCTGACCCCGCTCGGGCTTCCACACCTCCCCGGAGGCCTCCCCCTGGGCACACCGTGCTCTTGACTTCTCGAATCGGTGCGCGCAGCCCAGGGAGCTCTCTTGCCTGTGCAGCGATGGGGACCCCCATCTCGGGTCAGGCGCAGCACGGGTCGGTCTGCCTGAACCGGCATCCCCAGTGGTGAGGTCTTCGTTCAGAGAGACGGGACACGTCCTGGCATCTGGAGGCTCCGGGGGCATGTGGAGCCCCCGTGCCCAGCCCGTAGCCGAGAACGCCAGCCAGGCCTGGCCTGCCCCCCTGCGCTTACCGAGGAAGGACCTGAAGAAGATAAGTCTTAGCCAAAGCCTTGGCCTCCCCTTGTAAAAGAAGAAAATTTTGCCCTGGACTCTCTTAAAAACAGCGAGGAGGACTTCATGCAAGGCCATTGCAGTAGAGGGGAGAGGGGCTTGACTCGGCGACGGACGGTGCTGGGTGCCCACTTGTCGCCAGTGTGCAGGGGGAGCAGGTGACCGGAGTGTCACCAGCGGGAAGAAGCGCGGACTGTCCGTGGAGGGTGAGGGACCTTGAGAAATGGGCTTAGCCGGATTCTTTGCTCACACTGGACTCAGCTGGCCAAGGCTGAGGCTGACGGAGATTTGGTCAAGGAGGGGTCCTTGTCATCGCCAAGGGTCGTGCCCTCCCTGGGGAAGCGCCCCTGCAAGCCTGGGGTCACAGCCAAGCGTCCCCCGGTTTCCAGGGAGTCCCACCGTGAGCAACGTGAGGCCCCGAGAAGAGAAGATCCACCGGAACCAGAGGTCCTGCAGGAAGGACCCGGTGGCATGGCGCTGGCCCCCTGACCGGAGAGAGACGCCCGGCATCTCACAGAAACAAGGAGGCGTCTTCCTGGAAAGAAAACAAACGGACACAAAGAACAGATCAAACACGTCTCCCGAGACGGGCTTGTGGACGAGGGACGTGCCGTCGGGGAGGGCACGGGGAGGTGTGAGGACAGACCCCCAGGCCCTGCACCCCTGTGCTGGGATGATTGGGGGAGTCCCTAGGGGGAAGGCAGGGCGTGACGGGCCAGCAGGCTTTATGGGCCTTTCCAGAGCCGAAGGCAGACGCGGCCCCCTCCAGGAGCCGATAGGATACACTTAAACAAGCAAACCCCGGCCTTGCCCCCTGACCCGCAGAGCATGCGTGTCATTCCCGATATGGAGAAAACCCCGAGGGCTTCTGAGGTTGGGTGGGTGGCAAGGGGACGCCCAGTCTGTGGAAAAGGAGCAGGGGCCAGACTGACCGAGGCCTGCCTTCTCCGCGTCGGGGTGACCCATGAGGACCGCAGGGTCTTCTCAGTTCAGAGACGACCTCCTCGGACGACCTGTGACCAGGGTGTGAGCGGGAAATGCAGACATTCAGCTACCGCAGTTCCCGGTGGGCAGCAGGGGCCCGGGGGTTGTTCTAGGCTCGGAAGAAAGTGACGTACGGGATTGTCGAGGTGAACGGACACTGGGACCCTGCCTAATGCTTGATGCTCTCGGCAAAACTCGAGCTTCAGTCCGCGTTTGGTGGGTCGGTAGGAAGCCAAGAGCTGACTGGAGACGGACTGTGAGTGTTTCAGAGCCGGTAAGCCAGGGATGGAGCAAGATAAACCTTTTCTCTAAACTAAGGCAGACAGGGGGAAAGGGAACAGGTGCAAAATGAAGAGGAAGGTGTCATTTTACCAGGAGCGGTGCCGTGTGCCGGGGGGACTTCCAGACTGAACAGAAATACCAAGTTCTAACTAAAACGTTGCTTACGAAACACATGCTTAATGTACACTAGGACAGTAAAGCCGAGAGCACTGAAGAAAATCTGTTGAAAATGCCAACACAGGGATGCCGGGGCGGCTCAGGCGTTAAGCCTCTGCCTGCAGCTCAGGTCATGATCCCGGGGTCCTGGGATCGAGCCCCGCATCGGGCTCCCTGCTCGGCGGGAGTCTGCTTCTCCCTCTCCCGCTGCCCCTGCTTGTGCTCCTTCTCTCTCGCTGTCTCTGTCAAATAAACAAATAAAAATCTTTAAAAAAATGCCAAAACAAAGTCAGCAGTCCCTGTAATATTTACATCATACGGAATAAAGTTCAAGGCAAAGTATTAAGAAGGGACAGAAAGGGGCCATTTCGACTTGGCAAATGAACAGCTCCTAGAGAAGACCGAGGGCCGTCCGCTGACGTCGGGTGTGAGGCAAGGGAGCGCAGACGTCTGTCGTCCTGGCAGGACACGGCGCCGCACTCCAAGCGGAGAACGGACTGTGGAAGTGATCCCAGGAGGTGAACGGACAGACACGTCATTTACTAAAATTGGAAGTTGACAGATGACGATGTTCAGCTCAAGAAGCAAGAACAGGAATAGGCTCAGAGACGTGAAGTGTCATCTCACGGCCGCTGTGGAGCCACAGGGACGGACCCAGAGGTCCGCGTCGGCGGTGCCCTTCCCAGCACGGTCGAGGAGGGGGAGGGCCCCCATGTTCCCAGGTGGGGCCCACATGCTTCCCATCAGTCATCTGGGCAGGGGACGCTCCGGGGAGACGCAGGCACCCGCTCCCTCAGCCGGAGCCCGTTACCACGCCCGTGACCTCCCTCGTTCCGCACGACACCGTGCGAGGACGCCTTCCCCCGGGGCTGCTGACGGGAGCCGCCGCACCGGGCGGGCGGACGCGGCTCTTGTCATCCTGCCGCCGGCCGCCTGTCCGGGTCTGTCTGCGCCTGACGCTGGAGCGTGCTTACGGGGTCCATCCGTGGTGGGCCCAGAAATAACGTGTTTCTGCGCTGGCGGCGCTGACGTCCCCAAATAGCTCAAACGGCGTCCTTCTGGTTCTGTGAGAACCCGCCAGCACCAACGTGGGCCCACAACAAGCTTCACTCGTTCCTCATCCGCAGTCTCGTCCCCAGCCGTTGTCCACAGGCTCCGCACGTGTCCCTCCCCGTCCGCTGCTGCTGCCCCTTCCTGACGCTCGTTCGTCCGTCCTTCCTGCCGTCCACCCATCAGCCACCCGCGTCCGCCCCTCCGCCCACCCATTCTCCAACCATCGATGGATCGATGGGTCCATCTGTCCCCCCGAGTCATCTCCTCACCGTCCGTCCGTCGTCCACTGACCGACCCCCCCACCCTCTGATGCGTTTGTCAAATCGCCCGACGGACGCACCTGTCCATTTCCTCACCCGCGTGTCTCCCCTCCCCCAGCCGCTTCCCCCAGCCGCGTCTCCAGGGCTCCCCTCCCCCAGCCGAGTCTCCGTCCATCCTCACTCTCAGCGGCCTTCCCTTTCTTTGGCAGGGGTTGGTTCCTTTGTCCCTGGGCCCAGTCCTGTTGCTCTTGGTCACTTCATGGGTATTGTTCCCAAGAGGACCCTCCCCGCCGCCTTCCAAATCCTCCTGCCACAGAGCTCAAAGCCCAGTGTGTCTGTTTCCCAGGAACCTGACCTGGAGGCCGTCTCAGGAAGCAGTTGCTAACACAGTGTCCTCCACCTTGGTGGCTGGTGGAGAGGTGACAGCCCTGGCCACATCAGGGACACCTCGCCTGGGGGCGGGGGCACCAGGGGAAGGAAACACACTGGTTGGTGGCCCACCTCGAGAGCGTGACAGGTGGGGGGAAGGTGTGGCCACGTGGGGTCAGACGCCGGCATGGGCGCAGGTGCTGCCAGAGAAAGACTTGCACGACTCCCCTCCAGTTTAGGTCCAGGTGTGACAGGCAGAGGGCCTCCTTGGCAGCCTATGAGCGGATGGCAGACAGCAGGATGCAGACCCAGGCCTTGGTTTTGAGGGCAGCCGAGCTCTGGAGGAGACGGTGCTCTCGGCCTTAGCAAGTTTACCCTCCAGCATTCGCTTCCATGGCAGCTCTGCCTCAGAGGGGAAGCACCTGCTCCCCCGGCAGCCACGGGGCGCTGTCCTCTTCCCTGGCTCCTTGCCGAGGTCGAGTCCCTGTCCCAAGGCAGCTGTTTCCATGACTGGTGAGCCTGTGGCTATGAAGGCCGGAGGCCCACGGGGCCAGTGGAGGCCATCCCGAGGCCGCACGCTGACCCGCTACCCCATCTGGCTCTCCTATTTTCCTTCAACTGCGGTTGCAATGCCCCTCCCAGGAGCCCTCCCCGTGGGGGCTGGGCTCACACTGCTTTCCAGGGAGCCAGACCTAGGGGCAGCTCAGAAATCGCGGTCACAGTTCTTCGTGACCCCCGGGCCCACAGAAGTGGCCCACTCTCCCCCACCCCACGCGAAGGCAGGTGCTCCCTTGGGGATCAGTGTGCTGGGGCTGCCCAAACAAACCCCCACACTGGGGAGGGGGGGAATGACAGACGCTCACTCGCCCCCTCTTCCGGAGGCTGGACGCCTGAGGTCAGGGTGTGGGCAGCGCTGGCTCCTTCTGAGTCTGTGAGGGAGACTCGCAGACTCTCATAGGCCCTGGGGCTCTGGTGGGCCTCAGTGACCCCCACCCTTCCTCCCAGAGCGTGCTCTGTGCATGCAGTCTGCCTGTTGTCCCTCCCTTGGATGAGGACGCCCGTGTGTTTGGTTAGGGCCCTCCCTCAGGACCTCTGCGAAGGCCATCCCTGTCTCCACACGAGGCCACAGCCGGAGGTGCCAGGGGCTATGACCACAACATACATACATACATACATACATATATATACACACATATATATATATATTTTTTGGTTCAATCCTTAACATCTCGCTTGGATGTGATGCAGGGGTCCCTGCCTTGCGAGACAACACATCCTCTGGGAAGGGTCCCCTGCTGGCAGTGGGACCGACATGTCACGTCACAGTCGGGCAACTGCTGACAGGAGTGAGTGTGCCCTGGGGGCCTGCAGCCCCCCCCCCCGCATGACACAGGTGATGGGCTTGTGTTCCAGGGGACAGACAGCTGCGTTACCCACTCCACACCCCAGAGCACCGAAGGAGGCGAGCAGTGGATGAGCCCGAGGGCACGTGATGTCACGGTCCCTTTTCCAGACCAGAGCCAGGTTACAGACTCAGAACCCACTGGCTGTAGGGCAGGCCCGGCAGAAAGAGGAAAGCTGGCCCCACGGAGGAGTGTGTTGGGCTCGGACCCCTGCCCTTCCCTGACAGGATCTCGGTCCTTTGTCTAGGCACCTTCATGGGGGAAGGGAGATGCCCACACAGCTCAAGGATGGTTGGGCACAGGGTTTGAGTCGAAAGGAATACCCCGGGGGCACAGGGTCACCTTGGTCCCCTCGCTCAGGTAATAAACAGAGTTCCGGGCTCCCCGGGGTCACCTGTTGTCATTTACTGGCTTCTTGAGTGTATAAACTGTTGGAAACATATACACACGGCTGGAAGAATCTGTACTTTGTTACCATGGGGGGAGCGGCCAGTCAAAGCCTCTGGAAGGGAACCCCGCATCCGCATCCGCCAGGAGAGTAAACCAAAGCCAGTCTCCCGTCCTGGAGGACGTGGCAGGGACGAGAGCCATTTGAAGACTTAGAGGGTGTAGAGGGTGGTCCCCACCATCGCCACCTGAGTCACCAGCCTGGCGCCTATGTGACCTGGACGCGTCCTACAGGGTGACCGGGAGTGTCCACAAACACTACCAAGTAGAAGCCTGAACCGCAGTGCCCTTCCTAGATCCGCTGTCTTTGCCGAGCCGAGGAATGTGTCCCTCCAGCACACGACACACAGTTGTCGGTCTGGCAAATGCCCTTGCCCACCCCCCCCCCCGAAACGGTTTGCATTCCTGCGGGAGGAACAGCCGTGTTCACTCTCTTGTCCTCTGTCGTAATGTAGCTCAGAGGACCGAGCCATCTGGACACACTTCGTGCTGTCACACGGGCCCACTGTATCAGTGACATGCTAATCTGATTTGAAAGAACAAGAAGTGGCAAGTATGTGGGGGCCTCGTCAAGGTGCGTGAGCTCTGCAGGGCTCAGGAGCCCCCGCACTGGCATCTGCTTAGGGGCTCGGTGGTCTGGAGCGAGCTGGGACATCCTTTGTGAAGGAAAGAACAGATGCTGCATTCTGCACCTCCCATCACCGCGAAGGAAGTCCAACCTTGGAGGCCTCTTGGGTTCTGAAGCTCACTTTCCCCACACGGGAGCCTCCGCGTGACACACATGCTGAGTTTTGGAAGGCTGCCATCTCTGACTGGGTCCCAGAGCCAGGAAAGGCCTGGGAAAGCATTAGAGACGCTACCAGCGGTACGGACAGCCCTTGGGACGCACACACGGGCCGATCTTATGCTGGTGGTATCAGAGGCATTGAGGGGCGGCGGGGGGAGAAGCCGTGTGGAGTTCATGGGAAAGCCCGATGGGATCACACAGTGTCGACACGGAGGTTCCGGAGCAAGGTCCTGCCGTCTACAGAGGAGAAGTGAAGCCACGTACGTGACAGCTCCTGCGGGCGTTAGTTGACTCCGCGGGCAGAACTGACCCACAGGAGCTGGATTCTCTCTGACCCCTGAGGTCAGAAGGTCCTGCCCCCGCAGCAGCCGTCCACCAGAGCAGGGGAGTGGTCTGTCTAGATCAGGGCCAGTCACAGCCAGTCACAGGTAAGCGGCAGGAGCGGGATCCTGCGGGACTTCAGCTGAGAACACCCACAAAGGCAAGGTCTGTGGGACAGCGTAGAGTTTTAGAGCCCCACCGCGGATTCTGGCCCTGAGGGGAGCGGTGAGAGGAAATCTTCCCAGAGAGTAGAGCGTTAGAGAAGCTGTTCCCAAGCCGGGGGACTTCTGTCTGCTGCAGTAGGTCTGGGCCGCTCCCGGGGCCGTCGTGGGTGCTGTGGTGCGTTGCTCCTGTCCCCTCCAGGACAGAAGCGGGTCCTCCTCCTGCTCCTCAAAGTGTTGCCCGCTGTCTGCCCATAGCCACGTGTCTCTCTCTAGAAACTGCCCTCTGCCCGAGGAGGCCGCCTCACCCAAGGTCTTTCATCCTCCCCAGGGCCACATCCCTTGACAGGAGAATGTGGGAGAATAGGCGTGGCTTCATGTCTTAGCTTGGGACGTCTCCAAGTGACTCTCAGACGTTCCCGTGCTGGTGGCTGGGGCCTCTGTTAAGCTTCTCCCGGCACCGGGTTCTGCGTCCGGCTTCGCCACGTGTGTTGTTGGACGTAGATTTCAGAGTCTGAGTCTGTTTCCCAGAGAACCTGACCTGAGATACCGGAGAAAGGGCATTGGGTTTTTCATGTTTATCCTGTATCTAGTCTTTGTACAAAATGGCAAATTCTACTGTATATTCCAATTTCTTGACTTGTTTCATTGGTTGGAATTCTCAAACTAATTGCAGTTATAGCTGTAATGCTGAGAATTTTCATCTCTTTACCTGATTTAATATGTGCAGATTTTTGAAGTGTTTTTTTAAAATCATATCTACATAAATTTCTTCTGCTCTTGCACATTTTTTTTTAATGCATGGTCATTCAGTTGTATGAAATGCCTTTTGGGTGTCTCTTGACATAAACACTGCGTTTTTCTCCTTTATCTGCTGGTGTAATAAATCGTTGACCAGTTTCATAAAGCTTAGCTGTTCTTGGTTTTGTAACAAATGCTACTAGTTCATGGTTTTTAAATTTTTTATATTTTTTATTTGACAGACAGAGATCACAAGGGGAGAGGCAGGCAGAGAAGGGGGGGAAGCAGGCTCCCCGCTGAGCAGAGAACCCGATGTGGGGCTCCATCCCACGACCCTGGGATCATGACCTGAGCTGAAGGCAGAGGCTTTAACCCACCGAGCCACCCAGGCGCCCCTGCTCATGTTTTTGATCACCCTTTACATGGGGCTGTATCCACGTGTCAGCATGTAAAAATTCCTACTTTCTTTGCCTCATTCTTCTAATGAGGGTTTAGCATTAATGTGATGCTGACTTTTAAAAAAGGAATTTTAGAGTTTTAGTGTTTTTTTAATAAATCAGAGTGATTTCAATAACAAATAAATTCCCTGACTTGTGGAGGTTAAATAGAACTCATCTTTAAAAATTCCAGGGTCTTGTGCCTTTTAAGATGGGAGACATTTAATAATCTTTCCGGCTTATCCTGTAGTTTTCCTGTTGGTCACTTCCTTCTTCACTGACATGGTCTCTATAGTTTTGGCCAAACCCTGAAGTTAACACCTCCAGACGTGTTCTAACTTGTCAGCCCCCTGGATCACGGATGGATGGGGTGCCCACTCTTGCCCAAGATGTGTGGAGGGGTGTGGATGCTGAAGCCTACGTGGGCTTCCTTTGGTTGGACTGGGGTCCTCCGTAGAAGGAGAAACTCCAAGTGAACTATCCGAGAAAAGGGCTGCTGTCCCAGACCTGTGTGGGTGGTCTTTAGGGTATGCTTTGAAGTGACTACGAGCTGTGATGTAAGTCACAGAGACTCAGCACGTGGCATCAAGCACAGGAAAGGCCGTTGGAACTCAGGGTGGTAAGGAGAATCCTTACGATCAATGAGATATTGTCTTCCATGCAAGACTGACAGAACTGTAAAACGGACCTGTCTCAGTTTAGGAGACGGTGTCTGTGACACGGATATGGGAGTGAGTTTGTGCAACACGGTTAGACACCAGTCTGGCGCCTTCTGTCAACACTTCCCGTGTGTATAAACCTGGGATGTAGAAATTCCTCTTCTAAGAAGCACCACACAGGTGGGCAAGCAGACAGACATAAGGATGTTCACTCCACGGTACTTGAAACCGCAAATATTGAAGAATTAACCAAAGAGGAAGAGTTAAGCAAACGCGGCACCATGGTTATTACGAAGCTTATGCAATTATTAAGGAGAATAAAATAGATCTGAGTGTGCAGGCAGGGAGTAACCCCGCGGCGTGTTGCTGAATACGAGGATCAGCGTGCGGAGGGTACCCGTAGTAGGGAGCCTTTGTGTCCATTTGTGAGAGTGTTGAGGTGCTTAGCACAATGTCTAGAAACGTGGTTACCCCGATAGTGACACAGGGTGGTGTGGGGAATGAGGAGGCCCCGTTATCTGTTCACTTAATGTGTATCTGTACTGCTCGACTTAAGAAAAAGCATATATTACTTTGGCAATAAAACGAAAAGGTCTTTCAGTGCTTGCAACAGAAATGCTGATGTAATTTGAAACCAGTGGGCAATTTCTTCTAGAAGGAGCAGGGCTAGAGCTTCCTCACGGGGAATTGGACTAAACGTGACTTAGTCTTTAAGGGAACCAGACAAGGCATTAATTCTATTAATTAATGCATCAGCAGATTCCGTCTCCGCGAAGGCTGTCTTAATGAGGTGCTCGGGGCATCCATTATTTATCTTACAAATACCGACTCAGGGCCCTGCTCGGTCCGGCCGGATAACGGATGTGCCCGCCGAGGGAGCGGCGCTGGACAGAAGCGCACGGAGCTCGCAGGCCGCTCCCTCCTCCCTGCGCGCACCCCTCCCCCCATGACCCCCGGGTTCCCACGGACCCGACGCCCCCAGTCTCCGTCCTTCCCCCTACCCCGCGCGCCCCAGGGCCCCGGATGAGTCCCTGCGGCCCGGCCCGCAACCTCCCTCCCGCCCAGCACTCTGGGCCTCCTGGACACGTCGCCCCTGGACCGCTCAGTCTCCTTTCCTTCCGGGGCACGGGGGGCTGGGGCGGAGGCCGCCCCCGTAAAGCCGCGCGGGTCGCCCCCGCGGCCGCGAACGGCAGAGTCGCTCTCCCGCGCCGACCTCGCCACACCGCCCTTCCCGGGGGCCTTCCCATCCCGCGGCCCCCGGGGCGCGTCCCTGCCCCCCCGCGCACACCCCGCGCGGCCCCCCGCGGCCCGGCCCGGCCCCCGGGAGCTGTCCGCGGTGCTGACCGCAGGCGCCGCCCGCGCTCGGCCGCTGCGCACGCGTCCCGGGCGGGGCGCGCAGGACCCGCCGGCGCCGCCACTGCGCAGCCTCCCGCGCGGCCCCGGCCCGGCCCGCGCCCCGCGCCCCGCGCCCCGCACCTCCTCCGCCGCCCCGCGGCCTCCGCCGGCCTCTGCCCCGGCGCGCCCCGGCCGGCCATGGCGCTCAACCACTTCCTCTTCGCGCAGTGCGTCTGCTACTTCCTGGCCTTCGTCTTCAGCTTCGTGGTGGTGGTGCCGCTGTCCGAGAACGGCCACGACTTCCGCGGCCGCTGCCTGCTCTTCGCCGAGGGCATGTGGCTGAGCGCCAACCTGACGGTGCAGGAGCGCGAGCGCTTCACGGTGCAGGAGTGGGGCCCGCCGGCCGCCTGCCGCTTCAGCCTGCTCGCCAGCCTCCTCTCGCTGCTGCTCGCCGCCGCGCACGCCTGGCGCACGCTCTTCTTCCTCTGCAAGGGACACGAGGGGTAAGTGGGGGCCCGGCGGCCGCCCTGCCCCGTCAGACGCAGCCCGCGGGCCGGGCGCCGCGCCCCTTCCGAGCCCAGAGCGGCGGGGGCGCTCGGAGGCCCCAGAAAATCAGCCCTGGGCGCTCACGGCCTCCGTGCAAACTGCCCTTTGTCTGCGCGGAACCCGGGGACCATGAGAGGCCAGTACTTTCCCCTTTAAACGTGCAACACAACCCCCCCCCCCCCCCCGCCCCGCTTTGGGCATTAACCAGGCGGCCCCGGAGGCAAATGTTGCATTGTCATCTCTGAGGGGCCCTGGGCCCTCCCTGGCTTGCGGGGCGCAGCGCAGGCCTCCGGGCTGTGGACAGCTCCGCGGAGCTCCTCCAGGCGCAGGGGAGGGACCAGGGCGGGCAGCCGGCTGACAAGCAAACTCCTCATCCCCACGTCCTTCCTCGAGCCAAGATGGATGATGGTGCGACGAAGGCCAGAAGGCACATCTCTAGGCCCACAGGCCTGCCTAGGCACGCAAGACAGGGAGCAGCTGACCACGAGGCCTTCCCGCCTGCTGGTCTCCGTGTTCCTCTTCACCTCTCCCCACCCTGGCACCATGCTGTGAGGGAGGGATGCCGCCGACCCCGGGTCCTCAGCCCATAGCCTCCCTTGTGCCTCCACCGCTCGGGCCTCCCGGGAACCCAGCCACACCCAGCCCTGCCCCTCATGGGCCTCACAGCCACAGGGGAAACCCGGGCTCCCAAACCCCGCCCCACCCTGGCCCCATCGAGCCCTGGTTGACAGTTCTTAGGGGGTTTTCTTCTGGGGACACGGGAGACAAGCTACAGCTCTGAGGGTCTCAGTGAGTCAGAGGGTCAGGTGGGCACTGTTGAGGGCTCTCCGCTTGGCTTGGGCACGGACAGGGGGGCTGGAGACGATTCACAGGAGTGGTGGGTGAAGAGGCCTGGAACAGCCCAGCGTGGGGACAGAAACACCCAGAGGGGCAAAGCCCAGCAACCCACGTGTGTGAGTTTCAGGGCAGCTCTCACGACACACCACCAACAATTTGTTCTGCTGCAGCCCTGGAGGCCAGAGGCCGGGGGTCAAGGTGCTGGCAGGGTGGGTTCCCTCAGGAGGGAGAATCCTTTTTAGGCTCGCTTCTGGTGGCTGCCTGCAACCCTGAACCTTCCCTGGCTTGGGCTTGGTGTGTCCGATCACAGCCTCTGTCTTCACGGGGCCTCTCCTCTCTCCGTTTCTTCCCGTCTTCTTATAAAGACACTCACCGTTGGACTTAAGGCCCAGCCTCATCCCGAGATCGTTAGCTGAATGACGCCTGCAGAGACCCCACCCCCAGTTAAGGTCACACACACCGGTACTGGGGTACCAGACACATGTTGTTAGGGTCACAGTTCAGCACACTACACGGAGGTTCTGGATTGAGGGTCTACAGGAAGCCACGTGTCAGTCTGGGGGGGCCTCCAGGTGCTGTGAGGCTGGGGCTCAGCCTAGGGTGAGCCTGGGCCGGTCAGGGGGCCACCCTGCCCTGCCACGGGCCTCCTTCTTCCACGGCGGTGGCTGGTGGCCCCAGGAGGCGTTTGAGATGCCATCTGCCTGCACGTTGTCACGCTGGGTGTTACCCTAGTCAGTGTCTCTGTGCAGATCAGGGTGGGGAAGCCCCTTCGATATGAGGCAGGGTCTGAGGAAGAGGACGGACAGCAGTCGGAGAGAGTAGCTGGGGTCCTTTCCACCTGGGAAGCCGAGAGCAGTGGGCACAGCCATGCAGGGGCTGTGCTTGGGCCTCAGCTCATGCCCACCACCCCCCCGCCCTTGTCCCTGTAAGACCAGTGGCCTCAAGAGACCCCATTTTACAACTGTGAGATAAGAGGAGAGACCACCGTTACCTTGCTCTCCAGCTTTGAGGCCCGATTTGTGGGAAATGACCAGGACTCCCTTTCTCGAAGGCTCTGGGCCCTTAGCTCTCCCCTCCCTGTTCACAGTCTCTGGGGGTCCCTTTGGGCTCCAGAATCTTGCACCACTGAGCCACAGAGGCCGGGCCCTACCTTCCAGGTCCCCACCAGCTAGACCCTGAGCACCTGGAGGCCAGCTATCTCACAGGGACAAGGGGCATGTGGCAGCCAGCCAGCCATGCTCTCTGTCGAGGTGCCAACCCTTCATCCCGGTTTTCTGGCAAGACTGAGCCAGAGCTCCCCTGGACATCCAGCGCTGGCCCTCCATCTGGGGGGGGCCCTGGGCTGGATGAGCCCAAGGCAGGCGTGCACCTCATTTCTCTCTGCGTGCTTAGGGCTGAGCTTGCGAGTCACAAATTAGTGTTTGTTGAATGAAGACAGAAACATGCCTGCCTGTGAGTCGGCTGCCCCACAGCCCACCCTCCCTGGGCCCCCCACCCCTCCCCAGCATGGAGGTCTGCAGGCCCACAGTCTGGCCGAGGGGTCAACCCTTGCTGCCTGTGTCGGCAAGTTCTGGGCCCCTGGGAAGGTTGGGCCTGCCTCCTGTAGCCACAGGCAAGGTGGGAACCCAGAGAAGCCAATCCCAGCTCAGCTGCTGGGCAGGCCTCCTAAAGCAGGCAGACAAGTGCTGGGTCAGTGGGACTCGGGGCGGAGAGGAGGCTCGGAAAGGCCATTAGAGGGAGCTCGTGGGGCGGCAGGGCCCGTCAGGGACCTCAGCGCCGCTGTCCTGCTCGTAGGCCTAGAGGGCCCTGCCCGCTAATTCTCCAGAGTCCGGCTGCAGAGACCATCCAGGAGCCCCACCGAGAGCAAGGGTAGAACCCTACACTTTGGTCTGTGGGGCGGGCTCACAGCTGGGACCCCGGAGCCTGGGTCAGACCTTGTAGGGTGTGTCCCTGGGCAAATGGGGACCCAGACAGCTTGTGTCCAGGAGCGGACAGGGTGAAAGGAACAGGTGCGTGACTCAGTGGCACCCGTGGCTTCCCGGGGTGCTTCCGGCTGGGGGCGCAGGGGTGACCTGAGGATGGGCCGCAGGCCTGGCGGTCTGGGGCAGCTTTGTCCGAGTGTGCTGAGCCCTCGGAGTGTGCAGGTGGCAGCAGTCTGTGATTGACGGCTGGGGAGCACTCCGGGTCAAAACCACCCATCTGCTGGCCCACACATGTCCCCCAGCCCGCAGACGCTCCCAGGGCTTCCCGGGATCCGGTCACCATGGAGACGGCACATCCAGGCCGGCACCCTGAGAGGCAGTGAGGAAGAAGAAGTTAACCCAGGCTGTGCCGGCCCTCCTGGTTGTTTGGCTGCTGTCCTGTGGGTCCTTGGGGACTGGAGCGGGGTTATGTTGTGAAATCTGCGGGGCCGGGCCCAGGTAGGCTCTGGACACACCCAGTTCTTCAAAGCTCTGGGAAGCCCAGGCAGGCTCCATGGAAACAGACCAGAAATGGACACAGCAGGAGGCTCTTGGGGGGATGACCGCAGCTGCCCCTTCCCTGTCTCATGGGATGGGGATGCCGTGTTCCTGTCGTCGGAGAACTCCAAGTCATACCTGTGCAATAGGCATGTGGCTGAAATCTGCAGACAGTCGGGGTTTCTGGCTCTGGGAGGCTGTGGTGGAAACCCCGCTGAGGGGGTGGTGGGGCAGGTCTCCGATGGGAGTGGGGTTGTGTGTCTCAGGCTGTGCTGGGGGCTCCCCAAGGGGTGTTCTGGCCACACAGGGAACAGCAAGCTGCTGGTATGCATCTCTAGGATTCGGCACAGAACGTGGGGCCTGCTTCCCCCTCCTATGACAGGGAGCAGGATTTGAGGTCAGGTGGTGACCTGGCCAGCATGTCCTCTGCACCCTGGCCATTCTTCCTCTAGCTAGGAGGGCCTCCTGGGGGCAGAGGCTTCGCATCCAGGATGCTGGGCACCTGCTGGGCAGGACACCTGGTGGGATGGCAGGTGGAGGGCACCTAGGAGACTGCCATCTGGGGGTCTGGCCTTCTGTACTGAGGACAGGCAGCTTCTTTGCTCCCCCTGGGACCACCGTGTTCTCCTCAGCTGGAGTGGCGGGCCATCCAAAGTCAGGGTGTATGTTCTGAAGAACCTCTGCTTTCCTTAGAGCATTAGCTCTGGGAGTGGATTCCCTGAGCCCTGCCTGGGCCCACGCTAACCGCAGGGGGCATGGCTGGCCCCCAGCCACCATCTGCAGGGATCTGGCTGCTGACCATGCCCCCACGCATCCATCCCCTGTGGCTACGGCCCGGCCCCACGCACGCAGCTCCGGGCAGCAGGTCCGGGTTCCGGTGACGGCTGGAGCCCGTCCGGGGAGGGAGCACGTGCTCTGGAGCACACCCTGCGGTTGTCACTCTATCTCTTGCCCACAGAAGCTCCCTCAGTTTCCACAGTGACTGGGTGGGGGCTCTGGCTGCCTGATTTACAGAGGGAGAAATTGAGACCCGGAGAGTAACTTGCTGAAGGTCACACAGTTGACCTGAGGTGGGCCGGATTTGACACTGCCTGGTGACAAGCCTGGAGGTAGGGTGGGTCACCATGTACCCCTCTTTATGACCTTAGGCCCCGATGCCGTATTCAGAGCACCCAGGGCCCACCGGATTGTGTCATTCAGGGTTGGCCGTCGGGGTCCCCGCCAGAAACGTGTGGTTCACCCAAGCGTGGCTAGCCCGAGGGGGGCGGTTGGCAGAGACGAGGATGTGGGCCAGGTGTGGACGCTGCAGTGGCCCAGTCACCCACTCTGGCCATGGGGACCACGGAGCGGGGGGTTGGTGGCCGCCTGGAGGGGGCACTGACCTTTGGTAGAGGGACAGCCCACCAGGGACGTCCCCTAGCAGCCCCTGGAGATGAGCTTCCACCAGCCCCGGTCCCCTGCCAGGTCTGCGCTGGCTCAGCTCGGCCAGGAGCCCGGGAGAGGGGTCACTGCTGTGGTCCCCTTGCATGGCCCCTCAGGCAGAGGATGGAAGAGCCCCTAGGGAGGCCGTGTCGGTGTGGCCCTGCCTCCCGTGCTCCCCCACACCTCCTCCCCGGTCGCAGCTGGGCCTTTCAGGCTTCCGTCACACCGCAGCTCCAGGCAGCCAGTGTGGATGACCATGTGGGCACAGGGCCTCAGGGCCGCTGAGCAGGGGAGTGGCCTGGAGAGGTGCTGGTCCTAATGGGCTTGGATCTCCAAACCCAAATGGGTTTGGATCTTGGTTCTGCATCTTGTGGAAGGCCGTGCTGGCAAGCGCTGCCACTCCAGGCCATTGGGAGGCTGGCATGGGACTTTGTGCTGGGGACAGCGAGGGGGACAGCGCGGGAGAGGCAAGTGTCCCTTGGTGGCCCTGCATGGCCCCCTCGCCCCAGCCGGGCCCAGCCCCCAGCTGTCTCCTGGCACTGGCACACAATGACCTTCCTCTCCTGTCCTTTGCTGAAGCTCCTTCCTCTACGCCTTCCTGAACCTCCTGGTCAGTGCGTCTGTGGTCTTCCTCGTCTTCATCGCCAGCACCATCGTGAGTGTGGGCTTCAGCATGTGGTGTGACGCCATCACGGAGAAGGGCACTGTGCCCCACAGGTGGGCCTGAGCCCTGCCCCTCCCTGCTGCCCCCAGTGACGTCCTGAGGCATGAATCCTATTCTGAGCACGAGGTTTTGCTCAACCTGTCCAGGGCTCCCACCTGTGCACACCTGGCCTGCACCTTCCCTGGACCTGCCCCCTTGATGTGGGTCCCCTCTTCACACGAGAGTAAGGCTCCTCCACCCCCGGGCATGGGTCCGGGCTGGGGCACAGAGGCCCAGTGTGCTCAGGGTCCTGGAGACCAGACAGGACCACACGGCGAGGCCCCGCAGATCCCACCCTGTGCCGCCTTCGGAGGTGGGCTGTGGAGAACCGAGCTGGCCTTCTCCTGGGGGTTTGGAAGAGACAGCCTTAGGGATGGGGAGGAGCGCGAGCAGAAGCTTTTGGTTGGAAGGGGTCAGGGATGAGGTCTTTGGGGTCGGGATAGCTGCCTCACTGTTTAGGGGTGCTGCGTGCCGCTCCCTGTGCCCGGTGTCCAACGTCACCTGCCACCCCGTGTCTGGCTGTTTCAGCTGCGAGGAGCTCCAGGACATCGATCTGGAGCTGAGCGTGGACAACTCGGCCTTCTATGACCAGTTCGCCATCGCGCAGGTAGGCGGGGCTGTCCTGGTGGGAGGGGCTGTTGGGTAGGCGGGGCTGTCCTGGTGGGAGGGGCTGTTGGGTAGGCGGGGCTGTCCTGGTGGGAGGGGCTGTTGGTAGGCGGGGCTGTCCTGGTGGGAGGGGCTGTTGGGTAGGCGGCAGTCTACCCGGTGGGAGGGGCTGCCAGGCCGGCCAGTAGGCATGCATTGTTGGGGAGGGGGTCCGTTCACTGCGTGCACCGCCTGCCTCCCAACGCCCTCCTCCAGGGGAGGTTGAGGATGGCGCCAGGCCGAGCTGAGTGAGTGATATCCCTGGATTTCCGGGGCTGAGGGGGGGCTCTTGCAGCTGGAGGTGGAGAGGGGTGAGGCCTGGGGGATCCTGGGAGGAGGGGACAGGTGAGCTAAGTGCAGAAGTGAGGTCCAGGGGCTGAGGGAGTGGAAAGGAAACTAGGCATCCCATCCTGGGTCTGCAGTGCCAGGGCCGGGACCTTGGGTTCTGGTCCTGGTGCCAAGTGGGCACGCTCAGACAAATGCTGGGAGCTCATGGCTATTCCCTGGCCAGGGGAAGCCGATGTGTCCGAGGAAGGGTGTGGGGGGATCTAGCCTGTGAATTTGGAGGAGCCCACCCCTGATTGCTGTGGGGGGACAGCCCTGTCCCGGCCCTGCCCTTGCGTGAGCTTCGTTCCCTGCCCTGCAGGTGCATTTCAGGGGAGCCCTTTAGTGAGGATGCTGGCATGTCAGGATTTGCTAGTGGTCAGTAGGGGCTTTTTCTCAAAACTTGCATCTGTGTTCAGGCAGGTGCTGTCGGCAAGGGGTGCCCAGGTGGGGCTGGCTCCTTCCAGCTCTGAGCAGGGCTTGCTGGCACCCAGGTCCACTTCTGGACCCCAGGCCCGTGTCTCAGGGCTCACGCTGGCCAGGGGCTGCTCTGAGGACCCTTCCCAAGGAGAGGCGCCCTCCAGGGGCTGGGCGTCCAGTGTGTTTGGAGGGTCTCTGCTGACGTGTGCAGAGACCGCTAAAGACACCCGCACAACTTCTCAGTGGCAAATGCTTCAGCCCTAATTTGCGCTAATTAGATTAGAAAGGCGAGAGCTGGGTCTGGTGACAAGTAACGCCCAGTGAGAGTCTGGTTGCTGTGGCTCAGGCCTGGTTCTGATGAAATGGTTTCTTTTTCTGCTGTTTGGGAACCGCAGCTAAAGGTCGATTTGTTCCAGCAGCTGGAGAAGGCGGTGTTACGGAGGGGCTCTCCGCGGAGCGGGGCGGGCCTGGCTACCGGGGGGCCTGGGTGGCCAGAGACCCCGGATGCATTGTACCACCTGAGTTCGGGGGGGGGTGTTGGGTGGGTGAGTGAGGAGGCGCTGCGACCCCGTGGGCCCCACCTTGCTCTGGGGCAGGTGGAGGGTGGTTCTGGCTGGCCTCCTGACCCTGCCTCTGCCCTCCCTCTGTGTAGTTCGGCCTCTGGGCCTCGTGGCTGGCCTGGCTGGCCATCGCCACCCTGGCGTTCCTGAAAGTCTACCACAACTACCGCCAGGAGGACCTGCTGGACAGCCTGGTGCACGAGAAGGAGCTGCTCCTGGCCAGGCCGACACCCCGTGCCTCCTTTCAGGAGGAGAAGAGCGCCGTCATCTAGGGGTGGGCAGGGGAGCCGGCCCCCGACGCCCCCCACCCCTGCCCAGGGCTCATGGCCCGACCCAGGGGATCGGCTGGGGACCCTGCCCAGCCCCACCTGCCCCTCGCCTTGCATGTCTCCCCTCGGCACTGCGTGACGGGAGTGGCCGCGCTCACCCAGCCCCCCATCCCACCGCGAGGGTGGTTGTGGATGGGGGGGCGGGCGCCAGCCCTCAGACAGGGACACACAGGCCCCGGGGTGTCGTCCGGGCCCCACGCGCGTGCAGCACACCTGTCTCGGGGCGCTGGCCTGGCGAGCCTGGGCGGGGCGTGTCCACCCTCTCGGGCGCCTCTGGCCCTCCTGCAGGTCGCGCCTCAGCGGCACGGCGTCTCCACCTGCTTGCCCGGGTGTCATTCCGTGCCAGCCCTGTGGCAGCGGCCGGTGTCCCCAGAGTGACCCCAACCCATGCTGACCACCCATCCGCCTTCTTGCTCCTGAGCCGTGTGTGGGACCTGGGAGCGGGCGGCCAACGGCAGGAAGGCGCTCCCCGGCCGTGTGTTCCCGCCTCCGGCCCTGCGCTTGGCCTACCCCGCTGCAGGGCTGAGTTCCCTGTGCTCTTGCTCCGCGGCCCCCGGCGGCCAGGCCGGTCTCAGGAGCGAAAGCACAGGGTCAGCGGTGTTGCCCGCCGTCCGGTGGTGGCTCTGTGCACGTCCTGGCAAACAGCCGTGGTGTCAGAGCGGGAAGCCTGCGCCTGGTGCCCCAGGACTGGCTGGGGGAGCCCCGTGGCCTTGCCAGGGGAGGCCCTGGACCCCCATGTTCGTCTCACAGTGTGGGGAGGTGGGGACATGGGCTGGGGGGCGCCCCACCTCCTGGGGACGGGGGGATGGGGCAGCAGCCACTGTGGGCGTCTGCAGGTGCCTGTGAGTGCCGGTATGTTCACGTGCGTGTAAGTCTGCGTGGGGCGGGGTGTGAGCTGGGGCGTGTGTTGGCCGCACATGTGCGTGTGTTGTGTGTGAGCGCATGCACTAGCCTGGGGGTGCGAGTGTGCGTATGTGCGAGTGTGTGAGCGCGAGTGGGATGTGTGCCTGCACAAGTGTGATTGTGAGAGTGTGTGTGTGTGTGTGTGTGCACCAGAAGGCGTGTGCAGAGATTGGGGTGGGTGAGGACCCAGCAGCTCCTCTGTACCTTCTCCCACTGGGACCCCCCGCCCCGTGCCCTGGGCGCCCAGTGGACGGTCTGCCTTCCCATCCGATGGCGTCCAAAGCACCGAGGCCCCTAGAGGACACGGCTCTGTCCACACAGAGGCAGGAAGAGGAGTTGGGGGCCCTGGGACCCCAGAGCTCAGTGACCTCATTAATTGGGGGGCTGCTTGGCTATGGATCTCCTCCTCCCAGGGCTCCCCGGCTTCTGCACCTGCATGCAGCCCTCTGAGTCCTGTCCAGGACTGGGGCAACCCTTTCCCAGGGCTGACCCTCCTGCTGCTCACCACACTCCCCGTGTCTGTGCCTTGTGCTGCCGGAGGCTGGTTTGGTCTCCCAAATGGGGGGTTCAGGGCCTCCAGAGGCCGTGGGTCTGGGTCTGTGTGGAGGTGTCTAGTGGGGCGGGCAGCCAGGCTCTGGGAAGGAGGAGCAGCGCCGGGCCATGGGCTCCTGCAACCTGAGGGCCCACTGCAGGTTCGGGTCTCAGGCCGGCAGGGACGTGCGCCCACACTCACCTGTGTCACCCACACAGCTGGACGGTCGTCACGGACCTGCTCGGGCCGGTGGAACCCGGCACCTCCCGATGTCCGTGTCTGGGGTCTTAGGGACAGCTGGGCCCTGGGAGTCGGGTGGTGGGACCACGCTGTGTGCCCTGCAGGGGACAGGGGTTGGGGGGCCCTGGGGCAGGCAGGACGGGCAGGGCCCAGGCTTCCTGAGACGGGACCCCAGGATCGCGGCTGCGGCGGTGCCTTGCTTCTCCCAGCTGCTGTCGGACGACTCGTCTTTGTTTTAATTCTGCTTCTGACGAAATTGAAAGTCATGGTTCTTCCAGTTCAGTGTATGTATTTCTCAAAGTCAGAATAAACACCAGAGTTCCTGAGCCTCGCCGGTCCCCGCCCTGCCCCCTCCGCGCTTCCTGGCTTCGGGACTCGCCTGCCGCTAACACTTAGAAACCTGCGGGCGCGTCCCTGTAGCTTCAGGAACTGACGGGGTCAGGGCTGTCCCTCCTGCGGCCGGACCCTCACGCGTGCGCACATCCCGGGGGCTCTCCTCGCCGCGACGCCCCGGGGGCAAGGGCGGCTGTCTCAGGGTCGTCTTCCCGGAGCCCCAGCTCATGCTGTGCGGACCCTCCGGAGACCGGCCCTTGGCTGAGAGCCCCGGCGGCAGGGTTTCCCCAAGATGCGACCTGGACTAGACCGGGCTGAGCCCGAGGCCTGTGCCTGCCCCATGGGTTCAGGCACGTGACCCAACCTCTCCGAGCCTCGGTTTCCCTGCCTGGAATATGGGGCAGTAACTTGCCTGTCTCTTCAGGGGGTGGGGGTGAGAGAGGGTGGGGGCTGGGGGGGGGCTGGGCAGTGCCGGCGTTGGCGGCAATCACCCTGGTTCCCCTAGAACCAGCTGGAGGGTCTGTGAGGGCTGGGGTTTGGGCCCCCCCACTGCGGCCCTCTGGAGGCTACGGCTCCTGGAGACAGGCCCTCTGGGCTCCCTGCTCTGGGCTCCCCAAACCCCGACCCTGGAAAACACCACCCCTGCCCTTGAGGCCTGGAAGGGAAGGCTCCCTGGTGCCCCCACCTCTGCTTTAGCCAAGGAAATCGTCCCCATGCCCCTCCTTTGGGTAAAAACCCCCAGACTGATAAAAGGGGTGACAGTGTGTTTTAATAGAAAATCCGTGTGTCCCCGCTTAGCCGGTGGGGCTGGACACTGAGGTCCTAACTCCGGGAAGGGGCAGCACCGCACTGGCTGTCCGGCGGACCCCTGTCTGAAGGTGGCTGGGGGAGACGGCGCCTTCTTAGCAGTCCCTCTGGGTGTCTGGCCACAGGCCTCCCTGCTCTGTTCAGGCACCCCCCCCCCCGCCGAGTCTGGAGGGACCCCTGGAGTCTGTCGCGCTGTCTCCCCACGGCCTCACAACGCCCGCAGTGGCGTGCTGTGTGCACAGTCCCGGGACGCCGAGCTTCAGCGGCGGCACAGCCTGGGGGCCCCGCACGGGGGGCCGTGCTCTGACGGCGGCGGGTGCGGGCGGAGCTCGCTCGCTCTCAGCCACCACCAGGCAGACCGCTGAGGAGGGGGAGAGCCCGTATGTCTCCCTGGAACACGAGGGGTTCCTGAGGTCTTGGGGCCCCCGAGGAGCGGTCAGGCCGGCTCAGAGGTTGGTGCCCCAATGGCACCAACAAGCGGAGACCCCAGGACCCCGCCCCGTGTGTAGCGTCGAGAGGGAAGACACATCCAGCAGCCGCACCCACCTGTCTCCACGGGGCCTTGAGGTCCAGGCCCCGCAAGCCCCAAGCAGCAAAGGCCAGTGTCCTCTCTGAGGGACCCCACGGATACAGGGCCGGTGTCCCTATCGAGGGGTTCTGCGTGGCCACATCCGGGCCTGGCCCAAGGGTGCGGAGAGCTCCCACCGGGGGGAGGGAGGGCCTGGGGCGCTCTCGGAGGCCAAAGCATGTGTGGATTCTCTTTATAATAAAACTGCGCAGCGGAGCCCAACGTGGAGCCCAACATGGGCATCAAGAGGGACTGCCTGTCGGGGCTCCTGCCCCCCCCACTCGGCCAGTTGCAGGCCTGGAGGGGAGCCCGCCCCTGTCAGAGCTGCAGCAGGCCGCGCCAGCAGGAGAGGGCTGTGTGCCTCAGGTACAGGAGCCGGGCCCGCAGGTCGTCAAGGGCCAGCGCCACGGGCTTGGCTCTGCCACAGCACAGACCCAGCACCAGCATCAGCAGGATGCACACGGACAGCCGAAGGAGCAGGGAGCCGCCTCGGGGCTGCAGCCGGCTGGGCGCTGGGGTGGGGGTGGAGGGGGACCCGATGAGCCCCTGCCCGCAGGCCTGGCCCCACAGTGAGGACCCTGCGGGGCTCCCTGCTCCCTGCAGGACTGGTGGGGAGGCTGCAGACAGAGCACGCTTCACCCCAAGTGGGCTCCCTTGGCGCGGGGATCCCTGGGGTGTCTCGCATGGATCCCACGGGAAGTGGGACACCCCCATCCTTGCCTGGGGCCTCTGCCAGTGTTGGGCGGGTTCCGAAGAGCCTCCCGTCGGCTCTGCCCCGGCACCCTCTCTGGGGGAAAAGGGTACGGGGGAGTGACCACAGAGGGGCACAGTGTGTCAGGGTCCTGGCTAAGAGAGTGACCTTGCCAGGGTGGGGCGGGGGGCCCTGCTGGAGGCCCTGGGGGTGTGCGAGGGTTCAGACTCACCCCTGGCAGTGGTGGTGGCCGTGGTGGTCTCCCTGCCGGCGATGTCTGGGAAGGAGAACCGGGGGTAGGCTCGGGCAGGGAGAGCCCCCCGGGGGTGCCTGCTGCCTCCGCCTGCCCAGTGTCCTCAGGACCCCGCATCTCACGGCCACCCCGCAAAGCTCCCGGAGATGGGCCGAATCAGGTACAGCCACCCCGTTTCACAGGTGGAAGGTCCATGCACCCCCGTCCAGCTCCCCCCCACGTCACCCAGGGGTCCCCCCGGCCTCCCGGCTTCAGGCTCAGGCTGCCAGAACTCGGGGAGCCCGAGAGGCTAGATGCTGCTCTCAGAGCCTGTGGGAGTGTGGAGTGCGGTGACCCCGTGGTGGCTCAGGGGGGCCTGCAGGGGTCCTGGGGCGGGACCGGAGGGGCTGGCACTGGGAGAGGGCCGGGCAGGACTCTCCCTCCTGTCCATCCCCCACAGTGCACTGGGGAGGCCCAGGCCAACCCCTGGACCACCTGGGCCCCGATTCCCCGCCCGCTGAATCTCCGTCTGCAGGGTTGCTGGGAAGCTCCCGGGGGAGTGCGGAGCTGAGTTTGTGGGGGCGAGTGCTGGACCCAGGAGGGACGGGTGCAGAGAGCAGGTGTGAGGAGTCCCATGAGTGACGCAGGGCCCTTGGGAGGCAAGCTGAGACCTGGATGGGATGTTTAGGGTGGGCATCCGGGGAGACATCAGCATGTGCCGCCTGTGAGTTTTACCCACCACTCGGCAGGTCTCAAGAAGCACTTGCTTGGGGGCAGTGTCAGGCCGGATCTAGGCTGCCCCCGCGATTCTGGGCCCTCTAGTGTGTCCTCCCCTGGCTCCTGCTCAGCAGAATAAGGCAAAGTGGAAGGGATTCTGCAGCCGAGGGGCAAACCCCAATCAGCTGACTTTGGGTCCATCTAAAGGGAGAGCATCTTGGGTGGGCCTGGCCTCATCAGGGAAACGTGTAAACAAGAGGGAGTGTCCGTCCGCTCCTGGTCTCGGAGGCGCAGCGCTGCGGGTTCTGTAGCTGCAAGGAAGCGAAATCCGCAAACAGCTCTGTGAGCTTGGACCAGGGCCCCGGGCCTCCGCTGGGAGGTGGTCCCGGCCCACACCTGGATGGCCACCTTGGGAGACCTGAGCAGAGGACCAGCTACACCAAGCCTAGACCCCTGACCCATGGGGTCGCTGTGGTAATAAACGTGGGCCGCTCGAAGCTTCTGAGTCTGCGGTGACTTGTTCTGCGGTGGAGCCAGCTGATACAGGGGCCGGTCCCACGGGCAGGCCTGCGGCAGGGCCCAGGGGAGGAGAGGGCGGGTGGCGGGGCGGGGCTCCGGGGCTGGGGGATCCGGGAGGCGGGCAGTGAAGGACGCCCGCACGGGGGCTGCTGCGGGGCAGCGGGAGGCGCCCAGCGCTGGCGGGGGGAGCGGGCGGGGCACTGTCCACTGCCCTCGCTGTACGGGCCCTCCACAGGCGGCTCAGATTTGTTTTTTCCTGCCGGTTCCTGTTTTCGCAACGGTTAGTCTGTGTCTAACCTGAGCCGTGGGCCTGGGTTTTACTGGGGTTCTGTCTGTGGAGACAGGACAGGGGGCAGTGGTCCCTCCCGATGGCCCCCCGTGAGGTCCTGGGCCGTGTGGCTCCCCGCCCCCCGCGCCATGCCTGCTCGCCGCGCTCTGTCCTTACAGTGGACGGCCGCCTCTGGGGGCTCCCGGAACCGCACCCGCCTCGAGGTCCTCTGTGGCTCGGCCCCGTGGCCGCGGCGCTGTGGCCGGCTCCGCCTCAGGATGGAGGGGGGGCACTGCCTGTCACCCTCCTGGGGACAGGGGTGGGAGGCAGAGGGAAGCAGGCAGAAGTGAGCCCCTGGGGGCTGAAGACAGGGTGCCCTGGCCAGGATCCCTGCTGTCACTGCCAGGTTTGTACAGACGCCCCGGGGGGTGGGGGGGCCCGCTGGGGGGTGCGTGCAGACCCCGTGGACGGGTCCCACCTGCTGCCCCTGCCTGGTGGCTGGTACCAACCCCGACAGGGCACTTCGTGATGCCGGGGACCATGACCGTAACTGTGATTGTCCACCAAGGGCCGTCTTCCTGCCCGAGCCACTACACGAAACCTCGCTGAGTCCTGAAACGCTGGGCCCCAGGTCTCCTCTGTGCCCGGGCACCACAGAGGAAGCCGGGCCCTGAGCCGGGTCTGTCTGAGCTCTGTGCCTGGCTTGTGTCACACTGCGGGCCTCTCACTCACCCGTGGCCACCGGGAGGGGTCTGGGCGTGAGACCCGGGCTGGAGAGGGATAGAGCCTGGGCCCAGGTGCCCCCAGGTGCCTGCGCGGGGCTGCCCTCCCACCCACGCTGAGTTTGGAATGTAGAGTTGCTAGACTGCTCTGAGCCTCAGTGTTCCCACCTATAAAATGGGGACAACAGACTGTTCTGAGCTGAGTACACCCGTTTTGAATGGCTCCTGGCTGGGAGGTCCCAGCCACACAGAGCTTGCTGCTGGCCTTCTGGGGGACATGGGACCTTCCTAGTCCTGGGGTTGGGCCCAGCTCATGGCTGTCCCCTCCCCTCGGCTGGAGCTCCTGTTCCCGTGGCCTGCCGCCAGCCTGGCCATGAGCACAGAGGCTAGGTGGGGACTCAGGTCTGAAGTTGGTCCCATTTTGCCCTGGCCTGGGCCTGTCACAGCGGCACCCTCACAGACCGTCCTGGTCCTCCTCTGTCCCCCCTCCCCCACTCACAGGCCCTCCTCCCCGAGCTGCAAGGTGACCTCACTGGGGAAGCCTCTGGACTTGTTGCTGCCTTTCTCCAGAGCCTGCCATGGCTCCCGCTTCCTCTGCCTCGCCGGCACTCTCTCCCGGCCCATCCTGCCTGCCTGGGCCGTGGCCTGGCTCCTCTGGGTATGACAAGTGTCCCCCACTAGGGGCCTCTAACCTTCCTCTGCCAAACGGAATCTTTAAAGAGCCGCCAGCCCCCCCCCCCAAGTGATTTCCTCTCCTGGGAGTCCTGGGGCCAGGACAGCTCAGGCAAGGACAGGGACTGTGCCTCCTGCCTCTGCTCCCCCTTCCTCAGCCCCAGCGGGAGCCCTGAGGGCTGACCCTGGTGCACTTGGCCTTGGGGTCCCGGCATCAGGGCTTGTCCAGGACCCAGCCTTACCCTCGCTGCCCTGGGCATTGGCCAGCCTGGAGCAGCCTCTTCATTCTTCCTGGTGTGATGTCGCGTCTCTGGCCGGGAGCTGGGGCTCAAGGCTTGCCCTGCAGGCTTCATTTACTGGAACATGGCCCTGAGAGAAGCAGAGACACTATCACTGTCTGAGCGGCACTGGTAGGAGTAGACGGAGGGCCCAGCAGCAGGTGCGGCTCTCCTGCCAGTGCTCCCAGCACCCTCGCCCCCATCCGCTCTGGGGGCCGCGCTGGGGGCCGCGCTGGGCTCCACGCGGCTGCCGGCCGTGACTTAGAGCCAGCCGCCGGCACGGGGCGCTCCAAACGTGTGCACTGACCACGGCATGTGCAGCGTGTGGAGGCGTGTCGGGGAGACCCTGGGGTGGAGGGAAGGGGTCCAGGGCCAGGCGTTGTTGGCTGCGAGGGGCTGGGAAGGCTGCCCCAGAGGGTCTCCTGCTCCGGGAGGGGCTGGAGCTGGTGGGGCCCCCGCAGAGTCTGGTCTCTCTCCGTCCGTCCGTCCCTCCCCAGCCCAGGTCTAACTTCCTTACTAGCTGTAAGGAGGTGCCTCCCCAAGTCCACCGTGAGCATCGTCCTTCCCAGCTGTGGCCCCTCTCGGGGGGATTCTCTTTCCCCTGACGGTTCCTGACTACTGAGACCTGCCCTGCCCCTGCTGTGGGCACAGACCGCGCCCGGGGCCCGTGCAGGTGAGGCCGGGCCCTGAGCCCGAGTCCTTCGAGGGCCCCGAGGTTCGGCCCCCCCCTTCGGCGTACATGTGGGGAAATTGAGGCCACGTGGACACGAGGGGAGTCTCTGTCCCCCCGGAGAAGGAGAGGAGTTGGGGCTGGCACAGGGCCCCTGCTCCCCTTTATTCCCGGCCCAGGCTTCTCTCTGGCTCCCTGGTCTGGGTCCCTGGAGGACAGCCCTGCCCCCTCTGCACACGGCCAACGGCGGGTTTTGTGAGGCGTGTCCCTGTCTTCTGCCGTCCAAGGACCCCACCCCGTGTCCAGGGCTGAGAGCGGGGCTGAAGCAGAGGGTCCCACACGGTCCCCACACAGGCCGTCAGGGTCCCCCAAAGGGCGGGCAGCCTCAAGGGGGGAGCGGGCCGCGTGCGGCCTTCCCCGGGGAGACGGCGGGGCATTGCGTGCCTCCCCCGGCAGCGTTGGTGCCGCAGCTGTGCAGAGCCCGGTGACGGCGGCGGTGGCCCGTACTGGGCAGCTTCGGTTACTCTAAAGCGAGCTGTTTTCTCCTCCTCAGCGTCAGGTTATTATTGCAAATGGAATCCGGGAAGGAGCCTGGAGCCCAGGGAGGGGGACAGGGCCGAGAGCGCGGCCTCCCAGGAACGTGTGCGGGTCCCTCAGGTGAGGAGACAGGCCTGGAGAGGTGCGGAGGGCCCCTGCCCAGAGCCCTGCAGTGCCCGGCCCCCTCCTGGGACCGGGACGGCGTCGCGCGTGCGCGTGTGTGTGAGTGTGTGAGCCGTGTGCGTGCGCGGGCGTGTGGCTGTGAGCGGGGCTCCGTGGCTTGTGTGAGCATGTCTGTGTGTGCGTGAGTGCTTGTGTCTGTGTGTGTGCGCATGTGCGTGTGTGTCCGTGTGTCCGCGTGCGTACACACAGGTGCCATCTGTACATATGAGCGTGAGTGTGCACGTGCAGCACCTCCGCGTGTGTAAGGCGAGGGCTTGTGATCACACAAGCATGTGAGTGCGTGCGTGTGCATGAGTGTGTCTGAGTGTGAACAGGCCGTGCGCATGCGTGTGTGTGGCGTGTGAGTGTGTCCGTGGGTGTCTCTGAATCCGGTGCAGGCAGCCGTGTGGGTCCCACGCATTCATCACAGGCCCCGTGTGACCTGCGTGACCTCGGGAGGCCCCTAATTCTCTGCCTCAGTCTACTCAGCCGAAAATAGGGATCACAAGCGCGAGGTCGTCCGCGGGCTTGGGGGGGGCAGGCACCCTGGGTGTCGGGCTTGGGGTGGGCCTGGGACAGTCACTCGGGGACAGTGGCTTTGCTCAGGCGCAGAGCCGGGGCCCCTTGCCAGTGTGCGATGGAAGCCCCGGGCCTTCTCCAGCCCAGTGCCTTTGCCTGGGTCGTCGTCTGCCGTCGGCGGGTCTCCCCCACTCCCCGCTGCCCACCGACTGTGCCCCCCGACCCCCGCCTAGCCCTGTCTCTGCCATCAGTCTGGCTCGGGCTCCAGCTTCCCCTTGAATGTCATTTCCTCCGAGACGGGTGAAGGCCTGTGCCGACCCCCAGGACTGACTTCAGTCCTGGGCTCTGTCTTGCTGTGGCTCCGTGACCTTTCTCAACAGCGTTACTGGCTCCGAACAGGAGGCGGGGACGACTGCTCTCGGCTCTGCCTCCTGGCTCCCCCACCGCCCCCTGGCCGGGCCCCCTCCGCAAGGCTGGACTGCCGAGGGCAGGGCCCTGCATGGGAGCGGGGAGGCCTCGGAGCCCGTGGCAGCGGACAGTGTGTAACCGGAGTGCCCTCCCCGCTCAGGCCGCTCGTGACTGATGGGTGATAAAGGGCGGAAAATAGCTCAGGCCCGGAAAATAGCTCAGGCCTGGGGCCCGGAGTGTCACCACGGCCCTCCCACCACAGGGGACACACCCCGAGGGCGAAGCTTCTCAGTCAACAGCCTCTCCTCTGCTTGAGGGCACATTCTCGCCCCCTGGGGGGAGGGACCTCGGTCCCTGCCTGTCCCCACTTTCCCCGTTGTCTCTAGGTGGGGGGCTGCCTGGCTGGGCCTGCCGGTCAGAGCGCGGCCAAGGGTGCCTGAGGCTCAGGGCCTGCCCCAGGCCGGGGCCAGGGGAGCCGTAGGGGGAGCATAGGCTCTCCTGGAGCCTAAGGTCTGGCCAAGGCCATGCGTCCACAAGAGCCCTGACTGTCTA
Source organism: Mustela putorius furo (assembly GCF_011764305.1). NCBI lineage: Eukaryota > Metazoa > Chordata > Mammalia > Carnivora > Mustelidae > Mustela > Mustela putorius. Next base: position 52,071,988 of record NW_025421290.1, on the reverse strand, counting down.
CGGGGTTTGGCCCACCAAGGCTTATCCTCTGTAGCCTAGCTCGGCAGCCGAGGCCCACTGTTCCCGGAGCCCCAGCTCTGCACACGGCTCCCACCGGCTCCCACCCGGCTCACCGTGTCCAGCTGCACCAAGCCCCAGGGCTGGGCCACCTGTCCTGGGAGGCTTCTCACTCGCTCCCGGGCCAGGCTGACTGCGTCTCTGCGCCCTGCTCACCCCATGCCGCCGGCCACCCACTGCCTGCTGGTCCGTCTCTGTGCTCTCCAGGGGTCCCTCGGACACCCCACGTAGTGCAGGCCTGTGCGGGGAGGGGCATCCCCCGCTGTGACCACGGGGCGGGCAGCCAGTTCGGAGCCCACACCGGCTCCTGTTGCCCCTGCACGGTGCCTGTTTGCCCGCAGGAGCCTGGCTTGGGGGCTGGAAGAGCTTCCCGGAGGTCCCGGAGCCCTGGGGAGACCGAGGGTCTCCTCCTGAGCCGGCAGGTCTGGAGCTAGAACGAGGGGAGCCGCAGCCTGTGCCCGCCCCGCGCACTGTCCGGAGACTCCAGGGGCCGCAGGGCGGGTGCAGGCAGGAGAACCACGCCGGGACCTCATCCCGCAGAGGCCGGAGTTGTGAGCCCCACATACATGCGCAGCCTCCCCCAAGCTCCACACGCACACACACACTCTCACATGGCTGACCCCCCATTCGCTCACACACACCCACACACGCATGGGCCCCGTCCTGGCCCACCCGGGCCCCTGCAGGGCCTACCCCCGGGGTGACCTCACCCACCTGCCCGGCCCCCAGTCCGCTGGCGATGGCATCCTTGAGCAGAGTGGGAACCGGAGCTGTTGTGGCTCCCGGGCCAGCTGAGAAGTTTCCATTACAGCCGTGGGGCAGTGGCCTCTGGACAGTCTGGCCCTGGAGGAAGCTGTCTGCACGGGGCCTGGTGGCCTTGCGTGATGTTGCCCTGCCTCCCCCCACCTGAGCAGCTTGCCTGAACGAAAGCCGGGGGCTGCTGAGGCCCCAGGACGCACACTTCACTTTCTTCCAGCTGGGGAAGGGGACAGGAGGCCGTGGGCAGTCCCTCACTGGAGAATGGGGGCAGACTGAGGGGCCGTGGGCAGGGGTCCCCAGGAAGGGCCGGCTGCTGCCAGCCCACTCATAGCCCAGGAGGCTGGCTGCTCCCCAGATAACACACATTTCTGACCTCAGCAAGAGGAGAACCCCAGGGCGCGCGTCCGGCTGACGGCTTGCTCCCTGGGCTTGCCCTGAAGCGCCTGCCCGGGCGGGGGTGTGGGACCAGGCGCTGTCCTGGCAGGCTCCACAGATGGTCCTCCACGTCTCTGGACATGGGGCAACAGCGGGTCAGGAGGACGCTGGGTGTCTGCTGGGTGCAGGGCATGCCCTGGAGTGGGAGATCTTGACCTCGAGAGCCCCAGGCAGAATGGGGCAGGTAGACCCCGGCCACAGGGAGACCTGGGGTGTCACTCGCCCCGAGTTCCGAGCCCCAGTGTAGACTGGAGGTCTACGCCACCATCCAGCACACCATGAAGACGGAGGTGATGTGCTGATCTTCCCGGAGGGGACTGCACACAGTAGGCGCCCAGCAATTGGTGTGTTCTGAGTCGGAGGAGTGACCCACATGCGCGGGGGGCCAGAACGGAGATTAATGCCGATCAGGTCAGCTCACAAAAGGGCCAGTTCCCTGGGGTAACTGAGTGCTGTGGTCTGGGCTAAGTGCCCGGAGTGACTCCATTTCCTGCCCTACCAGGTTGTGGCCGCATAGATCTGCCCTCAGCAGGACCCCAGGGCCTCTGAGGAGGGCTCGCCGGTGTCCGTGCCCAGCCCTGCTGTCCCGACAAGAATCCTGGCTGCTGGCCACTTCTGAAGGGACTGCGTTTGGCTCATGGCCGGGGAGAGCCGCAGAGACGGGTGCCCCGGCTTTGTGGTGGGAACTGCCCAAGCAGTTGGGAACCCCACAGCAGCCGGACCTTGGGCAGGAGCACGGATAAGGGGCTGCAGGGCCCTCCCTTGGGTCTGGCTGGGCCACTGGGGAAGGGCTCAGAGTGCTGGGAACCACCACTCCCACTTTACAGGCAAGGCATGAGGTTCAGAGGGGCCTGGGTCTTCTGGGGTCACTGACCACCCTGGTTTGCTTGGGAATGTGCTCGTTTTAGCACTGAAAGCCCAAGTCCCGGGTGGACGGGATGGACAGCCGCCCTCAGTCTTTGTCCTAGGGCCACGCAGAGTTCTCTGCCCAGACACTGTCCACTTGTCCTCCTGTCCATCTGTCCCCCTGTCGGCCTGTCCGTCTGTCTACCTGCCTGTCTCCCTGTCCCCCTGTCTGCCTGTCCCCGTCTCCTGTCTCCTGCTTCCTGTCTTCCTCCTGGGCCAGGTTCTCTGCCGGCGTCTCTGGCTACGAGTCTCCACTCCGGCAGCTTCATTCCCAAATGGGAAGTGAGCTTCCGCCTACCGCCCTGAGCTGGGTCCTCACCTGGCTCCCTCCGGGGTCCGAGAAGCCAGGCTCTGCGGCGTCCTCCAGTGAGAGTGGTTCAGGGTGCTGCTGGCTCACTCTTGGGCCCCCCGGAGAGGCAGCCCAGGGCCCGTGCAACCTCCTGTTGCCCGGGTCTGGAGCTGCCGCCGGCCGGTCCGTGGGGCGAGTCTGCGGCCGGCCGGCGTCCCCGCCCCAGGCCCCTCGGCAGGGCGGCAGAACTTGGCCAACTGGCAAACGCTGAGCTATAATTACCTCTCCCCTTTGGCAGAAATAGCAGTGACCCCGCGTATCGGCTGCTGGCCCTGGTGTGGGAGAGGACCTGCCGGTTTCCCAGGCCCCGAACACAGACAAGATAAGGGGTCAGTGCCCCGTCCCTGCCCTCCCGGCTTCCGGTTCCAGAGCTTTGTTTGCAGCCCTTGGAAAGCTCATGGGTCAGAATCAGAGGCAGAGCCGGGGTGGGGAAGGCCGGAGGGGAGGGGGGCTGTCGGAGGGGAGGGGGGCACAGAGTCCGGCCCCTGCTTGACCCCGCCCCCGAGAGGAGCCCACCTGCTTCCCACCCCTGCACCCTCCCTGTCCTGCTCTGGACACGAGGTCACGAGGCGGCATGTGGGGGTGCGCCCTGCGTGTCTCTGTGCCGGGCCGCGGACAGTCCGCGTCGGGTCAGATGGCAGACGTGAGGCTCTCTGCGCTTGGCTCTGCCTCCCGGGGCGGACATCGCCGAGGACGGGGTGGAAGGTGGCCGGCGCCGTGTGTCCCCGAAAAGCTCTTCCCATCTTCATGTGTAAGGGGACACGGTGTGGTGTCCCTGTTCTAGGGACACTGCCAAGGAGGGCTGGGGACATCGGGGGTCCTGCCGGCAGTTTGGCTTCCTGAGGTCCTGGGACCAGACGATCCCCACCCCCCCGACGCTGCCGTGCCTGGCTGGGTGACGGCCTGCTGCCCCCGGGGCCCACGGGGCCTGACCATTGCTGCTCGCCCTGTGGGGGTTTATCGGCACACCCCAAGGCCGGGCCACGCGAGACCGGCCCCCAGCTCTGCTCCCAGCCTGCTAATACTTCCCGGCCTCGTCTGATCAGACGCGCACACGCCTTCATTGATTGGGTTTCATACCCGCTGGTGTCTGCAGGACGAGATAAGGCTGGCCCCGGGAGGCCTCAGAGGGTCTTTGGTCCCTGTGTCCCCGGGAGGTGCTGTGGAGGGCCAGGGCCGCGGGTGTGCTCCCAGGTCCGTTGCTGTCCAGCGAGGGGACCCCAGGCAGCATGCGACTGTCCCGTCAGCTGGAAGCGACCCCTGGCACCCCACCAGTCCTCTGTCTGCGGGTCTCCACTGGACCTTTGTCCTGTGCCAGGCCCTGGGCACACAGCTGTGCCCTCGCTTGCCTGTGGGTTCTCGGGAAGGCAGGAGACATCCCAGTCTCTACGTTGTCCCAAGAGCTGTGAAGCCCAGAAGGCAAAAGTGTTCTCTGGAGAAGCGGACAGACACACACATGCGGGGATGGGAGTCGCTCTGAGGGACGGGTCACCCCGTGCAGGCTGCGAGGCCATGGCCGGCGGGCGGCGAGCCACAGACCCAGCAGAGCCCGCCGTGGGCTCCACTCAGATCTCCCAGGCGGAGCAGACCCACGTCCCTGCGGGACGGCACGGGGAGCGGATTCTCTCTCTGCCCGAGATCCTGTGTGCACCCCAACTGATCGGATGAGGCCCACCCACACCGGCCCGGCGTCTGCCCCACGCGGTTCACAGACTCCAACACCCGTCTCATCTGGAAACACTGGAATCATGTTCCACCGAACCCCTGGGTGCCCGCGGCCCAGCCACGTGGACGGGGAAAGCGAGCCGCTACAGGGCTGATTGCCACCGTGAGGTTGGAGAGGGCCCGGGGGCTCTGTAATGGGGCCGTCTCCGCGAGTCAGCCTGGCCTGGGAGCGTCACGGTGACCTCCAGGTTGTCAAGTGCATGGCCACGGTTCCTCTGTACCTGTGGCCTAGCACTGGCCCTGACCGCCCAGCCACCCGGGGACCGGAGTCCTGCTGGAGGAAGGAACCCTGTGGTGTGTCGGGGAGGGCAGGCAAGGGCCCGATGTGGCCTCTCCCTCACCGTGGCCTGGCTCCAGGGCCGGGTCACATGTGGGCAGGCCACTCCGCCAGGCTTGAGGGGAGACTGGCCGGAAGGGACTTGCCCCTCCCCCATGCGGTCCCGTGTGTCCTTGGTCACAGGGCTGTGTCCCTTGCGGAGCGGAGATAAGTTTCTGTTGTTTCTTAATGCTCGAATTCCCCCGTCTGTGGTACGTTATTGTGGCAGCAGTAACAAACGACCCTGCTGTCTCAGGGGTGACACCAAGACCGTGGGGCTGGAGGAGTGACACTGGGGGCCAAGGACAGGGGCCCAGAGCCTGCAGTGTGAGCACCGGGCCTGGGTCCTGAGGCCCTGGCGGAGCGTGGGGAGAAGCAAGAGGGCTCTCACCACCACTGAGGCCAGAGGGATGAGGAGAGGGGAGTCCCTCCCGGACTTGGCCAGAGCCCTTTGGTGGACTGGAGAGTGACGCCTGTGGGTGTGGGGGCTCGGGAGGGAAGAAAGAGGGTGAGGGGGAGGGAGAGAAGGGGCTTTACATTGGAGGGGCTGATGCATGCTCTGGGTGAGACCCCGTGTGGGAGCTGAGGCTGGGGTCCACAGGCCACCCCTCACGGGACCCGGTGGGGCGGGGACGGTGGGATTTTCTACTGGGCAGAGCTGTCTAGGAGGAGCAGCTGAATGGGAGGTGGTGAGTCTGCCATGACTGGAGGCAAGCAAAGGAGGAGCCTGCCTTTGGGGTCTTGCCGAGGCTCTGTGTGGCTCCAGGATAATGCCAGGGGCGGGGGAAGCAGGGGGGCGGGAAGCGGGCAATGTGGAGCCTGTCCTGTCCGGTCTGTGTGTCCACCAGGGTGGTCTCGACCCGCCGCTGCTGGGACGGATGCTTCTCTGCAGATTCAGGCGGAGGGTCCTGCCTGAGGTCACAGGCCAGCTGGGCCTGGCCAGTGCCCGTCACTCTGGAGCCCACAACTTGTCATTCTCAGACAGAAGCACGCGCCCTCAGGCCGCTTGCTCGCCCGGCCCCCCGCCACCCCGCCAGAGCCCTCATTCAGAAGCGGGGCTGCCTGGGTGGTGTCCCCTACCCTGAGCCTGGCGGGGCCCTGGGTCACCGCATTCCGTTGGCCCACGCCAGTCAGAACTGCAGGACGCGGGGCCCCGTCATCGGTCTCCGACAGCTGCGGTAATGGGAACCACTGGGCCCCATTGTGCGCTAACAAAAGCAGCCCCTTTTCCCATCTCCTAAATTATTCATGACCTCCAAGAGGCTGTAAACGTCCTCAGCTCTCTACAGAAGCCGTAATTACAATGATAAATTTTATTTATAAAGCCGGTCCCTCCCGCGAGCCAGCTGCCTGGGGGACCGTACATAAGCCATAACCAAGCTAGGGGCCACGGAGCGCTGCCCGCCACAGCTGGCTTTCCGGCAGGTCTCAGGGCTGGCTGCGGGGGCTGGCGGGCGCGGAGTGGGGCAGCTCCACGGCGCGCCCAACCCGCCCAGGATGTCTGTCTGAGCTTGGACGGGATAAGCACGTGCGCGGTCGCCGGTCCGGGCTCTGGGGGCAGAGCCATCCGATGGGGACCTGGCTCCCGCCGCAGGGCTGCCCCTGGTCTCTCGTCCTGGAGTTCAGGGCCCCGAGGACCCACGACAGGGACGCGACTCTGGCTGGCCTCAGAGCTGAGGACTCATGCGCATGCCATTGGCCCCCATGTTGTCACTCGTGACCACAAATCCCTGTCACACATGAAGTCTGCAGATGTGATGTGTGTCAGCTGAGTGTTCTCGCCAACCCCTTGCATTACTGAGCCCCGCGGGCAGGCACTGGTGTTGGCCCCATGTGCTGACCGGTTCTAGGGCTTTGTGGGGGTGGGGGAGCCCCGCACGGGGCCCTGCGGTGGCGGCACAAGAAGTGAGGGTCGTGCTGGGCCATGGGCAGCCTCGCTCGCACCCTGCACCCCGCGGCTGCTGGGACACAGGGCCCGGGATGTTAGAAAGAGCTGGCACTGGAGCCAGAGGGCCAGGGTGCCCCCGCTGCCCTGCTCCTGACCATGACCTAGAGCCGGCCACTGTCCGTTCCAGAGCAGCTGACCCCTCGGGGGGGCTGCTGCAGCAGCACGTGGGGCTGGCAGGTGGGCGAGTGGTGCCGTCTGCTTCGGTGCTGGCCTGGCAGCAGCTGAGCAGCCTGGGACCTGGTGCCCACTGCCCGCAGGGCCCGGGTGCGTGTGTCCCTGAATGTCCCGGGGGTCTGGGGTCCTCCTGACCCACTGGCCATGTGCAGGCAGGAGGCCCCCAAGCTGGCTGGTTTGAAAATCTGTCTGTTGGATAAAGAGCCTGGGCTGGCTGGCCCTGGTATCGGGGAACCCAGCCATTGCCGTGGTCAGAGTGAGGGCTGATGGGGGCCGGGACACGGGCCTCTGGGCTCCAGCCCACGTTCCGGATGGCTTCCCAGTTTGGAAGACCCGGCACGTGGGTCCCTCCTGGTGCCAGAGCCCCAGCCCCCGGCGCACACCTGGGCCACACACCAGCGTGGGCAGAGCCCCTCACCGCTTCCCGGGCTTGGGCAGTCAAAGGAACTTTGAAGCCGCCCGTCTGGCCAGGAGAGTCATTCCACACCCCTGTGTGGTTACGAAAATCCCAGCGTTCCCTGAAGACCGAGAAGATACAGGGTTGGTGACCTCCGCCCTGTCCCCACTCAACTCACTGTGTGGCCCATTCAAAACCCAGACAGACCTGGAGACCTCCCGTGAGGTCACCGCCGCGTAGGGCTCCGCTGTGCCGCCAGCACCGGCACCGTGTGGCTGAGCCGGTGCTGCCAGGGGACCCACGGCAGAGACTGAGTGGGGTCCCCGGCAGGCTCCACACACCTGCCGGGCAGGGGAGCGCCACTGTTGGCCAAGCTGCTGTGGTGGCCATGGTCCCCAGGAGCCCCCTCCCTGGGGGTCCCAGGCCCACCATGGAGGGCCAGGAACGGTCACCTGGTGGCCCGTGTAAGCCGGAGAGCATCTATAGGTCGCAGATCCCTTCGCCTCTTACCCCAACACCACTCCCTCCCTCAACTCGTTCTCAGGGCCTCAGGGTGGGTAAGTCCTGCCTGGTCCCCAGGAGCTGCCCACGGTGTCCGCGCAGCAGGAAGACTAACAGCGGACGGGCTGCCGTCCTCTGACAGACGTGCGGAACGTTCCGGGCAGAGCTGTAAACACGGCCCTGTGTCCGCTCTGCACGGGGAGAGGCGGCCAGAGGCTCCTGGACAGTGGAAATGGCCGTGATAGGTGGTCAGGGGCCTGGGAGGGGCCTGGGAGGCGCTGGCGGGAGCCCGAGGGCAAGGGGACAGGTCCACAGGGCAGGCAACTGGCGTGGGGATTCGGAGAGACTCATGCAGACGGGCTGGGTGGGGAGTGGATGCGGGTCACAGGAGACAAGGACAGGGCTCCCCTTGGGGGCCGTGCCTGCTTCTCTGCCTCACCCCGCCCGTGCTCCCTGCCAGAGCCTGCGGGGGGGGCAGCGGGGGGCCCAGGCCCAGGCTGAGCCCTCGAGGAGGGTGCCCCGTCCCCGGCAGCCAGACGGGAAGCCGGCGGCGCCCTGGCCCGGGGACCGGGGAGCCTGATACCGGCGTCCCGCGCGTCCTGCGTGTCCTTGGGGCTCCTCTCTGCATTTCTTATCAGTAGCAAAATTGACTGGATGCGCCCCGGGCCCTGCCGTTTGCATGTCGATGACGACGTCCCTGTGCTTCTGGGCTTTTCTGCATGGACGTGACGAAACCAGCCACAAAGTTTCAGTGAAAAGGTAATTTAACAAGTAGCCTTTCAAAAATCGCCGTCTGGATCCAGGCCCTGGTGGGCCCCGGGACGACAGCGCCGGGCTCACGGGGGCTGTGGCGTGGGCACAGGGAGCAGTGCGTCGGGGGCGCACACGGCCGGCCCCGGGACGGATGGTCAGGCCTCTCTGCTGCTGGCTGCCGGGGCCACTCCGCTCTCCCAGGGGCTCCAAGAGAGCATTGTGGGGACGCAGGGGATGTGAGGGGGCAGCCAGGAGGAGGGACCGCGCGCGTCAGGGTTGGACCGAAGGGCAGGGCTCAGTTGACGCTGGGAGAAAGGCCCCGACTTGCATCCAGGTGTTTACAGTGTGGATGGAGGCGTGAGGTCGTTGTGGGACCGGCGGAACGTGGGTTATAATCGTGTGGTCTCAGTGAGAAGGGGGTGAGCGTGGGCCTGCTTGGGCGAGTCTCCCCGTCACTCCTGCGGCACCGTCTGGAAGCCCCGAGTCAGGAAACCCTGGCAGGAAGCCCCTGCACTGCGTGGCCGCTGGTGGTGTGGTCGCTGGTGGCATGGTCGCTGGTGGCGTGGTCGCTGGTGGCCTGTCGCTGGTGGCATAGCCAGCGGGCACCCCCAGCTCCTCCCGGCCGCTCGTGGGTTCTCCTAGGAGCCGAGCCCCCGCGACCACGTGTTCTATCACTCTGTCACTCTGAAGCGAGGACTGCTGCGTCCCCCCCTCTGAAGGCAGCCACAGGCTGGGCATCTTGGTGACCATGGCCCGCGTGGGCTTCACCTCAAGGAGACCCGAGCCGCACAAACTGACCTGGGCCAGGGGCGGTGGAATCACACTGTGGAACAGCCTTGGGAGCAGCCACGGGGGCCGAAAACGGTCATTGAGGCTGAAGTGCCCAAGGCCACCTCCGGGCTACTGCCGGCCATGGTGTTGGCCGACTCTGCGGGGCACCGGGGACTTTCCAGACTGGGGGGTCCTGCAAGTGACCCCACGGCCACGCTCCCTGGTGTCCCCGAGGTTACGTCCCCCGCTCCCGCTTTCCTGTCCCTGTCGCTCTGTTGCTCCTTCCGCCTGGCCCCTGCCTGCGCCACCCCGCCCTCCCACGCGAGGTCACCTCACCAGCTCTGGGGACCTGTGCACGGCGCCTGCGGGAGTGTGAGTGGCTGTGAGGTGGGCGTGTGTGCACAGCTGGTGGAGCAGAAGGGCCATGCTAGAGCCCAGTCAGGGTACACGGCTCTGCTGCTCACTTTACACGGGACCCCTGGGCGGTGGCCCTGTGCTGTTTTCAGGTTGTGAAGTGAGACACCAGCTTAGGTTTACTGGAGGAGGGCAGAGGCACCTCAGGGGTGCGCGACAGTCCTGCCCGTCCTCCAGGGTTCACGGGACATAAGAGAGACGAGGGCCGTGGAAGGTACTCGAGGGGCTTGTGCTCAGCTGGGCTCACACGGTCCTTCTGCACACCCTGCCCTCGCCCTGGCTTTCCTCCAAACACACAGGTCTGAGGGCACCCAGCATAAGCTCAGGGACGAGGCAGGCCTGTGTTTCTGGGGACAGATGTTCAAGGTGGTCTCCAGGCCTCTTCCCTGAAGACTCGACTTGGGCTCCGTGGCCCCCAGTCGTCCCCCAGCCCCACTCTTTGCTGAGCCCAGCCCCAGGACAGAGCCCTGGTTACCTCGGTGTTCCTGTGCCCTGCCTGACCGCTCACGTGGGCCCTCCCGCCCCCACCCCGAACCCCGTGGGTCTGGAAAAGGGTGACCAGAAGCTCCCCGGTCAGCCGGGCTGTGCCCCTGTCCCTCGGCACCCGCCCGGCGGTCGTTCCCGTGATTGCCAGCTCACACACGCATGGACACACGTATGCACACATGCACACGCACGTGGCCGGAAGAAAGGCCTCTGGGAGGGCAGTGCCCTCGCCGCCCTGCTGGGAAGGGCGTCAGGAGCTGCTTGGGCTGGGGGCAGGGAGCCTGTCTGTGTCCCGAGCTCAGCTTCCAGGCCCCGCAGCCCTCCTGCTCCGGGTCGGGGGGGACGGAGGCCGCTCGCCACGTGTGCCGCCTGCAGACGCACACACGCCCCGCCGAGAGCCGGCCCCGGCGCGGATGGGGGCGGACAAAGGGCTAAACTTCCTGCTACCTGCGCCCATGGGATCTCCTGTAAGACCAGCCCCCGTGAGAGCCGGCTGCAGGGGCTCCGAGCCCCGCCCTCGGGCAGGGCCCAACCTGCCGGCCAAGAAGGGGGGGTTTCCTGCTCCCCGTAAGGCAAGCAGCGCTGAGATAGAACGCTTTCAGAGCCCTGGCATCAGGGGGACTGAGTCAGCGGCAACAGTCGGGCCCTCCTTTCTCGGGCTTCCTTACAGCATCCACGCGGCCTTCTCCGAGGGACACTGCTACGGGCCGCACCGTGCCCGGGTGCCAGCGGGGCCCGCGAGGCTGGTGTGGGGGGAGGGGCCCAGCACCTACAGGCACCTTCCCGTAGGAGGTGCTGGGGGGGGTCACGCGACCTGCCCCTTGCGCGGGCCTTTCTGCCGTCCACGCTCTACAGTGGGGTCCAGGCAGGACCCCCGTAGCCCGGTGGGGACTGGAGACACCAGTCAGGGGACCCTTCCCCCTGAAGTGGGCCCCGGGGAGGTGGGGGCTGTGGCTGGATCTGGGGTCACAGGGCCGCGTCTCCGAAGTTGGGCAGAGGCCCAGGTTGGGGGGTGGCGGCGAGGGGCGGCAGGTTGGGCAAGCCTTCCACAGAGGCCTGCGGGGGGAGAGGCTGCAGCCGAGACGTGGGGGGCGGGGCTGGCAGAGGCTCCCACTGCAGGGACCTCTCGGGGACGAGGGGCCACCTCAGAGCCGCCCGCCCCCACCCTCAGGGGACCCCAGACTGAAGACGCGGAGGTGCTCTGTGGCCGGGGGTGCCTGGGATTCATGTGGAAACAGGGCTCTTGTTCCCGAGGTCTGGGCAGGCCCGATCCTGCGTGTCTAGAGCGTCTGGGGGACACTCTAGACCGGGCGCTGGGGTGTCAGGGCGCCCCGGGTCCCGTCCACAGCAGGGGGTGGTGAAGCGCATCGGGCCCTGACCCTGGCTGACCTTCCTCCTGTAGACAGTCTGATAAAGGCCCCGGGGTCACGCTGAGGCCGGGATCCCCCTGTGCACGTTAGGGGTGGGTGTCTGCGTGAGGGGCTGTGGGCTGCTGCAGGGCTGGGACCGGGGGGACCCCGCAGCCCTCTGTGCGGTGATCTGGGGGCGTGCCGGCTGGGCGATGGTGGGCTTCCTGTAGCCGCGCGAGAGCTCCCTCGCAGCCCCAGGCCCGGTCAACGGACGGAGTCTTCTGATCTCGACAGAGGCCGGGGGAGGCTGGGGGTCCGGGAGCCCGAGGGACGGAGTTCTCGGTGAGCTTTCTGCACGCTTCGCCCCACAGTCTGCCTCCCGAGGGGCTTTCCGGGGCCTGTGCTCGGATCCGACAATGTGGTGAGCCCGGCAGAGCGGGGACCCCAGCGGCAGAGCCGGCACCGGGCTGCCCCTCCCTCGGCTGCTCCCGGCTGCTCCCACCAGCTTCCCCTCCAGGCCTTTCCCTCACCGCCCTCGGCTCAGTCCCCAGGCTGAGCCCCGGGCCCCAGCGCCTGCCCACCCGTGCCTCTGTGGGCGTCCTCCAGCCTGGGGCAGGGCCATGGCCCCCCTGAGTACCAGCCACCAGCCCTGCTCCCGGGCGGGTCTGGGGTTTGGGGGCCACGAAGGGGTCTTAGAAGCAAATGCTCTTGTGTGGGGGCCGTCTGCCCGCAGCTGGGGAGGCAGAGCAGGCAGCCTGGACGCCCCGGGACACAACGAATGGCCTCCGCGCCTCCCTGGGGAGAGTCACTGGCCTCAAGCCCCGAGCCCCATGTTTTGAGGGACCCTCCCCCCCACTGCAGACACAGACTTTCCAGCGGGTGCAGGAGGAGCAGAGACAGCTCCCCTCCCCAGTATAAGGGTCACTTGGGATCAGCCCCGGTTGGCCTCTGGCCCTCTCTGACTTGGGAAGCAGCCCGAGCCTCGGGACGCCGGGCTGTACCCGGGAAACCAGCCTCCAGCCTGTCCCTGAAGAGCCCGTGGCCTCTCGGGCAAGGTCCCAGAGCCGGCCCCGTGGAGAGATTTCCTTTCTGCCCCGGTCTGGGGGCCCACACTGCGTTCATGCACGGGTGATCAGAGGGTTAGAAGTGGGATTATCCCCTGGGGCCCCGGGGGCAGTGCCCACCCACGGGCCGGTCCTGTACCGTGCAGCCTCGCGCAGACTCCCACATGCATGGCCTGATGGCCCGAGCCCTCCTCAGGGGGCGTTCACGGCTTGAGGGGCAAGAGGGCTGTATGGGAGGCTCCCCTGGGGGACCCGCAGAGGGACCCGCAGAGGCCCCCGCACGGCCGTCCTGCCAACACTCAGGGGCATGCTTCCCGAGTAGCATGTAGCTTCCCTCTGGTGTCTCTTGCTCTCGGGGTACCGCGTACCTGCCTCTGCTGCCCCCAGGCCCTCTTCCCCACTTGGGTCTGGAATGGGCATGTCCCATGGCCCCATCCCACTCGGGTCGGTGGACCTGCAGGCCTGCATGGACCCAGGGGGGCAGAAGTGCTTGGAGTGGAGGGCTGCGGAGGGCGGAAGCCGCAGGGGTATGGGACGCTGGTCCCTTGGTCCCCAGCCTGTCCCTTTAGGCTGTGCACAGCTACCATGAGGGTGGACCGCTGCCAGCTGCGTGCCCCAGGGAGGGGCCTTCCGTCACGGCCGGGCCCCCAGCACCTGGCGAGACAGGGGCCTGCCGGCGAGGAGTGAGGGAGCAGAGAGGCGGGAGCCTGGGCCCAGCCCCACCATCACGGCCATGTGCACCTTGGGCGGGTGGACGACCCTAGGCCTGGGTCCAGGCAGGGAGGGCTGGAGCTCTGTGCTGTGAGTCAGCACAGATGGGGAAACCAAGGCTCCAGGCAGGGTGAGCGGACGGGACCCCGCAGGACGCTGGGTAAAGCTGGGGGCTTGGAGGTGGTCCTGGCCTTGGAGGTCATGGCCGTGGCCTGGGTGTATGACGGCCACGTGGGCTCTTGGGGCAGGGGCTGCTGGGGGGTGGGGACCTGCCACCCCGTCTTGCCAACGGGTCTGCCTGCCTTGGCCGCTGCGCTGGGCCGGCTGGTGCAGACGCATTGTCGCAGGAGCCTGGGGACAGCCCTGTCGGCAGAGACGGCTCCCCTGCCTGTCAGGGAGGCCTGCCCCGCTGCCTGAGAGGCTTGTGTGGAAAATACCGCGTTAATAAAGAACTTTTGAGTCACAAAACACCGTCTTTATCACTTTGACGGGCGGTGGAGGCGCTGGGGCTGAGGGCACAGCCCGGGGCGGGAAGCGCTCGTAAACGCTCGTCCCCATGCTCCGTGCTGGGTGCAGGCGCTGCGCTTTAAGACCCGTGTTGATTAGAATTGTTTATACGTTTTTTATACGAGGGATAACAGCTCTTCCGAGACGATAACAAGGCACAGGAAGGATTTTAAAGACCTGCAGGACTGGGAGTTTGATTAGCAATCGGGACGGGCCCTCTCCGCCTGGGCCAGCTCTAATTTCTCCCATTTATGAGCTTTTCATTGCCTCTGCCCTCGGGGGACGGGGCTCCTGACGAGCTCGACTCCTGTCCCAGACCAAGGGTGCTGCTGCTCCAGCAAACTGCGCAGACGGGCGCCTCCCCAGCCGGGACCAGGGCCAGGAGACCTCGGGGACACTGGCCTGTGTTCAGCGAGTCCGGCCCGATAAGGCCCAGGCTGCCTGTCCAGTGCGGCCCAGATGCAGCCGAGGCCAGAGGCCCAGGCCGGTGGTGGCCACGGGCGACGGAAGACAGGCCGCCAGGTGGCGCCGGAGGACCGGCCAGGAGGCACGGGGCGTCTCTGGTGGCCCGGTGGCAGGGAGGGATGCTGGGGGGGCTGGTGGCGGACGGGGCTCCTGGCTAGCGGGCCTTGCCCGTGGTAGCCGGTAGCCGCGGGGAGCCGAGGAGGACCCCCCAGAGTGCCGTTGCGGGAGGGCCAGAGAGGACACCCTGCGCTCACAGGCTCCGACCGCGGCCCGGGGTTTCGGGAGGCCCTGCGGAAGCGCAGCCTCGTTGAGGCAGCATGCCCTCCCCAGGAGCACCCCTGCTCTTTGGCTGGCCCCCCTGTCCAGCTCCACCTGGCCGGGCCTGGAGGGAATCAGGTGTAGGCAGGGCCCCCCGCCAGGAGACCCGTGGGCAAGGGGAGTGCGTCCCAGGCTGTAGGGGCCTGGCCATCGGTCCTGGTGCCCAGAGAGGGCTGCACACTGTGTGTTTCCCATGATGACTGACCTCAGGGCCACACCTCCCCCATATTCCTTTGCTGGGCCAGGAGCCAGATGCATTCTGGGAAAAGGCCTGGTGCCCTCCCAGCGGTCACCCTGGGGGTCAGGGTGGGTGCTGCGTCAGGGGTCAAAGGCCACCCTCCTGAGCATGTCTGGCAGCAGGCAGGAAGCACGGGGAGCTGATGACCATGTGCTCCTGCTGGTTTGGGGGTCCCCTGCTGGCAGGAAGGGTACAGAGGTCTGCTGCAGCTGCTCTGGGAATATGCTCCGGGCTGGGGGGCGTCAGGAGGACCCCCGACGTCTTCCCACTCTGGGCAGCCTGGACCTGGCAGGGGACCTTCTCTCTCTGGGCGGTGGGGAGGGGTCCTCCTTGGAGGAGTGAGTGGGGCCCACAGACTCAGTGTCCACCAGAATCCTCCTATGTGGTTGGTGGCTGGTGGCTGGTGGCCCCTCCCCCGGCCCGTCACCCCTTCCCAGGGCACCTCTGGGACCCCAGAGCCGCCCGTGGTTGGCTAGGACACACTTGACTTTCATTGGCCAAGGTCCAGGGAGCTCAGAAGGACCCACAGTCCAGACCGGGCTCCAGGGGGGTGGGTGGTTTTTGCCTTCCTCGTGGTCTGCAAACCCTTAGGGCTGAAAAGGGGATGGTGTGCCTGGGGTCCCAGGACAGTAGCTGGGCCAGGTTCCGGGGCCTGCAGGTCGGGGAAGAGCAGCACAGGCAGGTCCCTCAGCATTTCTGTCACAGCTGTGCCCATGAGCACGTCAGACCATGTCTCTGAGCCTGTGCCACAGACTTTCGACTCTGCTCCACACTGAGCCCCAATCCCAGCCCACACTGAGCCCTGGTCCGCGACCACACTGAGCCCACATCCCAGCGCTTACTGAGCCCTGGTGCCAGCCCACAGTGACTCTGGTCCCAGCCCACACTGAGCCCTGGTCCCACTACACACTGAGGCCCTCATCTGACCCCAGCGTACGTGGAGCCCCGACCTCAGACCACAGAGTGTAGACTCGGACCTCCGGCAGGACTCTGAGCGGCTGCTGAATGAATGGGAGCATGGGAGCGGGAGGGCAGATATGGAGGCCGCACTCCTGCTTCGGCGTGGGGCGTGGTCTTGGAAAATATCCCACGGAGGCGTGGGATTCTCTTCCTTCCGCTCCTAGCTATGCTTGTGGGGCCGGTGCCCTGTGACTTGTGTGGGCGGAAGAGATGTCCTTGGGGAGCCCTAGACACAGCCCTTTGTGGCCCGCTGCTCTGCTCTGATGCCCCATCAGTCCGGCCTCCTAAAGCAGAGGCTTCCTGCAGTCGGCCAGAGAAGCCCGAGGGAGGGAAGCTCCGGCCGGTGCAGCAGAGCCAGGCATGGAGCTCTTTGTGGGAAGGCCGTAAGCTGGCTGCGCCTCCGAGGCGCGTGGGGCCTCACCAAGGGACGGGCCCAGGGAGCCTCCCCGTGCCCTCGCGGCCCCAGCGCTGTCCGTGCAAGGGGCCCCACCTTCCTCTGAGAACTCCTGGGGGGCCGGGCTGCTGCTCTGTTCTCAGCCCTGTCTTAATTCGCTTTCTGTCCACTCCAGCCACGAGCCTGTGCGCGAGCGTGGGGAGCTCTGAAAAATTACCTGCCACCAGCGCTTATTTAAATCTCGGCGTGATTCATGAGTGTGGACAGTTTTAAGGCCACTGCCGAGCAGGTAGTTAGCAGACTGCTGAACTGACAGTTTCCAAAGTGAGCACAAAGGCACGCGCCCGGCCTGGGGGAGCCCGCAGCCAGCTCCCCGGCACCCCCACGTGGGGCCCAAGGCCTCCCTCTGAAGGGAGTGACTGTGTCTTTTCCTTGCTGAGAAAGTCAAGTGTGTCCTAGCCAACCACAGCGGCTCTGGAGTCGGGGAAGGGGTGACGGGCCGGGGGAGGGGCCTCGGTGGGCTTGCAGGTGCCGTCGGAGCGGGGACGGAGCACAGGCGCAGAGGCTGCGGCTGGCTGGGAGCCGGAAGCGGGATCCGGGCTGTCACCTTCCCCTTGGGGTGAACCGAGAGAAAGCACACAGGTGACCCGGGGAAGCTGGCAGGGAAATTTTCTTGATCTGCATCTGGGTGCTGCCCAGGACGTGGGTGGGACCAGACGGCCGAGACAGGGGGGGAGGGTCGGCAGCTCAGTCTCAAGCCCACCCCCAGAGCTGTGCACCACTGTGCGCCCCAATCCTGAGGATGGGGGCATGCCCAGTCGGAGGGGAGTAGCACCCCATTCCCCCACAGTCCCAGGCGGGGACGCGAGGGGCCTGCCGCCCAACAGTCCTGCTTCCTGGTGGGGCTGGACATTGGGACACGAATACGGAGTCTCCTGAGTCTTCACACGAGGCTCCTGGTGAGGACACGGCTGACTCCACGCGCCGGCCGTACCACCACCGTAAGAGAAGTGTGGGGGCTGGGCCGCCGACCAGGAAGGGCAGACGGGCACGGGCCTGACCGTAGTGAGGACAGGCCGTGCTGCTGTGGGCCCCCAGGGCACGGGCATAGGTGCTGGTGAGACCCTCACAGCCCTGAGCTCCTGCACCTGCCTTGCTTGCTTGGCCCGGCCCCGAGGGCTGTTCTGGTCCAGGCTGGCTGCCTGTTCTCTGGGAGACCCTGAACAAGGCCCCGTCCCTCTCTGGGCCTCTGGTGCTCTGCACAGAGAAGGACATGAGCCAACGAGCACCACTGGTCAGTGGCTTCCCGTCTGGGCCCCGTGGAGGCTTCCGGCATTTCCGTGTAGCCATATTTAGGAGCACACATGCGTGTGTGCCTGTGGACCTGGGTGTGTATCCACGGTCGTGTGCATACACTCAAGCACACAGTCTGTGTGCGTGCACACATGTGTGGACATGTGCACAGCAGCCCCCCTCCGTGGGCATGGGGCCCAGCAGTGCATCTCCTCAAGTTGAGTGGGGAGGTGTGGGAGCCTGTGGACCCGTCCACTCTGTCTGGTTAGTGTGGACTTAATTGGGCCGAACACTAGTGAAGGACCTCTGGGGGTTGATCTCTCTGTCAGAGTCATGGGGGCCCAGCAGGGCGGGGGTGGGGCGCAGGGGCAGGTGGAGCAGGTGCCTGAGAGCCCAGGACTGGGACGTCCCGTCCTCAGATGGGTGGCCCAAGTGCCCCACAGGGAAAGTGGCTTCCCAGAGCCCAGGTCTCTGCTGTCCCATCCATCAAGGGCAGGCTGGTTTGGTGGCGGCTGAGGGTCTGAGGCTCGGGGAGTCCAAGCTCCTCACGTGGGGGCTTGGGCCTGGGGACACCACCCAGCAGCGGGCGGGGCTCCTCCAAGAGCCGTGGGGCTGCCCCAGCTCTGGCTACACTGTCCCTTCCCTTCGAATCACCAGCCTCGCAGCCAGCGGCCCACACCAGCCTGGCGCCCTCTGGGCCCGAGTGTCCCCTGCTGAGGACAGTGCCCGGATCAGGGGCTGAGAGACTTAAGACCCCTGCGGGAGGCCCGGAGGGGCTGGTGCCCGGTGAGAGCGAGGGAAGGAAGGAGTTTGGGACACTGGGTGGCCACGAGGGAGAGGCGGCCGCCTGGGGGAACGGATGGGCTCTGGGGACCGTGGGCGCTTGTTGTCGCTGGTGATGCTGAGTCCCTCCGGCAGTGATCCCCTGGAGTCCTCCCTTAGTCTGTCCAGGGCCGCCTGTCTTCCTGTGCGAGGGCTGTGGTGCCCAGTGTGAGCTGGGGGACAGGCCAGGACCCCGGGACGCGCAGCCCTCGCTAGCGAAGCCCTCACTCGCTGGCTGGGCCCTCCTTCTGCTCTATCCCCTGGACACTCAGGAGGAGGAACACACCCCTGGAGGTGGGTGGCCTTGTCTCCTTCTTGGGGGACGCAGACACTGGTTATGGGGGAGACGTGGAGGGTCCGGCTAGGACGGGGACCACCTGGAGCCGGGCCGAGGCACGGGGTGTGCTGGCTCATGGGCCTTGGGCTGTTGCACGGCTGGGCCCGGCGGGAGGTCTGTGGGGCAGGTGAACTTGGGTGGGCCCGGCGGGGGGTGGGTGGGTGGGGGAGGCGGGGCAGGCCTCAGGCCTCCAGGGTGGAGGCGACGGGCCATGGTGGGGGGGCGTCTGTGGGTCCTGAGGTCCCAAGCCCGGCGGTCCCCCGGTGCGGCTGCGGACGCACAGACATGAGCCGCGGAGGGCGGTGGGAGCGCAAACCCAGCTAGCAGTGTTTCAGGAGGCCTCCCAGGAGCGCATGCATAATTCACCGGCCGCATAATCTGTCTCCTTAAAGGGGGTTTTGTAATCTGTTAAGCTGTTTTGAAATCTGCAGTCTAGCTGCACGACCGCTCCGATTTCTAAATTAATTTGTGTGATTTAGAAAGTGGGCCTCCCTGTTCTGGGGGCTTCCCTGGGCACCACCTCCGATGTGTGTTACGTGTCCGGGCACTGATGCCTGGACAGTGCGTCCGTGCCTGGGGCCCGCTGCTGCCCTCCAACTCTGTGCTCGGGGGGAGGTTCTGTGGGTGGGTCTCACCCCCCCCCCGACCGCCCCCCGCACCCAAGGCGAGTTCATTGACATGGTCAGAGCACGCAGGCTCCGTTTCATCCTTGTCGTCGGAGGCTGGTCCTCTGACGGGCTCAGCCTGCTCTGGCCAGCGGCGGGAGGCCACCTGGAAGGCCCCGGAGTGCTCCTCGGCTGCGGGCATGTCCTTGCCTGGCTCTGAGGCTGGCGGCCACCTGGCTTCAGGACCAGACAGCGAGGGTCCTCCGGGTGAGGCGGGATAACTATGGGAGGGGTCCTGCTCCTTCCCAGCCCTGAATCCGCGGACCCCAGCGGACCCCAGCCAAGCCCGTCTTCAGAGGCCGTCCGGCGTCCTATCAGGCTTCGGGAGCGAGCGCAGGGACCAGGACTTGGCCGCTGTGTCCTGTGAGCCCCGCCCGTCGCTCGCCTTGTGAGCCTGAAGGGAGGCTTTTGGTGGGTCGCAGGGTCCTGCGGGAGGCCGGGTGATGGGAAGAGGTGGCTCTTGAGGCAACCTTGTGGCCGGAGAGGCAGTCCGTAGCCAGACGGCCTCTTTCTGGAAGGGCTCCTTCCCTGGGCCGCAGGCTGGACCAGGCGGGTTGGTGCCCCGAGTGCCCCGAGGGCCCCCACCCGTTCCCACCCCAGGTCTCTGAAGCTCCGTCCTCTCACGGCCCCGCACCAGGCCGGCTCCCACCTTCGGGAGGCCGAGGCTCCCGGCTGCTGCGGCTCCCGCTGGCCCCTTCCAACCCACCGCGCCTTTCCCACGTTCTGAGCTTTGAAGCCTCCAGGGGGTTCCCGGAGAGAGGTAGCTTCTGCTCGGGAGCTCGGGGAAAGCTGTCCCCGGGCCTGAGCTGGGGCAGGAGCCCCCGGCTGCCGCAGGCCCGGGGGCGTGGCCCGCAGAGTCGGGTTCACCTGAAGGCCCGGCTGAGGTTTCAGGGAGGACAGTGGCTGCCCAGTGTTCACTCCCCCGGCCAAGGGCAGAGGTGACTGGGGGTCCCAGCTTCGATGGCGCCTCCCACGGGCTCCGAGGGCCATCCGTCCTCCCTGAGCAGATGGGGACGCGGAGGTTCACAGAGACTCATCCATGCCTGCAAGGCTCCATCCCTGGTTCCTCTGAGCTTGGGCTGCAGAGTCCCGCCTGGTGACTTCCTCTCGTGCTCAGCAAACCCATGGCCCTGTCCCCAGGCCCGGAGGGGGCTCTTTGGGGTGGCGGCTGGACCCATGGCCCTGTCCCCAGGCCCGGAGGGGGCTCTTTGGGGCGGCGGCTGGACCCATGGCCCTGTCCCCAGGCCCGGAGGGGGCTCTTTGGGGCGGCGGCTGGACCCATGGCCCTGTCCCCAGGCCCGGAGGGGGCTCTTTGGGGAGGTGGCCACCCTCCAGCCTCCTCTCTGTTCCAGCCGGCAGCAGCTCGCTCTCCACGGCTGGGTGAGTCCTGAAATTCTCTTTCCATTAAAAATAAATGCCCCATTTTATCTGCCTGAAATGGCTCTGCTCTCTGATTGTCTTCTCCACGCCGCTGTATATGGAGAACTATAAAATCATAATACAACTATTAATCCCCTGTATCTGCTTGTACCTAATTTTTATTAAAAATATCCTGTGCTCCAGCTGCCTTGTAAATTACAACGAGCTCGGAAGGCCCCGCTGGAGAGCCAGGAGGAGTCACATGGGAGCTGGGGCAGGTCGGCTCCTCGCTGCTGGGCCGGGGCAGGCAGGGCACCCGCGCAATCTGGTGAGGCCAGGAGGGGACGGGGATCTGGTTCTGCCGCCCAGCCGTCCGGGCCGGCGTGAGGTCCCCGGCCCAGCGCGGACCAGCTGGGCCCGGCGCAGGGGCTCAGTGTCCTCGGGAGTCCTGGCCCTCTGCTTGCCGGCCCGCGGCGGCTTCCCTCTGGCAGCCATCTCGGCAGACCTCTCCCCTTTGAGGAGAGAGCTGGGCAGCGGGAAGCCCGTGCACGCGGGCTGGCGGGTCAAGGCCAGGCAGGAAGCACGGAAACCCCGATGCGGTCTGCCCAGCGGGTGGAGGGCAGACCCTGTGAGAAGGGCAGGTGGGAGGCGACTCCTCGGGCGTGGGCCGTGCGTGGGCCGGACACTCGGCGCTGGGTGGGCCCGAAGGGCATCCGTGCCCCCTGGGCGGGTTTCTCGGCTGGCGAGGTGGGCCAGTGCCTCAGAGTCGCTCCCCATGCTGGAGTGGGACGTGGCCCCCCACGCTCACAGTTCTGGCCGAGGAGTCCCTGGGCTCTTCTTCCTGTGGAAAGTCCTATTGGGCCCGTTGGGCAGGGACAGGACGCCCCACCCTGGCCACGGCAGGGCAGGAATGAAGTCCCGGGGCCGAGGGGCCTCTGCCGGTCCTGGCCTGGAGTCCAGGGCTTGGCCTGCAGGGGTGGAGTGGTGGGGGCGCAGTGTGGCCACCAGGGCTGGGCTGGGAGGTCGGCCTGAATGTCCAGTTCGATGTCCTGGCCCTGGATCAAGGCTGCCAGCTCCCCCCATAGAGGGCCTTTAGGAGGGAGGAAGACAGGGGCTGCTGGACGGCTGGAGGCCCGGCCGGGACCGTGGGGAGAACCAGCGGGAAGGCTGCAGGGAAGCAGGACAGACGCGGCCCCTCTTCCGGGCTCTCGCCTCACCAAGGGGACGGTGGTGTGGAGGACAGGGGACTGTGGGCCCACCCACCTCCAAACTCCTGAACCCCGCCCGGTGAGCTCTGGCTCCCACCCCCCGCCCTCTGGCCCACTAGAGGCTGTGGGCTGGCTTCTCGCAGCCTGCTGGTGGGTCAGCTCCTCTGCGGCCAGGCCTTCCGCCCCACGGCGGTCCTGGCTGCAGGGCCCACGGGGAGGTGGGAGACGCTGTGGGGGCGAGGGAGGAGGCGGGGCGTTGTTGTCCAGCACCAGGACGGCCGACCTGTGCCCCCAGCTGCGAGCTCTTGGAATCCAGGCAGAGGACCCTCCACACTCAGCCCTCCCAGCAGCCCTGTCCCCGCCCCGGGCGGTTTGGAGCCAAGCCCCAGTACAGCTCCCCCGTGCGTCCGTCTGTGTCTCTAAATGACGCAGACACTCGCGAGAACAAAGTCCAGTGGTCCCTGCTGTCCTCGGGCCACAAGGGTGTCTCCTTTGCAGCTGTTGGGTCCCCATCACCCTGCGCCGTGCGGGAGGGAACCGCTCCTGTCTCGCTGCGTCCACGCTCAGGCCCCAGGGGGTGGCGATGTGCCCCCCGCCCAGGGCCACTCGGGCTGCAGCCCTGTGCCCCCTGGGCTGCGGCGGCTGAGGCCTCGGCGGGGCGCCCACTTCCAGGCCCCCCTCACCAGCTTTCTGGTGGTCCCAGGTCCCCCTGGCTGCTGGCCGGAGACCTCGGTTCCTGGTCACATGGGCCTCCCCACAGGGCAGCCTTGTGCAGTGAGAGCTGGTGCCCAGGGGCTGAGGAGGGGGCAAGAGACACAGACAGAGACAGAGAGACAGAGACTGAGAGACATGCAGAGAGACAGAGGAAGACACATGGAGAGACAGAAAGAGAGAGACACGCAGAGAGAGACACAGCTGGGTGAGTCTGTCTTGCCCGTGCAGGGGCTCACACACCGGGCAGCCTACGTGCCCGTCCTGAGTAGGGCTTGTCTCTGTGGATCTCGGTGGGTTTCGGCTGGTGAACAGAACGTGTCCAGTGAGATGCTGTGGGACTTCCTGGCCCTGGAGGGGAGGCCCTCTGCGGCAGCAGCCTGGAGCCCGGCTCCCAAGCCCTAGGGAAGCCCAGGCCACACAGAGGCTGCCTGGTGTCCCAGCCATGTGGCTTAGGAAGCCTTGTGACGTCTCCAGCTTTGGGCAACATCGAGGCAGCCACAAGAGTGACCCCTTACCCGCAGCCCGGCTTCTGCTCATACCTGCTGCCATCAGACCCCTCCAAGTCCAGATGCCGCGAGCCGTTAGCCCTTGGGCCCAGGTGCCGGCTGCAGACCCGGCCGGTCCAGCCGCACGGCCACCTGCCAGCTCTGGCTCAGCCGCCGTCCCTGTGGGACGAGGCCAGTATCCATCTCACTGCCCGACTCTGCAGTTAGCGGCTCAGACGCGGCCCGAGCTGAGTGAGGAGGGGTCTGGGGGCTGCGAGGGGAGCGAGGGGCTTCGATCCTGCTTCCATCCTGGGTGAGCCAGGAGACGGCTGCCCCTCGGCCCTGCAGGAGGCCCTCGGCCCCGTGGGAGCCCCTCGCCTGCCCCAGCCGTTCTCGGGGTCCTGTGGTGCTGGTGCCCAGGCTGGGGCCGAGGGCAGGGGGAGCAGATGCATATGGTTTCCCTCTAAACGGAGCTTCACAGACACAGAGAGTCCCACTGGGCACGGCCCCTGTGAAGCGCGGGGCCCCGTGCCCCATGCTGGGCCCAGCCGGGCTGGGAAGCGGAGGTGCCTTCTTCTCCCAGACACACAGGGACGGAAAGCCTGCTTCCCCGCGGGAACAGAGCTCTGAACGGCCTTTCACATTTATAGACAGTTTAATCACCAAGCGGATTTCTCCCTCCAGTTCTGCCCTCCAACCCCTCGGAGACTCCAGCTGGCGGCCCGCAGGGCCCTGCTGCCCGTGTGGGGCCTGCTGACTGGGACAGTGGGGGCAGTAGAGACATCTGTGATGGGCCTGGGGCTTCTGGCATGCACTGCACTGTCTCGTGTCTGCAGGCTGACTGTCGGGGCCTGGCCTGGTGACCCTTACCAGGACAGGTCGAAGGGACATTGGGGTGGCCTCCTCTGGTCTGGACCTGTAGGACCTCAGAGGACCCGCTGGCCCCGGCCTCCTGGACTGTTGTTGGGGCTCATTCCAACAGAAGCTTCTGCTTATGGCTTCAAGGACCCAGTCTGGGGCAGACTCCTGGATGTGGGCAGGAGAGATGGGGGCCCATCGGGGGCACTGCGCTGCAGGGAAGCAAGGGCACCATCCGCCTGCCCCTCCCAGCTCTGACTTACGTGTCTGCAGACTTGTCTGGAAGGTTCTGTTCGGTGCTGGGAGAAGCGTCCCCACGGCTGTTCAGCTCCCACTGTCCCAAGACCCTGGGGCACTTGAGGGACCCCCGACATCAATCACAAATGATGATTTCTTCGGGGAGGGTGGTGGATCTCACTGTGTCCCGAGCGGGAAGCCAGAAGACCGGACCCTCCCCACTGCCGCCCTCCGTACCCCACCGTGGCCTCAGGACCCAGCCTCACCCGGCAGCTGGTGACAGGCTGAGAACCCCAGGGCCTCCACATCTGCCAGAGGACAGATGACAGGGCCTGGTGCTGTGTCCCGGTGAACGGGAGGGGAGGGGCCTGGGAGGGGGGGCCCTGGGATCCCCGGGGAAGGACAGGTTCCAGGCTGCGGCACACAGGCCTGGCCCTGCAAAGTTGGGGCTGTGGGGAGGCAGCTGGCCTGTCCCGCTCCCCCACACTTCCTGGCCAGTCTCCCAACAAGGGCCGGTCTGGGGATCCCATTAACATGTGGTGTGACCCCGGCCACAGGGACGTGCCCAACTTCCTGGAGCTGACGATACAGTCAGCAGGGACCGCCCAGATGCCCGGAGGAGCCCTGAACCAGCTGTGTGGAACCCAAGGTGGTGCCCAAGGGCGGCGTGAGGAAAGCTGCTTTCGGGGGTGGGGGTGTGTATGGGACAGGCCTGTGGTGTGGGCCCGTGGGTCACAGGGCATGCCATCAAATGACCGTATTGGGAAAATGAACAGAAATTCATTCTTCAATGAAATTCAGCATTCAGCATTCAGAAATTCAGCATTTTTCCTTCCTTCTGGAAATCAGGGTAGATTTGCAATTAAAGCCTAAATCTCTGTTCAATGCAATAGAAAAAAAAATTTTTTTTGGCTTCACTTTTCTCCACTATTTTCTTGGGCACATGGGCCTCTGCTTGTACGGGTCAGAAGAGGCTGACAAGCCGTCCCCAAGCCCTGGTGACTTCCCCAGCTGACCTCCTGCAGAGGGTCCTGGGCCAGCCGCCCTCCTGGCAGGGGTGTGGGTGACATCCACATGCCACGTGTTCTCACCTTTGTCGAAACAGGGTCAGCGACTGACACCCGAACGAAGTCCGGAAGGAAGGGACACATCCCTTCTGGATGGCCTCACAGGTGGGCGATGTCAGAGGACCCCACCCGAGGTCCTGGGGCGGGTGGTTTCGTCTCGTGCGTCCAGGAGACGTGGGTCCAGATATTGGGGAGCCCACGGTTACAAAAGAGGCCACTTAAAATTTCTCTCCTGACTTTATTTGGTTTGTAAATTAGTCATGCTTATTCTTGGATGCACTGCTTAGGGATTAAATAAAACCCACTCACAGCAGTTCTTGACTGAATAGGCTTCAGTTCCTTGTGTGACAAGCGCCGTGGACCAGAGCAGGGAGCCTCCAAACTCTGCTCATGGGGCCCTGGCGCTTCCTGTCTTTCTGGCCAGCCAGCGTCAGTGAAACTTTTGTCCTTCTGCTCGTGGACTCATGGTCACAAGACGACTGCTACACCTCCAGCATCACATCTGTCTCCAGCAGGAGGAGGGCACAGGACAGAGGTCACAGCGGGCGAAAGAGGGGGTCACCTGGGTCTTCCCCGTCCCCGTACTTTCGGGGAAGCCCAGCCCAGCCCGGCTCCTTCCCCGGTGGTGGCCTGGAGGTGCTGTGGGGCTCTCCCTCTCCCCCTCCCAGGGGACCTCGGAGGAGGCTGGCGGCGGCCCTGACTGGGGGAGCCCGAGGAGGGAGCGGTGTCCGTCCCGTGGGCCGGAAGGACGTCCTGCGTGATCACCGTTATTTTTAAGGCGACCACATTCTTCCTCTTTCTTTTAATTCACTCCTTTTACCACGGAAGAGCCCCCACCCCCGGGAAGGCCGTCGCCCGCTCTGTAATTAACGCGGAGCCGGAGATGCCGGGGAGGCCGGCTGATTAGTTTTTTTATTAAAATAATGGCGCCTTCCAGGCAATCAGGGAGAATTGCATGAAACTCAGCAGTTTTGCTGCTTATTTATGGCAATACCGAGCGGTGGACAGTCTCATTACCGTCTGTAAATACCCAGGGTCGTGTCCTTGATGGTGAAATGTTGCCTTCCTGGCCGGGGGGGCGTGGCTCGTGGCTCTCCGGGGCTATAAACCCCTGGAAGTAATTACCATGCGCTTTAAATGGGCTTTCGACAATCTTCCAGTCTCGTTGGGGGCGCAGGGCGTGGCCGGGGGGTGGGTGCTGGGTCCGCACTGGTAACAAGCGGTGGGTGTCGCCGTCTGTGCACCGGGCCCTGCTGGGCGGACCGGCCCCCGCCCCCCACGGCCCCCCTGCAGCAGGCAGCTGGCGGCGGTGCGCCTGCTTGGTGATAGAGCAGAGTGGGCACAGAGCCCCCACAGTGGGCAGCTCGGGCCACCAGGGCATCCGGTGTCAAGAGACCACAGCCCCTTCGGCCTGAGCCAGACGCTGTTCCTCCCGGGGACGGTGGTCCCTGTGGCACAGGGTCCTTCCGCCGGGGCTCCAGGTGGCGGCCCCCGCAGAGCTCCTGTCTGTCCACCTGCAGCGGTCCCGCTCCTCAGAGACCATCCGCCGGGTCTGCTTTGGCTCCGGCCCACATGGAGCTGCGGGCCCTGCACGGTGAGCTCTTTCCTCCGCGCTCCCAGAGTTCCTGCTCCTGCTGCTTCTTCCTTAGCAGCTGGGGAAGGAGGAGGGGCGTCCTGGCAAGTCCCAGGCCACCAGACCGTCCGACACACAGCTCCGCTGGGAGGTCACACCTCCTCGTGGGCTTGCCTCCCACCCTTGGGAGGGCCAGGGCCCATGTCCTGCAGCGTGAGGAACCCACGTGGCCTGGGTTCCCGGGGAGCCACCCAGAGTTCTGTGGGCCCCACGGGGGTACGGGCCCAAGAAGAGAGTGGAGAAGCTTCTGCCCAAATCTGCCTGCACCCAGGGCCACAGGTGCACGGTCGCCTGGCCCCGCGGGCCGATCCAGCCAGGGTGACGCTGTGGCCCGCATCCGTCTCCAACCTGCCCCAGCCACGCTCGCACAGGAAGGGCGTTCCTAGCTCTCAGGGGATGGCGGCCCTCGGTCTGGATTCCTCCAGGAACATGGAGAAACGGGAGTTCGGCGGCCGGCCGAGCGCTGGGTCCCCGCGGGCTCCGCCTCAGTCCAGGGTCAGGCCAACTGTTCCACTCGGTGCTTTTCCACGATGCCCTCAGGACGCGGAGAGAGCCGCGGGCGGGCTGGGGGGGCACCCTTGACGTGCCTGAGTGGGGACAGGTCAGACCTCCTTTTATCCCCAGGTCTCCTGAGCTCCCTCTCCGATGGGGGACCGCAGGGGCATTCAAAGTACGTTCCAGATCCCTGGGACCCATCGTTCGTGGATGGCTGCCCCAGCTCCCCTCGGGGTCCGTGCGCCCCAAAGCGGACCCTGGAACTGGCAGGAGTCACTTCACAGGGGCAGTGGCCCCCGCTCCTGTGTCTGCCGGAGCTAAGGCAGTCCCAGTGAGGACCCGGGGCTCCGTCTCTAAACTAGGAACTGGGGTGGGAGCGTGTTTCTCTCTTGGAAGCCCCGGTTCTGGCAGCGGCCGCCCAGCAACTGGAGTCGCAGTGTTTTGGACGGCCCCCGCCAGGGTCTGCTCGGCGTCCCCCACCCAGGTAGTCCGTGCCAGCTTCCTCGTGGCCACCCTGGGTGGTGGCTCAGACACGTGAACGCCACACGCGCCAGGCGGGGTCGTTCCTCCACGAGCACCCATGAGGTGTGCGTGGCCGGTCCCCGCCTTCCGCGGCGACTTGTAACCTCACCTGCTCCTGGAACCCGTGTCTCAGTTACTCAGTTTCTTGGCTGCAGGAGTCAGAATCCAACCGCAGATCACAGAAGCGGTAAGGGACTTAGTGGGGGGACAGTGTGTACCTCACAGAATCCGAGGGAGTTTGCAGAACCAGGCCTAGAAAAGCAGGAGGAACCTAGAAGTTTGGGGGATTTTTTGGGTAAACCACATGTCTGATGTCTGAGGTGAGAAGTGGCAGGGCTGTGGGCCCCACCACGGGGAAGCCGTGACCACCAGGGCAGGACCTGCTCTGACCACCGCGACACGATGCCCACGCGACCTCACGACCTCTCTGACCGCCTTCTCCCGTCCACTTGCCACAGCTCACCAAGTGGGGGCTTGTGCAGAGCGTGGCCTTGTGGCCTGGGGGCCATCCAAGGACCCTCCCCCCCACCCCCGCCGTGCGAGCACAGCCCCAAGCAAATGGCCGTCTCGAATCTGCCTCCCTGCAGTCTCCCCGGGGCCAGGGTCTGCCCTGGGGGCCTGTTAGAGAAGACCCCCACGGGGCTGACCAGAACCCTCCTCTTGGGGTTCCACTGGACCAATCGGGCCGTAGCTCGGCAATCAGGGACCCCGGACACGGCCCCAGGCCTGCCTTTCTCCCCGCACC
Source organism: Mustela putorius furo (assembly GCF_011764305.1). Lineage (NCBI taxonomy): Eukaryota > Metazoa > Chordata > Mammalia > Carnivora > Mustelidae > Mustela > Mustela putorius. The sequence goes on along the minus strand of NW_025421290.1, from coordinate 52,043,551 downwards.
TGCCTTGACCTTGCTGCCCGGCTCCTGGAGGCACGGGGCCCTTTCTCCAGAGCCTGGGTGTCCGGACGGCCCCATTTCACTGTCTCTGTGGCCTGTTGGTGAAGGCGGCCCATCGTCCCGCACCGGAGCCCCCGGAGCAGGTGTTCAGGCAGTAAAGTCATAGCAGGGATTCCTCCCAAACAGGCAGGAATGCGGGGCCGTGGTCGGGACGTGCCAAGCCCCCGCAAGGAGGGACGACCCCTGTGGCAGATGCCCCCTGCCGACGGAGTCTGCGTTGAACCTTCCGTGGCTCCCAGGCCCCACGAGTCCCACCCAGAGCGCAGCCTGGCCGCGCCAAGCCCCGGCGCTTCTGAAACCATCTCGCACCGCGTCCTGCTGGGTGGTCCACTCCAGCCAGGCTGGACGCCCCCTGCTCCCCCTCACACAGGCCTCTCCCCAGACGAGTGCTTCTCCTGGTCGGCTCCGCAGTCCAGTGAGGGCGCCTCAGTCCCTACGACGTACCGTGCTCCCAGGACACCCAGGTGGCATTGGCTTGCTGCCTGTTTCCTGGAGGAAGGACACGGTTCTTGCTGGGTGCCGGGGACAGAGAGGGCACAGATGGCCGTCACAGAGTCCCCTGCTTCTCCATCGGTCTCCCCCTCCTGCAGCTGAGGGCGCCCACTCTCACGGCCTGGCGGGGGTGGGGGGCTGAGCATCCCCGAGGGAGACATGATGGTCCCCGACCCATGTCCCGATCAGACATGCTTGTTTCCAGCAGCAAGTGCGGGGATGGGGCTGGGTCTCCAGGTTCATCCCGGCATCCAGGATACCAGCGGCTCTGACGTCTCCCTGCCAGCGTTCCCTCCCCCGACCCCCAGGCATCGTGGTCCCTGGGTGCCCCCGTATGTGGCCGTCTGCCTCTGCCGCGTCCCCAGGCGTGGGGGAGCCTCAGCACCTGCTTCACGCTGACATTCCCGGATCCTGACGCCCAGCACACGGGGCCCCAGCCCCTGGCTCACACTCCCTCCTCCTCAGCAGAAACAGGCCCTCCGGTTGCCAGGGAGCCATGGACAGTGTGGATGGGGCTTTGGGGATTCCAGAACCCTGATCACCGTGTCCTGGCTACTTGGTCCCTGACGCCCAGGGGGCAGGAAACTCCTCTCTGCAGAGCACTGGGGGCTGAGCAGCAGGGAGCCCCAAGGTCCAGGAGGGCAGCCAGCCGCCCTGGGCAGGAGGGTGGCCTGGGGAGGCCTGGGGAGGGAGCCGGCTGGAGGGATTTTGCCAGGGAGCCCGAGCCGGAAAGGAACACCAGTTTTCCAGGCCCCAGCGGTCATCGCGGCCATTTTGTCCAGGTTTGCCCAGGGCGGTGGGTCAGGGCGCTGCTGCTGAAGGAGGCCCGCCTCCCCGCCCCCCTCACAGGCTGGATCTCCCGGAGCCGCCTCTGGGGGCGAGCCCAGCAGCATCCAGGGTGCTGGGGGGCGAGGCAGGGAAGGCTTGTGTGGGGTCGGCTGGCTGCTGGGGCCTGGCCCCCGGGGGCTCAGTGCTGCCCTCCTGGAGGGCCGGGTGGTGGCCTGTCTCACCCGTCCTGTCTCTCCAGCTTCTCAGCTGTCCGGCTGCTCCAGGGAGGTCCCTCTGCGTCTGGCAGGGTGGTGAGCCTTGCCCGGGGCTGCTGGGGCCGCACACGGGCCGACGAGGGCCTCCGCCTTCCGTCTCGCGTGTCCCAGTGTCCTGGACTGGGTGGGCCGCACCCCTGCGTCCGGAGGACAGAGGGGAGGTCCGGGGCCTGGGCCCGCACCTGGAGGCTCGGGCCGGCCCGGGCGCTGACTCTGACGGGGAACTGTCAGGCGGCGGGGGTGGGGGGGTCTCCGCTCTGGGTCTTTGTTCCCGGCGCCGGCGCCTCCGTTACGCCTCAGCCACATTTGTGCTCTACCCGGAGCCTCGCGGCACGAGCCTGCGTCCCCAGCCCTGCTCTCGCGAGCCTGTCGCAGAGTGTCAGGGCCACCAGAGGGGAGATCACAAGCCGCTCAGCCTGCCGCGAAGCCTTGTCCCCAACTGTTCTCTCTGCTCCGGGCGTCGGCGACAGCCCCCGGGGCAGGCTCCTGCTCCAGCTGGGTATCTCAGCCCCCGGGTCGTGCTCTGGCATCGAGGTGCGCGCCAGCCCCGCCGGCAACAGCTTCCCGATGATGAGTCAGAATAAATTAGCATGCTAACGAGGAGAACGTGCCCAGGAACCATCTGGAACAAGGCAAGTTGTCATCGGAAGAGCCAAGTTGGTTCCAAAGCTGCGCTTTCTGCTTCAGACTCCTCCCTCTCTCCCTCCCACCACCTGAGCGCCAGGGTTAGAGGCCCCTGGCCTTGGCGGTGGTCCTACTGTCCAAGACAGGGCACGGACACGGGGGGCCCCTGACACTGCCCCGTCCCGATGTCAAGGGGACAGTCGCTCAGCAGGGCTGTGGGCAGAGGGTGGGGGAGCTGCCTCCTCCTCGGCCGGCTGAGAGAGAGGGGTGGCCCCCCCCGGGGCAGGGGAGGAGAGGGACCTCAGCCCCCAGACCCGCGTGCTCACGAACACACACACACTCACACACAACACATGTGCGCACACGCCTTCACACACGCACACGCACACTTGCACATTTGCATGTTCACACGGGCACACTCGTACCTGTGCACACGCACACACACCCACACGTGCAGCACACACACGTGCACACGCACACATGCTCAGACGCTCTCATACTCACGTGTGCATGTGCTCACGTGCTCACACGGGTCTCGCACACTCTCTTACACACACACCCACACCTTTGGCACAAGCTGGGTGTGCGGTGCTCAGACGAGGAGTCGTCGACTCAGAGCCCGATGGCGCAGCTGCGGGGGGCTGGCTGCTGCAGGAACGCTCCAGAAGCCACATTTTCCCACGTCCAGCTCCCCACCACGGCGTCAGCGCATGAGACAAACCCGTTTTGGGTCCTGGCTGCACACTCCCTTCGTGATCTCATCGTGTCTCTATTTCTTGCAGCACCAGTGTTCCGTTGAGTGGGGCTGACAGCAGGGGCACGTGCCTCCAGAACCCTGACGGGGCCCGACCCCACGATGCAGGGGAGCTCGCGGTGGCCAGGACCTCTGGTGAGCAGGAAGAGAGGTCATTATGTCCCCTCCTGCGCCGAGCTGTCCTTGTGAGCAGCAGCGCGATGAGCTGCTCAGGAGGGGCCTGGAGAGAGAGATCAGGAGGGGGTCCCAGAAGGACGTGCGGCTGGAAGAGGCCTGGTGGGAAGGAGGGAGCTCTGCCTGCCCCAGGGAGGGGGCTGGGTGGATCCTGCGCTAAGACATGAAAGGCGTCCTGCTTTCTGAGCCCTGAACTCCCTCCACCTCCCCAGACCCTAGTGGACCCACCTACCACGCATGGGCTCTGGGAGGAGGATTTGTAAAAACAAGGTGAACAGTTGTAGTTCTGCGTGAGTCCGCCTGGACGTGGGGAAGGGGAACAGTGTCGGGCCTTGGGCCAGAGGGAGCAGGAGGCTGTAACCCCCAGGGATTTGCCGAACAGTGAGAGAGGTACCCAGCTGACTTCTTTTATTTTTTAGGATTTTCTTTATTTATTTTGGAGAGAGAGAGAAAGAGAGAGAGCACAAGTGAGCACAAGCAGGGGCAGGGACAGAAGCAGAGTGACGGACAGATGGTCACATGGACTCCACACGGAGCCCGATGCAGGGCTTGATCCCAGAACCCTGAGAACCTGACCCGAGCCCAAACCAGGAGTTGGATGCTGAACTGACTGAGTTCCCAGGGAGCCCCACCCACCTGACTTCTAATGGGGCATGGAGTTTGTGCAGGGACTTAGGCTAACAAGTCACGGAGGTGGGGCTCGGTTGAAGCCTGGCTGCCCCGTCATCGACATCCTTGTTATGTTCTCTGCGACTGCAGTGTGGGTGTTGGTCCTTGACTGCTCTAATACAGGCGTTTATGTCGGCAAAAGATAACTGAGGTGAAGAACGTGCTAATCCCCTCTCAGCAAATCTGTGGAAGGCCTGGCTGTTGGGTTCGAGTTCCTGCAGGTGTGCGGAAGAGTTAAACCAAACATGATTTATATGATTTGGGCCTTGGGGTTAACATTTTCAGGACTTCGTGTTTCCATTTTAGTTATTAATTTACGTTGTTATTTCTCACAGCTTTCGCTTTATAGATTTCGATGGCAAGTTGTTTGCTGCCTAAAGATTAATCACGGTTATGCTCTCACTGGGTCTTGAATTGCTCCTCAGACCGAATGACTGTCTGTCTTTTTCAGCCGTACGTGATACTCATCTTACTGACCCTTTTTCTTATTCCTGCAACATGTCTTTGCTATCCGTTCCTTTCTAACATTCCAGGATTTTACTTTAGGTGTACCTTGGGCAAAGAGTGCATATTTGGATTGTTTTATTGAGGGTATTGTCAAAACAGACGTGTTTGTTGACACATCTGTTATTTATGCTCTGTTTTCCTTGCTCTTTCTCTGTCTTTGGCTTTGTGAGCTGTTTACAGTTTTATTTTCTCTAGTGCTTTGGAAGATCTCCTTCTTATTTGTATTCTCTTAGTGATAAACTCTAAGTTTAAGATGTGTTTTTTAAACAGCTTTATTGAGATATGATTGACACACAATTAGCTGCACATATTTAAAGTGTGCAGTCTGATAAGTTTTGACATATATATGTTTATGAAACCATCATTACAATCAAGAAGATGAACAAGTCAGTCCCCGAGTCATCTTGGTGTCCTTTTGTAATGCTGCTCTCTTTTCTGCTTATTTCCCCCCTCCTCCCTCCCCAGGAAAACACCGATCTGCTTTCTGTCACTGAAGATTAGTTTATATGTTCCCAATTTTACACAAATGGAATCATAAAATATATACTTTTTGTGTCTGGTTTCTTTCACTCATAAGAATTATTTTGAGGTCCCTCCCTGTTGTAACATCTATCAACAGTTCACTTTTTTTTTTTTTAAGATTTTATTTATTTATTTATTTGAGAGAGAGAGTGAGAGTGCACAAGAGTGGGGGAGGGTCAGAGGGAGAAGCAGACTCCTTGCTGCGCAGGGAGCCCGATGCGGGACTCGATCCAGGGACTCCAGGATCATGACCTGAGCCGAAGGCAGTTGCCTAACAAACTGAGTCACTCGGGTGCCCAGTTCACTCCTTTTTATTGCTGACTAGTGTTCCATTGTGTGGATAAAGGAACAAGTTTTCTTTTCATCTGTTGGTGGACATTTTAGTTATTTCTAGCTTGGGGCTATGACAAGTATGCTGACATAAACATAAATGCACAGGCACTTGTATGGACATGAAGCTTCTTTTCACTTGGGTAAGTACTTAAGAGCGTAATCAGTGGGCATTATATGGTAGGTATGTTTAACTGTTTAAAAAACTATAAGCTGTTTTCTAATATGTTTGTATTATTTCACACTCTCCCCAGTGGTGTGCAAGGAATCTAATTCATTCACATGTCCTTAGCACTAGCTAAGTGCAACCATTTTAGTCATTCTAATAAGTCTGCAGGGGTATCTCATTGTGGCTTTATATATGCATAGTGAAAAGTGATGTTGAGAATTGTTACATAAATCCCGTTTATGTATTGGGTTGTGTAAAAAAAAATAAAAGGACAGCAAGATGAAAGGCTAAAATCTAATCTATCAACATTCACACTAAATGAAAATGGTCTATACACCTAAATTAAAAGACAATGATTTTCAGATTGGATAAAAAAGCAAGACCCAAGTATACGGTGCCTATAAGAAACAAAAGCTAAATACAAAGACAAAATTAGAATGTATGGGGAAAAGATGTACCATGCTAACACTAGTGGAGAGAAAACCATGTGGCTATATTCATATTAAAGTAGATTTCTGAACATTGATTATTGCCAAGTACAAAGAAGGGCCTTTCATAATGACAAAGGTATAAATCAATGAGGAAGATGTAACAGTACTAAATGTTTGTGAACCTAATAACAAAGCTTAAAAAATACACGATACAAATATTGGTAGAACTGTAAGGAGAAATAGCAAATTTATAATTATATTCCTCTTTTGATAATTGATAGAAAAAATAGAAAAACCATCAGACACTGGTAAACTATCATCCAACTTGACCTAATTGACATAAGACACTCTGCACAATGAGTAGAATGTACATTTTTGTCAAGTGCACACAGAATATTTACTAAGACCACATTTTGGGCAAAAGACAGTACAACATGATGCTGGGATTAAGACAGGAATGCAGAGATGGTTTAAGATTAGAAAAACAATCACTGTACTTTATCATATTAAGAAAAAAACCCCGCATATGGTAAACTAAATAGATTCAGAATAATCATGTGACAAAACCCAACATCCTTTACTAACAAAAGCTCTCAGTAAACCAGGAAGGTAGGGAATTTTCTCAGTCTGACAAAGGGCATTTACAAAACCATACAGTTATCATCACACTAAATGTGAACAATTGAATGCTCTATTCCTAAAATAGAATGAAACTAAGATTGTTCCTCTCATTGCGTTTACTCAACTTGTGCTGGAAGTTCTAGTCAGTGCAATAAAACAAGGAATAGAAATAAAGGGCTTTCACATTGGAAAGGGAAATAAAACTTTATTTGCAGGCATGATCGTCTATGTACAAAGTCCTGTAGAATGTGCCATATTCATGAACTGAGTTATTTGATACATGTTGATGTCAGTTCTTCATATGTTGATTTCTAGAATTCCAAACAAAATCTCAAGAGAGTTTTAATTCTAAAAACTATATGAAAATAGAGAGGGTTAGGAGTGGGCATTCCATTCCTAGGAAAGAATTTTGAGGGCTTTTATTACATGTTGTTTTACAAAATTATAAACTTTTCTTTTTCAAAGACTCCATAAAGTGAAAAGTCAGAAGCTGGGGAAAGATGTAAGCAACCCAGAAATGGCAAAGGATTAGTATTAATAATACATAAAGAACTCAATATGAAAATAAGCCAAGAGGAAAATAGACAAAAGATTAGTTACTAGAGGAAGCAGCAAGAGTGGTCAATAGACATAAAAAATTAATCTAGAAAATACAAGTTAAGTTCACAGGAAGAAACTATATCATGACTATTAGATTGGAAAAAAAAATTAGAAGTTTAACAAAGCCAAGCATTGTGAGGGGAAGGAGAGGTGTATTGATACATAAACTGCTTGGGAGTGTGATATTGGTGCAATACTTTATTTTTCACACACAAGTGCTTTATTGAATTCAACTATAGACTGATGTGTACATAAAATTCAGTGAAAGGAGTGACAACCTCAGGCCATGGACAGCAACTTGTAGCCTCCATAACATTTTATGATCCTGAAAGTGCTTGGACACTCACTAATGAACCAGTGGCAAAAATAATAATGAAGGTAATGATCAGAAGGAAGCCCAAGACCAGGGCCCAGATGCTCAGGCACTTGGAATGGAGGCAGAGACCTGGGTCCCCATCATGTCACCTCCTACCTTCTGGTCCCTAGATTTCATGGAGTGGGTGAATGCCACGAAGCCCAGGTAGCACTAGTTCAGAAAGATTGTGTTGAACAGGGACCAGACCATGTAGTTGGGCATGGTGGTCTCACTAGGAATGTTGGGCATGGTGGTCCCCATGGGAGGCGAGCTCGGGGGTGCCCTGCCTGAGTATAGCTCCTTCGAGCTCCTCTGAGCTCCTCCTCGAGCCTCTCATAGTTTGGGGATGCCAGTGTAGTCAACAGGAAGAAGGGCTGAGAATTGTGGTTCATGGTGTGAGATGGAGCAGCTGTGGTCCGGATGCTGGACAGTGCTCTGGGCCCACTCTTTCCAAATAGCTTAGATTTCTCCAAAGTTTCTATTATCTGGCTTTTTCAAAGTTGGTGAACTGGCTGGGTACCAGGAAGGTGGACGAATGACACAGGTGCATCAGGGCAGAGTGGGAGGAGCCCTAGGCAGGAGGGGGAGCTTTCTTAGCATGGAACTTTCCCTACCCCTTTACCTGTTTTGTGTAGGTCTCAGCTTATTAATAATCATTGCTGGGGTTGGATCCAGCCTGACTATTTTTATTATGATTGCCAGAAGCCCTTCAGCTACAACTACCAGGAAACTTTGAAAAATTTTAAAAATACAAGACCTGGAAATTACACAGCACAGGTGTGGCCACAAAACACGGTCGATGGTGGGGGTTGGAGGGGGATAGAGGGGGAGAGAGAACAAGAGAGGGACTTCCCGAAAAACATGAGTGGGAAGTGGAAGCGTAGGACAAGGAAAAGCAAGTGATGCAAGTGTTCAGTTGTCAGAATCAACCAGCATCTTTTGGAGGTGGCCGTGCACTTTATCTTGTCATTGGGATAGCAGCGTGCTTGCTGGAGATAGTGGTCTTTGAAATGGGTGCCTCCACGATAAATGATCAAGTCAGGCGCTGTGATTTGCCAAAGCTTGACATCAAGGGGTGTTTATCGGCTACAAGAGAGGGTCACCCACCTAGCAGGACCCCCATCCAAGTCACTGCAGCTTGGGGGGCTTATGCCCAATGTGATTGTCCTTCTTGAGCACTGCTTGACCCAGGAGTGTAAGACCCACACTGCCCATTGGGTCAGGGTCAGTTCAATACTTCATAAAATGATTCGAGGGGTGCCTGAGTGACTCAGTCAGTTAGGTGTCTGCCTTCAGCTCAGGTCATGATCTCAAGGGATCTCCAGGCTCCTGGGATGGAGCCCTGTGTTGGACTCCCTGATCAGCTGGGAGTCTGCTTCTCCCTTTCCCTCTGCCACTCTCCCTCTCTCAAATAAATAAAAAATACAAATCTTCTTTAAAAATGATATGACATGGGGCGCCTGGGTGGCTCAGTGGGTTAAGCCGCTGCCTTCGGCTCGGGTTGTGATCCCAGGGTCCTGGGATCGAGCCCCGCGTCGGGCTCTCTGCTCAGCAGGGAGCCTGCTTCCTCCTCTCTCTCTCTCTCTCTCTCTGCCTGCCTCTCTGCCTACTTGTGATCTCTCTCTCTGCCAAATAAATAAATAAAATCTTTAAAAAAAATAAAAAAAAAATGATATGACATCCTGTGGCGTTAAAGGTAATGCATACTTATGACTCATCACTTCCAGCCCTAGTTAGTAGAGTCCGGAGGCATTTTGGCATATGCGTGCCAGGAGAGATGTCCAAGAATGGTAAAAGCAGTTTTGTGCACAAGAGAAAAAAACCTGGCAATAACTCATATTCCCATAAGCAAAAGAATGGATAAATTGTGATGCATTAATACAATGGAATATTATATGGTAATAAACAATGAAATATAGCCCAGTCCAGTATTGTCTAAGACACAATGTCCAGTAAAAACAGGAAGTTTCTGTGTAATATACAAGGCATGATACAATTTTTATAGAGCTCAAAACAAAACAAAATAATGCAATGTGCATTTAGGGAAACATTTGGGGTAAAATTCTACAACAAAACAAGGGAATGACAAACACAATATACAGGACGGTAGTTACTTACCGAGGGGCAGAGGGTGGAGGGGGGCAGGGTGACGGGATGAGAGTGGAGAATGCAGGTCGGTTTAATAGTATTAGTCATTTTATTAACTTTTTTCCATTATTGAGCTGATGAAATCACATACGTTTAAAGTCTACAATGTGATGATTTATGTACATATGCATTGTGAGATGATTACTACAACCAAATGAACACATCACATAATTACCACTTTTGTGCATATGTGGTGAGAACACTTCACGTCTCTTCTCCTAGCGAACTTCAAATATACGCTGCAGCGTTATTAAGCACGGCCACTGTGCTGTCATTAGCTCCCAGAACTTACCCGTCTCATAACCGGAAGTTTGTACCTTTTGCCCAACACCTGCCCATTTTCCCTCCCCGTGAAACCTCCGGCAGCCACCATTCTACTTTGTTTCTACGAGTTCGACGTTTTGTTTGTTGTTTTGGGATCCCACGTACCAGCGAGATCACACAGTACCTTTCTTTCTTTTTCCGTCCTATTTCACTTAGCAGTGTCCTTCGGGGTTATCCATGTTGTCACAAATGGCAAGATTTCACTTTCTTTTTAATGGCCCAGTCGTATTCCATTGTATATCATATTTTCTCTAACCGTTCATCTGTTGACCGACATTTAGGTTGTTTCCTTATCGTGGTTATTGTAAATAAGGTGGCAGTCGGTGTAGTGGTGCAGCTGTCTCTTGGAGACGCTGATTTCCTTCGGATATATACTTAGGAGGAGATTGCTGGGTCATACAGTAGCTCTATTTTGAGATGTTTGAGGAACTTTCGTACCTTTCCCAGAGTGGCTGCACCAACTTACGTCCTTACCCACAGTGCACCACGATTCCCTTTTCTCCACATCCACACCAACACTTGTTTCCACTTGTCTTTTTGATACTGGCCATCCTCGTAGTTGTGAAGTGGATCTCATTATGGTTTTTTAAAAAAGATTTTATTCCATATATACAATGGAGTATTACGCCTCCATCAGAAAGGGTGAATACCCAACTTTTTTTTTTGTTTGTTTGTTTGTTTTTTTAAAGATTTTATTTATTTATTTGACAGAGAGAAAGATCACAAGTCGGCGGAGAGTCAGGCAGAGAGAGAGAGAGAGAGAGAGAGAGAAGCAGGCTCCCGCTGAGCAAAGAGCCCGATGCGGGGCTCGATCCCAGGACACCGAGACATGACCTGAGCCGAAGGCAGCGGCTCAATCCACTGAGCCACCCAGGCGCCCCAATACCCAACTTTTGTAGCAACATGGATGGGACTGGAGGAGATGATGCTGAGTGAAATGAGTCAAGCAGAGAGAGTCAGTTATCATGTGGTTTCACTTACTTGTGGAGCATAAGGAATAGCGTGGAGGACATTAGAAGGAAAGGAGAAGTGAACTGAGGTAAACTGGAGGGGGAGAGGAACCAGGAGAGACTGTGGACTCTGAGTAACAAACAGGGTTTTGGAGGGGACGGGGTGGGGGCTGGGTGAGTCAGGTGATGGGTATTAAAGGGGGCACGGATTGCATGGAGCGCCGGGTGTGGTGCACAAACAATGAATCTTGGAACACTGAAAAAATAAAAGAAAAGAAAACCAGCACTGAAAAAATAAAATAAAGTCAAGAAAAGAAAAAAAGAAAAAAGAAAAGAAGATTTTATTTATTTGACAGACAGAGATCACAAGTAGGCAGAGCAGCAGGCAGAGAGAGAGGAGGAAGCAGGCTCCCCACTGAGCAGAGAGCCCGATGCGGGGCTCGATCCCAAGACCCTGAGATCATGATGTGAGCCGAAGGCAGAAGCTCAACCCACTGAGCTCCCGAGGTGCCCCTCTCCTTATGGTTTTTATTTGTATGCATTTCCTTGATGATTAATAATATTGAGCACTTTTCCTGTTGGCCATTTGTACTTCTTTGGAAAATTGTCTGTTTAGGTTGTTTGCTCGTTTTAAAATTGGATTTTTTTTTTCTGTTGAGTTGCATGATTTTCTTATATATTTTAGATATCAATTCCCTAACACCTATGTGGTCCGCAAATATTTTCTGCCATTCCATCGGTTCTGTAGTTTCCACCTATCTGTGAATTGCCCACCCGCTTCTTGTGATTGATTTCTAGTTTCATACAATTATGGTCAGAAAAGATAACTGAATATTATTTCAACCTTCTAGAATTTGTTAAGACTTGTTCAGTGACCTAACACCTGCTCTACCCTGGAGAACAAGCGTACACCCGAGAAGAATGGCTGTTCTGCTGCTGTTGGACGGAATGTCGCGTCTGTTAGGTCCGTGTGGCCTAGAGGTTACTTTAAGTCCAAGTCTATGTTCTGCCTCGATGAGCTGTTACTGGAAGGGAAGTGCTGACACTCCCCACCCCGTTACACTGCTCCTTGTTTCTTTCAGATCTGCCTTTTGCTTGTTGTACTTAGGCCTCCAATATCAGGTGCGTATGTGTTTACAATTGTTAGAAACTTTTGGTGAATCAAACTTCAAAAAATTTTATTTATTTGAGAGAGAGAGAGTGCAGGAGCAGGGGGAGGCAGAGGGAGAAGCAGACTCCCTGCTGAGAAGGAACCTCAACACGGGGCTCGATCCCAGGACCCCGAGATCATGACCTGAGCTGAAGGCAGACGTTCCACCAACTGAGCCACCCAGGAGCCCTGCTAAATTGAACAATTAATAATTTTATGACTTTCTTCATTTCTTGTTGCAGTGTTTGACATAAAGTCTATTTTGTCTGAAATAAGTATAGCTATCCCTGTTCTCATTTGTGGAGAATGTCTCTTCCCATCCCTTGGCTTCGAGCCTACGCGTGTCCTTGAAGCTGAATTGAGTCTGTTATAGGAAGCATCTAGTTCAGTTTTTAAAACAGGTCAGTTCAGCTACTTTGCGTCCTTTGATTGGAGACTTTAATTCATTTACACTGAAAATAATTATAGAAGCAGGGAAAGACTTGTCATTGCCATTTTGTTAACTTTTTTTCTGGATGTTTTGTAGTTCCTTTCTTCCTATTTTACCTCATGATTGGAGAATCTACTGCTGGGGCAAGTTTCAATTCCTTTCTTTACCTTCTGTGTATCTATTATAGATTTTCGCTTTGTGGTTGCCCCGACACGTACATAAAATATAACAGTCTATTTTAAGCTGATAACAGTTTAACAGCAATCACATACAAAAACTCTACATTTACACTCCCCACATTTTATATTTTTGATGTCACAATTTATATCTTTTCACATTGTGTATCCATTAATAAATTATGTTAACTATGTTTGGTTTTGATATATTTTTTTCTTTAACCTTTCTACGAGACTCAACTGATTTTAAACATCACCATCACAGTCTTGAGCATTCTGAATTTGACTATCTACTTACCTTTACAAGTGAGTTTTATGCTTTCACATATTTTCGTGTTACTAGTAAGGATCCTTTCATTTTATCTTAAAGTATTTTCCTTTAGCATTTCTTGCAAGGCAGGTCTAGCGGCCAGGAGCCTCCTCAGCTTCCATTTACCTGGAAGTCTTTATCTCTCCATTTCTGAAGGATGGCTTTTCTGGGCGAAGTATTCTTGGAAGTTTTTTCTTTCAGGACTTTTGACATCTCACCCCACTCTCCTGGCCTGCGATGTTTCTGGTAAGAAATCCACTGATACACTCCTGGGAGTATGTAATGAGTTTCTTTACTCTTGCTGCTTTTAAAATTCTTTGTCTTTGATTTTTGACACTTTTTTTTCCCTTAATGTGTCTTGGCAAATCCTCCTTGAATTGAATCTGTCTGGGAACCTAGGAGCTTCATGTACTAGGATGTCCATATCTCCCCCGAGATCTAAAAAGTTTTTAGCCATCACTACTACTACTACTTCTTCTCCTTCTTCTTCTTCTTTTTGGCCATGTATTTTTTAAATTTAATTTAACTTTTTTCAGTGTTCCAAGATTCATTGTTTATGCACCACACCCAGTGTGCCATGCAATTTGTTCCCTCTTTAATACCCACCACCAGGCCCCCCAACCCCCACCAACTCCCACCCCCCTCCCATCCAAAACCCTCAGTGTGTTTCTCAGAGCCCACAGTCTCTCATGCTTCATGTCCCCCTCCGATTTACCCCAACTCTCTTTTCCTCTCCATCTCCCCATGTCTTCTGTGTTATTCCTTATGCTCCAAAGGAAGTGAAACCATATGATAATTGACTCTTTAAATAAGCTTTCTGCCCCTTTCTGGGATTTCCATAATATGTATATTGTTCATCTGCTGATGTCCCATAATTCTCATCGGTTTCCTTCATACTTTTTATTCTTTTTCTCCTCTGAGTTGATGATTTCAAGTGATCAATCCTTGAGTTCACAGATTCTTTCTTCTGCTTAGATCTCGTCTGCTGTTGATGCTCTTAATTAGAGGTTTCATTTCATTCACTGTTTTCCTAGGCTCCAGGATTTCTGTTTGGTTCTTTGTTTTTTGTTGTTGTTGTTTTGTTTTGTTTTTGTTTTTTTGGGAGGAGGCTCTAAATGCTCTTTTTTTAAAAAGTTCTAATTTAGATGCCAGTTAATTAACATACAGTGTAGTATTAGTGTAGTGGGTTCAACACTTGCATACAACACCCGGTGTTCATCATGAAAAGCACACTCCTTCATTCCTGTTTCCAATTTCACCCTCCCCCCACCTCCGCTCTGGAAAGCACCCCTCCTTTTTTGGGGTTCATTTTTAGAATTTTGATTTCTCTGTCCTTATTTTGTTCATGTATTGTTTTCCTGATTTCTTTGAGTTGTTGATCTGTGTTCTCTTGTACCTCACTGAGATTCCTTAAAAGTATTGTTTTGAATTTTTTTCCAGGTAACTCATAGAACCATTTTTGGGAGGTCAGTTACTGAAAAAATATTGTGCTCCTTTCATGATGTCATGTTTTCTTGATATTTTTCATGTTTCTTGAAGTCATATGTTGCAGTCTTCATATTTGGGATAGTCTTCTCCTCCAGTCTTTGCTGACTATTTTTGGGAAAGAGATGTCTTCGCCAATCAGCCTGGTTAGGGATTCTGAGGCTTTATCAGAACTTCTCTATGAATGTACTCACTCTACACTTCTTATTTCCTCTTGGAAGGAAATTTTTAAAAAAATATTTTATTTACTTATTTGATAGAGATCACAAGTAGGCAGAGAGGCAGGCGGGGTCGGGGGGAACAGGCTCCCTGCTGAGCAGAGAGCCCGATGTGGGGTTAGATCCTAGGATCCTGAGATTGTGACCTGAGCTGAAGGCAGAGGCTTAACCCACTGAGCCACCCAGGTGCTCCTCCTTGGAAGGTATTTTTAAGATTGTGTATCTTCTAGTGATCCTTCAGAGCCAGGCCAGGTTCTGAGAATCTTCTGTTTGTTTTCCCTGGGGTGGTGCCCTGGAACATTCAAGTTTGTATGCCTTCTCCCAATCCTACAGAACAGGGCTTGTTTTCTGTGCATGCTCTCTAGCTGTTGCAAAAGCTCACACCTCCTGTCCATGGGAACATGTGCAGGGAGCCAGCCATGGAACATGTGGGTAGGGGAGATGCATGGGCAATTGGGGGTGCCCATGAGCCATTGGGGGGCTCTGTAAGTAAGGCATACTGACTGGCTTGTGGGCAGCATTCCTGATGCAGTCCCTGAAGTGGTTAGTAAAGTCTGATGAGTTCTGAGCCCTGGTTGCTCTGTTCTGAGCCTTTCTCCAACTTCTCAGCTTTGTGATCACTTCAGTATTCTGGCCAGGTGAAGAAAGTAATGGGCCTTTTGGGTAGCATCTCATGCAGCTGGGGAAGTCAGGTACTCATTCACATGATCTTACTTTACCTCATGAGTGAAATCATTGGCTGGACAGAGATCTCACTTGGTGCTAAGCTGCACTGGCTGGGGAGGGTGATTTCACCCACAGGTAACTGTCAAAATTATTTGACAATTCTGGGAAGAATAGTGGTAGAACTCAATATTGCCACCTTGCTGGTGGCACACAATAATTAGCTTATTTCTCAAACAATGTTGCCATGATATACACATCGGTTTTGGCTCATTGGTGTTGGCTCTATTGTCAAACTCTGTGTGTTGGTAGGTCCAGGCACACATCATAACTATCCATTCAGGAGGGGAAAGAGCTTTCATGCTCATTTCTTTTTCTTTTTATAGTTTTATTTGTTTATTTGAGAGAGAGAGAGAAAGAGAGAGAGAGAAGGAGAGAGAGAAGGAGAGCAAGCATGAGCAAGGAGAGGGGCAAAAGGAGAGGGGGAAGCAGACTCCCTGCTGAGTCCGAATCCTGCGGAGGGGCTCAATCCCAGGACCTGGGATCATGAGCCGAGCCCAGGACAGACACTTAACTGACTGAGCGCACTTTCATACTCATTTCTTAAGTTGGCTTTTGTTTCATGAGGGTTTATTATTGTAGTATTACATAATAATAAATAATTTAAAGGAGTTTCATGAAGTGAGTAGTTATGTGTTATTGTTAGGACTTGCTAGATTTGAAAATAAAGCTGATTCTCATCTTCAGCCTCTCAAGACAGAAAAGATTTCTCAAAGTAATGAATGGCTATAGGATAAAGATCAAATTGAGGCTATCAGGATGTCTCAGGGTAGAAATGAAGGCAAGCACATGACTGTAAGATGCTTATTTGAGAATTTGGAAAGATTTTAGGGGAGTTCCTGTAGACCAGTGATTGTTTGCCTTGGTTCTATTGACATTTGGGGATGGATAATTCATTTTGTGGAGATTTTCTGTGCATTGTTGGATGTTTAACATCATTTCAGCTCTCTACTCCCTAGATGACAGCCACTCACCACTTGTGAAAACCAAAAATGTCTCCAGACATTGCCACATTTTCCTCAGGCAGTAGCAAAATCACCTCCAGTTAAGAACCACTCTTGTAGACTCTCTCCTTTAAACAGCGTTTTAAAGAGTCTTAAGCCGTCCCATATACCCTGAGTCTCAACCCAAGGTAGAGAAGAACCTGTCTCAGAGGTTATAAGTTGACATAGAGGGAAGCCACACAGTTTATTTTTGCACCACACCCAGTGCTCCATGCAATCCGTGCCCTCTCTAATACCCACCACCTGGTTCCCCCAACCTCCCACCCACCCCCGCCACTTCAAAACCCTCAGATTGTTTTTCAGAGTCCATAGTCTCTCATGGTTCACCTCCCCTTCCAATTTCCCCCAGCTCCCTTCTCCTCTCCATTTCCCCATGTCCTCCATGCTATTTGTTATGCTCCACAAATAAGTGAAACTATATGATAATTGACTCTCTCTGCTTGACTTTTTTCACTCAGCATAATCTCTTCCAGTCCTGTCCATGTAGCTACAAAAGTTGGGTATTCGTCCTTTCTGATGGAGGCATCATACTCCATAGTGTATATGGACCACATCTTCCTTATCCATTCGTCCGTTGATAACAAAGAGGCAACCCACGGAATGGGAGAAGATATTTGCAAATGACAGTACAGACAAAAGGTTGATACCCAGGATCTATAAAGAACTCCTCAAACTCAACACACACAAAACAGATAATCATATCAAAAAATGGGCAGAAGACATGAACAGACACTTCTCCAATGAAGACATACAAATGGCTATCAGACACATGAAAAAATGTTCATCATCACTAGCCATCAGGGAGATTCAAATTAAAAACCTCACAGTTTCTAAAGAAATAAAAGGGAAAGAGAATTTAAAACCAAAAGAGAAGGCTTTGAATCCTCAACTTCTTATGGCAGAAAAAAGGCTGAGGAAACAACTCAACTGAAAATGTTGTCCCTTTGTAATGGAAACTGAGGAGTGATTCTAGGAATAGAGCTTAGAGCTCAAAGAGTAAAACCAGAACGGCAGACAGCCACTCAAGAAATAGAACTTGGGGACGCCTGGGTGGCTCAGTTGGTTGGATGACTGCCTTCAGCTCAGGTCATGATCCTGGAGTTCCGGGATCGAGTCCCACATCAGGCTCCCAGCTCCATGGAGAGTCTGCTTCTCCCTCTGACCTTCTCCTCGCTCATGCTCTCTCTCACTGTCTCTCTCTTAAATAAATAAATAAAATCTTTAAAAAAAAAAAAAAAAGAAATAGAACTTGTCCTAATCAGGAAACTGGTACAATATACCTGGCTGGGTTTTAGGGTTGTGAGGCCCATTTCTGGCTAGGAGTGAGGTGACAGCTATTCTGTGCCCTATTTCATATTGGGTGTGAGGGGACAGACCACTTGTATACCACAGGTCTTCATAAAGAGCCATATTTGAGATGTTGCACTTGGGAGAGTGCTTCTCATTGGCCAGAGCCTCTCATTGGCCAGATCGCTTTGGGGACTCTCATGTACAGCAGGACCTAATTCAATAAGATGTAGACCTTGAGCTGATGCTGTAATTGGATGAGACTTAAGGGTCTTGGATGGGGGTGAACATACTCTGCATATGGAAAGAATGAGAACTGTGACCAGAGGGCACACTGTGTCAGGTCATATTTCCAAAGACAGCTGCCACAGTCTCTCCCTTCCTACGTTCCTCTTGTGCAGTATGAACTTGCCACTAGCACTGCAGAGTTAAATCACATTTCTGAACACCTTTGAAACTGGGTGGCCCTGAGGCTTCTTTGTTTGAAAGCATAGGGTAGAAGTGGTGCATAGCCTGCAGTTGGCCTGGTAGTTTCCTCTTCCTGCCTCTTGGAAGCCAGCAACCATGCAGGAAATGTGGGACCACTACACTAGGACCACCTTTCTGTGAGAAGCCCAAACCGCATCAAGAGGCTATGTGTGGAGTCAGCACCCCAACTGCACTTGAAACAACAGCCAGCTTCAATGGTTGCCATTTTGGATGGCCAGCCATTTTGGACGGCCAGATGACTCCAGCTTCACTCACCCTCCACTGCAAGAGACCCCGGCAAGAACAGCCCAACTAAGCCAGTTGGTCCATGGAATGACAAGAGCATAAAACACTGCAAAGCTGAGGCCATGGCTATAGGTGCCTGGTGCACAGAAGGTGTTAATATGGCTATGGTCACAGCTATACAGAACAGTGGCATTTGCTTACCCAGCACAAATCTCCCCTTCTGGTATCAGGGCTCCAGCTCCAGGGATGGACCCAAGCCTGGCCAGTTAGGATATTCCATTTCCTAGGCAATAACGATTGAATTGTGGTTGAAGATGTGGCTCAAGGCCAGAGAGACAGCTCTGGAACATTGATGGGAACTATTGAGAAAGGGAGGGTCACTGTGTGGTTGAACATGAGTTCAGCTGCAGGGACAAGGGCCCTAAATCACCATGGTTGAAATACCCCAACAGTAGTTTTGTTGGACTCGGCCTGGCAGCTCTGCTCTGTGGAGCATGCGGAGGCCTGATTCTTGCCATCTTTTTGCTGCACCACCTCCTAGGATGTTGCTTGTGTCCACGCATCCAAGATGGCTTTTTACTTAATCTGCTTTCCAGACAGTGAGGAGGGTGAAACAATGGTGGTAGGAGGCACACCTCTTCCTGTCAGGGTGTGACCTGGAAGTTTCCCACATCATTTCTGTGCATATCCAACTAGCTAGAGCCTTTTCCTGCACCCAATCCAGTGCCTTTGTTAGCATTCAGGGAAAATCCAGAGAGTACATTCTAATTACGGGTAGGATATAGGAACCCTTGAGCAATAGTTCTGTGCCCCAAACTAGTAACAAGCAAGGACTGTTACCACTCCTGTCTGAAGGGTAAGGGAAGGAAGCAGAATGGGGAAAATTGGGTGCCCAGGGCTGCTATGAAAGGGAATGTGAACTCTGGAGAAGTGACACGGCCAGCTTGAGGCAATGCTAACAAGCGGGAGCTGGAGGAATAAATAATATGACCACGTTTCCTGCCAGAGCTTCTCATTGGCCAGATCACTTTAGAATAGAGAATGCAAGGGAGTCTGTGGCTATTGTTCATGCAGGGCAGCCTTCCCAGGCAGACAGCAGGGTGGAGATGTGTAGCAGATAGATTCAGAGGAGCTCACAGAAAATTCCAGCAGACCTAGGTAGGTAGTCAATAGGTATCTGGGTTTGTGAGCTTTGCTCAAAATTCCATCCCAATGGAAGAAGGGGAAGTGGCCACAGGAAGTAAGAAGCAGTTTCTACATTCCCTTTCTCTTGGGCAGAAACCATTTGCTACTATAAACAGAAAGCCTGTGAGAAGAGGTGGCCAAAGGAGAGGATGGTAGAAAGCAAAGATGGAGGCAGACTGATAGCAAACCACGGAGCACCTTGATTCAGCTATACCTGAAGTCACCACAGCTGGACTTTTCAGTCAGACAAGCCCATACATTCTGTTATTTCTCCTGATCTCATAGAAGCGTTTCTGTCTGGCTGGCTGCATTTAGACACTCTAGAGCTTGTTCTTGCTTCCTTCTACATTTACCTGGGATTGAAGCCAGACCATACTCCAGGCAGGAAAAGGCAAAACCAGGTGTCTCCACACTCAAGCCCTGTACAAACAACCCAGCCATAGCCTCCTCTTCCTGCAGGCAATCTTTCTTTTACACCCAAGCAGACTGAAAGCAATGACATTCAAGGACTGCTTTCTCATTCAGAGCCTTCAGGCAGAGGCTTTCTTTAATTTCTAGTGAGAAGTTTTAGGGCGTAAATGTTCCTAAGGCTGAGTGGGAGCCATCAGACTTGTTTTGTTCTCTTTAGCATGTTACAACTTATATCAGTGACCTCAAAGGGTTGGAATGGTCTACACAAGGCTCTTCCAGTCTCTCTTGGTGACAGCATATGACTTCACAGGTGAAGAAGTCAGCATTGTCACAAGGCAAATGAAGCCCTTTGACTTCCTGAGGTGTGACCACCCAAGGAGCCCCAACACATTCCTTCCTTCCATCCTTCCCATTATTTAGTGACATATATGGGTGAAATGTTCCAAGATGTAGTCAGTGCCTGTGCTTGAACATTTAGCCAAGGTATCTGGATACAGGCTGCACCCCAAACCAATTAAGTATCTCTGGCACAGAGCCTGGACATCAGAATTTTCCTGAAGTTCCAATATGCAGACAAGTTTGAAAACCACTGCTACATGCTCAGTCACTCTCCATCAGGTGGGGCTGCCTGCTCTCCTAGCGTCCTACCCGCCCATGACCCCACTAAAGCAGAACAGCCTCCTTTTATGGCCCCTGCAGGCTTACTTGGGGCACAGACAAGCCCTACCATCTTGCTGACCCAGATCTCCATGCTCCTGGCTGTGGTTCCCCATCCTGAGGGTGGTTCTGGTTCAAAGTAGAACCACTGGATGCCAGTATAGCACCTTGATCTGGGTGAGACTGAAAGGGAAGACTTGAAGCCAACCTTATACAAGAAGGTAATTCAAAGCAAGGAGGCTGTAGCCAGAAATAAACTTAATAGCAAGGCAAGTTCAGAGCACAGCCAGTAACTCATGCCAGACTGGAGAGGTGGCCTCAGGTGGGTCCCCATCTGTTAATTCTAAGGATTTCTGAGCCAGACTGACTTCACTTCTGATCCCACATTGATTAACAGGATAATAAGGGGATACTATGGTCAACTCAATGCTCACAAATTTGATAACTTCGATGAAATGGGCCAATTCCTCAAAGAACACAAACCACCTAAATTCACACAAGGAGGTGTAGATAATATGATTAGGCCTGTGTCTGCTAAAGAGATGAATCCATGATTAATAGCCTTATGGAAAATAAAGCACCAGGTAGCTTGACTGGTGAAATCTACCAAACAATTAAGGAAGAAATGGTACCAATTTTATACAATCTCTTCTAGAAAATAGAAGCAGGGGGAACACTTCTAATTTATTCTATGAAGCCAACATTACCCTAATGCCAACACCAGATAAAGACAGAATAAGTAAAGAAAACTATAAACCAATAGCTCATGAACATAGATGCAAATATCCTCAACAGAATATTAGTCAATGAAATACAGCAAAATATAAACTATATAAGTGGAAGGGACTAGAGATCTCAGGAATTGACTTACAGAAATATAAGTAACTAATCTGTCACGGGGACACAAATGCAGTACAATGGAAAAAGGGTAGTCTTTCCAACACATGGTGCTGGAACTACTGGACATTCAAAAAAATCTGGACAGGGGTCTTACATCCTTCACAAAAATTATCTGAAAATGGGCCATAGACCTAAATATAAAGTGTAATACTTAAAAAATCCTACAAGAGAATGTAGGGGAGTCTAAGTGAACTTAGAATGAGTTTTTAGATAAAACACCAGAAGCAGGATCCATGAAAGAAAATATAAGTTGGGCTTCATTAAAAGTCAAAGCTTATGCTCTCTGAGAGACACTGTTAAGAGAACCAACAGACAAGCTGAAGACTGAGAAAAGAAATCTTTGCAAAGCACATATCTTATAAAGTGCTTTGTGGAAATAAATGAAGACAAACAGATGAGAAGAGGCAAAACCTATTTGTTCAAAGTTTGCTGTAGCAAGGGAGTTGGCCACCATGACTCATGTTTGCCGGAGGAGACCCAAGACAAGCAGAAGAGGGGGGCAAGTTTATTGTGGGAGAGCACAGCTCAGAAGGATGCTGACAGAGCCTGGGAAGCTGGGTTCTTGGAAGTGGGCATCCCATGTGGTTGCTTAGGGAAGCATATTTGGCATTCTCTGACTGGTCCTAAGTTGGAAGTGGGGACCAAAATTAAGGATGTGTCAGTTATAAATGAAGTGCTGGCTATTTTGGGTTGATTGCTACAGGGGTTAAGTTTGGTTTCCTGGATTGTTGCTGGCTATGATGGTCTGACTTCCTGTGTGTCCAGTTTACAGCAGGCTGGCTACTGTGGACAATGGCAGCTGCTAGGTGTGGGTCAGAGTCCTGTGTTCATATATGTCTGTCCATTTGTTTATTTGGCCTCTCAATTTTGTCCAAAAATATACAGAAATCTTACTCAGCAACCAGAAAACAAATACCCCAATTAAAAATGGGCAAAAGAGCTAAATAGGCAGCTCACCAAAGAAGAAACGCAGATGGCAAAAAAAAAAAAAAAAAAAAAGCAGATCCATTTCTTATAATGGAATTGCAAATGAAAAAAAAAAAAAACAAAGAGATACCACTACATATCCATTAGAACGGCTACAATAAAAAAAGATACTGGCAACACTGAGTGCCGGCAAGGATAAGGTGCAACAAGACGTTCATTTGTTCCTGGTGGGAATGCAGAATGGTGCAGTCACTTTGGAAAAACAGTTCTGCACTTTCTTATAAGCTAAACATAATGTTATAATACAAGCCAACAATTGCTCTCCTCAGTATTTATCCAACTGATAGGAAAACATATGTCCACACAAACCTGCACCTGAATGCTTACGGCAGTTTCCATCATTGTCAGCACCCCAAGCTGGGAGGCGATCAGGTTTCCTTCAGCCAGTGAACAGGTAAATCCCAGACAAGGGAATATTATTCAGCAGTGAAAAGAAATGAGCTATCAAGTCATGAAAAGATATGGATGAATTTTAAATGCATATCACTAGGCGAAAGAAACCAGTCTGGAAAGGTTGCAGACTGTATGATTCCAATTATATGACACTCTGGAAAAGGCAAAACTGTGGTCACTAAAAAGGTCAGGGCATACCAGGTGCTGGGGGCAGGGGGAGGAAGGGTTAATACACGGAGTGTAGACAGTGAAAACATTCTGTGACATGCTGTAACAATAGGACACAGGACATTACGCATTTGTCAAAACCCATAGAACTTTACAGCCCAGGGAGACCCTTAATATACACTAATTAAAAAATTACAATTTAGGTCTCAAGTTTCCCAGGAAGGGATGCACTCTGTGATGAGAGAATTTAGCTGTGATACGAATGTGTGAGAAAGCCTCCGTGAAGGAGAAAGGGAGAGAAGGCGCTGGGCTGGCAACTTCGGGAAGGAGTGGAATCGGCAAGACTAAAGGCAGAAGGAAGTGTCCCCAAGCACCGGACTCTGGTTGATAAAGCTGCTTTCCACAGGGGGCGGGGAGTGCCGGTCTGATGTCATGGTGTACGTATACTAAAACGGAATGATAAGTACTTGGCAGGCAGGCAGGGGTCAGACTTCTCACCCCTGGACTGGGAATTTACACAGAAACAGGGGAGGAATGACTCATGGGATGTAGATCAGAGGTGGGAGTGTCAGCATGAACTCACGTTTAGCATCATACAGCTACAAATGATTACCTACGGGTTTATTACAGAGATGCAGCCGTACGCCGTAGCTCACACACTTGTCTCTGTTGGAGAGAGGCTGAGAGTCAATGCGATCCCCATAGCAATGAGCACACCCAATGCCCAGCTCTTGGTGTCTAACACCACCGTTCTCCTCTCCAAGGGCTCCTTGGAGAAATGGTCGATCCCAGGACCGGGGCCAGGAACACGCAAAACGAGCCTGGAGTGAGGGCGGGCTTGAACCCACAGCTTGGCCTTGAGGAGGGCACACTCTGTGATGAGGGATCAGGGGACAGGAGGGCACGCTCTGTGGTGAGGGACCCAGGGGACGGGGCTGGGACAATGTGACCAACAAAACAGAGTGCTGGGTCATAATCGTGACAGAGAATAAGGATCTGTGGGTCTAAGCAGTTCAAATGACTGAATGCGTGAATGGGAGAGGACAGACAAACCTCCACGCACAAGAATTCTAAATAATTTACATAGACGTTTCCCCCTCAAGGAGCTTCCCCCCCATTGACAGATGGCCCCGTCCCTTAGGTGTGGGCTGCACAGAGTGACTTCCTGCGGAAAGACAGTGTGGGTGGGGTGGGGAAGAGTTACTCTGCAGTGGAGAGACCTGACACACATGCCTCTCCACCTGGGGACCAAGGTCGATGCCCGTGGTGACACGTCATACGCATGATGTGCTCCCTCTCTGGGATCACCTCCCAGTCCCACACCACCAGTCGACCACGAGGAAGACATCAAATTCCAACAGGAGTAGGAAAAAACCTGACAAAATGCCTGACCAGTGTTCCTCTATGTTATCAAGGTCATTGGAATGGAGAAGATCAACATCTCCAAGACCAGGGTGTTGCTTTAGACACAGAACACTTCCAGCACCAAACGTGGGGTTTTCCACACCGAGCAACTACACAATTCTCTGCAGACTCTGAAGGGTGTCCTGTCTGACACCAACAACCCAGCCTTGGCACAGACCCCGAGGGTCATGGTTTCAGCCCCACAAGGTCCCCTCACCCCAGACCGCGTTGGCAAGTCTGGGCCACCCATACTTCTGACCAGATACAAGACGGGGATTCCCACTACATCCTCGGGTCAATCATTTGCTAAAGACAGTTCAAAGGGTTCAGAGAAGCAAGTCACTTGCGTTTATTGGTTTGCTGGAAAGGTCATCACACACGCAGGAGAGGCCTGATGAAGGTCCCGAGGACGAGATGCAGGCGGGCCCCAAGAGCGGCCGCTTCTGTCCCCAGTGAGTATGGGGTGCGCCCCCCGCTTGGCACACGGACGCGTTCACCAACCGGGAAATCTCCGAACCGTTCTTTGGGGTTTTCCTAGGGGTTCCAACATGGGGCACGATTGATTCAATCACTGTCCATTGGTGACTGACTCAACCCTGCTCCCTCTCTCCTCCCAGAGGTCGGAGGTCGGAGGTGATGCGTGGCTCCTCAGGCCAGCAGCGCCCTGTCCTATCTCTCTAGGGACCCCAGAGTCATCTCAGTAGCACAGATTCAGGTGGGGCGGGAGGAGGTTCGCTTACGTCTCAGCCCCGTGCCCAGGAATTTACGTGGGTTTCGGGAGCGCCGTGCCAGGAGCCGGAGGTGGACTAGAACATTTCTGGAATCCCGGCTTCACCGTCACAGCCGAGCGGAGCCCAGTGAGGCTCGCGGACTGACATGGGAGCCTGGGGCAGAGGAAGGCAGGGGGCGGCCGAGGAAGTCGGGATAAAGGATGACTTTTAGTTCTCGCGATTGCATCAGGCGTGGTTCATTCACGTGGTTCATTGATTGTGGCCTCAGCCTGAGACGAAGGTACGTTTTCAGCAACAGGGAAACCGCGTGTGGGCCGCAGGAACGGAGGGCTCTGTTCTGTCGTCTTCTCGGGTTTTCTGTCAACTAGACTCTTCCAAAAACCGCAGTCTACTGGAAAAGATCTCGAAGACGTGCTGCTGCCCGTGGGGGCCGCTTCTCAGTCCCGCTCGTGGGGCTCACACACAGCTGCCTGGACGGCTTGATGAGCACAGGGAGCCACAGCCAGCAGCTGAACGGCCAAGCTGCCTGCTCCACGAGTGGTAGCCTGCTCCACGAGCGGGACCCAGGAGGGTGGGGATGGGGGGAGGGCCGGAGTCACACCTGCGTCTCCATCCTAAGGCCAGCTGCAGAGTCTGCTGCCCACTTAAGTGTCTCTGTTGCCAGTGATTTGCTCAGAAAACCCCTGCCCCTGAGGGGACCCCAGTCCACCAAGGCCATACTTGACCTACGGACTTCAGCAGGACAGTTTGTCCTAAGCGCAGGCATGCAGGGGAAGGGGTGAGGGCAGAGGCTGTGTCCAGGCCCGGAGTCCTCAGAGAGGGGCATCTTGGGCACTGGAGGGGAAGGACCAGGGTGGATGCAGGCCAGAAGCCTCAAGGGGTCAGAGGTCCACAGCCATGGAGGGCATCAGGAGGCTGGGGCTGGGGGCTGGGATCCCTCTCACCCTGGGACACAGGCCTCAGCTACTCCACAGTGAGGACGCCGAGTAGCCCATGCCCCGTTTTGTCTGGCCTTAGCATGGTCCTGGGGCGGGACAGGTTCACTCCACACACCCGCCCCTAGGATGCGTTCACGGTTCTGTGATGGGCCCTGCAAGCTCTTCCTTTAAAGGCAGGGCCTGGAGCCATGGGCAGTGGATTGAGATTTCTCATTGCTAGGCCCCAGGGACAGCATCCAGCCGGAGCCGGAAGAGGCCGCCAGCCCCACACCCTCTGAAAACAAACAGCCACAAGCCCTCTAGGCTCCTCCTGTTAAAATGTGGAAAACAAAAGACAAGGAGAAGATCCCTGCGGTTGCCAGACAGGACAAGCTGTGTTCTGCAGAGCAGCAGACACACCACGGCCTTCTCCGGAGAGACACGGGAACCCGGGGGACCAGGAGGTGCTGTTTCAACTGTGAGAAAACAACGCAAAATACTGACTTCTCTCCAGGAGACCACGCTCTGCGAATGCAGGTGATAAAACACGTTCTCAGACAGATCAGGCTGAGATCTGTCAGAGATCACGTGGGGGCCCGGACCCTCGGGGCAGGACCTGGATTGGAAGGAGGAGTGAGGACCCTGGTGGGGGGGCGGGATGGGGCCGCCGGGGCTCAGCCGCCGGGGACCCAGCGTTCTGTAGAGAGAATTCCTGGGTGTGTGGGGACTGCCCGAACCACGGACAGGGCAGACCCCTGGAGCCGTCCGCTGCATGCGCTCGCACACGCCAGGCAGCAGGTGCGGGGGGTCACCGTCTGTTGGGTTTCCAGGAGCCCTGCTGTTCTCCAAGGTGGCCAGCTGGCTGGGGCAGGTGCAGGCCCCCTTACTGCGGGCTTGCAGCCCCGAAGGGGGCAGGGACTTCTGCAGTCTCTCCACAGATGTGCTTTTGCTTCTGGCTTTCCATCTTAATGCAGGAAGTCCAGGATTTCCATTCAGCCCTGAAGGAATAAAGGAATCACTGTAATCCACGGGTCAGAGAAGCCATAGCTTGTTACAAAGGCCATCCAGTCCAAGGTCAACGGTCTGGAACTGGGGAAGTAACCAAAGCAGGGGCCAGTTTCACAGCACAGGACCAGACCGAATCTGACCCGTGAAGACACCTCCAACTGCCAGACCTCCAGGACTTCCTCTTCAGATGCAGGGGCTGTGGCTGTGTTTGGGGTTCCCAGGATGACCAGCAGCTCAAAGCCGGTGCTCACTGATCCTAAAAGAGCACCTCCCCACCCCCAGCAATCTGCATATGTAAATTGATGATTAGGGTTTTTAAATTAACTTTTCATTTGGAACAGGTTTAGATTTACAGAAAAATTCTGAAGACAGTCCAGCTGGTGCTGATGTCATATAGGGGGCCGTGCGTCTTTGCTGCCAGACGGGATCGATCCATCCTTGTTAACCGAAGCCCCCACAATGTTCCGATTCCCGACTTCTCCCCTCGTGTCTCTTTCCTGTTCCAGGGACCTCTCAGAACATCATGTCACAGCTGATCAGCTCTTACATTCGTCCAGGCTGACAGTTTCTTAGATTTTCCTTGTTTGTTTGTATATTTTTTAAGATTTTATTTATTTGAGAGAGAGCATGAGCAGGGGGAGGGGCAGCGGGAGAAGCAGGACCCCCACTGAGCAGAGAGCCCGATGCAGGACTTGATCCCAGGACCCTGGGATCATGACCTGAGCCAAATGCAGAAGTTAACAAACTGAGCCCTTCAGGTGCCCCAGATTTCCCTGTTTTTGATGACCTTGAGGTGTTTAAAAAATTAACATATAATGTATTATTTGTTTCAGGGGTACAGGTGTGTGAATCATCAGGCTTACACAATTCACAGCACTCACCATAGCACACACCTTCCCCAGTGTCCATCCCCAGACACCCCATCCATGCCCCCCTCTACCCCCAGCAACCCTTAGTTTGTTTTCTGAGATTAAGAGTCTCTTATGATTGATCTCTCTCCTGGGTCCCATCTGGTTTCATTTTTCCCTCCCTTCCCCCCACAACCCCCCACACTGCCTCTCAAATTCCTCATATCAGAGAGATCATATGATAATTGTCTTTCTCTGATTGACTTATTTTGCTCAGCCAATACCCTCCAGTCCCATCCACATTTTTGCAAAAGGCAAGATTTTGGGTTTTTTGATGACTGCATAGTAATCCATTGTATATATACACCACATCTTTTGTATCTGTTCATCTGTTAATGGACATCTAGGTTCTTTCCATAGTTTGGCTATTGTGGACATTGCTGCTATAGACAGTCGGGTGCACGTGTCCCTTCGGATCACTACATTTGTATCTTTAGGATAAATACCTAGTAGTGAGATTGCTGGGTCATAGGGTAGCCCTATTTTCAACTTTTTGAGGAAACTCTGTACTGTTTTCCAGAGTGGTTGCACCAGCTTGCATTCCCACCAACAGTGTAGGAGGGTTCCCCTTTCTCCGCATCCTCGCCAGCATCTGTCATTTCCTGACTTGTTGATTTTAGCCATTCCGACTGGTGTGAGGTGATATCTCATTGTGGTTTTGATTTGTATTTCCCTGATGCCGAGTGATATGGAGCACTTTTTCATGTGTCTGTTGGCCATCTGGATGTCTTCTTTGCAGAAATGTCTGTTCATGTCCTCTGCCCATTTCTCGGTTGCATTATTTGTTCTTTGGTTGTTGAGTTTGATAAATTCTTTATAGATTTTGGATACTAGCTCTTTATCTGATATGACCCTTGCAAATATCTTCTCCCATTCTGTCAGTTGTCTTTTGCTTTTGTTGACTGCTTCCTTTGCTGTGGAAACCCTTTTTATCTTTATGAAATCCTAATAGTTCATTTTTGCCCCTGCTTCCCTTGCCTTTGGTGATGTGTCTAAGAAGAAATTGCTGCAACTCAGGTCAAAGATGTTGCTGCCTGTGTTCTCCTCAAGGATTTTGATGGATTCCTCCCTTTTGATTCTATTTTCTTGGTGTGGTGTGAGGAAATGGTCCGGT
Source organism: Mustela putorius furo (assembly GCF_011764305.1). Lineage (NCBI taxonomy): Eukaryota > Metazoa > Chordata > Mammalia > Carnivora > Mustelidae > Mustela > Mustela putorius. The sequence continues at coordinate 52,014,501 of NW_025421290.1, read as the reverse complement.
TTCATTTTTCTGCATGTGGCTGTCCAATTGTCCCAACACCATTTGTTGAAGAGAGTGTCTTTTTTCCACTGAATATTCTTTCCTGCTTTGTCAAAGATTAGTTGACCATGGAGTTGAGTGTGTATTTCTGGGCTCTCTATTCTGTTCCATTGATCTATGTGTCTGCTTTTGTGCCAGTACCATGCTGTCTTGATGATGACAGCTTTGTAATAGAGCTTGAAGCCTGCAATTATGATGCCACCAACTCTGGTTTTCTTTTTTAATATTCCTCTAGCTATTCAGGATCTTTCTGGTTCCATATAAATTTTAGGATTATTTGTTCTGTTTCCTTAAAAAATTGATATTTTAATAGGGATTGCATTAAATGTGTAGATTGCTTTAGGTAGCACAGACATTTTCACAATATTTGTTCTTCCAATCCATGAGCATGGAATGTGTTTCCATTTCTTTGTGTCTTCCTCCATTTCTTTCATGAGTACTTTATAGTTTTCTGAGTATAGATTCTTGCCTCTTTGGTTAGGTTTATTCCTAGGTATCTTATGGTTTTGGGTGCAATTATAAGTGGGATCGACTCCTTATTTTCTCTTTCTTCCGTCTTGCTGTTGGTGTATAGAAATGCAACTGATTTCTATGCATTGATTTTATATCCTGACACTTTATTGAATTCCTGTATGAGTTCTAGCAGTTTTGAGTGGAGTCTTTTGGGTTTTCCACATAAAGTATCATATCATTTGCAAAGAGTGAGAGTTGGACTTCTTCTTTGCCGATTCAGATGCCTTTAATTTCTTTTTGTTGTCTGATTGTGAGGCTAGGACTTCTAGTACTATGTTAAATAGCAGTGGTGATAATGGACATCCCTGCTGTGTTCCTGATCTTAGGGGAAAAGCTCTCAGTTTATCCCCATTGAGAATGATATTTGCTGTGGGTTTTTCATAGATGGCTTTGATGATATTGAAGTATGTACCCTCTATCCCTACACTTTGAAGAGTTTTGATCAAGAAAGGATGCTGTACTTTGTCAAATGCTTTTTCAGCATCTATTGAGAATATCATATGGTTCTTGTTCTTTCTTTTATTAATGTATTGTATCACATTGGTTGACTTATGGATGTTGAACCAGCCTTGCAGCCCAGGAATAAATCCCAATTGGTCGAGGTGAATAATCCTTTTAATGTACTGTTGGATCCTATTGGCTAGTATTTTGGTGAGAATTTTCGCATCTGTGTTCATCAAGGATATTGATCCGTAATTCTCCTTTTTGGCAGGGTCTTTGGTTTTGGGATCAAGGTGATGCTGGCCTCATAAAATGAGTTTGGAAGTTTTCCTCCCATTTATATTTTTTGGAACAGTTTCAGGAGAATGGGTATTAATTCATCTTTAAGTGTTTGGTAGAATGCCCCTGGGAAGCCATCTGGCCCTGGGCTCTTGTTGGTTGGGAGATTTTTGATGACTGCTTCAATCTCCTTACTGGTTATGGGTCTGTTTAGGTTTTCTGTTTCTTCCTGGTTCAGTTTTGGTAGTTTATAGGTCTCTAGGAATGCATCCATTTCTTCCAGATTGTCAAATTTGCTGGCGTATAGTTGCTCTTAATATGTTCTTGTAATTGTTTGTATTTCTTTGATGTTGGTTGTGATGTCTCTTCTTTCATTCATGATTTTATTTATTTGGGTCCTTTCTCTTTTCTTTTTGATAAGTCTGGCCAGGGGTTTATCAATCTTATTAGTTCTTTCAAAGAATCAGCTCCTAGTTTCGTTGACCTGTTCTACTGTTCTTTTGGTTTCTATTTCATTGATTTCTACTCTGATTTTTATTATTTCTCTTCTCCTGCTGGGTTTAGGCTTTCTTTGTTGTTCTTTCTCCAGCTCCTTTAGGTGTAGGGTTATGTTGTGTACTTGAGACCTTCCTTGTTACTTGAGAGAGGCTTGTATCTCTATGTACTTTCCTCTCTGGACTGCCTTTGCTGTGTCCCACAGATTTTGAACAGTTGTGTTTTCATTTTCATTTCTTTCCATGAATTTTTTTCAATTCTTCTTTAATTTCCTGGTTGACCCATTCATTCTTTAGGAGGATGTTCTTTAATCTCCATGTATTTGGGTTTTTTCCAACTTTCCACTTGTGGTTGAGTTCTAGTTTCAAAGCATCGTGGTCTGAAAATATGCAGGGAATGATCCCAATCTTTTGGTACCAGTTGAGACCTGATTTGTGACCCAGGATATGATGTATTCTGGAGAATGTTCCGTATGCACTAGAGAAGAATGTGTATTCCATTGCTTTGGGATGGAATGTTCTAAATATATCTGTGATGTCTATCAGTTCCCTTATCATTTAAGGTCTTTATTTCCTTGTTGAACTTTTACTTAGATGATCTGTCCATTTCAGTATGGGGGTGTTAAAGTCCCCTACTTTTATTGTATCATTGTCAATATGTTTCTTTGATTTCATTATTAATTGGTTTACACAATTAGCTGCTCCCATGTTAGGGGTATAGATATTTAAAATTGTTAGATCTTCTTGTTGAACAGACCCTTTAAGTATGATATAGTGTCCTTCCTCATCTCTTATTATGGTCTTTGGCTTAAAATCTAATTTGTCTGATATAAGGATTGCTACCCAAGTTTTCTTTTGATGTCCATTATATGGTAAATTGTTTTCTACACCCTCACTTTAAATCACGAGGTGTCTTTGGGTCTAAGTTTCTTACAGACAGCATGTTGATGGGTCTTGTTTTTTTAATGCATTCTGATACCCTGTGTCTTTCGATTAGGGCATTTAGCCCGTTTACATTCAGAGTAACTATTGAAAGATATGAATTTATTGCCATTGTATTCCTTGTAAGGTGACTGTTACTGTATATTGTCTCTGTTCCTTTCTGGTCTGTTACTTCCAGGCTCTGTCTTTGCTTAGAGGCCCCTTTCAATATTTCCTATAGGGCTGGTTTGGCGTTTGGAAATTCTTTTAATTTTTGCTTGTCCTGGAAGATTTTATCTCTCCTTCTATTTTCAATTACAGCCTAGCTGGATTTAGTATTCTTTCCTGCATATTTTTTTTTGTTCTCCCAGGGGGAGAAGAAAGGAGGAAAGAAAGGAAAAAAATACTAGACTGGTGAATCGAACAGAGCCACACTCTTGATTTTTGGGTGTATTTTGCTCTGTTAGAAGAAACTGTTTCCCAAAATTTTAAAGAAAGAAAAACTTATATATATACAAAATAATGGTAAAAACAATGAAGTAATGGAATATGACTATAAAGATGAAAATTTAAAAGGATTCTAAAAAAGGAATTGATAAGAAGTTGGTTGAAAAAAGAAACAAAAGAGAAAAGAACGTGACCAGGCTGGAGATGAGAAGAAAACCATGTGCTAGGCTTAGGGTATATTTTGATCTATTGGAAGAAACTGTATCCCAAAATTTTAAGGAAAGAAAAACCTGTATGTATACAAAAAATAAGGTTAAATACAATGAAGGGAGAGAATATGACAATGAAAATTTTAAAAGATTTAAAAAAATGTATTGATAAGATAAAATCACTAAAAATGTTTAAAGAGGAAAAATTTAAAAACATAGATTAAGAAAAAATAAAATTAAGAAAATTTAATTTTGAAAGACTAAAGGATCATGAGGAAAAAGCCATGAATTCTATGGGTTGTTTTCCCCTAGCTCAGGAGTTCCACTGTTCTCCTTGATCGGGTGAGCTTGGTCTTGGCTGGATGTTCTGGCTGATCTTCTGGGGGAGGGGCCTGTTACCGCAGTTCTCAAATGTCCTTATCCAAGGTGGGATTGTGCCTCCCTTGCCAGGGGCCGGGCTGAGTAATCTGCTTGGTTTTGCTCTTGGAACTTCTGTTCCCTGAGCACATTCCGTACTGCTCTGGAGGACAGGAATGAATGTGGCGGCCCCCCAGTCTCTGGTCCGGAGGAGCTGGGAGCTCGGAGCCCCACTCCTCAGTGCGCCCTCGGAGAAAAGCACTCAATCACTCCCGTCTCCCTGGTCTCCGGCCGCGCTGCGAGCTCACCCAGCCTGTGACTGGGTGTCTGTCTCTGGCGCGTGGCCCCATTTGGAGTCTCCAAGCCCAGGAGATCCCTGCCGCTCTTCCAGGGGTCTCCCCAGATCTGCCCCTTGTGGGGTCCCTGCTCAAGGAGTAGTGGCCTGACTGTGCCTTGGATCACAGTTTAAGGAAACCCCGAGCTGAGAACCCGTCCTCGGCTCCGTCTTTGCAGTCGGTTTCCCTGCTCTGACACCTGCAAGCTCTGCCACACCCAGCACCCCCGGGTCTTTCTGTGACTCTGCGGGTCCTTAGACCTCACCATCCCCACGAGGGCTCCACTCCCGCTTAGCGTCTGGAGCGATGTCCGTCAGTGGAGCAGATTCCTAAAAGTTCTGATTTTGTGCTCGGCTGCTCCTCGGCTTGCCAGGACCCAGCCACTCCCCCCACAGTCTATCTTCCCGTCGCCTCAAGTCACTTCTCCGCACATCCTACCTTCCAGAAAGTGGTGGTTTTCTCTTCCTAGAATGGCTGCTCTTCTTCTCTGCTCTCCTGTTGAGTTTGTCGGTGTTCGGGGTGGTTTGATCACTGTCTGGCTCAACTCCTGGGACCGGCGATATCTAGGTTTCCTAGTCGTCCACCCTCTTGCTCCTCCCCAATGACCTTGAGTTTTGAGACGTGCTGGGCAGGTATTTGTGGTATGATCCCAGGTGGAACTCATCTGATGTTTCTCTCACGATTAGACTCTGACCTGTGATTTTAGGAGGAAGAAGACGGAGGGGAAGGCCCTTATCCCCTCGCAGGTGCCCACGACTGGTGTGACGTGTGCTGCGGTGTTGGATTTGGCTGCCGAGCTGAGGGGCGCAGCCACCCTTCTGCCTGCCGCCCCGTGGCCTGGAAGGAAGTCTCCATGCAGCCCACACCTGCGTGCTGGCGACTGTAGTCCTCCTCGAGGGGGCGTCCACGTGGGGCCTCCGAGTCTTCTGCAGAGACGTCTGTCTCTTCTTCCCCTCTGTGTGTGGTCACCTGTTTGTCACTTGTTTATATCAATGGGAAGTTTTTGAATTTTTGCTACGCTGCGGGTTAAAATACAGGACCATATTTTGTGGCTCAGATTGTTCTAACTTCAGCCATTGGCAGGTTTCTGAGTTGGTTCCTGTGGATCCTTGACAGTTCCACCACGCATATGTGTATGTCTGTGTGTGTCTGTGTGTCTGTGTGTCTGTGCGTCTGTGCGTCTGTGCATCTGTGTGTCTGTGCATCTGTGCGTCTGTGTGTCTGTGCGTCTATGTGTCTGTGTGTATCTGTGTGTCTGTGTGTCTGTGCATCTGTGTGTCTGTGCGTCTATGTGTCTGTGTGCATCTGTGCATCTGTGTGTCTGTGCGTCTGTGCGTCTGTGCATCTGTGCGTCTGTGTGTCTGTGCGTCTATGTGTCTGTGTGTGTCTGTGTGTCTGTGCGTCTGTGCATCTGTGCGTCTGTGTGTCTGTGCGTCTATGTGTCTGTGTGCATCTGTGTGTCTGTGTGTCTGTGCGTCTGTGCGTCTGTGTGTCTGTGTGTCTGGAGCACTCCCTCACTTTCTGGCGCCGCACGGTGTCTTGGTTTCAGCCCAGCAGGGAGGACTCGGGGGCAGCGTTTCAGACCAGGTCCGGGCCCAGGCCCGCGTTGGAAGGGGTGCACGTCCCCTCCTCTCTTCCAGTTTGCCAGCACATTCCCCACGCCCAGCGCCCCGTCACAGCTGCACATGGGACGGTCGGCTCCTCGCGATCACACCCGGGCTGGCTGACATTGGCGCTGCGGCACGGCTGTCTGCACCCCGGTTCCCACAGGCAGGAAGCTCGGTGTGCGCTGCTGGGAGGCGCGAGCCCCACGGATGGAGCCTGTGATCCTGCCTTGGTGGCCGCTCCCCAGGGCCCGCTCCAGTGCCAATTCTGCCAGCTGGGCCATGCTGGGAGCCAGAAACTGCACAGCAGAGGACAGGAGGGGGTGTGACAGAAGGAAATGTTGGCTGTGGGGGGTGCCCACCGGGATATTGACAGACACAGGGCACACAGGGACAGGGAGCAATGGGTCCCCACACAGGAGAGGATCTGAATGAGGTCCCGTGGGCCTTTCACTGCAGTCGGGATATGGAGTCAGGGAGAGGTGTGCCGCAGTGGCAAGCTGCATGCTGGTGCCTGGGAAATGGCCCCGGGGGTCCCAGGCCCACGCTGGAGCCCCACGTGAGGGGCCTAAAAGAAATAGGGTCACACTGGGGTTTCCGCAATAGCCCTGGGCTTCAAGCTTCCTGGAGAGGGGCAGGTGATGCAGCGGGTCCAGCCGGGAGGATCCGAGGGGACAGCAGTCTCTCAGCTGGGGAGGGCGGGGAGCGAGAGGGATCCCAGGGCCCTGCCTTCCCCTCAACCTTTCTAGCTCCTTCTCCCCAAACCCTCCTGCCCAGACACTTAGTCCCAGAGATCTGTTTGGGGCCCAGTGGAACCTGTTTCATCCTATTTCCCAGCCTCAGAAAGGCAGGACCCCTGGCCTTCTCCATTCTCCGCACCAGTGATGACCCAGTGCTGGTGGACGAGGGGCGCTCTCAGCCACTTCCTCCCTGGCCGCGGTCGTGCTCCCTGCTCCCTTGTTCTGGGACTCAGACCCCGTGAGGCCTCTGTGCTCCAGACACGGTGCAGACTGGGCCCAGCCTAGCCTGGCCAAGCCCCGTCCTGGGACACACGGTGCCAGGCGATGTGCATGCTTACACCCGCAGGGGCTGCCCGGCCTCCAGGGAATCATGGCCTGGGGCGCGGGGCGGGCAGAGGAGGCGCTCCCGTCAGTGGAGATCTCCAAGGCTGGCTTCCCAGGCTCAGCGATGCCGGTTCTGCCGCGACGTGCTGAAGCCAGCGCCGGGGGTCACGGAGGCTGGGGAGTTCATCACCCTCGTGCAGAGGGAAACAGAGGTCGGCTGTGGGTCCAGCCGCTGGTGTCTGCAGGAGCCGTCATCTGGCAACAGAGCAAAGCCCAAAGGAGCTGATTGCTCCTGGAGACCTAGAGCGGTGCCCGGCACGCGGACTGCACTACGGAGATGCTCACGACCGCAAGCTAGTGACTCTCTCGGAGCTCCGACTCCCTGACCCCAAATCTGGAAACCCCGCTACTGTTCGGCGTAGTCTGGGTAGCTGACGGCTTTAGGCTTGCTTTCAAATGCTGCTCGGCATCTTGCAAAACCTCCTGTCCCCGGTGCCTGAGCTGCTGGCGCACAGCGGTCTCATGGGGATTTGTGGACACTGATCCGTGAGCAGGTCAGGACCCCCGCTCCTTGCCGTGCGGCTCATGAGGCGAGTCCTGTCCCCTGAGCCCCAGCTCTGTGTCCACGCGCTGCTTCCTCCAGGAAATCAGAAGTCTCCTTAGGGCCCCACAGCCCTCTGAACCTCCCCTTGTTATGCCCCAAGGGCGGTGTATGACCACTGCTCACCTCTTGTCCCCTGATGCCGTGTGAGCATCCTGGGGGCCGCGGTCAGGCCAGGTGTGTCTTCTGTCCCCAGCTCCTGGCTCAGGCTCCTTCTGCTCTCGCTTCTCTGGGTGCGTTTGTAGGAACCAGAGTGGGTCTCAGAAGATGGCTGGACTGAGGGCCGGCAGGTCCGTCATGAAGGAGCCACCTTGGCCAGCAGGGGCTGTGGCAGATACGAGGCAGGGTCCCTGGTGAAGGGGCAGAAAGGCCAACACAGCTGGGAGGCCACCTGTGACGCCAGCCCTCCCTGGGCCTGGGAGCCGGCTGGAACCGGTTTACGGCCCAGCCATGCTGTGTGAGCCTTCCCAAGTGACATAACCACTCTGAGCCTCCGTTTTCTACTCTGGAGTGGTGAACGGTGGTTGTTCTTTTCCTGCTAAGTTGGACCTGGCATCAAGACGCGATCCATGGAGACCACAGGCCTGGAGCTGTCCCTGGGCCGCCCACAGTGGGTCCCCCTCCGGCAGAGCTCAGCTCACCGCGGAGCAGGGTGGAAACACGTTGGTGCCGCCAAACAAGTCATCTCAAGAGCCGGTCCAGAGGGTCCCACGGGATGCTGTTCCCATTCCCCAGCAGGGTCCTCAGGGGAAGGGCGGGCATCCACCCCAGGACAGCAGGAAGCCAAGCCTCCCTTGTCTGAGCTGCAGCCGGGCTGTTGCTTAACTCCCCAGCGATGACTCAGGGCCCGTCCAGTGAAGACCTGGGATTTCCAAACTGCGTAGAACAGGCTATGAGTCCAAAGGCTGGGACCCAGGCTGAGGTTCGCCCTGGAGAGGTCGGACACCGAGTGGGCTCAAGGCCAGGATGTGGCAGGGGAGGCCAGCGCGGGCTGGGGTCCCCACCTGTGTTCCTCAAGGGGCGGGCGGAAGGAGGCTGCCTCTGCCACCCCAGGTGTGGGAGGGCCCCCGGGGGGCTCTCCTGCCCTCCAGCTGGGTCCCAGTTCTGGACCAGCGCACTGGGCCTGACTTCTACCTGGGACAGAATTCCTACCCTTCCTTGCTCTGAGAGGAGGGACGTCGTGCTGGGTAGTAAGAACCCTGTCCCCCCATGCACCCCCCGGCCGGTGAGGATCCCCAAATGTGGGGAGCGGCCCCCATCTGTAGTAGCCACACTGGGAAAATCTGGAGCAGCCTAAATGCACTGAACTAGAGTCTCCCTGGGCAGCTCCAGGCCATGGGGCTGGGGACCCGGTGAGCCTCCTGGGGGAGGTGAGCTGGGGGAGGGGGCAGAGGAGACCCTCCCCTCACCCCTGCAGGAAGACTCGGGAAGAAGACCCGCCTCACCCAGCCAGGGTTTCAAGGGTCTGTGGGCACCACATGCTGCCTCTGTAATTGGGACCGCGCTAAGGCTCCGAGCAGGGAAGTTGTGGCGCTGCTGGAGTTTTTCTGGAGGAGCCTGTCCCCTTCCCAAAGGCACCTGGCACTGGCAGGGAGTCCAGCAGTGGGGAAGGGGGCTGCCCCACGCGGTTACACACCCCCACGTGGGCCCCTTTTGAAACCAACCACGTAGTCAAGACGGAGCTGCTGGGCCGTGGGCTTCTGTGTGGGCACGGGCGGTGGCGATGGGGTGCACGCCGGGGCACCTGGGTGGCTGAGTCTATCTGCCCTGGGCTCAGGTCGTGGTCCCCGGGTCCTGGGATGCAGCCCCACCCAGCTCCCCGTTCACTGGGGAGCCTGCTTCTCTCCCCCTCTGCCAGTCCCTCCCCTCCTCACAGGCGCTGCTCTCTCTCGAAGTAAACAAGTAAATTAAGACAAGCACACGGGTGCTTGTTCACGGGCAGCGCCGCAGGTGTCAGAACTTCTGCCCTCTCACGGCCGCCATGTTCCAATGCGTGGCTGGACCGTGGCTGCCGGCTCGCTCCTCTGTGGACACGCACAGAGGCTGGAAGGAGCTTCTTCAAACGCGGTGGGTGGTGGGGTCTCACCGGCTTAGACCCTCCGGGGCTTAGCCCACAGGATCCCAGTGCCATAGCCCCAGGGGCCCTCCGAGCCCCTCGCCTTGTCCCTGTGGGTTCCTTACTCCTGACCATCTTCCTGGTCCTAACCCACTGGGCTTTGTGTCGCCTTTCTCCGGCACGTGGCTCTGAAGGTCCAGCTGGGCTCCCCTGCTTTCTCCCTGACTGGTGGTCCTCACCCTCTGAGTCCCTGTGCCCTCCCCAGCCCCGGGCCGTGCCGCCCCCTCCCCGCGTCGGAGCCTCCTGGCCGGTGATCCTGTGGCCTCTGCAGCCTCGAGCCCACGCGGGGCACAGACACGTCTTCTAGGCTTCGGCGTCCCCAGCCCATCCTGTCCGAGGACGGGGACCGCGCCGGAGCTCGGTGCTCGCTGCGGCCCGGAGGCTGACTCGAGAGAGGTAGGAGAGTTTGATCACCGTAGGGCCGGTCGGGCTTCGCGTCGGATCCGAGCTGGCGTCTGGTGTCAGCTACGAAGTTTGCATCCAGCTGGCCCGTGCCCACAATTGGTCTACATCCACACAGCGAATATGACATATTCTTATTTAAAAAAAATCAATAAATCATTTGCAGAGCTGCTGCCAGCACGTACACGGCTGAATTAACTCCTTGTCTGCCAAGAGGGTGGTATTTTCATGACTTCATCTTACCTAGTGCGGGGGGACGTGGCCAAGCGGCTCCCGCGGGCGGGAGTTCCTGTGTGTCTGGTCTGGGTGCCCCACAGAAGGGCCCACCACCCACCGCCCATCCGAGTGCTGGGTGTGGGCCGAGGGCAGGCCAGGGAGCTGCCAGGGGTTGGGTGGTCCAGGACAAAGCGGAAACCCCCAGATCTGTGCTGCCCGGCCAGACCCAGCAGACCTTGCTGCTGTCCTGGTGGCTTCTGAGTCCCAGGGCCCTGCTGAGGGATCTGGGTTTCTGCACTTCCCACGCCTTCCCCAGAGCATACACTTCCTAGTTCCCCCGCTGTACCCAGTCCTCATGTCCCCAAGCAGGCCTTCCAGAACATTCCAGCACCCCCCACCCCCAGTCCTTCTTGGTGTGCACGCTGTAGTCCCTGTGGGCATGATCTCAGCAGTGGCAGGGACTTGGAGGGTGTCCTTTTGGCTGCCCCCAGCAGCCTGGCGGGTGTCAGGGCGTGCCTGTGCCCGCTGAGGACACAGGACGGACCGGCTGAGCACGTGCCCGCTGGCAGGCTTCCTGTTAGCCGCCCTGGAGGGCCGAGTTACCAAGGAGCAGCCTGTCCCCCGACCATTTATTTTTGGCTTTGAAACACGTTAGATGTTTTGGCAACACGTCTCCCTTCTTAGTTCTGTCTCTCTCGGGCTGATATTTCCATCAGCTTGCGTGCCCCGAGCACATGCCAGCCTGTCTCCATCTCCGGAGGACGTCCGCTCCTGCCCTCCTCACTGGGGCCTGGAAGATGCGGGAGCCGCCCCGGCCGGGCTCCCTGTCCCTGTCCTCTGTCCCTGAGGCCCACAGGGTGTCGGGGAGGCCCCGGACCTCCCCCTGGCGTTCCTGGCTCAGCCTGCCTGCTGGCCCCGCGCGCCGCCTCCCTCCGCAGTCCTCCACAGTGCTGGCCTTGGGGACCCCCAGCACCAGCCCTCATCCAGGCCCTGGGCTTGCAGTGCGTTTCGTCTTTCTCCCCTGACATCCTCCGCTCCCCTGAGAACCCCTGAAAGCCCTCCGTGGCCAGAGCGAAGCCACCGCTCTTCTGGGCGTCTCCTGCCTGCAGACTCCTGCTGCTGGGTCTCCTTCTCTGCCCCCGGCTGGGGCGCTGGGTGACGGACCCCGAGCCCCGCAGCCATCGGGGGAGGCTGCTGGGTCGGGTCATCCTGGATCAACAGCGCAGGCTGTCGGTCGGCTGCTCTGGGCGACTAAGGAGGGCCTAAGTCCCCTGGAGAGCCCGCCTAGGAAGCAGACTGTCCCCTCCGGGGACCTTAGGAAACAGCATTTCCCGAGCTAGAAGCGACTCTGCTCATCTGAGTGGAAGTGTGTTAAGTGCAACACCAGCCTCTGGATGAGGGACCAGTGGGGCCGCCCGCAAGCCGCCCTGACGGATGTTCTTATGTGCACGTGTGCATGAAAATGCCTGGGAAGCTTGGGAGGTGTTCACCCACCCCAAGCAGGGATCCCTCTGGGGAGGGCACGGGGTGGGAGATTCTCACACTGAAATAGTGAGCTGCTTCCTGTGGCATTGGTATAATTTAAAATAAATATTGTTAAAACAAATATTCCCTTCAGTTTCACAGCAGCGCCGTGGGCGGTGGGAAGCGCTCAGTCGTGCCCCTGTTCCGTTCGCTCTCTGTGACGGGCACACCAGAGTGGGGTCCACGTGGGGGACAGCCCCAGCCCAGCGGCCCTGTGAGCCGGGCGGGGGCTGGGCGCTGAGGGCTCGCGGGCTCCGTGTGGTGGCCCGCAGCGGGCGGAGCGCGTCGCCGCCGCGGGATGGGGCCGTGCGTGCGCAGAGCTGGCGGGGTCTGGCGGCCGCTGCGGGTGGGCACCCGAGTGCCAGCGCCTTCTTTCTTACCACGCGGCAGGATCGGCAGCGCAAGCACGAGCTGAAGTCTTGGCCGGGCACGGGGCTGGAGGTGCCAAGCGCCCGCTCAGAGCCAAGAGCCCGCTGGCAAGCCCCACAGGACATATTGCGCACCAAACACGCGGCCGGCAGCCTTCCCAGATGGGCCTGTGCTCGCCAGGGGGACGCGGCGGTGGAATGTGCGGCGCCTGCCCCCCAGGCCCGGCTGTGGAGGAGCCTCGGGGAGCCCTGAGCTGTCCTCCCCGGGGCTGGCCTCGCTCTGTGGGCCCCTCCGCCTCCTCTCCACCCTCCCCCCACCACTCGTCGTGACTGTTCACAGGAATCAGCTCCTACCCCTGCGTGGGAGCCCCGGAATCAAATCGCTTTTGCCATTCGTCAGATCACGCGGAGGAACCGGTGGAAAGGAAGGGACTTTGTTGGATTCTATTATGTGGAAATTAGCTCGAAGCAGAGGCTGCTCGCTGGGTAGAGCAATTTCTCTCCATTTGTTTCGGGAGAAAATTGCCTGTGCGTCCTCATCTGGCAGGGGCCGGGGGCCCACCCGGCTGAGAGGGGCGGGGGCTGGTGGCTGGGGGTGGACAGGGCTGGACACGCCCCGGATGCAGCGTGACTCTGGGAAGCCCAGGAGGCAGGATCCCCCCCCCAAGCCCCAGAGGCAGGGAGGGCCCCGAGGTCGGAGAGCAGACAGCACCCAAGCGGGGCCGGGCTCTGGGGTCGGAGAGCGCTGGAGGTGGCAGGGCACGCTGGCTAGAGGCTGGCAGAGGCTGTGTGTTTGCAAAAGGTCAGAAGTGGTGGCAAGACCGAGCCGTGCGGGCCCTTCCCGGGGGGCGGCTGTTGATTCTGGGGCCCAGCGTGCCGGGCAAGGCTGCAGGGAGCGTAGGCATGGGGCGTCTTGGAGACGTGGGGACGGAGTGGTTTGCTGTAGGCCACCGCCCTTCTCTAAGTCCTCCAGAGGCCAGACGCAGGGCTAAGGGCTCTGTGTGCTGCCCCGAGCCCAGCACCAGCCCTGCGAGGGGAGCTGTGGTCCCCGGTTAAGGATGGGACCCGCGGCTCAGGGGGCACTCAGCGGAGCCCACGTGCCAGTGACGAAGTTCACACTTAGGTCCCGATGACCCTCAAGCCCACCACTCTAGTGCACCGGGCAGAGAGACGCGTGCAGCTGGGCCCCGGGGCCGCGCTGAGCACCGCTGGGCAGCAGGGGATCCCAAGGCCAGGAATCTCCGCCCAGATGGGGGCAGAGTGTGGCTCCTGGCCTTGGTCTGGCCCAAGGGGATGGGCAGCCCTTCTGTGCTGTTGCCACAGCCTTTGTGGGGTGCTCTTGTTTGTTCTGAAATGAAACTTAAGTCAAGGTGCAACGCAGACATCCAAGCGTCAGCATGGCCCGTGGGACAGACACCCCATTAGGCGGCAGGACACCCCCGTTTCCCAGCCACTGCTCTGATTTCTTTTCTTTTTTTAAGATTTTATGTATTTATTTGAGAGAGAGAGTGTGAATGAGAGGGAGAGGGACAGACACTCTGAAGCAGACTCCGCAGGGAGCACAGACCCCACGCAGGGCTCCATCCACAGCCACAAGATCGGGACCCGCCGAAGCCCAGACTCGACGCTTCGCCGCCCGGCTGAGCCGCCCAGGCTGGGCTTGGTCTGCTCTGAAGTGTCCCACAGACCGGGTCGCACGGCCTGTGTCTCTCTGTGCCCGGCTCCTGTCACTCTCTGTGACGCCTCTGAGTTGGCCTCACGGAGTTTGTTGACTTTCATTTGCTGACTCGTGTCCCACTTAACGCCCGAATGTGCGAATGTGCGCTTGTCCTGCCGACGCCCGTTTGGCGGCTTCCGGCCTCGACTGCCGGGAAGGAAGGGGCTCTGAGCATTCTCGCGCAACCGTTCTGGGGGACCTGGGTTTGGGGTAAATCCCCCCGAGCCGAGAGGCTTGCAGCGTTTCGGATGGAAGAAGTTGCCGCGGCGTTTTCCGGGCGTCTGGAGACCTGCGCCCCGCGAGCTGCCTGGGAGCCTCCCGCCCCTGGCGCTGCCAACCCGGTGGGCGGAAGAGCTGTCTCCCTGAGGTTTTAATCTGCATTTCCCTGGTGACTAACGATGTTGAGCGTCTTTTCACATGCATGTTGGCCATCTGCACGGCTTCTTTCGGGAGGTGTCTGTTCAAGTCTCGGGAGGTTAAATTGGGTTATTTGTCATCTTACCTTTCCTCGTAAGAATTCCTTGTGTATCTGACTATACGGTGTCTGGGGATATATGGACGCGCAGACATGTTCTTTTCTTCTTCCCAGGCTGTGGCGTGCCCTTTTCTTAGCGACGTCTCGAAGACGGCAAGTTTTCCGTTCTGAGGAAATTCCGTTTGTCATTTTTTTCCTCCTGACCGGCCCCTTTGTGTGGTCTCCAAGGAGAACCTGCCTGCGCCGCGATAGCCGCGGTCTGCCCAGGGGGCCTTCTGCTCCCTCGTCTCTTCCGTACTCACATCTGTGACTGTCTCGAGCTAGTTTTTGTGTACGGTGTGAGGAAGGGGTTAGTGTTTATTTTTTCACACTTTTCTCTGGAAGAAACACTCATTTCCTTATGCGATTGCCTTGGAGCCTTTGTCCACAATCCATGGGCCTCGTATTTGGGAATCTGGTCGTGGAGTCTCTCCTGCTCATGGTCCAGGTCCGCCCTCGGCCACAACCTTGCCACCCCAATGTCGGTGGCTTTGCAGGGCGTCTTGGGTCAGGTGGTTCGAGTCCCACTCTGCCCGTCTTTTCCAAGGTGACGGTTTCTTTTCCAGGTCCTTGGCACTTCCGGATGGATTTCAGAACCCACCAGCTGGGGTTCTGATGGGACTGTGCCGACGGGTCTGGACCCCCCCGAGATGCCCGGCGTCTCGGCCACAGCAGCCCTCCCCGCAGACCTGCCCGCCCTTCACACGTGTCTTCTTCCTCCCTTTCTCTCACAGCGTGTCCGGGATGGGGCTGGACCCGGTCTCTGCTTCTGCTCTCAGGGTTCGGTGCCACGTTGTCAAAGACCCTCACTTGGAAAGTTGAGCCAGACGTGTGTTCATCTGTTGCTATGGTTACGAGGAGGGAAATAATTTCCTGTGCGGTATCTTCCGATCGCTTCTGTCGGATGCAGGGGGAGATCAGGAGACTGTGGTGTTCCTCCACTTGTCTGGTAGGGACGCATGGCTCTCGTTCTGACCTCGTGTGTGGGGCCACAGTCTGCCTGCTCAGCTTGGGGGCTAGAACGGAGCTCATTAACAGCCAGCAGAGGTCACTTTCCTGGTTTACTGCCTTCACCTATTCTCTCCCGAATGCTGGTTTACATCACAAGAGATCAGGAAGCCTGGGGGACCCGAGTGTAGGGAGTGAAGCCAGCACCGTAGCCACTGACTTCCTGGATGGAGGCTGCCCATGGGTAGCCAGGAGCCTGCCGCCTGGGGACACGCTCTCTGGGGTGACGCCCACCTGTCCACAGACTTGGCCAGAGCTGTCGGGAGACGGGGTGGAGAAGGAAGGGTGAGGTCAGCGTGACGTCCAGAGCCTCTGATCTGGGAGCCAGGAGACAAGCAGGTTTCCTTGCTGTTGGGGGTTCACTGGTCACAAGATCATTTTTGTCCCAGTCCCGTAACACCACCCGGGCCCTGGAGGGAAGAGTGTCTGACTTGTTCTCAGGAAGGCGCAGACCCAAGAGCAGACAGGGCCTGGCCAGTGCCCGCACAGCTGAGGTCAGCTGGAGGAGCCCACTTGCCTCCGACCTGGTGGGTCTCTGCACTTTCCGCTCCTTGACCCAAGGACCCGAGGGGACTCCAGACCCTGCCGTCCCCGTACTTGTCCCTCACGGGCAAGGTGTCCCTCTGCTTCCTGAGGGGGCACGGGGCACAAGGGACAGGGGCTTGGTCTAAGCCCTGGAGAGGGGGATGCCCTCATGAGAGGGGATGTGCTATGGTGAGGCAGCACAAGGACTGCCTTGGGTGTGTGGACGGAGGGTCCCCAGCCACCTGCGGAGACATCAAGCAGGCAGCTGAACACTTCTCTTGCTTTCGGATAAGGTGTCGAGGTCCCACCAGTGACAACCATGGCCTACCACAGCCAAGGTGACCTTGACCGGCTCACCTTCATGGCACCATATTTGAGGGGGTAGCTCTGAACCCAGGGCTGGAGAAAGGGGCAGGAAGAAATGGGTTGGATTTGAGAGAGCTGCCCCACGGGGGGCTTCTGGGAGGAGGAGACACCCCCAAGAGCAAAGAGAGACTCCAGACTGTGGGAGGGGGAGGTCTGGGCGGAGACAAGGATTTGCGGGGGGTCAGCCTCCTGAGGGCAGCAACACCCCAAACCGGGGCTAGAGCACTGGAACGAGAGAGCAGGGCAGAGCAGGAGGTAGAGGGCCAACCTGGGCTGGGACGGACAGCAGGACAGTGAGGAGGCTGAGACCAGGACGCCAAGGGGGGGCTGCAGGAGGGTGACTGAGACCCCACCAAACCCTGCTGCTGGGTCGAGGGATGAGAACAGAGAGACGACCGTGGGCAGAGCACCTTTGAGGGGAGACGCTGTCCTGGGGAGAAGGCGGAGGGGGTGGGTAGGAGAGGGGCTGTGGGGGTGGAGAGGCGGTCCGTGCACTGGGCTTCTGTTGAGAAACTCATGTCCTGTCTCCTGTGTCCTCGGGTTTTGGGTTGTCCCCCAGAGAGGCCTGACTCTGCAGGTGGTAGTCAAGATCCCTCAGGTCCACCCCGTCAGGCGGGGCTCTCCAGTGGTGTGTTAGGTCCGAGTTGTCTTTGGAGGGACCGGAGCCTCGTCAGAGAGCGAGAGGGGCCCAGCCCCAGAACACCCCAACTCTCCCTGGCTGCCTGGCTGGGGCCGCGGTGCAGGGGTCCTGGCTGGCCTCCGTCCTTTGTCAGCGCCGGCGGAGGTCCCACGTGCCTGGGCCCGTGACTGCATTCTGATAGAGAAATTGTCTGGAGAGAACTTACAGCAAACACCGCTCATCGCTGCACAGAAATGCTTCCTTTTCTTTCTCTTCTTTTCATCGGCAAGTAGGCAGTGAGCCCTGGCTGCGTTCGTGCAGCCCGGCCTGGGGGATGGATTTGCTGCTCTAGGAGGGGCACATGGCCCAGGGACAGCAGATGTGCTCCGAGGAGCTCCCGAGCTGGCAGCTGCCTCACCCACGCTGGTCACCCTCTGGGACAGAGCTACAGGGGACGAAGGTCCGTGGGGGTTGTGGGGGACCTTGGGGGACACGGGGGCCATGGGACAGGCCCCACAGAGGGCAGGGATGCAGGCCTGGCAGCCTAGGGACCTGCCACCCCTCCTGCACCCCGAGGCTCGCCAGGTCTCAGGGCACTCTCCGGCCTGGGTATTTTCATATCAGCCCGGGGGCTGGCGTGAATATTGTTTCCGCCCCCGTTTTCCAGGTGAAGAAACAGACTCTGACCCGGAGTGTGGCTGCGGTCATGCCGGTCTGTGCTGGGTCCCCTGTGTGCCCATCTGCCTCTCTTATAAAGACCCTTGTGACGGCTTTGAGGGCCTGCCTGGTGACCCTTACAGTTTCTTTTGCCATGTAGGGTTCTGTTTTCACAGACTCCAGGGCCCAGGATGGGGATGTCTCTGAGCTGGCCACGCCGGAGGAGGGGGGAAATGTTCTCCATGTTTGCTCTGGCAGGGGCTCTGGCAGGGCTCATGCAGGGGCTTGGGCTGGCTGATGGCAGCCGCTGGGAGGCAGAGCCCAGGCTGACTTGGTGACAAGGGGCCATTCCACCGAGTAGCCCTGCCTTGGTCCTCCAGGACGGAGAAGGAAGGCTATGTGGCGGGCTACGTCGCAGGCCGCATCCTGTGCTGTGCCAAAGAGTGGTGAGCTCCAGAGCTTCATCTGGGAAGGTCAGCATTTTAGACTCCCTCTGGTGGCGTGGAGGAGGGACAGGGCTGCACTGGGGTCTGGGCACAGCACCACGGTGCTTTTAGGAGTGTGGAGTGGACAGAGCTTCTCTGGATGTAGTCTCAGTGGACAGAACTTCTCTGGATGTAGTCTCCTGGCCCGTGCACAAGCTGGGCGGGGAGTTGCCGTCAGTGCATGAGTGTGTGCGTGTCCTGGCTTGGGAGGTCGATGCGGGGGGGTGCTGAGAGTGGTTCTGGGGGCCAGGGTCTGCGCGGGTGCTGTTTGGCCACCAGCTGCTGAGGGCCTTGCCCTACGACTCTCAGGTCTCCCTCTTTCCTGCTGAAGTGGGAAGGACATGAGCCGGAGGTTGGCAGGCTGGGCCAGCCTAAACTCCGTGAGGCCACCACGTCCCCGGGATTCTGCTAAAGGAGCGACCCGACAGAGATGAGCGCTTCTTTGGTGTTAAAAATCAGGGGGTGCCACTTCCCAGGGTGTACCCCGAAGGACTGAGAGCAGGTTCTCAAAGGATGTTTGTTCTGCACGTTACAGCAGCAGCGTCCACAGTAGCCATGCCACGGAAGCCCCCACGTGTTCTTCAGCGGGTTAACGGACAGACAAATACAGGGGAGACTCACGGAGCCTCCGAAAGGAAGGGAACTTTGCAACTTGCCGCCACATGAATGAACCTTGAGGACATGACGCTGAGGGGAATAAGCTACAAAACGGACAAATGCTTTATGATGTCACTTCTATGAACGCTCACTTCCCTGAGAGAGTTAAATCCAGAGTCAGAGAGTAGAGAGAGGCCCGAGGGGTGAGTGTTCAGGGGGATCGAGGTTGTTTGCTGAGATGAAAAAGGTTCAGGAAGAGGAAGCTGGTGATGGTCGCTCGACAATGTGAATGTAGCCGATGCCCTTGACCTTGACCTGTGCCCTTGAACATGGCTAAGATGGTAGGTTTTATGTCATGTAGATTTTCTCACGGTAAAAAACGTGGAAAAAATTGACTGTGTCTGTACAGTAGGACCTTGACTTATGCTCCTGGTGTAAACACCTCAAAAACCGGACAGAAAGTACGGATGGACGGTTCTGCAGGCACCAGAGAGTGAGGGTGTGGACCTAAGATCCCTAGCAAAGGAAGTGAGTCCTCCAGTGCTCTGGGGTTCTGCCTGAAGGTCGCTTCCAGAAGCAGGGCCGGGCGGAGGGACCCGCAGACAGTGGTCGCTGAGCCCCGGGAAGCTGAGATGAGTAGAGTTTGCAGAGCAGAAAATCAGGGAGGAGGGAGGGAAGCAGGCAGAGGGGCAGAATTCTGCAGAGGGGACCCACGGGCCTTTGCCCCAGTGCCAGCTGTCCCATGCACGGGATGTAAACTCCACGTGACTTTGCAGAGTTAGCAATCATAGACTGCCTCAAGGCGAAGGATTTCCAGAGCTCACACAGGCCTGTTTCCACCAGCAGGTGTGAAGGAAATTATTCAGTAGGGACACCCCAAGAGTCTGGCCTTCGTAGTGAGCTGAACTAACCACAACAAGCCTCACGCGACCCGACCTATCGAAGGTGGCTTCCCAGCCTGCCAGAAAGAAGCCGTACCCTAAAGGACGGGGACAGACTCCAGCTCTCAGCTACGGCACTCAAGGGAATGTCCCGCATCCAGTCAAAAATCACTAGACAAGCGAAGGCGTAGAGTGACGTGACCCACACACAGGAGAAAAATCAGCCCACAGAGGTCAACCCAGAAATGACGGAGATGGTGGAAAAGGATGTTAGAACGCCGATCTGCTCTGTCGGCCAAAGGACTCGAAGGAAGACCTGAACAGAGTGAGGAAGAGAGAAGACACGGACATCCCCCGTGTCAGGTGCAGCAGAGATGGAAAACACAGCGTCAGGAGGGAGCATTTCAGTGGACGGGCCGGGCGCTGCAGAGCCCATGGGTTCTCTCAGTGTCTGGAGCAGGACGTAGCAGCCTGCGGCCAACCGCCCGGCTTTACGAGTAGACCTGCTCGGTCGGCAGCCACCCCACCTGCTGTGTGCTGCACACGACTGCGTTCGCCCCACGGCATCGGAGCTGAGGGGCTGCAGCCGGCGTGGCATGGCCCACAGAGGCCAACTGTCTGGGCTTCACAGGAAATGCTCACTGACGTCAAATATTTGTGGTTTCAAGCATTTGACTTGTGACGGCGTCACGTTATCTGTTGTAGAACAAACCTTGGTTCTCAGAGATGACACACATACTAACTAACTAACTAACTAACTAGTGTGCATTAGATAACGCATGCACTAATTTTAAGTGAGTTGGGTCAGAATGATTCAGAATCAGCCAAGCATGAGTTCTCAGAGATGGGAACTGTGACCGCGGGGTGCTTTTTGGGCCTGGTGGAAGGGACCTGGGCAGGAGCAGGTGGCCGGAAGCCTGTGCTGCCAGAGTGCCGGGTCTTTGTCCTGCTGGCTCCTAGGGGCTCTCTCCCCTACCCCCAGGATGTGAGTCCTGCTGCAGGGGGACGTCTGCCTCATTGTCCTCCCCACGGCCGTACGAGGCCCTTGAGTGGATGCGGGAGCATGACCGGAGACCCCGGGGTCTTGCTGAGAGTCGGGTCCGACTCCGCCTCCCCTCTCCACAGCGGCACGTTCCCTTTTCCTCCTCCCCGTACCTCTCTTTTCCAGTTTTTAGCTGACATCTGTAATTTGGAAAGCCATAAAAACGAATACAGATGAAATATTAGAGGACGGCAGTATGAGAAAGCGTGAACAAAGAGGCTCTCACGGCTTCAAATAGGTCTTAAAACTGCTTTCATCCGCACGCTGGCCTCAGCCCAGTGAAATTGATTCATTGACCAAATTGGCCATTTACAATTCAAAAGCCTGTGTTCTCTGAGCCCAGCTCCCTCCTCTCCAGATTTATGGGGCCGCAGGGAGGCACCAGGGGTGTCTCTGGTTTCTTTTTTAAGGATGATCTACAGTGAGGCAACAGGCCCCTTTTCCTAGAAAGCCCACACGCGCCTTCTGGGCCTGTAGTGGCAGGTGCTCGCCCTGGCTCTCAGGGCCCTGAGGGCCCCTTGGCCGGAGTTGGCTCTGGGCCCTGTCTGCAGGGCTGGCCGGCCCCCACACTCCCACCGTGGGCTCGGTTCTCACTGTGAACTGAGCTGACAGTTATTCAGCCCAAGACACTACGGCTCTGCCGTGTGGAATGACTCCGAGCTCCTTGAACTTGCTCCTCGAGCCCGTACACATGTTGTCCCGCTGCCGGCCATCTTCCCCCACTCCTTTCCCGACCCCGGGCTGAGTGGGGGCGTCTGTCCGTTGTCACGTCCTTGCCCCAGCACACCCTGCCTGTGGTTTCCCCGAACCTGGACCAGATCTGGTCACCCACGGGCCCTGTGCCCAGCACAGCCCGCACACAGCAGACTCGGGGACTGAGTTCCATCCTCACTGTCCGCTAGTGGTCCTGGGCCCCCAGGACCCTGGAGTCAGGTGACGGGTTTCCTCAGGGGCAGGCAGGAAGCAAGACGAGGCAGGCAGCCAAGAAAGTGCTTGTGGCCAGCCTGTGGGAGGGGAGTGGAAGCCCCCAGGGTCATCTGGGAGCCTCAGAGTTGCTACCCAAGGGGTCAGGGAGCTGGAATAGTCACCCGCCGATCCAGGAGCCCCTGGTTGAGGTCAGCACTAGCTCCCACGGTAGGGACAGTCGAAGGTTCTGGGGCATTTGGCAAAGGAATGTGGGTACAGGCAGTGGGAAGTCCAGGTGTGCACTGAGGGGATGCAGGCGGGCCCTGCCAGCCCCAAGCCCTCGGCCTCTGAAGCCGGTGCCTCCCACGCAGCAGCAGGTCGGGCCAGACGCAGGCAGAACCCTGGCCAGGGCTGCGGCCCCCGAGAGGAGGGGCTGCACCTCCCCGCCCCCACTGAGGGCCCCCTGCAAAGCCTTAAGTCTGTATTTTAATTACTTTAGCCTATTCTGTAACTTTAATTATATAGTAAGCGGCACACTAAAAAACCATCGTTAAATTTTAAGCCTTTGTAATAACACCATTTTATTACATTTTGATGACTTTATAACTATGATACTTTATTATTCGTTCCATGTTATTTTATGATGGCACAGTGAAATTTTTAATATCTAATTACGGTACTGGTGATCATTAAACAAGTCTAATCCGTAAGTGTGTAGCACCCCGGGTGCCCGCGTTCGAAGAGGTAGGAAACCTGTCTCATCCGAGGGCCGTGCTGGGCCCCTCGTCCGTGGGCAGGGGCTCGGGCTGTGCGATCCTACGGGAACCCGCGAGCCACACAGACCACACCCGGAGGGTCACGGCGAGCTGGATGGACACAGGTTCTGGGGCTCCCGGTTCCTCCTCCCCGGATCGCTCCCTGTAGTGTTGACAGACCTAGAGGCCTCCTCCAGAAAGACCTCCAGGCCCTGCTGGAAGTCTCCTTTGGGCCTCATGTCTGTGCCCCAGGATGTCCCTTTAAGTGCCAAGGAGGGTCTCTCCTCCTGGATAGAGAACACCTGTAGGACCTCGGGGACATCTGGTCTACCTGCCTCCGTCTGTGGACGCAGAAACTCGCAGCTGGCAGGGTGGCGTGGCGAGGCCATCTGAGTCTCCAGCCATAGCCCCGAAGGAGGACCCAGGCCTGTGCTTGCGGCCCTAGCGGGCTGCGTGCCTGCAGGACTTCCCCGGGAAAGGACCAAGGGCAGGGAGACTTGGAGGGACCAGTGCCAGGCAGGAGAGGAAGAAGAGGGGGCCGTCAGGTGGTCGTCGCTCCCTCAGAGCCTCTCCTGGCTCCCCCTTCACCAGACAGAGCCGAGGAGGACTCGCTGAATGCGGGATGCGCGGCCGGGCTGGCGTGTCGCTCTTTGTCTGGGAGCTCCTCAGAGCAGAGGGAAGGCCCTGGACCCTATGGAGGAGGAATTCTGAATGCGCTCGTGGCCAGGAGCTCTCCTTTTGGTGACGCTCTGCCCACAGCTGCCTCCACTGCCTGCCCCACCCCGTGTCCCGGGCCCTCTCCTGCCACATCCGTGTTCCAGCCCCTGGGGACCCTCCTGCTCCCGCCCACCCCCTGGGGGCAGGCTCTTAGATGCCCAAGCGGGGGTGAGCATGGGCTTGACAGCGCCCTGGTGTCCCCAGTCCCCAGGCTTCCGTCTGCTGCCAACCTCTCCGATCGCCTGCTGGGTGTGGGGCTACGAGGAGTTGGGGCCGTGGGAGCCTGTGGGACCCCTGCTGCCGCGCCTGGCACGCACCACAGCCTTACGAGGTCAGGACTCTAATCCTCCTGCTTTCCTGGGGCAGACAGGACAGGGCTCGCGGGCACCTGTCCCTCCTCCTGCTCTGCTTGCTCTCTCTCTCTCTCTCTCTCTCTCTCTCTCGGGGCCTGTGACACCTGCGAGTGAGCCTAGGAGAGGAACGAGCTTCAGCGATGGCAGGAAATGTCTCGTCTCCCTGTATCTCAGGGAGCTGAGACAGGGTCGTCTGTCTGTCTGTCTGTGTGCAGGCAGACCCCCCAGGGCTCTCGGGAGCCATGTCTCCCTGGGGAGGGCGTGCTCTGTCCGATCCCGAGAATCAGCGTCTTCACTGAGGCCATTGCAGGATTTGACGATCCTGGACATTGTGCTGCTCTCCTGGCCCCCGGGGCAACTCCGGTGGGAGCAGGCAGGCTCTGATCCTGCCCACGGCAGTCAGGTGGGGAGCCCTGAGCCACAGCCCCCCTGGGCTTGCGATTCCGGCAAGGTAAGGCCAGACCCTGGCTCTGGGGGCCTACGGGCATCCTGCCCATTTGCCTAAAAGGGAGCGAATAAAACGGAAAAAAATCAAGGACCTTGGCATAAGGTGCCCAGGGTGGTCCTGGCTCCATATTTTAGGGCTTGTTTTTTTTCCATCCAGTGGCCCCCACCCTGCCCCTGCTCTCATGCCTGGAAAGGGTGCTGTCTCCGTGAGACTTCTTAAAAAGACTTTTTTTGTTTATTTGAGAGGGAAAGAGAGAGAGAGCATGAGCAGGAGGAGGGACAGAGGGAGAAGCAGGCTCCCCACTCAGCAAGGAGCCCGATATGGGGCTCAATCCCAGGACCCCAGGATCATGACCTGAGCCGAACACAGACTCCCGACCTACTGAACCCCCAGGCGTCCCTCTGCGACACTCTTCCAAAGAGAAGATGCAGAGTCAGGTCGGTGGTGGCCCTGGGTTGGTCCAGGTTCTGCATGCCCATCCCTGCCCATGTCCTCCAGTGCCACCTGCCTGCCAGGGATGTGTCGTGGGCCCCAGGGGTGTGGCCGTGGCCTCTGTGTCGGGGCAGCTTTCCCACTGGGCATCGCGGGGCCTCGGCTTCCTTGTTGGTAAAATGGGGTTCTACTATTTCGTGCTGCCTGGTAGTTTTTCTTAACTGCACAACTAAATAGTTTACAGACTTGGGCCACCAAACCGTAGCCGCAGTCTAACCTGAGGACAGTTTTGCCACCCTGGAAAGAACCCCCGTGTCTGCCGTCCGTCACCGCCCCCCACGCCCCGACCTTGGCAGCCACTCATCCCCTTCCGTCTCTACAGGTTTGCCTGCGCCACACGCTTCCTGGAAAAGCGGTCGCTTACGGTGTGGCCTTTGTGCCGGGCTTCCTCCACGGAGCTTTCACGCCGTGTGCTCGCCCGCGCCAGCCCTGCAGCCCTCGATTGGGAAAAACACTCCAGGGTACGCCGGTTGCTGTTCCCGCGGACGGTTGTTTCCGCCCTGGGGCCGTTCTGGACGGAGCTGCTGTGGACTTGCCCGAACCGGCTTGGAAGGGGACAATGGCTGGGAGAGGCCCGGCGGGCTGGACCCGGACCCTCCTCGGTCTCCCCAGCCGCACCTTGCAGCCCGCACCTGTCCGTGCGGAGGACAGTGGGCTGTCTGGTACGTTTGCCGGAGCCCGGCCAGCCAGCCCCGCCTGCAGCCCAAGGGAGGACAGGGTCTCCGCCGGAGGCCAGGGCGACGCCGCGATCACCGCAGGCTGGTACCAGCTGTCCCCAGCCGATGCTACGGGATTGCTCTCTGCGAGGCTGGAAAGGCCCGTTTCCCGCCGACAGCGTCTGAGCGAGCTCTTTGCCTCCACAGTCGCAGGGGCCGCGCCCCCTTCCCTGGTCCTCTGTCGCTGCTGGGTGGCTTTTAGGCTCCCGATAGCTCCCTGTTCCTTGAACGTGCACGTCCCCTGTCAGCAAGCTTGAGCCCTTCCCACGGGACGTTAGCCGTTTGAGTTGACTCTTCTGTGAACGCCTGTTCTCGGCTCATTTTTCTGTTGGCCCGTTTCCCCGTGGGCTGATGAGCGCCATCATGCTCAGAGACCTTCGTGCGGGACGGTCAGCTTCGTCCGAAGCAGCTTCGGGTTTCCCCAGACTCGCGCTCCGTCCGTGCGCTGCACGCTAGGGGTCAGTCACGGCTGTGCCTCCCGCTAGAGCCGGTACCTGCAAATTCTCCGAAGCGTCGTGAGTCTCCCCTCCTTTGTCAGGACTCCTTCCGCACGGCACGCAGCTCTCCGGCTTTCCTGGCAGGGTTAGTCTCGCTTACTTAAGTGACGTTTGCATCGAGGCCATTTAGAAATTATTTTGATTAGGTTGTAAGGGTGGCCCCACTCGGATGTTCTGGTTGGAGGGAGCGGTTCTGGCCCCGACCAGGAGACGGGCGCCCCTGGAACAAAGCCGTTGGTCCTGTCTTGTGTCCCTGCCTTCCCTGAGGCCATTCTTCTGTTCTGTCCCCGTGCTGGGTGCGTGTTTCTGCTTCTGGGCTGGTCACTCCTGGTTCAGTCCACAGGTGCTGCCACTGCAAAGCCCGGGGGATGGGGTGTGTGTGCGGGGGTGGGGGTGTGCCTCAATGAGACACATTTATTTCGCACAGTCCTGGACTCAGAAGTCCGGGGCCAGGGTGCCGGCTCGGTCGGCTTCGGGTGAGGACGCCCCTTCCTGGCTGTAGACGTCCACCTTCTCACTGTGTCCTCGCATGGTGGACACGGAGACCTGTCCACTCTCCCCTCCTGACACGGTGCCCCGCCCTCAGGGACTCATCTAAGGTCACCCTGGAAGGGCCCTTCCTCCAAACACCATCACGGTGGGCATCGGGGCCTCAGTGTATGGATGGGGGGGCACTAGCATTCCTTCCCTACCAGCTCTCCTGTAAACATCACAGGTATTTTACCTGAGACCCTGTTGGGAATCTCACAAAATCATCTTACATTTAAACATCTACTACATTTCAGTAGAACGACATTGTTTATGGTCTTCAGAGACCCTGTCCTGGAAATAGGATGTCGGTTCGGTGTCCTTAAATAAGATGCAACACTCCTCTTCATCCCGATGCAGTTGGGGTCTTCTCGGGAGAACAGAAACCGCTCGAGGTCTTCCACGCAGAGGGAGTGGAATGCGGGGGCTGGTCTGTGAGCTGGAAGAGGGGAGAGGCCATGGGAGGGTGGTGAGGAAGGGGCAGGAGGTCCCGGCGATCCCAGGGCTGGGACCGGAGGGATGAGGGAGGGGCGGCAGCCCAGCAGTTTGGAGAGGGCCCTGACCTGTGGGGGCTCCTTGCCCTGCCTGCGACCACAACAGAGGGGGCTTTCCTGGGCTCTTCAGCCGAAGCCGTGGAGGGGACCCAGCTGCTGGGAACAGAGAGAACAGGAGAGAGATGCCTTCATGTGTCCCCCATCTTCAGACTTGGTCAGCACCTGCCTCTGGCCACGCCTGCCAGGAGGGCAGAGGACAGGGGGCCTGGGACATGGAGCAGAGCCCCAGGGGATCCGCAAAGCTCTGAGCACAGACAGCGGGTGCTGCTCACAGTCTCTCCTTCTTCCTTTCTTGTTCTCCTCCCTGAGTAGCTCATGGTTTCACCACTATGGTGAAGAGACGATTTTCTTCTCCCCTCCATTTCTAGATGCTCATTGCCTGAAAAGAAAGGATGTTATTGATCTCATGTAGGTGTACGAGATCCTCTGTGTCACACATCTTTCCGTTAATTCTGCTCCGTAATACAATGTTGTAAGAACACATTACTTTCTCTTCCAGCACTTCTACCCTGTGTTTCATCTTCTTGTCTCCTTCGTAGGCTGGAATGTCTAACAATATCAAACCCTGGTCATGGGCCTCCCTGGAGAAGTTCTGGGTTTACCCGAAGTGGTCTAGCATCTCACCACGTGGACCTCATCTGTGTGAAGCAGTCACTCTGTCCTTAAATAGCAGCATAATAGTGGCTGCGAGGACCACTGGCCACACTCCCATACACCTGCTAGCGAGGGGATAGCCTGTCCAGCTGGACTCACTTCCTTACCCAGCGGAGGCAGGAGCAGCACAGTGTCAGCAACCTGTTCTCCCTAATCCCACAGAAGACACCAAGCTGGGCAGGCAGTGTGGCTGGTATGAGCGGTAGGTTGCTCTGCCGTGGGGCCACTCCCTACAATTTGCTACTGGTTTTCAAGATCTCTTTCTGTGGATTAAATTATTTCCTCTTAGTATTATTTTGCTCAGGACTTTTTTGTCAGACTGATGGACAAGTTTCATCAAACGCTGTTTATTCATCTATTGGTGAGGTTATATGATTGAATGATAGACTAAATTTGACTGAAATCTTGGATTTCCTGGTATTGAACCATCCTTGCATTCCTGGAACAAAATGTACATGGTCATAGTTGCCATTTAAAAATGTTTTTCAGGGACACCTGGGTGGCTCAGCTGGTTGAGTAACTGCCTTCGGCTCAGGTCATGATCCCGGTGTCCTGGGATTGAGTCCCACATCTGGCTCCTTGCTTGGCAGGGAGCCTGCTTCTCCCTTCTCCCTCTGCCTCTGCCTGCTGCTCTGTCTGCCTGTGCTCGCTCTCGCTCCTCTCTCTCTGACAAATAAATAAATAAAATCTTTAAAAAATGTTTTTCAATATTCAATTTGCTAATATTTTATTTAGAACTTGTTTGTAAGTATTTTTGTAAGTGATTCAGTCTGTTTTTCTGTTCTCTCTTAATTAAAAATTAAGGTTCACTGCCCTTATGAAAACAAGTTTTCCATCCTCTTCCATGTCCAGTGTGTTCAAAATAACATCGGAATTATCTGTACTATTATGATGGACAAAGTGGCTCTGACGTCTCTAGTCCTGGTGCTTTTTAACAAACATGTTTACTAAGATAGAATTTCATACCATGTAAACCACCCATTTAATTGTGCAGGAGACTGTGTTTAGAGCACTCACGAGGCTGTGAAGCCATCCCCACGTTCTAGTTTCAGAGATTTCTGTCCCCCATGAAGGAAACCCCATTCCTGTAGGAGCCCTTCCTGTTCTGCCCCACTCCTCTCTAACCCCAGGCTACTGCTCACCTGCCTCCTGTCTATGGATTTATCTGGTTTGCACGCTTCAGTATAAATGCAGTATCACGATACATGATTGTTTTTACTGCCTCCTCCACTTAGAATAATGTTTTCAAGAATCATCTTTATACACATCCTTCTAGTGTTAACGAACACTTCAGTCTTTCCTTTTTTTAAAAGATTTATTTATTTATTTATTGGAGAGGCAGAGAGAATGCAAACGCACACAAACAGGGGAAGGGGCAGAGGAGAAGCAGACTCCCTGCTGAGCACAGAGCCTGATGTGGGACTCCACCCCAGGACCCTGAGATCACAACCTGAGCTGAAATCAAGAGTCAGACACTTAACCCACTGAGCCACCCAGGTACCCCCTTGTGACTTTTAATATACACAACACTGTCATCTGCAAATAAAGATAATTTTGCTTCTTTTCTAATTCGAATGTCCTTTATTTCATTTTCTTGCCCAGTTGCCCTGGCTGGAAACTTCACTACAATGTTGAATAGAAGTGGCAATGGCAGAGGGCTTTGTCTTGTTCCTGATCTTAGGGGGAAAGGTTTTCAGATTTCCACCTTTAAAATTATGAAGTGAGCTCTGTGTTTTTTGGCGGATGTTTTTTATCAGGTTGAGGAAGTTCCTTTATTCCTAATTTATGGAGTGTTTTTATCATAAAGGAGTGCTGGATTTTGTTACATTTTTTTCTGTGTCTTTTGAGATGATTGTGCAGTTTTTGCCCTTGATTCTGTTAATATTAATTGATTTTTGTATGGCAAATCAATCTTGCGTTCCTGGGATAAATCCCACCTGGCCATGGTATACAATTCTTGTTACATGTTGTTGGATTCAATTTGCTATTATTTTATTGAGGATTTTTGACAAGAGAATTCACTAGGGATATGGGTCTATAATTTAGTTTCTTGTGATATCTTAATGAGGTTTTTATAGAAACTCAATACTGGCCTCAAAAATGATTTGGGAAATGTTCTCTCCTTTTCCCATTCTTAGAAGAGTTTGTAAAGGATTCATGTTCCATTTGGTAGAATTCACCAGTGAACCCACTGAACCTGGGAAGTTCTTAATTTCTTTTTTTTTTTAAAGATTTTATTTATTTCTCAGAGAGAGGGTGGGGGAGAGAGCGAGCACAGGCAGACAGAATCGCAGGCAGAGGCAAAGGGAGAAGCAGACTCCCTGCTGAGCAAGGAACCCGATGCGGGGCTCCATCCCAGGACTCTGGGATCATGACCTGAGCCAAAGGCAGCTGCCCAACCAACTGAGCCACCCAGGCGTCCTGGAAGTTCTTAATTTCTAATCTGATCTTTTCTTCAAAGGCAATCAAGGTTTCCAGTTCATCTGGAGTTAGTTTTGGTAGTTGTTCTTTTTCTAGGTTTTTTCCTAGTTCATCTGAGTCATCCAATTTGTTGGCATACAGTGTTTGTAGTGTTTCCTTATGCATTTTTGGAGTCTCTTGCTACTTACATATACTTTAAAAGTTTTTTTAATTTAAATTAAATTTAATTAACACGTGTATTATTAGTTTCAGAGTAGAATTTAGAAATCCGTCAGTTGCATATAGCGCCGAGTACTCATCACAACATGTGCTCTCCTTAATGCCCGTCACCCAGTTACCCCGTCCCTCTACTCCCTTCCCGTCCAGCAACCCTCAGTTTGTTTACTAGTGTTCTCTGGTCGTTTGCCTCCCTCTCAATTATCATTTTATTTTATTTTTCCTTCCCTTCCCCTATGTTCATCTGGTTTGTTTCTTGAATTCCATGTATGAGTGAAATCACATGACATTTGTCTTCCTCTGACTGACTGACTTCTCTTAACCTGATACCCTCTAGTTCCATCCACATCATTGCAAATGCCAAGATTTCATTCTTTCTTTTTTACAATTTTATTTACTTATTTGAGAGAGAGAGAGAAAGAAAAACATGAGTGGGGGAGGGGCAGGGGGAGAGAGAGAAGCAGAGACTCCCTGCCTGAGGTAGGGCTTGATCTCAGGACCTCAAGATCATGACTTGAGCTGAAGGCAGATACTCAACAGACTGCACCACTCAGGCATCCCAAGAGTTCATTCTTTTTGATGGCTGAGTAATAGTCCATTGTATACACCACACCTTGTTTTTTTTCTTTTTTAAGATTTTATTTATTTATTTGATAGAGACAGCACAAGTAGGCCAAGAGGCAGGCAGAGGAGAGGGAGAAGCAGGCTCCCTGCTCAGCAGGGATGTGGGGCTCAATCCTATGAGCCTGGGATCATGACCTGAGCCAAAGGCAGCCACTTAACCAACTGAGCTACCCAGGTGCCCCTACACCACATCTTCTTTATCCATTCATATGTCAAAGGACATGTGGACTCTTTCCATAGTTTGGCTATTGTGGACTTTGTTGCTATAAACATTCAGGTGCACGTGTCCCTTCAGATCACTACATTTGTATCTTTAGGGTAAATACTCAGCAATGCGATTGCTGGGTCATAGGGTAGCTCTATTTTCAACTTTTTAGGGAACTTCCATACTGTTTTCCAGAGTGGCTGCATTGGCTTTCATTCCCACCAATGGTGTAGGAGGGTTCCCCTTTCTCTGCATCCTCGCCAACATCAGTTGTTTCCTGACTGGTTAATTTTAGCCATTCTGACTGATGTGAGGTGATATCTCATTGTGGTTTTGATTTGTATTTCCCTGATGATGAGTGATGTTGAGCACTTTTTCATGGGTCTGTTGGACATTTGGATGTCTTCTTTGCAGAAATGTCTGTTCATGTCTTCTGCCCATTTCTTGACTGGAGTTTTGTTTTTTGGGTGTTGAATTTATAGATTTTGGATACTAGCCCTGATAACACATTTGCAAATATCTTCTCCCATTCTGTAGGTTGCCTATTCATTTCCTTTGCTGTGTAGAAGCCTTTTTTCTTGATGAAGTCCTAATTGTCCATTTTGCTTTTGTTTCTCTTGCCTTTGAAGTTGTTTCAAGCAAGAAGTTGCTGTGGCCAAGGTCAAAGAGGTTGTTGCCTGTGTTCTCCTCTAGGATTTTGATGGATTCCTGTCTCACATTTAGGTCTTTCATCCATTTTGAGTTTATGTATAATGTAAGAAAGTGGTCCAGTTTCATTCTTCTGCATGTGGCTGCCCAGTTTTCCCAACACCATTTGTTGAAGAGACTGTCTTATTTCCACTGGACATTCCTTCTTGCTTTGTTGAAGATTAGTTGACTGTAGAGCTGAGGGTCCATTTCTGGGCTCTCTATTCTGTTCCACTGATCTATGTGTTTTTGTGACAGTTCCCTACTATCTTGAAGATTACAGCTTTGTAATAGAGCTTGAAGTCCAGAATTGTGATGCCTCCACTTTCATTTTCTTTTTCAACATTCCTTTGGCTATTCGGGATCTTTTCTGGTTCCATAAAATTTTTAGGATTGTTTGTTCCGACTCGGTGAAAAATGTTGATGGTATTTTGATAGGGATTGCTTCGAATGTGTAGATTGGTTTGGGTAGCATAGACATTTTAACAATATTTGTTCTTCCAATCCATGAGCATAGAAGGTTTTTCCACTTTTTTGTGTCTTCCTCAATTTCTTTCATGAGTGTTTTATAGTTTTCAGAGTACAGATCCTTTACCTCTTTGTTTAGGCTTATTCTTAGGTATCTTATGATTTTGGTGCAATTGCAAATGGGATTAATTCCTTGATTTCTTTTTCTTTTGCCTTATTGTTATTGTATAGAAATGCAAATGACTTCTGTGCATTGATTTTATACCCTGTGACTTTGCTGAATTCTTATATCAGTTCTAGCAATCTTAAGGTGGGATATTTTGGGTTTTCTACATAGATATTATGTCATCTGGGGTGAGTGAAAGTTCAGTTCTTTGCCAATTTGGATGTCTTTTATTTCTTTTTGTTGTTTGATTCTTGAGGCTAGGTTTCCAGTACTATGTTGAATAACAGTGGTGAGAGTAGACATACCTGTTGTGTTTCTGACCTTAGGGGAAAAGTTCTCAGTTTTTCCCCATTGAGGATGATGTTTGCTTTGGGGTTTTGTATATGGCCTTTATGATATTGAAGTATGTTCCTTCTATCCTTACACTGCAGAGAATTTTTAACAAGAAAGAATGTTGTATTTTGTCAAATGCTTTTTCTACATCTGTTCAGAGGATCATATGGTTCTTGTCTTTCCTTCTATTAATGTATTATATCACATTGATTGATTTGTGGAGGTTGAACCAAACTTACAACCCAGGAATAAATCCTACTTGGTTGTGGTGAATAAACCTTTTAATGTACTGTTGGATCCTATTGGCTAGTATCTTGGTGAGAATTTTTGCATCAGTGTTCATCAAGGATATTAGTCTGTAATTATCCTTTTTTGGTGGGGTCTTTGTCTGGTTTGGGGCTCAAGGTAATGCTGGTCTCAAAGAATATATTTGGAAGTTTTCCTTCTATTTATTTATTTATTTATTTTTCTACCAGCTTCAGAATAATAGGTATTAATTCTTCTTTAAATGTTTCGTAGTATTTTGCTGGGAGGCTATCTGGCCCTGGACTCTTGTTTGTTGGGAGCTTTTTGATTACTGCTTCAATTTCTTTGCTGATTATGGGTCTGTTCAGGTTTTCTGTCTCTTCTTTCTGTTTTAGTTTTGGTAGTTTATCTGTCTCTAGGAATGCATCCATTTCTTCCAGATTGCCTAATTTGTTGGCATTTAATTGTTAATAATATTATCTTATAATTGTATTTCTTTGGTGTGGTTGTGATTTCTCCTCTTCATTCATGATTTTATTAATTTGGGTCCTTTCTCTTTTCTTTTTGATAAGTCTGGCCAGGGATTTATCAATCTTATTAATTCTTTCAAAGTAACAGCCCCTAGTTACATTGATCTGTTCTACTGTGTTTATTTCTATTTCATTGATTTCTGCTCTAATCTTTATTATTTCTCTTCTCCTCCTGGATTTAGACCTTATTTGCTGTTCTTTCTGCAGCTCCTTCAGGTGCAAGGTCAGCTTGTGTATTTGGGACTTTTCTTGTTTCTTGAGAAAGTCCTGTATTTTTACATCCTGAAGATTCTGAACTGTTGTGTTTTCATTTTCATTTGTGTCCAGGTAATTTAAAAAAATTTTTTTTCTTTAGGGGCACCTGGGTGGCTCAGTGGGTTAAGCCTCTGCTTTCGGCTTAGGTCATGATCCCAGGGTCCTGGGATCGAGCCCCGCATCAGGC
This sequence comes from Mustela putorius furo, assembly GCF_011764305.1. Taxonomy (NCBI): domain Eukaryota; kingdom Metazoa; phylum Chordata; class Mammalia; order Carnivora; family Mustelidae; genus Mustela; species Mustela putorius. The sequence goes on along the minus strand of NW_025421290.1, from coordinate 51,981,202 downwards.
TCTCTGCTCAGCGGGGAGCCTGCTTCCCCCTCTCTCCCTGCCTGCCTCTCTGGCTACTTGTGATCTCTATCTGTCAAATAAATAATAAACAAAATCTTAAAAAAATTTTTTTTTCTTTAATTTCCTGGATGACCCATTCATTCTTTAGTAGGATGCTCTTTAACTTCCATGTATTTGTGTTCTTCCCAAATTGTAATTGAGTTCAAGCTTTAAGGCATTGTGGTCTAAAGTTAAGGATGGTATAATCTCAATATTTTTGTACCAGTTAAGACCTGATTTGTGACCCAGAATCTCATCTATTCTGAAGCATGTTTTGGACCATGTGCACTAGAGAAGAATCTGTATTCTGTTGATTTAACATGAAAGGCTCTGGATGTATCTGTGATGTCCATCTAGTCCAGTGTGTCACTTAAAACCCTTGTTTCCTTGTTGATCTTCTGCTTAGATGATCTGTCCATTGCTGTGAGCGGGGTGTTAATGTACCCTACCATTATTGTGCCATTATCAATCTGTTTCTTTAATTTTATTATTTGGTTTATATAGTTGGCTGCTCCCTGTTTAGGGGCATATATATTTACAACTGTAGATCTTCTTGTTGGATAGACTCTTTTATTATGATAGTGTCCTTCCTCATCTCTTATTATAGTCTTTGGTTTAAAATCTAGTTTGTCTGATAGAAGGATTGTCACCCCCGCTTTCTTTTGATGTATGTGAGCATGATAAATAGTTCTCCAGCCCCCTCACTTTCAATCTGGAGGTGTCTTTGGGTCTAAAATGAGTTTCTTGTAGATAGCATATCGATGGGTCTTGTTTTTTTTTTTTTTTGTTTGTTTTTTTTAGATTATCTATTTATTTAATTGACACAGAGAGAGATCACAAGTAGGCAGAGAGAAAGAGGGAAGCAGGATCCCTGCTGAGTAGAGAGCATGATGCGAAGCTCAATCCCAGGACCCTGAGATCATGACCTGAGCCGAAGGCAGAGGCTTAACCCACTGAGCCACCCAGGCACTCTGGGTCTTATTATTATTATTATTATTTTTTATCCAGCCTCATACCCTGTGCCTTTTGATTGGTGCACTTAGTCCATTTATATTCAGAGTAATTATTGAAAGATATTAATTTAATGCCATTAGATTACCTGTAAAGTTGCTGTTTCTGTAGATTGTCTCTGTTCTTTTCTGATCTTTGTTACTTTTGGGCTCTCTCACTTGAAGGATTCCCTTTAATATTTCTCACAAGGCTGGTTTAGTGTTCAAGAATTCCTTTATTTTCTTTTGTCCTGGAAACTCTATTTCTCTCCTATTCTGAATGACAGTGTTGCTGGATAAAGTATTCCTGTGTTTTTCCCATTCAGCACCCTGAATATATCCTGCCAGTCCTTTCTGGCCTGCTAGGTCTCTGTGGACAGGTCTCCTGCCAGCCCTATATGTCTATTCTTGTAGTTTAAAGACCTCTTGTCCTCAGTTATTTATAGGATTTTCTCTTTATTTCTGAAATTTGCAAGCACCACTATTCTATACCAAGTTGTTCACCTATTTTTATTGATTTTGAGGAGTTTTCTCTTGTAATTCCTGGAATTGAATGCCCATTTCCTTCCTCAGATTAGGGAAGTTCTCAGCTATAATTTGTTCAAATCAACCTTCTGTCCCTCTCTCTCTTCATCTTCTGGGGCCCCTATTATTCAAATATTATTTCATTTCATGGTATTGCTGATTTCTTGAGTTCTCCCTCTGTGAATCAGTAATTTTTTTCTCTTTTTCTCAGCTCCCTTGTTTTCCATCATTTTCTCTCCTATATCACTGACTTTTCTTCTGCTTCCTTTATCCTAACTGTGAGAACCTCATTTTTTACTGAATCCCAGTTAAAGCATTTTTAATTTCAGCCTGATTAGATTTTAGTTCTTTTATTTCTACAGTAAGGGCTTCTCTAGTGCCTTCTATGTTTTTGTCAAGCCCAGCTAGTATCTTTATAATCACTGTTTTGAATTCTAGTTCTGACATCTTACTTATATCCATATTGACTAAATCCCTGGCAGTGAGTACTTCCTCTTGTTCTTTATTTTGGGGTGAGTGTCTTCATCTTATCATTACATCCAGAGAAGAATAGAAGAAAGAGAGAAAAGACAAAAATAACAACACCAGAAAAATACAAACAAAACCAGTAACAAAACAAAACAATGGAAACAAAACAAGATGAAATCAAACAAGAAGTAAACCAGAACAAAACAATAAACTAGACCCAGGGGTATTTTAGTTTGTTTGATAAAGGAAATCAGATCTCAAAATAGCGACGAAAGAATAACTTATATATAAGTTTCAAAAATACAAAATACAATAAATACAAAGAAAATCAATAAAATACAAAATACAAAATACAATGAAATCAATGAAAGGAAACAAAAAATTATATATATGTGTGTGTGTGTATATATATATATATATGTATACAGAATGTATATATAAAATAAAAAATAATTTAAAAAATTAGAAAACAGCTATAGAAAACTGAAAGGCTAAAGAATAATAAAAATAATCTGCAAATGCTATATACAGTTTTCCCCAAGAGCTGAAGTTTTGCAGTCCTCTAGGATTGGTAACCTGGGATTAGCCAGATGTCCCTGGTCTGGGAGGAGGCTGTTCCATTGATTCTCAGGAGTCTTTGTCCAAGTGGAAGTGCAGCCCCCTTGCCAGGGAGATGGGCTTAGTGTAAGGGCTCCAGATTGCTCTCTGTGGTTGTTTTGCTGCCTGAAGTCTTTCAGTACCTATTTGGGGGATGAAAATTGCCGTTCCCCATTTCTGGCCCTGGAGCTGGAAGTTTGTGCCTCCACTCTTCAGTGCACCCCCAGAGAAAAGCAGTCAATGACTCCCATCTCCCTGGTCTCCATCCACACTCCATGCTCACCCAGTCTGTGACCAAGCATTTTTATCTCAGGCACACGACCCCCTCCCCCCATTTGGATTCTGCACTCTTTATGGAGTCCTGCGCTCACACCCATGCCACACCACTCCACCCGGGGGTGGGTGAGAGATCTCACCTCGGTTCTGCCTCTTGCTGGGCCCCTGCCTGAGAATGGTAACTGCATCATGCTGTGGTTCACTGTTTATAGCAACATCAAGAAGAAAGCTGGCACCTGGTCTCGCTGTTTGCAACCAGCTTCCCCATCCCAATGCTTGGGAACTCTGCTGCACTCAGGCACTCCTGTTCCTCTTGTGATCGCCCCCCCCCCCCCCCTCCCCCCCACCCCAGCCCAGGGATCCTGAGGCCATGCCGTCCTACCTGGGATTCCACCGCACTTCACCACCTGAGCAGTGGGGACATCACCCCCCATGGCAGACTTCTAAAAGTTCTGATTTTGTGCTCTGCTGCTTATAAAACTTTGCAGGAGGCTCCTTAAGCAAGGTCCTGCCCCTGCACCCTACCTTCAGATGCATTGCCACAGATTCACATCTCCACGCCTCCTACCTTTCAAAAAGCATTCATTTTTCTATTTGTAGAATTGCATCAGTTCTTTTCCCAGATCACAGGTGTTTGGAGTGACTTGATAACCATCTAGCTGAACTCCAGGGACTAGCTGCAATTATGGTCCCCTTCCTCTCCCCATCCCCTGAGATGGTCCCCATCTCAACTTTTCCTCCTGCATATACATTTAAGTGGGAACATGCTTGTTTATAATTCTCTGATGAACTGGCCCTTTTATTGCTGGGAAATGGTCCTCTTTATGTGTAGCCCTCTTTATGGTTTGTGTGTGTGTGTGTGTGTTTAAGTGGATTTTGTCTGATCGTAGTGTAGCCATTCACACTTTTATCCATTTTCATATTTCTTCCAAACTATTTGTATCTTTGAGTCCAAAACGTGTCTGTTGTAGACACCACATAGTTGGATCTTGGTTCATTTTTCAGACCATCAGTCAATCTCTGCTTTTTGATTGGATTATTTGATCCATTCACATTTAGAGTTACTGTCAATGTAATTAGATTTACACCTGCCACGCTGCTTTTTGTGTTCTATGTCTTGTGTCATTTTCATGCTTCTCTTCTATTGCTGCTTGACTTTGTTTAAAGTAGATGTTTTTGAAGGAGAGGAAAAGGGAGTTGGGGGAAATTGGAGGCGAGTAGAACCATAAAAGACTGTGGACTCTGGGAAACAACCTGAGGGTTTTGGAGGGTTTTGGAAGGTTTTGGGTGTTGGGAGGGTCTGGTGGTGCGTATCATGGAGGGCATGTACTGCATGGAGCACTGGGTGTGGTGCATAAACAATGAATTCTGGAACACTGAAGAGATAAAATAAAATTTCAAAAATTAAGTGGATGTTTTTTAAATGCAACATGAAGACTCATTAATTTCTTTAACAATAAAATTACATATTTAAGTTATTTTTAGTGGTTTCCCTAGGACTTTCGTATATACCTCTTATTAGAGTGTCAGGGTCTAGCTCGGATCTATGTTGACTTAGTTCCAACAAAATGCAGAAACTTTGCTCTGCAATTGCTCCATTCACTCCTGCTTTTTAGTCTATCATTATACATCTTGCCCCTACTTATGTCACAAACCCAACAGCACACTGTTAAATCATTTTGTACAATCATGTCTTTTAAAGAAGCCGAGGGAAGAGGGGAGGCAAGTGTGTATCGGGGGCTCCTTATTTTAACCTTACTGCCCCTCCTTTCATATCTCTTGTCATTTCCTTCCTCCAACAGAGCGTTCCCCATCACTTCTGTGCTGTTATTATCAAATATATTACATGTGTATGATGTAGGCTTTCCGATACAACGTATTATTTTCTGAAATTGCTTTTTAAGTAAGTCAAGAGAAGGAAGAAGAAATATGCGGTTATAGTCCTCTGTAATTACCTGCTTAATTACCTCTACAGACACTTTGTTTATTTGCGTGGATCTGAATTACCATATTATCATCTTGTGCTACTTTCTTTCAGTCTGAAGAACTTCCTTTAGTATTTCTCGTGGGCAGATTTGTTAGCAACTAATTGTCTTTTTATTTAGGAATACTTTTATATCACCCTCGTATTTTAAAGATACTATTGCTGGATACGAGATTTTTAGTTGGCAGATTTTTCCTTTCAACACTTTGAACATTTCATCTCTTTGCCATCTGGTCTCCAATGTTTCTAAGTCAGCTGTTAATTTTATTGGGGTTCCTTTGTATGTGATGAGTTGTTTTTCTCCTGCTGTTTTCAAGATTCTGTCTTTGTCTTCGATGTTTCAATTAGCATGTGTTTTGGCGTGTGCCTTTGTGTTTATCTTACTTGGAATATTGAGTTTCTTGGATATGAAGTTAATATTCTTCACAGGTTTGGGAAATTTCCAGCCATTAGTTTTCACGTATTTTTTCTACTCCATCTTGTACTCTCATTGCATGGACATTGGTGTGCTTAATGGTATTTTACATTTCCTTGTGGCTCTGTTCATTTCTTTTCATTTTTTCCTTTCTATTCTTCAAGTCATGTAATCTCCATTGACCTGGCATGAAGTTTGTGGATTCCTCTGCCAGCTGACAGATGCTGTTAACTCCCTCTAGTGAGTTCTTCATTTTACTTAACATACTTTTCAACTCCAGGGATGTCCCAGTCACCATATCCACACTTAACACCTGGATCTTGGTTTCTAGTACAGTTCTCCAGTAAAAGGAACCTGAGATCTCGGAGGAACAGCTGACTCCAGGGCTGTGTCAGCGATGACACAAGAGACGTCTGGGACATGCTATAGTGCAGAAAGTACAGAAGGAAGGAAGAACCCCACAGAGATGGAATTTTGCCAAAGGGACACAGGAGCCAAACTTAAAGAGCTTCTGATGGCCAAAGCCGGAATACTTTGAGCATTAAGATAAAGTGGTACAAGATTATAGACCAAAGCATAAAATAAATACCTGTGAGTCCATACTGATCTAAGTAAGTAACCGAGTAAATACCTACACTAGGGAGAAGAACCAAAGGTCCTATGGAGAAGAATCCCAAAGAATTATGTCTATACCCCCTCCTTCTTTCCCCTTGAGTGTGGGCTGCTCCTGGTGGCTTCCCTCCAAGGGGTGAAGCTGGAAAAGTGGGAAGAAGAGTGAAGGTCAAGGAGGAGCAGGGGAGAGGCCCGCGGAGCAGGGGAGAGGCCCGCCGAGCAGGGGAGAGGCCCGCCGAGCACGGCCTCAACCAGGTCCTCACAGCCAACGCAACAGTGGTCATTCATGATGATCACCACCACCCTTCCTGTAATGTAGTGAAAGGGGCTCTTTGCCCAGAACCCGTGGTCGGTCATTAGAAACACACCAGGCAAATTTTAGTTAAGAGCTGTTCCATAAAATATCTCTAATTCTTCCCATGTTTGAGCTCTTAAATTTATCTTCCAATCCCTTTCTCTGTTTTGCCATGATTTCCATGTCACACTTTTGCGCTTTGCTCCTATTTTTTATTCTTTATCTTCCAGGCCGCCGATTTGGGTCTAAACAGTGATCATCATGTCCTTCAGTCTGTCTACCAAAATTATTCTTTTTAACTCCAGTAACAGAATGACAGGCATCCGGCCTCTTGAGGGTCTTCCAAGTTGTTCAGTCTCCTCTTGTTGCCCCAGGGGACCCGGAGCCAGCACCCACTAGGGGGAAGGGAGCAGGCAGAGTGGAGGGACAGACCAAGCTTCCAGAACCCCCTGCCCCCGTCTAACCTGGGAAGTCATATCGCACCTCTCTCAGACACCCAAAGTCTATGCCCTTGGCTTGGGGTCAAAAGACGAGATTGCCGTCATGAGGGCTGAGGCCAGAGCCACCTGTTTCCGACGTGGCAAAAACGGTGCGTCTCTGATTCCATCAAGGACGACATGTTCTGAACATCAGTCAATTAATGTCTCGTGAGTCACAAATTCTGAAACAAAGTGCCACGGAGGGATAGCTTTTCTGTCCCCACAGCGGTGACCTGTTAGGGACCATTGGAGCAGAATAATGAGAAACGCAGGGATGCTGGGAGCCACCTCCTGGGACACCGTCCGAACGCCTTCAGAGAAGGTCCTCAGTGTCAAGGAGAGGTGGGCAGAGGCTCAGGGAATAGCCATTAATCACAATACTGTAGGTTGTTGTTTTTTTTTTTTTTTAAATAACTGATTCATTGACTATCTCCTTCCATCTTCCTTTATCAACTCACCCTTAACCTGTGATCACTACACGGGTCAGACGTCCTCCTACTGATGACTTCCAAATATCTTAAATGAGCTGCGGACCCCTGAGTGCTTCCGACCAGCTCTCCACTGGCAGAGCCTGGCACCCCCAAATACTGTGTGAATTCAACTCACATCCGTGACCCTGGACTGTACCTCTTCCTTGTGGGGGGAGGGGTGGCATTGAGACAGAATGTAGGAAGCTCCAGAAGACCAGTTACAACCCCAGCCGTTGCTAGACTCTGCTCCTTGTGGACTGTCGTCTGGGAAATGAGCCCTTTTAGGGGCAGCTGGGGAGGGGGGCCCCATGTGCTGGAGACGCAGGTGAGCCCTGAGGCCGGGGCTGAGGGGAGGAGGGCAGCTGAGGACCCAGAAGGACCCTGGGATCTCTAGACTCTGAGCCCATCATAACAGGCTGCTTCCCTGGGAGACCAGATGAATCTCCACCAACCTTTTGCTCTGAATAGAAATAAGTAGTTTGGTCTCGATGCAGGAGCGTCTTTGGCAATAAATGTCTGGAGAGTGGGTCTGCCCTCCTCCCGGAGTTTGCCCGTGAGCTGTCTGGGCAGAGGGCAAGGCAAGGCAACCCAAGCTCCAGGGGTCTTGGGGGCTGGCGGGTGGGCGGCAGGCGGCGGGTGCACACACACCAGAAGTGACGACCAAGGGAGTCACTAGGACCACACACGTTTCGTGCCAGGAACTAAGGGTAGAAAATTCTGCTGGGAGGTCCCTGTGTGTAATTCACGTCGTGGGCAAGTCTCAGGAGAGAAGCTGGTGGTCGTTTCAGAGGAGGCAGACGGCATCTGACTCCACCCCTCCGTGCTGGGAACTCAGGGGTACGAGGCCTACCTTCATTCACGAAGGACAACTACTGTGAAGCCACCTCAGATTCCTGTCTTCCCGCTGAAGTCAGGGACGGCGGGTGTGACCGCGCTCACAGCCTGAGGGTCAGGCCGGTGTCCCAGGACAAGCAGCAGACAGACGTGTAAGAGCGGGAGCGAGATACAGACTCATCTGTGGAGACCACGTAAGTCTCTACATAGACACGTTTCTCAAGAAACTTTACAGTTAGAACTAATAAGGTTTGATATAAGGAGATATAAAAACCCACAGCACTGCTACCCGATTGCCAACACTAATTGGAAAATGCAATAGAGAAAAACCACAGCGCTCACCACAGCGACAGAACCCTGCTTAGCAGTAAATCAACACGCACGGCATCTCAAATGAGAAAATATTAAAATTTTATTGGGGGATGGAGATGAAATTTAAATGGTGGGAGAGAACGACCATGAATAGGAAGATTCCATTTTAAATGTTCATTTTTTCCTGTAAGGTCTTATACATGAAACACAGTTTCATTTACAATCCTAACAGCATTCCCTGGGGCCCCTGATCAGGTAGTTACTGCCTCGCGCAAATGCCGAAGGACCGGGAAGAGTCAAGTTTGAAGGCGGGGCAGGGAGTAGAGGGACTGGTCCCGCCAAACGCGGAGCCTCTGCTGGGAGCCGGCCAGGACGCGTGGAAGACCTCCCTGGGAAACGCGGAGCTCGGAAGCATTTCGAAGACGTGGCCTTACGGCTTTAAGACAAGATTCTTAAGCAAGACACGCAATCGTAACCGAAGTCAGGTACATTTGACTGTGTCTCTTGTGCGTGCGGAGCCACGTGCCACAGAAGGCACCGCAAACCAAGTCGAAAGTTAAACAAGCCACAGATCAGGAGGAAATGTCTTCCATACACATAACAGACCAATGATCATTGTGCCTCATATAGAAAGAGCTTAGACTAATCAATAAGATGATACAGAAGGGGAACGAACCACAAGTAGGAACTTGCAATTAACAGAAGTGGAAACAGATATCCCACAGGGGACGAAAGGCCCCTGTCCCTAGTAATCAGGGACCTGACAGAAGCAATGGGGGTGGTGGCCGGCTCCCGGCGGGGACAGACCCCGCGATGCCCGTTCCCCCCAGGGCTGTGCACAGCGTGGGACCGGCAGGGGGGCGGCGGCGGGGGACCACGGAGCGCGATGCTGTTGGAGAGACCGCGGGAAGCACGGATCTCTGCTCAAACAACACGGAGGCGCGGGCGGGGGCAGCGCGGGCCGACACAGCCTGGGTCCGGGTGTGCGCGCCGTCCTGCCGCACGGCCCTGGATGTCCCAGCCGCGCCATCAGGAACGCGCAGGGGACAAAGAAGGTGGACCCGGAAGGCAAAGGAAAAGGCTGCGGAGAAGCAGGAGACAACAAAGGCCCTAAGGAAGCAGACGCCTGCGGACGGCGAGCCCCGCGCTGGGGCCGACGAAAGACGAAGAGGCCGTCAGAGACGCGCGGGCTGGACGGCTGGACCCGCCCCAAGGACACTTGTTCGGTCCACAGATAAAACCCGAACACCTGCGAGCCGGCCGGCGCTCGGGGACGCCCCACTCGCACCCGCAGCGCGGGCAGCCGCACGTGGCGCGTGAGCCAGGGCGAGACTCCGGAGGTTGTGCCAGCGGCGGGGCTGGGGGTGTGGGGTCCCGGGCAGGGGGCGTGAACGCGACGACTGGGTGCACGAGAGCTCGGAGAGAAGGAGGCCGGGGTCGGGGTCAGCGTGGCAGCTGGCACGGGGGTCGGGAGGCCGTGTCCTCCCAGCCAGGATGGGGCCCGAGGGCTCGGCTGGGTGGACGGCGGGGCCCTGCTGCGTGGGGCTGGAGGTGGTGACGGTGTGGGGCGTGGGGTGCAGGCAGGGGCGCGGGGTGGAGGGCGCAGGAGGAGGAGGGGGTCTGCGGGCCCGGTGGCCTCCCCTCTGTGGGGAAGGAAGGGAGGGAGGGGAGGAGGAACAGGGCAGAAGGGTGTCCCGCAGGGGTGCGTGAACATCAGGAGAGCACAGGTGCGGGACGGGGAGTCAGACCTTATCACCCACCGCGGGCCTTTCCGGAAGGTCTGGGAGAACCACCCACCCCCCGGCTTGTGCAGCTGTGGGCAGAATTCAGTTCCAGGTGTTTCTGGACAGACGCCCCCACGCTCCCCATGGCCGCCAGGTGAAGATGGCTTTAAGCTTCTAGAAGCTTCCCACAGCCCTCGGCCCACAGAGGCCTGGCTCCATCCCCAAAGCCAGCAAGGCCAGGTCAGGTCCTCACACTCACAAAGGGCTGGTGTGACTCGATGGTGCCGACCAGTTGGGGCCTAACTGTTCCCACCTCCAGAGGCCCAGCTCAGTCCCACCTCTGAGGCCCCGTCCCCCTGCGCAGTGGCTCTGCGCACACCCCAGACACGTGGCCGGGCACGCTTCTCCGGCCGCAGGTGGAAGGGGGAGCACAGGGAACGCCGCAGGACGGCGACCACAGGTGATCTCCGCGGCACTCGTGTGCGCTTCCCCGTGGCTGAGAAAGCTCATCACGGCAGAAAGGGAAGTGTGCCACGTGGCTCCGGACGGGACGGCAGTGTCCAACACCGGGTCGGAGCACGGCCAGGCCAGCCTCCCCTGGATGCGCTGGCCAGTGTTCGCGCGGATCCTCCCACGCCCATCCGAGAACGGGGCTCCCTGGGAGCGTTCACGTCCCGGAAAAGCTCCGTGAGGAAGTTCCCCAATCCAGGGAGGGGTCGGGGAGGGCCTGCGGGGCCCAGCGATGCTACTTCCATGGGGAGGGGGTCCAGGGCCGGCCCCGTGGGGTCAGGACGGTCACAGCACACACCGTCCTCCAGGGCCGAGGAAGGCCGGGCAGGCCGGGCAGGCCGGGCAGGCGGCGATACTTGGGGCATATGAGACAGCTGGTGTCCCCACGGTTCCCCCGAGGAGGCCGGAGCTGCAGCCCAGTGTCCCCATCAGAGGCAGGGAGGCTGCACCGCAGGAGGGGGTCTTTTCCCACCAGTGCGTGGGGGTTGCCCGCAGGTGTCATCTCTCCGGTGCGTCCTCACCTGCCCATGTTGCCGGCCGGCAGCCTGTGGATCCCAGCGGTTTGAGTTCACGGCTGTGCCCCACGCGTCCTCATGGCCGGTCCCAGCGCTGGGCCCAGAGCCCTGGGATCTGGCCACAGACACCTGGCACAGACACCGGGCTGCGCCATGTTCCCTCCTGGTGGCGGTGCCTTTCTTCCCTCAGCTCCTGGCAGGTGGCTTTGGGCCCCCCAGAGCCCGCCGTGCTGTTGGCGGTCTCAAGACCGGTGGGACTCTATCTCCGAAGCTGGTGGCCCTCCACACCGAGTGTGTGCTTCCTGACGGTTGGCCCCCCTCAGGCATCCTGTCCCCTCGTGCTGGAGGCTTTGCCCCCAGTGGGACAGCGGGGCGGCCGGACACCCAGGCGTGAGGGCACCTGCTCACAGTGGACGGCCCTTACAGTGCAAGGGTGCAGCCGCCTCGTCCCACAGCGGTGACTACACTGCCTCCCAGGGCCTGGAATCTTTCTCCAGAAACACCCTTGTATGTGGCTGCGGGGCTTAGGGCAGACGAGGGCCAGTGGTGTAGACTGCTCAGCTCCTGCTCCCAGCGCTGACGCCGGCGAGGGCAGGGGCAGGGGCCTGGGTCTGTCCTCTGCCCTCCTTACCTGTCTCCGCCACCATCCTGCGTCAGGATTACAGTTCAGTCCGACTTTAAGTCATTCCCGACTTGACTCAGCTCTGCTCGGTGTGGTGCAACCTCCATCTCTTTCCTGCCGGCCGGTCGTCAGCTCCGTCGAACTCAACTTCTGTTTTATCTGGTTCCTGTGCGCAGCGGCCGGCCGAGAGCCAGGGGCAGCGACGCGGGGAGAGTCCCACCTGGAGGGCAGCAGGGAGAGGCCGGCAGAGGGCGGATGGAGGGTGGAGGCCGCGTGGGCCTGTCCCATCCACGGGGCACGACCAAGTGTGGGCACCACAGGTGGGCAGGTGCCTGTGGGCAAGGGCGCGTCTGAGCCCATGGGCGACGGGTTGGCACACAGGAACCCCCGTTCTTCGCCCTAAGCCTCCACGGAGATGCCAACATGTTCCCGTGTGCTGTGAGCTCCTCGGAAGGGACGCGGCCACGGTGGCCAGTCCCCCCGGGGAGACTCAATGCACAACAAGCCGAGAAACAAACTCACCTCTTCTTGCCTTGCGGGCGACCGATTTCCATCCGGCTCCGCAGAGCGACCCCAAAGTTGACTCTCAGACTCTTGGAGTAGGAGCAACTTGCCAGGGAATCTGAGGACGCAAATTCAATTCTTCATTATTTATGAAGCGACACGGACGAGTTTATTCCTCTGATTACTCACTAATCATTCCCCATAAATGCGGGAACCGACAAAATCCCACAGAATCAATAAGGTGGTAAGTTCCGCGTCTAAATCAGGCGCCCAGTCTTCTTGAGTAAACCTTTAGGTAATTTACAAAGGCTGTTGAATTTTATAGTAAGTGTTTTTCAAACCAAGCTGGATTCTAAACAATAATGACTTTTTAATGTGGCGCTGTGATTACATTGTCACAGTGACATACGGGGGCTTGGACTGCATCCGAAATGAGGCTGGTGTGAATTACTCGCCGGCGCAGCCCGGTGTGGCCCCAGGTAAAGCAATCTTCATAAATTACCCTCCAATCCGGGCGGCCTGGCAGGCGAGGTCTGATGCCAATGTTGGCAACTTAAATTTCCACAGACAATTTGTAAACATGTTCCGCCCTTTGTTCCGGAGCCGTGGCCACGGCCCTGCAGCCCGGAGCGCCGGCGGACCCTCCCGGGTCAGCCTGCCGGGCCCTGCTGTGACCTTGGTTCGGGGCTCCGGGGCGGGCAGTGCACGTGGCTGCTTGCGTAGGGCAGGAAAGGCAGCTAACGCCCGGCGAGCTGCTGCTGCTCCGTGCGGCGGCAGAGCCTGGAGGGAGGCTCTTCCCCGTCCCTGTGGCTTAGTGACTCCTGGCCCTGCCGGGAAGGGCTCGGAGGCCCTGCTGCCCCCCAGCTGGAGGCCTGCCCACCCTGTTTCCTAACTGCCGAGTGACCCCACTCGGGTGCCTCGGTGGCCCAAGGCCTGTGCCCGACATGCAGCAGTTACCCAGAGAGATGGATGGGGCCCAGTGAGGACAGGTTTCTCTCCCCAACCCTCAGTCATCCTCAGGAGCATGGGAGCTGGGCTGGCCACGGGTGGTCAGACTTACGGGATGCAGACACGCCTGAGTCCAAAGCCCCTGGGGCAAGGCCACGGGCCCAGCGAGACTAGGAGGATGGCCGTAGGCTGTGGAGGTCCTGGGAGGCGGGGGCTGCACTATGGGCTGGAGCGGAGCCTGTCCTCAGGTCGGGGAGCCCCCACACTGCCCCCCACAGCCTGCACTCTGGCTCTCCGGTGCTCCCCACCCCTTGGGAAAACCTCAGGGCGGGGCCGGCCTGGGCCAGAGCCACTCCTGCTGGTCTTCCCGCTGCCCCCACCTGGGGGCATGTCCTTCTCTGCTTTCCTGGACCTTCCTCCAAGACAGGCCCCTGGCCCAGCTGTGTACCCAGAGCCTGGCCCGGTCGCATCGGGGTCCCGGGTTTCAGGGAGACTTTGCCAAGGTCATGTCTGCCTGGGCTTGTAGAGCCTTTGGGGATGACTGTTCCGGAAGCTTCTGCAGCAGCAGGTTCTTCCGAAGAGTGGAAGGACAGCCTCCCCCACAGCTGTCCTGCCTCCTTAAGGACAGGGTGTGCATCTCTCCATCACCTGTCCGGGGCCTCAGTGGGGAGAGAGGGCACTGTTAGCAATAAGGTATTTATGTTTAAAGAGGCACAGGTTTAAAAAAAATCAATTGTACCCATTATCTTTATAACTTTAGGTAAAGCACGGATTTCCCAGCTTAACTTACTGACCCGTATATTGCACCGGGGAGGATGGCCCCGGGACTCCACGGCTCCCAGCTCCCATGGTTCTTAGGGGCCCTGCTCCTTCCGGGGCTACGGCGCCCATCTGTCTCCCAGCGTGGGAGCCCGTTCCCCGGATCCGTGACCCCTCCCTGCTAGAGGCTGTTCCCAAGGGAAGCAGGATGTGGCCACAGCAGTGCCCGGCTGTGGACGTGTGTCCTGGGGGGACAGGGAGGGTTGAGCTGGAGGGGCTCTCCTGGGGGCCTGGGGGAGACCCCAGGTACAGGCCGTGTGCACCCGGGCCTCCCGCCTCGAGGCCGTGGAAGGAACCAGGAGGAGTCCAGACGCCCAGACGCGCGCCTGAGCGAGGGTCCGCGGGCAAGACCCACGTGAGGGAAGATGACAAGTTTCTCTTTGGAGATCGGTGGGAGCATTTTTCTGCGGCCTCCTGCCCCGGGCAAGAAGAGAAAGGCCCTTCGGAGAAGCAGCAGAGCCCCACGCACGTCTCCGCTTTAAGAGCGAAACCGCCTTCCGCCCAGACACCTGTGGGACCCGATTTAATCTCCGTCGTCGTGGCCGGCCGAGCCGGGGGTCCTCACGGGAGGTACACCAGCGGCTTCCACCGGAGGAGGAAACGCTAAGTAGATCACGTCAAAAATTAACATATGAACTTCCGATCTACGCACCCATTCAAAATCCGATTTAACAAACTGCTCTTATTAAAGTCGATTGACGAGCCTCCCATTATAAAAACAAATGAAATCCTCCCCGTCCACCAGATAAATAATCTTCTCCCCACACCTAAGCGGGAGGCATTAACTTAACGGGTAATGATCTAAATTATGTATTAAACTCAATTACTTTTTATTACCGCTTTCCAATTAGGGCGCCCTGATTGACTTGCCCGCACACCGCCTTCTCGCGGGCTCTACCTGGTCTCCGGGCCCCAGTTCCGGCCGTGCACGCGCCGCTCTCCCCCGGCTAATGGGCCGTGTCTGCCGGAGGTCCTGCTCCTGGTGATGAATGACCAGCTACATACCCACGTGCTGGAGTCGCCCCGGCAAAGTCTTCTCGCACAGAAAGCCCTTCCTGCCTCCTGGCAGAGCCTCCCAGTCCCGATGCGTCCCCAGGCCAGGCTCTGGGGCAACGAGGTGGAGGGGCTGCCATGGCTGCGGCTGTGACCAGCATCCCGACTTCTCAGAGTTACTGACCCCCGTGTTCTCCGTGTGCCGGCCGGCCGGGCCCTCCAGCGACCAGCCTCCTGCATCACGGCCTCCGGGGATTAGCTAAGACGTTCCTTGGAAGAACCAAGTTCCTCTGAGAGCGGTCAGGTGTTCTCATCTCCGAGCTACAGGAGTGCGGGGTGTCGGGGAGCCGGGCCAGGTGCGGGAGGCAAGCGCCCACGTCCTGGTTCCCAGGCAGAGCCTTCCCCGGGGTCCTCCTGTGGGGGGAGGGTGGGGTGCTTTCTGGGGCCTCCTGTAGGGGCCGGGACCCCTCATGAGGGCCTGGGCGTCCCCGGCACCCACGGGCAGTCGGGCAGGGATGCAAACGCAGCGCAGGGCCGTACCCGCGAGGGGGGGCTGGTCCTGCAGGTGCGGGAGGACGAGCTGCCGGCAGGGCACGAAGGCACTGAGCCCCGGTCTCTGTCCCCGGGCAGCGCAGCAGGGATGAGCCACCTACATGCGGCCCCGCCCTTCAGCTGCCCCCCACCACCGCGGGCAAATGAGGGGCTGCAGTGGAAGAGCCCAGGAGCCCCCGGAAGGAGAGGGAGGCTTCCCAGGTGAAGGTGGGAGCCTGTGCCCCCCCAGGGCTGCTGGTGGCTTGTTTGTCCCCTGGCCTCTCTGATCACCCCTGGGGGGCCTGTGGGGCTGCAGGGGGGCTGCTCAGGGGAAGGGCCGTGAGGTGGGGTCCGCTGGGGGTGGAGCTGGCTGGGGAGCCGGGAAGAGCCTCCATGCAGGTCCCCCAGAGAAGGCTCTGGAAAGCCAGTGGCCAACGGAGCATCCGGGCGCCACCCTGCCCAGTGCCCCAGTGGGAGCCCAGGATGCCACCATGCCAGGCCACTCTAGAGGGCGAGGGGGACGAGCGACAAGCCACAGATGGGGAGCCGAGGCAGAGGCCAGGTCGACCCCTAAATTCTGCAGGGACAATGTACCCACGTCCCAAGGGGCTGAATGTCACAGCACTGGGTGAGGATGGCATGGAGAGAGGACCCCGTGGGCGGCTCTGCAGTCACGTGGGGCCTTCTGGAAGGAGCCCCTCACGTCCGTGCTCACGGCAGAGCCGCAGCCTGGAGCCGGCCGTGAGGGGGAGAGCAGCACGTGCTGAGGCCAGCCAGGCAGGCCTGCCCCGAAGACCTCCCTTAAGTCCCTGGGGTCAGAGGACCCCTGACATTCCAGTGAGGCTTAGACACAAAGTGTCATCCTTTTTTTTTTTTAAAGATTTTATTTATTTATTTGACAGACAGAGATCACAAGTAGGCAGAGAGGCAGGCAGAGAGAGAGGAGGAAGCAGGCTCCCTGCTGAGCAGAGAGCCCGATGCGGGACTCGATCCCAGGACCCTGAGATCATGACCTGAGCTGAAGGCAGAGGCTTAACCCACTGAGCCACCCAGGCACCCCACAGAGTGTCCTCTTTTAGGGGCACACGGCCACCTGTCCAGCCCCCAGCCTCTACAGCTGCTCTCAGGGGCCCCAGGGTGGGGGAAGCCGACGCAATGGTCCTGGGTAGGCCACGTGTGACCAGAGAGCCATCCAGGGGCCGAGGTATGGACCGTGACGTCCGCAGCTGGTGGAGATGCGAGGCCGTGTGAGTGAGTACATGTGCGCACGGGCGCTGTGTGTGTGCGTGTGCTCCCCGGCACGGGTCTCGGGCCCCTCCCAACACCTCGAGTGTCCAGGTCCCCAGTCTGACACCTGCCCACTTGGCACAGGTGGGCAGGAAGGATCGTGGGTGTCAGCACCATGCGAGGCCTCGGGGTCCAGTCTCCGGCTTCACTCCTGCGTGGCCTCAGTGCGGTGGCACATCCTCTCCAAGCCCAGCCAGCCAGCCTCCACCTGAGCTGCGCTCCCCCTGCATGGCCCACTGTCCCACCCCTGGGGCTCCCCTGGAAGCCCTTCCGGCCACAGCGCCTGCTCGGGGACCATACATGCTCCATGCTGGGGCGCAGAGTGGCCGCAAGAACCCAGTTTCTGGCCCCTGTGCCCTCCTGAATGCCCATCCCTGAGCTGGATCCCTCCGGGCCACAGGAATGAAGAAGGCCCGGAGCCCGCCCCTGGGGACCAAGGAGCTGGGACTCCAGAGCACAGGCCAGGCGGGACGGTGCCACGGCTGGACAGTCAAGGAGTGCTGCCTGGAGGAGGAGCCTTCCGTCCACAACCTCTTCCCAGGCCTCGTCCCTTTCTGGGGGCACAGCTCTGGGACAGGCTCAGGGGACACACAGAGAAACACCATCCCCGCCTCCATGCCCCCACCCCGAGTCTGCTGCCCCCACCCTGTCGCGCCCTGCCCTGGAGCTCGCTTTTTGTTTGTTTGATGAATTCTTCGATGTTCAAGAAAGAAATTAATTTTACTTATTCCTCCAAGCGGTCATTAGAAAAGCTTTTAATGAACACAGTAAAACCCAACTAATTATCACAATGGCATTTTACTCTAAATAAAATTGACAGGAACCACGAATATGACACATATAATTCTCCTCAGTTTATTAAACCCATTTATCACATTTTATCCTAGAGGAAACTGATCGTGTTGGTCTGTGATAATTTAACTAATATTTCCTCACTGCATCTAATATGTAAGGGGAGTTTACCGATATTAAAGTCATAATGCATGATATGGAGATGACCTTGCATTCTAATTACTGTTCGTGGTGAGGAATGGGGAGCGAGTGACTCCGTCTGCCTTCTCGATGGGAGCCGAGCGTGGAGAGGCTGGGCCGCTAGTTACCGGAGATTCCTTCTCGGTTCCGGGGAGTCGATCCCACCGAGGAGCAAGAATCTGGTGGGGGCCTGGGGTGCAGCCCCCCAAGGGCGGCCCCATGCTTCAGAGACCCCTCATCTCCATCCGCCCCTTGCATGCCCTCACCAAACCCAAGTTCTCAGCCCTGGTGTCCCCCAACACTGTGGCGGACACGCCTGACTGTGGAAAACAGGGCTTCTTTCTGGTCACTCTGGACCCTGAAGTTTCTACAACCAGGCGTGGGGAGTCTGCTTTAGGGTCTGGCTCTGAGATGGTGCTTCAGACCGTGATGCGTGCCCAGCCTCCGGTGGCCGGTGGGACCTCTGCCTCCCCTCCCCTGGCCGGAGGTTTCAGGCTGAGGTCCGCCACACTCTCGCCTGCACACGCGGGACACGGCCAAGGCCCCTCACCTGGCCACACGGTGCCCTGCTTGCCCTCCTGCATGGCCTGGATGCACACGCGTTGGTCAGGGTGAGTGGCCTGAGCGGCTGGGCGGACAGTCCCCGAGCCCGTCAGCAGGGGCTGACCGCGGGCTGGCAGCTCCCATGTGCATGTGTGGGCTCGAGGGGGGTGTCCTGGGCTTCACCTGCGCGCATGCCTCCATGCTTCCTCACGGGAGGGACCCACATGTCTCTGGTGCGACTGAGCAGCCTGGGGACACCCGATTTCGGTGGCACCCCTTCCCGTGAGCTGACGAGGGCCCCCCCAGTATGGATCCACCGTCTCTCCACGGGGATGGCTTCTGTGCGTCTGGCCAAGTGGCTGCGCCAGGCCTTCGGACCCCATCCAGACCCCGCCACCCACCCACACGTTCCTCCTCCCACCATCCCCGGGGGCCCTCAGCGCCACGCAGCCCGCCGTCAGCGGCCCCTCATTCAGCTCGGAAGTCCCCTTCCCTCTGCACCCCACTCCCCTCGTGGCGGCCTGGAGGGCCCCCAGGTCAGCCCTGGCCCCCGCCCAGCACCGGGGCCGCCGCATCTCTCCCTTCACGCCTGCCAGACCCTGCGGCCCGAACGCTGCTCCGCCGTCCGACGCGTTCGGGGCGTCTCCCGCTCTGCCGGGGACCCATGTGACGCCTGTTCCGCGCCCGTCGTCCGCCTCCCTTCCTGAGGGAGGGGCTCTGGTCACCTCCCGGAGCCCCACGTCCTGGAGGAGCGGAGGACTGCCCTCCTCTCCCCCACCCTCACCCCTCCTCTCCGCCCCAGGGCTGGCGGCGCTCAGCTTTACCGAGGCAAAGGGAGGCGCAAGACCCGGCCCTCCCTGCCCTTCCTCCCTGACGGGGACCTATCCCTGTCACCTCCCTGCCGGCCGGTCCGCTCCCCGGCTCCACCTGCTCCTTCCAGGGCCTGAAGCGGAACTCCGCGGCCGCGTCTCAGGGACCCCGTGCTCTCCCCAGCCCACCCGCGAAGCCCCGGTGCCCCTGATTTCCCTGCCCCTCCTCCCCACCGCGGGCGTCCACCTGCCCGTCTGTCGGTCCGTCGCTGCTCCCTGGTTCACCGGCGGCTCCTGTCTCTCCTCAAGCCCAGGGGCCCTCCCGGCCGCGGTGTCCCCGCTTCCCCTTCCCCGAGACCCGTCCCCACCTGCGGCTTCAACAGCCGCTCTCCTGAGCGCCGCACCCAGAGACCAGCGGCCTCCTCCGAAGTCCTTCTCTGCACAGTCGGTTCCGCAAATCTCCCAGGTCACACGCTGTGCGCACCGGGGACAGCAGCACCCACGGGGCGCCCCTCCCCACGGCGGCACGGAGCGGCTGGGCTGTTCCCGCGCCGATGCGCACACGTGTGAACGTGTAACCGCAGCTGGTTTTGCTGCGGCAGAAGCGGAATCGCGTGTATCTCGTGGGCTTCCCGGTCGAGCGCCGTGTCTCGGGGCCCCGCCGCGGCCGCACAGCCGGCCCGCTCTGCGGGGGGGGGGGGCTCCACCCTGCGGCGGGTGCTCCAGGGTTCTGAGCGCTTCTCTGCTGCTGAAGAAGTTACTTCTGTCCGTGTCTCTTCAGCTGTTTGTTCCCATCTGCAGGCGGCCGCGGTTCTTCTGGATCCTTCCGTGCATGTGGCGCTCGTCCCAGGAGCAGACCCGGCCAGGGCGGGGGGGAGGGGGGCTCAGGATGGGGGTCCAGGGATGCTCCTCCTGGATGTGCCGAGTCGTGTCCTGCAAGGCCACAAGGAAGACCCCCTCCTGTGCGCGGAGACGCCCCTCCACCTTCGGCGGCGCTGGAGAGGACCCATGCCTGACCTTGCTTCCCAGTCCCTGGGGAAACAGGGCCTCTGGGTGGTGTCGTTGGCACCCCCGATGGCCGGTGGAATCAGCCACTGGTCACCTTCGATTCTGCGTCTTCATGTCCGTGTCTTCGACCCACACAGTTTATCCACTCACAACTCAGAAACCCCTGGGCAGTCTGTCCGGGGGGCAGCCCGCTCCAGACGCCAGCCGGGGCCTCGTCCTGCCCCAGACGCACGCCGCGCTCCTCCGAGGGCTCGGCTCAAGGGCGTTCTCCTCCAGGGGAGGGGAGGCAGCCGTGGTCCGGCCGCATGCAGGGACCGCTCGGGGACACACGGCGCCGGCCTTCTCCGGCCCATGCTCCTCATCAAGGTCTCTCTCCCACGTACTCTGACTTTCTTCTGCGTCTGCCAGAAGAGTTTACGGCTTTCCTCACACAGGCTTTGTGTGCCTTTCTGCTGGGTTCTCCCCAAAGACGTTTTGCAGGTTTTCCGCTAGTGTACGTGGGGGCGGCTTCTTCTCCAGGGTTGTTCCCAGGGGGCGTGGGAAAGCTCAGGATGTGCGATGCGCGGCTTGTCTCTGACCGTCCTACTAAACTCTCTCACTAGTTTGTTACCGCTTCCCCCCGGATTTGCCATACTTGATTACGTTGCGAGCACATCACAATTCTGCCTCTTTCTTTCTTCTCGGAGCTCTTACAAACCACGGTGCGGGTGCCGTGGGGCTGCAGGGCGCCTGCCGTGGGAGCGCGGACGTCTTCGTCTTGCTGCAGAGTTCAGCGGAGCCTGAGAGCGCCTGCTTCGGCCTGGGAGGAGGCGGCGTCTGCAAGGATGCTTTCTGCCGTGCGTCGCGTCAAGCCCACGTTGATTCTGCTTTTATGAACTATCATGGGTCACACCGGTAGATTTCGAACGTCGAGTGCCCTGGACGTCACGGAGGAGACTCGCCCTGGGCTCGACCGTTCCCTTCCTGGGGAGCCTGGCTCCTGCAGACAGAGGGACCGCCCCAGAGGCCTGAGCAGCCCCCTTCCCCGAACATGCGCCCACACTTATATCGTGCGCACATATCAGCAAACCATAGTTCGAGTGCTGTAAAGTGTGCCTCGCCCGTGCAGTGGTGTGGAAATGCTTGCAACTCGATTCTTCTCATTCCACATCATGCTTTTGAAATGTACCCATGTCGACTGAGGCAACGTCCCTAAGGTGAGACGTTGCGTTGTTCGGTGGTGGGAAGGAGGCACGGTGGACCGACCCCTCCCCACTAAGGAGATCCCAGAGCGTGTCCGCTTTCCCACGCTGCGATCCCACCAGCGGCCTCGTCTGTGTCTGCGGGGGGCCGGCGCGCGAGGGAACCCCCCTCGCCACAGGGAGGACTGCTGGCTCGTAGGGCGAGCGTCTCCGCTCCCCGTGAGTTTTTGGAGCAGAGAGCTTCTGACGGTGCCTGGAACGCTGTGAGCGCTAAGTGAGTATTCACCACCACCATCGCCATCACCGTTAAGTATTGACGAGTCACCGTCGGAAGCGTCTGCGCCAGTTTACACGCCCGCCAGCCCTGGACGGAGCTCCAGCTTCCACAGATTCACGGCAGCGCTCTGTGGCCTCCGACTTATCAATTTTTTACCCTCTAATGGGTGAGAAACGGCGTCTCGTTGTTTTAATTTGTGCTTCCCAGTGTCGGCTGTGAAGTCGAGCTGCCTTTGGAACATATTTATGGCACATTGTTTTCTCCTCGTATTTATAGTTTCCTATCATTTGCTCATTTTTTTCCTATGGGGTTGCCTGCCCTTCTCTTATTGATTTTCAGGAATTATTTATGTATCTGGATGGTGATCCTTTATTGGTTGTGTGGGTGGCGGAAGCTTGTATTTCTTCCTTTATTGATGGTGTCTTTTTGCCGAACAGCATTTTACATGTTAATGTGTCGATGCGCCCAACCTTCCCTCCTGTTCTGTGCTGTTGCTGTAAGATGCTGTGTCGCCGTTGGCAGTCGGCATCGTCATGTGCAAGCTCTCACCCACCTGCCCTTCATCCTTCCTCTAGGACGTGAGGCGTCTGTTCCCCACGGCGCCCGCAGACAGTGCCGGCTCGCCCCGACCTGCCTCCTCCACCACATTCCAGGTGCACGTATGTAATGGCTGTGGCTCTCGCTCTTGCCGGAGTTTAATTATTGTACAGGTCCGTCCCGGCCTGCACCGCATCACACTCGAAAGAATGGTAGCTTGATAAAACAGGTCTTGTTCCCCGGCGGGTAATTCTCCCTCCCCTGCATCTGCAGGTCTGTCTTGGTGATTTGGGGTTCATCGCTCATGTGTCTTAATTTTGTAAATCAGCTTGAAAAGCCCATTTTGGATACAGGTTGGAAACACATCTGCTCTTCAGAACAATTTAACGAGAATGTTGTTTGTTATCGAATCTTCCCCTTCATGGATATGGTATATCTCTCCGTCTATCCCAATCATCTTTCATGCCGTCCCACAAAGCTTAACCAATAAAATTCCTATTAGGAAGGTCTTGCACAATGTGTATGACTCAGAACCCTAGAAACCGTACTTTCTGAATAACTATTAATGGCATCTTATTATATTACTTTCTTTAATTTTTGCCAGTAGTTTTTTATGCTGAATTTCTATTCTACAAGTCATTGAACTCCCTCATTTTCAGAGCCGTCTGTAGATTACCCTGAATTTTCTCTTTGAAAATGATTTGCACATAGTGATAGTTTAGTTTTTCCCTATCTAGACTCTAAAATATATTTCTTTCTCTTGTCACATGTGCTTCCCACTAGTACATGAGACATAAAGATGGAACTGGTCTAAAGGGTGGTGCAGAATTTTCTCATTACAGACTCTGTTTTCCATTGGGTTTGATCATCCTTATCAGGGTAAAGAGATCCTCCTGGGGGGCGTCTGTGTGGCTCAGGCGGTTAAGTATCTGACTCTTGATTTCAGCTCAGGTCATGATCTCAGGGTCATGAGATCGAGCCCTGTGTCAGGGTCTATGCTCAGCATGGCACTGCTCACTGCTTGGGATTCTCTCTCTCTGTCCTTTCTCCACTCTCTCTCTCTAAAAATAAGCAATATTTTAAAAAGGTAAAGTTTGATACATTCGATACTTGTGAAACCATAGCTACAATTAGACACATATCTGTCACTCCCCAAACTTCCCGGGCCCCTAGCAATCCATCCTACTTCCCCACCCTCAACCCTATCCGCAGGCAAACATGGAGACACTTTCAGTCACTATAGGTCAGTTTGCATCTTTTATGATCTTATACAAATGTTAGCATAGAATATATCCTCATTTTTTTCCCTCAGCAAAATTATTCTACGATCCATGTTGCTGCCAGTATCAACAGTTCATTCCTTCTTATGAGGGAAGAGTATTCAATTGATGGGACATATGCAGTTGGCTTAGGCATTCACGAGTTGATGAACATTTGGATTGTTGTTAGTTTTGGGTGATTACAGATAAAGCTGCTGCAAACTTCCAGGCATGAATCTTTATATAGGCATGTGCTTTTGTTTCTCCGTGAGTGGAAGGGCTGGATCCTACAGCGGGTGTACAGGCAATTATTTAACAGTCTGCCACTCTGTTTCCAAAGTGGCCCCAACCATCTGTACATTCCCACCAGCAAGGCTTGGGGGTTCCAGTGGCTTCATCTCCTTGCCAACACTTGGTAGGTCAGTCTTTAATTTTAGATATTCGAGCGGGTGTGATGGGATCTCCTGTGGTTTGCATCTGTCCCGTGGCTTGTAGGGTCATTTCATGATCTTATCAGTCATCTATGATTGGAGCGAAGTGTCTGTTTACATAGTTGTCCCATTTTAATTGACTACTTGGTTTCTTTTTGTTGAAGTCTGAGAGGATGAAATGGGGTTATGTTTGGCTAGCACAGTACCCAGCAGGGACAACTGGTCAAAAAACAGGATCCTTCCTTATTGAGCACAGATGGAGGGAGGGACAATGAATGAGTGAGTGAGAATGAGAATGAATGAATGAGTGAGTGAGTGAACAAGTGAGTGAATGAAAGAGTGAGTGAGTGAATGAGTGAGTGGGTGGGTGAAGAGACAAGTTATAATGGTCCTGCCAACACTCAGCTCTCCTACAGGGTCTGACGTCCCTCCCAGAGGGGCCTGGACCTCCCAGAAGGCTGTACCCACCAGAGGCTCTGGCTCTCAGGGTCCTTGGTGGGTGCAGTCCCCTCTTCAGCCCCGAGCTCCCCCTGTACTCCTGACCTCACTTTGCTTGGCTCTGTCCCCCAGGTCTGCATGCCACTCCATGTCCTGGGGCCCCTTCCTCCAGCCGGGGTCTTCCAGAGCCTTCTACCCCCCTCGACACCCACTCTAATGCCAGACTGGCCCCCAAAGCTGCTTCCCCACTCATTACATGGAACCCACCTGGAACCTGGGAAGTAGACAGTGCACTAGCTTTAAAATCTTGTCACATCCGCCCACCATCTCTGTGTGGTGCACGGAAGCCCTGGAGCTCAGAGCTGGGGGCTTCTAGATATGCTGGAAAGAAGTCCTTTACAGATACTTGATTTGGAAATATATTCTCCTAATCTGCTTCCCACCTTTCAATTCTCTTAACAGTGTATTCGAAAAGCAACACTTTTTAGTTTTGTTGAAGTGCCTCTGTTAGTTTGTTCTTCCCTGAATTATTTTTGATGTCATATCTAAAAACCTGTGTAATCAATCCAAGGTCGTGAAGACTTCCTGCTCTATTTTCCTCTAGAAGTCTTAGGATCCACTTAAGATTCATTTTTGTATATGCAATGACAAATGAATCCAAATTCTTCTTTTTTTATGAATTTAGCCCCATTTGTTGGACCATCTTTTCTCCATTTAATTGTCTTTGTACTTTTGTCAAAAATCAATAGACTACTTACATTTGGGCCTTTTCTAGGATCTCTATTGTGCTCAGTGTTTAAATCAATACCATGTTGTTTTGATTATTAGCCCATCAGAGTAAGCCCTCCCACCCTACTTTTTTTTAAGTAGCTGAGACCACTCCAGGTCTTCTCCACTTCCATATGAATTTTTGGAATCATTAATTTTAGAGTTTGCCAGTTCCTACTGACAGGAAAAACCTGCTGGAATTTTGATCCAGATTCCATCGATCTGTAGATGAATGTGGGGAAAATCAACACCTTAGCAACTTGGACTTTTCCCGTCCATGAACATGGTATATGTCTTCATTCAGTAAGGTCTTCCATTTCAGCAACGCTTGCTGTTTTCAGTGTGTGGGTCTCATGTATCTTTTGTCAGATTCATGCCTGAGCATGTTTGTTCATGGTATTTCACATGGCATTGTTATTAAAATTCCAAGTTCTACTTGCTGTGACTATGTACATATATGGTTGATTTCTATATGTTGACCTTGAGCCCTACCATGTTGCTGATGCACTTACTAGTTTCAGTAGCTTTTATTTTGTGGACTCCATAGGATTTTTTCCTACATAGACAGTTAGGAAAGTTTTACTTATAATTTGGATGCCTTTTTTTTTTTTCTTTTTTGCCTTATGGCACTAGACAGCAACTCCAGGAAAATGTTGATTAAAAGTAATTAAAAATAAAAAGATGAGAACAGTCATCTTTACTATGGTTTCAGTCTTAGGAAGATGTAGTTTTTCACAGATGACTTTGTCAGGTGCAGGAAGTTAGTTTTATTTCTAGTTTTCTGAGGTTGTTTTTAATCATGAATAAATGTTGGATATTGTTAAGTGCTTCTATTGAGATGATCTTATGTTTTTCCTTTTTAGGATATGAAAACTATGAAGTTCACTGATTTTCAAAGTTAAGTCAATTTTGTTTTTCTGAAATAAACTTCACTTCATCATGATATACTATTTGATAGATAGATAGATAGATTTGATTTATTAAACTTTTGGTAAGAAATTTTGCATCTTTGTTATTAGATATATTGTTATCATTTCTTGTAATGTCTTTGATTAAAAATCAGAATAAGACCAGCTTCATCAAATGATAATAGAAGCGTCCCTCATCTTTTATTATCTGGAAAAAATTGTGTAGAATTGGTATTACTTCTTCCTTAAATAGTATTAGATTTTACCATTGAAACCATTTGGACATATAGTTTTCCTTGTTGTAAGGGTTTTAATCGTAAATTTAGTTTCTGTGACAGATATAAGACTATGTAGACCCTCTGTTTTTTTCTTAGATGAACTTTGGTAATTTATATCTTCGAAGGACTTTTTTCACTTCTTCTGTGTTGTCAAATTTATTGACAAGAAGTTCAAAATATTGCATTTTTTCCTTACAACATCTGTAGAATAATAGGTGATGTCCACTTTTTTCATTTTTCTTGATCACTTGGGAAAACAAGTATATTGGGTTTTATTCATCTTTTTAAAGAACTGGCTTTTATTCACTGGTTTTTCTTTACAGTTTCCCTTTTATTCTTCCTTTGATTTATTCTCTTTATTATTTTCTTTCTTACACTTACTGTAGGGTTTACTTTGCTCTTCTTTTTCCAGTTTTTTAACTTGGAAGTTTTGATTATTGATTTAAAACCTTTATTTTCTGGGGCGCCTGGGTAGCTCCACGGGTTAAGCCTCTGCCTTTGGCTCAGGTCATGGTCTCAGGGTCCTGGGATGGAGCCCCACATTGGGCTCTTTGCTCAGTGGGGAGCCTGCTTCCCCCTCTCTCTGCCTGCCTCTCTGCCTGCTTGTGATCTCTGTAAAATAAATAAATAAAATCTTTTTTTTTAAACCTCTATTTTCTCTTACAATATAGGTTCTTAGTACTTAATTTTTCTCTAAGCCCCACATCAGTTACATCCCCCCCTAACTGTGATGTGTCATATTTTCATTTTCATTCAGCTCAAAAGCATTCAAATTTTCATTTTTGTTTCTTGATTATTTAGATCTGTGCTCTGTTCAGTTTCCAAATATTGGGGATTTTCCAGATATCTTTCAATTGTTGATTTCTAACTTACATCTGTTTTGGCTGAGAAAGTGATGTGTATAATTCAAATTCTTTTACATTTATTGAGACTTATTTTATGATCCAGAATATGGTCAGTTTTGGTAAATGGTATGCGTGTGCTTGAGAAGGTTGGGTTTTCTGCTGCTGTGGTGTGCAGTGATCTATAAAAATCCAGCACATCAAGGTAACTGGTAGTCTTGTCCCAAGTCTTCTCTCTTTGCTGGTTTTCTATCTGCTTCTTCATCTGCGTGCACTGATCGGTGCCCAGCGGGAGCCCCTGGGGGAGGTCTGTGCACAGTCTGGAGCCCTCTGTGTGCAGCTCCCTCCTCCCAGGGCAGTTCTCTGCACTCAGATTGTTCTGCTCTCCGGACTCTAGACACCGTGCTGCTCTCGCTTCCTAATTCCATCTCTTCAACTCAGGAGGCCCCTGGGCACTATGTCCAGACAGCGAGTCGTGACCCTGCAGCAATCATGTGATTTGTTTCCTTCCCTTTAGAAATCACTCTCTGCACTGCCTGGTTTCCAACATCTCAAAACTATTGCTTCGTGTATTTTACCTTGTTTTTTCATTCCTTCAAATGGGAGAGGACATCCAGTCCCTGCCACTCTATGGTACCGCACTGTTCAGTATTTACATGGTACTGAAATGCTCTGCGGGCCAGGCTGGCATTAGAGTGGGCATCAGAGCGTGAGGGAGGGTTAGAAGGCTCTGGAAGACCCCGGCTGGAGGAAGGGGCCCCAGGACATGGAGTGGCATGCAGACCTGGGGGGCAGAGCCAAGCAAAGTGAGGTCAGGAGTACAGGAGGAGCTCAGGGCTGAAGAGGGGGCTGCACCCGCCAAGGACCCTGAGAGCCAGAGCCTCTGGTGGGTAGAGCCTTCTGGGAGGTCCAGACCCCTCTGGGAAGGACATCAGACCCTGTAGGAGAGCTGAGTGTCGGCAGGACCATTATAACTTGTCTGTTCACCCACCCCCTCACTCATTCACTCACTCATTATCCCTCCGTCCATCTGTGTTCAGTAAGGAAGGATGCGGGGTTTTGGCCGGTTGTCGTGCCTGGGCACTGCACTAGCCATCCATGGCCCCACTTCCTCCTGATCACAATTTTGGGGGCAGGTACGGTGACCTCACCATTTTACAAGTGTGGAGGCTCAGGCAGCTGGTGCCCGTTCTACTCTGGCCCCTTCCCCGGTGCTCAGAGCCCTGGGCCCTGGAACCAGATCTGAAGAGGCCTCTGAAACCAGCGTGGTTCTCAAGATAGGACTATGACATTTAAAAGTCAGGACGGAAGCTCCGCTCCCCAGGACGACGACTGGTGCCAAGCCCTGGCTGGAAGCCGCTGAGAGAAGCGTCGCCCGGCCCTGGCCCCGGGCGGGGAGCTGTCGAGTCCCTGCATCTAACAGAGGAACAACCAGGCGGCCTGCCCAGGCAGACAGGGTGTCCGTCATAGCCGTGCCTGGATCCCACATGCCTGGTCTGCCCCGCATCCACCCGTGTGTCCCGCCCACTTCCCTGGGAGACCGGAGGAGGTGTCCGAGCTGCCTGGGCAGGGAAGGGTTAAGGAAGTGCGGAACACGTCTCATTTACATGCACATTCTCCCTGTCCTTTCCTCCCACAACCCCAGGCTGGTGCGAACTGATCCATATTTCATGAAGACATGTCCTGTGACGTGGCGGGGAGGCAGGTGCACGTGGCTGGGCTCTGTGCCAAGGGAAGAGGAGGAGGCTGGGGTCCGGGTGGCCCTGGGACCCGTGTGTGGCTGGTTCCTCCTGAGCTGAGGCCCAGGCTCCTCTCCTCCGCATAAATGAATGAAGGGATGCTGTCCCAATACCAACAGGCATAGGTTCCGAGGGACCCTGAACGCTGTCCCTGCGAAGACACCATGCATGGAGCACAGGGAAATGTGCTGCCAGAGGCCGAGACCACCAGACCAGCCAGGCTCAGCCTGGAGACACGCAGCACAGCCAGGGCCCCCGCGGGGATGCGGCTGCGGAGGAAAACAGGCGCCGGGGAGCAAAGAGGGGGCCTCTCCGTGGAGGGGCATTTCAGCTGGGACTTAAATAGCAGGTCTGGGTCTTGGAGGGAGAAAGGGCAGCTTGTAGGGAAAGCCAGAGAGCTGGGAACATGGAGGGTTCCGGGCAAAGCAGGAAGGCACAGAGAATATGGAGCGACGGGGACGGCGGGCCGGGAGCAGGGAGGGACGGGGCGGCCAGGAGCCCGTGAGCGAGTTAGGGACCTTTCAGCAGGTGCGTTCCTCAGTCTCTGAGCCTGAGCCTAAGCCCCTGGTCTGCTACTGGGTCCAGGCCCTGGGGAGAGTGGTCCAGGCGTGCCCTGGGGAGGCCCCCGGCTGGAGAAGAGCCAGTGGAAATCCTTGGAGCCCAGGGGAGCGGAGGTTTCGGGTGCTGGACTGAGCTCTGACCTCTGATGACTCTTGTGGGGGGGACGGTGAGGCAGGGTCTGTCCTGGAATTGAGAGAAGAACACCCAGGTTCCCCTCGGGGCTTTCTTTGCAATGTGCTATGCAGGGGGCTGGGGGGGGGGTGGCGGGGGACAGGCTGGGCCTCAGTTTCCCCAGCTGGAGTATGGCGTCCGGTAGGCATGTCACAGTCCCTGCCGAGTCAGCTGTAACTCTGGGGTAGGCAGGCTTGACCCGGAAGAGCATCCCACTGTCCCTGCTCAAAGGACACTAAAGTGAGGGCCGGGCACGGTGGAGGTGGTCCTGCGGGGGAGACAGAGCAGGCAATTGCATTAAGCCATCCTCGGGTCTCAGTCTGCAGACCTCAGCAGAGGGGCTCCCCCAGGGCCTGCCCTGTGACCCCTCACCCCTGCACACTCTGTAATTCCTGAATAACAACTACCAAATTCACTTAGCCATGCAAATGGCCCCACAGGCCCTCCCACCTGGTTCTCTCCTAGACTCACCTCCTCCGCGCCCGGCGCTGTCCTCCTGGAGGGCCAGGAGGACGCTGGCTCCACCCACCCCACCCTGCTGCTCGTTCGCTTGTCCATTGACTCACGCGTGCGTGTATCTGTTCCTTGGCCGGTCCACTCCGATTCTGCCGGGCTATGGAGCTGACAGTCTCCAGAGCCCGGAGGGAGAGGCTCACGCACCCTGGGCCCATTTTACGGAGCAGTAAACAGGTTCCAAGAGGGCGGTGGCCGAAAGCCACACAGCCGGGAGCTCAGTGCTCATCTCCATTCCCAGGACAGGCCTGACTCCAGAAGGTTCCACAGACCCGGCCTGACCTTCTCATCTTGGCGGTCGTGGGTGGGGTGGGGGAAGGGGCGCTCCCAGGCGTGCGGGTGGCACTCAGGGCCCTGGGGCTCCCCGTGGATGCCAGGGTTGCCGGGGAGGTGGGTGCAGGCTGGGGAGGGAGGGGAGCCTGGGGGAGACCGGGTGGCCCCGTGGGTGGCTGCTGAGCGGGCGTGGGGAGTGCGGGGCAGGGGGATGAGGCCTCCGAGGCCGGGGGAGGCGGGAGCAGCCACGGTGTCCCCCTGGCGTTTCTCACAGGAGCTGTGGCTGCTGAAAGGCGCAGGAATGAGAAGAGGCCCCCGAGGACATGGCTCTTTGTCAAGAGCAGAAAGACCCCATTTGCTGCCGGTGCCGCCTGGCCTGGGCCTGGCTGGGCCCCACTTCCGCAAATGGCTCCGTGCTTTCATGTGAAACAGGTTGTTGATAACGCGCTCTGTATTCTGTCATTAGAACACCAATGAAGGGCCTGGGGCATTCATCCCGGTGGAGCCTGCGTGCCAGCCTCGCTTGGCAGACGGGGCCTCGGGCAAGTGTCTCACTGCTGTCACCTGCGGAGGCACCCTGCTGCCCACATCTGTGCGGCTGCCCTCACCCCTGCTCTGCCCACTGCTGTCTCTGCCCCAGAAATGCTGCCTAACCCTGCCCATCCCCCAGCCCAAGGGGACACCTCCTCCAGGAAGACCTCCTGACAGCTCTATGGGGCTCCCTCCTGCCCCACCCTGCTCAGAGCCTCACCTGAGACCATGGCCTGGGGTGTCTAAGTCCCTGGCAGTGGCCCGGCGGCCCCTCCCTCTGTGCCAGGCCCCAAGTGACCCTGCGGTTCAGTGCTTCCATCTGCCGGGTGGGAGAGGCCCTCACGGTGCAGCTGGAGGAAGAACGGGGCATCGGGTGGGGCGTCGGTGGGAGCCGGGGGCTGGGGTTCAGGCAACGCCCCACCACGCACCTGTGGGTATTGTGAGCAGATCTCTTCCCATCTCGAAGACTCAGTTTCCTCAATGGTCACTGGAACTTTGTGCGTTCAGAAAGGGGGGCCTGGTGGCACACACCCCGGAAAGTGCCGCTGGAAACCCCAGGTCCCCGTCCCCAGTCTGGAGGGCTCGCTTGCTTGGGCTGCCCCAACAGAGTGCCACAGACTGGGGGCTCGAACCACTGAAGCAGGTCCAGCCACAGTCCTGGAGGCCAGAAGGTCAAGGTCAGGGAGCCCCAGGGCTGGCTCCTTCTGAGGCTGCGGGGGTGTCCGTTCCTGGCTGCTCCCCAGCGTGGAGTCCGTGCTGCCCCCTCTCTGCCGTGGCCCTATCCCCCTTTTACAAGGACACACCCTCCCTTCCCATGACCTCACCCTCACTTACCTGAGTGTGCCTGCGACAAGCCTATTTCCAAATAAGGTTCCCTCGGAGGTATCGGGTATCAGTACCTAAATGTTCGGATTTGGGGGGCACCCGACTCAGCCCATAGCATCTGGAGACATTGCCTTGGCCACTGGGCACCTCGGTTGGCACTGTCCACCATGCACTGGCCACAGTGGGCCGGGCAGAGACCCAGACTCCAGCGGGGGAGGGACCACGTCCAGGTTGCTGGCAGGAGATGGACAGAACTGTCTCGGCTCACCTCAAGGGTCCAGGTCCAGGCAGGCGAGCCCGGCTGGGAGACGCAGAGCTGGGGTTTTACAGAAAAAAGAGGGTCTGTGTGTGGGGGAGCAGAAGAACTCCTACTCCAGGGCTGACGGGCGCGCTTGGCTCCGGTGGACCCGGGGAGGCCCCCACCCAGAGAGCCTCCGTCTCCACCATCGTGAGCCCAGAGCAGTAGGGCCTTAGGGCCAGGGAGGATCCCCAGAGATCCTCAGGGACCTCAGCGGCCCCCTGCTGGCCCTCCTGGTCTGATCTCAGGGACCTGACTGAGGTCTTTGTCCCCCGCTGTGGAGGCATCTGACCAGCTGGGGTCCTCAGGGACTCCAGTGCCGCTGAGGCACTCAGGTGACCTTGGGCACCCCTTCCCCACCCCAGGGCGTCACTGCTCTCCCTCCACAGCTAACCCCAGGGGTTCTAGCCTCCTCCTCCACATCCCGGGTCGGCGTACGCTGTGCCCCAGCCCAGTGTGGGGGCGGGGTGTTCAGGGCACACACAGCCTCCTGGAGTCAACCGTGAATAATTACGAGCTGTAATGAAAGGCTCCTTGGGTATTGATTGCATCCTGGGCTGACATTCAGGGAGCACTCACTGTGGCCCAGCCCAGTGTCACCCGGCTGTGGAGGGGCCTCGAGCGGCCAGGGGCGCCCACAGGGGCACGGGGGGAGCTGGGTGGGGCCTGGGGGCGTCCCGTGTCTGCCGCACCGGCCACCAGGAGCGTCCAGCCTGGCAGGGAAGGCTCAGACGTGAGGACGGTTGCGAGCTGGGGGTGGGCCATGCTGGGGCTATAAAGGCTGACCGGGGAGCCTGGGGCCCCTCTGCCGGGCAATCCTGGGAGACTTCCAGGGGAAGGCGTGGCCGGGCCTCCTCAGAGCGGAGGGTGAGGGAGGCCGGCCAGGGGCTGCGCCCGCCTCCCGCCCGACAAGGCTCAGCGTGAGGCCCGCACCTCGGTCATTCCCGTCCCCCAGCCAGACGGCCTCGCTCTCGCCCTCCGTTCTCAGCAGGCCCGGGTGGCGGCTCCCGGGGGGAGACAGAGGCCCCGCGAGCAAGGGCTTCGCTGGAAGGTAGGGATCCTGTGCTGTCCACGTTGTCTGTCGCTGGCCGCCACCTCTGCCGTCACCGGTTCACGGCGACTCCCGCTCACTCCGCCTGCCCTGAGGGCATCTTCATAAGGGACGAGAGAGCCCGGTGCCCCTGGAGGACCCCGCTGCCCCCGCCGGAGCACCATCCCGAGCCGGCCGGGCCTGGGGCCTCACCTCCCGCCTGCCCATCCCCTGGCCCCCCAGGGGCTGGAATCTGGCCTCTGGCCGGGAGCTCCCGGACCAGACCAGCCCCCCTGGGCCTTCCTTCCCTCCGCAGGCAGCTGTGCCCTCTGCGCAGGGCCAGGCAAGGCAGAGGACACGGCGGCAGCTGCACACGGGCAGGGACGACCGAGCTGGCTTTGTCCACGAAGGCGGATCTGGTCTCTGGCTCCCACAAGCCTGAGTGACTTCTGGGGTCACAGTTCCTTTCCCTCAGGCCACGTCCCGGGGCCACACATCCAGGAGCCTCTGAAAGAACAGGGACCGGGCTGGGGCCCCAGCCCGGGAGTGCGGGCCCTGATGTCACCCCAGGCCATGCCACAAGGCCAAGGACAGGTGGGCAGTGACCCTTCCCCACGTGAAGTCAGGCAGGGCCACAAGGCCACAGAGGGTGGTGGCCAGCGCAGGGAACATCGGGGGAGTGGCTGGGCTCCATGGCTCCCAGCTGCGGTGCCCCGCCGCGACCTCCCCACTGGGTGCTGTGGCTTGTGGCCACGCCGTGTCCCACCCAGGGCCCCATCCGTCCCAGAGGCAGCTGGTGACTCATCTTCCGCCTGGTGCTCTGTCAGCTTCTAGAAAGACTCCAGGTCTACACGGCCGGTGCCATGGGAAACATGCTCCCATCCTGGAGATCCAGCTGTATGGGGGGGGCGCTCCTGCCCCCCAGCCCGCAGACAGCGGCTGCCTCTGCTCCCCGAGCTCACCCTCGCGGGGCTGGAGAACAAAGCGAACTCAAGTGCCACCTGCTGCAGGGCTGGGGCAGAGACGCGAGGGGACAGGCAGCCGAGGCCCCTGGCCCCCTGGAGGGGACAGGAACAGTGGCCCTCAGGATGGGGAACAGCAGACCAGTCTGGCGGGACACACAGACAGGGAACAGACACCCGCAGGGGTGGGGAAGGCTGCAGATCCCACTGACCTGGTGCCTCTGGGTCAGTCCGACTGTCACACAGACCCCGTGCTCCGACCCTGTGTTCTGGCCCCAGCCCCAGCACAGACTTCTGGAATCAACTCTCCGGGCCCGGGCATCCCCAGGGCAATAGCGCCAGTGCCGCAGGGGGAGAACTGAGCGGGTGGGGGTGTACCCTCCGTGTTCGGGCTCTGTGGCACGAGGTGGGGGCAGGGCAGCCTGGGGATGAACCCGCAGGTCAGGAAGGTACAAGGTGGGGACTCGGGACTGAGGCGGACAGCTCTCCATCAGCAGGGAGGTGCTTGGGAGAGCCCCGGGGGCTCTGCTTCCATGGCCATGGGTGGAGGCAAGGCCTGGGGGTGCGGGGAATGTGCTGTGGGGTCCTGGGTGCCTGCCACTCAACTTTGGGCTTCCCTTCTAAGCTGGGGGGTGCCAAGGGCTCCCCAAGGACATGCCCCAGGAAATCTTCCCCTCCCTGGGGTAGGCGGGGGCCCTTCCCCAGGGTCTGTCCTGAGCGTCTGTCCCCAAGCTGCCTCTGACCACCTGCGTCGACCCCTGGGCACTGGCAGCCCTACCCATGACTGCCCAGGCTGGTGCCCGCCCCAGTCCCCTGCCCCCCCCCCCGGCACCCGGCCTTCCCCGTTGTGCGGTGAGGGGCTGAGGTGGCCCCCGGTGGCCACTCGGGGCCTGGGAACAGGAGAAGGCCATGCACACAGCTGAGCAGCCCTGGATCCGAGGCCGGGGCACCGCTAATAAGGTTGATATTTCAAAATATCGCTGGCTGGCTTGCAGCCTCTCTTCCCTCCCAGCGGCCTCATTCCCGCGGCCCGCCCCCACTTCGGGGCCATCACGAATATTCATCCAGCACGTGCTGACTCGGCACTTCCGCTTGTCTTCCCAGGGGCACTTGCCCCAAGGGCTGGGTCTGCGAGGGGGGGCTCGGCCGGGAGCCCCCACCCGGGGTTTCCTGCCTGGGAAGCTTCCCTCCCCTCCTTACCCCTGCGGGTTGTTCCCAGACCTACAGAGTCCCCCCGGCAGAGACCACAGGCCCTGCCCGGGAGCCCCCCACCTCCCCTCCCGGCCGACCCACCTGCCCTAGAAGTAGTGAGTTCACACCAGCTCAGCCCCAACAAAGGGCAAAGCAGAGTCCCATCACACTCAGGCTACTGTGAGGGAGCGCAGCACAGAGAGGGGAAGCAGCTCACCAGGTCACACAGCGGGACAGCCGATCAGGGCTCCTGCGGCTCTGTCTGGGGTGTGGGGCCCTCCTGCTGGAGATGGGCCTGCCTGAGACGGAGAGACAATGCACACCTGCCCCCTTCTCCAGGCAGGGCCCCGAGGCTCAGCCAGGTCATGCAACACCCCAGACCTCTTGACCCTCTGAGGAGCCACATTTACATGAAGGGACAGGTTCCTGTGTGGGGCCAGGCCCCTCTCAGCGCAGATCGGAGGGCACAGGGATCCCCTCTGCAGCCCTCAGGGCCTGGACCACGGTCCTCCCGGTGGGAAGGCCCCAGAGCTCGTCTGAGGCAGCCCTTGGGTGCAGAGCAGACGCTGGCCCATGGTGCCCAGCAGGCGGCGGGCAGCCAGGACCACGGCTTCCAGACTGACTGCCCTTTCTGTTGAGCGCCAAGGGGAGAAGCAAGACAGTCAGATGAGCTGGCTCCAACCCATCCTCCGCCACTTCTCTCCAAAGCTAGGTGCTCCGGCGGCCATCCAGAGGAGGCTGGACACTGTCCTCCTCAGGTGCAGGTGTGGGGGCCATGGACTGGCAGGTGCACAGGATGGGGTTAGTGAGGGTGCGGAGGGGCCAGCCTGTCCTGCACTAGCTCCGGCCCATCCACCCGCTGGCATACGGACAGTCAGCCCCAGGGCCTCAGTTTCCTCCTTGCACAGAGATGAGGGGCACAGTGTATTTCTAGAAGCTTCCCAGCCCTCCTGTGGCCAGCCACCCCCTCAGGCCCAGGAAACACGAGGGAAGATGATGTGCTCAAATGGGCTCCTGGTCCCTCCACCCCCTCCAATGCCCTTGGGCCTAGAAGTTTCGTTTTGGAAAGCATGACAGGGGGCAACTAGGAGCTCTGATTGGGAGTGAGACGACAACTCTGGCCTCCCTGTGCCCTCACCCATCCCTCCCTGCCCTGGGGTCACCGAGCTGGCCCTCTCTACAGGGGGTCCCTCGCATGGCCGGCCCTGGCGGCTGAGGCACCCCGCTCTGGGGGAGTTTGCTTCAGCGGAAACAGGACCCACAGAGGCCACTAGGCCCTAGGCACGGTCCCTGCTCAGACTGAAGTACAACCCGGCTACTGAGAGAGCACAGGCCTTGCACTGAGCGAGCCGCCCCGCAGGTTGCTGTGGTCGCCCCCAGCTGCGCACAACCCCACACACTCACACACAACACACGTGCACATACAAGTGCATGTGCTACGTCCTGTGTGGCATAGGACCCCCAAAACAGATCCAAACCAGCCTACATGTTCCGGTCAGCCCACTGTCCTGGAGCTCCTGCCCCGCCCGGCACCGCCCCAACGCCTGCCCCAGCCCTGCCCCGGGTCCTGCCCCAGCCGGGCCCCAGCCCCAGCCCCAGCCCATACTCTGCAGCCTCAGGAGGAGAGAAAGCCCGCAGAGACAGGCATGGGGCCCCTCACACCACGGGCTCTCCATAGTGTCCCAGGTGTCCTGAGACGCGTGTAGGGAAGTGACCCTCCGCCAGGTCCTGTCCGCTGTGCTCCAGAGGCCGCCGGAGGTGCACCGAGCCGCCGCCAATGCCCTGAGGCCTGCTGTGCTCTCGCGCTACCCATCACCTCCCAGCGCACCTGCCTTGGGCTAGGCCCCGGCAGCCCCCGCCGGCACCGAGCACACAGTAGGACCGCAGGAAATGCTGGTGGCTTCGGTGCCGCTGATGCTCGTCCAGGTGTCTCCCCCGGACCCCAAGCCCAGGCCTTCCGCTGTGGTCCCGGTGGGGAGTGGCCGTGCTTGGTCTCACCGAGCCTCAGGAAGTCCTGTCACTCATCACTCCGTCAGCCAGGCTCTGCTCGGGCCGGGCGTCGCCAGCTCTCGAGGGACGGCTCCGTCCCTGAGGTGGGCCCACCGCAGTCACATCCTTAGGGGACCCGCCATCCCTGCTGACAGAGACCAGGACGCACAGAGGATGGGGACGCAGGGGAGAGGCCTGGGCTGTGCCGACTGGAGGGGCTGCCCACCTGTGGGCCAGCCAGGGCTGGGGCCCTTGGCCACCAGAGCAATAATTTCTCTGGACCAAGAGCTCCTTCTCTGGGCCCTCCATGCCTGTGTCAGAGTGGGGCTTTGCTAGAAAGCCGATGCTGAGCTATGCTTTCCCAGAAGTCGGGGGCACCATGGACAGGAGGCTGCGGCCGGGCCCTGCAATAGGGGGGGGGCGGGGGGGACAGCCCAGAGCCTCTGGACCCTGCAGGCCCCGCCCTCTGGGTGGGAGCCGCCGGCCAGCTCATCTGGGGCCTGCCTCAACCATCCTGGGCTGCAGAGGGAGAGCTGCCCAGAGCGGCCTAGGGACCAAGGCGTGTCCATTCAGGGGTGGGGTCTGAAAACATGACCTCAGCAGAGAGACAGACATCAAGGAGGGGACACTAGCCTTACAGAGTCCCTCCCCAGCAGTCCCTACCCTCAGCAGTGAGAGGGCAGAGGGCAGAGCTGTCTGCCTGGTGCCCTCCGTCTCCTTGTTCTTGGACCCCCGTCCATCTCAGCCTGGCCTCCACACTGTTGGGTAAGGGGCTCGCTGGAGCACCTCTGGGGACATGCGCAGGGCTGACCCCCTGTGACCCAGAGCTGCTGTCCCATTTCCAGGTCTTTCTGGCCTCCTGGCCACTGTGTGGCCCATGCAGGACCTTGTCCCTCTATAGTGTCCACACAGAGGAGAGCCGGCATCTCACGGGGCTCGGCCTGCCCAGCCAGAAGCGCACGGGTTGGCCAGACGGTTGTTCTCGGCAGGATGGGTGTTTTTCTTGGCTCGAGCTCTGGCACAGTGTGGCCCAAACACCCCCTCAATCCCTGCCTAGCTGTCCCCCTCTGGCTGCCCCAGGGACTGCCCTCCAAGCTGCCTGGGTGCAGAAGAGCCGTACCCAGGCACAACCCCTCCCCCGGGGTTGGCTGACGCTGGGGGTGGCCCTCGCTGACACCAGCCGTGCCCCTGAGCCAGCTGGCTAGCAACTTGTCCAGTGTGCCCAGTGGGGGTCATGGGCCCCAGGGCAGCTAGAAGAGGCTGCTTCCTCCCCGAGTAGGCAGGCTGGGGCAGGCCAGGCACTCCAGGCCCCTCCCCGGTACGGGCAGAGCCTGGCACGGTGGCATCCTGCCTCCTCCTCCACCCCGCTGTGCACCTGTCTCCTCTGCATGTGGCCATAAGGGAGGCACCATCTACGAAATCCCCCGCCTGACAGAGGAGGCTGAGCCCGGGTGGCTTCACAGGGCTGGGGTCCTTTGCAGTTGTCCGAGACTGCCTCTGCTCACCTCCAGACCTGGGGAGAACACGGAAGGCTGCCTGGAGGAGGAGAGGGTTGGGCTGGGGCAAGGGAGGGTGAGGAAGGCTTCCTGCGGGTGCCGTCCCTTGCAGGCCAGGCCCAGCCGCACACCTGGGCTGCGCTATTGGAGAGACGCATGCTCTGCCGGGTGGCACCCAGGCTATTTGGGCTGACCCCCTTCCCGGACAGGGAGGCACCCTGCTGTGGCTTCCCCCTGCCTGGCCCTTCGCTCACAGCTGGGCCTCAACAGCTCTCCACCTCCTCGGGCCGGGCACTACATGCCCCATTCTGCAGCAGGGGAAACCGAGGCACAGGAGCAGGTGGTATACGACTGAACCTGGGACGGGCCTCCTGCCCAGACACAGCCTGGGTGTCCTCACAGTGCCCCCCGGGTGGGCGTCCCCCCCACTTCCGGGCTGGGATGTGAGACGGCGAGGAGCCGGCCAAGGGGTGCGGAGCCCGTCCCAGCCAGGGCGTCCGCCTCCCGTCTTGGGCTCCTCGTCCTCTTCCCACGCCCCCCAGGAGCCGGGGCTGTGCCCAAGGCTGCCCCCCAACACCAGGAAGGTTGAACAGCAAACCTGTCTCAGACCCACCCCCGAGATGAAGGAAGTCTCACCATGTGCATGGGGAGGGGTTGGGGGGTGGAGGGTCTAGTGCGGCTTCACCTCCCCTCACCCCTGCGGGTCATGGTCACCCAGCTGACTGCTGCAGGACCAGCCCCTGACCACACTGCTTGGGCACAGAAGGGGCTGCTGGGCCCCACACATGCCCATGGCACTGCCCACTGCCCCCTGCCCCACCACACCACTGAGGCCACCTGCACTGTCCCCTAAGACAGGGGCCTGGACCCTACGTCAGGGCTGCATGGGTTCTGTCCTGGGGGGTCTGGGTCTGGGGCCGGGGGCACTGGGCTGAGCCCCTCATCAGGATGGGCCAAGGGGCTGGCAGGGTGGGTGCTGGGGAGGCCGAGGAAGGGTCCCAGAGCGTGGAGGGAATGCTCCAGCCAGGAGCGCAGGGAGCCAGTGGGGATGGGCCTGCCACGGCTGAGCTGAGGTCCCCCCAGAGCACAGCCGAGCTGCCCCAGAGCCCGCCAGGCCAGGCGCAGCCCCTGCCATGCGGAGCGACACCCACCCCCAACCCCTGGGGCCGCAGTCCCCTGAGATGGAAAAGCAGAGTTGGACTTCTCTGGGGTAAGGGGTGGCCTCCCGGCCGTGGGAGGCCCTAAACCTCCTCCCGCCACCGCCAGTGGACACCCCCGCCCACCCCCAGCCCCACAGGCCCTGTCTTCCCCCACCTTCCTCTCTTCAATCTCAAACAGCTCTTTCTGGCGGCGGAGGGGGGAGGTCTCCGGAGCTGAGCTCCCTCTGCAAATGCCCGGGGAGGGGAAGGAAGCCACGGCGTGTGGAAGCCAAGTGGGACCCCTGGCCCGCAGCCTGCCCCCCACATGCGGGCCCAGCCTCATCGGACCTGGCTGCGCCTCCAGGCTCTGCTTGGGGACCTGGACTCCAGCAGCTGTGCTACCCACCCTCCCGCTGCCCTTGGCCTCGGAGCTCCCCCCACCGGCTCCCCCCAGCTCTCCCTCAGCACCCCCCCAGCTCGCAGATGTTCTGGATCCTCACAGACGGATTCTGGGCCCCCCACCGGCTCCCTGCCCTTCCCCGCCCTCCTTCTCCAGCTGGCCCAGCCCCCCGAGGGTCTTCCCCAAACCCCCAGACTCCTGCTCTGACCCCTGGCAACCAGGGCCTTGGTCAGGGAACAGGATTCACACTGTGCACCCTCTCCCACGTGGAGCGTGAGGGGGCAGGCAGAGCCTGTCCATGGGCATCCGGGGGACAGAAGCAACAGGGCAGGGGTGATGGACGGCAGCGAGAGCGTGCCTGGGGCTAGGGGCTGGGAACCACTGGGAGACCCTGGCAGGGACCCAGAGGGTGTGAGCCCGCAGGGATTCCGGTGGGGGCCGGGGTCAGCCATCCGGGGAGGGCCAAGGACAGGCGGAGCAGCTGTCCCGACACATGGAGGTCCTGCCTTTGCCTGAAGCCTAAGAAGCTAGAGGAAGGGGGGCGGCGGGAGAGAGAGCTGCTCTCCAGGGGTCAGATCGGGCCCGCTTGTGTCTGGGGGGACGCGAGTCTGGACAGCTGGCAGACGCGTCCTCCCCTCTGTGCGGCGGGCAGAGCCTGGCGGGCTCGGGGTCGGCGGGTGCGCAGCTCTCCTGGTGAGCTGGGAACCCCGGCCAAACCAGGGGCGCTGGGCCTGCGGTCCCCTCAGCCCCCGGGGCCCTGCGCCGCCGCGGCCGCTTCCCCGACAAGAGCCCGTCCGCCCACGTGTCCTTTACCAGGACCTCGGAGCTCGGAAGTCGGCCGTGGCGCCCCCCGGGCTGCTGCTGCTCCCGCCCGACTCCGCCAGCTCATCCACTCAATAAACTTTTATGGAGTCCCTGGCGTGGTCCTTGAGCAGGGTCTCGGAGGACGAGGCTTCCGGGCCCTTCTGGAAGCGCCGGCGTCGGCCTCCCACGCGGGCAGACGTCCCACAGGCACCTGCGGCTTCGTCTGTCCCCAGGCTGCTTCCCACCCGCGCGGGCTACGAGCACCTGAGCGATCGGAGCGGGCTCTGACGAGGGTCTTGGCGGCAAGATCGTGGTATTGCCCGAAAGAGCTAGAGATTTCTCGACTCTTTCCTGCGTATAATTTCCTCCTGGAGAATTGTTCCACTTCAAAGAGCCCCGCAAAATGGCAATTAAACGGTCCCCCTCGCTGTGCGAGACCTGAGCGCCCCCGGCAGCTGCGTTCGGGGCTCCCCGCGCTCATCAATCTTCTCGTTTGGGGGCCGAGGGCCCGGAGCCCCGGCGGCCCGTCTGAGGCCAGGGGACCCCATGCGGGCAGGGCCAGCTCAGGGAGACAGCGGAAGGCTGCGGGGAAGGGCCAGATCGGGGAGCTGCCCGTGCCGGGGGCCACTCGCTTATGCTACTAACGGGTGGGTTTTCTTGAGTGGAATAAAATGTCCCCAAATCAGGACAGCGACCAGAGGCCTGAGGTAGGGGCTCCCCCAGATGGCCCGGGCTGGTGGGAGTGTGGGGCAGGGGACACTGGCATCCCCCCCACCCCCGCAGTGACTGCACTCGGGAGCTAGGGGACAGGCAGGGAGGGAGCTGGAGCCCATGTGGCCTGGTGGCAGGGTGGCTCCTGGGCCCCTGAGCCTCACTGACCAGGATGGGGTCAGTTGGTGGGACGTTCCGGAGACCGAGAGGAGAGTGGCAGGGAGGAGCCATGTGAGCAGGACCTGGTGGGCTGCGGGGAGTCCAGGAGGATGCAGGACGGCCTCTGGGACCGGGGCACCGTGAGCCGTGGTGGCCGAGGGGTGCAGGCTGCCCGGTCATCTCTGGGGACACAGAGTCATGGGGGAGGGGGGCTCAGGCCCCCCAGAGCTCACCTGTGGGAGACCCCAAGGCTCCTCTTCTGACAGGTACAGCAGTCCCCCACTCCCTCCTTCAAACCTGGGGACCTTGGTGATGCTCACTGATGTCCCCGGGTGCGTGGGGGCAGCTCTGCCTGTGACAGCTCCTGCTGCTGTGTGCCCTGCACCCCCCCTCAGGGTGCCGCTGCTCTGGGCCAGCAAACGGGGCTTGAAATCTCAGGTGCCCTTGAGCCCAGGGCCAAGATGGGGGTCTGGGGACATGGAAGGCAGTGGGATGGCCAAAGTCCAAGCCTCCCTCAACACCCCAACCCCACTCAGCTCCGTTTGGGTTTTGGGGTCCCCCTCCCCATCCCCAATACCATGGGTGCTACACACAGTGTCCCTATTAATAATGCCCGCCTCCTGCTGTGTCACTGAGCTGACTCCCCGGAGAGCCGTTCCTCCGTGTCGTCCATCTGGACACCTGGCAGGGGCCACAGGGTGGGGACAGCATCTGAGGTTTCAGGGTACCCTCTACCCCAGACCCCACATCAGCCTCTGCTTCCTGGCCGCTTCCAGCCAGCCTGACCCTGGGTGTGCAGTGTCTAGAGAGTCTCTGATTCTCCCCCAGGTGGACTTACCAGTTTCAGCCAAGGCCCAGGGGCATGAGGGAGCAGACCCTCTCAGTACTGCCTGTGTCCTCGCCAAGCCGTGGAAGAATTTCCACACCCTCGTTCCAGCACATGATTTCCTGATGGTAGGCTGCCATCCTCATTGGGCATCATGAACAACCCACAGGCTGTGCTATAGAACCTCTGGGCAGAGCCTCCCAGAGTTGCTCAGTGCACAACCCGCACACCATACCCAATACATCTGCCTATGATCTGAGGCCACCAAGCTGGGTGTGGAGAGGCACAGCCTGGCTCTCATGACCCATGTCTCTCTATATCTCAGAAATACCTTTAGGAAGTTAAACACAGAGTCTCAGCTCCAGCTCCCTGTGCCCAAGGGGCTGCCGGTGCCCACCCG
Organism: Mustela putorius furo; assembly: GCF_011764305.1. Taxonomy (NCBI): domain Eukaryota; kingdom Metazoa; phylum Chordata; class Mammalia; order Carnivora; family Mustelidae; genus Mustela; species Mustela putorius. The sequence continues at coordinate 51,938,185 of NW_025421290.1, read as the reverse complement.
TCCTTCCCCTTGTTCTGAGCACAGATCTGCAAGGCCTTGGTTTAGGGATGTGGGATCCAAATTCTGAGCTCTACAGCCAAGACCAGCAGCAGGAGGAAGGAAAGCCCAACCCAGGGAAGGAAGTGAGCAGCTTGGACCCAAACAACTCAGAAGCCTGTGGGCCTGGAGGGGCCGGCGGCAGGCCAATAGCCATGGTGGGGACAGGGTGCCATGGGCAGGGCAGCTGCGGGGCTCTTGGTCAGGCTGTGCGCTGAGCTCTGGTCTTTCTGCAGCAAGTCAGAAGTGGCGCCTTCAAGCCTCCACTCCCACCACCTTCTCCAGCCTTTTGACTGACCATCTCTGAGCATGGCCTGGGGATCAGGGTTTTAAAGGCCTCCCAGGGGCTCCATTGCCCTAAGAGATGTGGGAGCTCCTGAGGTCCATGACAACTCATCTTGTCTCCATGGAAATCCAGGAAGTAGGTGTGAAACTCATCTCCATTTCATGGAAGACGAGTCTGAGGGTCAGGGAGGTGATAGACTGCCAGGCACGCAGAAGTTAGATGTGGGCCTTGGTCTTCCCAGACCTGGCCTGGGAGCCTTTCTCTTCAGCAGACCCCCCTCACGGTGCCTCCCCTCAGACCACACCCGGCCCACAGGCTGGTGGCTGAGCCGGTGGCACAGGAGGCGAGGCAGCGGGATGACTTCTCCTTCTGATGTGACTGGGTCCTATTTACTTTTCATTTTGCTGACGTCCATTCTGTTGGATCAGAAAAGCGTTACATGTTACTGAAGAAAATCTTGGAAATTCTGGCTGAGACTCAAGGAGAAAGTTCAAATCCCTTGTAAGGCATCGTTCAGATCAAATCTGACCCATTTCTTTCTGCTGGTTCGTGTGTGTGTGTGATATTCGAACTCTCACATTATTCTTGCACTTTCTAGTGCTAGTTTGCTTGCTAGTGTAAGCAATTTGTCTATGCATTTTTTATCTGTTGGTCAGGATTCGCACGTTCCTAGTCTGTGCGGTTCCTGCCCATGGATACCACTCTTGTTTGGATGTTTGTGTTGTCACCCATTCAGCTGTGGGAGCTCCAGGAAGCTACCGCAGGGTCCTTCACAGCATGTCCCCCATTCTTTAGACACATTTTTGCCTTCTGGCACCAAAGGGGTTTCAGGCTAATTTTCACCTTCCCTGGAAAGAGCTATATGAGGAGTCCTGGCTTCTTTAGTGGAGAAGGGTACTTAGAAGCCAAGATCTGGGCCATAGGGGTGCTCAGCACATGGGGGGACTCTTTGCTCCTGAGATCTCTCCGCCAGCAGGACTGGCTGATGTGCTTTTCCACATACCATGTGCAGAAGGACAAGCTTGCTTCCAAATGCCCTCTCAGAGGTCACACCGATGACTGCGTCCCGGGCAGTGTCGTAGGGTCCGTCCTTGCTCTCTAACCTCTCATCGCTGTTGTGACCTGCCCTCCAGAGGAAGAAACTTGGCTCATGTGATCCCCAGGACATCGATTCTTTCTCTCAAGCCTAGTATACAGAAAATAGCTTCAGACGTGAAATGAGGGGAGAACCCTAGGGACTGGAGTTCAGTCTTTGTTTTCAGGTTGTATGAGAGAGACGGGAGGAGGGGAGGAGGGAGGGCAGAGGAGGAAGGAAAGAAGAAGAAGGGGAGTATTTGGAGAGGAAAGAGGAAGATTTACACCCAGTGCAATGCATGGACTTTAAGGGCAAAATTTGATGAGTTTGGTTAAACATGTATTCCTATGTTGTCCTCGCCCTAATTAAAGTAGCAAACGTGTCCATTAGCCCAACACATTCTCTCGTGGCCCCTCCAGAAAGGACCCAATCCTTATGCAACCACCATTCTGGAACTCACTATCACCATGGGTGAGTTTTGTCTGTTCCTGAACTTGATTTGAAGGTCACGACAGCACCTCTGTTTCTGGCTGTTCTGGGCCAACGTGATGCTTACGAGAGACTTCTGTGTTGTTGCACATGGTCTTAACTCTCGTGTCTGGTGCTGAGCGCGTGCGTAGCCATGCCTCTGGTGGTGGACCCCTGGGCCGCTTCCAAGAGCTGCTGTCAGTGCCCTTACACAGTCTTTTTGGGAACATGTGTTTTCATTTTTCTTGGCTGTGGGGACATCCCAGGACACCCCAGGGAGTGGACTAGCTGAGTCAGAGGTTAGTCCACGCGCCACTCTGTGAGAGATGCCAGGCTGGTTTCCAGAATGGTGTCCGGTTCCCTCCCACCGTGGGGCGGGGGGAGGGTTGAGTCCTGGACGCTCTGCCCTCCGCGGCACTTGGTCTTTCCACGGTTACTGAGCCTGGGGCGTGTGAGTGTCATCTCGTGTTATCGTGGCTCCCACTCGAGCCTCCTGATGACAGACACTGTCGAGCACCTTCCTTTCCTGTTGTTATTGGCCCTTTGTATTTTGTGTTTGCGGAAGCGTTTGTTAAAGTATTTTGCCTATTAAATTATTCTCTTTTTATTAGTGGTTTGTAGGACGTTCTTATATGTTCTGGATACAAGTCCCTTGGCTGATTCACAAACTGCAAGTCTTTTCCCCAAGCATGACCCTTGTGCTTTTTAGTTCTTTAATTATATCTTTTGAAGACCAGAATTTTTTGTTTTTGCTGAAGTCAAATTTAAAAATTTTTCTTTCTTTTAGGACTGTTGTTTTGTTTTGTTTTGTTTTTTGCTTGAGAAAGCTTTGCCTCTCCGAGGTTATCAAATCATTCTCATGGGGTTTTTTCCTAGAAGCTCTACACTTTTGGCTCTCAGGTTTACACAGTTAACTCATTCTGAAATGATCTCTGTATGGGGCCCAGCCTAGTGATGGAGCCTCATTTCTTCCCATGCACTCATCTACTTGGTTCAGCATTATTTGTTGACAATGCCATCCTCTCCACATTGACTTGCTGGGGTAGGTCATTCAAAATTCAACAGACCAGGCAGATCTGGGTCTGTTTCAGGGCTCTCTCTTTGGTTCCATTGGACAATTTGTCTACATTTATGCCAGAACACATCACGGTCTCCGTTATTGCAGCCTAAGAGTGAGTCTGAAATCAGATGTTGCCATGCTCCAGGATTGGAGGGATTCTTCTCATTCAGAATTGCTCTCCTAGTCTTGGTCCTTTGCACTTACACATAATTTTAAGATTAACTTGACAATTTCCACAAGAATACTTCTGGTATATTGACTGGGACGGCATCAAATCTGTGGTCCAATTTGGGGAGAATTAACCCCTTCACAGCACCAAGCCTCCAGTCTGTGCCATGTTACATTTTCCTGTTCGTCCAGGCTTTCTTTAAGTTCTCTAAAGATTTTTTTTCTTTTCAAATAAAACAGTAGTATTACATTTCAATTTATAGTATAGAGGTCTTGTTTAACTTTCAGTCAACTCCTAACCTCCTGATTTTAAATTTAAACTTTCTGTTACAAATGGAACTGTTATGCTAATATCATTGTCCTATTCTTATAAGTTGAAAATCTACCCTCATAAACTCCTTTTGGTATTGTAATATTGAAGTCTGCATCTTACAAAATTCACCGATTAGTCCTTGTTATTGTTTTGCAGTTTCTATGCAATATCTTACACAAAAAATTATCTGTGATTAAATAACATTGTACTTCTTTCTTTCCAACCTGTGTGCCTTCTATTTTTTTCCTGGTTTTATTGCTCTTCTAGGACCTCTAGTACAACAGTGAATAATAGTCATTCCAGCTTCAGGGAGAAACTGTCCAACATTTCACTATTAAGAATAATGTTTGTTATCTCTAGGTTTTTAGTAAGTGTTCTTTGTCAGCCTGAAGAAATTTTTCCTATTTGCAGTCTGTCCAGAGTTTTTCATTTTATCCTGAATAGGTGTTGAATTTTGTCCAATGCTTTACCCACACTTACTGAGATGATCATAGAGTTGTCCCTTCCATGGAGTGAGCAAAGTGAATTACACTGGATGGGTCTTTAAATATAAACCAACCTTTCATTCTTGAAATAAATCTCACTTGATCACAGTGTAATCTCTTTTTTGACATATTTTACTATCCATTTGCTACTATATAATTAATATAATTTGCTAGTATATAATGGCTTCTATTCATTTTGCTTATTTAATTAATGGCATGCATCTATGTTCATAAAGAATATGGTTGGTGTTTTTTGCTTTTTTTTTGTAATGCCTTTGTCAGATTTTGGTATCAGGATAATGTTGGCCTCATTAAATGAATTTGGAAGTGTTCCCTCCTCTTCTAATTTCTGAAAGAGCTTCTGCAAAATTGGTGTTAATTTTTAAAAAACGTTCCATAGAATTGATCTGAGAAAACATGTGAGCCTGGAGTTTTCTTTGTGGGAAGGTTTTTGATGATGAATTCAAGGATTAAAATACATATGGAGCTATTCAGATTTTATTTTATCTTATGTCAGTTGTGATGCAGTTTCCAAAAAATATGTCTGTTTCACTGCATCGTTGCGTTAAGCTGCTCGTGCCGTCTCGTTGTCTGCGTATCCCTGGTGACGTGCCCTTCTTAATTCCTGATCTTAGTCATTTGCTTTTCTCTTTTTTCTTTGATTACTGGAGGAGGGAGGAGTTTATCTATTTTATTAACCTTTTCAAAGAACCAATTTTTGGCTTTATCGTCTCGATTTTTTTCCCTTTCATTTACTTGTGCTCGTATCTGTATTGTTTCCATACTTCTCTGGGCTTAAGTGGCTCCGCTTTTGCTAGCTTCTGAAGGTGGGGATTTACTGGCAATATTTTTCTGCAAAGGAGGAGAGTTTCCCCCCTTGGCACCAAGTACGCGGCGTCCCGCGTTCTGTTTGGTTCTGACACTATCTGGGGAGCCGGCATCAGATCCCACAGGCTAGGTGCTTGGTCCCCTAGACCACCCAGCTGTCACCTGAACTTTTGGCCACCGGGCTGCAAGGCGGGAGTTCCCAGGACCCGCACCTCAGGCTCCATAATTCACCAGAACAGCTCACAGAATTGAAGAAGGTGTTTCTTTCCCAGCTCTTCGATATGAAAGAAGCAAATGAACAGCCCGATGAAGGGGTGCTTGGGTGCGGGGCTTGCCGGACCCATGGGTTGGGGTGTGTCAGACTCCTGGCACGGAGGTGCATTAGCCAGCTGGGACGTAAGGTCTCTGATCTTCTTGTTTAGGGATTTCTTATGGAGGATCCATTAAGTAGATGTGATTGGTTAAATTATTGACCACTGGCTGTTGAACTCAGACTCCTGGCCCTCTCTCCTCCCAGCAAGCTGGGGGTGGGGGCTAAAATCCCAAACCTCTAATGGTGTTTCAGTCCTTTTGTGAACCAGCCCCCAGCCCAAAGCTTCCTAGGGCCCCTGGCTTCCAGTCCTCTCAGGAGCATCCAAAAGACACTTATTACTCAAGGGCACCTGGGTGGCTCAGTGGGTTAAGCCTCTGCCTTTGGCTCAGGTCATGATCTCAGGGTCCTGGGATCGAGCCCCGCATCAGGCTCTCTGCTCAGCGGGGAGCCTGCTTCCTCCTCCTCTCTCTGCCTACTTGTGATCGCTCTCTGTCAAATAAATAAATAAAATCCTTAACAAAAAAAAAAAAGATGCTTATCACTCTGGAGATCCACGGGCTTTAGGAGCTGTGGGCCAGGAACCAGGACAAAGACAAAATATTTGTTTCCCTCTACATCACATGGCCAAATAGTAAATATTTTAGGCTTTGTGGACCATATCGTCTGCTGCAACAGCTCCTCTCTGCCTCTGTAGTGTGAAAGCAGCAAGGATAATACATAAATGTATGAGCATGGCTGGGTTCCAATAAAGCTTTATTTTTAAAAATGTGTGGTTGGCCCACAAGACACAGTCTGCCAGCTCCTGACTGACTTCACTTTCACCACATCCTCTTTCCTGACTTAAAAATTTAGAACTTTCAGCGTCCCCCTACGCATGGCTTTAGCTGGATCCCAGAAAACTCAGTATTTTTGTTATTATCCTGTTTGAGATATTTCACAATTCTTCTCATGATTTCTTTTCGACCAATGGATTACTTTCCATGTATTTGGGGGCCTCTGTAGATGCAATAATATTATTCCTTATTTCTAATTTAATTTTATTAAATTGTACCCTGATAAGCAGAGACCAGATCGTAGGCTTGTGATCTTTTGAAGATTTGTTGGGAAGTGTTCTATTATATGTCCCTTCACATGGTTTGTCCTAATGAATTTCCCAGGCGCCCTCGAAGACAATGTATCTTCAGCAGCTGCTGGCAGGAGGGCTCACAAATTTTCAGATAGATCGAGGAGGCTGGAAGCATTGTGGGTCCTCCACATGCTTCCTGACTTTCTTGTCTGCCTCTGCCACATTCTTAGAGGGGAGGGTTGAAACCTGTTGTGGGGGTGTCCATTTCTCAAGTTAGTTCCATGGGTATTCACCCCATGTATCTCAAGCTCTTGCTGGGGGCTACACACTTTGACTGGGATGTCTTCTTGATAAGCTAACCCTTTAGCATCATGAAATGTCCCTCTGCATTTTCCTAGTAGTCTGGTATTGAATTCCAGTTCATCCCACTTTTTAAAAAAGATTTTATTTATTCATTTACGAGAGAGAAAGAGAGCACAAGCAGGGAGGAGGGGCAGAGAGAGGGAAAAGCAGGCTCCCCACCGAGCAGAGAGCCCGATGCGGGGCTCAATCCCAGGACCCTGGGATATGACCTGAGCCAAAGGCAGACGCTTAACCCACTGAGCCCCCCGGGGCCCCCCATCCCATATTCTTAAGGGTCCCTCAACTCTCTTATGGCTATTGTTTTCACATTATATTGTTTCCCAATGTTTTCCTTTCAATCGATATGTGTTTTCATATCTGAAGTGGGTTTCTTGCACTCAGCCTGTAGCTGGGTCTTCAATTATCCTGACGGACAATCTCTGCCTTTTAGTCAGAACGTTTCGCCCATTTACCCCAGATGTCGCTGTTCATGTGGTTGGACTTAGTTCGCCATTTTGGTCCGTTTTCTATTTGTCTCATTTTTTAATGTTCTGTGTTCCTCTTTGGAGTTAATTGAATCTTCTTTAATGTCCACTTAATTTACTGCATTGTGTATGGCTTTTATCTTTGAGTTTTAGCTAGACCTCTTTGTATTATGTTGAAGTTTGCTCCAGGGACTTCGGTATACATCCTCAGTTCGCCAGTCGACTTGCAGTTACGATGGTATGTTTGTGTCATTCCCACTCCCCTGCTGTTTGTGTGACCATGACTTTCATCACAGACCTTGTATCTGCATATGTCATTAACCCGACAGTGCAATTTTCCTTGAAATTTCACAGAAATTGAGGGGCTCCTGGCTGGCTCAGTCAGCAGAGTGTATAACTCTTGATCTCAGGGTTGTAAGTTCGAGCCCCATGTTGGGTGTATAGATTACTTTAGAATAAAATCTTTTTAAAAAATTAAGTTTATAGAAATTGAGAGGCAGGAAGACACTATCTTGTATTTACCCATAATCCTGCCATTTTTTGTTCCTTCTCTTCGCTCATGGACCACCTGAGGTCCCCTTTGGTGCTATTTCCCCTCTGCCCTAAGAATGTCCTTCATCATTTGGTACAGTAACAGTCTGCTTGGAACAAATCCTCTCAGCTCCATTATCTGAAAGTATCTTTCTTTCATTTCTGATGGATAAGTTCTCTTACGGAATTCTGGCTTTGCTTTTTTTTTTTCTTTTTTTTTTCTTTTCTTTCAGCATGTAAAGAGGTGGACCCACTGTCATCTGTCTCGAGTGCTCCGGATGAGAAGCCAGCGCCACAATTCACGCCACTGTTCTGTCTGTCATTTCTCTCGGGCTGCTTTCAAGATCACGTTTCACTGTGGGCTTTTAGCAATGTGAGTATAGTTTCCCCGTGGTGGTTTTCTTCATATTCTTCTGGCTCGGAATTTTCCAAGGTTTTCATTCTGTAAGTTGATATTTTTAGTTGACTTGGGCCATTTTTGTCATTCTTTGGGTTTTTTTTTTTTGCCCCATTCCCTGTTTTTTGTACTGCTGGACCCCCATTATGCTTGTGTCACACAGTTTTCTATTGCCTCGTGTGGCACTGAGGGGCTACTCATTTTAAAAAATTGCTTTCTTTTCCATTCTTCAGGTTGGAAAGTTTTTACTGACTTATCTTCAAGCTCACAGTCCTCTCTTAACTTTTCCCTTCCACTGTTGTGCCCTCCAGTGTGTTTTCCATTTCAACTACTTTTTTTTCCAGTTTTTTAATTTTCATTTGATTCTTCGATGTATTTTCCACTTTTTTGCTGAGATCCCTTATCTGTTTCATCATTATGTCTCTATCTCCTTGTAAGTCTTTGACCATATCTCTTCCCGTTGAGATCAGGAGCACGACAAGGATGCCCACTCTTACCACTCTTGTTCAACATAGTATTAGAAGTCCTAGCAACAGCAATCATACAACAAAGAGAAATAAAAGGTATCCAAATTGGTAATGAAGAAGTCAAACTCTCTCTCTTTGCAGATGACATGATTCTTTATATGAAAAACCCAAAAGACTCCACCCCAAACTACTAGAACTCATATGGCAATTCAGCAACGTGGCAGGATACAAAGTCAATGTACAGAAATCAGTGGCTTTCTTACACATTAATAATGAAAATACAGAAAGGGAAATTAGAGAATCGATTCCATTTACTATAGCACCAAGAACCATAAGATACCTGGGAATAAACCTAACCAAAGAGGGAAAGGATCTGTACTTGAGGAACTACAGAACACTCATGAAAGAAATTGAAGAAGACACAAAAAGATGGAAGACCGCTCCATGCTCTTGGATCGGAAGAATAAACATTGTTAAAATGTCTATACTACCTAGAGCAATCTATACTTTTAATGACCATATCTCTAATAGCTACTATTATAAAATTTATTTCTCCTACATTCAACATTCTGCTCATCTTCAGGCCAATTTCTATTGACTGTTTATTCTCATAACTCAAGTAATTTCTATTTCATGTTGGACATCATGTACCTTATGTTGTAGAATATCTGGATCCTGTTATCCTCTAAAGCATGTTGATATTTGTTCTTGGGAGCAATCTGTTTTGCTTGACAAAAACTCCAAATTCTGCCTCTCCTGCTGTCAGACAGCTGTCTGATATCAGCTGTCATGACTGCGTGGTTATCTCAGTCTTTCAGCTCGAGTTTTGTGAGGGTCGGCTCAGTGCTTCCTCTGAGCCTGTGTGGCGCGGCTGTCCGCTCATGGGACCACATTCGCCTGCCTATTTGAAGGCTTCTCTCTCTGCAGTTCTCCTCTCCAGGATTCCATCTCTATTTCTAACTTCCCTGGCACTTCCAAACTATTCTTTAATCCCTCAAACCACAACGCTTACCGTTTTTGGCTTCAGTTTTAGCTGTCCTGAGCCACGAGGATTGGGGATTTCTCTAGCAAAAGGTTGTATAAACGTGAATCTCTACCAAGGCAGCTCTCTTCTCAAAAGCCAATCCTCTGTACTTTAGGTTTGCTTTTGGCTATCCTCTGTTTTCCTCAAATAATTGTTCTTTTATAGTTTATCTAAGTTTATATTTGCTACTTGTGAGAGGATTAATCTGAGGCAAGTTCCCTCTGGTGCTTTTCAATGCATGCATTATTGCAACTTACAGATAAAACTGGTAATGTATTTATTTTGGATTTCTTTGATTGTGGTATGGTTGGGCACTTTTTAAATAATTGTTGTCATTTGTAATGCTTCATGTATGAGATGTCCTTTGTCAATTTTGTTTGAGATGATCTCTCTTTGTGGAGAACTTCTTTAAAAAGATTTATTTATTTATTTGTTTATGAGAGAGACAGAGAGAGCACACAGGAGAAGAAGCAGAAGGAGAGGGGGAAGCAGACTCCAAGCTGAGCAAGAAACCTGACACAGGGCTCCATCTCATGACCCTGAGATTGTAACCTGAGCCAAACCTAGAGTTGGACACTTAACTGACAGAGTTACCCAGGTGTCCCTTTGTGAAGGATTTTTTTAAAAAATCTTTTTTTGTTGTTTGTTACATTTGTTGTAAACATTTTCAAAATTTTTTTTTGATTTTTAAATCTTGTTTATTATATTTTTAATACATAGAATTATTAAGTAGTCGCATGGGCATTTTATGCATTTAAAAGCCTTTACAATTTACTGAGTGTTTTTATTAAGAATACATTTTAAAATTTCCTGTATAATATTTCAGCATTTATGCACATAATGTTTGGAAGGTTATTAATGTATTGTATATTGTTAAATATTTGTATTGTATTAATTCATTCTTTCCTTCCTATATCAAACCTTCAGAGATTATTAATTGAACATACAGCTGAATATTGTTGATTACAATTTCATTTTTTATTTTGCCTGAGTTTTTATATTTGATAACAAACTTTCCTGAACAATGTTCCCAGACCACCACCCCCAATAGATGCTTCCGGATTGAAATGGTTCTTGGGTTGGCAAATAAGATTAGGACATGCTACAGATTGTATTCCTGACCTTCTTAAAATTTATTTTTTGCATGTTTAAGGCTTTGAGCTGTTCTTCATTAAAGATTGTGTTGACTTTACTGAACCTGATCTTTTTTTTTTTTAACCCTCATGAGATCATGGATTCTTCTTTTTTTACATTATGCCTATTTAATATAGTTTGAAGAACACATGGTGAGTTATATATTTGTCAAAATTACTTAGCAAGTTTTCCAAATCTATAAATATCTAAAACTGAGTGCATAATTTTGAAATTAATCATGCCTTAAAAGTTTACAGTATCTCCTCAATAGGAGTGCCTGAGTCTGGAGGAAATTCTTTCCTATTTTCTACACTTTTTTCTAAGGGAGAGTGACTTACTCACATTGTTTAGTTCTTTTAATGTCAACTTTGATCCTTTATCTGTTTCATTCAGATTTATTAGCATACAACATGCAAGTAATTCCTTGTTAATTTTTAAAATTGTCTGCATATTTGTTTTATTTCTTACAAGATATAAAATTTTGTTTAATTGGTATTTCTCACCCCCCCCCCTTTGTAATAACTGGATGAGACAGAGTTTGGTCTGTTGTGTTAGATTCTTCAAAGACTTAGCTCTTTAATTTACTTATCTCATAGGTCTTAATCTACTTATCAAGTCTTATTTTTCTCTTTTCTTATTTCATATTTTCTGCTGTTATCTTCACTATTTTAATCTTCCTTGGAAGGGCTTTAAAAAAAAAAAACTCATCGACTTCAAAGTTTTGATCTTTTTTCCCCTCGCTGGATAATGAAAGTATTTACAGACGTGACTTTATCTTTGAGGACAGCGTTGTAGAAACTTATTAGTTGTAAGCAATTTCATTTTTTTTTTGATAGTCTGGAATTTAAGTAATATTTCTTTTTTCCCTTTTTTCCCTCAAATGTAGAAGGGGATAATTTTAAATTACCAGTTGGTAAGGATGTTTTGTTTAGAACTTTGTTAATAATTTCAAGTTTTCATCCTTTAACATCAACTAATGTCATTTGTAACAATATTAACTTTTTTAATATATTGAAGTTTTATTTATTTGCCAGGAAATGTGCTTTTTGGAAACCTTCCACTGATTGCTTGAAATATCATGTTTACCTACTCAAGTAATCATGATTACATTGTCTTAGCAATAAGTAGCAAACGTATTCGAACATAAAACACACTTGCCCTCCACTTTGGTTCTAGTCTCCCCCTCAGAAAAAAAAAAATCACATAAGTAGGTCGGCCACTTTATCTGACAGAGCAAATCCTCCAGTTTTGTTCTTCTCCAAGATTGTTTTATTCTCGTCCATTGGTGAAAAACATCTTGGATTTTGGCATATTTTGTACCAACTATTGATTATTTTGAGAATTTACATTAAAACATCAATATTTAGTCTTCCAATCTATGAGCACAGTGTTATTTCCCATTTATTTAGGTCTTCGTTGATTCCTTTAAAAGATATGTTGTGATTTTCAGTGTGAAAGCCTTAAATGTCTTTGGCAACAAAAGCAGCAAAGGTGGTTTCTAGATGTTGGATATTTTTAATGCTACTGTAAATAGTATGGGTTTAAATTTTTGTTTCTCAGAATTGGCTTGCTGATACATAAAAATATAATTGGTGATTTTGCTAAATTCCCTTCTTGGTTCTAGGAGTTTATGGTTAGATAGATTTGGCTTTTCTTGTACTAGTAGTCAAGGCATCTGCAAATAATGACAGTTTGGTTTCTTTCTTTCCTATACTGACATTTGTTTTTCTTGCCTGAGTGAATTTCCCATAAACAACGATATCCCGTTGGATAGAAATTCTGACAGTGGGCATCCGTCCAGTTCCTGCTCCTGATGCTTACTCTGTGTCCTTGCCATTTAGGGAAGATCACTCACTTCTCTCTCAAATCACTGAGAGCTTTTTATCAATGTGTATCTTTGGAATTTTTAAAATCCTCTATCAACTGAGATGAACAAATGTCTCTTTTTTATACATTAGCTTTTGTATTATATTACTTGATTTTACATCCCTAGAATGAACCCCAATGGTCCCAGTACATGATTATTATACCTACGTATCGCTCGATCCAATTCGTCAATATTTCCCAGGTCCATGAAGGAAATCAGTCTATTATTTTCCTTTCTTCTCATGTGGAGCTGTTTGGGTTTTTTTTTTTTTTTTAAGACTTAACTTATTTATTTGTCAGAGAAAGAGACAACAAGCAGTCAGAGTGGCAGTAGAGGCAAAGAGAGAAGCAGGCTCCCCGCTGAGCAAGGAGCCCAATGTGGGACTCGATCCCAGGAACCTGGGATCATGATCTGAGCTGAAGGCAGTTGCTTAACCCACTGAGTCACCCAGGTGTCCCTTCTCATGTGGAGTTTTGATAGTAAGGTCATATTGGCCAAAAAATGACTTAGGACATGTCTCCCTTCCTACTCTTTAAGATGGTTGGTGTAAGGTCAGTGCTATTTCTCCCTTTAATGTTTCAGGAAATACACCATGTAACCATTTGAGATTTGGATTTTCTTGAACATTTTAATAATAGATACAATTTAGTTAATAAATATCAGACTCTTTGGATCAAATCAAATATCATCTGTCAATCCTGATAAATTGTGTTTTGAAGGGGGAAATATGCCCCTTGAATCTACATCACGGAATTTGCTAACAAAGGTATTCATAATGCCCCCTCCTAAGTTTATTAATGCCCCATTCCTGCTATTATTAATGCTTCCTCTCCTTTTCCCCCCTTTGATCATTTTTGCTAGAGACATATCCATTTTATTCATTTTTTTTAAATATAATTTTTTATTTTTTATAAACATATATTTTTATCCCCAGGGGTACAGGTCTGTGAATCACCAGGTTTACATACTTCACAGCACTCACCAAAGCACATACCCTCCCCAATGTCATTTTTTTTAAAGAATCAAATTTGGCATGGTGGGTTTTCTCTGATGTTTTCTATTTCACTGGGTTTTTTTTGTCATGTCTTTATCATTTTGTTCATTCTTCTTTCACTGGGCTTAGCTGTTTTTCAGTTTCCTGAAAGTGAAAGGAATTTTCGCCCTTCTTTTTTTTTTTTTTTTTAATATACACACCTTAAACTATACATTTCCCTCTGAGCACAGCTTTAACTGAATTGTTTCGAGGTGTTGTGTCTCCATTGGCAATCTACTTGGTTGCCTTTTCTTTTCCTTTCTGGTATCTTCTCTCTGACCCGATTTAAAGGTCTATGGCTTAATTTCCAAGCAGTTGGGGGTTTTCCAGTTGTATTTATGCTTTTGCTTCCAACTTAATTCCACAGTGGCCAGAGAACACAGTCCTCTGATTTCCAGCCTTAGCAGTCATGCCGGCGAGCACCATGTGCTGATGAGAAGAACGGGCCCGCGGCCGCTGTCCGGCCAGTGGTCAGCACACCTGTCAGTTAGGCAGACCTGTCACCTGTATTGTTCAGAATTTCCATATCTTTGCTGATTGTTTTTTGCTTTTGTCTGCTTAGTAAATCATCCATCAAGAGAGGTGGGTAACTTCCCCCTCTGTGAGTATTATGGATTTCTCCTTCAGTTTGGTCAACTTTTGTTTCCTACCATTTACATTGTTGATGCTTATCTAGGATTGTAATATCTTCCTTAAATGTTGATCCCTTCCGCAGACATGGGTACTCGTCTCCAGCATGGCATCTTTCCGTGGTGCCCACTGCAACAGTACCAGGGACCCCCTGGCTTTCTCCTGCTTACTGGTGGCATAGGCTACCTTTTCTCTCTCTCTCTTTTTTTTCTTTCAACCTGTCTTATGCTCTTAGATTAGGAGTGTCTTTTTTTTCTTAAGGGGCATATGTTCGGATTTAATTGTTTGGTAACCTGTCTGACACTGGTGGACTTTCATTTGAGATATTTCGCCCATTCTGTGTAATGTAATTTCTAGATTGTTGGTTTGTTGTCTGTTTTCTAGATGCGCACGTGTTTTAAGTCCACTTTCCCTCTGATTTCTTGCTCTGTCTCAGATTCATGCCACCTTTGTATCATCCCACTTTCCTTCTCTTACCTTGCTAGTCATCCATTCTCTTCCTATTTGGGGTGATAATGTGAGAAATTCAGCATCATTCTTGACTCATAGGTAACAGTTCAGGATGAACGGGGACTGTGCTGAGGTCCTGCTCTGCAGGGGCGGGGGCGGGCACTCTTCTCCATTCGCTTCTGCAGCTTTCTGCTTCTTGTTTCCTTGCATGTAAAGGCCATGTATGTTGTATACGCCAGAACCCACAACTGTAGCTGCTACACGTCACAGAAACCTGTTTACATTTTCCCAAGTACTTACCTTTCTACCCACAGCTTTCGTTCCCTGTGACACTTCCACGCTTCTGCTGACATGATTTTCTCCCCATCAGAAGAACTCATCTTGAAATCTCTTCAGTCCCAGCCTGGCGGTGATGAATTCTCCCAGTACTCCCCGCCTGAAACGTCTTCATTTCCAAAGTGTCTTTTCACTGATTGCAGAATCCTAGACCGGCAGTTCTTTTTTTTTTTTTCAGCGCTGTAAAGCTGTCATTCCGCTGCCTTCCAGCTTCCTTCATTCTGGCAGGAACTCAGCCTTCAATCTCTTTTGTGCTTTCTTTTCTTTTGTGAGATAATGCATTATTTCCCCCTGGTTACCTCTAAAGTTTGCCCTGTTCCTCTTGTTTTCTTGGGTTTCTCTGTGACCGGGTGTGGCTTCCTTTGTGTTAACCCTGCGTAGGGCTTGCAGAGTCTCCAAGATCTGCAGGTGGACACCTGCCATCGGTTTCAGAAAGTTCTCCACCGCTGCTCCTCCTTCCCGGGCTGCACCTGCACCCAGGACGGGCGTTTTCACCGAGTGCCTGTCTCTTTCCTGCTGGCCACGGCTGTCTGCTTCATTTTGGACAGCTCTAATTCACCTCTCACTCAGTTCTTTTTTTTTTTTTTTTAAAGATTTTTATTTATTTATTTGACAGATCACAAGAGGCAGAGAAGCAGGAGGGGGTGGGGTAGGAAGCAGGCTCGCCACTGAGCAGGGAGCCCGATGCGGGGCTCGATCCCAGGACCCTGGGATCATGACCTGAGCCGAAGGCAAAGGCTTTAACCCACTGAGCCACCCAGGCGCCCCTCACTCAGTTCTTTAACTGAGAGTCCTGCTGTGTTTGAAATGCCATTAAATCTACCTCCTGGCTTCTCAATTCCAGACATTATGTTTTCCAGTTTTAGAATTCCTTTTAGGTCTTTTTCTGTATTCCACGTCTTCGATACAATCCTCTGTTTTCTTGAACACATGTACCACAGGGATTTTAAAGTCCTTATCTGCAGATTCCAACGTTCCTGGCACCTCTGCTTCTGTTCCCATTTTTCCTTCTTGGTTTTCAGTCATGCGTTTCTTGGCATGCCTGGTAGCTTTTTGGCTGCTTAGTTAGTTAGCCGGCTGCTGGATATCTCGTGTAAAGGAAATCTGTAGAAGGTACACAGAGTGCCTGACACCAGAATTTGTTCACCCCTTCTCTGCAGAGAGTGGGGAGGGACCGCCGGGCACAGGGAACCGCACACAGTCCGTGCTCTGCAGAGAGTGGGGAGGGACCGCCGGGCACAGGGAACTGCACACAGTCAGGGCTGGGCTGTGGTTTTGACCATTTGCAGGCTCCCCTCTCTCGGGGGGGCAGCACCTTCAGACAGGTCAAACGTGGGCCTGGTGGGCTCCCAGGGGCCTGCCGCAGGGGATAGTCTTCAGAAATAGAGCAGACATTCAGAGTTTTCAAACACAGATTTCGGCTTTCCACACCAGGCAGCTTTAGAACTTGACCAATGTCTTGCTTGCCGCGTGTTGAGGTCCCGAATCTGAATCTGCCTGATCCCTGCCCCCGCACTGTTCTTCTGCTTGGACGGAGCCTCTACCCTCAGCGTCCAGCCCAGGAGGGACAGCAAAGGGCAGGCGAAACACATTCAGACCCGTACGTGCCCTGGTGGGGGTGGTTCCGTCTCTGGGACTCCAGCCCCTCTCCTTCCTGCTGCTTCCAGAGGGGCCGATGGCTTGAAACGGACGGCTTGTGTGCCGCACCCAGCTTTCCCATTTGCTCCCAGCCTGGAATGTTAGTCGAGGGCTCAGAAAGAGAATTGCGTTGGTTATTTTTAAAGGTAATTGCTAAGAAGTGGATTTGCTGAGCCACGCTTCATGAGCATTTAACACCTGAGTAAGAATTATTACCAAATTGTCCCCTCGGTCCGTCGTGAAGGGCTGGGCTGTGCCATGCTAGCAAATGGCCCCCAGATCTCAGTGGTGGTGCCAGTGAGGGCTCATTCCTCAGCGTTCTTCTTATGCACTGGGCCTGGCTCATTTCTCCTCCATGCGCCTCTCACTGTGGGAGCCAGGAGGGTGCAGGGCCCTCTCCCTGGGTCACCATTAGTCATGGTGGCAGAGGCAAGGCCAGCACTGTGGACAGCGTGTTGGCTCTTGGGGCTTCTGCAGGGAAGCGACCACCTGTCCCTTCCGCTCACCTCTCCCTGATTAGACCACATCAGGCGGCCACACAGGGAAACCACTCTCTGGGATGGGTATCACAGCCTGCACGCTCTCCAAAGATGGTCATTGTTCTGCCCTTTCTCACCGCAATTGTTATTCAAAACACCTTTAATCTCGCTAATCTCGCAGTTGAACAACATCTCATTTCTTAAAAAATTGTATTTCCCTAGTGAATGGGACGCCGTGGTGATTCATGCGTCTTTGGGGTTCCACTGACTTTTGCACCAGTGAGCGGCGTTCCGAGACTCCGTCCCCGCAGCATGGAGCGCGTGTGCGGGTCCTTCACTAACTCCACGAGCCACAGCCTCCGTGTTCTTATTCATTTAGGGGCTTGGCCCGGCGCACATGAAGGCTACTGAGCGGAAGATTCCAACACACTCAGTCTTGTCCCTGTCCCTTCATACATTCCGAGGTTGGATGCTGCACCGTCAAGGCTCAAGGTCGTTCCGGCTTCTCGGGTGTGACATCCTCATTATCCCACGATGGCCTCTGTCTCCTTAACGGCTGGGTGCGCCCAAGTATTCTCCAGGCAGCGAGAATCACTCCCGTGTTGTTTTGGGGCATCTGCCCTGATAGACGCTGACCTGGGTGTGTTTGCTTTAAACCACACTCCGGGGCACCAGGCCCCGCGCCTAATCTGTGACGGGACTCGATTTTTAAACATGGCCCAAGTCCTTGCCCAGCTGCAGTCGGGTGGGTGTCTTGGGTCCCCGCCCACCCGGTGCTGAGTCCCTGCACCAGAACCTCCAAGCTGCTTTGTGGCTGTCTTTCCTGGGTCCCCCTCACCCTGTGCAGAACCACAGACCCAAGGAGCACAGCCCCATCTCCACCCCTGACCCCCCATCATGCTGAGCTGCGGTTCCCACAGCTCGGGGCCAGCCGACAGACCCCAGCAGGCCGAGTCTTCCCAGGGCAAGCAGGGGGCACGCGCGTGGGTGTGCATCTTGGCTCAGCCATGTCAGAACTCTGGACCTTGGGCAAGTCACTTCTCCCACACCCCTCTCTTCATCAATAAATAAGGACACCATTCCGTCCTCTCCGATCCTGCAAAGGCCCAGTGACTGAGCGCCCCTAAGGGGGACGTGTCCTCATTTGCCTACAGTTAGTTTGTTGGCAGGCTGGTGGCTGGAAGAGGCTCGGGGCCCAACCGAGAGTGTGAACAGACTGATTTTAGTAAATCTACGTCACCTCACTGCTCTCGGGAGAGAACGACCCTGCTGGCCGCTGGCAGTCGCGGAGGCCTGCGACAGCTTGCTCTGGGTCCACGCCTGAGTGACACAGAGGCTGACCGGGCCTCAGAGCCGGTCCTCCCGCAGCCACACACGTTGTGTCCTCATGGTCCCGAGGGCTGATTACCTCCCGCCATGTTCTCTAGATAAGGAACCTGGTCCTCCCACAGCTGTAGGTGGGAAGCAGCGCAGACCGGGGGCCTGGGGCCTGAGCAGTTGCCCCGAGCCGGAGGCGGCCTTGTACCCGTGATGGGCAGGAGCAGCTGGGGTGTGGGTCACCGCACAGCGGGGCTGGGTGTCTGTGCTCCGTGTTCCCAGCCACCCCTCCAGCCACACGAAGGTCTTCCGGGCCAGGGCCTAGCCCTGTGGATCCTAGACGTCCCTTGGGACCAGGGGCTTCAGAGCAGGCCCCGAGCCAAGGACGCGCGCAAATGATTTCTTAAGAAACAACTCCCGGGGGTAGGGGTGAGGCAGGCGGCGGCCAGGGAGCACGTCCAGCCTTGCCGGAGCGCGAAGGAGCCCTGGGCGCTGGGGTGGTCAGCGGTACCAGCTCGGGTTCAGCTCGCAGAGCTCCGCGCCCCCAGGCCCAGGTCTGGGACTCCGGTCGGCAAAGAAGGAGCAAAGGCCGCGCAGGGTCAAAGGGACCAGGCCGGGCGGGACCGGCTCGTGGGGCAGGCGGCGCCGTCTGAGCCCCCACCCCGCGGCTGGGCCCCTGCGCTGAGCTTCCGGGGGACGCGCCCCTCGGCTCCGTGGCCTCCCCGCCGACTGCCACCAGGGGTCTGTCCCTGGGTCCCTCCGCTCGGGAGCAGTTTCAGAAACGCCTGTGTTGGCTGGATTCGAGGCGCGGTTGTAAAGTCTTATTCTGGGACGCGATTCCTGGCTCCTCCTCTCTTCCGGAGGGTGGCGTGGGCCTGGCGAGGTGGTCACCCGCGGCCGCAGGGGCAGCAGCAGACCCCGGCCAGCTGAGGGCCCGCCGCCCTCTGGGCCCTGCTGCGCCCGCGTGGCTCCCGCTGGGGCCTGCCCCACCCCCACTCCACTGCCCGGGCTGAGCAGGGGTCCCGCCTCCCTCCGACAGCCGCCCTTTCCAAGGGTTAGCCCTTGGGAATTACTCAAATTGTTCATTTTTTAAAAAGGTTTTATTTGTTTATTTGTCAGGGAGACGGAGGGGGCACAGGCCAGGGGAGCCGCGGGCAGAGGAGAACCAGACCCCGGCTGCGCGGGGAGCCCCGCTGCCCGGCTGGATCCAGGGACCCCGGGATCATGAAGGCAACTGGGTAACCGAGGGAGCCCCCAGGTGCCCCGCGAATTTTTGCTTTTCTGTGAATTCTGTGGTCTTCGGGGAGCCACGAGTTCCGTGTGTTATTTTCCTGTTTTCTCTTCTGTCCCTTTTCTTTCATCTGTTTGACTCTGTCTCTTTCTGTCTTTGTGTCCCGCTGCCGGCACCTGGTTCCCCTCCGGCTGGCTTGGGCTGACCCCCCTTGGGCTGCCCCGGTTTTGTTCTCCTGCCTCTTTGCTTGAGCCCATGCTTCATCTCCCCTGGTCCGACGCGTCTTCTTCAAGCCTGCTCTGGCTTTTGTCTCATAGAAGACATGCTTTCATTTAGCTCTTTAAGGTCCTGATTTAAACAGCAAAACCAAGTGTTGGCCTCCCTGGGGCAGGGTCTGTGCCCTAGAGCCCGGGACACCGGCTCTCCCGGCCATCCCTCCTTTTCCTAGCAGGTTTTAACAGGTCCTTTGGCTGCTTTCTCCCTGAACCAGCCATTTGCAGAAATGAGGCCCGTCACTTGGGGCCAAAGCCCCCAGCCCAGGGGGCTCCATCCACACCTCCAGCCTGATGACCCAGACCGGCCGGGAGCTGCCCCGCGTCCTGCTCTCCAGGGGGATAGAACTCCTGCCCCTGTTTCTCATCTTCAGGGAGGAAAAGGGAGACAACTTTATTGAAAGGTCACTTTAACAATGAACGGACCCCTTGTGTTTGTCTGGTTTTGTGTTTCGTCTCATTTTGTTTGCTGGAACAAAAGAGCCACAGAAGAAATACAAACACTGAACTGTCTCCATCTGGATGCTTCCGTGGCACTGACCGCTCGGACACGTGTGGCCTCCTCAGGGTTCCACGGCAACGAGTCGGCTTGCCGCTGTGCACTGAACGCCGCCCACCCACCCGTCAAGGCCCCAGCCCTCTGCGGGGGGACTGGCTGGAGGGCCCGCGGGAGGTGGTTGGGTGAGGTGGGATTAGGGGTGGGCCTGGTGGGCCTGGCGCCCTGCTAAGGAGAGGGGGACACTCCAGAGTGCTCTCTGCGCCACCCGACGACAGTGCAAGGGACCATGGGCAAGCCAGGGAGAGATGCCCAGACACCCGATCGGCCAGCACCTTCCTCCTGGACGTCCAGCCTCCAGAACTGTGGGAAACACGTGCTGTCACTTTGGGCCCTCATCTGGAATATTTTGGGGAGCAGCCCAAAGGGACAACACGGTCACCCAGTCCTCATTTCATTCAACCCATGTTAAGGCACCACCGAGGACAGGTGGCCAAGGAGCGCTCCCAGGCTCAGGGACGTGATGCGGGTGCAGACAAGTCCGGGCCTGCTCCGCTGTGACCCAGGCGGAGTGAGGGACCGCTGGCCATACGCGAGCAAATCTGGGCGAACATGCCTTTGTCTTTAATGCAGAAAAGCAGCATGAAGGAAAGCAGCAGGGCGAGCGAGGGCTGCGGGGTGGCCCTGCCCGTGTAGGCCACGCGGCTTGGATGAATGCCGCCCCCGAGTCAGATGTACCGTGGGGACATTTGTGCAACCCCCCGTGAAGGTGGTTTCAGACTGGCGAGCGGCGGGCCACGCCGGAATTAGGACGTTCACTGAGCAGAGTGTCGGAGAAGCGCGGGGTACAAGGGAGGTCAGAGCTGGGACGTGGGTGTTGGTGACAGCGGCAGACACCATGCGAGGCCACAGGAGCCCCCCGTGCGGCCCAGCCGCGCTCCCCTCAGCCTCCTCCCTTCCAAAGTCACATTCTCCCCCCCGCCCAAGACATCCACACCTGCGGTCGCCACCGACAGTGCCGTGTCTCAGTCAGCACAAAGACCATCTCTGACCCCCTCTGCCAGGACACCGGCTCACTCCTCAGGTACGCCCTGTTCCAGGATCTCGCCACGGCTCACCAGCCCCACCGTTGTCCCCAGGCCCAGCCCCGCCGCCCCTGGGCGACCTCCGAGGTGCCCTCACTGGGCTGTAGTCCCAATCCTGTTCAGTGGACTCCGCACTCAGCCGCCAGAGCGGGCCTCTCAGTGGGATTCAACCCTCATCCCTCCCCACGAAGCAGACCCTGCAGACCAGGCCCTGCCCACGCCTCCAAGAGCACCCTGTAGCGGCCACCGCTCACCGTGCCAGCCCCATGCGTCTCGTGCTCCAAACGTGCTGAACTCCTGCCACCCCAGGGTTTTTGCACTTGCCGTTTGCCCCAGCCGCGTCCGTCTCTATCCGCCCTTTCATGGGCTGCTCCTTCCCTTTGGTCTTCGTTCATCTGTCACCGCCCGAGAGAGCTTCCGGGATCTGGAGCCGCCCCCGTGGCCACGGCTCCGCGCCCTCGTCTTGTTTCACTCTCCCGCATCGTGTGTGTCAACACCGTCCCGTCCGTTCCATGCTCTGCCATTCTCTCCTCCTCTTCACACTGCTCTGCTCTCTGGGATTGGAGCCTGTTGCCGGGCCCCTCCCCCTGCTCCCCAGAACGTCACCCCCCACCTCCCCGGCCCCCTTGAGCACAGCCTGTCTGCAGTTGGCCGCGGCACTCCCTGGGCCCGGAAGGGAGCCCGGCACGAATAGGAGCTCCCTGGGCATTGGTGGAACAAAAAGCATATTTAGGAGGCATGAACAGCTCATCTGGGCTTTGCTAGGAAAGGCCACAGCCCAGCAGAGTTGTCTCTGATGCAGGGTTCATAAGAACCCACATTTGAGAGGAGAGACGGAAAAAGGGGGAGCATTTAAGTAGTGTGATATGCTGGAAACTTCTGCGTGGTTCTCCAGACCTACTTACCCCCTCCACTCTCTCCGGACCCCCAGAGACGTCATGACCTGCCTGGACAACAACAGTGATCCATGTGCCCTTGGCCGGTCGGGGGTAGGGGGGACCCACCCCGATGGGACAATGCTGAGCCACTTTGGGCTTGAAAATCGCAGAGCCTAAAGCCTGCACATGCTCCCTGCGCCGCTGACTCTGGGGACTTCGTTGGCAGGTTGTCGCCAGCTAATCCGCAGTTATGTTAGACGTTAGTCCCATCTTTCCCACTAGGAGCAAGCAAGCTTTTAAATTAGCTTTGTCTTGTGGGGCAGTGACTTTTATTAATCATTTTAGCCTACGCACCATTTCCTGGAGTCACGGGAGGGAATCTGGGATGCAGAATTTGCCAGAAAATTTCAGAGGCCAATAATTCCAGGGACCCTCCAGGGTCATCCGCTTGCCCTGTTTGCAGGGGTAACCCTTTCTCACCTGGCCAGGCATGAGGGGAAAGCACTGGCTGGTCAGAGGACCGGCCTCTGGCTGTGGAGGGTCTGACACATGGGACTGAAGCTACCTGTGACCTGCGCCCACCTGTGACCTGAGGCCACCTGTGACCCAGCTCTCCTGTGACCTGAGGGACTGTCCTTCCCCTTTGCTGTCAGGAGCGCAGACAGCGGAGTCCCAGGCCTCCTCCCCTGCAGGAGCAACGGCTGTGAGATGGGTGATGCCGCCAGGACCTGGAGGCCCAGAGGCGCACCCCAGAGCTGGAGGGGGTGGGAGGACCCCAAGAGCCAACCGAGAATCCCCAGCGGGGCTGAGCTGAGAGGGGCGGGGAGGGGTGGGAAGAGATCTCCGGAGGCCACGGAGAGAGAGGCCACGGAGGGGTGCTTGTGAGAGGGGGGTCTCTGAAGACCCTCCGCACACCTCTGGGAAGAGGGGTCTGAGTTTGGGAAGGGCACTTGGCCCTGGATGTGCTATTAGCCCGGCTGCCCAGAGGCTGAGGTCACACTGTGTGCTCGGGCTCTCGACAGCCGCGGGCTGGGTCAAGAGCCCGTGCCCAGCCTTGGTCTCCACCCCTCGCCTGTATGTGGACAGCCGCGCCTCGAGGCTGTGTGAGGCTCGCCGTGGCACCGAAGCCCCACCTCCTGTGGCTGGAACCTGGCTTGCTGGTACCTGGGGCAGGAGTTGCTCAGGGCACAGGAGCAGGTCTGAGGGCGCAGCTCCTGGGCCCAGAAGCAGACTTCCAGCCCGGGGGCTCCCACTGATGCCCAGCAGAGCGCCCGCCAAAGGCCAGTCCAGCAACGTGGAAAACCAGGCCAGGCCAGCTGGGGGCTGTCACAGGCCTTGCAGGTCAACCAAGCTGGCTGTGAGGTTGGAGGGGTGTACCTGAGACCCCAACCTGCCTCCCGGAGCCACGCCTCCCGGAGCCACGCCTCCCGGAGCCACGCCTCCCAGAGCCACGCCTCCCGGAGCCACGCCTCCCGGAGCCACGCCTCCCGGAGCCACGCCCCTGGCCCCGCCTCTCCCCACAGCAGCTCCTGCCTGCTCACCCAGACCCCCCAGCTCAAGCTTCTGGTGTGGACGTTACGGAGGAAGGGCCTGGTGAAGGTCACCTTGTTCAGGGGATCACAACATCAGAACTGAGGTGGACCTTACTCAGATTCGGCTCTGGTCCAGGTTGTACCCGGAGGGCTCCCCATGACTCGACTGTACCCCTAGAGTTCTCCCACCGCCCAGATGTTACCCCTAGAGGACCCCATGGCCCAAGTTGTACCCCCACAGCCCTCATGGACTGGGTTGCACTCCAGAACTCCTCCAAGGCCTAGGGGCACCCCAAGGCCCCCTCCTGGGCTGCATTACCAGCGTGCCTCATGGTTCAAGGTGCACCCCCAACCTCCTAGTCCTTATCGAGGAGCACAGTGTTTCCCACTCACCCCAGCTTCCTCCCACACCCAGAGGGAGCCTACTCTTTGCTCAGGAACCCCTCAACACCCCAGGGACTGCACGGCTACTTGTGCTGCCTAGAATGTTCTCTGCCTGTGGGCCTCCCACGATGTCCCTGGCTCGCAGAGGCTGTCCTGAGCCCTGTCCTGCCCGGGTCCATCCACTCTGTCCCAAGACCTGACCCGGCTCCTCAGAGCTCCTGTCAGCAAGAAACTTTGCTCACTTTCCTCTTTAGACTGTGACCTCCCCCCCTCCACAGCAGCCTGGGAACCCAACAGGGAACTTGGGTGACAGTGGGACATGGACCTCCCACTCCCAACAGGCCCCAGCTGCCAGGTGTGGGCAGGCCTGGGGCCACCACTGGGGGGAACCATCCCAGAGACGGGGGCCGGGGGGACCCTGCATGAGGCCGGGATCAGGATCCAAGCCCCCCGGTACCTTCTCCATTGTCCTATCGAACTACACTAGGAAAACTCAAACCTGGGGACAAAAGAATTTTGAGCTGCTGTCTCCTGTCTGAGAGCAGGACCCGGGGCGCCTGCTTGGTCACATGCCCAGGAAGATGGCCCTGCTCAGGCATGTCTGTCTGCAGGTGACGGGCGGTCCCCTGTGGCCCGGGACGTGGCCCATCCCCCTGCCACCCCGGCAGGCCTGTGTCTTTCCCTGGTGCTCTCCGGCCGCTGCACATTTGGGTCATCTCCAGTTGCTCTTAAACCTTCTGGATGGTTCCAGGAAGTCGCTCTAAGGGTGGACGGATGCCAGCACCTCCCCCCGTCCCCCAGGCACAGACAGACATGTGTCAGCTGACGGGCCGCCCCCTTTCCCTCAGCACCTAGCACAGCCACAAAACAGGCAAGAACAGCCCGCCGGGTACAAAGAGGTGCTTGTCCAGAACGGTGCTCCCACGTCATCGGCCCGGGAGCCCTGGGGGTGTTCCTCCGAGTGTGGGGTGCACAGTGCAGCTGCCCTCCCCATGAGGAGTGCCCGCCGGAGGCTTCTGTGGGCCCAGCAGGCCCAAAAGCTTGCGAGCAAAGCCCCCGTGACCGCCCCGATGGGGACCCCATGTGGAGAGCAGAGTGTTGTGACGGCCCTCAAGGTCGTGCGGGACCTGGATCAGGCTGTGTTTTTTCTAGGCCATGCGATGAGCCTCCTGTGGGAAGCCCACTGTGGCCTTATTCATGTGGGCGTCCCAGGCGCCCGTCCCCGACTCACCCCCGCAGACCCAGCCGCACAAGTGCCGCCCCTGGGAACCCAACCTCTTGTTGGAGGCAGACTCAAGGCCTCCCAGACATTTCCAGAAGCCGCAGCTCTGCCCCAGCTGCTGCGTGTTGAGTCTCCCCTGTGCCGACGCGGTGTGAGTCTCCCGTGTGCCGACCTGGTGCCCCTGCCACGAGGCTGCTGTGCTCCAGCCCCTCTAGAGGAGGGCTGGTGGGGTCTGAGTAAGGCACCAGGCCACGCGGTGCGGAAGCAGCAGCCGGGACACACAGAAGAGAAGACGACCCCAGCCCTTCCTCCCACCAGGAGGCCGAGTCTGCAGGGCCCCTGCATCCTGGGGCCCCAGTGCCCCGAATCCCAGCTGGCCCATCCTGGGGGAGACCCCCATAGGCATCTGACCGCTGGCCTGAGCATCCCTTTCCAGGTAAGGTGTCCGCTCATCCAGAGCTTTCTGGAGAAAGGCTGCAAAGTGCTGCCGGGACCACGGCCACACCTGTTCACCCTGAGCCCCGCCAGGGCCCCTTCGTCCCACAAACCTCCCGGGCTATGGGCCTGGGCTATGGCCCATGCCCACATGGCCTTCTGGAGTGTGGCACAGGTGCCCCGGCAAATCCAGCCAGGGCTGAGGACACCAGGCCCAACCACAGCTCTGCAGACGCAGTGCCTGAGTGACCCGCTACCCGGGGGTGACCCCTCGGAGCAGGGTCCTGGGAGCACTGCTGCTGGCCTGTGTGGAGGGTGAGGTCCGCACCGCTCCCGCTGCCTCGGTCCTCCTGCAGCCCGAGAGGTGGCATGGGTGGCTGGGTGGGGGCCGGGCACGAGATGCCAGGGGCTGCGTGGGGATCTGCTGGCCTCTGCTCTGACGTGGCTGCTGGCAGCCTCTCCCCCGGCGCAGTACAGGAGGCCTGAACCCAGGCCAGGGCTGGCGGGAGGCCGCCCAAGCCGGATCCTGGCGTGCAGGGGACCCCAGGTATGGGCCAGCAAGCGTCCTCAGAGCCTGGGGAGCCTGTGCTTGGACGTGGCAAGCCTGGTTGTCGCTAATTTATTGCAAATTGTTTGGGAAAGCCAGTTTAATTAAAATCTAAATGAGCCTCCCAGGAGGGCCTGCTCCCCTGGCCCTGGCCGTGTTAATGAGGAGAGACAGGCGGTTCAGGATGGAGCAGCTTTCGTGTTTTTGTCATCCCGCGGGCCCCGAGATAATACAATTTATTCATGGAATTCACACTCCAGTGGTGTAAATGAGTGGCAGGCTGGGGTGCAGAGAGAATCTTGCAGAATCCCAAACCGAAACCGGCCGTGACTCAGACACAGCCCTTCTGACTGTAAATCAGATCGTGGGGGCATAGCTGGGAGGCAGGGGCCACCCCGGGCGGCTGGTCAGGGCGTGGCTGTTTCCTGGACATATAACGACTGGGGAAGTATTCCTCGTGGTTTGTTTTGGACATTGATGGGCCAGGACGCAAGGGTCCTCTCCATGCCCCAGGCCTTGCCAGGGACAGAAGCAGCCGATGGCCATGATGTGTCCCTTGCCGTGTGCCCTGGGCAGGTTTTGTCTTCTGACCCGTGGCAGGAAGTCCTGCAGGCCTGTCTCCCTCCAGGTTTCTGCGTTCTGGAAGCAGATCGGCCAGTGGCAGGCATGAGGGCAGAACGCACTGGCTTGTTATCCTACCAGACCTACTAGTTCCTCCCCCACCTGCTGTCCCCCCAGGGCTGACGTGGCCCAGGGGAGGGTTTCATGTGCTCTGAACGTGCGCATCCCCATACCGCGCAGTTAGGGTGCAAGCCAGGGGAGGGGCAGGTGGCATGGGCTCAGGACGGAGGTCAGGGGTCACCGCTCCCAGGACAGACAGCCGGACACAAACCCTCAGCCCCTCCGCTTCTCGGCTGGTCAGCCGTGGCTCTTTCACCCGGTCTGGGGGCCCCGATGAGCCCAAGCACAGGCCCCATAGCGGCCACCTCGTCACGGACGGTGCCTCTTGTTCCCCAGTCGAGAGCTCCCCCCAGGCAGTGCCTGGTTTGACGGGCCTCAGCTTCGCGCACCCCCACGGGAGACCTGCTGCAGAGTGGACAGACGGACGGACAGGTGGACGGACGGACAGGTGCACGGGACAACCGGCTGGCTGGGTTACCAGGCTGGAAAACCTTGACAAACCCAGGAAGCTCGGCCACCCTGTCTCCCCTCCGGCCTCAGGTGGTTTAAAAGCTGCAGCTGCGGCGGAGGGAAACCCGGAGATGGGCTCCCTCTCCCAAGCTCGTGGCCGGCTCCGCAGTTCCTGAGGCTGCTCCGACGGCGCTGGAACAAGACGGCACTTCTGAGCGCGGCGGAGCGCTGCCTGTCCATCACCGCCCGCGCGGCAGCCAGACCCCGGCCCCGCCCCAGCCCGCTCCCCTGCCGGCCCCACACACCCGCGGCTCCTGTCACCGTGCTGTGGCTGCGGCCAAACGCACTTCGGCGCCGTCGTGGGGCCCTGCAGCGTTAAGGTAAAGAATGGAGACGAACCCCGTGTGCGGAAGTCGAGGCGCCTCTCGCAGAGGGGTGCGGCTCTGCGCCCTTCAAGCATCTTTCTCCTGAGACGCCGTAACACAAGGATGCCCGTGAGGACAAGGTCTGGCTCCCGGGCTGCAGGGGGCAGGGCGGGGGGCGCCAGGCAGGCGTCTGCTTCCCGATTTCCTTCCTCACCTGGAACACGGGACGATGTGGGTCTGCCCCGGCCGCCCGGGGACTAGCAGGCACACCAAGCCCGCAGCTGGCTTCGCCTCCCACGGGAGCTGGGACCTGATCTCAGGACCCGTTGGCCCCACGGTGGCCACCTGGCACCCTGGCATGGCCCAAGAGCCACGGCAACACCGACCTGCATGCGCCCAGGGAGTGGCCTTCCCAGACGTGACTGCTGCTTCCTGGCTTTGAGCCCTAGTGACCACCGTGGGCTGTTCTCTGTCCCCACGTCCCGGGCCATAGTGGGCCCGCGCCCACCCCAGAGGCTAGCAACCCTGGGAGCCGCGAGCCCCGGGGGCGGGAGCGCGTCGTTAGGCCTTGATTCACACGCAGCGCCGCACCTCCAGTGCCGCCTCCACCTGATGAACGCTCGCCAACCCTTTCTGCAAGGCTGAACAGCTTAACGGCCCGAGCGAGTCAGATGACAAGACTTTAATTGCTATTTTTCTGCCTCTGTCCCTCCGGAGGGTCATCCGCAGGCATTTCGAGAAGCA
This sequence comes from Mustela putorius furo, assembly GCF_011764305.1. Taxonomy (NCBI): domain Eukaryota; kingdom Metazoa; phylum Chordata; class Mammalia; order Carnivora; family Mustelidae; genus Mustela; species Mustela putorius. The sequence goes on along the minus strand of NW_025421290.1, from coordinate 51,909,635 downwards.
TTTCATAAAACGGACAGACGGTAATTCACCGAGTTCTGAGCACCTGTGCTTTCCAAGCCCTCACAAGACAGCAGCCCCCCGCCACTCCGGGCAGGGGTGTCACCCTCTCCAGGGGCCCCAAAGCCTGCCAGGGCGTCCACAGAGGGGGCAGAGAGAGGAACCTCCAGTGGGGGAACCCAGCTGAGCAAGCAGAGGTCTCGCCCTGAGCCCCCGCCTGTCCGTCTCGGACTGGGGCGGCTCCCGGTTTCTCGTCCCCGGCCCCATTTCAGTCACACACACTCACCCATTCTCACACCAGGGCTCTACAGAGCCACCACCGTGAACCCGGCCCAGCTGCCCAGCAGCCCCAAGACACATGTGGCCCCCTGAAGAGTGGGGGTGCGGTGGGGGGCAGGGGCCCCTGGAGCCCCGAGCGTGTCCCTCCGTGGGCAGTGGGGGTCTCCACCGACATGTGTCTCGCAGCCGGCGTGATCCGCGCTGCCCATACCTGCTGCGGGGAAGATGTGGGACGCCCGTCCGTGAGAGTGTTTTTGTCTGGAAAAGGCATAAATTCAGGTGTGGGGGACGGGAAAGAAGGCAGAATAACAGCGGTCATAATCTGTTAGCCCAGGACCCCACCTCGCCGGCAGGACAGGCCTGATGAACAGCTCCTCGAGAACTCACGGTTCCGGAGGCCGGCGGAAATCAATCTTCCTTTCTCTACTCTCCCCGCGCCATGGCTCCGACGTGGCTCCGAACCGTGGCTCCGACCGTGGCTCCGACCGTGGCTCCGACCGTGGCTCCGAGGAGCCGCCTCGGCCTCCTTCCTGGCTCGTGCAGGACTGGTTCAAAGGACAGTGTGAGGTTAGGGTTTCCCTTTTAAGAGGTGGCTGAGGGCGCAGGTTCCGAGGCATAGCGGCCAGTGGACACCTCTCATTAGCCGCCTCCTGGAGGGCCTCTCCGGTCCAAGTGCGGAGGCCAGAGGGTTCGTGGGGAGCATGCTGGGGAGGGGGCCCTGGGACCAGGCGCGTGGGGCGGGGTGCTGACTCCAGAGGCAGAGTCAGCCTCACCTGCACGCCTCTGGCTGTGCCCCGGGCACATGGACATGTTGGTACAAAGGCAGAGAACCAAGGGGGCCAAGACCCCCCAGTCGGTCCCTGACCTGCCCCCCAGCCTGGCTCCCAGCTCTGGCCCCGCGTGTTTGATCACACGCAGCCCGGCCGGGCACTGGCCCTGGAGGGTCAGCAGAGGACCTGAGCGCCCACTTGTTTAGAGGAATGAGAATAACCAGGCGCTGACCTCCGGGGCTCCCCATTGAGCAGAGCCCACGACCTGCGTGTCTTCACACAGATACGCACGCAGACTCGTGCCCCGGTGTGCACACGCGACATGTTCACACGCACATGCACAGACACACAAACCTTGTACACATACAGGCATGTGGTGCCCCAGACACGTGCACACTCACAGACACACCCCACGTGCACACTGGCACGCGTGTGAGATGCGAGCACACACACTGACACAAACAAGCACAGGCGGGCATGTACACAGCATGCTCATTCGCACACCCTCACACACATGCATACTCACCCCAGGTGCGCACACACACGCACACACCAGGAGCAGAGCAGGGCAGACTGGATTAGGGCCCCTAAAGGCCCAGCGAGCAAAGGCTGACACGTCTGACGTCATGTCTCCTGGGCGGCTCCTCGTAGGGCCTGGACCTGCCCAGGTGGGTGTCAGAGACAGAACCGCTAAGGTCACAAGGTAGGACCGGGGGGCACGTGGGCGGGAGGCCGGAGCGGCGGGAAGCGCTGGATCCCAGCCGGGGCCGGGCAAGCAGCCGGGGGCCAGACCTCGCAGAGACGCTTCCACGCCCAGCCCTGCGTGGTCCCTTGGACGCTGACGCAGAATGAGAGGGGAGGCGGGCACTCCTGAGGGGACCGGCTGAGCTGCAGATGAAAGTTCTTTGAGGATGGGGGAGGGTGTCACAGCAGCAAAGGAAATATTGAAATGCAATCATTTCCCAGGGCTGGGGGAGATTTCCGTCCTAATTAAATAGCCAAGACTCTTGTGGCCTGCTGTCAGAGCCGCGCCTGGGGGAGGGGAGGAAGCAGATGCTGCCTTGGAAGAGAGGGATTAGCAGGCTGCTCCCCTTTGATGCCCGCCCCCAGATCCCAGGGGCAGTGGGAGGCAGTCATCACGCACTAATTAGGGCCGGAGCCTGCCACCTCCTGTCCTTAGGCACAAATCCATATTCACGTTCTGGGGCGGCGAGGCCCTTCCTGGGACAGGGCGTGAGGAGAGACGGGAGCCCCCCATGCGTGTCCCTCCCACGCTCGGCCTCCAGCTCCAGGGTCACTGTCCCTCTCACTCTCTCTCTGCAGAGGAAGACCCCGCTCCTGGTGGCCCACAGGGTCAAAGAGGAGGGGCCGGTGCAGGCTCTGGGTGGGGGCCCGGAAAGCCCGAGTCCAGGAGAGAGGCTGCCGAGTAGCAGAGGGGCCAGGAGCTGAGTGCTCTCCCGTCCCGCAGTCCCGGCAGCTGTGTTCTGCGCTAGGCAAGGCTGGGGGAGGCCGCCCCACACTGGGCCCGGGCCTGGCCTCAGGCCAGCTTCCTGCAGGCCGGTGCCCTTGAGTTGGTCAGGCCTGGAAGTTAGGGCTGAATTTATCAGGAGTCAAAGCGGCAGCAGGAAGGCCCGTCTGAGCATGGAGACGGGCGTGTCCGGTCCCACTGGGTGGGAGCTACAAGGGAAAGCCTGCGTGCAGGGAGCAGAGAAACCTCTCCCCCAGCCTCCGACGCCAGAGCCCTGGGCCCAGACACAGGGAGGAAGCCTGGCAGCCAGGACGCCACAAACCCGGTCTGAGAACGGGTCTGCGGCAGGGGCAGAGAGCCAGTCTTCTTGCTCCGTGGCTGAGGGCTCAGGGCGGGAACCGCGGCTGCCCAGAGCCTCCCTTCCTCGGTCCCTCATCTCCTGTGGGACCCAAGAGCCAGGGGGCTCCAGCACCCCGAAGAAGCCGTTCCCAGACCTCCGGTGCTAGAGCTGCCCTGGGTCCTGAGTCTTCATCTGGTCCCCGTAATCGACACACGGAGGCGAGGCCGCTGGCTTGAGGTGGCCCAGCTGGGCCACGACCCTAGCCCCCCCTCCCCTTGCTGGGAGCCCAACCCCCCCCCCCCCCCCCCCGCCGCCGCCAGGAGCCTCCAGCGTGACCAGCCGGCTCTGGCTGCATGAAAGCCAGGCTCTGAGGTCGGCCTGGGGTCTGGGCCCTCATCCTGCCCTCCCCTCACGCCAGGAGCTGGTGACACAGGCTTGAAGTGCAGTAGCGGCCGCCGCCGTGGGCCCAGGCCGCACACGCTGCGGGAGGCGAGAGAGAGAGCAGGGCCCCCCTGAGGGCTGTTCCTGTGCTCTCAGCGCCGGGGGCACGTGTGACATCGCTCCTGGGGTCTGAGGTCCCCAGACCCCGCACCGGCGTCATCTCTTCCGTGTGAAGAGCCTCCTGGAGCATCCGTGTCGGTGAAAAGTTCTTTTATTTTTTTTAATCTGAGACAGCCTCTCAGCTTTGTTCTCGGAGAATCGTTTTTCTGTTGATAGGATTTTTTTCCCCCTTTAGTACATTAAACATATTTCCCACCGCCTCTGGCCCTCTTGGTTTCTCACGAGAAAGGAGCGTTTACCTAAGCGATTGCTCCCCCGGGTGTCGTGCTGCTTCTCTGCGGCTGCTTTCAGAATCTTCTCTCTGTCTCGCGGTGTGACTGGGACGTGCGCTGGCGTGGCTGCCCGGCGCTTAGCTCGGGCGCGGTTTTCGGAGCTCTTGGAGTCCGAGCCGCTGCCTCTCGTCAAATTCAGGTATTTTTAAACCCCAATTCCTTCAAAAAAATGATTAAAATGTAAACACTTCTGCTCCCCTTTCGTTCCTCTCCCAGCACACTGATGCTCAGACTTCCCCTGTCCCCTCCGCAGGCCCCCGAAGCTCTCTTTTTCAAATTGGATTTTTCTCTCTTCTTTTTCTCCCTCTTCTTCAAATTGAATACTTTCTACCAATGTCTCCTCAAGTTCCCTAACCTTCTCTTTTGCTGCCTTCATTCCAGTGTTAAGCCCATCCTGTGAACTTTTCATTTTGGATTTACATTTTTTAGTTGCAGAATTTCCATTTAGCTCTTTCTTACAATTTCTGTTTTCTGTTTCAATACCCAATCATTTCATTCATTATGAATGTATTTTCTTTTATTTCCTTGGGCACAGTGACAGTAACCACTTTGAAAGCCCCACTGTTAAAACAGGGATCTTCTCGGTTCTGGCCCATTCTCCTAAAGGCTGACTCCCATCCTGACTCTGCCCACTTGCCATTGTTTTCCGGGGATGTCAGTTCATGTTCCGTTACGGTTTGGGTCCAGTGTGCACAGTTCTTGTCTCTGGGAGACTCAGTCCAACAGGAACTGACTTGGCTGCGACCACAGTCAGAACTTTGAGGCTTGTTTTAAGCCTTGGTTAGTGCCAGTGCAGAGTAGCCTTTGCCCCGGGCTAAGTCAGTCCTCCTCCTGAGACGGTGGCCCTTCCAGAATCTGGACTGAAGGCCTATGGCGTTGCTCAGGCTGCATCATGTCCCCTGAAGACCTGGAGCCTGACGCCTGAGCCCCAGTGTGGACGGCTCTGGGGGTATGGTCGTTGGGAGGCGACTGAGGTTAAATGGAGTCCTAAGGGAGGGACCCTGCTCCTGCGGAGCGCAGTCCTGTGGGGAAAGGAGAGTGCTCTCTCTCCCACAGCCCCGCCACGCGAGGACCTGGGAGAAGTCTGCCATCTGCAAAAAGGCAGAGAGCCCTCTCCAGGACCCGACCCCGCCAGCACGCGGATGCGGGCTCCCGGCCTCCAGAGTGGTGAGAAGCAATCGTCTGTTGTCTACACCCCACGGTCCATGGTCGTGTGACGTGGCAGCCCGAGCTGCTCACACCAGTGTCGAAAAGGTTTTCTCTCTCCAGCTGGTCCGAACTTGAATGTGCCCAGATTCCCAGAGCAGCCCTGTGGACGGCCCCTCGTCCGTGGCTCTCCTGCCCCCATGAACCCCAGCCTCTCAGCCTCCCCGAGCCCCTGTGCACACCTCGTCTCAGCAGAGGGCTGTGCCCCGCAGGGACCTACCTCCAAGCGGAAAGCGGGCGTGCACCCGCCGGGCTCCAGTCCCGTCTCCCCTTCCTCGGCGTCGCGCCCTACGTGGCCCGCGGTGCAGTCTGGAAGCGGTTGTTTACACACTTTGTTTCGCGACTGTCTGCACGAGGCCAAGTTCCTGCTGCCTCACCTGTCAGGGTCAAAGCGGGAGTCACGTGGGCCATCCCGGAACCTCGAGAGCCTCGGAGATGGGCGTGAGGCGGATTGCACGGGGAAAGCCCGCTGGCAGCCCGAACCCGAGTGGGAAGGACACGCCTCCACGCTCCAGGCGCCCCGCGTCCCAACCTCCGAGGCAGACGCCCTTTTGACCTCCGGCCCCGCAGCCTCGTGCCTCCTGACCCAGACCCCCAGCACGCGCCGTCTCGCGCCTGGTTCTCTCTCTGTGTCGGTGAACTTCACTCACGCTGCCGTGTCGCGCAGCAAAGTTGGCCGCTGGCTTTCCTAGTCTCAGCCTCCCGGTGTGCACGGGCCACTGTAGGCGCTCTCCCGTGTGTCTTCTGGCAGAAGCGCGTGGGCCGCTCTGTTGTCCACACCCAAGGTGGGCACGGGACCACAGAACGCGCGTGTGTTTGGCTTCCACGGACACTGCCCAGGGGCGCTGCTAGGCCCCCCATCGCACCCCGGCTCGCCGGCGCTCAGCCCCCCCCCTCCCGTGGGCCGCTCATGGGGGAGGCGACAGCATGTTGCAATAGGGTCGCGTCCCCCTGCTTCCCAGTGAAATGGAGCCTTTTGTTTTTCCTGCACTTGTGGGCGTTTGGGCATCCGGTGCATGAAACAGCGGTTTACATAGTTGGCCTAATTTTTAGCCCGTTTGCTTGACCCCTTTTTAAAAAATAGCGGGTGCTGGAGGGTTGTATCTGGCAGTAAGTCTTTCGTCAGGCACGCGTGTCATGGACGCCCTCCTCGGTGGCTCCTTTGATGAACAGAGCTCTTCGCTGGGCTGTGGCCTCGCTGGGCTGTGGCCCAGCCGAGCAGTTACCGCCCGGACAGTTACCAGCCCTGTCTCTGCGGATGCTCGACCGTGTCCACACGGAGCTGATTCTGAATTACGATTCTTCCTGGCAGGCTACCTCCTGTCCTTTGTTTCGGCAGCCATGTGTGTGACGGGCAGGTCTTTCACGTCTCCCCATAAATCATTGATAAGAACCTTCGACAGCGCAGGACTGACGTCAGGTCCTGGGGGAGCCCGCCGCGCCCTCCCTGCAGGGTGACGCCGGCCATCAGCTAAGCTCTCCATCTGTAATTCTCTAGAACAGACCAAACGCGCCTAACAGTTCATCTGGGATGCACTTCCCATCTCATCCTCCAGGATGACACGGAAGACTTGGCAAATGCCCGCTAAAATCACAATAACGGGCCCCCAGCCGCCGGGCTAAGGACCATGACAAGAAAAGAAAATGAGGTTAGTCTCACACGGTCACCTCTCGGAAAACCTATGTCGTCAGAGAGCAGAGCTGAGGGGAGCTTCCCAGCGCCGTGAGGCTGGCTGGATTTTGCTCCCTTCTGCGGGACCGACTGCTCTGAGGTCTGATGTTTGAAGAAGCTGGCAGGGCCCTTGGATCCACAGAGCCCGCACCCCTGACTGCAGAGCCCAGTTGCCTAGTAACCGCCTCTGATGATGTCATCACCACCCACGACACACGGGCGGTGTGGGTCCCTGGGAGGGTCTGCCTACGTAAAGAGGAAGGGACGGTCCCTGGGGATGCGCCGGCCAGAGCAAGCTCCTGGGGGAGGAGGCAGTGTGGGACCTGGGCTCAGGGCTGAGCTGACACCTGCAGAGGTTGGAGGAGGGGGAGGAGGCTCGGAGCAGCCTGGGGGGCAATGCCGGGGAGGAGGGACCACAGCCCTAAAGAGGGGCTGAAAGAACAGAAGGGGCCCCAGGAAAGAACCCCCCAGCTGGCAAAGGAGAGAGGCCCCGAACAGCAGAGCACAGACAAGGAGCAACCCAGTTTGCTGGGGGTGCTCCCCTGGGGGCACCTGTCGTCCTGTGGGTCTTGTTAGTGCCCTGATCACCCTGAGGCAGGTGATGAAGAAGGGGTCTCTGTATCCAAAGGTCCGAGCATGTCCTGAACCCCTGCTTTGGGCTCCGAGTCCTACCACCTCTGGGGTCCCGTAGAAGCCCTGTGTCCTAATGGGACGACGGGGGAAGCAGGAGGGCCATGGCTCCACGGGGAGAGAAGCAGTCCACCTGGGACGAGGGCCACAGGGCAGGCGGTCACGGGGGCAGTGGGACATGTAGTTGAAGACGTGTTCGAAAGCCAGTGTTAGCTGACAGCCCTGTCACTGCAGCACAGACAGATGCCCGGGCAGACAGATACCCAGCCAGACGGACGCCCAGGCAGATGGGTGCCCAGGGAGATAGATGCCCGTGCAGACAGACAGCCAGGCAGACAGACGCCCAGGCAGACGGACACCCAGGCAGACGGATGCCCAGGTGGACAGACGTCCAGGACCAGCGGAGGTCCACAGGGCAGACGGTGAGAAGGGATGACAGGAGACCCTCGTGAGCAGGGCTGGCCCCTGGAGCCCCTGTCCGGCAGCCCTGGGACCCGGCGGGCAGATCAGACAGGACCAGGGCTCAAAATGATGCAAATAATCTAATTACATCGGGCAGTGTAGGACCGGACAAATCAGAGGGAGCGGATGGACCTGAATAAAGCCGTGTCCTGCATCATAAGGGCTTTGCCTTCCTCTTCCCCGTGTCCTCGGCTCTTTCCAGGCCCCCCTGCCCTGGAAGGGGGCCCTCGTCCTTGTGGGGCTCCCCTTGCCTCCTGTGAGCTCCGGGAGGACGCGCTGTGCTCAGCGCAGACAGCTGGCCCCGCGTGCCCCCGCCACACACAGCTTCGGAGTCCCAGCCACCCCGGAACCGCTAGCAGCTCTCAGCTGCCCACCAGGCGCCAGCGCGGGATGGGCTCGGACAGCTCGGGACGTAGAGGAGCTCACCGTCCCTGGCCACCCCAGGCCGTGTGCACAGATTGGGAATCGGGGCTCCCTGCCCCCGACAGGTGCCTTTGGGGGCACCTTCGAGCTGGACCATGACCCCTCCATTCCAGTATCCCTGCCCGTCCAGCTCCGTACCCCGCTCAGGAACTGTGGGGCCCAGGTCTGGGGACCCATCCCAATCCCCATGAGGCCTGACTCTGCACCCTGTGCCTGGCCCCCACCCCACCACCGGCCACCCATCCGGGCTGGGCATCCTGACCCCTCCCAGACACGCTGACCTGAGACTCCACTGGGCCCTCCACCCACACACCCTGTCCCCTGCCAACCACAGTCCTTCTCATTCAGGGGGTGCAGCAGGCTGCTGCGTGGGCCCAGAGACACCCCTCTTCTAATCACCCCCCTGGGGAGTGCAGGACCCTACAAGGATTAGGTGCTCAGGAGGGGGGCAGCGGGGTGCGGACAGAAGCAGGGGCGCGTGCGGCAGTGGGAGGGCTGCCAGACCCTAACGGAGCCTCGGAGCTGGGGAGGGGTGGAAATGACTCCCGGGGGCTTTGAGAAGGAAGCGCCCCGACATCCTGCCCTCAGCCCAGGGAGACTTCAGACCTCCAGACCGTAGGGTCGGAATGGAGGGTTGCTTTGCAGTGGAAAGTTTGTAGCAAAGCCCTGAGGCTGCCTCGCCCTCCAGCGGCCCCTCCCACCCCTGCTGCCTTCGCAGCCCCCACGGGGCCCACGCCTGCCGGGGTCCGGGATCGCTGGGAGGGCGCGGGAGCGACCCGGCTGCCTGCTTTCCTGCCGGGGCGGCGGCTCCCCACGCAGGCCTTAATTGACGGCGGCAAAACAAACATTTGCTCTGGTGATCTGCGCCCAGTTAGACGCTCGGCGCTGTTTTAATTACGCCGCGCCGGAGCCCTCCCGATAAAGCAGCTGCTGTGGAGCGCTCAGGTACATAAATAAAAATAACATTGGGGGGCGCCGGGCTCGCCGAGCTGCTGCGTTCCAGGCGGGAGCGAACCCTCGGCGGGCAGGGATCCATGCGGGCTGCCGGCGAGTGCGGCATGGGGGCCTGTGGGAGCCTGTGAGCCGTGTCCCGGATCGGGGGGATCGGAGGAGGCTGGGTGGGGGGGTGGGGGGGCAGCCTGACCATTGCATGTGGGGCTCAGAGCCCATGAGAAACCCACTGTGGACGGGCCACGTAGGATCTGAGAGCAGGGAGTCGCCCACAGCGGAGAGACAATGTCCCAGCACACCCGGGCCCCTCTGCTGCGCGCCCTTGGTCTCCAGCCTGGCCGGACCCCCAGAGCACCCAGCACCAGGCTCTCGTCAGACATACAGGGGAGGCGACCCCTGTATGACAAAGACAGGGGGATAGGATGGTCAGCCCGGCCTCCAGAGTCCACGGCTGGACGGAGCTAGTGCAAGTTTGTGCCCTCCACGTGCAAGGACCTGCACCCGTGGACGGGTCAGTGGTAAGACACCCACCGCCGCAGGAGAGTTCCTCCCCGAGGCTGCCCTCCCCACCTCCCTGGGACTCTTCCCTGACATCGTGAGTTGGGAGGGGCTTGGGGCGAAGTCACCCCCCCAGGACGTGCTGCTGTTTGCGCGTGCGGGGCCCGGAGGTGCCCTGGCAGAGGTGGGGGAGGGGCTGAGCGCGCCCGGACCCTGCCCCTCAGCTGGGGAAGTGAGGTGCGGCGTGCTGAAAGGGACGCGGGAGCGCGCAGCCAGGCTGGGGCTGAGGACATCCCGGTGGACGGCCCTCCAGAGACAGGCAATCGTGGGCACCCGAGGGAGGCAGCTGGATGGTGGGGGATCCCAGAGTCCATGCCCTGAGCCCACCCTGCCCCCCTCCCTCTCAGATGGGAGATCGCCCAGTCACCATCCCCTCCTTGCCAGCAGAACCGTTTATCCAGGGGAAACTTGTGACCAGCTCAGGACACGAGGGATCTGTTCTCCCTGCTACGAACTGGCCCTGAGTAGCCACAGGAACTTGACCGGACCCAGCCTAGGAAGTGCCTTGAGATTTTCCCTTGGATGAAAGAACCACAGAAGGCGAACCCCCCACTGCCTCACCCTTCATCCTTTCCTGCTTCGGATGGTGTCTGTTGAGTGTGTGATGCCTGGAGCTGTGGCAGCCGGCTTGCGGCCGTGAGGTGACAAGCCGGGGGCAAAGAGCCAATATTCAGGGATGGCTGGGGAAAGGAGAGAGAAGAGAGAAGGATCCTGGGTCCTCGACGGCATCACCACCTCCCTCCCAACGCTGGTGCCGCCTCCAGACCTGCTGTTTCAGGAGTGTATCGGCTTGCGATGGCTGCTGTACAAAATTCCCCCCAGTGTGTTAGCTTTAAACCCCAGGAATTCTCCTGCAATCCTCAGTCAGGTCCAAAATGGGTTCTCCAGGCAGAGATGAAGGTGTCGACAGGGCTGTGCTCCTTCCAGAGGCTCTGGGGAAAAGTCCGCGGCTCCTGGGGCCGCCTCACCGCCGCCGGGGTCTGTCCTCTGTCTTCTGTCCTCCAGTCAGACCCCCTCCTGGCCTCCCTCCTATCAGGACACAGGTGATTACATTTAAGGCCCGCCTGAGTCATCCAGGACAGTGTCCCCACTTCACGGTCCTTGATGTGACCCCATCTGCAAACCCCCTTCTTCCGTGTCAAGTCATAGTCCGAGCTCCCAGGGATGCAGCCCGGGCCACCTCTGGGAAGGAGCTCCAGCGGCCACAAAGAAGCAGTAGCCCGTCCTGCCTGGGGCCCTGGTCAGAGCTCTCCCTCCGACAACGGCCCAGAACAGGGTGCATGAGGAGCAAATAAGACAAAACACGGAAGACAGGGTGTCCTGCAAAGCAAGACAGGGGGGCCTGAGGGTCCCTCGGACTCGCTCTTAGATTCGTGGGTGACTGACCAGCCACGAGGTCGGGGCGCCCGAGGGCTGTGTCCTCCACGGCCCTGGCCTGCCGTCCCCCGCAAGCCTGCAGGGGAGCACAGCCACCCTCGTGCCCTCCCTGGTGCTGTGGGCCAGTGTCCCCAACGCCACCGGGAGCTGTTTGTGGCCGTCATTAATCACTTCCTGCCTGTTGACTGTGAAAATAATGATTTGCAAAATGGGGCGGAAGTTATACTAAGTAGCTCGGTGGCCGACTGCGACGCTGTTGCCATCTCTTCTCCGACAGACCTAAGCGCCTCTCCGGGTGACGGGCTCACGTCCTGTGGTCACGATACGCTTCATATTTTCGTCGCCAGCCGTTTAACTGGGGGTCTCACTGGAGTTCCCCGCCACATGTGGACTTTGAGGGACTGGAGCCGGACATGCAGTCGTGAAGTCCTGAAGGCTTGACCCCAGGTCCATTAGAGGACATTTCCGTGGGGCTCACGTCATTACGGCAACGGGAGGTCACCCTCCGAGGCCCCACGCGCCGTGGGAAGAGCTCAAAGAGCGCGCCTGCCGTTTATAACCAGGAGGATGATGCATTGTGGAGCTGCGGGGCCCCAGCTGGAGGGGACGGAGGGTCCATACCCCCAGCCAGCTTCCCGCTGGGCATGCCAGTCCCTGGAGCCTCTGCCCTGTCGGAGGGCAGCACACGAAGACAGGGCCACTAACGGGGGGGCAAGACACACCTGGCATCCCTGACACCGTAGAGGCAGCAATCCGGGATGCGGGTGCCGCCGGCTGCTGCCTCCTGAGGCTCCAGGAGAGGGTCCCTCCTGCCTCTGCCCGCCTCTGCCACCCCCACCCCCGCCCCACATCCCGGGTTTGTGGTCACCTCCCTCCAACTTCTCTGCCCTCACGCGGCTGCTCTGCTGTGTGTGTCTCTTACGAGGATACTTGTCGTTGGGTTTAGTGCCTGCGTGATCTGGTCTCAGGTGCCTCGCCTTAGTCACACCCACAGAGATCCTCTGTCCTGGTCAGGCCACAGTCACAGGCTGAGTGTTGGGTGACAAGGACACTGATGTTTGGGGCCCCCGGCTGTCCCCGCTTTGGCTGACAGCCATGCGTTTTGTGGTCGCAGGGTCCCTGCACCGCCATGCCTCTCACTCTGCGCATCCCCCCACCCCCGCCGACTACATGTCCCTTTGTCCCCGAAACGTGGCTGTTCTTCCCTGTCCTGGGTCTCATGGTTCGTGTGATGAACGCGTCCGGCAAACCGGATGCTCAGGGCCTCGGGGAGGGAAAGCAGGAGAGCTTGGCTGCGAGAGCACGGCCCCTCCAGGCAGGTGGCCAGCACACCGGGAAGGGGTTCACAGAGTCGGTCCCTGGGAGCACAGGCTGTCGTCACCCCAGAGCCCATGGGCGGGCGGAATGAGGCAGGGACTGGGGACGCTGGGACAGACCTGCAGCAGGCCGGGTCGGTGAGCAGGGCCCAGGCCAGGTCAGTGAGCAGGGCCCAGGCCGGGTCGGTGAGCAGGGCCCGGCCGGGTCGGTGAGCAGGGGCCCCAGCCGGGTCGGTGAGCAGGGGCCCCGGCCATGCCGCCATGCTCCTGGGTCACGCAGAGTGGCGGGGTCCCGGCTGGCCTGGCTCCGCTCCTTCCGGAGAAGGCAGCTCTGCTCGTTAGGGATGAAACCCCAGGGCTGAAGGCCGCCCGCAGACCGTGCCGGGGCGCTCCCGTTCAGCGAGGCAGGCGGAGGCGTCTGCAGGCTGATTAGCTGTGTAATCATGGCGTTCCCGCGCTAATAGCGGCGTTTGTCATGTCAGCCCGCCCGGATCAAGCAAATCCCCGCTCGGCTGCCGGAGGTGCGGCGTGTGGCCCGCAAACCGTGGCCCCGCATCGGCTTCTCTCTGCCTCTTGGCCGCGCCCAGAGAGGCGCCAGGAGCATGGTCGGGGGAGAGGGACAGTAAAGGCACAGGCGTGGCTCTGGGACGAAAGGGTCAGACTAGCCCAGCCCCTCCCCCAGCCACGTCTCAGACGAGGAGGTCAGTGCCGGGGCTCCTGCTGTCCCCAGGAGCGGGCCTGCCCCAGGCGGATGCAGCATGTAGCCTCGGCGGGTCATCGGCCGCTGCGTCCCAGTCACCCTGCACCCCCAGTCACCCTGCACCGCCCAGCTGAGAACAGCTCCCACCTCGTGGCATCTACCCCTCAGGCCCCGGGGGTGGCCATGTGTCCCCGGGGCTGCGGCGGCTGAGGGTTCGGCAGGACCCTCACCTGCCTCCTGGTAGCCCCAGGTCCCCCTGGCTGCTGGCTGGAGACCTCAGTTCCTGGTCACATGGGCCTCCCCGCTGGGTGGACTTGTGCCGTGACAGCTGGTCCCCAAGGGCCAGGGAGGGGGTAAGAGAGAGACAGAGATAGAGAGACAGAAAGAGAGAGAGAGACAGAGCGAGACAGAGAGACGGAGACTAGGACATGCAGAGAGACAGACACAGACAAGGACATGGAGAGACAGAAGCAGAGAGGCAGGGAGACGCAGACGGAATGTCCCGGAAGGAAGCCATAGGCTGTGTTCACTGACCACAGAAGGGACATCGCCTGGCTTCTGCCTACACATGGAGAGAGAAGGGGTCACACCAGGTTCAAGCCCTGGGACGTGGGTCACTGGGGACTCTCTGAGGGACCGCGTATCACCGCCTACTCCCCGAACCTCGGCACCGGCTTCACAGGGAAGCCCCCTTGAACACTCTGGGCAGGCGCTCTGCACCTGGCTGGGCCAGGCCGTGCGGGCCTCCCCATCGGCCTGTGCTGCCCACCACAGCCTCGTGTCCCTAGGACATCTCGACGGTGCTGAGTGCCTTCTCCAGCAGCCCCCCACGGGGAGGTCCCCTGGGCACAGGGACGTCCAGCAGCAGAGGCAGAGCTGGAAGCGGGACCTGTCAACCCTAGCCGGGCTCCCCCGGCTCCAGAGCGACGCTGACAGTAAGAAGACCAGGTCAGAGGAGGCCTGCCAGTTCCCTGAGACCCACCCCCTCCTCTGGGACACTAAGTGGGGAGCAGGGGGACAAGACCAGGCCTGGACCCCTGGGATAGGGGGCTGGAGCTCCGAGCAGGACTTGAGACAGGCAGGGGGGCTGGAAAGCAGGTGGTGCCCACGATGTGGATCCGTCTTGCCCCCACCTGTCTCAGCGTCTGAAAGGTCAACAGAGGCTCCGAGGACTCGGTTCTCCAACACCCTGGCTAGGCCAGGAGGGGACGACAGGGGAGATGGGGATGGCCCTGTGCCCCTGGTCCTGCCCCTCTGGTCACTCTCTTCTGAGCCCCAAAGCTCCAAGCCTGAGACAGGTCCCCGGATCCAACAGGGTCCACGTACCTGGCGCCTTCCCCACCAGGGCCTCCTCCGGGGGGCTGGGGACACGTTAGCCCTTCCCCCAAGGTGGGAGCAGCAGCGGCTGGCTGTTCCGGCACCCCACACCCCAGAACCTGGCCCGACCTCTGTGCACTGCTGACCTCACCAAAGGCCTGGCCTGCGGCCCCAGAGACTCTGGGCCCTGGGGACCCAAGGCTGTTCCCTAAACACTTACGACCGTGTCAGCGCCATGAGCTTGGCTTTCCGAAGGCAGCGTGGGCTCCTCTCACGTGCACGTCCAGGCTTGGACACACACACTCAGACTCACACTCGTGCTTGAACACACTCACTCGCACGCCCAGGCCTGAACACTCACGCTTGAACACACGCGCGCACTCGCACGTACGGTCTGCGGCGGGAGGGAGGAGGAGGCGGCCGCTGGCCTGTGTTGGCCGCGGTCCCTCCACTGGCTGACCGGGCTGACTGGGGCCGCTTGGGGCGAGACGGGGCTGCGACCGTGCTTCTGGCTCCGGCGTTCCAGACAGCGCGACGGCTTCCGGGGCGGCTACGGTGTGCTTGGGTCTGGGGAAGGGCTGTGACCCTCCAAGGAACCGAGGGTGACTGGCCTCCTGGGGATGGCCTTCCCTTCCAGCTCTGGATGCCCCTTCAAGGGCAGCCCTGGAGAGTCGCCAGCAGCCTGCCGGGACCACTGAAGGACAGGGGCGACCGAGGGGGCAGGGCTGGGCCGGCGGGCTCCAGGACCACCCTTGGGGTCCCCCCAACCCTGCACCATGAGCTCCGACACACCATCCAGCACAGAGGGGGCCTCCGGCAACCCCCATCCCTGGGCCTTCCTGCCTTCCTGCTCCCTCAGGCCGAGAGTCCCCCCAGCCCTGAGGCCCAGAAAGCCACAGGCCGAGGAAGGGAGAAGGGGGCCCGTGGGAAGCGGGGAAGCAGAGGCCGTGCGCTGCTCGGGGGGATCGGCGGCAGGGACACGGAGCCCTTTGTTGTCGCCGCCCGAGAGCCCCAGCAGGCCGCCAGGGAGCACCGGCTCTCGAGAGAGGAAAGGGCTCCTCGGGCGGCCGGGCCCACCCGACCCGGTTTGTGCGGGACTCACGCCCGCCTGCGTCCCCAGCACGTCTCGGCTGATAGTCGGCACGTCCGCGGAGGCTGGCCGGGCTCTGTGCGGGCTTCCAGGGGGCTGCTGACCAGGAGACTCAGGAACCCTCGCAGGCCAGCCGCCAGGTGCCTCTCCAGGCTGCATGCCCCGAGGGCACCCCACTCACCTCCAGCCGGTCCCTGGGAGGGTGCCTCACGGGCAGGGGCCAGGAGCTTGACTTTGCAGGGGGCACCCAGAGGTGGGAAGAGGGTGACCGCACTGCCACCCCCGCCCCCGCTGCCCCTGCCTGGGGCCTGAGGCCTAGCCGGAGCCTGGCAGGTGCTCTGGGAAGTAACAGAAGGACGTGTGGGGTGGGGCCCAGGAGCTGCCCTGGGCCACGGGGGAGGAAACCGAGGTCCCCGTGGGATTCTGTTGCGGCCAGTGTCTGGCCGTGATCGTGGCGTCCAACAGAAGAAGCCGGGACGGTGCGGCCGCCGGCCTGGAGTCCCGGGAGGCCCGAGGCTCGCACACGCAGCAAGCCCGCCTGCCAGCCCACCCCCGGCCCGGACCAGCTTGTCCTGATCTCCTACGGGCGTGGTCGGGAGGCAGTGCCCTGGGGACGGCCAGCGGGGGGTGGAGGACAGACGTGGCGTGCGGGAAGGCCAGCGTGCCGGTGAGGGAAGCGGAGTGGACCGAGTGTCCCGCCGTCGGGGGCGGGCCGCCCACCCCACCCCACCGCACGGCCGCGGCGACTCCGGGGTGGGGCTGTCCGCAGAGCCGGCCCTCGGCTCCAGGGCACGGACGTGGGGGCTCGCCTGCCTGGGGCTGACCAGCTGGGCTTAGGCGGGCGCCCGACCTCGGCCAGCCCTGTTCCCCGTGAGGCGGTGGGTGGGAGACGTCCCGCCGGTGTCCCCGTCCCACACCTGTCTCCAGCCTCCTTTCTCCTCTCGCGTCCCACTATTCCTGATCCTTCGCTTGTTAAAATGAACTGGAGAATTTCCTCCCGTGTCAGCGGGGCTCGGGGAGCGGGAGAGAGATCCGCCGGCGTCCGGACGGGTGTCGTGCTGAAACTGGAGATCGGGGTCTGGGAAACGAAAACCTCCGACACACCGAGTCTTCCCACCCACGACCACCGTTTTCGGGTCTTAGGTTTTTAAAAAATTTCTCTGAATAATATGTTAGAGGCTGCGGGTAGAGGTGCCACGTTCGTCCTGGTCGGTCCGCCAGACGCTCGGTGTTTCTGAGGCCACCACAAGTACAGACTTCCCTTCAGCTTTGTTGTCCGGCTGTGGATTGCGGGGTTGTGGGGCCACCGCTGAACCCTGGGTCCGCTTTTGTATCCAACGACCCTGCCAAGCTCTCCTGCAGACGCCAGCACCCAAACTGGACAGTGTGTCCACTGCGCACGCGGCCGTTTAGTCCGCAAACACGCGACACTTCTGCTTCTCCCTTTTCAGATCTCGTCACCTTTTCTTCTGGGTTCCGGCGGCCCCGCCGAGGACCTGCAGCCCCCACGCTCCCCCGCCTTGCTCCTACTCAACCCTGCACCATTCAGCATTAAGCCTTTGTATGTTTTGTAAAATCTTCTCTGTTCCCAGGGTGCTGATGGATATTTTTATTAAAAAGGAATGTTGAATTTCGCCAAGCATTTTCGATGCGTCTTTCGAGACGATCGGACACTTCTTCTCCTTCCCTGTGTTTTTATGGGTAACTGCACAGCTAGGTCTCCTGACCCTGAAATAATGGGGACGTGGGCGTGGAGCCGGACCCTTTCTCAAAGTTGCTGATGTTTTATTTGAGAGACTGTGTCTGTTTTTAGTGTGAGATTTTCCTTTCTTGTGCACTCCGTGCGGGTTTTTGTTAAGGTCATAAAACGAGCTGGGAGCGTTCCCTCTGCTCCTGCCGCCGGGAGACGGGCACCGGCCCTTCCTCACACGTTAAGTCAAACTTGCCGGTGAGGACATCTGGGACTGGAACTTTCTTTGAGGGAAGCTTTTAAGTAATAAATCCTATGTCTTTAACAGTCATAGGTCAGGACTTTTCGGGTTTTATTCTCTCTTCTTGTGTTCATTTTCTGGCCTGTGTTTTTTGAGAAATTGTCCACTTTATCAAGCACCGTGTCGTGAAGCAATCTATGTCGCTACGTGGGCGCACGCCGACACGGCCTGCGGAGGCTCTGGGTCGGAGTCCGCGCCCGCCGCCGACCACGTCCCGCGAGCTCCCCGAGCTCCCGGGGCTCCATAAATCCTCTCGAAGATTAAACTCAGGCATTATCGATCCCTTTGTTGTGTATTTTTCTTTCACTAACGTGCGCTCGCCTTTCATGACATCCTTCCTTCGTCTTTGGTCCTCTCTCGCGTACGAAGCAGGACGCCCACGCACAAGCCCGCCCCTGAGTGCTGGGCTGGCTCCCTGACTCGCGGGGTCTGGCGGCTGGGGCCTCTTCCTGGCTTCGCTCCACCATCAGACCCTTTTCACGGCACGCTTCCCGGTCCCGGCCTCGCTCCACGGCACCAAGATGCCCTCACGCTCCCCGAGACCTTGGTCCCCAAGGGCTCATCACGCCGTGCGGACACAGCCGGGGAGACAATGTTTCCTGTGGGATCCCCATCCAGTCCACGGCCTCTGCAGGCCCTGCCACCACGGTCCCAGCGGCCCGATGACGCGGAGGAGGGGCAGGCGAGGGGCGTAGGATGGTGGCGGAGAGGAAGGAGGGGGAGTCGCCACTCCCCATTCTGGGCCCTTCCGTGTGGGAAGAGAGGGACCCCCGTGAAGGAGGCAGGCAGTCACCGGCACCCGGGGCTGGTGTACCTGCACGCAGCGGGTGGGAGACGTCCCCGCAGCAAGAGAAGCAGCTGTGGCTTCCCGGCCAGCATCCCACTGAATTGTCCCCAGGACACACCCTGGGGCCGTGCAGCAGAATGAAGGCTGGGTGACCACAGCAGCTCGGAAGGGGCCGCGCCTGCTCCGTGGGCTGTGGAAGGAGCAGAGGAAGGAGTAGCCTGGCGGGGAGATGCCGCCTCCCCGGGGCCGCCCCCCAGCCCAGCTCCCGTGACCAGAAAGCCCACCCCCAGCCGTCCAAGGGCCCCAAGACGCAGCCACATGCCGCTGCCCCCAGCGGGCTAGGACCCTGCTGTCCCCTCGCCGCGAGCAGCCCGGGCGCGCACCTCCCTGCCCCCAGGCCCCACAATGGTTGGGCCCAGGAAGTAATTGCTCTGTGCTGACTCTGCCCTGCGTTCTGCGCCATGAAGTCTGGCCTTATAAAACACCCGGCTGTTTCTCCGGACAACAAGATCCCACCTGTGAGAAAAGTGAACACAGATGGTCAGCGCCCGCCACAGGGTCGCAGAAGCGGGGGGTGGGCGGCGAGCTCCCCTCGGGAGGCCAGAGGATCTGCGGATGCTCCACGGGCCCAGGCTGTAACCCCTGACTTCCTGGCCAGCGTCACCAAGCTCCGGACCGCGGTCAGGGAGAGCCGGGCTCAGACAAGCTGCCGGGGGCCTCTGAGCCCAGGCCCCTTGCACAAATCGGGGGATGGATGTGGGGCCAAGAAGCCCAGGCTCTGTGAGCACAGGACGCTGTCTGGAGGGTGGTGCACGGCCCTTGCTGGACAGTCCATCTCTCTGCGATGCCTCTAGAACCCAGCTATGGTGTGAGAGCCCAGGCCCTCCCCAATTTCGGCCTCCAGCCTGGGCCAGTGGCTGTCAGTTTGTCCCTGGCCAGTGTCTCTTGGATGCCGGGAGCCCCAGCAGAGATGCCAGAACCTTCTTTAGAGCTCACAATGTAGGGCAAGCCCCAGAGAAAAGGCAGGAAGACACTGACCTGGATCCTTTCTCCCACAAGTGGCCCTGTGAATCGCAGAGGGCTTCCCAGAGGAGGCAGTGCCTTTGCTTACGGCTTCGACCCAGGGGCAGGCGAGCTGGCTTCCCATTCTACAGCAGCCTCTGCACACTGGTAGGCTTGTCTCCAAGTCCCCGCGCTACCAGAGCAGCTCAGCATCCACCCCCAGGTCCCCGAGAGCCCACCGCACACCTGGTCCCCGGCTCAACCTCTGGGGAAGGCACAGGCTTTCCTTCTTCACAAGCTACTTCTCAAGGGACTTCTGTTCCCAGAGGCCCCCCGGCTGACCCCATCTACCCTTGACCGACCCCCAGGCTCTCTGGTTCCTGGGATTCCGAGTAATGTGGAGAAGCCGCACCCCACAGAGCCATGAGAAGCGGGTATGAGAGCTGGTCCTGGGCTGGTCCCGAGAGCTGACTCTAGGCAAGGGGCCCCCAGACAGCAAGAAGCCAGGGGGTTCAGGGTCCAGGGAAAGCCATGCAGGAAAACCCTCTCCAGACTGTTAGCCCTTGTCCTGGCTGAGATCAAGCTCTCCCTCAGGAACGAGGCAGTCAGAGGAAAGTGGCCAGAAAAGGCCAAGAATCCATCATCCCCGATGGACAGCTGGCTGGCCTGCAGCGCGCCAGAGCCAGGAGGGGACTGCGTCCCAGCGAGCCACGAGGCTGTGGTGTGGAGGGGGTGAGAACCAGGTGCAGGCAGCTTCCCCTGGGCCCTGGGGGCGTGGCAGCTTCCCTCCCAGCCCTGCACCTCAGTTTCCCCATCTGTACGTTGAAGGACCTTGCTCCTGTGACTTCAGGACATGTTATGGAAAAGCCCCAGGTTTTCCTGAGAAGCCTGAGTTCCAGGTTGGGCCCCCAGAGGGAAGAAGGTGGGGAGGAATCTAGAGCCTCGTGCTCCTCCCTCGGAGACCTGGGGGCCCAGATCAAGCCGTGCAGCAAGGGGGCGGGGGATGCGGCTCAGACCGGAGGGCGCCGGCGGCCCCCACCCACTTACCCACTGACGTCCTGTGCTGCGCACCACAGCCCCCCACTGCCCACCAAGCAGGGGAGGCAGACTGAGGACCATCTCCCCCCCGGGGATGCAGGGGCTCGGAGCTAGAGGGGGGCCACTCTGCCAGGGAAGCGCAGGGAAGCGCAGCTGGTCCGGGGTACAAGGCAGGGACACACAGATGCCTCTTGGCTGGACTGGGGGGAGTGTGAAGGGGCACCGTCCCCGGCCAGGCCGGATGGGAAATGGCCCCTGGGGCTCCAGGGCGGGGTGTGGGTCCACCCCGGGCCCCTGTGGTCTGAAAGGCCATGTTTCACAGGAAGCCCTCCCAAAAGGGTCACGTCTGGAACCTTGGCAGATGTGAGAGCACAGCGGCGGGGGGCTGGACATGCGCCCCCCCACAGCCCCCTGCTGAAGGGGCGCTGGGGCAGGGGGAGCTGCTGGGATAGGGTGGGGGCACCAGGCCTCTAGCCAGTCCTGGTGTAGCCATCTCTGGCCATCTAGGCCCAGGTGCACATGGAGTTCCCCTCTCCAGGGGCCTGTGAACGGGGCAGGGTGAACCGGTCACACCTTGTTCATCCTGTACCTGCTGCGGCCGGACCTATGCCCCCCACCCTGCCCTGCAGAGCCCAGCAAGTCTCTGATGCGGGTCAAGTGCACCCTGAGGACCGAGGCAAAGTGAGTTTCCAGCCAGAGCAGAAACCAACGCGTTTACAACAGAGCCCTACCGCGCTGCCCCAGAAGTGCGTCCACCCCCAGCTGCCGCCGGCACCCGGCTCTGCCACCAGCCCAGGGTCCCGCAGTGGGTCCTCTGCCCTAGGGGAGGCCGCTCGGCCCAGAGCAGGGAGTGAGCAGGGAGGGGGAGGGAGGGACCCCAGAGCCTGTGACCCCCACCCACTCCGGGCACCTCTCCCTCCCAGCTGTGTCTCTGGGAAGCCCCGACCCCTTGGAGCCCCTGGACTTCACCGGTCTAATGCGGACGCTGGCACACTGCCCTAGGGGCTTGGGGAACTCCCCGTGGAGGTCACCATCCCCCCCACCATCAGGGAGCCAGCGGGTCGGGGCAAGGTAGGAGCCTCTTCCTGGCCCCACCCAAGTCCTCCTGCAGCCAGGAGCCCTGAGCCCAGGGGCGGCTCTCCTCCAGGCCCCGCCAGCACTGACCCAGTCCTCCTGTCTCCCCCCCGGACACCCGCAGGCCAGAGAGCCGTCGGTGGCTCCCTGCGGCCTCGGAGGCAAGTTCAGTGAATGAGAAGCCACGTTGGGCGCCCCACACAGAACTCTGCACAGATTTGGACGTGGGCCAGGTTCTGGGGACACCTGTTCCCTTGTCAGGAGCTGTGAGCCATCAAAAGCCTCCTCCCACAGCTGTTCACCATCGTGGCTGACAGCCGGTGTCCCCACTGTCACGTCCAGACTTCGCGGCCACCTTGGCACCTGCCCCCGGCACGCCCTGAGGCTCAGGGGAGCCTCTTCCCTGTCTCCGCAGCCTCCGTGGGCTGCTGGGCTCCGCCTCCACCCTCACGCGGCCGCCCCCAGCATGTCCTTCGGGTCTCTCATGCAGGCGCCAGGGTCGGGATCTGGGGTTCACCCGGGTCGTTCGGGTCGATCTCATTTTGGGATTCACAGCTCAGTTCCATCAGCAAATACGCTTTCTTCAGGTTGGGTCTCATCCGTGAGCTCCAGGGTTTCGGGTGTGGACACTCGGGGACAACAGAGGACGCACAGTGGTATCTGAGGACCCGCGGTGCCGGGTGGGCCCCGGGCCCAGCCGGTAGGCAGCAGACGGCTGCCGCCGGCCCTGCAGAGGCCGCGCAGGGGACAGGCCTCCGAGGCGCGCCTTCAGGAAGTCTGGCGGCAGAAGCAGCTCGGCAGACGGACGGGGCTGTGGCCCGGATGGCCCGCCTGGGGTCAGCCCGGGACCGTGCGGCATCCAGGGGCCTCCTGGCCGTGTCCCGGGGCCCCGGAGCTGCGGGGCCACAGGAGACCACGCTGTGCGGGTGGGACACTGCGTCAGGAGCGCCTTCCACGGCATCCCCGGCGGGAAGAATGGCCCGGCCAGGGCGGTGGCTAGGGGAATTCTAGCACAACCTGAGTCGGCAGTTCCCACCCAAAGGCTGAGGAAGGGAGGTGGGGGCGGTGACACAGGAGGAAGAGCCCTGTCATGCGGTCTCATCTCCAGACTGAGCCCCAAGGGCCCTGCCTCCTCCAGGCACCCCCTTCCCCCGCCCTCTGCCAGAGCCATGGGCTCCCCTTCAAGGCCGGGGGCCAGCGGTCCTCTTCTGCCCACACAGACGCCCCTGCGGCTCACACTGACCTCCGGAGGCCTCGTCCCCCACTCTGCAGCCCCCCACAACCACAGCGGGGGGGCCCGGGGAACGGCTGTAGGTGGACGGTGTCCATGGAGGCCGGAGCTGCAGCCCAGGCAGGGACAGAGGCACAGGGCCTGGCGCAGCAGGAGAATGTGCTGGAACCCAGCCACTGCAAACCCGTCTACATCCTCCCGCAGCAGGACCGGGTGTAATTGGGACCATTACAACAGCCGTCACTCGTGACGATCAAATGCGTTTTTAGCAAAAAGCTCTAAATTATCTCTGAGCAATTTCTTTCTTTCTTCTCTTCTTTTTTTTTTTTTAAGTGGAAATGGAGGAAAACAAAGAGCCAGTAAGAAAGAAAGAAGCCTTTTCCAGCTGCCGCTCCCCAAGGAGGGGGTGGCCTCTGCAGCTGGAGCCACACAACCCTGGTGTCACCCCTGTGGGCGGGGGGCGAGTGCGGGTTCCAGGAGGAAGGGCCCTCCAGGCCGGCCGCACCCGCTGCCCAGGCGGCCGACCGCAGTGACCACAGGCAGAGCCGAACTCACCTCTGGGCCGGGAGCAGGAGCGAGGCCACAGCAGCGCCCAGTGTCCTGGCACCTGCTCCCCAGGAACCGGGGCTCTGGGGGGCTGGACCCCTCTTCCCTCTCTTCCAGGCCTCAGTCTGTGGAGCCGCCGAGTCAGGGCTGGAGAGGAAGGGTGCAGAGTAGGCGGAAGGTGAGGACAGGGTCTGAGGGGAGGGACCCTCCAGGTTTGTGGCCGGAGCTGGGTGGTGGGAGGGCCCTGGGCCGGTCAGGCAGGTGACAGGGGCAGCTCATGGTGGGAACCTCCGTCCTCTGCTCCTGTCTGAGGCAGCTTCGGGTGTCCCCCAGGCGAGCTCGGTCCCACGGTGTGTGAGCCCCATGCCGGGGGGGCGCGCCTCGCTCGTGCTGGTGGCCATCTGGGCTACATGTCCCCAAGTCCACGGATACCGGGACAGGCCCAGGGAAAGGTTCCCAACCCCAGACAGCAGGGGTGGGCTGCAGGTTCAGGGACAGTGAGGGGCAGAGCCCCAGGGCTCCCATACCCGCCCACCAGCAGAGCCCACGCCGGGCCCCACGGCCATCACCGGCTGCCTCGCGGTCCCAGACGCAGTGTGCCTGCTTCAGCCCTCCCACGCCTCGTGGTTTCCGTAATGCCGCGTCACTCAAAACGCGGGTGATGTTTTAGCTCCCCTTCCCCACCATACAGGCTCAGTGGCAGAGCGGCCTGCGGCAGTGACAGTGCATTTCCCAGAGAGTGAACGTCACAGCCGGAGCCTGCACTGTGTGGGGACCAGGAGCCCTCCTCCACATGGACCAGGCCACCGCCTGTGCAGTGGCAACGACAGAGCCCAGCGACCTGGCCCTCGGCTTCCCGGTACAGAGGACCCTTGGGGCTGCCAGGAGCCTCGCGGCCCCAGCAGAGCCAACACCTGGCCACCAAGGTCTCCAGCACCGCTGACCCCCCTGTCCTGTGCACAGACGGCCCCTAGGCCCTGCACGTCCGCCCACCCGCCCACCAGGCTGCCTCCCCCCCCCCCTCAGCCCACCTGCCCCCTGAGCTTTGAGAAACCAGACTGGATGCCAAGGCTTCGGCTGGGGGACGCGGTGGTTTTCACAGCTCCACACTCCATTCAAGGCCCCCAGCCCCGCCCCTACCGGACCCCCCCAGCCTCATGTTGCACCCCCCATGGCCCTCCGGCCCCCTGAGCACACTGGGCTGTGCCCTGCGTCTGTGCACACACCCCTGTGCTTCCCCCTATTTGGAAATACTGTCACCAGAACTGGGACTCCTGGGTCCCTCCTGAGGGCCTTCCGGGATCCACCGTGGGACCCTCCTGACACTGGGCGCGGCACATCACTGAGGCTCAGACAGATGGAGCAGGGGGCCCAGACGGATGCCCGCGGCCAACCCAGCAGCCTCCATGGGGCCCTCCTGGTCTGGCCCCCGAGCCACTCCGCGGGGCACAGGAATGACGGGGAAGGGTGCGGTGGAAGCAGGATGAGCCCCCGCAGGGCCAAAGCCCGGGCCCCGAGTGGGGGCAGCAATACGGGCCGACCGAGGGGTCCGCGGGGAGGACGGGTCCTGCAGCTCCGTCTGGGCCAGGCCGGCCTTTCCCCAGCCTCCCCCTCACTGCCAAGACCTCTTGACCCCTTCTGAGCCGGACTGCTCAAGTGCTGCTGGGTTCCCCCTGAGGAGCGCTGCCCGTGCAAGAACCCAGGGTCCCGATCTGCCCGGGGTTGGAAATGATTGGCAGGGTCGTCCCCCCGCTCCAGACCCAAGGACATGGGCCGGGGGAGAGTCACCCAGGGGGTCTCCAGGTGGGGACTCAGAAGCTGAGACAGGCCAGGCCATTGGGCGTCCCGTGGAGGGCCCTGGAGTGCACAGGTCTTCTGGAAGTCGGGCAGACTCAGGGTGGAAGCAAATCTTTGCTTCTCCGCCTGGAGGAATGGGGTCTGCTGTGCCTGACCCCCACCCTGGCCCCGGAGTCCGCAGTGGCCTTGAACCTGTGCCCCGCAGGGTTAATGAGGCTGAAACCAGCAGAAAGGCTAAAGCCTGTTCCTCAGAGAATGGGTTCCCCGCTGTTGTGTCCTTCCAGACCCGCTCAGGAAACCGTAGCTGTGTCTGCAGAAGCCCGGCCTCATGGTCAACTGACCGGATTTCAGCCTGGGAAGAAGCAAGGCCCCGAGTTCCTTCCCGGAGACAAAGAGCCTGACCCAGGCTATCCCTGCTCTGGAGCGAGCCCGCCGCTCCCCCTCCTTGTCCTGACAAAACCTCCCAACGTCGGGTGCGGGGTTTGCTCGTTCCGGCATTCAGACCCCCACCCCCGCCACAGTGAACACGGTGTGTGATGCACCTGCTTGTTTCGCGCGCCCCATCTCTCCGTGGGAAGAGGCCCACGTTCCCTACCCTTTCTGCACAGTATGTGTGGCCTCAACCTCAGCCGACCCGCGCGGGCCCGAGAAAATCTGCCCCCGAGCACCACCCGAACTTCAGAGCCACGCACACGAGTGAAGGTAAGCGTCTGTGTTGGCTCAGTCGATGACCGCAGCAGAGGTGAGAACGGCGGGGTGGTGGGGCAGAACCTTCGGACACCGGTCATGGGTGGGGAGCCTTTCGGACCTCAGCTGCAGGGGGGTGTCTCCGCTCCTCTCTCAGGTAAACAAAGGAGCCACCTCGGGGGCCTGAGGAGGCACCCCGCCCTTGGGGCCAGAGGCCAGGGCTTCTGGGAATGGAGAGGCCGTGTCCCCTGGCAGGACCCAGGAACCCGCCAGACCTGGAAGGGCCTCAGAAGCCAGTGTGGGCTGGTTTTGTCCGTTGAACTGATGATCAATGAAGCCGCCAGAAAGCCTCAATGATTCCAGAGAAGTCTTCCCAGCTGGGACCAGGGGGGGCCCAACCCCCATGGGCTGAACAGTTGAGTTGGCAAGAAGAGCGGCCTCAGGCCCATGCAGGCCCCAGAGGGTGAAGCTGGCGCAGGGGCTCATGACACAGGCCAGGCGGGATCTCCCCGTTGTTAGGGCCCTAACTAACACTCCCACTGCCCACTTTGTTGAGTGGGTGTGCCCATTCCGGTGACCCCACCGCTGGCGTTGGTTATGAGGGTGGGTTCTGGCTCAGGTCTTCAGGTCAGAGCATGGCGCTGGGTAGGGGCAGACCCGGGACCCTGTGTGCACATGGAATGGACTCCAGGAGGTGGTCTGGACGTGAAGCAACCCAAAATGGGTTGAAACCAGTGGCGTCTGGTGTGTTTTGCCTATGAAGGGAATATGCACAGGGTGTGTCCACAGGGCAGACGGTGGGGACTCAGAGACACATGAAGCTCCTTTGCCTGTTCTGTGCTGACAACTGGAGTCTAAACCAGCCAAGCTCACATTTGTGCGGGCCTGGGGGGCAGCTGGACCAGAGGACCACAGGAACAATGCACAGGGACCTGAGACGGAGTCTTGAACATGTGCAGAAGTCTCACAGCTCTGACTTGCTCACCAGAACCCTCACCCTCAACAAACCGGCTGCCATGTAGGAAGTTTGACTTCCCTGACGTCAACCTGCTGGAGAAGCCCAAGCCACATGGAGAAGCCACAGGAGATGAGGCTCCCTGTGGGGGCAGCACGGAGGCGTTAGGTGGGGGCCCGAAGCAACCATCCTGGAGGTAGAAACTGCAGCCTCGGTTGCCCCAGCTGACACGAGGCGACTGGCCTGCGAACTGCCCTCAACCATCCGGCCCCTAGCTGGCCATGGACATGTGACTGCGTCCAGCTGAGATCAGCCAGGCCAGTCCAGACAAAGGGCTCCCGCAGAATCATGAGCAACGTGAATGGTTACAAACAACTAAGAGTACAGCTGGTCTCTTTCACAGCAAAGGTGAGCTGATGGTGAATTTCAAGGTACATGAATTAAATCCCGATTACTTTTTTAAAAGATTTTATTTATTTACTTGACAGAGAGACACAGTGAGAAAGGGAACACAAGCAGGGAGAGTGGGAGAGGGAGGAGCAAGCTTCCTGTCGAGCAGGGACCCTGTCGCAGGGCTTGATCCCAGGACCCTGGGATCATGACCTGAGCCAAAGGCAGATGCTTAAGGACTGAGCTACCCAGGCGCCTCTCAGTCATTTTGTTGAAAGAGTGTATGAGATAGCGTCTGCAAAGGCTTGCATTCCCGCCATCGGACCTCCAAGATAGACAAAGCCAGAAGGCTATGTCCTGCCCACATCCTGCCTCTAAGGAAAGAGGCCCCAAGACTTGTGGTGGCTGCTATGCTAAAGAAGAGGGAGTGATATCAACATACCTTTATTTGAGCAATGTGGCAGGTTGGGTGTGCAAAGACCTAAAGTTATGTCATATTTTTAAAGAATGCTTCAGTTTGTGAGAAAATAAGGGAGAGAACCAGATGTCATGAAAACATAACTGCAGATGGAAAGCGAGCACAGGCACTGGTATTTGCCCCAGGGCATCCACTGGCCTCAGATGGCCTTCAGCCTGGGTTTCAGTGAGCTCCTGGATGTTCATCCAAGTGAAGGAGTGGGCAAAGGAGACAAAGCCTGCAGCCCTGGCAGGATGGGGCCAACCCGCAGTCTTCTTCATAAACCAGGATCCCACGGTCAGCTTTCACAGTGGACAAACTAGGGAAGACCCAGATGGCATGCCCAACTTGGCATGGGGTCTCCATAGAGGGGAAATGGGAAAATTCTTAGCCATCATCCCTCATTCCTGAGGATTTGGAGACTGGAATCCACAGTAAACAATGATTTATTTAAAGTGGTCCTGGGTTGGTAGAAAACTGAAGACAAAAATTTGTGAAGGAGTAAAGTAAAAATTGTCAGGCAGAATTGAAAAAAAAATGAGCCCCTAGAAATAGAAATTATTGACATTAAAAATTCAAGAGAAGTTTATAATGGCAGATTAGATGCAGCCAAAGAGAGAATTACTAAATTAGAAGGTAGAAAGGAAGAAATCAGAGAATGTGGCTCTGCAAGAGAAGAGGCAGGAACCAAAAGCCCTGAAAGGACACGGACCATCTTCAGCCTCACAGATGTTTCCCTCTGCTATGACATGTCTATTAGGCACATATATCATTTCTGTTCAGTGGTTTTTATTTCCGCATATCCTTTTGATTCCTTTTGGTTTTTCCATCTCTCTGCTTACATTACTCATCATTTTTTGCATGTTTTTTTTCCCTTTAGAGCCTTTAATCATATTAATTATAGTTATTTTAAATCCCCTGTCTCGGGGCACCTGGGTGTTTCAGTTGGTTAAGTGTCTGTCTCTGGCTCAGGTCATAATCCCAGGGTCCCAGGATGGAGCCCCACATCAGGCTCCCTGATCAACAGGAAGCCTGCTTCTCCATCTCCCACTTCCCCTGCCTGCATTCTGTCTTTCACTGTCTCTTTCTCTCTGTCCAATAATAAATAAATAAAATCTTTAAGATAAATAAGTAAGTAAATAAATAAATTTTAAAAATATCATTTAAAAATTTGCTGTCTGATCATTCAAACATTTTTATCATATTTGAGTCTGTTTCTGATGGTCACATTGTCTCTTCAGACAGTGTTGTCCCTTATCTTTTGGCAGGCCTTGTTTTTTGCTGGAACCACAACATGTTAAATTGGGCAGTGGGAGCTGAGGTAACCAGGCCTTTAGTGTGAGGTTTGATGTTGGTCTAGCCAGGACTTGGCCTCTGTCTAACGTTTGCTGTGACTGAAGGGCCAGAGGCTCCCAGTTCTGCCAGTGTCCTTGTTTTTACCTCCTTTGCTGACTGAGTTTACCTAAGTCCTCCTCCCTAGAGAGAGCCCATGTCTTTCCCAGCATCTACTGTGATTACAGGGGCATCCTGGGGAGGGGGCAGGTGAAGCACTCTAGAAACTTCCAACTAAATGTCAGTCTTTTCCTGGTCCTCTGACCTTGGCTGTGACCTTCCCAGTGTTCCCCATGGTCCCCACTCCTCTGCTGCAACGTTCTCCATCTATGTCCTCGATGTTCTGGCCCTTGTTCACTGTTGGCTTGGTTTTACCTTGACGTGGAACAGGAGGGCGGGGGCTGGAGTGGGAGCAATCCTGCCCCGCTGGGCTGCAGTGAGGTTGGAAACTTGTACTCTGGCAAAGCCTTTCCCCTGGCGATGGGCCTTTGTTATGGAGAAGGCTCTGATCATATTTCACATGAGGTCTTCTCTGCACCGACTCCCAAAGTGCTGGGGCCTTCCTCAGATCTACACTGTGAGGACCTGGTCTGGTTTCTGGAGGAAAAGCTCACCAACATGTTGGTGACCCCCTGAGGCTGCCAGGCCTGAGGAGTTTCTCACTGTCACACACTCGGCCTCTGGAAACTTGTCTGAGTCTTCACGGAAGAGTTCCTGGGAGCTCCTGGCTCCGGGCCTTTGGCTCTGTGTGAGCAGTTCCCAGGTTTGCTCCTCTGTGCTTCTGTCTGTCCAGGTTTGGAAATGGTGGTTTGCTTTGCAACCTCTGCTTTTCTGGTGAGTCTGAGAAAAGTCATAGATTTTCAGTTTGTCTACCTTTTTCTTTTTTATTTTTTTAAAGGTTTTATTTATTTATTTGACAGACAGAGATCACAAGTAGGCAGAGAGAGATAGGAAGAGAGAGAGGGAGAATCAGGCTCCCTGCTGAGCAGAGGGTTGGATGCGGGGCTCGATCCCAGGACCCTTAAGACCATGACCTGAGCCAAAGGCAGACGCCTAACCCACTGAGCTACCCAGGCCCCCCTGCCTACCTTTTTCTTAATGTGCAGGCAGAGCTCTGTACATGTTGGACCTGAAACAAGGAGTCCTGAAGATTTATTCATGTTTATTGTTTTGTCCAGAGGGCATCTACTGCAGGGTCAGGCCAGCTGGTGCTTAGTTGGACGACAGAAGTGGATCTGATCAATGACTTTTAAAAATGTCGCTTCTCTCACTTCCAAAGAAATCCAAGGCTGGCCTCCTCTGGTTGCCTACACCTGGGTGGCTTAGGCTGGAGCCCATCATGCAGAAGGTCTGCCAGATGAAGAAACCATGACTGGGGAGGCTCACAGTGGGCCTCACTGCAATCCCTGCCCGAGATGTTCTTTGCTGCCCTCAGGATAAAGTCAGACTTAATCCCTTGTTGCATCTCCTACAGTACTAGGTGCTCCCCCTTTTGCAAACTTCTCATTTCCTTTTTCTCAGTTTGGCATCTGTGAGCCCCCTGCTGTCTGGGGATGTTCTGGATGGAGCCAGCCCTGGGATGGGGCACCCTACCGGCAGCTGCTGTTGCACTCTGAGAGAGGAGAGGGGTGCGAGGTCTAGTAGTGACCACAGGCCTGCCAGCCCCTCTTTTCTTCTCTTCTAGTCGTTTCTCCTTTGTCTATGTGTCCTACTCCTTTTTCTAGAACTTAGCCTTCAGTTAGGTTTACCTCGTCCATTAGGGACATAATGCTTCTCTGTACCCGTGTCTGATTCCAGGAGGCTCTACTGTTCTCTTCACCTGCCACAGCTCCTCTACTCAAACTTCCTCCATTCACTGAACCCTTGATCCTGCCGTCAAGTGCCCTGCACTGAAATGGCAAAACCTCTAATAACACATTTTCTAAGTGGGAGCAGGTTACAAAGGTCTTTGCTTTGTTTTCATGGCTGTGTTACATCCTTCAGGATTTAGGCTCAGCCTTGGGCTGCCTATGGGCAGATGCAGCTTGACAACACCCTGTCCACCCACAATAGCGGTGGCCCTGTGAGCTGGTACATAGCTTCCAGGAAGCAATTTACAATATACAGTGAGAACAAGGTCTCTTTTAAGAGCAAATCTCAATTCATGGGAACTTTCCCTGAAAAAACTGCCACTAAATGAAACAAGTTTGCCACTGTTGTGTACCATACCATGTTTCTACAACCACCCAGCATGCTAAGTTTCCAAGGGGCAGAGTGTATGTGCCCAAATCCAGATCATTCCACAGAGAGGAAACTCTGGCCCAGAGAGGGAGGCCTGTAGTCTGAGGTCACACTACAAACCCACCAACAGAACCTATCTCAACACCATCTCTCCTTCCTCCTCTCTGAGGCTGTGAGGCCAAGCCAGCTCCCCTCCTCAAATCTCTGCTGATTCTTCTGGAAAGTAGATGTCAGGATGGTGGTGAGCCGGAATGAGAGGAAGCAAGAAAGGGCCTGCCAGCACACGTACTCTGCCCTTGGCTCCATTCAGAGTGTGTTTTTATAGTCTCTCTTCTCTATATGGAGTGACAGACCTGAAGGTGTAGGTGACCTGACACCTGACATGTTGCCTGGCAACAACAGGCACGAGCCACCGCCTACCTCAATGGGTGCCCTCCGGCTGGGAGAAGAGTGCTTCACTGATTTGGGACAGGTGGCCACCATGGGCATGCCTGCCTTGTCTCCTATACTTGCCTTTCCTGACAATAGTACCGGGGGCTGCCATGGCCCATTGGTGATCCAATGGGCCTCACCAGGGCTGCTCACCCCAACTCCCTGCCTCATCAGGCAGCTGCTGAACAGCCAACCCGTCTGCCCCAGCATGGCCCAAACAGCCTTATTACCTGGCTAATTGGGGCCCAGAGGCTCAGCCAGAGCACAAACACCCCCCAGTCAGTCTTGGTGGTGTGTAATTGCTTGAACAAGCACTTTGAAGGGAGAATCCATAGTGTGTCTCGTAGAATTGCCCTGGCAAATTTCAAACCAGCTTCTCTCTGTGCTCAGGCTGCCTGTCCTCCCAGAGCCGAGCCCACTGCTTTGTGGGTCTCTAGGAAACCGCACTTTCAGCACCTGCTGGGTGGACAGCGCCAGGCCAGGTAACCCAGTTCTCCCAGCCTGGGTGCAAACCCATCCTGCCGGGATGGTCACACCTTCCTCCTCAAAGACCTGGCTGTGGTGAGACAAGGGATTAAGACTGCAAGCACCTGGCACCTGGGTACACTGAGAGCAGGTGCAGGAGACAGCCCACGAGAGGTCCAAGAAGTAAGCCAGGGGTCAGGGCACGGAGCATGGAGAGACAGCACTGGACACACCTATATGAAGGCTCGGATTTCCCATCAGGGAAATGAATGCAGCAATCATTCCTCCTTCTGCCTCAGCAGCGAAGCAAGATAGAGGCATCGCCCTGAGCTGACTGGGCCTCTGGGGACCCAGATGGGCCATTGTAAAACTTGACTTTACCTGACCTGAATTTCGGATCCCCTCAGCTCTGACAATGTTCAATAAATAACTCCATGCTGCATGAGTGATGGCAAACCCCAGAACGGCTTTAATTTTGCAGAGCGATAAATTAAATGCAATGTCTGCCGCGTCTGCACGATTAAACTCTTTTTATAGCGTTTCATGTTGCTTTATGACTGGACCACTGCACCTCTCAGAATCCTTGGCAGAGTCTTCTGCAAACAGGCAGCTCACCCAGGCCTGAGCCCTGGGTCATGTCGGTGGCGAGGGCCCTGCAGGGTCTAGTCCTCTGAAACCAGGGCTGGGACCCCGAGATCTGGGGCCCTGCACCAGGGATGCCATGAGCTCCTCCAGCCTACAGATGGTGCTGCAGGCAACCCCCACGAGCTCCATCCCCTGATGTCCCCATCACATTATGCCTACCTGGTACTTTTCCTGCACTTTTTTCTTCCTCCTCCACTCTGGCCTTTATGAGAATTAAACTTTTTAAGATTATTATTATTTCTTATTTTTTCTTCCTCTACTGGTTTGGAAATTATACATGCTACCTACTTAATCATGTCTGGTATGCAAATATGCAAAGTAAGTAGTTAACCAAAGGGTTACTACTGTAGGAATCCACTCACATGCAGTCCCTGGAGGCGTCCAGTTCAAAGAGAGAAAGTAGGTCTGGGGGAGGGCGTTAGTGTTTAATGGGGACAGTGTTTCAGTTAGGAAACAGGAAAAAGCTCAGGAGACAGTCAGTGGCGAGGGCTGCACTGCCATGTAAATGTGCTCAGTGTCACTGAACCATACACCTATACGTGGTTAATATGGTGGACCCCTGGAGGGCATAGTCGGTTAAGCAACTGAATCTTAGTTTCACCTCAAGTCATGATCTCAGGGTCATGAGATCAAACCCCACTGGGCTCTGTGTTAGGCATGGAGTCTGCTTAAGTTTCTCTCTCCCTCTCCCTCTGCCCCTCCCACCCCTCTCAATTAAATAAATAAACCTTTTTAAAAATGGGACTTTATGTATATTTTACTACCATAAAAAAAGTGAACCAAAGTTCCCAGCCGATTGAGTGAAGAAAGGAAATAAATGCATAAAAGATGAAAAGAAAAAGACGGTCCCGTGTTTGTAGAAAACGTGATTGTCCGAGAACAAGCAAAAACAAGCAAATGTATATATTTAGTGAGATCAACACAGTTGCTGGATACAAAACTACCATCCCAAATCTAATTGCATTATCATACATCAATATCAACCATAACCAGTCAAAAAGTATAAAATTTAAATGCCATTTATATTATCAGCAAAATAGGTAAAAGTACATAGGACTAAAACTAAAAAGTATGTGAATTTATGGGGGAAAATGTTAAAACTTTAAATACATTAAAGAAAACCTAAGCGAGAGGAAAGAGATACTGTGGATTTCATAAAGATGTCAATTTTCCCAAAACTGATGTAAAAATTTAGTACTATTAGAAGAAAAATCCCAAAAGGTCTTTTCATAACATTTGACACACTGATTTTAAATGTTACATATGAGAGAGTGACCAAGATGAGCCAAGACAGTCCTGGAGAAGAGAAGTAAGCTGGGAGGCTTGTGCCACTGAATGCCAATAATTATGATAAAGGGGAAGTCATTGGGATGTTCAGTATAGATGCTGGGATGGATGAAGTAATAACAGATGAGAATAAGAGCACAGTAAAATGCACATTTATGGAAGCTAGAAGCACACTTTATGATAGAGTAAACAGTGCAGTTCAGTGTGGAAAAGACAGAGTTTTCGGTAAGATGCTGGGAAATTGCCTATCCATTAAAAACACTGAAAATGAATCCCCACCTCACACCGTACTGAGAAATAAATTTCAAATGATTAAAGGCAAAGAATTAAAAGCATCATGAAAAAGACTGTAAAATTGAAAATGATTTCCTAAACAAGACGCACAAGAACAAAGCATAAAGGAAAATTCTGACAAATTCAGCTACATCAAAATTAAGAAATCCATTCACTAAAAGAATCATAAACATAGTGAAAGGAGGAGTCACAGACTAAGATAAAATATTTGCAGCACAACTGACATGAAATGACATGTAAAACATATGAGGAATTCCTATGAACCCATGATAGAAAGCAAACAGTCCCATAGAAAAATGGGCAGGACCTGTGAACAAACATTTCACAGAAGAGGACACATACAGCTCATTAATGTTAGGGGCGGGGGGGAAAAACAGCCCACTCTCATTAAGTCAAGGGTATGCTATGCCTCTTTAGGACCCTGTGGGGAATTCAGGTTCAGGTCATAACCCGAGTGCATGCATCTCATTATTTCCCCTCCAAACTCCCACTAAAACGATAGTTACAAGGATTTTTTTAATGACATAAACCATTAAGGATAAGAAGAACAGAATAGGAGACAAAAACAAGATTCTGGAAGCTGAAAAGTATATGAACAAGTGATAACCCCCTCAGCAGGCTGGAGAAAGATAAATCGTAGGCGGACAAGGGAAAATCTGAATTAACCTGATTTATTCCCAAGGATATTCCAAGGCATAGGAAGTGGTAGTAGCAGAGTTCTCTGGGGCTGGGGATTCAAGAGTGGAGGTGGGCATAGCAAAAGAGGTACCTGAGTACAAAACTTAAGGAGTGGACATCACAGCCATTGGAGAAACACTAATTAAGATCACAGTGAGGTATCCCCACACACCCAACAGATCGTCTGAAACAGAAAACAATGACAGCACCAAACACTGGCAAGGCAGAGAAAACTAGATGTCTCGAGCATTGTTGGTAGGAATGTGAGCTGGTAAAACCACTCTAGAAAATAGTTGGCAGTTTCTTTAAGAAAAGAAAACACTTATAATATGACTCAACAATTACCCTCCTGGGCATTTGTCCCAGATAAATGAAAACCTATATCTGGGCAAAAGAGTATGAACGTAGTTGTTCGTAGCAGCTTTATGTATAATAGCCCAAAACAGGACCAAACCAAATGTCTCCCACTAGGTCACGGTTAAACAAACTCACATCCATGCCATGCAATAAAAAGAAACAAACTATTGACACATGCAGCAGCTTGGGTGGCTCCTCATTTTGCTGGGGGGAAAAAAAAGCCAACCTCAGAGGTCACTTACTTTATTCTTTTTATGTAGTATACTGAAATGACAAAATCATATAGAAGAAAAATAAAATAGTGCTTTCTAGGGGCTAGGAGTGACGGCAGGGGAGTGGGGAGAGGAGGCGAGTGTGACCTTGAAGGGGCAGCATGAGGAACAGCTTTGAGGTGGTAGAAGAGTTCTGCATCTTGACTGTGCTGCAGGGATGAGCGCCCTCAAAGATCAGGAAATGGCTCCAGCCCGGAGAACAGCAGCACGGGCCGGCGCCTTCATAGTTCTAAAGGAAACTGATTTCCAACTCACATCTCCATATCCAAACCATCAATCCACCTCCGGGGTAAAATTAAAATGTTTCAAACGTGTCCGTCTCCAACCATTCACCTCCTGGGTGTCTCTCCTCAATGAACCGTAGGTGGGTGTGCGCCATAAAAACAAGCGGATGAACAAGGGAGACACAGGACTCAGAACCAAGACAGAAGTAAAGGGACTCAGGGACCGTGAGGAAGAGGGATCCCCAGCACACAGAGTAACCAGTCCAGATCGGAGGAGCATCTCCAGGAGACCAGAAGATTGAGGACTGTCATCCCCATGATTTCTGCCGATGGACCACCTTTTGATCCTCATTTAACCACAGGAGAATGGTTCCCACCAAAACAAGGAAGTAAACCAGGAAAGAGAAGGTGTGGATAGGATTCAGAAAACAGGGCTCCCACCCAGGAGAAAGGCAGGACATCAGCAGAAGCAAATCTCGGGGTGACCGTGCATCCATCCCAGAAGATGGCCAGCCCAGTCAAAGGAGTAAGAGACCTCTAGTGAGAGGGTCTCCAAGAACAAGTGATGTGGGACAGTGCACAAAAAGGATATTGGCAAGTGTGGGAAGGCTTAGTCCCAGGTGAGGAAATAGTAAGCAGACGAAAAGTCATGGCAACTAAGAACTTTAGGAAACACAAAGAGTAAGAAAGGAAAAAACTGGAATATAGTCCAATGCTAAGTGAAGCTGTGACTATGGTATCTATACGGATATGCTATGATCTGTACCAAAATATTTCATGTGATTTAATAAAAAATTGTAATATAAATATATTGGGAGAGTAGAAAGGGAAGGAAGGGGACACAGAATAAGAGGATTGAATCCTCCTCTGCTGCAATAGGAAATCTTAAAAATTGTGTCTTATATTGACACAAACTGATTAATCAAAAGTTAGCAATATTTGGTGTTTTGTTTATTACTGTAAATGTGTTTGATAGTATATCATTCATTCTATTTTTAACTTGTATTTATTCTACTATTTATTCCATCGTTTATCATTATTTAATATTATTATTAATTTTATTATATATTATGTATATAATAATAATATTTATTCTATTTATTCTAAGACTCTATTATTTAACTTGTATTTACTTGTTCATTTAAAACAAAACAATAAGATACCATCTTCCTACAACCAAATTTGAACACGTTAGAAAGCAAGTCAAGTCGAGGTTCTGGAAAGGATGTGGGGGCAACAGGAACACTCGGCCAACCGGTCCCCGCCTGGGTGCGTCTCTAGAGTGTGCTACCCGACCCTTCTCATATCATGGCAAAAAAAAAGTGATACCGTTTGTGTGCCCCAGTGAGTAGATGGGCAAGGCTGCTCCAGGACGTCAAGGCCAGCCTGGAAGTGCAGCGTCCAGCCTGCCCCAGCCACTGCCTGCGTACTCAAGTGTGGAGGGGCTGCGTGACTCAGCCAGCCCGGCACCCGGTCACGGCTCTCCAGCAGGCTCACCCCCAGAAAGGCTCACACGTGTGCACCTGGACGGCTATCCCGGAGTGCTCGTAGCGGCATTGTGATAGTAAAAAGCCTGGAGACAACACAAATGTTCATCAACAATAGAACTGATGAACGAATTGTGATATATTCGCACGACAGAATGCCAAACAGCAGTACAGAGTAACCAAGGGCGCCGTACGCATGAAAGCGGGTAGATCTCAGGCATGTTCCGTTGAACAGAAGCAAGACACAGGCATCGTGTCCGGAGGAAGACTCTACTCACATGCAGCCTAAAAAGCAGCTAAAACTGACGAATATATTATTTGGCGCTACAAACAGAAGCGGCAAAATGATAAAGGAGTTCATGAACATAAATGCAGGTTTGCATGACCAGGCAGGTGGGGGCGGGGCGAGCGGGGAAAGAGCGTGACTGGAAACAAGCAACCTGCACTTACAAACTTATTTTGTGATACAAATAAATCCTATTCCTTAATCTGAGCGGCGGCTCCGCGGAAGTTTGCATCGTGTTATTATTGTTGTTTCTTTCCTATTCTTTGAACGCTATACATGCACTTTAGACACATACGTAGAAGAAATAAAATGTTAAAGGACGTAAAGTGACTGGCAAGACAGCAGCAGAGCCAGCGAGCATTGTACTCTGCCCGCCCCCAGCCCAGGACTGAGCGGCTGTAACCCCCGCCGCCCACCTCCCCAGTTCCACGTTGCCTCTTCAGCCCCCAAACGGCTGGTACTACCTTTGCTCTGCGCTGCCTGCGCTCCTGTGTGTTTGCCCACACGCTTGAGGCCGTTCCTTCTCTTGTTTCGGGACTTCCTCCTGGGTCGCTTTCCTTCCTCCCGAAGGAGGCTCTGTTGTTGACAACTTTTTCTACTTTTATTCATCCTAGGTTTTAAAAATATCTTTTTCTCAGGAGTATGATTCTAGGGCATGCGTAGATCCTTAGCTGCCCCCGAGATCTGTGCTCCCCAATTTTCAGCTGAACACGTGGCCACCAGGAATGGAGGCTGCATTTCCTAGTCCCATTTGTGGTGTTGTCCAGCCGAGTTCCCCTTGGAGTGAGATGTGGCTCCTAGGAAGAGCTCTTTTGGGAAAGGGGGTGATGTGGCCTTCTTTGTCACTTCTTCCTTCCTGTGGGTTGGCTGGAATGTGGAGCAATGGCTGGAGCGTCCGCAGCCATCTTGAGCCATGCCCTGACCTCTGGAGTAAGTCAAACACAGTGGAGTAACAAGGCAGAAGAATCTGGAGTTCCTGACAAGGGGTGCATGACAATAGTCCTGGACTGACCCTTTGGGACTTCACAAACATAAAGAGAAACATACCTATATCACATGAATTCAAGATTATTTGGGGTTTTCTGGGTTATCCTAATTTGGTATTAAGGTAGGATACAGCAGAAAATTTTCTACAATCAAAGCAGAACAACTAAGGGCTTCTATTTGACTCCCTCCCTCAGCCAGGTCCTCTACATAGATTGGCTCTTCAGTCTTCGGAGAAGACTTGTGAGGACAGTACATGTCTCTCCATCAGTAGAGGGGAAAGCCAAGTCTCGTGGATGGTACATGGCTTGCTTGGCGCTGCACGCTGTGTGTGGACAATGCTCTCTGCTCCTCTCCATACAGATCCTTTTCTTCCATGCTCCAGAAGTCCAAGGTCTCGATGAAGGAAGTGGGCATCGGGACGTCACTGGGACGCTGGTGGGCATGTGAGCGAGTCTCTTCTGTAGCCCTGACATCTGGCTGGAAGGTCACCAAACACCCAGAGCTCGTCTGGTTCTGGCCTCAGGTTCCCCCCAACACAGTCTCTGGTTGACCCTAGTCTAAGCTCCTCATTCCTCAGGGCCCAGAGCAGGGGACAAGGCTCACAGCACACGGCCCCTTCTAGCTGGCAGCAGGGAGCCTGGGGGATTGGCCTGGGAGAAGTTTGGTGCAGACGGTGGACAGAGGGTGGAGCAAGGCGGAGGTGGGAGCGGCTCCTGCAACGCATGTGCTCCGGCCACCTGCCCCTCCAGCCACCTGCCCCTCCAGCATCCAGCGTACCTGCCCCTCCGGCCACCTGCCCCTCCAGCGTCCAGCGTACCTGTCCTTCTGGCCACCTGCCCGTCCCAGGGCCTCAGTCTTCCCTTCTGCAGGGATGGGACCTAGATGTCTCCCCACAGGGCATTTCCTGCCCCAGTATGCCCTGGCCTGAGCCGGGCTCGCCTTGGCTCCAGGCACTAGGAAGGGCTCTGTGTGGAGAAAGGGAAGAGGAACCAGGCATGTGAGAGCCCCAGGCTGCATGCCATGAGCTGGGGGACCCTAGGGGAAGCCGGGCACTGGCCTCTCACCAACACACCATCTGGCTGGCTAATGTGGGGCAAATCCCTTTAAGACTCCGAGTCCGTTTTCTGGTATGGGAAGCGGTCCTCCAGCCCACAAAGTACCCCAAGGAGAAACCCTGGGTAAGTATCCAGGACTGTGTGCATGGGGCAGGGCTCTCTGGGAGAGGCTCCGGAAGTGCCCAGAGTGCCACACGAAACGCCCACAGCAAGGTCCTGGAGGACATGGGAGCAACGGGGCTGGGGGACGTCCTGAGCACAGGGGAGGGGGGACAGACTAGTGCTATGGGGAAGACAGGAGCGGGGGCCACGCGTGCGTGCTGGGGCCGGGGGGGGGCGCGGGGATTCGATGTCCCACAGAGGGGGGAGGAGCAGAGTTGGGGAAACTGAGTCATCCAGGCTGTGCCAGCACCCAGTGCCGCCGGGCAACTGGAGCGCAGCCCCGCATCCCTCCTCTGCCAGATTCAGCCACAAGGCTCGGTCCTCTGCTGCCCCGTCTCCGTGAACACTGAGCAGCTTTTGTTCCAAGATTTATTTTTTCATCAGATTGGTATTAGAGTCACTTCACGCAGTGCTCTCCGGCATCAGCAAAATAAAGATGCAAATAAGCCCCCGACCCGGCTCCCGGGGCCGCCCGCCACCCTCGCCGCTCATGGTGGCTTTGAATTTTAAATTTCATTTTCCCATCGCTTTTCAATAAATGCTTTTCCCCGTGATGTCTCGAGTCCTGACCTTATAATGCCCGAGTTAAAAGGCAGTGTCTTGTTTCCAGCTGCAGATAATTTACTTTTGAATGGTCCAATTACACGGCAGCCGGGCTCTGCCTGGCCGCGCCGAGATGTAGCCGTTCGCGGGGGAGATAATGGGGTCGCGGGCAGGGGATCTGGTGGCTGACCCAGGCCTGTCCTCCGGGCAGCCGCCGGCGGGCAGGAGAAGGCGCTGCCTAAAGAGCCCCCCGAGGGTCCCCCTCCTAGAGGTGAGGCCAGCCCTGGAGAGACAGGCGGCCTCCGCGGGGCACGGCCAGGCCCCGGGCGCCCGCCAGGCAGGTCGGGTGGCGGCGCGCAGCCCCAGGTCTCCGCCGCTCGGCCGCCTGCCCTGGGAGATGTTCAAGGAGGCGTGAAATACAGCCTCGTGTTTTTGAACGAAGTGTAAAATCTGACCAATCGCTAGCCCTGATTCATTATCGTCCTAACAAGGTGGCTGGAGGAGTTTAACGTCCCCGGAACAGAAAACCCGCGGGGTCCAGACAACCTGCACCTTCAGATTCCTTCAAAGGAGACGCTGAAGCATTTCGCTCCTCCGTAGTGTTTCCTCCCCGAGCGTGAGACGCTGCCTTCGAAGTGCTCTTGCTTCAGAAAGAGAACGAAAATGCCCCGATCTAATTCATCTCCCTTTAAAGCCAAAAGAAAAATCCCCAGTGGCTCTTACCGGAGCCAAAGGGATGTCACAGCAATCCCTCTGGCCGGCCATCCCGCAAGCACGGGGCCATTGCTGGAAACCAAGGGGAAGCCCCGAATTTTAAACATATTTTTCTTTGAATTTTCTCTCATAAACACATCTAAACTGTTAACGATTTAAAGACAAAAGGAAGCTCCCCGGCACATGGAAAACGTGTGAGGTCAGGTCTCCGTCAGCATCAGTCCCTGGACCGTACATCTGTCCTGTGAAACAGGGACAGCCTGGCGGCCAGCAGGGGCACCAGCCGACCCTTAATCGGGTGCAACCGGCCCCAGCTCCCTGGACTCTGGGGTCTTCCAGACCCGGGGAAGCTGGGGCCCGGGAAGGGCGGTGAAGGGGGCACCGGGAGATCGCAGGACCGGGGGTACCTCCTCTTCCCCACTTCCTCTTCAGCCCCTAAGATGCAGCCACACCCCCTGCAGGCCTCTCTGCACACACCTGCTGAGCCCCCCTGGAAACGGGGTCCTGGAGGCGGCTCTGGGGGTCCAGGCTCAGCCCAGGCTGGTGGCCATCAAGGGGAGGCCACCGTCGTTAGCTCTGCTCTAACTTCTGGCCAGTTCACATACCACCCGCGGGACAGGCGCGGGGCAGACATGGGACGGGCAGCTCAGTCCTGCCCAGGGCTGGCATCGGAGCACCAGCTGTATGCCGGGCACTGGGTCCCGCTCCCAAGGTGCCGACTCTGTGGTGTGTTCAGGGTGGCCGCAAGACCCTGCCCCTGTCCCCCGGGAGGCCGGGTCCCCATGACCTCCGGTCTGAGCTGGCCCTGGGGCTGGCTCTGACCCAGGGCACATGGCAGAAACCACGTTTGGCTGGTTCCAGGGCTAGACTCTAAGAAGACAGGCAAAGTCCCCACCTTGTACAAAGCGTGCTCCCTGCTAGAGAGGCCATGCCGGGAGAGGTGACCTGACAGAGGAGACCAAAGGGGCTTGGCCGACAGAAAGAACCCGGCATCTCAGCCCGGGCATCTGAGCCAGTCAGGCTGCGCATCACGCCCAAGCTGTCCCACCCCTTCCCGGTGGGCAGGCTGGACCCCTGCAGCGCCCCAACAGACATCATACCTCGACGCATAGTCCCTATCTGGGCCTGCCTGACGTTCTCCCCCAGAAAAGGCAGCCGCTCTGTCTCAGCCTTGTCCCTGCCATGAGAAGCTTGGCACTGGCAGAGGCGATGATACGGATGAACAGAGGCACAGTGAGGTCATGAGACCCAGACAAGGTCACAGGTCAATCAGGAAGGAGGCGGGGGTCACCAGATTCCCGGGTTGGCAGCGTAGCGTCGGGGACCCTTCCTCCCCATTCTGAATGTTTCCTTGGTGTCCCGGGAAGGCAGCAGGGGGCCCCTGAGAAGACTTTGTGGGGTTACACTGTTCCTTGGCGGGGTGAGCTGCCCCAGGGAGGAATGTCTGCCCAGCCGTGTCCGCACTGGGAGGGTCAGTGCCCTTATGGGGGCTTCAGCATCTATAGACCCTCACCCCCTCCAGGCTGGCCTCCGCTACACCCGCTTCATATGACGCATCCATTCCCCCAGAGCTCAGGTGGGAAAGAGGGCACGGGAGTCAGAGACCTCCCGCAGGCTCCAGACCCTGCCGTGGGGGGAAGGGCACCGCGCTCCCTCCAGGAAGACAGACTACTTGGCTGCACCGTTCCGGGGTGTCCCAGCATCCACACAAGCATGTCTGAGGCCCCAGCCAGATGCTCATGTTTGAACAGACAGGAAGGGGCTTTTCCTACAGGGCAGTAGGAGCCAGCTTGGCAGGTCAGGGTCTCAGCTTGGCCACAGGCTGAGGAGGCCTGCGAGGGGTGCCCCAGTCATCCCACCATTCAGGTCCAGGCAGTAGAAAGAGATGTTACCGGTGGGGAGCCTGCTTGTCAACGTTCCGGCTGGAAAAGCGGCCCCAGAACATTCTCTCTGGTGCTCCCGGCTGCCTTGCATCATCCAGAGGACTTCACAGGCTGACCACCTGCTCCCTCGGGGATCCAGCTTTCATGGATCATCAGATGAGACCAACCCCTACAAGGATCTGCCATGCCGAGATTCTGACACCTGAGGCTCTGCCAACATGAGGCTCTGCCAACATGAGGCTCTGACACCTGAGGCTCTGACACCTGAGGCTCTGCCAATATGAGGCTCTGCCAACATGAGCCACCACTCTGATGAGCACTGATCCTTGGGCAGGCTGGACCCCTGCAAGCTCCTCTTCTCTACAAGGAGGCCCCCACTGCCCCAGGCCATGCACCTGGGACACCCTGGGTGTGCTACAGCAAGCAGGCCCCCGAGCTCACCTGTGCAGGCCCGCAGGTACCGGTGAAATGCACAGAGCCCAGACTGGGAGGGACTTGCCCCACCCCAGGCCATGCCACATGTGGGAAGTTGCTCACCAGGACTCGAAGAATAACGGGAGCTAACAGAGATGTCCGCCCAGGCAGTGGGGTGAGGAGTCAGGCCGAGGGCACTGCCCGGACGCAGAGAGGTCTGGGGCCCACGCGGGCCTGGGCAGGGTGCAGGGGGGCGCTGGGAAGGAAAGGGTACAGACACGGGGAGAGCGGAGACCTCAGGGGCGTGGTGCTGCTCGCTGGCTTCCAGAACCAGGAGACTCTTGACGGCAGCTGGGAGAGGGGGGGTGCCGGCCGAGGACCCCCAGACAGGCCTCCGGTGGGCTCCCTCTTTCCTGGCATCACCAGCCCAGGTAACGTATCACCGGTGTTCCCGTCTGCGATGGGGCATGTCCCGTGGAAGCCACAGCTGCCGCCCCCTCCCCGGCTGCCAACCCCCAGGTGGGTGCGTCGGGGCCTCAGGCTTAATTTGACCCAAGGGCTGATGGCACCCGCCTCTACCAAGCCCCAGACCTGGGCCCCTGCACAGTTCTCCACATCAGCGGCGCCCGCGCGTTTCCCCAGCGGCCTCGTGGACCCTGAGTGCCTCCCCCTGGCCCCCACGGCTTGCTCTCCTGGGGCTTCCCTGCTGGTCTGACGGCCCCAGCTGCACATGGTCTGCAAGCCCAGCTGGAGGAGCAGCTAGACTCTGTCCGTCCCCCTGTCCGCTCCTCCGTGAGACCCGTCAGCTCAGTCTCCCATCCCCTCTCCCTTCC
Organism: Mustela putorius furo; assembly: GCF_011764305.1. Lineage (NCBI taxonomy): Eukaryota > Metazoa > Chordata > Mammalia > Carnivora > Mustelidae > Mustela > Mustela putorius. Next base: position 51,865,721 of record NW_025421290.1, on the reverse strand, counting down.
CCGCCAGGACCTCAGCTCAATGCCCTGTTTCGGCGGCCTGGACCTAGGGGGGCAGCCGGGCTGCAAGAGCCTAGACCAGGACACCCCGCAACCAACCAACGCCGCAACCTGAACCAGCCCAGGTCCCTCCGTGTCCCTCCCCGTCTCACCCCTGACCCGCCCCTCCCTCCCTGACCCTCTCATGTCCCTCCCCTGACCCGCCCCGTCCCTCCCTATCCCCACTCCTGCCCCGCCCCGTCTCTCCCCAGCCCTGCCAGCCCTCCCCAGCTACAATACCGCCTGCACAGCCTTGCAGAAGCAGAGCTGCTCCACTCGGGCAGCCTCCGCAAAACCCCTCTTCCCAACCGCTCCAACCGCTCCAGTGCCCAGTCAGCCCACGTCTCCCATCAGAGACCCCTCCACGAGCACAGGGGCTGAGACCGCCCTCCCCAAGGACCCCTCAAGCTTACACTAGCCCCAGCCCCGCCCAGCCGCACACCACCTACCGAGGGCAGTGTCCTCGCCCTCCGCCCTCCCAACAGCTGCTCCAAAATAAATCTCCTGTGTCCTGACCCTCCTCCCACAGGTCCCGACCCCTCAGGCAGGGTCCCCTGCCTCGTCACCTGCAAGGTGCCCATCTGCACAGCTGGAAATTTCTCTGAACAAACCCCTTCAGGCCTCGGCCTGACCCCAGCAAACCCAGGTCGGCTGTGTGCTGAGTGGGGGCTCCACACGTGGGCTCCGTGCCTGGGGGAGGGGCTGGGGGGCTGGGGAACACCTCCCTCCTACTCCCCCTGCTTCCCACTGGGCCCTCGATGGCTTTATTTATTTTCTCTCTCATTCCGTGAACCCCCCCAGAAGGACCCACCCCACACCTCGAGGCTCTGCCCCTCCAGCTCCCCTCACGGGCCCTCAGAGCGGGGTGGGGGGGGGGGGCTGGCCCGAAGCGGCGTTGGGCTGGGGGCCCACCTTCCTCTCACCTTCAGGTTTAAACATCTGCTGCGTCAGAGATCGGGGCTCCGGGTCAGGGCCAGGAGGGCAAACAGCCCGCGGCCTGCGAGGAGGAGCTCCCCGCCCCCACGACAGCAGCGTTTCCCACCCATAGCTGGGCGGTTCCAGGGCCGCGCGGTCTGCGGCCGGGCTGTGGGGAAGGGCCCCTCCCACCAGGCTGGCCGGCCGTGGCGGGTCCAGCTCCCTTCCTAGGAGACGGGCGGAAGCCGCAGGTGCGTTTCCCCTGCCTGCCCGGTGCCCGCCCGCAGGCCACGGCAGACACGTCCCTGGCAGACCCAAGACGGCACGTGGGACTTGCAGTCGTGGACTTGCAGTCAGAGCAGTTTCTGGGATCCCCGTGTGCGCCACGCGACGAGCCTGGGCGGCTGAGCAGACGAGACGGTGCCCAGGAGGGAGCCGCGCCCCCCCCGAGCGCCCACGGGGACGCACACCGGACTGGGACCTGGGCTCCCGGCCGTGATTTGAGGAGCTGCGTCACCTTCTATTTAGAAACAGATGGAAACCGCGGACGAGAAGGGGACGGAGGCCCACCCGGCCTGACCGTGGTCTGCTTCCCCGTTTCGACTGCAGAATCGTGTAACTGCTTCAAGTAACAGTAAAACAAACCGAAATCATGAAATTTCTGCTTAGAGGAACAGAAGACGAGCCACAAACTGGGAGAAAGGTCTTCACAAAACACGTATCTGACCGAAGGCCGAGATCCAAACTACAAAACATCTAAAACCTAGTAGTAAGAGAAGAAGGCACAGGAGCTACAAGCGCCAACGGACACGCGGGAGCGGACGCGCACACGGCCACTGAGCGCGGCCTGACGGGGAAGACGCGCATCCGGGATCGCTCGCTCAAGCGGCGAAGTACGGCGGCGCCCCTGTTAGAGCGGCCCAGGTCCAGACCCTGCCGGCGCCGAATGTCGGCGACCGTGAGGAGGGACAGGGACACTCAGCCCCTGCTGGGGGACTGCAAGATGGTACGGCCACTGTGGAAGGCGGCCTGGGGTTTCGTGCAAAACCAGTCGTCCCGTCGCCGTGTGACCCAGGAGTCCCGCTCCCTGGCGCTCACCCGAGGTTGCTGAAAAGCTCCGTCCACACCAACCCGCACATACGTGTTTATGGCAGCTTTACCCATAATCACCAAACCTTGGCAGCCACCAAGAGGTCCTTCAGCAGGTGAGTGGGCAAGCGCACTGCGGTCCCTCCAGACAGAGGAGCGCTGCTCGGCACCGAGAAGAAGCGAGCCAGGGGCGCCTGGGGGCTCAGTGGGTGAAGCGTCTGCCTTCGGCTCCGGCCATGATCTCGGGTCCTGGATCGAGCCCTGCGTCGGGCTCCCCACTTGGCGGGGAGCTCTTTCTCTTTTCATCTCTTGCTCTCTCTCAGGGAAATAAATAAAAACCTTTTTAAAAATTAAAAAAAGAAGAAGAAATGAGCCATCGAGCCACGGAACACCGTGGAGGAAAAGTACATGAGTACTACAGGGGGGAGAAGCCGATCCCGACTGCGCAGGAAGACTGTGTGATTCCGAGGGTAAGACGTTCCAGAAAAGGCAAAACCGAAGAGCGCGTGGAGAGGCGACGGGTTCCAGGGGCTGCTGGCCGGAAGGAGGAGGACGGGCGCGCCCCGAGGCTTCCAGGGCAGGGACGCTCTGCTGCGTCCCACTGCGCGGGCGGGTGGGTCCGCTGCACATTTGTCTAAACCCGGAGCGCACACACCGCCGGAGCCCGGGGGGCTCCGACGTGTCCGCGTGGGTGCCTGGGCGCTGACGGGCGAACCACGCTAACGCCGGCGCTCCCGAGAGAGGAGACAGAGTGGGGCCCACGGGAAGCCTCTGTACTTCCCTGGTCACTTTCCTGTAAGCCAAAAGCCCCTGTTTTTAAAAAGTCCATTAATTTTAAAAAATTAAATAAAGCAAATAGAAGCAGAAACATTAAATCATAATAAAAAAGCAACGTCTACAAAGTCAGAGTGAAGCAAATAAGCCCGTGTTTCAAGTCAGCGGCTTCGCCGTGCGAGGAGCTATTTCACGAGGCTTTAAAAACGTTGACTCAATGTCCCTGGAGGGACCCATGCTAAGGACAAAAACAACAATAGAAGGATTTTAAATTGCTTTCGGGAATCCGAGTGCAGACAGCGGGAGTGGCGCGGCTCTGAGGCTGGCGGCTACTTGGATCCCAAGGGGACAGACCCGTCAGCCACCGGCTGTGGGAGAGCAAGCTGCCCCGGGCTTCACGGCAGTGACCTGCTGGTTCTCCCGGTTCTGCGGGCCACGCCGCTCTGTTTCTGCCGGTTCTGCTGGCCGCGCCGCGGCTGGACCCGGGCTCGCCACGCGGCCCTTATTGGCACTGGAGTGACTTCCCGACGCCTCTGTCCACTTGGAGTCATCTTCTTCAGTCCAAGCTGGAGACGCCGTCACCAATACAACTCTCTTTTGGACACGGAAGATTTCCTATGCATCGAATCGAGGTTTACTCCGTATCCCAAAAGCTGTGCCCGTAACCCATTTCTCTTCTATCCTGGGGGATACCTGGGGCATTTGGGGGTGACGAATCCCTTAGGGCTCCTAAAACCCCTCCAGTCTGCCTGACAGGGTGCCTCCAGGCTCGATTTGATCTTTGGGTCCAGGACTCATCTCACTCGGTACTTCCACCGGGTAGAGAGACAGGGCACGAGGGACAGTTTCATTTTCTCACCGAGCACACCCTGGGCTTCTGCTCTTACACTCTGCTTACGGGTGGAGCAGGACCTTCCTGAGCTCACCTCTCTCTCCGACCCCATCGAATGTGGCTAGAAGCCACCTGGCACTTTCAGCACGCTGTCTCGCGTCCCCTTTGGCCCCGGCCACAAGTGCATTAGGAGCGACGTGTATCTTTCAAGCTACCGTAGGCAACTGTTTGTCATTTATACCTACGTGGCAAAGGCCACTCTTTCTCCAGCTTCCCAGCCTTCACGCACTCGAAAGCCAACCTCACGTTCCGGGTCCCGGGTCCCATCCTCTCTGTCCTGCAACATAACAAACCACCCCAAAATGTAGCGGCCTCGGGAAACAACAATTTCTCGCAACGCCGTGGGCCAGTGCTGGACCGCCCCCCACAGCAACCTTGGCAGGTGGGTGGGCTGGGCGCCACGCTTACCTCGAGTGGCCAGAACAGCCACTTGGCTTCTCATCCGAGGCTTTCTTGTAGAGTGGCCGTCCCCGAAGCAAGAGAGCAAGAAACAGACTCCAAGCCCCCTGAGGTCTTGCCTCGGAAGTTATATCACATCGTCCTGTCCTATCGCGTCTTCAAAGCACGTCGTGCAAACACAGGCTAACCCACTATGGCGGAGGCATCGCCGGAAGTGTGTGCCCCAAGGGAATCGAGCATAGAACCTTCTGGTTGTGCGGCTCATGCCGCTGGGAGCCGAGATCGTCCGTGAGAGAGGAGCAAGGGACGGACTGAGGTCCGAGAAGTCGCGCGGAGACACTGCGGTCCTACACTTAAATCAGATATTGTAGGAACTCATGATGTATTTGTCTCGCAAAAAATAATACGCATTTCCCAGCCTCAGCCAGAGACAATCTTAGAGGCCGTGCCTGCCCCAGTAGCGGCAACAGACCTCCAGCTCTGTCTGTGATCACGAGCTACCATTTCCCACCGAAGGGAACCGGAGCCCCAGGGAGAAACAGCCAGTCGGGGGTCTCCGCTCCGGCAGGAAGTGCACGAGATGGATCTGGAACGTATCGTCATCCGGGGAAGCCAGGCGCCCTCCACGTGACAGAGCCTGCTGGGAGTCCGGGGCGCTGGAGCGGCCTCGCTCTGGCCGCAGGTGGGATCATTTGCACGTGGACAAAATCTGCACCTGCACCTCTATCTGCACGCCCACCCTGTATGCCGGCAACGAGCTGAGACCAAATTCAAGGGCACCATCAGGCCGCCAAATGAAAGGAAGAGCTCCTGGCTGTTCTGGGGGTCCCTAAGGCGCCTTCTCGTTCCCGTGAGAGGTGCCAAATCACATCCCAAGTCTGCCTTTCTGCAGGAACGGCGAGTCGAGGTCGGTGAACAGCTGCTGAAGAAGATCTCGATCCCGGGAGAACGCCGGCGTGTTGCCACACATGGCGAGCAGCTGCCCCTTTGGGGGCTGCACAACCCCCCAGTGGGAAGCTGATGGAAAGCCATGCAAAGAGTGGGCCAGGCTGGTGCCCTGGACCCGCTGGTCAACCCCGATGTCCTGTCCGGTGAGTCGGGCGGTCGTGCGTGCTGCCCAGTGAGATCCTGGGGTGCCCGGCATGTGCAGGAAACGTCATGTCGGACGCCAAGCCCGAGCCGGAGCCTGACCCGGCCTCCAGGGCCGGCTGCTGGTTTTGGAGACGCAGGCGCTGGGGAGCAGGACACGCCACACCCAAGGGATGCGACCCCCACGTGCAGGCGCCGGGGCTTCCGCAGGGGCGAGCGGCTCATCCCTTCAGCAGTGAACGGCCAATAAAAGAGGCGTGGGGGACTCACGGACACAAGAAGGCCCAGCAACGTACCCCCGGACCGGACACTCCGTGCGGACTGCCCTGGATCCTGTTCCAGCGAAACGACAACAAACATCTTCCGAATGCTCAGCAGTAAGAAAACACTGTCGCCGTGTTTAGGTGCGAAAATGGTGCTGAGCCCGTACGTCAGACGACTCCAGATCGCTTGGCGGTACGTTCTGGGGAACTTAAATGCGAAACAGTCTGCTTTCAGTGGGGGCCGGGGGGGCTGGGGGTCAAGTGGGCGCGTAAACAAGCTCGGCCTCACGTGAGTGAAGGTCAAAGCCAGGACACGAGTCCATGGGCACTCCTGTCCTGGTCTCTCTCGTGGAACTGCTTCTGGAGACATTTTTCAAGCTCCCTATTGAAATCGTCAAAAACACCCACAAAATTTAAACACTCTGCTGTACGACAAGATAGAGATGCTGAGTCCGCCGACACTTGCCCGGTGACAGGGCAGAGCTCCTTCCTGGACCTGCTGCCCGTGGAGGACTGGGAGTCACTGGGATCCAGCTGGGGACCCCATGCAGGAATTCCGGGGGGTCCCGACCGCCCATGGCGGGGTCTCAGGAGGCAGGTTCCGGGAGGAAAAGCTGTTCCATGCAGTGTGGATGTCCCAGGCTCCAGAAGCCACAAGACACCTAGAGCTTTGTCTGCTCAGTGAAGATTCTGTCTCTCCCCCGACACGGCCCGGAAGCCCAGGAAGGACCCCCGAGACTCCTGCAGGCCCTCAGGGAACCCTGTGACACTCCGCGTGCGCACACACTTGCACACAATCATGCAAACTCGTGCCTCCTATGCACACGGGGCCCCGTCAGTCAGGGTCCCCTCGGAAGACAGCAGTCCATGCACGGTAACTGAAGGGGGCAGATGAGACCATTTGTGGGCGGGGAGCAGGGGCGAGGGGGCATCACAGCCCAGGGAAGGGACCCCCTGCACCAGCCACAGCTGTCACTGTCCCCGCACACCATCGTTAAGTGAGGCAGAGGGCAGCGGCGGGCGCACCCCAGCCCTCGCTCCCTCCCCCCAGCCTTTCCACCCTGTAGACCGGCCCAGGGCTCCTATGGGCACCATGGGCACCAGCCTCCCAGGCAGGGTGGTTCAGAGAGGGGACATTCAGGCGCTGGCAGCAGGACCCACTTGTGTGCATTTTTTATAAAAGTGGGACATTTGACATCTGCTTGCTTCAGGCTGTACCCTGTCCTGTCCCGCGTGGACGGCTGCACAGAAACCCTGCCGGCTGCTGGGTTTCCAGATGGAGGCCGTGCCGCCCAGCTCCCCCTGGGTCCCTTGCTGCAGTGAGACGCAAAGCCACGTCCTTGGAAGTGCGTCCGGCCGGCCCTGCTGATTAGTGCCGGGGATGAATCACGGGGTGTTCTCTGCCTCGGTCTGTCCACACTGGACGTCACGTGCGCCTCTGAGCTCCCCCTGGGACGCGGGGGGGCAGGTGGCCCACCAGGAGTTGAGTGGGCCGCCCTTGCACGGGGCTTTGGGGTGAGCGGCCGTTGGGCCCCGGAGCCTGTCCTTCTTCAGCCGACCCTGCTCTGCGCCCACCTCCTTGGCCCAGCTGTGGACCCGAGCAGAGCCCTGTGTCCCAGCAGGCATCAGAGTTGAGCCCAGCTGGCCCATCTGGGCAAGACCCCACAGGAGGGCCTAGAGTGGGGGTCCGTGCCAGGCGAGCACCGCTGGGGGAGGGGCAGGGCAGGTGGAAACTTCCAATAGCAAGGAAGGCGGGGGAAGTAGATGCTGGGCCCCAGCTCTGCCCACCCCCCCCCACCCCAGACCCAGACCCAGACCCAGACACGGACCCAGACACCGACCCAGAGCCAGACCCAGAGCCAGAGCCAGGGCCGGTCCCGAGAAAGACAGAGGAGCCTCCAGGCCAGAGACCAGGGCCCCCATGTGGCCAGAGGGACGAGCCCAGGGCGCATGGGCTGGCGGCCTGCTGGAGACCAGGAGGCACTCCTGCTGATTTCGCGGCCGTATCATAAAGCAGGACCCTGGTTGCCATGTGATTAACTGGAAATGCAATGAGCGATAAAATACAATGATGTTCCTGTAACGCGTCAAACCCTCGTGCTTTCTCCATCCACGCGGAAGGTCCTGTGCGTTCCTGAGGCGCAGAACGTGCAGAGGGCGAGGACACGAACGCTTCCCAGACACGCGGCCTCCAGCGCGGCAGCCCTACCTCTGGGACCCCCGGACCCCACCGAGGGCGGGCATGTGGAGCCCATTTGGGGGGCTTGGCGCATGGCCTCCGGGTGCAGAGTGCGCCCCGGGCGTCAGGACGGGGTTCTGGCCCAGGGGCCAGGCGGACCCGCACCCCCGCGGTTCCAGGTCGGGGCGTCCACAGGAGCAGGGCGTACAGGGCGCGCCGGCTGCCGCGATCGCAGGCACCCCTGCGTGGGGACGACCCTCGCGTCACGGACGAGGGGGAGGGGGGAGAAGTACCATGCTGGCCATCGGCGCGGGGGAGACCACGAAATGATGACGCACTGCCCCACGCTGCAGCGCGGCCTCGAGCACGAGCTCCGTGGGAGAGGCCGCACACGAAGGACCACGTAATCATGACTCCATTCACAGGAAAGGCCCAGGCCAGGCAGATCCATCAGACCGATGGCGGATTGGTGGGGGCAGGGGCTGGGCAGGGGAGTGAGGAGAGTCCCCTGTGGGGTGATGAAAGGGGTCCAAACCCGTGGGTACGGGGGCACCTGGGACTACACGACAAACCACCGAGCCACACACTTGAAACAGGTGCATTGGAGGGTGCGCGGACTTGAAGTAAAACGTTTTAAAGGAAGACATGGGAGGGGACGGGCAGGATTTAGGGGCGAAGCGGAGGAGCCCCGAGGGACACAACAGTGGTCGTGGTGCCTCGTCCCAGCCCCCAGTCAGAGCGGGAAGCAGGCACCCAGCTCTGACCTTGCGTGCACGGGGGTGGGGAGCTCCAGGCAGCCAGGAAGCAGGTCACCCGCCCGCCTCCATGCTGCTCGATGCGTGTGGCACCTTGGGGAGACTTTACCTGCCATCTGCACCTGCTCACCAAGCTGAACCCCCCGGTGCAAGTCCACACCCCTCCACGGACCCCCCGTGTGATCCAGTGCGTCCATAGCCTTGACAAGCCTCAGTTCCCCCATCTGTAACGTGGGGATTCCTGGGGATTCCTGTGGTCCCGCCAGGCAGGTGGTTAGGAGCCAAGGCCCTGCCCGCGGGACAGAAACCACCACTGCCACCTGCACTGATGGAAAGAGACGCGTCCCTTCCCCTTCCTGCTGACATTGGAGGCCGCTGCTCCCGTTGTCACCAGGGAGGAGGGTCACACGCCACTGCTTCTCAGCCCCAGGTGGGACACGCTCCCCACCTCCCCAAACAGGAGAGGATGAGCAGCAGTGACCCCCAGCCTCCTTTCTGGGTCAGTGGTGGGCGTGGGAGCCCCAGTCGACGCGGAGGCTCAGAGGAGGGGCCGGGAAGGGTGGGGAGTCATCCAGAGCCGAGGAGGACAGCGGGCCTGGGGGCGGCGGGGCGGGCAGCGGAGGGAGGCGTGCGCCGCCTCTCTGGGGCTGTCCAAGGGAGCTATTGATAAAACCTTCGGCTGGAAAACATCATCTTACAAGGTCATTTTTACAAGGAAGTTGTGCTTCGTGGATTTATGGCTGTGTGCAGAGAGGATTTTAATTACCACGTTTTAAGAGGTGTTATTATCTCTGTCGCAGGCTCTGCAAAAAACACTCTGAGACCGAACCTCCGCTCCGTTGGTGCAGAGCCTCCCAGGACTGGGCTCAGCTTCTTCCTCCTCCTGCCTGCCTGGGCCTGCCCCAGGCCCCGCGGACCTGCCTCCCTGCCCGGGAAACTGAACCCGGCGTGCACAGCTCTGGTGGTGGGACCCCACACCCTCCCCAGGGGCTCTCTCCTCCCAGCTGGGCACAGGGAGCCCCCAGCCCCCTGCTTCCTTCTGCTGAGCTCACCCTCCTACAACTCTGCTCCTAAGGATGCAGCCTTGGGCTGGGCAAGGACAGCGCTGGGTCCCCATGGGAGCCTGGGGGCCTGACCCGGCCAGTGGAGGGGAGGAGCTCGGGCTGGTGGAGGGGTGGGTACTGAGCGGACGCGGAAACCGGGCCGGGACCACCCCTTCGCTCTGCCCTTCCCCTGCTGTGGGCCAGGACAGTCAGAGTCCCCTCCACCAACTGGGTTTCAGAGGGCTTTTTTCTTATTTTTTTATTTGCAATTAAAGAGTATCCTTGACAAATGTCCCCTGTAAAAAGGCTTCACTAATTTAAAACCCATTCTTTCCTCCGAGCATTTTTTAAAGTGCAGGGAACCTGATGAATTCTAAAAGATCCAGTGGGGGTTGGGGGCTTGGTGCGGGAGGGTCGGGAAGGCAGGGTCTCTCTTCCGGCCCAGACTCCTGCACTTTCACGTCTCCTTCCTCCCACGCTGTGTCTGGGGAAAGTGTCTGAGTCCGTCCCTCACGTACAGGGCTGGGCACGGTGGAACCCCTCAGCCCAAGAGCACCCCTCACCCCTGCTTAGGCCGTGCTACTGCTGCATGAATCTGAAACTGCCAAGGGTTGGGGCTCTGCACACCAGGCCCGGGCTTAGCACCAGCCCTAGGCTCTGCACATCAGTCCAGGGTTCTGCACACCAGCTCTGGGCTTTGCTCCAGCCCTAGGCTCCGCACCCCAGCCCCGGGCTCTGCACACTTCAGGACCGCCCACAGTCCCCGTGCGTGGTAGCAGTCATAGGTGGCTGAGGACCTCTCTCCTGTGCCCCCACGGCTCCACACCCAGCTGGAAACAGAACTGAGACTCAGGCAGATCAGAGAGCCCCTGGCCCTGCTTCCTCTCTAAGCTGGAAGATAGTTCCAAAAGGAGTTCAGCGCTCAGAATGAGGCTCTGACCAACCCTCCCATTGCCCACTATGCCTCCAAGGAGAGAATACAGAGGGCAGTGTTGGGGCTCTAGGGGTGCTGGGAGCCCCGGGAGGCCCTTGACCTTCAGCCCACACCTGGCTCTCCCACCAGGAAGAGCAGAGTCCCACTGCAGAGAGAAGCTCCCAGAACCTGGAGGGAAGGAAGAATGCTGGCAGGTGCTCCTGGGCCCTGGGGCGCCCAGCTCTGACAGCAGGGGCAGAGCGGTGGGAGCTGGCCATCGAGCAGTCACGAGCCACTCGGACACATTTAATTTATAACATGCAACATCTTCAACTTCTTTCATGTCTGAACCTACAAGGACTCCGGCGGCAGACAGCCGGGAGCTCAGTGACAGCCCTCCCCTGCCCATCGTGAGGGGACACAGATGTGGGACAGTGTGCAGGTCCCCAGGCTGCAGCGGGTCCACCGAACCAGCTGCTGAGCTCCCTCTGTCCCATGACTGTGTGCTCCAGGCACGAGGGGGAGGCCCGGAAATGGAGCTCCTCCCCCACCTGGTGTCCCTCTCTGGACCTAGAGCACCCAGAGAGGCCACCCGGTAAGGGCAAGCCATCCCCGATACCCTAAGTGCAGGCAGCTGCACGGGCCTTCCCACGCCTGTTCCCAGCTCCCAGCTCCTGCCAGACCCCCGGCTCAGCCCCCAGGGAAGGGTCCCCAGCAGGGGCAGAGGGGCCACAGACTGAGCCTTGGAAGAAATGGCCTCCACTTCCTAATGAAGTTGGGGAACCCACTTCTCTGGTCCTCAGCGAAGGACTCCCATGCGGTCGGCATGCCGGGGAGCCTGAGAAACGGATTCGGTGCAAAACCACAAAGTCTGGGCCGTCATTCCTCACGGGAAAGCGTCTGGACATTTACTAAGAACCTCACCAAGGTGTTCCAAGTCCTCTGTGTCCGCTGGTGTTCTCCCCGGGGCACTGCCGACACGGTCGCGCGGTCGCGCGCTCACGGGACAGAGGCCCACGTGGCCGCTCTGGGGCTCCTCATGTGGAGGCCAGGCACCTCGGTGCACAGAGCAGGTTCCTAACTTGCCCGAAGTCACACCGCCAGCAGGGGCAGGGCCTGGCACCTAACACCGGCTGTCTGCTCTTGACACCCCCGTCTTCTCGGGGTAACCCACAGCACGAAGCCCCACACGCTGCGGGGAGCCCAGGTCCACACCGACTGGCTACAAGTTGGACCGGTCCGTGCTGAAGGGGAAGGTCCCAAGTGACCCCACTAAGCAGAGCCCCTGGGCTGCCCCCTAATCCCACCCCTGGGTGCACCCCCAGGTTCCCAGGCGAGTCCAGAACCTGCAGCGAAGGGGTGCTTCACTGTTAGAGGTGGGGGCTACGGAGCAGGGTCTCAGCAGCAGGGACGGGGAGGGGAGAGGGAGGAGGTCGCAGAGGGGAGGCAGGAAGCTGCGAGACGGGGGAAGATCCTCTAGGTGGATCCAGACGGGCCTCGGAGGCCCCAAAGCCCCTCTATTTGTCACAGCTGTCCTGAGACCTGCCCATGGTGGCCACTCTGTGACTGTGGCCAGGGAGGTGACCCCGGAGCCCCCATCCCCGGGCCCACAAGCCCTCCTGAGCCCCCTCGTCCTGCACCACACTTCCGTCTCCCGTTCCGGCCAGACTGCCAAACGCCCCCCAGTCCTTCCGGCCCCAGACCCTTGGCTCAGGCTGCACCTCCGCCTGGAAGGCTCTCCCTGCAGCCACCTGCTCAGTGTCCTTCTCTGGGGTCCCCTACAGCCCTCCTGCTCTCCAGCCACCCTGTGCGAGCGGAAACCGGCAGGCTCTTGCAGCTACTGGCCGCACCCAGCACAGGGCCGGCCCATAGTAGGTGCGCAGCGACCCCGGCACCCCCCGTGAGGAGAGGCACACGCACCCCTCTTCCTCGAAGCTGGGGCTACTCTTAAGGCTGGCCCTCCAGCCCGCCCTCGCCCGCCCTCACCCCTGCCTCCCGAATCTCCTCCAGGCCCAGGATGGGTGCTGATGATGGCCGGGGTCCCCCAGAAACTGCACCTCACCGTCCTCACTGGAAACATGTTCCCTGACAGGCACTATGGGGGGCAGAACCAGCCTGGCACAGAGTCAGAGATTCGCTCCTTTTTCTTTTCTTTTTTTAAAGATTTTATTTTATTTGACAGAGAGCGAGAGAGAGAGCATAGCGGGGGAGCGGTAGAGAGAGAGGGAGAAGCTGACCCCTCACTGAGCAGGGCGCCCGACCCGAGCTCGACCCAGGATCATGACCTGAGCCGAAGGCAGAGGCTCAACCCACTGAGCCCCCCCCGGCGCCCCCATGGCTCCTTCAGTAAATAAGCAGCAATGGCTCCTGGCTTCCTCCTGCCCACACACTGGTCGGGTCACCAGCGAAACTGTGAAAATGCTTTAATCACCAAAAACATCGCAGTCGGTGGCGAAATGAAGAGCTTTCTGGTCCTGGGGTCTGGGACAAGGAAGGGGCGACCGGCAGCGGGCGGGAGCCCCCGGGGCGTCGGCAGCCCCCCCCCCCTCTCTCTCTCTCTCTCTCTCTCTCTCGGAGTCTCACCGGCCCAGCAGCCGCTCCTCCAACAAGGGGCGGGGGTGCAGGCCGTGCCGGGCCAGGCCGGGAGCAGAGGCTCCAGCAGAGCCCGGGCCAGAACTAACTCTGAGTTTCCCACCCGGAGGGCAGTTCAAAGGAAGGCCTGGCAGGTGGCCTGGGCTGGACAGGCGGCAGCGACCCCAAGCACAGGCCCACATGTCCTCCTGGCGCCCCGCCCCCTCCTGTCATTCCGTGGGCCGGTCCCCCAGTCCCTGTTCCTTCTGCCCACAGCCTGTGGGCCGGCGCACTGCGGCGCGGCGGGCGGGTGGCGGCTTCCCACGGCAGGTGCGCGCACGAGCTCTCATCCCACAGCTCTGCGGACGTGAGGCGCCCTTGGCCAGTCCCTAGGACAGGGCAGAGCTTCCTGGTCCGCGGCAGCCAGGCCGGAACGGGCCATCAAAGAGCCCTCTGCTGTCCCTCTCGGGCACAGGGCACTCACTACTGTCCCCAGTTCCAACCCCTTGGTGGAGACCAGGCCCCGGCCGACAACCATGAGGCACGTGGAGGGGAGGCTGGCGAGGCAAGTCTGAGTCCTCGAAGACGGGCCCGGCTGCCCCTAGCAGGGACCAAGGCGACCCCTGCCGCAGTGCTAGACACCAGGAAGGACGGGTTAAGGAAGGAAGCCCTCTCGTGGGGTGGGCATCCAGCCAGGCGGGAAGGCAGAAGGGAGGGAGCCAGGCTGTAAGCCAGTGAGCTCTCCGTCCCACTCCCTGGCCCCGGGGCCCCACGGCCAGCCGACCCTGCCTCCCCAACCCTTTGGTGCTTGTGTGGCGCCGTCAACATGCGGACCAAAGCTGGGGTGGGGGAGGCCGCCCGCAGGCTCACAGGCGGCGGCAGCAGGACCGAGCGCCGGTACAGCTGTGCAGGCCGGGGCACCTGCTGGGAGACAGGCGGGGGCCCGGAGCCCGATGCTGGGACCAGGGGGGTGACAGCCGGTTCGCTGTACAGACTTCTAGTTTTTCCAAAAGCCTCTGTCCCGGAGAGAAGGAAGAAGCATGGAGACCTGGCCCGTCTTCGGCGGAGGGAGGTCTGTGGTTGGGCCGTGGGGGGTGGTGAGGGGGGGCCCACGCTGGGGTCCCGGGGACGCCCCTTCACGTCTGTTCCTCGAAGAGCCGGACACACAGCGGAATCTCTGGTTCCCAGGCCGGCCCCTGCACACAGGGCCACGGGGGCCGCCTCCCGCCGAGGGTCGCTGGCCAGGTGCCCCGGGGCCAGGGCCAGGCCGCTGTGCACAGACTGTCCTGGCGCGTCCAGGCCCCTCGGGGCCGCCCTCGTGCTCAAGGACCCGCCTCCTCTTTGTCAAGCCCCCATCTCCTCATCCGAGCGGGTTCTTTTTATTTTTCAATTTGCTTTGCAAATAACCTTGAATTAAAAACCATATATATCTATTTTTAAAAACCCAGTCTTTTACTGCCTTAATTAAATTTCTGCAAGATATTTTTCCCTAGGAAAATTCAATTAGGTTTTAATTTTAGTCCTCTAAAAGGCACTGGCGCTTTGAGTATTTGATTTTTAATTTAAGCCCTTGATAGACCACTGCAATTAAACAGTCCGAGGTTGGTGCCGTAGCACGGCCAGGCTGTTCTACAGCAGCGAGGGGCCCCCAGTGGCCGGGGCTGCATGGGCAGGGGGACCAGCGGGCGAGGCGGGCCGCCCGCAGGCAGCCAGGACCTCCCCCCAACCCTGGGCCACCATTCCGCTGGCTTCGTGCGTGTGGCCCACAGGAAGGTCCACTCCCAGCTGGGTCTGGGTGAGCACGGGAGACCAGAGAAGAGTCAGGGTCTGCAGAGGCTCTGAGAGTGGGTGCCAGCAGCTGGCAGCCCTCGTGCACATCACCCCTCCCCCTCCAGGCCCCCCAAGCCACGTGGAAGCAGCCCCTTATTGGACATTGAAGGGTCGAGTGTGTGGGGAGTGGCAGCCCCACGCGGGGCTGTCTGGGCCTTGCTCTACGGCCCCACTGCTGTGTGCCGAGTCTGGGGGCCGCCACGGGTGAGGAAGGGCTGCGCCCCCTCTCTCTGCACCTCCTTCCTTCCAGCCAGGGTGATGCTGGGACATGCAACGAGTGTGATCTTGAGAACTGCCAGCACGTCTTGGTTACACACCCAGGAGGCCCCATAGCCCCCGGCCATACACCCCAGCCGGGATGGGGGTGGGACCGGCCTCTATCTCGGAGGGGCAGAGGTGGGGGGAGCCTGGACGATCACAGAGGGTTCCCGAGTCTCCCAGTCCCTAGTCCCCTGCATGCTCACTCGCCTTACCTGGTTCTCCTGTGCGGGTCCGATGGCTCTGGTGACGGTGTGAATCCCTCCCTGAAATGCGTTTGCTCTTCTGTCAAAATCAGCCGAGCACATGGGAGTGGGTCTGCTTCTGGGCTCTCGGCTCTGCTCCACTGGTGGGTCTGCCTGTCCCGCTCTGTGCCGGCACTACTGTCTTCATGAACGTGGCCGTCTAAGAAGTCCCGAAATACAGCAGGCGGATTCTTCCACTCCTCTCTTTCCCAAAGTTATTTCGGCGGTTCTGGTTCCTTTGTGTTTTCATGTGTCTTTTATAACTATGTCATCTATAGCACACACAAAGTCTTGCTTGGATTTTGATAAGATTCATGTTAAACTTTCCTCTCTGCAGGGGGAGAACGAACTAACTCTTCCGACCGGTGAACGCAGCTGCTCTCACCGTTCACGGAGACCTTCCTTGACGTCGCTCAGCAGCGCGTCGTCACATCGCTCAGCAGCGCGTCGCTCAGCTGCGTGCCGGTCGTGTGCTGTGTCGCCGGGCTGACGCCTGCGCCGTTCACAGCTGGCGTGCTTAAATGGCGGTGTGTCTCATGTCACATGTTCACTGCTGTGATACACACCGACGACGGCTCTCCGAGTGTTTACCGTGTACACTGCGATCTCGCTGAATTCCTGTGTGAGTTCCAGGAGATTCTGTAGATTCCCGGGGGAGGTCTGTAGAAGCAGTAGCCCCGTCCGCAAGCAGGCTTAGCTTTGTTTCTTCCTGTCGATCCGTATGCTGTTTATGTCCTTTTCTTGCCTCCTTGCGAGACGAGACAGATGGAACTCTAGCACGGTACTGAGTCAAGTGGTGAGTGCGGACACCCTTGACGTGCTTGCTCCTGACCTTGAAGAGAAGAATTCAGTATCAACTACCTATGTACTTACAACATTAAGTGTAAAGTTAGCTGTAGTTTTTCTGTAAATGATCTTTATCAAGGTAAGAAAGTTCCCCTCATTCCCGTTTTGCTAAGAGCTTATCGTGCACGGGTGTTGAATTTTGTCAACTGATTTTCCTTCATAGATTGATATCGGCGTATGATTTTTCTCCTGTAGCCTGTTGAGACAGTGGATCACGCTGGTTCACTTGCAGATATGAAACCAGCTTTGCATCCCGTTTGGTCATGGTGTGTAATTCTTTTTCTATTTTGCTGACTCCTCTTCCCCAGCATTTTGTTAACGATTCTGTGTCTATATATAAAGGGGATATACGCTTGTGGTTTTCTTTTTTTGTACCGACTTTGGTTTTAGTATCAGAGTAATACTGGCTTTATAGAATAAATTGGAAATTATCTGTTTCCTAGAAAAGATTTGACAGAATTGAAGCCAATTGTTCTTTAATCCTTTGGTATAATTCTCCAAGGAAACCACATGGACTTAGAGATTTGGGGAGGTTTATTAATACAATTTTTGTAACAGTTGTAGGACTACTCAAATGATCTACTTCATATTGGGTGAACTGTAGTAATTTTTTTTTCAGGAAGTAGTCCATTCCACCCACATTTGACAAGTTTTGTGTGGGGGGTTGCTCGTGCCATTCCTCTATCACCCGTTGCTGTCTGCAGTCTGGGGTGGCGTCCCTGCTTTGTTCCCGGTCTCGGCATGCTATGTCCTCTCTCTTAGTTTGTTGCTCTTACTAGAGGGTCGTCCATTTTCTTAATCTTTTCAAAGAACAAGCTCTTTGTTTCATTGGTTTTCTCTATTTTTTTCTGTTTTCAGTTTATTTAGTTCTATTCTTCATGATGTGCCTCCTCTTGTTTTGCTCTTCTTTTTCCTAGACTTTTGAGGGAGGAGTTTTGATTATTGACTTGAGACTTTTCCTCTTTTCCAATGTATGGATTTGACTGTAAATTTCCCCTCAGCACTGCTTTCGCTGCGTCTCGTGATTTTTGATATGTTGTGTTTCATTGTAACTTAGTTCACTATAGATTTCATTTCCCGAGAAAGACCCCTAGGAACCATGGGTTAGCTAGAAGTGTGTTGGTTACACGTGGGTGCCGTCGCACCCCGGAGCCTCCTCTCACTGTCCCATGGCCCCTTCTACCCTGTAACGACACCAGCAGTCTTCAGCCCTGGCACTTACCAGGCTCCTTCCCACCTCAGGACCTTTGCACTCACTGTTCCTTTACCCGGTATGCTCTTAACCGCCCCCCTCTGAGTTCCAGAGTCACTTCTGTGGGGGCTCTCCCCCGTCCATCAGTCTGTCTATTTCTCTGGGCCTCTGTAGGGGGATCCCTGCCCAGCCCACATCCTAGTACAACGAGTGAGAGGGCTTCAGGCTGCTTGTTACCTTTAGGAAGGATAGAGTAAGAAAGAGGAACAAAGAAAAGGGTACAGAACTGCTACCCCAACAGTGAGAAGTGTCTGGACCCACCTGGGGGCACCAGGTCACTTCCTTCCCCTCTCCACACTCTCCCTCCCGTGAATCACATGGGCTGTTGGGCCCAGAGATACAAGCTTCCTATGGAGCTGGGTCACAGGGAGGGATGGGCACAAAGTGGAACCCAGCCATTGCCATGGCCACGGCTGCCTTCCCTCTCCCCCATGCCAGACACTGAGGCTGGCCCAGAGCTTCCAAGTGGCCCGGATGCAGCATCCTGGGCTTGGCACCGAAGATGGAGAACCAGCCCCACCCCACTGCTGGGGAGGTGCTCACCTGCCCCGGTCCCTGTGCAGCCCCCTGGCAGCGCCTGCCCTCCTCGTGCCTGGAATGGTTCATGGGAAAGGCTCAGGGGGCCAGGCAGACGTCGGCAGCAGCCCCAGAACACCATGAGCTCCTCACCCCCGGGCTGCCTGTGCACAGGCAGGACCCCCGTCAGGCACACCATCGCTGCAGCCCTGGGCAGTGGGGGGCCTGCTGCTGTGGTGACCGTCGCACCTCCCAAGTGCCCCACAGCGGGACTCCTGCCAGCCCTCCTGCCCCATAGGCCACCGGGGCATCTAGGAGGGTGAGACGTCTTCTCAGAGGCCTGGCATCAGTGCAGTCCCCAGCCCGAGAGCCCCCAGTTGAGGAGGCTGGACCACCACAGCGCAGGTGGGGGCACAGAGGAGACCCACCTGCTGGAGGATGAGAAGGCACATGTGGGGTGTGGGGGGCCCTGGCCTCTCCAGCCAGAGCCACCAAACATGCTCGTAAATGCTGGACCCTCCCCCACCAGGGCGGCCTTTCCCCAACAAGGCAGGTGATGGAATGTCATCCGACAGGTAGCAAATTGCCTCTACTCTGATGAGAATAACCCACTTTCTCGACGGTGTTTTGCCAACACAGACCATCTGTCTTTACCGTCTCATTACCAACAATTGGCAATGACAGTTTCTGCCTTTCCGAAGTGTCCCGCAGGGTGGGGACTCTGATGGCACTGCGATCGTGCAGGGCCCTGTGCCCTGGGCAAGAGGCTGGCCAGCCACAGAGATGCCCGCAGCTTGGTGGGGCAGGAGCGGGGGTGTGTGGCAGAGTGTGGCCTGCCTGGCTGTGGGGTCCCGTCCACTGAGTGACCAGGTGCCCTCGTGCCCGGTGACAGGAAGGACCAGCCAGTGGGCAGAGTCACAGGGTGGCGTGTCCAGGCAGGAGGACCTCACGGCCAGCAGTGATCAGTTCCTGGTGGGTCCCAGCCGTGAGTAACAGCGACCTGCCGCTCTTTGTGGGATCTGCTGTTTCCCTGAAGACTTACCCTGAGCCCCAGACCATGTGCCTGTCAGTCCCCGGGCTCCTGCTCTGGGCTTTCTGCTCAGACAACCGCCACCCCAAAGCGTCGTCCCTCACATGGCCCACTCAGATGTCCCAGTTGATGTCTGGGGACACACAGGCGGGCTCGGGTCCTGCCTGCTACTCCCCCTCGGGGAGATACACCCCCTCCCGCCTGCCCGGTGTCCCTCCGGCGCCCACGTGGCTCCCAGGGCTGCAAGGGGGACTTGCTCCGGAAGGTCGGCCCAGGGTGGGGGAGCGACCTTGACCGCCCTCGTCAGCCTCGTCCCCGGGCCGCGCCTGTGGTCACCGGAAGCCTCGCGGTCCATCCGCCCTGGCCTCTCCCCAGAGCAATCCCAGCCTTCGGGCGACTTCCAGCTTCCACCCCTGATTAATGGCTGCTCTGGGACCGTTTCCTCTCGCCCAGCTGGATAAACAGGCCCAGCCCCGATAGGCCCGAGGAAGGACGGGAGGAGATGGGCGGTGCGGCCAGGAAGCCAGGGAGGGGACAAAATGGAAAAGCGAGGTGTCGGGCCAGGGGTATCTGCCAGGGTCGGTGTCGGGGACCACCCAGCGCAGGTTCCCCAGAGTGGAGAGGGCAGCCGCCTCACCCCACCCTGCCCTGCTCAGACTGCTCAGACTGGGGTTCCAGCTTTGACCCCCACCTCCGCTCAGAGCCCCAGCAGCCTCCTGCCCCCAGCCAGCACCCTGTGGCCCCCTAGTGCCCCTGAGACAGTGTCCCTCCTGCCATCTCACGGTGCAGCGGCAAACCTCAGCCTGCCACCAGGTCTCGGTGCTGCCCATGCCCTGGGGAGCCCCGGTCACCGCCACCCTTCAGAGATGAGCCAACCGAGGACCCCCGAGAGCATTTGTGTGCCCTGGGATCCCAGCTGGGGAGCTCCAGGACAAACCCCAGGGTCCCTGGAGGATGTGGTCTCAGTCTGCCAGCAACCCGGCCTCTCCCTGGCCAGGACACTCCAGAGGCTAGTGCCCCCTCGGTGCCCTGGGGTTATGTTCCTGGACCTCCTGCGCGCCACTCTTCTGCTGGGCTTCCCCTGCCCACCCACTTCCAATCTCCTTACAGGTGCTTCCAGAACCTTCTTCCTAAGCCCTTCTTGCAGGGAGCCTATCAGGATCTGCGTCTGAGGAGCTCAGACTCAGGGCCATGGACCCGCGTCTTGGGCCAACACTGCCATCTCTGTGGTGCCGGGCCACACAGCGTCCCCTCTGCAGGGGCACCCACAGACGGTCTGAACCAGCAACTTCACTCAGGGTGCAAATCCCAGCCTCTGGGTCCGAAGGAAGGCCTTTGGGCCTAAGGTAGCCGACACATGCCAGCCTTTTATGAAAGAGAGACGGATGGGAGATGCTCTAGGGGATCCTCTGAGATTCAGGCACAGCTGTCCTGCCTCACGCCACCCCCCGGGCATCCAGACAGGTGAATGGTCCTTCTGCTGAGTGGCCAGTGTCTCTGTCCCCATGTGAGGCACATGAGGCTCAGTCCCAAGACCTATCATGAACCACCCCGTGTAGCCAGAAGTGCTTAGCTTGTCCAGGCCAAGGCCAGTGTCCCCCCCAGAAGCAGGCTGGGGTCTCCCCGTGCACTTCCAGGCACGGCCCCACACTCAGCACAAGCCAGGGCCTCCCACTCCCGTGCCTTGGCCCCCAAGGACCCCTCTTCTCATCCCAGACCCCAGGCTCCTTCTGTGGTCCCAGCCAAAGCAGGAGCTCCATGGAGTTACCCTGGGGGGTGGGGGGTGGGGAAGGCCCTTTAGGGAGGGGACGTGTAAGTCGGCATGGGAGCAGGGAGCTGGGGGCCGGCCAGGAGCACAGGAATCAGGGACGAAGTGAGAGTGTTGGCTAAGTACACACATAACACATGCCTTCGACAGGTGCAAAGGGCCTGTGGCACGCACAGCCAGACCTCCACCTGCCACTCTGGGACGGTGATGCCCACACGCAGGTTCCAGCCCTGGTGCCCGGAGGAACGGCCTGTGCGCTTGAGGCACCAGGTGCCAGGCTTGTCCCCAGTAAAGAGAGCAGCCCCTGCCCACAGCCTGCTCAGAGGGGCAGGGTCAGAGGGGAGGGGAGAAGGTTCTGGGCTATGGGCTGGGCTGTGGGGCCATCCCCAGCTCCGGGGAAGGTTGAGGCTCCCCCGTCACTCCCACCTCCACTTGTGGAGGGGCCCTGAGACCTGGCTGGGAGGAGGCCATGCTTGGGCAGGGCTGTATTTGCCCGCGCACCAGGGAACGAGCCGGCCAGCCCGCGGCATGGTGTGGCCACTCTGAGTGGAGCAGATTTCCGGGCCGAGCCTGGGTGTACGACTCCACGCCAGGCTCATTCCTTCCCCAGGTGGTGGGCTGCATGTCCCGGGCATCCCCAGGCGGCCCTACAGCAGCCCTGGGGCAGGACAGTCTCTGCGGCCTCTGCCTCCAGCCAGGTGTCCGGGGCTGTGCGAGGCCAGCTGCAGCAGGAGCCCCACCCCGGGCCGCGCATAGGGTGTGGTGGGACCCGGAGGGGGGCCCTTCGGAGGAGGGCCACCCCACCTCCAGTGACTCCCTCCCCTCCAGGGCCAACCCTCTGGGTCCTTGGGGTCCTTAGCTGATCTGGGTCCCCACACTCACACACTGTGACCCCCAGCACCAGAAGGTGACTGTATTCGGAGGCAAGGTCTTTACAGGGTGATTACCTTCCGATGAGGTCACTGGCCAGACCGGGTCCATGCGCTTGAGACAAGGAGGTCTGGTCACAGACACCCAGGAAAGGTCACAGCAGGGGGACGGGGACTTCAGGGGCAGAGACCCAGGAAAGGTCACAGCAGGGGGACGGGGACTTCAGGGGCAGAGACCCAGTGAGGCACGTACAAGCCGGGAGCCCCAGGAACCCTGAGAGATGAGGGAATGTGTCCTCCCCGAGTGTCCAGGAGGAACCAGCCCAGAGGCTCCTTGACCATGGACTCCCAGCTTTCAGATCTGGACAGGATAGCCTTCTCTGCTGTCAGCAGCCCCTGCCCCCAGTCTGTGGTCCTTTGCCGAGAGACTGACACACCTGCGAAGGGCCCCAGGAAAGGCCCCAGCCCGCATTAGACCCACAGCCATATCTGGACTGTGGCCTTCTCGCCCCCCTCCCAGCACGGAGCAGGGCTGTGCTCCGCAGGGGACAAGCCGGCAAGCCTCTGCCTTAGGCCCTAGCCTTCCCGGGCCGGCACCTCGTCCTGGAGCCTCGGGTAGCAAAAAGCCCAGCACCAAAGGTGCTTGGGGCCCTGAGCCTCTACTCCTGGCCCGTGGTCTGCAGGACACCCCCTGGCGACGCACCCCCCCAATGGCTCTCCCAGCCTGAGCGCTGGCCCACCGCATGCACCCCAGATGCCCCAGTAACGGCTGGCAGCCCCACCTCCACCATACTGCCTTCCCGGTCGAGCTCAGCTGGCCGCTGGCCATCGGGGCAAGCACCGGGAGGAACCACAGCCTGCCTGGGGGGTCACGGTCCGGCCACCAAACGAGCCTGGGGCCGCGGTGTAGGCTGCGGGCCGGGACGCCGACGGTGCTCCTGGGGGGCAGGAGGCTGGGGACGGCCAGCTCCAGCTTCCTCATCAGCACCCGACCGTCCACGCACCCGCTCCTCCCGCAGCTGCTGGAGCTGCCGGAGCACCGGGAAGGCTTGACGGACTGCGTGTTTAATGTCAGCGGCTCAGACTCCGGACCGTGCGTCCAGGATAATGTCACAGCAGGAAGGCTCGCCGGCGCCTTGTCGCTGAGAGCACACGACCCTCACGCCAGCCTCGCCGGAGGGGTGGCGGGCGGGGGGGGGGGCAGCCGTTTCGGCTTCTTACAGAGGAGCCAACAGCAGCTCAGAGAGGTCACGTGATGAGTCTCAGGTCACACAGCTGGCCCGAGACGGACCGGGGGGTTGGGCCCGAGTCTGCGCCTTGACCCCGGACCAGGCCGGCTCAGCAGGGTGCCAGCTCTCTCTCCGGAGGGGGGAGGCCGAGAGGGAAGAATCTGCTCCCGCTAGGCACAGGCTGCCGGCTCCCTTCGCCCAGCTCCATGTCCCACAGAGACGCTGGGTGCTGATGTTTCCCCAAGAAACAGACCCCGCTGCAGCCCGGGGTCCTGTCAGAAGTTTCTGGAAGGCGCCCCAGCACTCTCACCTCTCTGGCACCGGCAGTAAAACCACCAAAGCCACCGGGTCCACCGCGCAGTCAGGCCTGGGCGGGCGCGGGCACCGGGGAGCACACGTGTGCGCCGGGCACACGCACACCCACACGGGTACACCCACGGGGGCACGAGTGGCGCGTCTCCAGGCGGGGGATGGGGCCTGCAGCCCGCGGAGGCCCACCTGCCCCAGGCAGAGCCCCGCGACACGGGAGAAAATGGGCTCCTGGGACGCGCCGGTGACACCTGCCACACGGTGGACGTGCTTGGAGTTTTCGGACGATGGTTCCGAGCCACGTGTGTTTCTCCACTGCAGAGAGAGGGGACTCCCTGCCCAGGTCCCCCGGGCCCCAGGACGGGGCTCCCCCAGCACGCCTCACTCGGCCCCGCGGGACCCATCGGAGGTGAAGGCTCCCCTTCCCCGGGGCCCAGGTCAGGGGCATCGGGATCCCCAGGAAGGCCCAGGCCCAGCTCCCCGGACCAGCTCCGCGCTCTGTTGCTGAACAGCCGGCGGCTCCCTCCTGCCCAGGGCGCAGCGCTGCCTCCGTGAGGTCACCGCACCACCCCAGCCGCGCCACCCCAGCCACCCGCGGGCCCTGCCAGCAGCCAGGGAGGAACACCAAGCTGCGTCTGGGCTCAGAAGGCCCCGGGGCATGAGCTGCAGAACACTCAGTGTGGCC
This sequence comes from Mustela putorius furo, assembly GCF_011764305.1. NCBI lineage: Eukaryota > Metazoa > Chordata > Mammalia > Carnivora > Mustelidae > Mustela > Mustela putorius. The sequence continues at coordinate 51,841,966 of NW_025421290.1, read as the reverse complement.
CTGGAATATGGTGGTGGCAAAAGTGGTGGGGACAACAGATGTGGAGGAGGGGACAGACCAGTGAGAGCGGGGGAGGGGACAGTCCCATGGGACAGTCAAAACGGTAGTAGTGGGGACAGCCCCAGTGGCCACGGGCGTGGTCCTGGTTCCGTGGCAGCAATGGCCATTTTGGTGACAATCGTGGTCCATGGTGCTCTCTCCCCCACAGAGGCACAGGGACAGGATGGGCTTCAGGTGCTCAGGGACCGGTCAGCACCAGGACCTGCCTCTGCCCCCGGCCCCCCGCAGGCTGGCTCCCACCTGTCCCTCGTCCTCCAGACCCCGAGTCCTCCTGCTCAAACCCACGACGTGTCCTCCTGCCCGCACGGCGCCGGCCTGGGCCCAGACTCGAGCTGGTGCTGCGTGGGGACCAGGGGGCCCCTGTCCGTGGGGCACTGTCAGCCCTGAGGGTGTCTCATCTCTGGGCAACAGTGAATATTCCCTACTTAGGATCAATCGCTGTAAGAAGGGGGCGGGGTGGGGGGGCTCGTCCCAGCTGTCACGCCGGCTCCCAGGGCTGGGTCAGTCGTTAAAAGCGAAAGGTCAGTTTTGCCTCTTGGTCGTGTTTTAATCGGATTGGGCATCTCCGGCTTCCCGCCATCGCCTGCCGGGCCCAGGCGGGCGCCTCATTAGTGGGAACGAGGGAGGAGATGACATCATTTACATTTAATTGTCTTGTTTATCCGCATGGCTGGGGTGGTTGTTTTAATAAAGGGCAGAGGCAGAGAAAGGCTACATTTGCATCCTGGAAGGGATCTGACAAGGTCTCCCGCTGTTGACATTTATTGTTTGCAAATGAGATAATCCAATAACAGGAGAGCCGCTCCCCCTCCGGGGCCTCCCTGAGCCTCCCTGCCTGCCCTCGTGGCTTGGCCGGTCACCCAGCCACCGGCGGATGTGGCACCTCAGTCCCACTCTCCTGACACCTAAGGCGCGGCCCCAGACCGGGGTCCCGGCAGAGAGGGCCTCTGACTCTGACACCCGCCGTGTACAAGCACCTGGTGGGCTCTGCCACCAGCAAGCCAGAATGAGTGTCTGCGCTCCGCCCAGGACAAAGCCAAGGCTGAGAGAGGTCGCGTCGCCCAGGGTCACCCCGCTGACAGCGGAGCAGAGCTCAGAAGGCAGCTCAGCACTGTCTGAACTTTGCACTTCGCTATTTGGCATAATGGATCTCACGGCCATGCACCTGGGCTGATGCACAGAGTTTTCGTTGAAATTATCAGTAATGTGGGGGCCACTCATCCTGCTTCCTCCAACCTCTGCAGACGCAGCTCCGGTGTCAGAACTTCCAGGAACCTTGTAAGAAATTCCTAAAGCTGCATGAAGTCTATTTTCCAGACCCAAATGAGGGGTCTAGCGAAGGATTATGGTTTAGCTTCTAAATCTCAGCCTCCTAAAAGGCCTTACAAGGGATTGACATTGTACTGGGTCTACTGACACATTCTGTGTGCGGCTTATTGGAAAGGAGTGTTGTTATTGGCCAGTGGGGTCCGGAGCCTCCTCTGAGCTGCCTCACCCCACCCCTCCCCGACCCCAAAACTACCCTTTATCACACAATTCAGGATGCTATGGGCGCTGAATTGTCACTGGGCCTGAACTCCTGAAAAGCAGCAGGATCCAAATAAACGTTGGATGGATGGATGGATGGACGCTTGGACGCTTGGATGGATCGAGTAGTCAGTGAATGGGTGGAAGTGACTGGGAGGGAGGAAGTTGGTCCGGCTGACAGATGACAGACAAATGGACGAAACCCTTAGTGCTGCAGTCTTGGGCAGGGATGTGGGCTGTGAGCATCCCGGAAGCCTGAGCTCCCTTGTTCCCATCCAGTGCGAGAGCCTGACCGGCCCCCTTCCCCGCACACCTGAGCACATCCGCCTCGCTTGTTCAGGCCCCGCCTCCCTAAGCCAACAGCACCACCGGGGTGCATGGATGTTTGAGGTCAGCTCAGCGGCCATGTCTGTGGAGTCTGAAATATTAAGATCCATCATTCTGAATACAGCCCAACGTCCCAGCACCTCCAGCTGGCAGGCCACACGGTCCTCCAGTCCCCAGGTCAGACGCGTGTGCCACCCCCTGGCACGCAGGTGTTGGGAGACTCGCCGCGGCAGAGAGCAAGCATCCCGAGCTCTCCCTGGGCCTCAGGCCGGGCACCAGGTGCTGAGGCCACAGCTGCTGCCAGGCCACGAGGAGAACTGGCATGGCCTGCTGGCCACCTGCCCCAGCACCCGGCCACCTGCCCCAGCACCCATCCACAGCCCAGAGGGAGCTCTTCTGTGTAAACTGCGCCCAGAGCCCTGCATGACTGGCGTGTGGTCCTCACGCAGATCCCACAGCCCCAGGCCTGGACATGGCCCTGCCCTCAAGTCCCCAAAGCTCAGCTGAGTCAGACCAGAGTAAGAGGTTACAGGGACCAGCAGAAATTTCTGGAAAACAGAGCTGCCAGCAGGAGGGAAACCGTCTGTGGGTGGAGGGGGAAAACGTAACCAGAAGTCATGGCCACCTCTCTCCTCCCTAGGCCTGGGGCCTCTTGGGGTCGTGCCCTTGCTTGGTCCCCAAGGCCTCCAGGGTGATGACAATGGAGAGAGACATGTGACCCCATGAGGCACAGTTTCCCCCGAAACAAAGCAGCCGTCCACCTCCAGCTCAGGCGACAAGGAGCCACAGGCTCTGAGCCCACCACCTTGCTTGCCCTGCAGCCACACGGCCTGTCCCCAGACCCCACCGCACACTGTCACCGTGACCCTGAACCTGCCTCCAGGCATGGCTGGGTCTTGTGCTGGGCCTCAGGAACAGGTGCATCCCGTCCAGGGGCACGAGGCAAGGAGAAACCGCAGGCCCGCACCCTTCTGGAATGTTCCGAGGACTGAGTAAATGCCAAGTGCAAGGGTCAGGTCCTCAGCACCGTCCCCACCCCTGAGCCTCCCCCCCCCCCCCCGCAAGGCGCAGCAGGACACGATGACGCTATGTCCCCGTTAGAAGGGTCCTACTTCCCTCCAAGGAGGGGCCGCTTGCTAATTCAGCCACAGCCAGGGATCAGTCATCGGGCAAATGAGATTAAATGCTCTTGAAATGGAATTAAAATGACGTCAAACAGCAGAACGTCATTTCTTAGCACCAGCCCTGAAGGCGCTTCCTTCTTTAACCCCTCAGGGGCTGCATTTCAGCCCCCGGGATGGAGAGACCCCGGGCGCTCCTGCCCCCGGCCCAGAACCCTCCCCACAGACTCTTGAGTTCTTGAAGTGGCAGCTCCCCGGCCTCGAGTCACAGCTGCAGAACCAGCCGGCCCTCAGCAGGGCCCCGGGACCACGGCGCAGAGTGCGGAGGAAGGGAAGCAGTCAGCCAGGATTCCGAGGGCCTCTCCCAGTCTGTCCTGCGCTGGCTCACTGGCTTGGTCGGGTCTTCTCTCCCTGCCCACACACACCTCCATGGCCACCGTCGGGGACACGCGTGCTGCTCTGAGGCCTGGGGGCTGGAGGACCCGTGTCCTGCCCTCTTTCCTTCTGATGCTGGGCCCGGGGTCCCAGAGAGGATGCGGGCAAGCGGGGGACCGCTCTAGAGATGGCCCCTCTCCCGGGGGGGGGGGGACTACACAGACGGCCCCGGGGCTCCGAGCCCACCTGACTTCGGAAGCTCCCTGAGAACCCCCACCCGTGACCCCGCCTGCCGCCCTGATGGTCAGAAGAGTCAGGACAGGACAGTCTCCAGAGTCGCTGGGCATCTTTGTTGGCCCCGATCGGGAGTTCTCATTTTCAAGGAAACAGTCGCTTGCCGGACAGGCTACCCGTGAGCTGCCAGGTTGTCCCTCCAGCTGCGGCGGCCGTGGCCGTGTGCCCATGCGGCCCGGGCCAGGGCCACCTGCACCATCAGTGGCTGTAAACGGCAGACTGAGGAGCTGAGCCAGGACAGCCTCGCCTCCAGCTGGGCACAGGGCATGGGGGGCGGGGCGTGCCTGGCGGGCCTGCAAGCTGGGTCCCTGCTGGCCTGGCCCGGCCAGAGACTGGGTGGCCCATGGCTTTGCTGCCCCTGCCTGTCACCTGTGCTACGTCACCTCCTGCTGAGCCTCCCCCACCGGGGTCCCGGCTCTAGAAACAACGGTGGCCGGAGTCTGGGACGGACCCCTCTGCACATCCTCACCACGTGCCCAGCCAGCAACGGGCTCCCTCCCCTTCCAAGGCAGCCTATCGCGCACTCCCTGATGCAGAGTGGGGTCGGCGCGCCCCCAGACCAGCCCTTGACCTCCCCACGGCCCGGGCTCTGGGACAGCCCCTCCCAGGCATTTGCTCAGGTGACGCCAGCATCTCCCCGTGGGGCCGGCAGGACCAGCGGCCCCACCCACCGGGTGCCCTCAGCTCACTCCCTACGCCTCCTTGGGCATCAAGAGCTCCGTGTGGTGGGTCTGGGGGAAATAGCCGGTCTGGCCACGTTCCCCCGGACCCCATTCCTTCGTTAGAACGGTGCTCAGCTTCCGGTGGGAGCCCACAGTGTGCTGCCCACGGGTGCCCTTGTCAGCCGGGGTGCCCCAGGGAGACAGGACAGGTCCCGTCTGCCACCAGTGATCGCGGGACCCGGGAAGAGCTGAGGCCTTGGCTCGAGTCCAAAGACAGGAAGAGAGTGTTCCTTCGGTTCGAAGGCTGACGGGCAGGAAGGTCCCTTTTACTCAGGAGAGGGTCAGCTTTCTCGGCAAACAGAGCCATCTCTTTCCATAAGGAAACCTAAAAGGAACTCAGAACATTTTGAAACAGGAAGCCAAATATTTATTAAATGTTTCAGAATCCATCGAAAACCACAGATGCTGAGTAGAACAAAAGCCGGCTTCCAGAAAGAGATGGCAGATCACGGTGCAGTCGCGTGAGTCTGGGGGAACGTCTGAGGTGGTCTGTGGGTCCTCCCGGCCCCCAGCTCCCACCCAGGGGTGCCAGGCGGGGCTGACTCCAGGACAGCGAGAAGAGGACAGGCGGACAGGGCCACTCACCCCAAAGACACAGAGAGCCAGGAGCCGGCCCCTCGGTGAGCCCTGAGCTGGCCCGGGACGCTGAGTCAGAGCCACCCCACTGCGCCCAGGACAGGCAATCACGGAGGCCGGGGCTCCCGGGTCCAGTGACCTCGGAGCACACCGCCGCGGCCTCGCACCTGCCGGGACGCAGGAATGCCAGGTGGGAAACCCCCACCAGAAAGACTCTCCCCGCCTCCCTGGGGGTGTTCCAGGGCTATGGGAAGTGCCTCCTCTCCTTCCTGCTCTGGGAGGGAAGCCCCATGGGCTACTGGGCGATCACGGGCCACGTGACAATGAGCCTGGACCCCCCGCCGGCCTCCTGGGTCTCCTACCCCAGACTCATTGTTCAGAAGACGTCTTCTTCCCAGAGCCAGTGTGGGCAGGGATCCCGCCGGCGCCCCACGCTGGGGCCCCAGTGCCTGTCCCGGCGAAGCCCCCTGGCACAGGTCACAGCCGGCCTCCGCTTCTGGGTCAGGTACCGGGAGGGGGGGCTCCTTAGCCACAGCCTCGATGCCTCATCCTGCACGAGTCCCCTGCCTCCCTCTGCGGGCATCTGTATGGGCCTCTCCCCGGCCCTGGGATCCCTACACACCTGTGCGACCTTGATTCTGCCGTCTGCCCGGGCGCCGCAGGCCGCTCGCCTCACAGCCCTCCCGGAACCCCGCCAGTCACGGCCCCCCAACCCCCGGGACGGCTGCCCCGCCCCCTCGGGCCTCCGGCCGGACCTCCAAGCAGCTCCGGGAGTGGGGGGCATGCCGGCCACCCTCCGGTCCGGGACAGCAGGCCGTGAAGAAGCGCTTCTCCAGACGTGGCTCTTTCTGCCTGGGCCCCCCCCTTGTCTGTTGCTGCCCCAGAAGACGAACAACCCAGCCTCCCGGGACGCAAGGGTGGGGGTGCGGCTAATAACACGGCCCCTGCCTGCGCTCACCCGGCCCCCCAGCCTGCAGGGATCGGCCTGACGTGTGCCAAGACAGCGTCAAAGGGCAGCTTGCTGGCCGGCGCCCTCTCATGCTGCTGCAGCTGTCCCGGCACAGCCCACGCCCCAGAACCCACGGTGGCCGGCTCCTCCGCTTGTGGCGCCGAGCTCGGGGCTGGACGGCCGTTGCCCACAGCCCCGCCTTGTCCTCCAGGGCTGCAGAGCGGCCGCACGCCCCAGCCCCCGCCTTGCAGACGCATCGCACCTCGGTAGGGATGAGGGTAAGAGCCGGGCCGTCAGCGGACCCGGGACCGCCGGATGCCGCCTCCCAGGGCTAGGACCACCCCAAGGGCAACCAGGGGTGCTTCTCAGGAACAGCCAGGAGACCGTAAATCACAGCCGCTGGCTGTGCTCTCTACCCCGCTTGGGGTGCTCTCTACAGCCAGCGTGTCCCCTCACCGTCCCCGGAGATGGGAGGGGCGTGGGCCAGGCCCAGGGCTGCACAGGAGCCTCCACGGGCCTCGGAGCCAGGTCTGCCCTTCTGGCAGCAGAGGGGTGGTTCAGACACCCGACTCCTGCAGCCCAAGGTAAAGTCCTGGGGTGCTTCTCCTCGGAGCACCCACATCCTGTCCTTAACATTCGGCCTGTCCTTACACTCGGGGCGTGGAGGGAGCCAGTGGCCCCCAGGACGCAGTGCTCTAAACCGTAATCCCCAGCCCCACTGGCAGCCAGAGAGCCCGTGCTCTGTACCAGGCGCACCCTCCCCACCCTGGCCCACGTGGCTGGGGGCCCTGCGTATTGGGGTTCAGCCCTAGAAGGCCTCCTCTGGCGCCCCACAAATAGGGAGCCCTCCGGCGTCCGCCAAGGGATACACAGGGGTAAAGGGTCTCCCTGGGGGCCAGCACACCCTCCCGGCCCGTGCCCCTCTCCTTCAGGCCCCCCCAAGCGCCCTCCCTCCCCGGGCCCAGCCCCAGCGAGGCCGAGCCGGCCGCCAGCCTGCAGAGGCAGGGCGTCCCTCGCCGGGGCCCTGGCAAGCCGCCCGCAGACAATGGGAGCACGCCGCCTTTTATGGGGCGTTCTGCACCCAAGGAAGCTGAGCGGAACAAATGAGATTGGGATTTTATGATTCTTTTATAGCGTCACACTGCAGATAGCTTTTTAATTAGCTTCTAACTCAACACCTTTGGCAAGTCTCCGTAATGCACCAGCCCCCCGCCGCTCGTCCCGGCCAGGTGTGCGGAGCGGCTGCCCCTGTCCCCTTGCCAGCCTCGCCGGCTCTGCAGACAGGATGGGCCACAGCTCTGCCGTCACCGGAGCAGAGGCCCCGAGAGGGACCGACCCCGAGTGACCCATCCTCCCAGCGGGCACGGCCAGCTCTTGAAGTCTCTGTGCTGTTCCTACTTGGGGGCTGCCACAGGTGTGCTGGGCCACCTGGCGGATGCCACCCAACCTCTCTGGGCGAATACTCTGGCCTGCGCCACCCATGTCACCCTCCTCTCGGCAGGCAGCAGGCCTGGCCTCCCTAAAAGCCTCTGCCGTGCGCCCCAGGCTCCCAGTGGCCTCCTGGGCCAGCTCTGTCCAGCCCCGCACAGCATTCTGAAATATCTGTATCCCCGTCACTGTCCTGTAGCATTGGAGGTGGCATCCCACAGCAGCACAGGCCGGCCCCCGGGCCACGGGAGCGTGTGCGCCAAGTGACCATGGCCCAAGCAGTGAGCCAGCTTCGGGAGGCTCGGGTCTGGGGCGAGTGGCCTTGGCCCCCAAGCCTGCTTGGGATACGCACACACCATGGCTCTCCAGGCCCGTCCTCTCCAAGGAAGGGTCCCTGTGTCCGTCCCCTGCCCTGCATGGCCCCACCAGGAGCTCAGCCCTTGCCTTTCCAGAGAAGAGATGGTGACAGGGAGCCATGAACCCAGGCCCGTGACCGCATTTAACGACCCTGTCAAGGACTCCTGCCCGGATTCAATCACAGCCACGGGTATCTAAGGCCAGAAGCTGGGCACGTGCTCTGACCTAACAATGGGCCCCAAGCCAGCCGGCCAGGAGGCTCCTCGCCTCTCCGTCCACCCTCTTCTCTCCTGTGAATCGGGGAGGCTGGGAAGCCGAGGTTCCCACCAGCACCTTTTCCTAGGGACCGGGAGGCCCAGGCTTTAGAACCAACACAGGGACAGATCGGGGTGTTCTGGAACCCCGCTTACAATGTACTGAATTCAAAGTGAGCATTCACAGCATTGGGCTGGGGACCCGGTCCACCTGGCCAGCCTGGACGTGGGCTTGGTGTGGGAAGGTAACACCCAGGGTCCCGGTGTGTGGTGGGCAGAGCCCTGGGGAGGCAGGGGGCTGCAGTATGTGGCCCCCACACTGGAACTCCAGCCTCGACCTCAATCCCATGTCCCGGGGCCACAGACCTTGACGTCCAGCCCCTTGGCTTGGGCTGACTGTCCCAGTGTCGACCGGCGATCCGCAGGGTCAGGGGAGGGGCAGCCCTCCCGCAGACAGCACACTCAGGAGGTGGGGGTGGGTTTCTGGGTCTTCTCGGCCGGGATGGTGGAAGACACAGATGTGGGCTCCAGAGGGACTGCGCCTGCCCGCCTGGCAGCCTCACCATGGCGCCCAGCGCACGCTGCCGTGGCCGTGGCTGCTCCGGCCAGCCTGGAGCGCAGAGCAGGCGAACTGCCGTGCTGCAAACTCACTCCCACGGGAGCCGCACACCCAGGACCTGCCCCTCCCAGCAATGGCCGTGTCCCCTGGCAGAGGTGACACATGCATCCTCGGTGGCAGGTCTGAGGGCGGGCCCAGGGGTCACACAGCCCACCACCCTCTGGTCACGTGACCAGGAGGAGCCCAGGAAAGGCGTGCACCCCCTTCCTCAGCATCCATGACCTGTGGGCTCGGAGCCAGAGGGCCGGGCCCCCACCCAGACTTGGGGTACAGCCGCAGAGCCTCTATGAGGGCTGCCCCCAAGCGGAGGGTCCTGGGCACCTCCCTCCACGCCCTGCCCCGACTTGCCGGCCAACAAAAGTTCACACTGACTCTTTCCTTCCCAAAGCAACCATCAGCAGCCCAGAGTGGCGAGACATCCAGGCAGCACACACTGCCTGGGGAGCCGTGAGGAGGGGCTGCCTGCCGCCCCCGGGACCCTGCCACCCTATCAGAGTCCCTTGGGGGGTGATGCCTGGGGGCCTGTTGCTCTGGACCAATGCCCAGGGTAGGGAGCTCCGCGGAGGAGACGGACTCGTGTCTGGTGTGGTCGGCTCCATCCACGGGGTCCTTACTGTCCTTCAAGGCGAGAGGCACAAGCTGTGGTGGGGGTCTCAGGGATGGACATGCTTGGTGGGCTCCGTCCAGAGCCAGTGAGAACGACGAGAACCAGAGCTGGCCTAATGCGGGGTGGAGGCCGGGGGTCCCCACACCGGGCGTCTCTCCCTGAGAGTGAACATGTCAAAAGGGCAGTTCGGGCCAGAAGAGAAGACGCCTCATGTCAGCCACCTACAGCCTCTGAAATGTCCATCCGGATGGCCAGGCTCTCCCACCTCTGACTTCCCCGCACACACGACCACCCCAGCCACCTGGTCCTCTGGCCGCAAGCTGGAGCCCCGCCCACCCCCAGGCCTGTGCTCCCTCCAGCTCCCTGGGCCGCGGGGTGGGCCGCACGCAGCGCCCACAGGGGTGCTTTCCTCTTCTGTGGCACAGCCTCTCCCTGGGTGCCCTCCACCCACAGGCGGGCGGGCAGGGTCCTCGGCTTGGCTTGGAGGTGGATCAACCTGGCGATCCTGGGGACCACGAGAGCGAGAACCCGTACGAGCCCCCCACGCCGTCCCGGGGCCGAGCCAGCGTGGGGCAGCTCCACGGGAGAGCCCTGCAGGCGGCCCCGGCTGGAGCCACGCTCCCCGCATCTCCGGGCGACACCCCGCTGGGGCCCCAAGGTACCACAGTTCGCCCCGCTGTCCACCGCCCATCCCGGCTCAGGTCCAGCTTCTGATGCCGAGGGACCTGCACTTTGTCAGGCTCCCGTCCACTCGCAGCCCTGCGGACCCTCCCCGAACCCTGCCTCCTCCCCGCTCTACCCTGGGCCGCCCCTGGGCCGCTTGCCCACCGCAGCAGGAAGCAGGTTGGGCACGCACGCACCGCGCCGACACACGTGCGCCCACACGGTACGCGCTCATGCACACACGGCACTCCCTCCTCCGGCCCCCGGCCCCCGCTTCGCCCTGGCCCCATGTCCCCCAGACGGGACCACCGCGATCCCACCTCAAGCCCCCCGGGGCTTCCTGCTGTTCTGAGAACAACACCCAGACGCCTCAGGGGGCCTCACGACCCCTCCCAGACCCCCCTCAACTGCCATGCGGATCCCAGCCCCCGGCCCCTGGCTCCTGCCCCCCCCCCTGCACCGCCGGGGCCCCCCCCCCGCAGAGCTCTCCTCCCCCACCCTGCGAGCGGCTCCTTCTCGGCCCCTGGGCGGCCTTTGCAGACCCCTCCGCACCGCAGACCCCCGGGACCCCTCCCCGCGACGACCCGTTCCCGCGTCAGAGTCAGGTTCCCACGCTCGGAGGAGCAGAGTCTTTCCAGCGCGTTCTCTGAGGGAGACTGGCACCTGGAGGGATGCCCGTCCCTTCGCAGGTGCTGGGTAAATATTTGCGGGACGGCAGAGCCGAGTGTCTGCCGAGCGCCAGACAGCGCGCCGACCTTGCTAAGCGAGCAGTGGGGCTGCTCGCACCGTCCGCGGTCTCCAGGTGGGGAACCGAGGCTCGGACAGGTGAGGCCGCTGGCCCGAAGTGGCACAGCGCTGAGTCCCGGCCGGCGGCCGCCTCCGGACCGACTCCCGCCTGAGCTCGCCGTCGCGGACACTCAGCCCGGACTGCAAGGTGGGTAACCCCCTCTTTGTAGATGAGGCCACAGGGTTGCAGGCCACTCGGCAGGGTCCGTGAGCTCACAGCCCGGGCAGAGGGGCGGCTTCCACGTAGGCCTGCGGTGTCTCAGCGCCAGCACCGCGGCCCCATTTCCTGGGCCGGAGGGAGGGCCCGCCACAATCTGAATCTTCTCCGAGGGCAGCTTGCCATCTACGCCTCCTGCAACGTGACTTTCAAGAAATAGCACCTAATTAACGGGCTGCTGGCTCTCGGGGCTGCCAGATCCCCCTCCCATCATGTCTGGCCACAGCCCGGTGCTCCCATATGCCGGGGGATCTGGCTCCGCTCCCTGCTTGGCCGCGGCCCCCGGCTTAGCACCCACGCCGCCAGCTTCAGGTTCCTGCCAAGCCACGGACCCCTGGAGCTGGGGGGGCCCCTCCACCACTGGGGGCCCCGCCTGCCGGGCACCCCCACCGTGCCCCCAGGCCTGTGTAGACACGATCCCTCCCCAGGCAGCCCCTCCAGGTCTCCAAGACAAGAAACACCCACCGCTGTCCCTCCCTGCCCCCACCAGCTCCCCTCCCCCACACCAAGCCAAACATCCTCGTTCTCTTAATTATTGAAGAACAGATTTTTCCCCCAAATAATTAGGCAATTTAAATCATACGCTCTCTCTCTGAGAACTATATTTAACCCTGATTTGGATGTAATTACACGAGCAGCTCCCTCAAGCAGCTTTGGAAGCCAAAACACGGATCAAATATTTTTTAAATGTCACATGCTCAGCGGCGGTGGATCCTCTGACTCTGTCTGTGCAGACGAGGGTTTGCTCCTCTGCGTCCCGCCCCTCCCGGAGTGACGCGCCCTTCACCTACACACACCCCAGCCGCTCTCCTCGCTGGGGCTCGGAACGGCGTGTGAGCAGCCCTCAGATCTGGAAAGTACCAGAAAAGACATATATTCGATCGGAGCACAAAGCCTCCAACTGAAGACATCGGAAGGATTCGTCCAAGCCAACGGAACGGGGTGCCCAGAGCCCCTGGGGTCCGCGGGGTCCTGAGAGGACTGCCCCCACCCTGCGCTGTCCTGCCTCATAGCCAGACCCCGAGGGGCCACCGGCTCCTGCCTTTCTCTCCGTCTCCCCTCGTGTAAAGTAGGTCACCCGGGGAGACAGCAGAGGGGGGTGTGCACAACGCTCGCACGGCAAGGGGCCACGGGAGGGAGGGTGGTGGGCGGAGGAGGAGGAGGTCGGCCCGGCTGGAAGTCGGCCATGAGGACACGAGCCGAGCCGTATCCGTCAGCTTGGGGCAGGCGATGCGGCTGTAATGAACAGCCCGGGGACCTCAGCCCTGACAGCACAGAATGGCGTTTCTGGCCCCCGTAACCTGTAGACAACGGGCCAGCTGTGGTCTGCGCCACATGCCCTCCTCCGTGGGGGGCTGCTAGCGATGCAGGCCACTCTCAGCGCCGAGAGCTAGGGAATGGGGAAGAGACACGGCACCTTCAAAGCGTCTGCTTGGGCGTGGATCTCTCACTCTACTCGTGTGTCTGCTCACCAAGCCCGCTATGAATAAAGCGGGGGTGTGTGATCGCCTCAGTCGGAAGCACTCAGTTCTGGGGACGCAGCAGAGCCGACACCCCCTGAGTCTCAAACACTTGCCTTCCCCTCTCCACACTCGGGAAACCCGGGAACAGCCCCAAAGCCTCAACCAGGGACTTCCAGAGTTGAATCTGGGGACACAGGCAAACCAGGATGAGTGGCCCGAGCCTGGGCTGTGCTGCCCGGAGCAGCCGACGCCAGACCACGGTTCCCCTCCCGTATGCCCTGCTGTCCCCACCACCCTCTCGGCCACACCAAAGACTCCGGAAATGTCCTTGTGGTGCCCGCATCATTCCTGCCCACCGAGGCCGTCTCCAGCCTGGACCTCCGTGGTCACTGTCCATCCAGGCTGGCTGCGCAAGCCCTCTGAGCCCCGTGAGCCCTGTGGCGGCCTGGCTGAGAGAGGGCCCGAGCCCCGGCCAAGCCCCTGGAGTATCCAGAGACACGCCTTGTCCTCCAGCCTCGCTGGCGGTCACCTTGGGCCCGTGCGGCTTCCTTGGGCAAGCAGTGCCCTCCACCTCCTGTCCTGCCAGACTCCGCCCTCAAGGAGGCTTGCTGGCCTCCTCACCCCAGCAGAGGGGAAGGGGGCGCTGGCGCTACGTCCTCTGTCCGCCAGGCTGAGCCCACTTGCCTCTGCGGAGTGAAACAGCTCCGTCTTATCTTGTGTTCTTAGAGATCCGAAGAGCGGCTTCCGTCTGTGGTGGTAGCAAATCAGACTGTTCCCTGCTTGCTTCTTACCGTTCCGTACCGATGGCAGCAGTCGACGCACACTGGAACATCTGGTTTCCAAACCTCTTTGCTCCATCCACACCTGCTCTTTCCTGCCATGAGCGCACCACAGAGCGCAGCGCTGAGACTGTGCACGGTGACAGGCGGGCATGGCTCCCGGCCCGCAGTCACGGCTCCCTGCCCTCCCCTGCCCGGCCCAGGCTCGGGACGCAGCCCTGCGTTCCAGGTGCCAGTTTCTCTCTTGGTCAGCAGCAACGTCAGGACCTGGGCTGGAGGAAGAGCTCCTAACAGGACGGGCCTCTCCCTCAGCCGAGAAGGCTGGCTCTCAAAGCGCCGGCCCACACACACCCACTGGCAGGGCAGGCCACACGGCCAAGCCCGATGCTGCCAAGACAGACTGGCATAGGTCCCTGTGAGGCCAGAGCGGCTGGGCAGCGGGGGGCAGGCACCCCGTGCCATCGGCAGACTCACGGTCACCCACTCTTTGCACGATCGTGTGCTCTAGGAAAGGAAGCCCAGGAACGGAGGAGGTCCCGCGTGTCCCCAGAGAGCGGAGCGTCACGGTCTGGAGGCCAAAGTGACAGACCCACAAGGGAAAGAGGCGAGTCCAAGACCGTGGTACAGACAGACGTCCACACAGCTCTCCACCCGGTGACGGATCGTGTAGTTGGAAAACCAGCACGGAGCAAGTTGGCCAGAAGAACGCCGTCGGTCAATCCGTCCAGAACCAGTTTGAGAGCGCGCCGGCCAACGGCAGCAGAATATGCGGTCTTCTCGCACGCCGGGAACGTGGCCGTTAAGTGCACCGCGGTCAATCTAAAGGAACAGAAATCATATAACATGTGTCCCAGAATATGGTCAAATTCAGCTAGAAATCAGTAACTGGAAAAGTCCCCCAATGTTTGAAAGTTAAACAGCACGCGTCCAACTAACACCCATGCTCACGAAGTCTTCAGGGGGTTTTAAAGTATTTTGGACAAAATGGAAGTGAAAATGAAAATTATCAAACTGTGTAGGAGGCGGCAAAGGCTGTGCTCAGAGGGAAAGCACGAGCGCTAACTGTACACGTTAGAAAGGAAGGAAGATCTAAAATGAATAATCCGGGGGCGCCTGGGGGGCTCAGTCGGTTGAGCGTCTGACCTTTGGTTTGGGCTCAGGTCATGACCTCGGGGTCCTGCAATCCAAGCCCTGCGTCGGACTTCACAGGCAGCGAGGAGTCTGCTTCTCTCTCTCCCTCTGCCCTTCCTCCTGCTGGTGCACTCTCTCTCTCTCTCTCAAATAAATAAAATCCTTCAATCAATCAATAAATATTTTTTAAAATAAATAAAATGAATAATCTAAGCGTCTGTGTTAGGAAACTAGGGAGAGAGGAGTGATTTAACACTGAAACAAGGAGAAGGAAACCAGTGGGAGCAGTGAGTGCAGGGAGCGCAGAAATCAATGAAATGGAAAACAGGAAAGCAGCAGGGAAAAATCTACATAAACAAAAGCTGGTTCTTTCCAAAGATCCATAAAACCCACAAATCCATAGCCAGGCTGATTGAGGAAAAATAAAAGTGATGACAAATGACCACACTCAGAAGTGGAAGAGGGGCCATCCCGATGCACCCCACAGGCGTCAAAAAGATCACAAAAGTAAACTCTGAACAACTCTATGTCCACAAATCTGAAAATGGGCCAATTCCGTGAAAGGCACAAACTACCAAAACTCACATCAGGAGAAATAGATGACCTGAAGAGGCCTGAATCTATTTTAACAATTGAAACAATATTCAAGAACTAATAGCTTTTGGGGCGCCTGGGTGGCTCAGTGGGTTAAGCCGCTGCCTTCGGCTCAGGTCATGATCTCAGGGTCCTGGGATCGAGCCCCACATCGGGCTCTCTGCTCAGCGGGGAGCCTGCTTCCTCCTCTCTCTGCCTGCCTCTCTGCCTGCTTGTGATCTCTGCCTGTCTGTCTAATTAATTAATTAATTAATTAATAGCTTTCAAAGCCCTAAACCCAGATGTCTCCCCTGGTAAAATCTACCAAATATTTAGGGGATAAAAGATACCAATTCTCCACAATCTCCCATGCAAAAGAGAAGCATATTTCCACTGTATTTCCACAGTCAAAAATCAGTCTGTGTGTGCATGAAGACATCTGTCTGTCTATCAGCTATCTACCTCCTGGAACTAACAAGCAGGTACAGCCAGATCGTAAAATACAAGGTCAATATGTATAAGTCAAGTGCTTTCCTATACACCAGCAATGAACACTTGGACTCTGGAGTCTAGTTATAACAGAACCGCAAGAAGTAAAATACTCAGGTAGAAGTCTAACAAAATATGTACATATTCCATATGCTGAAACTGTAAACTTTGACGAAAAATACCCAACAAGCTCTAAACAAATGGAAAGATAGTTCATGTTCATGGATAGGAAGAGCCAATATTTTGAAGATGTCAGTTCTTCCAAAAGCGATCCCCTGAACCAGCACGGTCCCAACAAAATCCCAGCAAACCTTTTTGTAGATACGGTCAAAATGATTCGAACGTTGACACAAAAAGTCAAGGGCCTAGAACACTCCGCACAATAGCAAAGCACAAAGTTGAAGGACTCACATTACCGAGCTCCAAAGCTCACCAAGAGGCTGTGGGAGTCCAGAGAGTGTGATATTGGTAAAGGAACAGACCAGGTCATCAGTGGAACAGAACAGAGAGCCCAACAGTTGGCCCAATATTATCAACCAATCCTTGACAAAGAGCAAAGGTAATCCACTGGATAAATAGTCTCTTTATTTTTTTTTAAGATTTTATTTATTCATTTCACAGAGAGAGACACAGCGAGAGAAGAAACACAAGCAGGGGGAGTGGGAGAGGGAGAAGCAGGCTTCCCTCTGAGTAGGGAGCCCAATGCAGGGCTGGATCCCAGGGCCCTGGGACCAGGGCCTGAGCTGAAGGCAGTCGTTTCCGTGGCTGAGCCCCCAGGCGCCCCACGTCATCTCTTTAATACGGATGCTGCGGCAATTGGACATCTGTATGTAGTTTTTTTAAAAACGGATCTAGACACAGACTAAGGATGCTTGTCACAAAAATTGCTCAAATGGATCAGAGACATAAATGTAAACCTCAAAACTGTAAAGTTTCTAGAAGAAAACTTAGAGCCTGTGTAACCTGGGGTTGGATGATGTGTTTTGTTACAAAACCAGAAGTACAATCTATGGAAGAAAAAAATGGATGTTAGACTTTTTAAGATTAAAAACATCTATCCTAGGGCACCTGGGGGGCTCCGCCGGTGAAGCATTTGCCTGAAGCTCAGGTCATGGTCCCAGGGTCCTGGGATCGAGTCCTGCGTGGGGCTCCCTGCTCGGCGGGAAGCCTGCTTCTCCCTCCCCCTCTCCCTGCTTGTGCTCTCATGCACACGCTCTCTCTCTGTCAAATAAAGAAAATCTTTAAAAAAACAATCAAACAAACAAACATCCATCCTGCCGAAGACCCCATTCAGGGCAAGAAAAGACTAGCCACGGACTGGGGGAGCATGTATACAAAACACACGTCAGACAACAGACTTTATATCCAAGACATCCAAAGAATTCTTAAAACTTCACCTTTAAAACAAACATCCATTTTAAAATGGAGCAAAGATTTGAACAAACACTTCACTAAAAACACAAGCAAATGGGAAGCAAGTGCATGAGAAGATTCTCAATGTCTTTCTTCTTTAGGGAAACATGAATTTAAGGAAATACCACAACGGACATATCAGTGGCTAAATTCAGAAAAAAAAAAAATGACAACACTAATTGCTAACAAGGGACAAGGGTGTTGAGCGCCGGGGACCTCGCTTACCGCTGCGGCGACGCAAACCAGAGCAGCCGCTTTGGAAGACCGGCCGGCGGTTTCCCGCGCAGCTGGGCACGGCCTCCCCACACGACTCCGCGGTTGGAAGTCCCAGGTATCTTCGCAAAGGACTTGAGAACGGGCGTCCACGCGAAAACCCCGCGCGCAAACGTTGCAGCAGCTTGATTCATAACTGCCCGACCCGAAGCCCCCACGACGCCCCTCCGCGGGGGAATGGGTCGGCGCCTTCCGACGGACCACGCAGCCGAGGAGCGTGCGGGAGCCCCACGGACAAGCCGGCCGAACCAAGAAGTCACGGGCGCTCCTTACACGCTCAGAGAGAAGTCGATGGGAGAGGCTGCACACGTGCGCCTCGGACGGGAGACATCCTGGAAAAGGGACCCGTGGGAGGCGGAGGTGGAGCAGGCCACAGCAGGGTTTTTAGGGCAGTGAGACGGCTCGGTATGACCCGCGACCCCACGCCTTTGTCATCACCAGAGAACGCGACATTGAAACGCGTCTTCACACGTGCACGTTTTTAAGACATCACCTGGGAGGTTGCGGTTCCCGAGGAGAGGTGCGACGCCCAGGGCAGCCTGACTGCCGTGGGAACAGGTGTGAGCCCCTCGGGGGGTGAGGGAGAGGGACCCACCAAGCCCTGGGAAGTGGGCAGGGCCAGGGACCCCAGGCAGACGAAACCGCCTACAGGCGGGACCACCAACGTCCTGCGTGAAGGTCGGGTTCCTCTCCCTACCGCCTGGGAGATGCAGGGGCTCGGCTCCGATGTGACACTGCGTGCACGGGCCGTGGAGGTGGGCCAGGCCTCCGCTGCTGGAGCAGCCGGTTCCAGAGCGGTGAGGGGGGCGTCCAGAATGAGCCCGTGGTGTAGACTACAGGCGTCACCGTGAACTCATGACTCACTTAACACAGAGGCAGCTGAGGTGAGGGTCCACAGGCGCCCGGGTCCGACATTCCCCCTGGGGCATGTGGGTGGGGGGCTCGGTGAAGGGGGTGCCGTCCCAGGGTGCTGGGCCCCGCCCGGTCCAGGGCCCGGGTGGAACTAAAGGTGGCGGAAGGGCGGATGTGCCCCCTTTTCCCGCCTCATCGCTGAGGGGAGATGCTCCCCCCCCATCCTGTCCTCGGACCGAGACTCTCACCCTGGGCTCCCCGGGTTCTCTGGCCTCAGGACTCGGGCTGCGTCACAGCACGGGCTCCCCCGCGCCACGGCTCGGGGACGGCAGATCGCGGGATTCTCAGGCCCCGTGGTCACAGAGCCAGGTCCTCGTCACACGATCTCGCAGAGAATCTCCTTGTCCACGTGCTTCGTGGGGGTCCGTGTCTCTGGAGACCCCTGGACTGCCACACAGTTACGTGAAGGGGTCCACACGGATACACGCATGTACACGAATCAGTACACCTCGGTCTGACGGGGCCCGGACCCTGGGTGTCAGTGGACTCTCCAACCGCAGCAGCCAGGGTCGCCTGCAGAAATGTGTAACTCTGGGGCTGGGAACAGAAAATGTTAGAGGGACCGGGAGCTTCTTGTAGAGCTAGATCCTAAGAAGCTTCTCCCCAGACGAAGCCGCAGAGGCATGTCCGGCCCAGGAGCCACACACGGGCCCGTGACCCACACGGGAAGAACTCGAGCGGCAAACACACAGTGGCCTTGGATTTTCACCCGAAAGAGGAGATGAAGACCTAGGGTCCGTGCCGACAGAAATAAATGATTCAGCACATCAGCGATGGGGGACGTGGCAGACCTTCCTTATTTGGAAGAATTCCAGTTGTCAGGTGACTTCCCTCCAGGGGAAAGAGTCACTTTCCCCCAGAATCCCAGCCCCCGCCCGCCAGGTGACCAAGGCCAGCTCCCACAGGGACTCATCGTGCTGGTCACGCACCCTTGATGGGACGGCACGGAAGCCCCGCTTAGGTCCGTGGCGCGCCCTCCCCAACGCCGGCGTGACCGTGAGAGAGAGACTTCACGCAGTCCCTGCAGGGGCACGTTCTGCAAAATACCCAAAGTATTACCCACGCCTCAAAGTCGTGAAGGTCGTCAAAACAAGGGAACCCCAGGAACTGTCAGAGCCCAGAGGCGCCCAAGGAGACGTGACGAGGAGAGGGGGTTGCCCCGGGTGGGGTCCGGGCACCAAAGGCCAGAGTCAAAAGGAAGGAAACCCCGTGGTGGGCAGACTCGGCTAAAGCACCACCCAGCAGCGAGGTTGCGTTGCCGGAGGGGATCTACCCCACCCACAGGAGGGGCTCGCGAGGAACCGAGCGGGGTCTACAGGAGCTTGCCGTACTGTCTTCCCGATCTCCCCCCAAATCTAAACCGTTCCAAAAAACAAAGCTGACTACTTGTGAAAAGCAGCTGCACAGGATCTCAGGTTGTCATTCTCGCTCTGAGTTCGACCAGCAGGGACCGGCGGGGAAACTGAGGCAGGAAAGTTCGGGACCAGCCTGAGAGGATGCAGTGCAGGGCCGGGGGCTGGGGGCTCTGAAGCCCCACGTGTACCCACGGACAGCCAGGCCCCGTGGAATCCCAGATGTGACTCAGCCACGCAGAGGCTCTGCATTTTCTTGGGGGAAGACAGACCTTCCCCAGCCAGGAGACGAAACTTGCCCAGCATCAGCCGTGGCCAGAAACCGTAACCAGGCAATCACAGTTTGCCATTCCAGCTCGGATTCTGGGAAAACAGCCCGTGGCCAAGCAGGGACGCAGGCCGCCCAGTGTTAAAGGGCCTGGAGCTGGTGGGTTCTGTGTCTCCCCGCCTCCAAACACACTCTGCGTTAAGTGTAATGGGTCTTAGGGAATTTATTTTGCCAATTTTAGAACCCACCATAAAGAAGAAATATGGGAGAATTTTATGAGGTGTACTGTATATCTTTAATACTCGTATTTTTTCTCGAAATGCTGAGAATATCAATTACGTTTATGGCTTTATGAGGAGACGCTCCAGCCCCACGGTTGGCAAAGCAAGTTTGAGCAGAAAATAAACAATGGTGGGCATGGGGTTGCCCGGTCTCCGAGGCCGTTGAGGTCCTGGGACTCTGCTGGAGGGTCGGGCAGACGCAGACAAACCAGCTCTTATCACTGGGGGACCTTCTGTCCAGGACGCACAGGACGCCTGTATGTGCACACGGAAACTGCGTGTGCCGGCGTGCGCGCCCCACCCTTACCGTCTGTGGAAAGGATGGTGGTGGGGGGTGAGGAGAGCGGGAAACGGAGAGAAGCCCTCAGTCCCCACTCAGGGCAGCGTGGCCCTGCTTCCGCAGCCAGCCGGAGGCCGAAAGCTCAGCCTAGAGGCCCCACAGCCTTCTGCACTCCCCCATGGACCCACTGTTTCTGACCTGTGGTTTTCTAGAGGACCTGCCTGTCCATCCTGCTCTGACCTCCCCAACTAGTCCTGCAGGGGTCCAGACGTCAGAGCCAAGGGGACTTTGGCAGCAGGGGGCTGGCCAGGGCTTTCCGCGGTAAGGGTGCCGGAGCGCTGCAGGCCCCGGGGGAGCCCCCTTCAGCCACTGCACAAGGGACAGGCAACGGGTGACAACCACGGCTCAGGCTCTGAGCAGCTGCCACCCTATGGGCCACCCCCAGGCCTAGAGGACAAGGTTGTTCTGGGCTGGGAGCCTGCAGAAACGCATGCTGCAAATACACCCACACACAGGTGTGCACACGCACTCACAGACAACGCGCACACACGAGCGTGCACGCACATACACGTGTCCATGTGCACACGTGCACTCACACTCACAGACCGCACCCATGAGCCTGCGCGCGCACTTGCACACTCACGTGTGCAACACACTCACAGACATGCGCGCACACGAGTGTGCACACACATGCCCATGCACACACCCGTTCACAGACTGCACACACGCGTGCACGCATGCCAGCCCTGGAGGGTCCCTGTCCCGGGAACCGACGAACCCCTTGCAGCAGACAGTCCTTGCTGCCCCGGACGCGGCCGGGTTCCCGGGGCGGCGGGTGGGGGGGCCGGAACCCTGGGCAGCTTCTTCCCACAGGTCCATGGCTGCTCCCCGCCGCGGCCCTGCACGGTCGTGCCCACTGGCTCTGCTCAAGATCATGTACGGCTCCGGCGAGCACCCCTGCTTAAGATTGGCCGCAGAATCCATCCTCCACCACTTACTCAGCCGTTATCGGCCATCGCAAAAGTGCCGAAGCGAGAGTCATAAACGCATGATTTACGAGGCAGCGAGAGCACTGGAAGGAGCGGGAGGAAATTAAATCCCTGCCCGCGAGCTTCTTTACAAGCTCTGCTGACACACGCGGCCACGCCGGCGCACAGTGGCCTGCGGGGTGTGGGAAGGGTCTGTCCTGCCTCGGCCCCCCTCCACCCTCAGACCTGCTCTCCCGCAGGGCTGGGGGGGGCGGAGGACCAGGGGGGAAGAGCCAGGGAGAGGGTCTCCCACCTGCCGTGTGACCTTGGGCATGTCGCTTCCCTCTCTGGGCCACCGCCCTTCCCTGGGCCTCAGTTTAGCCGTCTGTGTGGATGGAGCGAGCCGCACGGCTTGTCAGAGGTGCTGCCGCTCTGCCTCTCGCTGCCCTCCTCCTGCACCCCTGCCCAGCCCGGCCTGCCGGGGGCCCGTGTGTTCTGGACAGCCCACTTGAGGCCATGCCCTCTCTGCTGCCAGAGTTGGGGGACCCCACATCCTGGGCCACAAAAAGGGCACAGGCCCTGTCCTGGCCTCCTTGGGGGTTCATCCTTCCTCCCTGTTGTACCCCGACTCCGTCCCAAGGATGCCTTTGGCCGCGCCTGGTGGGGGTCCAGGGGAACAGCTGACCCCCCCGACTCCGGGGGCCAGAGGAAGGGACATACCAGAGGCTGGAGCTCAGATCTCCTCAGGCCTTCGGGAAGGAGGCACAGACACAGTCCGGGGTTTCTGGCTCCTTCCTGGGTCTCATGAGGACCCCAGGTCCACAAGAAATCCTGCCAGCCGGGCAGCCTCAGTCCTTCTGAGGAGGGTTCTGCCAGGGGCCCAGAAGGAGGGGAAAGAGCTGGCTGGCAAGGGTGCCCTGGGTGCGGCAGGGCCTGGGACAGCCCCCGCCTCCCGGGAAGACAAGGCAACACCCCAGCCTAGTCTCTCTGGGCTGCTCCAAGGAAAGGTCCTGCCCCAGGGTAGGCAGCAGCCTGGAGCCCTCGGCAGGTACAGCAGGGCTTGCTGGGCTAGGAAGGTCCTGCCACAGTGGGAGCCAGCCCCCTGGGACCTACTCTGGGCCTGGCCACAGTGGGGGTAGTCTCCGGGACAAGCAGGTGACCCCCACTGTCACCGAGAAAGCAGCTGGCCCTGGTCACCCAGCTAGGTCAGGAGTGGGGTGCGACTACCCCAGGGCCAGGGCTCAGACCCAGGAAGGAGGTTCCCCCACAAGAGGGTCTCCCTGGGTCCCTGCCCTTCCTGGATGGAGGCTGAGTCCCTGAGGACCGTTCGTTGTCCCTGTGGCCACATGGGTCCCGTCCTCTGGGGAGGGCCAAGCCAGGGCTCAGAAAACATGCAGAGAGCGGCACTGAGCTCTCAGCCTACAGGGCCACCAGCAGATCCCACTGCCTGTTGGGGTCCTGGGCCACAAGAAAGAACATCACCCACACCCTGGGCTTGGATGCATGGCCGGAGCTCAGCACAGCTGGCCCAAGTGGAGGCTGGATGGTGGGGGCTCCACGGTGCCCGTGGCTGCAGACAGACCCCGTCCACAGCTATAAGGCCCATCAGACCTCGACCCCCCAACCCCTGTCGGACCACCAGTCCCCAAGAAGGAGCCACCACCCAGTGCTCCTGCAGCTGGGGAAGGAGTCGGAGTCACGGCCGCCCGTGACGCCCACGGAGAAGCACGGGGATTGCCGCCTGCCCCTTCCCAATCCCTGCACGGTGTGCACCAACACACCGTGTTGCCAGGAAACGCTGCTCACCCGACGGCAGCCAGAGGGCCTTGCACACTGCGCGTGCACACACGTGCTCACACGCACGCTCACTGACCCACACGCACCCTGGTGGCCACACTCCCTCCCCTACAGAAGGGGATGAGGACCCCCAGACGCAGGGCGGGGTGGAAACCGGATTCCACGGGGACACCAGATGTCCAACACCTGCGTGGGCAGAGCTGGGTCCCAGAAGCCCCGCCTCCCTGCCCACCCCACCTCAGCCCTGCCTGGTGCTCCACTTCTCAGGATGAGCCCCTGCCTGTCAGGTCCAAGAGGGCTCGGAGCCGAGGGCAGGGTCACCAAGAGAACAGAGAACCTTGGACCAGAGGCGAGCGGGCGGGGGGGCCTGCGTGTTCTGTTCTGTGTGGTTTCCACTTGTTTAAAAAAGAAAAACACCAGGGACTGTGATTGCCTATAAAGCTTTCTGTGGGCTTAGAAATGACCAGAGCACTTTCAGAGAAAATAAGAATTTGATTTTTCAATTAAAGCCCTGCTCAGACGGCATCGGAGCCTCCAGGAGGGCGTTCGTGCTCGCAAACAGCTGCCGGCAGCGTCGCGGCCCCACGGGCCATCCCCCACTCCCAGCCAGGGAGGTCCCACAAAATCTCATCCCTAGCCAGAAAATCTGGCCCCACCCTGCGCCCCTCCAGGTCCAGCAGGGGGGCCTCCCCCTCCAGGAAGCACCCGCGGGCTGCTCTGCCTCCATGAGCGTGGCTCCCCAGGCTCAGAACCTCTCTTGCCCCCCTGCTCTGCCCGCCGGGGGCCCTGGGACCCTCCCTGTCCCACCAGCCCCCGCTCGCTCATCACAGACTGGGATCCGCCCATGGGGCCAGGGCAGGCTCAGAGACCCAGGCTCAGGGAGAGGAGAGGGTGTCAGAGCCGCCTCCCCAGCCAGGATGCTGGTCTCCTGCCTCGACATCCCTGCCTGGGACACACACACCCCAACCACACCTGCCTGCCCAGAGCCCAGCTCCTGCTCCCTCCGCCGGGGCCACGGTGGCTCTCCCGCACCCTCCCTCTGTGGCTTGCACCACCGCCACCCCACGTCCCAGGGACTTCTCCCAGCCCCCCTCCCTGCCCCCACAGCCCCGCACTGCCGGCCAGAGAGGAAAAGTACCAAAATCTGGAGGGGGCAGGCAGGACCCAGAGGAGGGAACACTCTGGCCAAGACCAAAATTCGGAAGGGAAACTAGAAGGGGTCCACAATGATGATCACCCAGGGCAGGAGCTCTGCGGAGGGTGGCGTGGGAGCGGTCTGCCCTGTGTGCCCAGCCCCGCACCCTCCCTCGGGCTGCTCACTCCCAAGAGGTTCCCAGGAGAGCCACAGCAGGCAGAGCACGGGCCTGAGCCCTCAGCCAGAGAGGCCAGGGTGTTCCCGCAGCCCGGAGGCTCTCCTGGGTGGTGGCCCTTTGATCGAGGACCCCCAGGGTCATGGGACACTTCAAAGTCCGACACAAGGGCCGGTCCCACCCCTGCCTCCCGTGCTGCCCTACCCGGGACCTCCGTTTCCCCAGCGGACAAAGGACTGCGTCTGAGGGCACCTGTGGCCCGGGGGCTCTGGGGGGACGGGTCACCCGCCGCAGCCCCGCGGCCCAGCGCTCAGAGCCACTCGGCCTGCGCTCTCTACGGCCCACACTCCCTTTCTTGCCGGCGTCACTGAGAAATCAGTTTGCTGCCGAGTTCTGGGCAAACCACAAATACACTGGTTTCCAGTCACACCGGGAGCGAGTAGGGCAGCGGCCGCCCCGCCGCGCGGCCCCTCCTGCCGGACAGCGTGCCCCGGTTTAATGGAGTCTTCGCTCTGGTGACTTTGCCTGGTCGTGCGGAGCCCGGCCTCATAAATAATGGAGCTTAATGAACGGCATGAAAAGTTAATTAATTGTTAAGCACAGTTACACACGGCCACGCCACACCTATCGTAAAATATACCTTGGGCTGGCACTTACGACATTTTTATCAACTCGGCCTCACGAGTCCCGCTGCGCACCTGGCCCGGGAGCCGTCCTCACGATCACAGTCATTTGGCTTTTATGGGTTTTCTCAGTTTCGCCCGAGGGACAGATGGGACAAAGCAGAGAGAGCGCGGCCGGGGCTGGTGCTTCCGTGCGGAGGACGTTCGCAGGCCGGGCCTGGTGGACCCACCTGCCCCCACCTGGCGACAGATGCTCGAGGCCAGGTCACCACCCCAGCCGCCTGCCACCCTGCCCCTGGCCCCATGGCCACCCCCAATTCAGCTGTCCCTACCCCTGTGGGACTGGGCTGGACGCCCCATCTGTGGGCTGACCACCCAGCCTCACCATCCCCACACGAAGGCCGAATGGCTAAGCAGTGACGACCACTCACCCTGGCACTTGTCCCCAGATCTCGTCCTGCTCCCAAGGAGACGGGGTGCGGTGCAGGAAGCCAGGCACCCAAAGCCTCAGCCTCCCCTCCCAAGGGGAGGGCTCAGCCTCCCCTCCCCAGCCGCAGGGTCCCCGAGATGGAGGGAGAAGGAGCCAGAACTAGGGGCTCCCCAGGGATGAAGCCCACCCTGGGCCCCCCATCTGCCCGCCCCGGGCAGGTGCCCTCAGTCCAGGCCAGGGAGGCACCTAGACCTGCTCCCACTGTAAATGTCACTCCGGTGGGGTTGGGTCCGCCCTCCCCAGGGACCCTCCCTGCGTCCTGTCCACTTCCCCAAAGACGAGCACAGGGGACGGACACATCTCAGTGAGTCTGAGGGGGTGAAGGGGTCACGCCTCAGCTGCACTGACAGAGGCCGCGCCCCAAGCAGTAGCATCTGTGCCCATCCCCCAGCGGCGACCCCTCCCCTCGGCCTCTTCCACGCAGCTCCCGTGCGGCCTCCCCCGGGGGTATCGTCACCATCCGTCTACCCCGCGGGGACCGCCAACCCTGCTCATCCCCACCTCTCGGTTGTTCCCACAGTGGGTTAGACCCCCTGCGCTGACCACACCCCACACCGCTGTCCACGTGGTGAGCAGGCTGTCCATAGGTGTCCCCACAAGGGTCAAGACGTGCTTTATCTGGGCTGCCATCGGCCACAGTGGCGGCTGGGCCCCGACCTGAGGCACCCGCAGCCGGAAGGCCAGACATTCTCCAAGTGTACCTCGTGTGATGACTTTCTGGACGCACAACCCCCGTGGAACGACCCGGGCCTGGGTCAGGTAAGCGGCGCGGAAGGCTTTCACCACCGGGGTCCAGACATGGCCTCCCACCACAGCCCCCTTGCCTTGGGGCTCAAATGTCCGGCCCCCACCCCCGGCCCTGCATTCCATCATTCATGGACTAGTTTGCATTATCTAGAACTTTACACAAATCCTCCACGGAATCAGAGATCCCGTTTTCTTTCTGTTCAGCACCGTGCGCATGGCAGCTGGACCTCCCTCCGCGGTGTGCGTGGGAAAACTACTTTGCTTTTTCTCCCCGAGTCGTGTCCCTGCTTGGACATACCACAGCTCATGTATCCATTCAACTGTGGGCAGACATTTGGGGGGTCTTCCGTGGCGGACTGTGCCATGCACATGCATGGGCAGCTCCGTGTGGATACACGTGTTCTTTTCTCTTGCAACAGAATGTCCGGACCCTACTGCAGGTGCGTGTCTCACGGTTTAAGACTCAGCCACACTGCTCTGCAAGGCGGTCATGCTGTTTGGCCCTCTGTCCCGCAGCTCTGAGGCTTTATCTCCTCCCCATCCCCCGAGAAGCCCGGTCAGTCCTCGACGCCACCGTTCTAACAGGCGTGTGGCTGAGGCTCGTGGCGGTTTGAATCCCCGCCCCTTCCACAACTGGCAGTGTTGCACACCTTCTCATGTGCTTCTTTGTTCTCTGGATATCACCCCGGCAGCATCTGCTTAGTGGTGTCCTTCCCTCCAGCTCGAGGTAAAATTCATCAGGAAAGCCTGGAGTTCTCCCTGTAGTAGGACTTTCAACAACAAATTTGATGTCTTTCATAGACATAAGGCACACGAGCTATTTCATCTTGTGTGATTTTGTAATTTGTGTCTTTCAAGAAATTCTCTACTTCACTTATGCAGTGAAATTCATCAGTACAAAGTGTCCCTAATATTCCCCATCCTTGTAATGTCAGCGGGATCCATTCTGATGTCACCTCTTTCGTTCCCAATGCCGGTGATCCGTCTCTCCATCTCTCCCAATCAGCCCTGCCAAACGCTCGTTGTTTTATTGATCACCTCGAAGGACCAGCTGTGGTTTCAGTGATTTTCTCTATCGTTTTTCTGTTTACTATTTTGCTGATTTTCACTCTGATCTCTATTACTGCCTTTGTCTCACTCTGGGATTTCTTTGCTCTCCTTTTCCTGGTTTCTTAAGGTGGATGCTGAGGTCATTGATTTGAAGTCTGTCTTCTTTCCTAATGTAGGAATTTGATGCTATCACTGTCTGCCTAAGTAGTGCTTTAACTAAATCTACACATGTTCTGTGGGACTTGCCAAGTTTTCATTTTGATTCAGTTCAAACCACTTTGTAATTTCCCTTTTGATTTCTTCTTTGTCCTACGGGTTATTAAAATGTGTTGCTTAGTTTCCAAATGTGGGAGATTTTCCAGGAATCTCCCATTTCTGATTGAATTCCATTATAGTCAGATAACACTTTTATAACTTGGATCCTTTTATGTTCTTGACTTGTTTTATGGTACAGAACTTGGCCTCTCCTAATAAATGTTCCACACGTGCTTGACAAGAATGGCCGTCCTGGGTTGGGTGAAGGCTTTGTAAGTCAGTCGTATCTGACCTCCCACACTTCCACGTAGCCCTACAGATTGATGTTCTGTTGACTCCTGAGAATTTCCAACACATGAGTATTAAAATTCTGGCCATACTGAGAATTTGTCTGATTTCTCCTTGTGACTCTTTTGGGTTTTGTTTCATATATTTTGAAGCTACATTATGAGGTGCATAGACATTTAGGATTATTATGTCCTCTTCATGAATGGACCCCTTTATCATTATGAAACATTTTTTTTAAATTCCTGGTAATATTTTGTGCTCTGGATTCTGTTTTACTTTGTATTAATATAGTCACTGCAGAGGTCTTTGCATAAATGTTAGCATAGTATGTCCTTTCCAATTCTTTTACTTTTAGTTATTTGCATCTTTATATTTGAAGTGTGTTTCTTATAGACAGCATGTGGTTGGATCTTGCTTTTCTATACAATTTGTCCTCTGTCTCTTGTTTGAGATATTTAAGCCATTTACATTTAATGTATAATTCATGGTATTAAGTCTATTATCTTGTCATTTATTTTCCATTTGTCCTATCTGCTTTTCTCTTTTTCCTCTCTTTCTACCTTCTTTTGGATTAATTAAATATGTTTCTATCATTCTATTTAGTTTTTTTGTTGACTTCTTAGCTATGACTCTGTTTTGTAATCTCTCGATTGTCATAAGGTTAATAGTACACATCCATAACTTATCACACTCTGCCTTCAGGTGATATTATTACCACTTCATGTACAACATAGTAACATTACAAGAGCTTATTTCCAATTTCCCCCAAAAGCTTTTGTGCTATTGTCTTCATGCATTTTATTTTCACATACATCATAAACCCCATATGATGTGGTTATCATGTTTGTTTAGACAAGTATCTGTTAAATATACTTGTATAATGAAAATATATCTTATATGTTTACCTAGAAAAGTGCCAGTTCCAGTACTTCCCATTCCTGTATATAGAGCTGCATGCCTACCTGGTGTCCTCCTCCTGCCTGAAGGACACCCTTTAACATTTCTCACAGCTCAGGTCTTCTGGAGAGTGATTCTTTCAGCTTCTGTGTGTTTGTAAGTCTTTATCTTGCCTTTGGTTTTGGAAGACATTTTTGCTGGGTATGGAATTCCAGATCAACAGATGTCTTTCTGTCTGGATTTTAGAGATGCTGCCACAGCTCCTGGCTTACATTTCCCACAGCAAGTCTGTTGCCAGCCTCACTTGTTTCCATGGTATAAATCTTCTCTTTTATTTTTCTGGCTGAGTTTGTGATCTTGTCTTTATCACTGGTTTTGAGTAACTTGATTAAGATATGCTTTGCTGTCAGAGGTTTTTCATTTTTCATATTTCCCATACTCTGTCTTCCTTGAACCTCCTCAATCTGTGAGTTTATAGGCTTCCTCATATATGGAAAATGTTTGGCCATTATCTCTTCTCACATTTTTCTGCCCCTAGCTCTCTTTCAGATACATTTGAGGCCATTTAAAGTTCTCCCACAGTTCACTGGTAGTCTGTTCATTTCTGAATTAATACTCCCTCTCCATGCTTCATTTTGGGTTGCTTCTATGGCTACATCCTCGAGTTTGCTAATCACTTCTTCCTCGCTGTCTCATCCACCATTAATCATATCTGCTGTGTTTTCATCTAGGACATTGTACTTTCCGCTTCTAGAAGTTTAGTTTGCATCTTTTTTTACTTCTTCCATGTCTCTGCTTAACTTTTTGAACATATGGAATCCAGCTGTAATAACTGTTTTAATGCTTTTGTCTGCTGATTCTAACAATTGTGTCAGTTTGGGGTTGGTTTTAGTGATTTATCCCCTCATTATGAGTTGTGTTTTCCTACTTCTTTGCTCCCTTGTGAATTTTTTATGTGATTCCAGACACTGCGAGTTTTACCCTGTTGGATGCTAGATTCTTGAGCTTTCTCTGAGATACAGTTAAGTCACTTGGTGATAGTTTGATCATTCAGGACCTGCTTTTAAGATGCTTTTAGGCAGGACAGGAGCAGGGTTCAGTCTGGGGCTAGCTATCCCCACTATGAAAGCATGGGCCTTGAGACTATTCTGTCCAAGGAGCCCTGAGGTTTTCCAGACTGACTATTGGGATGAGGTAATACCTTTCCCCTGCCTTGGAAAGCTCCCTCACTCATATGAGCTTATCAGTCCTCAACTGAACCATCTGAGTCCTCCGAGGGATGCTCTTCGATCCCAGAGCTCTCATGATAGCCCTCTCCTCTCTAATCCACTGGCCTCACATTCTCTTCTCCTTGGTCCCACTCCTTGGCTCCACCCTCATTGCAGAGAGTTGCAGAGCCTACACCCCTCCTTCCTGCATGGACATTCTCCCCAGCTGTGAGCGGGGCCAGCTGCAGGACTCTGCTCACTGGTCTCCAGCATCTCTCTGTCCTCCACCACTTGACTTCATAGGCCTTGACAACAGATTTTTCACATACTTTTGTCCATGTCTCACTTATTTCAGATGGACAGATGGCTCTGATCCACGGTATTTCATCTTGGCTTGAAGCAGAAATTCCCATTTTATTTCATTTTATTTTATTTTTATTTTTATAGCTATGAGTGGCTAGTGTCCACCAAATTGGATGGCACAGGGTTCTGTGGGGTCCCGGGAGTTCAGCTAGATTGCTATCAAACCACTCTGAACAGCTACAAACTCAAGAGGAGATAGAAGAGAAGAAGAGCAGCCATTCTAGGAACAGAAAAGCAACACTTTCCAGAAGGTAGGACGTGTAGAGAAGTGAATCGGAAACAAAGGGGAGGGGGACCACAGGGAGATGGGCCAGCTCCCGGCAAGTGGTGGAGAAGAAGAGCACAAAATCAGAACTTCTAGAAATCTGCTCCACTGAGGGATGGCACTCCAGAGGCTAAGCAGGGGTGGAGCCCTCGCAGGAACAGTGTGGTCTCAGGACCCACAGGGTCACAGAAAGATTGGAGGTGCCTAAGTGTGACAGAGCTCGCAGGTATCAGAGCAGGGAAGCCAGCTCCAGAGATGGAGCTGAGGAGGGGATCTCAGCTCAGGGTTACCTTAAACTCTGATCCAAGGCACAGTCTGACCACTGCCCTTTGAGCAGGGACCCTACAAGTGGAAGATCAGGGAGACTCACCTTCCTCCTCTGGGAGGTGCATTGCAGCAGGAATCTGCTCGGTTTGGAGACTTCAAATGAGGCCATGCACCAGAGATAGAAACTCTCAGTCACAGGCCAGGTGAGCACAGAGTGCAGCCAGAGACCAGGGAGACAGGAGGGATTGACTGCCTTTCTCTGTGGGCACACTGAGGAGAGGGGCCCTGAGCTCTCAGATCCTATGGGCCGGAGATTGGTAGGGCATCATTTTCATTCTTGTCCTCCAAAGCAATACAGAAAGCATTCAGGGAACAAAAGTTCCCAAGAGGAAACCTGAGCAGATTACTTAGGCTGGGCCCTGGCAAGGGTGGGTGCAATTCTGACTCAGGCAAAGATGTTTGAGAATCTCTGCACAAGGTTCCTCCCCCAGAAGATCAGCAAGAACATCCACCCAAGACAAAGTTCAACTACCAATGAAAACTGCAGAACTCCAGAGCTAGGGGAATGCAATACATGGAATTCATGGCTTTTTCCCCATCACTCATTAGTCTTTCAAAGCTAAATTTTATTAATTTTATTTTTTTCTTATTCTATTTTTAATTTTTCCTCTTTCCTATTTTAACATTATAACTATTTTTATCAATACCTTTTAAAAATCTTTTTTAATTTTCATTGTCATATTCTATCCCTTCATTGTATTTAACCTTATTTTTTGTATACATATAGATTTTTCTTTCTTCAAAATTTTGGGATACCATTTCTTCTAACAGATCAAAGTGTACCCTAAATCTAGCACATGACTTTGTTCTAGTCTCCTGCTCCCATTCTCTCCTTTCTCTCTCTCTCTTTTTCTTCTCTTTTTTAAACCAACTTCTTATCAATTCCTTTTTTAGAATTTTTAAAAATTTTCATCTTTACATTCATATTCCATCCTTTCATCATGTTTACCCTTATTTTTGTATATATATAAATTTTCTTTCTTTAAAATTTTGGGAGGCAGTTTCTTCTAACATACCAAAATACACCCAAAACCAAGTATGTGGTTCTGTTCTATTCACCTGTGTGTGTGTGCGTGTATTTTTTCCCTCCTTTCTTCTCCTCCTGGTTCTGGGGTCTCTTTGGGTCTCTTCTGATTTGGTTTGGTTCCAGGGTCACTTTGGGTCTCTTCTGATTTGGTTTGGTTCCAGGGTCTCTTCTGATTTGGTTTGGTTCCGGGGTCGTTGTTACCCTTTTAGTATTTTGTTCTCTCATTCATCTATTCTTATCTGGATAAAATGACAAGACAGAAAAACCTAAAAAAAAAAAAAAAAAAAAAAAAAAAAAAAAAAAAAAAAAAAAAAAAAAAAGAGGCAGTACCGACAGCTAGGGACCTAATCAATATGGCCATTAGTAAGATGTCAGAACCAGAGTTCAGAATGATGATTATCAAGATGCTAGCTGAGCTTGAAAAAAGCACAAAGAACCTCTTTCTGGAGAAATAAAAGAACTAAAATCTAACCAAGTTGAAATTTTTAAAAGCTAATGAGGTGAAATTTTAAAAATGGAGGCTCTTGGGGCACCTGGGTGGCTCAGTTGGTTGAGCGACTGCCTTCAGCTCAGGTCAAGATCCTAGAGTTCCAGGACCAAGCTCCACATGGGGGGGGGGGGGGGGTCCCTGCTCAGCAGGGGGTCTGCTTCTCCCTCTGCCCTTCCCCCCTCATGCTCTCTCTCTCTCTTTCTCTTCTTTCATCCTGCCTCTCAAATAAATAAATAAATAAGATCCTTTTAAAAATGGAGGCTCTTACGGCTAGGATAAATGAGGCAGAAGAGAGAATTATTGACATAGAAGACCAGATGATGGAGAATAAAGAAGCTGAGAAAAAAAGAGATAAACAACTACTAGACTGTGAGGGGAGAACTCAAGAGATAAGTGATGCCATAAGATGAAACAATATTAGAATAATTGGGATCTCAGAAGAAGAAGAAGAAGAAGAAGAAGAAGAAGAAGAGAGAGGGGGGCAGAAGGTATATTGGAGCTAATTACAGTTGAGAATTTCCCTAATATGGCAAAGGGAACAAGCATCAAAATCCAGGAATCACAGAGAATCCACCTCAGAGTCAATAAAAATAGGTCCACACCATGTCATCTAATTGTAAAACTTACAAGTCTCAGTGACAAAGAGAAAATCCTGAAAGCAGCTCAGGACAAAAGGTCTATAACATACAATGGCAGGAATATTAGATTGGCAACAGACCTATCCACAGAGACCTAGCAGGCCAGAAAGGATTGGCATGATATATTCAGAGCAATAAATGAGAATATACAGCCAAGAATACTATATCCAGCTAGGCTGTCACTGAAAATAGAAGGAGAAATAAAATCTCCCAGGACAAACAAAAACTAAAAGAATTTGTAAACACCAAACGAGCCCTATAGGAAATATTGAAAGGGGGCCCTCTAAACAAAGAGAGAGAGCTTAAAAGTAACCGACCAGAAAGGAAGAGAGACAATATACAGTAACAGTGGCCTTATAGGAAATACAATGGCACTAAATTCATATCTTTCAATAGTTTCACTGAATGTAAATGGACTAAAGGGCCCAATCAAAAGACACGGGGTGTCAGAAAGGATTTAAAAAAAAAAAAAGACCCATCAATATGCTGTCTATAAGAGACTCATTTTAGACCCAAAGACACCTCCGGATTTAAAGTGAGGGGGTGGAAAATAATTTACCATACTAATGGACATCAAAAGAAAGCTGGGGTGGAAATCCTTATATCAGACAAATTAGATTTTAAGCCAAAGACCATAATAAGAGATGAGGAAGGACACTATATCATACTTAAAGGGTCTGTTCAACAAGAAGATCTAACAATTTTAAATATCTATACCCCTAACATGGGAGCAGCCAATTGTGTAAACCAATTAATAACAAAATCAAAGAAACACACTGACAATAATACAATAAAAGTAGAGGACTTTAACACCCCCCCCCATACTGAAATGGACAGATCATCTAAGCAAAAGTTCAACAAGGAAACGAAGACCTTAAATGACACATTGGACCTGATAGACATCACAGATATATTTAGAACATTCCATCCCAAAGCAACAGAATACACATTCTTCTCTAGTGCACATGGAACATTCTCCAGAATAGATCATATCCTGGGTCACAAATCAGGTCTCAACTGGTACCAAAAGATTGGGATCATTCCCTGCATATTTTCAGACCACGATGCTTTGAAACTAGAACCCAACCACAAATGGAAAGTTGGAAAGAATTCAAATACATGGAGGCTAAAGAGCATCCTCCTAAAGAACGAATGGGTCAACCAGGAAATTAAAGAAGAATTTTTAAAATTCATGGAAACAAATGATAATGAAAACACAACTGTTCAAAATCTTTGGAACACAGCAAAGGCAGTCCAGAGAGGAATGTATATAGCCATACAGCCTTTCTCAAGAAACAAGAAAGGTCTCAAGTGCACAACCTAACTCTACACTTAAAGAAGCTAGAGAAAGAAAAGCAAAGAAAGCCTGAACCCAGCAGGATAAGAGAAATAATAAAGATCAGAGTAGAAATCAATGAAATAGAAACCAAAAGAACAGTAGAACAGATCGATGAAACCAGGAGGTGGCTCTTTGAAAGAATTAATAAGATTGATAAACCCCTAGCCAGAGTTATCAAAAAGAAAAGAGAAAGGACACAAACTAATAAAATAATAAATGAAAGAGGAGAGATCACAACTAACACCAAAGAAATACAAACAATTATAAGAACATATTATGAGCAACTCTACGCCAGCAAATTTGACAATCTGGAAGAAATGGATGCATTCCTGGAAACATATAAACTACAACAACTGAACCAGGAAGAAACAGAAAACCTGAACAGACCCATAACTAATAAGGAGATTGAAACAGTCATCAAAAATCTCCAAACAAACAAGAGCCCAGGGCCAAATGGTTTCCCAGGGGATTTCTACCAAACATTTAAAGAAGAATTAATTCCTATTCTCCTGAAACTGTTCCAAAAACTAGAGATGGAAGAAAAACTTCCAAACTCATTTTATGAGGCCAGCATCACCTTGATCCCAAAACCAGACAAGGATCCCATCAAAAAAGAGAATTACAGACCAATATCCTTGAGGAACACAGATGCGAAAATTCTCACCAAAATACTAGCCAATAGGATCCAGCAGTACATTAAAAGGATTATTCACCACAATCAAGTGGGATTTATTCCTGGGCTGCGAGTTTGGTTCAACATCCACAAATCAATCAATGTGACATAATACATTAATAAAAGAAAGAACAAGAACCATATGATACTCTCAATAAATGCTGAAAAGGCATTTGACAAAGTCCACTATCCTTTCTTGATCAAAACTCTTCAAAGTGTAGGAATAGAGGGTACATACCTCAATATCATCAAAGCCATCTATGAAAAACCCACTGCAGATATCATTCCCAATGGGGAAAAACTGAGAGCTTTTCCCCTAAGGTCAGCAACATGGTGGGGATGTCCCCTATGACAACTGCTTTCAACATAGTACTAGAAGTCCTAGCCTCAGCAATCAGACAACAAAATGATATGAAATGTATCCAAATTGGCAAAGAAGTCAAACTCTCACTCTTTGCAGATGGTATACTTTTTGTGAAAAATCCAAAGACTCCACTTCAAAACTGCTAGAACTCATACAGGAATTCAGTAAACTGTCAGGATATAAAATCAATGCACAGAAATCAGTTGCATTTCTCTACACCAACAACACAGAAGAAAGAGAAATTAAGGAGTTGATCCCATTTACAATTGCACCCGAAACCATAAAGATACCTAAGAATAAACCTAACCAAAGAGGCAAAGAATCTGTACTCAGAAAACTATAAAGTACTCATGAAAGAAATTGAGGAAGACACAAAGAAATGAAAAAATGTTCCATGCTCATCGATTGGAAGAACAAATACTGTGAAAATGTCTGTGCTACCTAGAGCAATCTACACATTTAATGCAATCCCTACCAAAATATCATCAACTTTTTTTAGAGAAATGGAACAAATAATCCTAAAATTTATATGGAACTAGAAAAGACCATGAATAGCTAGAGGAATGTTGAAAAAGAAAGCCAATTCCAGACTTGAAGCTCTATTACAAAGCAAATATCATTCTCATCATGATCAAGACAGTATGGTATTGGCCCAAAAACAGACACATAGATCAGTGGAACAG
The DNA here is from genome assembly GCF_011764305.1 of Mustela putorius furo. Classification (NCBI taxonomy): domain Eukaryota; kingdom Metazoa; phylum Chordata; class Mammalia; order Carnivora; family Mustelidae; genus Mustela; species Mustela putorius. The sequence continues at coordinate 51,806,068 of NW_025421290.1, read as the reverse complement.
AATAGAGAACCCAGAAATAGACCCTCAACTCTATGGTCAACTAATCTTCACCAAAGCAGGAAAGAATGTCCAATAGAAAAAAGACAGTCTCTTCAACAAATGGTGTTGAAAAAATTGGACAGCCACATGCAGAAGAATGACACTGTACCATTTCCTTACACCACACATGAAAATAGACTCAAAATGGAGGAAAGACCTCAGTGTGAGGCAGGAATCCATCAAAATCTTTGAGGAGAACACAGGCAGCAACCTCTTCAACCTCTGCTACAGCAACTCCTTCCATGAAACATTGCCAAAGGCAAGGGAAGCAAGGGCAAAAATGAACTATTGGGACTTCATTAAGATAAAAAGATTGCACAGCAAAGGAAACAGTCAACAAAACCAAAAGAAAACCGACAGAATGGGAGAATATATTTGCAAACGACATATCAGATAAAGGGCTAATACCCAAAATCTGTAAAGAACTTAGCAAACTCAACACCCAAAGAACAAATAATCCAATCAAGAAATGGGCAGAGGACATGAACAGACATTTCTGCAAAGAAGACATCCAGATGGCCAACAGACACATGAAAAAGTGCTCCATATCACTCGGCATCAGGGAAATACAAATCAAAACCACAATGAGATATCACCTCACACCAGTCAGAATGGCTAAAATCAGCAAGTCAGGAAATGACAGATGCTGGCGAGGATGCGGAGAAAGGGGAACCCTCCTACACTGTTGGTGGGAATGCAAGCTGGTGCAGCCACTCTGGAAAACAGCGTGGAGGTTCCTCAAAAAGTTGAAAATATGCTGCCCTATGACCCAGCAATTGCACTACTGGGTATTTACCCTAAATATACAAACGTAGTGATCCGAAGGGGCACGTGCACCCGAATGTTTATAGCAGCAATGTCCACAATAGCCAAACTATGGAAAGAACCTAGATGCCCATCAACAGATGAATGGATCAAGAAGATGTGGTATATATACACAATGGAATACTATGCAGCCATCAAAAGAAATGAAATCTTGCCATTTGCAATGACGTGGATGGAACTAGAGGGTATTATGCTGAGTGAAGTAAGTCAGTCAGAGAAAGGCAAATATTGTATGATCTCTCTGATAGGAGGGATTTGAGAGGTAGGGAAGGAATAATGAAATAAATGAAACAATGCATAAATAAAACAAGATGGGACCCAGGAGAGAGACCAACCATAAGAGACTCTTAATCTCAGGAAACAAACTGAGGGTTGCTGGGGAGCAGGGGGGTAGGGATGGGGCAGCGGGGTGAGGGACACTGGGGAGGGTGTGTGCTATCGTAAGCACCGTGAATTGTGTGAGACTGATGATTCACACACCTGTACCCCTGAAACAAATAATACACTATATGTTAATTTTAAAAATCACAAGGAAGAAAAAATACACTTACAACAGTGTCGGACATTTATGAAAAAAATCCCTGTCACGTGGACCCGCACAGTTCACACCCATGCTGCTCAGGGGTCCGCTGTGCTCCAGAGCATCGAGACCAGGGACTTGAACAGACATTTGCACATCCGTGTTCGGAGCCGCACCATTCACAGGAGCCAAAATGTGGACGCAGCCCGTAGGTCCATCGCGGGGTGAGCAGATAAACAGAATGAGGTCTGTCCGCACCACAGAGTGTGTTTGGTCCTAATAAACAGTGCAGACCTGACAGGCTACAGCACGGCTGAGCCCCGAGGACACTGTGCCAGCAGAATAAGTGGGTCACCAGAGGACAAATCCCATATATGGCTCCTCTGTGTGATGTCACTGGAGCAGGCAGAGTCGCCGAGACGGAAAGCAAAATGCAGGTCCCCAGGGGTTGTAGAGTGACTGTTTGATGAGGACAGAGTCGGGGGTGGGGACAGTCACCGGGGCTGGACGTGACGGTGGTGACAGGCACGCACACTGTGAACCCGTGGACCGTTCCGCACCCGCTCGAGTGAGGCTCATGATGTTACGTGTGTTTTGTAAAAGGCTGGAGGTGCTGGCGCCCAGCCTGCGGGCCCGGCCGGGCGCCCAGAGGAGGGCTGCGTCGGCACCGCGGCCTCTGACCTCTGGGCGCCCGGAGGCGGGGCTTCTCGCCCTGCTTGAGGAGCTCACTCCGCTCTGGCCGTGGGCTTGCGTCCTCCCAGAAGCATAACATCAGCAGACCGAGTGGGAGCCGGCAGCTGCCTGGGGCTCAGAGCATCCTGAGCGCCCTGTTTCAGAGGATGGGCGGGGCGGGGCGGCTGCGGGAGGGCCGCAGGGGCAGCGGCCGGCCGGGCACCCTCTCCTCCATTGGCCTTGGCTGGCTTTATAGCCTCCCGTGAGGCGACGAGCCAGGCCGGAAAGCTCCCCCTGCTCTCACCTCCTCCCCCCGCCGGCCACCACGGCGCTGCCTCAGTTTCCCACCTGCACCGCTGAGGCTGGCTAGTGCCCCCTAAGGGCCCTTCACTTCTGACCTTCCCAAACCCTCTCTTCTGTCCAGAACAGGGTGGACACAGCCTCCCAGGCCAGTCCCCCCACCCACCCCGTGTCAGGTCAAAGTGGCCGAGAACCTGTGCGCCCCGGCCCTCTGCCGACGACCTTGCTGAAGGCATCATCCCACACGTGATCACACCCAGAAGCATACAGATGCACGTGGACATACACAGGCACACACTCCGAACCCAGACACAAAGACGCGTGCATACACAGCAACACACACAGCCCCGCCCGCGCCTCCAAGTGTGTCTTGCGAAAAGGAAGGGGCCGTGCTGCAGCCTCCGGTGCAGGGGCTGGTCTGGAATCCCCAGGGGCCCAGCCCCTTTAAGCCCCCGGAGCAATGTGCAAGCACACCAGGGGGGCTACGGGCCCTCCCCAAAGCTGATGAGCTCGGTTCCCGCCGTCCCAGGGGCGCTGCAAGGATTAGGTCTGAAATTGCCTGTGTGAAGCGGCAGCTGGAGTCCCTTCCAGGCTCTGGGAGCCCAGCAGCACGGAGGACCCTCTCCTCCGAGCCCCCCGCCCCACTGGTCCCGGTGACCTCAGGGGTGCCACTCCGCACCCTCTTCAGCCTGGCTCCTGAGCCCGCCGAGGCAGACGGGGCGGGACTCGGTGTCAAGGACGATTTCCGAGCGCACGCACTCACCACTGCACACAGATGAGCTCGCGCCGACGTGCCGGCTGCCCTAGGGTCCCGATGGCGCCCTTTGTTGGCGTCCGACCCTCCTGCCGCCCCTGCCGGCCCCCGGTAACCACCGCTCACTGCAGCGTTTGCTTACCTGTCCTCCACGGCACTCTCAGAACACTGAATCCACGGTCAAGGTTTAGAAACAGATTTCGGATCAAAGCTCAGATTTCTGGCTTCTCTTGAAATCTTGGAAGCTCCAGCCTCCTAGGGCCATCCTGAAGGGCGGGGACGGCTGGCACAGAGCAGATGTGGCGGCCGCCTTCGGGCAGGACACGGGCCCCAGGCCCCACTCCCTCCACCCACCCGACCGAGCAGCCCCAGCCCGGAAGCCCCCCACGCCGTCCTCCACCGGAACACGGCCCCGCCCCAGCCGGAGTGGGAGCCCGTGAGGCGCGGTGCCCGGCAGGAGCAGCCGGCCTGGCCAGGTGGGCAGTGCGGCCCGAGCCGGGAGAGGCCGCTACGGCCCCTGGGGAGATGGCTCAGGGCCAGGCTGGTGAGGAGGAGGAAAGGAGCCCCAAGTGCAGCCGGTTCCGGAAAGGCAGCCCCTACCTGGGCCCATTTTAAGAATGGAAAACTGGGGAAGTGAAATATTTGCCAAGCTTTCCCAGCCAGTGGGTAGTAGAGCCGGTTTGGACCAGATGGAGTGAACCCTGAGCAGTTCCCTGCAGCCCCACTGCCCTGCTCCCCGACCCTCACCCCTGTTACTCCCTCCCCAACCCCCATCCCCACCCCTTAAGCTTGGGAGGTGGAAGGGGTCTGGGGAAGGAGGAGGGGCCAGGCCAGAAATCCTCTGGGGTGACAGTGAGAGCCCCAGCAGCCCTGCGCCCTCTGTCCCTCCAGCCTCCAGCCCTCCTGACCCCCCAGGGCTCAGCCCCGATGTGCTGGGTTTGACCAACCTCCCTTCTCTGCTGCCAACCTGAAACGGGGTGGTCGGTGGTCTCTGGCAGGCCAGGCCGTCAGGAACACAGCCGCGCCCAGCACAGGGCCCCCGGAAGTGGGAGCAGCAGGTCTCAGGGGAGGGGGATCTATGCTGCCAACCGTGGGGCCTGAGAGAGCCTTGAGGACCCCCGTGGGCTGGAGATCTCCAAAAGGCAGTTCTGGTCCTAGGAAGTTTCCTGAGAACAGGTGTCCTGTGGTCCCCAGGGCACTGGTGCCCTGATCACCCTCAAAGTCAAGGACCAGGCGGTGCCCAGGTGGAGGGGGCAGGGGGTAGGGAAGCCACTGCCACCGCCCACCCACCCCCACGCCTGCCGGCTGAGCCACCAGAGCCACCCTTGTCAGCGGATTTAATTAGAGCCCAGAGATGGACCCCAAGCCCCGCACTGGCCTTCATCTCAGCCCCCGAGGTTAACCACCAGGCTGGCTGCTGCGGCTGAGGGGCCGAGGAAGGGCCAGACAAAGGGCTGCCTGCAGATTGAGGCAAATGGAGCAGGCCCGCCTCGGGAAGTGATAATTGGGCCTCACTTCAAGGTGTCTGTGAGAGCAAGGGGCCTTACTGGGGAAGCGAGACAGGGCAGAGAAGGAAAGGAGCTGGGGTGCTGCTGCTGGAAGCCGCTGGGGAGGCCTTAGAGACCCACTCAGTGTCTGGGTGCCCCCTCCCATGGGCTTGGTGAGCCCCCCACCCGCTGCTGACTCAGGACTGCGGGGCTGAGCCGAGCAAGGCCCCAGGGCAGCTGTCCTGGGGGACACGTGAGGTCTGTGGCGGGGGCTCCGTAGCCCCAGATCCCCCACAGCAGAGACCAGGGAGCCCCTCCACCAAGGCTTCCGTGAATACCGTGACTATGAAAGAAAGAAAGGAGGGCTGGGTGGCGGATGAGTAGATGGAAAATGGACAGATGGACGGGTGAGTGCATGGACAGATGGATGGACAGACCAACAGATGGATGGATGGGTGGGTGGGTATAGGCTGACGGTGGGTGGGTGGGTGATGGATGCATGCTTGGGTGATGGGTGTTGGATAACAGATAATATAACAGATAATACATGTTGGATGGTGGACGGATGGACGGATGGACGGGTGGGTGGATGATGAATGAATGATGATGGGTTTGGCAGCTGGACAGACAGAAGGACGGGTGGAGGACGGTCGCTGGGTGAGAGGGCAGGTGATGGATTAACTAGTGGATGGGGGCGCCTGGGTGCCTCAGTGGGTTAAGCGACTGCCCTCGCCTCAGGTCATGATCCTGGAGTCCCGGGATCGAGTCCCGCATCGGGCTCCCTGCTCAGCAGGAGCCTGCTTCTCCCTCTGAACTTTCCCCTCTCATGCTCTCTCTCAAATAAATTTAAAAACAAAAACACACACAAAACCACAGGTGGATGAATGGATGGCTGGGCTGCCTTGTTACACGAAGGCAGAAAGGGCCTCGGGATATGCCGTCTAACCCTTTACCCAAACCAGGGCCCCCTCTGTCCTTACTCGTGGGGACTCCTACTCACCTCCCCTCTGCTCCATCGCCCTCTCTCCCTCCTCCTCCTGGTCTTCTTCCTCCCTCATCCGCTCCTTCTGAGCCCCCCGTCTTCCCCCCGTCCTCACCCAGAACTCCAGCCTGCCCAGCCGTGTTGCCCTCTGGGGACCCCAGGTGCCTTCCGTTACCCCCGCCTGGTCGGTCCTCACGGTCGGTCCCATCTTCCTGTCTCCTGGACGACGAGGCCACTGCAGAACCACACAGAACCCAGGGCTCAGGGCCCCTGGCCCAGCTGCCCACGTGGGGGACACGTGCCTACCCCAGGATTTCATACTCCCACCTCCACCGGCCCCGGCCAGGCCCCACCCCACCGGCTCCCTCGCAGGCTGCAGGTCCCTCCAGGACAGCCTCACTGTCCCCTGCACCTCACTCACGCGGCAAGTGTCCCCTAAGGTCACGAGGGCCTCCTGACAGTCTCCAGACACCTTCCCCACAACCTTCTAATGGGAGCCAGATGGTCAGAGGAAGAAAAGGTGACCTTTGGGGCTGGCAAGGCCTGGGTCCTATCATGGCCCAGATACCCTCCAGCTGCCCGTCAGCGCCCCCAGGCAGACTCATGGTGGGGGGAGGAGGAGCCCCTGAGGACAGGACCTTCTCTGCTGTCACCAGGCACAGCTGTCCAAGGGCACAGACAGAACTCCTCCCCCTCCCTCCTCCACTCCCAGCTCCTTCTGCCCAACTTGGGGTACGTCCCGTGGGCATACATCCCCCAAACCACCCTTGAGCAAGCGACTGGTTTATCTCTGCTTATGCACACCTAATTTGCTTTTACAAAACTCGGACGGCAATTTAATCTACTCGTGGCCTAGCGCGGAATAAAAGACAACTTATACCATTGGGTACGGCCGCTCATCTCTTCCTCCTGCTGGCAAGGTTGAGAGGTGGGGGTGAGCCTGGAGGCCGAGCACTGAGCACACCTCCTCCAGGCAGCAGCCAGGCTTGCCCTCACCCCACAGCCCTGCCTATGGGGGCAGATGCCAGGGTCCGGCCTCTCTCAAGTGGGAGAGAGTAGCTAGTGTCCCAGCCTGGTTCCCAGGGCTGACCCCCTCTGTGGCTGGTCATCGTGGGCAGAACTCTCTTCCAGCAGCTGGTTTTCTGGGCTGCGGGAATCGCGTGACCTCATGTACAAAAAGGAACCTACGTGGGATCTGGCGGCGGGCAGGGGAGCTGCATCTCCAGGAAGCGAGGTATAGGGGACAGAAGGGCTTGGGGCCCCTGGAGCTGTGGGGAGCGGGTGGGGTGAGGCCCGGCAGGCGCGGGCGGAGCTGGGCGTGCGAGATCCTGGAGTGAGCGCCGGGACGTGCAGGAGTGTGGGAGCTGAGCATTCGAGCAGGAAAGGCCCTGCGGAGCAGATTTCTGGACCGTGGGTTGAAGCGGTGCTTTTGAGCAAGAATGTGGCCAGTCCAACGCCCACTAGAAGTTTCTGGGCCTGGAGGCACAGGCGATGGGGAGGGAGAAGCTGCTAAGGAGCCCCCGGGGCCAGGCTCGGGGCCCACAGCAATCCTCACCCGCCCGTAAGGGGAATATCTGATGCCCTCCTGGGATGGGGCTGAATCGTGTCCCCCACAAAATTCACAGGCTGGCGTCCAAGCAGGACCTCCAGATGTGACCATACCAGGAGACGGGGTCTTTGAAGAGCTGGGGAAGGGAGAACCAGGTCCTGGGGCGGGGGGGGTCTAGCCCAGTAGGATCAGTGTCCTTATAAGACCAGGCACCAGGACACAGACAAGCATCGGGGGCCACGGGAGGACTCGGGAAGGGACCCACACAGAACCCGCACGCGAGGCCTGCTTCCTGGGCTGCGGACACAGTCAGGTGGGTCTGAAGCTGCGGGACAGGGGTGTTTTCTGACAGCAGACCTCAGCGCGAGCACGCTATCCTTCCCTGCACTGCCGGGTCGCCGGGACATCCTGGCTCCACTCCAGGGTGCAGCTCCTGCCCAGGGTGGGGAGCGAGGCTGCCTGCCCCCAAGAGAAGACGTGGCCTGCCCCAGGGCTCTGAGCCCTGCCAGGCAGGAAACCAGGAAAACGTCTTTGGTTGGCAAAGCTTTCCTGCCCTCCGGCTGTGCAGCTGTCACTAGCAAGGACCGCTGGTCCTTGCTGCTAGGCCAGCAGGAAGCCACATCCTCCACAGCCCCAGGGAGCCCTGGGCACCCACAACCTTGGGCAGAGGGGGACAGGAGCTCTGGGAGTCCCCCTCGCCCAGAGGCTGGGCCCCCGGCCTTGAGAGGGGCCGCTGTGCGGGGCAGCACCCTGACCTTGTCCAGCCCGCTTCCTGGACGGACCCCCCGCAGAGCTGCACCACCCCCCCAGCGGGTTTTGAGGACATCCCAGTCGTCCTGCGCAGCGGGGAGGGTCCACTATGGCAAGCCTGACGAGGGATCCGGGCTATTGATTTTCCGCATCCTGTGCTGTCATATTCCCTTAAAGGCATTTACCGAGGCTTTTAAGAGCCCCAACGCATCCGCGAAGGAACAAATTATGTACAAATCAGGCTGCTGCGAGCTATTGTCCCCTCGAACCCTTGTTAGGACAGCAGCAGCCACAGCCCAGAGGGGCAGATGCTGAAGCTGGAAAAAGCCAGCCAGGAGAGGCCACCCCTGCAGAGCCCGGAGCAGAGCCCCCTGGGTGGCCCCACTGTCCCCGGGGGAGGGTGAGCAGACCACAGAGGAGCCCGCAGCCTCCCGGCAGCCTTCCCGGAGGAACCTGTCTGCCATCCACCTCCAGCCACACGGGGCCCACCATCCTTTTCATCAGGCCATCGCAGGACAATGACCCAACAGGCCTCCGGCTCTCCAGACTCAGCTCTGCATGCCGGAGCCCGACTCCTCCCTCTGGGCGGCTGCACAGGCCCATTCATCACCCTCGCGCCTTCCTCTGGGTGCCCTGGGACCTGCAGCCACCGGTGCCCGGGGAAGCCCACCCGGAGGCCAGCGCACCCCCAGCCGGGCCCCTCCGAGGTTACTCCTGGCCCTTCCGGGCAGGACTTCCCACCGGCAAGTGTCAGGGCCCAGCACCGGATGGGGGGCTAGGAACCCAAGAAAGCCGGGGACTCAAAAAAGCAGAGTACACGGCCCTGGGGCCCGGGCCTGGCTGTGCAGGGCCAGTGGTGGCCAGGACGAGGACCCCTCTTGAGAGGAGACCCTCTCAGAAACAGGCCTGGGGGCTCTGCAGGGCTCTGCCCCCCTCCGGACTGTGACTGCGGGAGGCCCCGCTTACGAGCCAGGCTCTGCAGTCCCAGAGGGGAACGAGGCTCTGGGTGTCACACACCCAGCAGCGGACTCTGGCAGGGGCACCCGGTCAGGCCACCCCGTAACCTCAGCCCCACCAGAGGCCCTGCCCCTCTCAGGCCCCCCACGTCCTGATGGCGCCCTGTATGCTGCAGGCTGTGGACAGACCCTTCCTGGGGACCAGTGCCCGCGTCCCCAGAGCCCCAGGCAGGAGCCCGGGAAGGCAGCTTTCACCTGGGTCCCCCAGAAAGATGGGCAAAAATCCCACCGTCCCATGCCGTGATTCCTTCTGCTCCCTCTGCAGGCCCCGCGCCCTCTGAGCCTGCCCTGCCGGTGCCCGGGGCCATCTGCTTTAAGACCAGGTCTCAGCCCTGGTCCCGGCACGAGCACAGCCGGTCACCCCGGGAGTGACACGCAGCAGGGCTCCCAGGACGGCCACGGTGACCTCACTGCTGATGCTGACCCTTGGGGTTGACACTCTCAACAAGCTTGTGTCGCCTTCAGTCTGGGGCCTGCATCCCTCAAAGGCTCGTGAGCAGAGCTGCATATCTGTCCACGCGCTGTCCACGCGGGCTCTCTGCTGAGGTCAGACGGTGTTGGTGGCGACCCTGCCCCCGGGCAGCTGCTCCCCAGTACAGGGAGGGCCCCTGGCCAGGCAGGAGGGGGCTGAGACCAGGGAGGGGCTCCAGCTGTGGGGGCGTGTTCCACCGCCCCCGGTAACTCACTGATGCCCCAGGGCCCCCGCTTCCCCTCCAAAGGCCTGGGAGATGCGGTCTTCCCTTTTACCCCGTGTTCTCATAGCAGTCACGGTCCACTCCGCGGCCAGCCCTGTGCTAGGACCTCGGCATCTGCCCGCTGCTGCATAGGACGCCGGCACGAGCCAGGGCCCAGAGACAAGAGCTCCAGGTCCGGAGCACGGGGGGGGGCGGCCGGCTCAGGGACCAGGGTGAGGGTGCACACGCCGGCTGGCCCCTGCCCCGGCCTTCCAGAACATCCGTGACCCTGGCGGGCTACCCACGTCCCCAGGCCTCACTTCTCCTCCTACAACCAGGACAACGTGCTGACGCCGGGCGGCTGGGACCCCCCTGTGCCGCAGGGTCGAGCTGGGGTGGCGGCACGACTGTTGTCGCGGTGACCACACTCCCACTGTGGACATGAGTACCGGGGTAAGAGGGCAAGTGTGGAAAGAGGAAGCTCGCAGCCGCGGGGCCCGGTCTCACCCTCGTCGGAGCACAGGGACGGGCCGCCGGGGAGAAGCCATCCCAGCTGCCCCGCCCCCCGCCCCCCGGCCTCCTGCCCTGCCTCATCTGCCTCAGGCAACGGGAGAGATGAAAGCCCAGGCCGTGTCTGTGGAAACACTGTCTGGGGCAGGGGAGGCATCGCCAATGACCGACCGTCCGGGGCCCCAGCAGCTGTCCTGAGTGGGAGGGCCAGGGCATTTGACACCAAAGTCCCCACCTGGTGGTCTGCCGCCTCCCACACGGGGCGGGGCTCAGGCCACACCCCCTCGGGGAGGGTGCCGGCTTCGTCTCAGCACAGCAGGCCCCATGCAGCGGGAGGCCAGCAGCACCATGTACCCCACAGCCCGATGGCCCCCAAGCGCCCCCACGTCTGTCACTGCAGGTCCCCCCCAGCCCTGTCTGTGCCTCCTGGGCCCCCCTGCCACCTGCCGTGGCCCAGGGGAGCGCGGAAGGGACACGGTGCCGGGAGGACCCCAGTGCTGGCCACCAGGGTGAGTTTTGGGCCCGGGCAGGCATTCAGGGTCAGAGGCAAGGGCTAATTATGGCTCGAGAATAGAAACGGGAGCCCAGCAGCTGTGCGTGGCGGAAAGAATGCTGCCCTCGGAGACACGTTTTCCGATTCCTGGGCTGCTGAAAATGCATTCTTTGACATTTATGAGGCTCAGGTTCCCCATAAACCCAGGATTCCAAAGAGGCCGACAGCAGGCCCAAACCCTGGAATCCAGGGTCACAGGGCCTGGTCCCTGCGGCCATTTACAACGGCACATCTGCATCTGCTTCACTTGCAGGGGCGTCCCCGGAGCTGCTTCAGTGTCAGCAGCCGGCGGAAAGCAGGGGACAGTCCCTTCGGCAGCTGACAGGCAGAAGCTAAGAGTCAAGGCCACGGGCCAGCAGTCAGCACTGGCCTTGCTCCACACTCCGCAGACGGCCCCCTGGGTGCACAGCACGGGCCCTTGTCCACTCCGGTACGAACAAAACACAACCACTGGAGAAAATTTCCCCCAAATGTGCAGTGTTCTCACCGGGCAGGAGCGCTGTCTCTTGCTTTTCCTTCGTCTGTATTTCTCTTCCCTACAGTGACCACACGTTGTTCTGAAAACAGAAGCAGACACGTCTGTTCACAGGCGGAGGCCAGGCAAGCGGGACCACCTCTTACACGGAGCAGTTCGATGAGGCTGACCGGGAAGGTTCCGTCTGCCCCAAGCACAGAACTAATCAGACAGTGAGGCCTGAATCAGCAGCCCCAGCCCCTGAGGAGGCCAGCGGCCAGCAAGGGAAGCCCGGCGGCCCAGCCTGCTTTGGCTCCAAAGACCCGGCAGCCTGAGCGAAGGCAGCCGCTGACCGGCCCCTGGAGGCAGCGGCAGGCACGGGACGCCCAGGGACGACGGCTGGAGAGGCCACCACGCGCACAAGAGCCGAGCGGGCACACTGGCGTTCACTGTGTCGTCCAGCTGACGCTGGAGCAGCCACCGTGGGAAAATTTCTACCATGGGAATCAGCAGGTGTAGCAAACCAGGGTTGGGGCTGCAAACCTGGGGACCCTGTGGTTAAAGACCTACCAGCCCAGCACTGGGGACAAGCCCAAAGCTATGCCTACAGGCAGTAGGGGTGGTGGGGTGGGGCAGAAACAGGTCAACCCTGCGTAGGCTCATGCTTTGTCATGGTGGCCTTAGGAGTCCTGCCCCAGCAAATCTCAGGCCTTGAACTTGGCCTAGAATGGACAGAGTGCCCCTCCAGGAACCAGGAGAAAGCAAACCAAAACCGTCCCTAAAGAAAGGTGCCTCCCTCCTGGAGCACAAATCATTCCCACCGGTTGTTCTTCCACGGCCGTCTCTAACACGCAGGTGCCAAGCTGAGACCAAAAGGTACGTGGGATTACAGAGAGCCCAGAACACCCCCGACCCCATAAGGAAGGAGAGAGCGGGCAAAACAGGCTCTGCCGGACAGCCGGGTGGTAGGGCCCCCAGGGTGTGGGACACGGGGCGGAGGCAGACAAGCAGAACCCCCGGGACAGCACACAGACCCCAGACACAGGCTTGGGAGCGGGTGGCCCCTTGATTTGTGGCCGAGGTCGGCCCGCAGAGCAGCGGAGAACAGATGACTTTGCGATGGCTGCGGCTCTGTCAGCGGGCTCCCCGTGTGGGGAAACAAGTGCGGAGCGCGACTCACACTGTGCACGGTATCGGCTCCAAGCAGATTTATAGACCCAAGTGGAAAAAGCAAGATGCCAACCTTTTGGAAAATAACACAGGATAATGGCGTCCTGACCCGGGAGCAGGGAAAGCAGTTTTAAAGAAGACACGGAAAGCTTTCGCCAACAGGAAAAATTCATAAATTCGGCCACATTAAGCTCAAGAACCCCTTTCCTGGGAATTCCCTATAATAAAAGTGAAAACCCGCTCCACATCCCCAGGGAAGTCCTACCCCAGAGAGGCCTTGGGTCTGGGGCACATGGGGAACAGGGAAGAGAGAGGCAGTCGATGCTCAGAAAATGCTCCAAAGGCCCCGTCAGCCACCCCACAAAAGGGAAAAGCTACACAGCAAAGAAACATATAAAAAGGTGCCTCATCTCATTAGAAGTCAAGGAAACGCACCGTAAACCCGAGCTAACGAGATCACGCCCCCCCACCCACAGAACAGCAGAGATTATAAATTCCAGCACCAAGTCCCGCACGCCAGCCACCCCCATCACGGCCGGCGGGAGTGGCCCCTGGGACAGTCACTCTGAAAGACAGGCTGCGTGGAGCACGAGGCGCTTTTAGGGCAAGAAAACAGTTCTGGATGACACGATGTTGGGAGAGTCACGGCTTCATACGTTTGTGAACACTGGGAGGCTCGGCTCAAAGTCTGAGCCCTCATGTCAGCGGGGGACTTCAGTTAGGAAGAACAGCGGTTCGCCGGGCGTCACCAGTATGTCACCAGCGTGGCCCACAGATGTGTTCGTAACAGGGAGATCGCGAGGGGAAGGGGATCACGAGAAGACGCCGTGCATTCCACTCAATTACTCTGCAAACCTGAAACTTCTCCAAAAAATCAGAGGACTGGGTTTTTGAAATGCAGGCTGGCGTTATCTAGAAGGGCTGGAGACGCCCTCGGACCACGCACATCTCCGCTCCCCAGAGAACGCGGCCCCGGCAAACACGGGCGAGGACGTTCACAGCAGCGTCTCCCAGGGCTGCCCAAGGTCACGGCACCCCCCGTTCTTCATCAGCAGGGGTGAGTGAATGGACGGCGTGGTCTTCGTCCAAGGAACACCGCGGACCCATGCGCACAGGCGGGCCCCAGCTAGAGAGACCCGACACCAGCGAGAGGCTCCCGTGGAGACTATGGAGACAGGCAGCTTGTCAGGACAAAACGGTAGAAAAACAAAACAAACAAAACAAGAAACAAAAGGGTGATCCTGTGTCACTTCCCTTACAGAAAATCTGCCCCCAGGGACAGCTCAGGGGCTCGGCGAGTGCTGCTGGCGTCCTAGGAGGAGACTAGGGAGAGAAGGAGCGTCTGGAGGGAGCCCGCGGGCTGGAAGCAGCGAGCTGGCGTCTCAGGCGTTGGGTGATGCTTATCCGGACGCCTGCTTTCGGGCTCCTCGTTAGAGCCTGCCTTTGTGTCTTACAACTCCTCTGCATGCGTGTGATATTTTACAGTGTAATAAGAACAGAAAAATAAGAAGAATGTACTTTGTCCTATTATTCTGTTTTAACTCAAGGTGCACACCACCAGCCGCCGTCCCGGTCCCGGGTGCTGGTCCCGGGTGCTGGTCCCGGGTGCTGGTCCTGGGCACCTCCAGGTGACTCTGGGCGAGGGGGCTAGCCGCAGACTCCCTCCGGCGTCTCCGCTGGGGCTGTCTCGCATATCCCCGTGGCCACGGAGGGCTGTCCCCGGCCAGCCAGCTTCGGTTCTCCGGGACGGGTCCTCCCCGGTGCAGAAACAAGCCCCATGTCAGCAGCCTCACCTCCCACACAGGCGGGGAGAAGGTGACGAATGGGGTGTCACCACCACCCCAGGGGGCCCGCTGCTCCACCGGCGCCCACAGCGGGAGCCCTGCGTCAGCCGACAGGAAGCGGCAATCAGGCACGCGCCAGGCTGATCAATAATTAATCTGAACATTAAACAGCATTTTCTTTGCCTGACCAGGAGCTGCCTGCCGGAGCTGCCCCAGTCCCAGAGTCCCCCTCCCTTCTTCTCCCATGAAAATGCACGTCCTTCCCGGCTGGAGGGGAGGGCGTCGCCCGCCAGCTTGGGCCACGGGCTTCCCTCCCTTGGAGCGGGGGTCAGAGGAGCAGTGACCTGCCTGAACTAAGGCTCTTTAGGAGGCAGGAGCCCTGCGCGTCCCACTCACTGGCCCCGTGGAGTCCTCTCGGGCTCTGGACCAGCTTGGCGGGCATCCATTCCGGACTGCGTGGGGCTCTGACACAGCCTTCAACACCAGGAAATGACCTGAACATGTCCCCTGGGAGGAAACAGAAGACCCTGCCAGCAGCCCTGGGGCAGGTGGGAGCTGCGGACAGGGAGCAGGGGCTCTGGACAGGGCTCCCCCACCCAGCCCTCAGCTCGCACCTGCTTCCTCCTGCCCCTGAGCCCCAGGCGGCCCTGCAGGGGACACAGAGGGGGACGCTGGAGTAACTCGTAGCGCAGGCTCTGGAGGTCATTTCCTGACCACCAGCTCAAGCAAGGGGACTGAAGACAGTGTGTTGGAGACACCCGAAGCCCCGGGGGCTTGAAGCAGGCCCCCCCGTAACCCTGGCGCTTCCCCCTCCCAGCCTGTGGGAGTTAGAGCCGGGCACCCTCCCTCCGGTGGCTTCAGTCTTCTGAAATGCCCCGTGGCATTCTAGCCTTCAACAGAAGGGAAGGGCAGGGAAGGTCACTCTCATGGTAGAGATGACACAATAGCCCAAGGCAGAAGACATGGGAGACCATCTCCCTGGCCCTTCACTGCGGGGTCTCTGGTCCAGGAGAGACAAAGCGTCCCGGCATCAGGAGACAGCTGTGCTGGGGGCAGAAGTCACCGGCCGTCCGGGGTCCCCGACACCTGGCAAGTTGTTACCACCCTCCTGCAGGGCCCCTGGCAGACGGCGCCGTCCACGCGGCCACGAGTCTCCACCCCCACCCCACCCTCACCCTGTCCAGGTGAGCCTGGAGCCCCAGCTCTGCCAGGAGCCCAGCTTCCTTCGCGTCCACCCACATCCAGTTCCCCCGCGCCGCACCCCACCGAGGGTGCCCAGTGCGTGTCCTCCCACTCCTCAAATGCTCCAGCTCCTTAGAAGTTCACGGCTAAGGACCACACCCCTCACTGCCCTCCTCACCGGGCTGGGACCCAGACCCCTCCTCACTTGCTGACGACTTCACTGCCGCGGGCTAAACTGTGACCCCCTCCCAGAATGCATGTGCTATGGTCCTCCACCCCAGGACCTGGGAATGTGACTATACTCACAGACAGAGACTTTACAGGGGTGAGTTAGTTTAAATGAGGGCATGGGGTGGCCCCGATCCTCTAAGACTGTGTCCTCATAAGAAAAGGAGCTCAGGTCACAGACAAGCACAGAAGGACGACGGTGAGGACGGCCGTCCACACGCCCGGGAGAGAGGCCTCGGGAGAAACCCCCCCCCCACCTGCACCTTGGAATTCCCGCCTCGGACACGGTGAGAAAGTGAGCTCGTTCTCAGCCCACCCAGCCAGTGGTGCTCCTCCCAGCAGCCCCGGCAAAGCGAAGGCACGCGGATGTACACAGCGGCCCGTCCATCTGGGCTCCGAGCCCTCTGCTGACCACGTGGCACCCTCGCCGCTCCCACAGCCGCAGCACCACAGGCCCACCCTGGGGACCCGGCCTCTCGGCACTCACCCCGCCCTGCTCCTCACCCCACCCTCCACAACCAAGGAACCGACCTCCTCCCACCGCAGGACCGGACCTCCAAGTTCTGCCCCCTTGCCGGTCACTCCCGCCCCCACCGTCAGCCGCCCTCCCCTCCCCCACCCCGGCTGGTACCTGCGGCAGGAAGCGTGAGGCCCTTGTTTTCAGACGCTGGACGCTGGACGCTGGCCCCTGAGACGGTGACCCTACAGGGCAGGGAGGAGGCGAGCTCCACGCCCACCCACCCTCTGCCCCCGGGCAGTTCCCAGCCATGGTGCAGTCGGGCAGAGCCCCAGCAGGGCGCGTGGTCAGAAGTCAGAGTTCAGGCTGCTGGGACCCCTGAGTGTGCGGGGCAGGTTCCAGAGAGAAGGGTCTGCAGGTCAGCGCAGGCTCCCTGAAAGGTGTCGGTCAAGGGCTCTGCTACGCATGGATAGGGCGGGACACAGGACCCTCGTCCCTGGCCACTGCTGAATGGATGTCTCACAGGCTAAGCCATCCCGGATGATGGTAGAGCCCGGGACCACCAGGGTCAAGGGGCCCAGTCAGCTCCCAGAGAGGCTGCTGAGACACCAGGATGGCCACACCTCCCAGGAGGCCTTCTCCAGACGCACCCTACACCAAGCCCCACAAGGCCACAGAGGAGACCAGCTGTGACCCAGTTAGAGGCTGGGAAAGCCCCAGGCCTCTCCAGGACCTGCCTTAAGGAAGCATCAAAAGCCAAACACCCACCTTCATGTGAGCAGCCAGGAACCCCCCAACCCGCTGTTCTGAACAAAAACCAACACCTCTCAGAGGAAGACAACAGAATCCAGAGTTTCGACAAAGCATCCCTTACAACATCAAATTTCCAGTAAAAAAATCACCAGGCAAACAAAAACCACTTTAGAAACAGATATTATAAATACGTCCCAGGTTTAAACAAAAATATGACGTGGCTAGTTATGGAATCCCAGTGGAAAAACAGAACTATGAACAACAGAGGATAATTCCAGAACAGAAAAAGACAGTGTCTGAAAAATTTGTAAATCGCTCGATAGGTTTCATAGCAGATTAGGCTGTCAAGAGACGCAGGCTGAAGGCAGATCAATAGAAACAATTCTGTCTGAAGAACAAAGAGCTCGAAGACGTTCAGAACACGAGAGGTGTCTGCACGAGGCATGTCTCCTCCTTCTGACGCTCTGATGGCCTCGACCTTGCTGGTCCTGAGGAGACTGCCCCTCCCCCCGGGCTAGCAAATTCTCTGAGACAATAAATGACTCCGGGGCATTTTCCATAAACAAACCAAACAAGCCACATCCCGCATCCCAGCCACCAGCTTTACTGGGCTCTGTGACCGCGGAAACTATTTCTCAGCCCCAGTCACCCCCAAGGCCAGCCCCAAACAACCAGGGACAATCCTGGTGCCCGAGGGCCCAGTGGAATTATTCAAACTGGTCCATCCTAAGCCTGCCCTGGTTTTCCCATGAAAACTACAATAAAGCCTCTTGCCTGTGGCTTGCCCACACCCTCTGCCTCCTGACCGTCCCTAGTGCTTCCCTAGGTGGCCTGTGGGAGGGTGTGCCCCCCTCTCTCAGGAAGCGGAACCAACTATCTCTTTAACGATGTCCTCCGATCCGGTGTCCTCACCATATCTGAACAATAATAAAACCTACAAGTTATAGCAGTGTCTTCATAGCCTAAGGTGGCCTAAGATATGTGTAACCAGAGCCAAACACTCTTTAAAAGTATTGATGAGGGGCACCTGGGTCCCTCAGCCAGGTGCACATCTGACTCTTGATTTTGGCTCCAGTCGTGATCTCAGAGTCATGGGACAGAGCCCTGCACGGGGCTCCACACTCAGCTCGGAGTCTGTTTAAGGATTCCATCTCTCCCTTCTCCCTCTGTCCAACCCCCTAATCGCTCAGCCTCTCTCTCGCTCAGCCTCTAAAATAAATAAATAAATCTTTTTTTAAGAAGTACAGAAGAAACTGCCAACTGTAGATCTGAGACTTCCAGCAAATCCCAAACATGATGAACACACACACACAACACACATCTAAGCGCATCCTCATCACACCTGAGAACCGATGATAAAGAAAAAATCTTGAGAAGAAACCAAAGACAAAAACACAACCGTGTTTCTCCTACACTATCAATTTCTCTTTCTCCCCTTGTTCATCCTATTGACATACAATTATTTCTTAATATTACCCCCTCCTGTCTGCATCTCATTCGTGTCGCCCCTGTCTTTCCACTCTCCTTCCTTGAAAGGGACTAGCTTCCAAGATGGTAACAATGATGATGATGACAGCAATGGCAAGGACAGTGACCACAGCTATGACAATGATGATGATGGTGGTGGTGTGATGGCGATGATAGTAGCAGTGATGGTGGTGATGGTGGTGAAGAGGACGGTGAGAGTGAGGGTGGCAATGGTGGTGATGATGATGGCGGTGGTGATGGTGGTAATGATTAGTGATGATAACGGCAGTGGTGGTGATGGTGGTGCTGATGTGGTGCTGATGTTGGTGGTGATGGTGGTGGTGCTGATGGTGGTGGTGATGATGGTGGTGCTGGTGGTGGTGCTGATGTTGGTGGTGATGGTGGTGGTGCTGGTGGTGGTGCTGATGGTGGTGGTGGTGATGGTGGTGCTGGTGGTGGTGCTGGTGGTGGTGCTGATGGTGGTGGTGATGATGGTGGTGCCTGTGGTAGTGGTGGTGATGGTGGTGGTGATGGTGGTGGTGCTGGTGGTGGTGCTGGTGGTGGTGCTGGTGGTAATGATGGTGGTGCTGGTGGGGGTGGTGATCGTGGTGGTGCTGGTGGTGGTGGTGGTGATGATGATGGTGGTGATGATGGCGGTGCTGGTGGTGGTGCTGGTGGTGGTGGTGGTGGTGATGATGGTGGTGATGATGGTGGTGATGGTGGTGGTGCTGGTGGTGGTGGTGGTGGTGATGGTTGTGGTATGATGATCACTAGTGATGATTGTGGTGGTGATGGCAATGGTGACGATGATGACCACGAAGATGGTGATGATTATGTCGACAGTGACAATGCTGACGATGACATAACGGCAATTGTCTTCCTTTATTGGCACCACTGCCTGAGAGGCACTCCTCGTGCACTGGCTCAATGGGTGCTCACAACCATCCAGAAAGCTGGAGAGCATTTCCATCTTCCAGGCAGTAACAAACAGATTCCTTGACATTCAGCGTACACTGAAGTGGACAGACACAGAGCTGGAGCCAAGCTTGTGGCTCAGGCCAGGTCCCGTAGTGGTAGCACTGGTGTCCGGTCAGGTGCAGAGAACACTTGTCACCATTCTCCGAATTCTCTCAGCCAGTCGGTCATGATTCCCATTTTACAGATGAGGAGAGGGGTTCAGGGGGTCTGGGTGACCCAGCAAAGTCAGCACTCCATCAATGGGTGGCTAGCGTGAGAGGCGACTACACTGGGGAAGCAGGCGGAGTCCCAAGCACTTGAGAGCCAGGAGCCTGCCTGTAGCAGAGTCGCCCTCCCTGGCCCTGCAGGTGGTCAGGAGGTTACACAGTGTGCCGGATGCCCACCGGGAGCTCAGTCAGACCCACGGAGCTGACTCTGGCCCGTTGGAACCAGTCCCCCAGCCCTGTGCCTCTGCCCCGTCTGACCAGACCTCCAGGACCACTGCGGAGCTGAAGCAGCAGGTCCAGCCCAGGCCGGGCTCTCAGAGCAGACCTGGGGGGAGGTAGCTGGTGAGTGGTCCTGAGTCTGGGCCTTCTCTGCCCAGGCTAGTCCAGCTTAACCATGAAATGGTTAAGGCCTCCCTGTGCCCTGCAGAATTGGCTCATTATCATTTCTAATACCAATCAATACCCCAGCACCTGACAAAGCCTGCGCCCTCAGCTACCTTCCCCGCCCTCATGACATAACAGATCCACTAAGCCTCTGCCGGCCTGGCCCTGGCCAGCGCCAGCTCCCCAGGCCTCATCTCCACCTCGCTCTGAATCAAATCGAGGGGAAAGATGCAAATCGATGGGCCCTCATTGATCACCTCTTCTCCCCTGCCTCCCACTGACATGTTGTCACCCCTCCCCCACAGCCAGCCCGGCTAATGGGGGTCCCTGCCGCCCCGGTAGGTGGGAGGCGTCCTGAAAGCCCCTGATTGCTCTGAGGCCCCAGGCCTCGGCCACAGCAAGGGGCTGCCGTGCGACATATGCTGCCTGCCGCCGGCTTTGTCCGCAACAATGGACGCGATTTCTCTTCCGTCCCAGCCCTGCGTCTGATTTATCAAGCCTGGTGCCGTAATCTGCTTCCCCTGGTGCCGGCCGGACGTGGGGGATAAAGAGAGGCAAGCGAATACAGAATTACCATGATCAGATCTCTCTGGGCCGGGAACAAAAACCGCATTAGGCTTTTTACGAAGAGGCAGTGTCTCCATCGTGGCAGACACACAAAGGGTCTGGAAAGGAAGGGGGCGGGGCCCCAGAGACGCAGGGTGGCCTGTCCTTCCCCGGAACAGTCAGAGGACCGTGCAGTGCGGATCCCAGGCCTCACTCCCTTGGACAACTCAGCACCCCCTGAGCCTCAGTTTCCCACCCGGGAGACCACCCTCCTGGGGCTGCTACAGACCCAGAGCATGTGTAACTGACCTAGTGTATAGTAGCTGCTCAGTAAATGGCAGCTGGCCTGGTTTCCTGTGGCGCTGTGACTGTTCACATGAAGACAGTACGTCCAGCACGCGTCATGTCACGCTGCAGGTGTCCCAGTGATGCAAAGCCCGCAGGCCCAGACTGGCAGGCAGACATCTCATGAGCAGCTCATCCACTCCACCTAAAGATGGCCCGGCAAACCGGGAGCCAGTGTCCAGCATGAGGGGACAGAGCCACCCTTAGGGCCAGGAAGACAGACCTACCCACATCCGGGGCCCCCAGTGGCTCCGTAGAGACGACCCAGATAGGCAGGCCACGGCAGCAAGCCACAAACACGGCACGGCCAAGTCCCAGCTCCGCCAAGCGAGCACATAACAGCCCCCACCAGAACCAGCCCAGCCTGAGAGTCCCGCTGCCCGCCCCTGGAGAATGAGGTTAGATGCCCGCTAAGGGATGCTTTGATGAACAGGGGGTTTGGGAGACACAGCAAGACAAGAGAGTGGGAATGGCAGCCAGGGATGGGGTCCGGGGCCGTGGCCCCACCCACAGAAGGGACAGGGCTATAACCGCTTAGCAGGCAGGGGGAGGCCCCCCCTCAGGGCCACTCCCAACGAGGCCTTGCTGACAAGCCGTGGACAGCCCCTCGGAGGGCTCTGTGGTTCTCTGAAGGCCCCTGCGCATGACAGAAGGGGGCCTCGGCACATGTCAGTCTAAATGCCGGTGTGGGTCCGGCCTTCCACTCTGGCGGGGCCCAGTGGCTGCTGCCCGCCGCCTCCTCTCCGCTCCCTCGCGGGCCCCGCCTGCTCTCTGCCCCTCTGGGTGGGTCTCACGGTCGGACGCCTGGAGCGCGAGCCTGGTGATTTGTCCTCTGGCCGGGCATCTGGCCGCCGTGATGGGCAGACGGGGGCGGGCACCGTAGTCAGAGCCCGGGCTTGGGGGCCAGACAGACCAGGTTCGAGTCCCAGTGCCGCCTGCTGGCTGAGGAGGAACAGGGGAACCCGAGGGACAGTGACCCAGCTGTCTCTGCTCCCTTGTCCCTAAAGGGGCAGACCGTCCCCACAGCAGCACCTGCCCGTAGGGTGGCCGGGGACTCAAGTGAGCGGCGGGGCAGGCACACAGTACGCGCCAACCGTGGCCACCATGAACTGGCCAGAACTCCCGTCCTGGCAGCCACCAGCCAGGATGGAGCAGGGACTCAGAGATCGCCACTCAGAGGAGCCCAGGCCAGCGGCGCCCCCCAGCCAGCGAGCCCCCTCAGACAGGGCGCTGTGCCTCTCCAAACCTCCGGTCACCATCCACGGCCATCATGGTGCCACAGGAAGGGCCTGATCTCGTCACACTGTTGAAGCCACAGGCAGCTCCCCACTGTCTCTAGACCCACGTCCGTGGCTGCTGCTTACAGCACACGGTCTCCTTCCCAGACTCTCCACCTTCCTCGCCGTCTCTGCTGCCCGAGGTCCTTGCTCGAGCTTTGTTGAGCTGATTGCTCTTTCCAAGCAATTCCAGACCTCCGTGCCAGGTCCAGAAGGCCCCTTCCCTGAGGAACTTTCCATGGTTCTCACAAGTAAAGCTAAGTCACGCCTCCCTCTGACCTTCCGCAGTAGACGGGGCTTCGTGAGGGGGGAGGCCCATATTCCCCCCAGCCCTGCACTCCTCTCTAGGGAGCCCCCAGGTCTCCACCCCCACAGCCACCGCAAATCTGCTGTGTCCCCCCTTCCCTGGGCCCAGCTGAGTGGTCCAGAGACAGTCCCCTGTTCAGGCTGGGCCAATCAGAGCTCTTGCTGGGTGACTGGAGCTGACTCCAGGGAGGGGCCTCTCTCTGGTGGCTGGAGCAAGCAGGCAGCTGAAAATCCAGGTTCGCCTGGATTGGAACAAACCAGAGACTGTACGACCGGCCAGGAAGCTGGACAGAGACTTCCCTGCAGACCTTTGGGCCTGGGTCCCAGCGGCCACTGAAGCCGGCTGCTCGCGGCACCTCCTGGTCTGGGGGTCCAACGATCCTTGGATTCCGGGACGCCAGGGTCTGGCCTGCTGAGCCTGCGGCCCCAGCTCCTGTGGGTGCTTCTGTCCCTGGGCCAACCAGAGTCTCATCCCTGGGATGGGAGGGCCCTCCCGGCTGACGGCCCCACGGGGCCATCTACCCTGCCCCTTGGGAACAGTCGGTGCTAACCCTTCATGCCCACAGTTTCTTGGAAAGCCCAGAAACTAGTTTGCTATTTTGAATTTTCTATTTTCTTCCCTAAAGAAGAGCCGTCCCCAGACTTGCATAACCTTCAGGCCCCACAGCCTCCACCCCAGCCTCTGCAGTCTGAGAGCCCCCGGGACCCCTTCCCAGGGCTCAGCACACAGGAGACACAGGAGACACATGGCCAGTGTGGACATGGCCCCGTCTGAGTCCCGGGGTCCTGACCTTGAGCTTCAGGCCGCCCCCCACCCCCACAGCACAGACCCGTGAGCAACAGCGGTGCCGGGCGGCGGTGTGAAAGCATCAGCAGCTCAGTTCCAAGGCCGCGTCCTAACAGAACCATGCCGCCAGCAAGGAGCCGGGGACCACTCTGGGAGGCGGGGGTCCCCTCCTGACAGCAGGGCCGTGTCCGCCCCGGGCCCCCACAGGGTCATCTGGCCAGCACTGTCCCCAGTGGCCAGGGACATGTGCGGCGGTCCACCCCCCTCCCCTGGCCCGTGAGGGAGCCGGGGACCCCCGCCCACTGGAAGGAGACCATCGTGCTCACCAGGGTTCCTGCCACTAAATCAAACACTAATAAGCTCCCCCTAATTTCTCTGAGACAATATTAGCCACACAAAATGAAACATAAATGTTAATAAGACGACGTCTGTCTGGAAACCCAGGAGCAGGCAGTCTGGGAAATGCTGATTTATCGTGTGTTTGCCGAGGCCGGCGCACGCACCAGGGAGAAGTTGGCATCTTTAACTTGAACCAGCGCAATCTTAAAGGCACAGAGCCCACACCCTTGCCAAGCGTCTCCCTCGCCCGCCACACAGCCCCGTGAACGGGGACCATGGGAGGGATCCCCACAACGGGCGGGAACCCCTCACGCTGGGAGGGGGAGGGGTCCCTTCAGCCATGGCCATGGCTGCAAGTGACGTGGGTCCAGAACCATCCCTATGGCGCATCCTTGTGGCGCAGCAAACGACTGGGGACCCCAGAGGCAGACGGAGGGCACGGTGTTGCTCAGGATAAAAGTGGCCGTCCACGTGCGTCCACGGGACACTCGGACCCCCACGCAGCCCTGGGTCACAGGCGTTATTAGCCCAACTCACAGGTGACATCACTGAGGTGCCAGAGTAGAGGCCACACGTCGGTGGTAGGAGTGAGGAGTGGGATGTGGGGCAGGCCGGCCTGACGGCCTCACTGCCCCCTGGCCCTGGTCTCAGGAGGAAACACAGCCGGGGTGAGGGAGAGCCGGGGGCACCGGGACGCTGCCACACTCCATCCAGCAGCTACAGTAGGGAGACCGCCCCTCTTAGCCCTGCTTGGGATGAGGAAGGTCAGGACCCTCACCCAAGGTCCCACACGGTCTCACTCCGGGTCCAAGCTCACGGTGACACCGGGTTCGCCTACTGGATTCCTGCCAGGAAACAGGGCTGGAGTTGTACAGATGAGACCATCTAAGCCGTGAGCTCCTCCTGGGTCCCCGGACCATGGGGAACCGAGGCCTGATCGGCAGACCCCAGACCAGAGGCCGACCAGAGGCCCTGAGTGGGACAGGGCGCCCCTCATGAAGAAAATGGGGTTAGGAAGCCCATTTGGGGAGGGCTCAGGATGGGGCCAGCATGTCAGCCAAGCGGCCATGAGGGTCGGCTCTGTGCCGCCTGGACCCCACCCGCGCGTCTCCCCGCTCCCGGGTCAGAGCGACCTCAGACCCCCGGCGCCGTGGCCGGCAACGAGCGGACATCTGGGCCGCCCAGAGCGGACATCCAGCTCCAGACGCAGCCCCCGGCCCACACTCTGCTTCTAGCAGTTTCTGCTGAGAAGCTGGACCAAGTCAAATCTGAGCCCCGGAGCTTCCCACCGAGGGTAAGGGAGGGCCCGGGCCGAGGGGAAGCGTCAGTCTCTTGGAGACATGGGCCGGATGTCAGACTCCAAGCCTCATCAGCAGGTTCGAGGGCAACGAGCCTGCACGGCAACAAGGCTGAAAACCAGACAGCCGGGCGACGGGGCCGCTGCGGACAGGCCACGCCCCGGTCAGGGTGTTACAGGGAGGCGGGGGGGGGGGCTTTAAGTGCAGTTTAGTGGTAAAGCAACCCGCACTGAGAGGGGGCCCGGGCCAGGGGTACAGCGCCTGCGGCTCCTGGGAGGTACGGCTCGGTGCAGGAGCGACTACAGGCCGGCGACCCCCTCTGGCCTCTGCGGGCCCCGCGGGCTCCCGCCAGTCAATGAGAACGCATCCCGCTAAACGAAAGCGTTCACCCCAATTTCCACGGATTTCCTCCTTGGCTAAGGTCTGAGAACACGTCTACCTCGGGCCCCCAAAGAGGAGCAGTCAGCCGGTCCCGGCCCCCAGGGGTCTCCAGGAATGCCCAAGTAACTGAGCGGGCCCCCCATGCCCACCAGGTCACCAGGTCCCCAGGTCCCCAGAGCAACGCTGCAAACTGCCCAGGCCTGGGGTCGTCCGAGCAGAGAAGGGCAGCTGGGGTGGGGGTGGGGCCAGGCCTGGGTCCCAGGAAAGGGCCCATGGAACAGCAGTAGGGCAGGACCAGGGACCAAGGCCTTCAGTCACTACCCCCCATCCCCCCCCGCAGACGGTGGCCGGGAGAAGGTGTCTGAGGGCCATCACACCCCACCTCTTGCCAGAGTGCACCATCACAGGTTGGCCTTGGAAGTGGCAGGAGTGGAGGTCAAGGGAGCTGGAGCAGAGAGTGAAGACGCCACCCACAACTGGTCCACGATGGCCGAGGGGCCCCAAGTCCCCCAGGGCAAGGGCAGGGCTCCATCTGCGACTCAGGTCAGGGCTCGGCCATTCATGGGTCAGAGAGATGCCAGCCTCCGGCCTCCTGCACACGGGGCCCCTCGCGGCTTCCCCTGGCCCAGGCCGGGTTGAGGAGCCCTTGGAGGCCCGTCCCCACGCTCCCTGTCCCCATCCCCAGTGCCCCAGGATGGCCAGCCTCACTCAGGGCTGCCTGCGGTTTCCTGACTTGACTTGGGCTGGTCGCAGGGTCCAACCACAGGCTTTGCGGTCTTGCTGCTGCGAGGTTGATGGGGCTCTCCGTGTCCTTCACGCGCCATGTTCCGGCCTCCAGAAACACGTACGCACCCCACCGCTCAACGGGCCGTGTGAGCTGCCCCCCAACTGAGCGCTGGTCACACCTGCAAGCTAGCCGGCCACCAGCCAGGATCCTGGGGAGCTTGAAATTGGCCGTGGGGGGCTGTCCACGGCACGGACATCAGCAACGGCCACAAGGAGGGTAGGTGGCTCCCACAGCAGGGGCACAGGGACTCACTGTGATGTGTCAACCTGTGCCACTCACTCTGACCACAGATGGGACTCCACGGGGATCCCACCTCTCCCACGCCCTCCTGGGTCAGCGCACGGCAGCCAGTGTTTGTGGGTCCGTGTGCCTGCCGGACCCAGAACTCCGGGCTGCGGATCCATGCCCAGGCCCACAGGTGAGCCGTCACAGGGCCCGGGGGAATCTGGGCGAATGTGCTCCAGCGAGACGGCTCCTGCCACCGTCCGTCCCCCAGGCCCGTCCACCCTAACGCCCCGCAGACTCCCCCACCCCAAGTGGGAACTGTCCCCGGGCACGATCAGCATATCTTCCAACAGCAGGGACCAAGCTGGGGTGCACCGGGGCCATGAGAGCAGGTCTGTGACCTGCACGCTGAGGGAAGCAGAGTTTCTTCTAATTTCCCCAAACCCAGCCGTCGGGGTCAGAGAACAGCGACTTCGTCATTTTCATCTGGTTTGTCGGGGCTCAGAGAGGCTGCACTCCAGGATCCGGCTTCGTGGGGAGCACTCAGAGCCCGGCCAGGGCCACCAGCGACCCAGCCAGTCCGAGGGCAGCCACCCGCAGTGGTGTGCAAGGGAGCGGACTCGAGGGAGGGCCCTCGCACAACTCCCACGGGACTCAGCGTCCCGGTGCCGGGGCCCCGAGGCCCTTCCAGACCCACACCCGAACGGTCATCCTTCATCCTGGGGCCTCCAGACTGCCCTCCCCACCGGCAGGACGAGTCTGAGTCTTTGTTTGGCGTCTGGCATCCCCCGCCCCGGGGCCCTCACCGTGCTCTCCCATCCTCACCGTTTGTCCCCGAGGTGTCCCCGCCCGGCACTGAGCATCCCTTCTCTCTCCTGGACGCCCATCACGGAGCCCCGGGACTAGGCTCCAGCCCCCACACCTGGGAACGTCTGCCTCCGTCCCCAGTGCCCAGGCCCTCCCCATCCTGGCCCTTTCCATGCTGGGCAGTGGCTGCAAGAGCGCATACGCCAGCTCTGATTGGTTCCAAGGCCTAGTGCCAGCTCAGGCCTGCCCCACGGTGAGGCTGTGGGTCCCGGAGAGGCTCATCCTTCCCCACCAGCCAGTGCCCACCCAGGAGCAGAGCGCCCAGGGAGGCCGCGAGCCACCTGCGTGTGGGGCTCAAAGCGGGGGGGTGCCAGGAGCAGCACCAGAGGCGAGGGAAGCTCAGGGAACTCTGGAAACAGCCTCTTTGGTCCCTACTTATAGATAGAAGGCGGAGGTGCGTAGCACTAAGTAACCTGGTCACGTGACCAGCAAGCCCACCGCCGCCCCCCCCGCGCCCCCCCGCCGGAGGCCCTATTGTTCGTCAGCGCTTGGACGACACGGCTGCGAAGCTCGGCCTCCCCGGCCACCTCCATCACTTTCCCTCTTCCTCCAGGAGGCCGGCCACAGAGCCAGGCTTTCCCCCAGAAACCCGCCTTCATCCTGTCCTCCCGGGACCAGGGACAGCAGGACAGCAGCATCTGGCCCCACTCGGAAGCTCCCACCGGCCTGAGCCGATAAGCGTGAAATGGACTTTGTGTCGTCAGCCTGAGGCAGCTCCCCAGGGGTCCCCGTGTGTCCTCGAAGACGAAGTCAGCTGGCCTGGCCCCAGGGCGCCTCGGGGCTCTCACGCCTGCGAGGGAATGTGCCCGACCCCGATCTCCCCCGAGCCCACGCTCCACGGGAGCGGACCCCGGCCTCTCCACTCGCCCCGATGCCAAACGGCACGCGTGTGCGGCTGAGCCGACGGGACCCCCGGCTTCCTTCCCGGAGGGCCGTAAACGCGCCGTCAGATGATCCCCGAGCCGGGGCCTCCGCATATCAAAGAACGGGCTGCCGCGTCCCCGCAGCCAGCTCTGGTCCCCGCACGCAGGGCCGACCTGTCGCGAGCCTGCCAAGAGGGGGGCCGGGTTATTTATGGGCGCAGAATCTAGACCCAGAGACACACATGGCAGCTGCAAATTGACTCCCCCTGCCCGCTCGCCGGGTCCCCCCCCCCATTTATCCAGGACGAGGAGGGCAGCTGACACCGGTGTTCATCTTCAGGCCCCGCACCTGTCAGCGCGCTGCCTTATTTACCGCCGCCCGCCTGGGTCTGCAGCCCGTGCCACGGTCCAGGACGCAGACGGGAGGAGCTGCTGGCGGAGAGGCTGAATTCCGCGGGGGAGACCCACCGGGTTACTGGGGTGGCTCAGCAGTGCCCCGAAAGGGACCACATGCACGGCCTGCGGTGAGGGCCTTTCTGGCTCCCTCCTGCTCAACTGACGCCCCTCGGAGGTCCTGGGGCAGGTGGGGAGCCCCTCTCCCGGCCCGGCCCCGCCTCCCATCTGGAGCCCACCGGCACATCACACATCGGCAGGCAGGCCCCTCCCTGCCCGGCGGCCGAAACGACGTTAAAGTTCATCACATGCTCCAGTCCCCAGCGCCGGGCCCTTGCGCACCCCACCAGGGAGAGGCTCCGCGGACTCGGGAAGGAGCTGACCTGGGAGCTCCGGGACCTGCCAGGACCTGTGTCTCTGTCGCATGAGGAGAGGCTGCACAAGGACACGGACAGCATCCCACAGCCGGCGGATGATAGACGGCAAGAGGGGACAGGGCTATGCGAATTCGGCATTGACCTCACCCGGACGAGGCCGAGATAATGGGGCTGCCGAGAGCCAGGGGGCTGGCGGGCGGCCCTCCGTGCTAGCTGCGATCCTGGGTCCCTGGCACCAAAGGACGGAGCAGCGCTGGGAGGGACCGGAGCGGACGGGTCCCTCTGTCCGTCTGTGCGGCCTCTGCTCTTTAGCTGAGAAAAGGTGCTGTGTCCGGGCCACCCCCAGGGCAGGGACCTCGGTCGCCCCAAGAGACACAGTCGCACAGTGTCAGGCTTCCCTGACTGGATTGTTTTGTTTGGTTGGCTTTCTTAATGGAAGCATTTGAGGTTTGGGGGTTGTTGTTTTTTTCACCTTAAAACAATTTGCATAGTAAACATCCAAAAATTAGTGGTGACCTGTATATTCCTGAACAACTCCTCTGTTAAAAAAAAAAAAAAAAAAAAACTCAAAGAACTGAATTATATAGTATGTTAATAGACTTTCAAGAAGGAATGAACAGGCAGGATGGGAATCACGAGACACAGGTAGGCAGCGGCAGGTGGGGACAGTGTGTGATGTTGGCGGCCTCCATGGGGCTCTGCCAGAGGATGGCGCTCGGCCTCCTCCATGCTTGTCTCCGTGAATGCACAAGCCCGGCACTCCGTCGCCCCTGCGTGGGCCAGTTTGAAGACCACCCCGGCCATGGGGGCCCCTGACTGCGGGTCCCTTCTTCATTTCACACAAACTTGGATGCAAAACGGTCCCTCTCAAGCGTGTGGTTTCTTACCCTCGGCTGTCCTGAAACCTCTGTGTTCCAGAAACAGACGTCCTCACAGGGACTCACAGGCCACACTGTGGCCATCATGGCCAGCCTGGAGGACGCACGGGGCAGACAACTGTCATGCTCCCTCGTGCTCCCTCAGCTGACGCTTCCCAGCGCAGCCCCACCATGACATCTTAGGAGATGTGGGAACGGAGGCAGAGGGGAGCCAGGATGCACCCAAACCAGGAGGCCTATGTCGCGTCCCAGCAGGCCAGGTTCTGCGGGCCTGGGATAGAACGCTCCGCCGCTGGGTCTCCAATGGGCATTGGGGCCAAGTGGAACCCGACAGGAGGAAGACAGTCCCAGCCCCAAGCAGCCAAGGGTCACTCCAGAGCTCATGTGTGGGGCCCATCCCCTAAGTGCCCGGTGGCGAGAGGCGTCACTGATCCAACACCAGCTCCCAGGCCCGGGCAGACCCCTCTGCAGCGAGCCCTAGGCTGGGGCGAGCTCCCAACACAGCCAGCCCCGTAGGCTTCCTCAGCAGAGGGGAGGTGGGCGTCCGTAGGAGGGGTCAGGCCCGCTTCCCTGAGGGTCCCAAGGACCCCTTGCGCCCGTCCAGGTGAGGGATGACAGAGAGTCTCGGGTCTGAGCCTTCTCCTACCCCTCCGTGACTCCCCAGTCCAGTGCAGATTCGGCCAGAACAGCCCTCTTCCATAAGCTATCAGATTCTCCCCCGCAGTGCCCCAGGGAACGTGCGCTCACCCTGGCCTGCCTCCTGCAGGAACCTCCCGCCCCTGTGCCTTCCGCGCAATTTTCCACCTGCCGACAGCTCCTTGCTGGATGTCCCCACGGGCCCCTGCTGTCCCCCCGGCCCGAGCCCTGCAGACTGCCCAGACCCCGGGGCCCCAGCTGCAGGGGGACCCAGAGCAGCGGCAGCCTCCACTCCCCCAACCTGCTAACCCGCAGGACCCAGGAGGTTGTTGGGCACATGAGCCGGGTGTGTCTGTGCGTGTCCTCACCCAGCCAGGACGAGGGCTCCGAGGCTGGGGCCAGTGGGGGATGGGGAAGCTCGGCTTCTGCAGCCGCATGTCTGATTCAGAGCCCGACTCCGGGAGCTGGAGAAGCTCCCTGCAGGACCCACGTCTGGACACACCGTATGCATCTGGCACTCAGACACTGCGTGGGCATGGTGGCCCCACTGTCATGAGGGGCAGCGGGCAGGGTCTGCCGCCGTCCACTGCACAGGAGTCCCAGGGAACCAGTTAAGGAGGGAGGAAGCCGCCTGGCGAGGAGGCAACCAGCGCCCTGACTCCCTGTCCCTCTCCCCCAGGCAGGCCTCCCTGATCTGTGTTGATGAGGGGGTGCCCTGAGCTCCCCACCACACTGACAGGGTTCCGGCGGGATCCCGTGTTCCCAGGGCATCACTCCCGGGCTCACCGCGCCCTCTGAGCATCTGGGGCTCTCCTCAAAGTCCTGACCCTCCAACCAAGGGTCAGATCTGGACCTTAGAAATAATTGCATTTTGCTTATAGCATGGCAAAGCAGTCCAGGTCGGGGGGTTGGTGGCAGGGAGACGGACACACATTTGCTCGCCGTGTTCTCAGCCTCCCTGTATGTTCGGTCACTGCGACGTGGGGCGGCCTGAGCCCAGACTCCTGACCGAGACAGACCCGGGCAGGGGCGGGGGGTCCCTGGCCAGGCTCAGGCAGCAGCACCCCCCCCAACTCCCAACACCTCCAGGGCTTTCTCTGGGCTAGAAACAAGCAAGAAAATTATTTTCCTTCCCTCCGGGTCTGATGAGGAAGGAGTCTGTGGTTGGAAGGACTGAAAACCCGGTGTCTCCTCCGTGTTCTCTGGGAAGGAAGAGCCCAGCCCCTCCCCTCCACTGCGGACAGACAGGGCCGCTAGAGCTGTCCGACCCCTCCCACCTCCCCCATGCTTCATGCACACAGAAATCCAATTGGCAAGCCTCCCTGTGCTCCCAGCGGGGACTTGGTGTCTCCGTGCCCTGGTGGGGTAGGGAGCGTCTCTGTGGGGAGTGGCTTCTGCACAGACCAGGGCTCCGGTAGCAGACGTGGCAAGGCCTTCGGTAGCTGACAGCCCCTACGAACCCAGGAGGGTCAAAACGCCTCCACTCGCCCCTCCCAGCCCATGGCTGATGGTGGTGCCTCTCCAGGCATTACTGACCCAGCAGGTCCTGAAACCCAGAGCCCCCTTCCTACCGCCCTCTCTGTCTGCACCCCAAGCCCTCGCTCGTGTAGCCCCCCTTGCAACATGAGCAGGTCCCCCAAACAGGGGTGCTATTTGCACGTCGCTTCTGTTCCTCCTGGAGTCCCTGTGGGCAGGGCTCGCTGCCCAGGCCCTTCATTTGGAGGTGTGAAGAGGCAGTCCCAGCAGGAAGAGGCGTGAAAAGCAGGTTCCCATTAACCTGCTCTAGGCCTCCCACAGCGGACCTGCCACAGCGGACTGCGTCTGCGTCTGCTCCTCTCCACCAAAGTCAAAGCACACGCCCAGCCTCTGTCCCGTTGGAAAGGACTCACACCAGTAGAGAAAATTAAGCCGAAATAAACAGACAAGAGCCAAAACTCTCGTGGAAAAAGCTGCACCTGGACACAGCTTGAACCAAGCCCTCCTGACCCGTTTTGGCTTGCAAGAGAGAACCCACTCCCACAGGACGGGAGGGCACAGCCTCGTGCCCAACAGCGCCTGCAGAAGGGTGCCGACAGGCACCAACAAGGAAGCCCGGCATGGGCGTAAACGGGAAACAGGGTTTAACTCTCCCGCACAGAAAATCGATCCCGCAACTTGTTGTCTTCGAGGCTGAATGGTGGCCCCGAAGATAGTCAGAAACTCTCAGTGTAGCCTCACTTGGAATAAAGCCTTTGCAAAGGGGATCGAGTGAAGGATCTTGGGGTAGGAGCTTTTCCTGGATTGTCCCGGGGTTTCTGGCGGGCCCCAGAGGCGAGCGCGGGCGGTCTGTCCGAGGGACACACCGAGGAGGAGCCTTCTGTGAGGGCTGGTGGCCTGCAGCCCCCGGAGGAAGAAGAGGCCAGAAGAATCCCTCCCTGGAGCCTCTGGTGGGAGCGCGGCCCTGCAGACGCCCTGGTTTTGGTGCAGTGATGCTGACTTCAGCCTCCAGAATTGGGAGAGATGACATTTCTCTTGTCCCAAGCATCCTGGGTTGCAGACGTCTGTTACGGGAGCTCCAGGAAGTGAATGTGAGGTGTGTTCTCCAGAAAAAGGGTCGGGTGTAGGGTTTCTGGGCCGTGTGGTACATTGTCACTACTTCGGCACTCAGAAAGACATGCGTGGTGGACATGTGGCCTGCAGGCCAGAGCCAGTGAGGCCGGGTCCCCTGCTTGGCTGGACCACACCGTGGACTGGGCTGGGTTCCCATCCGCAAGCCCAGGAAGACGCCACCCCCGGGCTCCTGTGGGCAGGGGCAGAACTCGTGTCCTCCAGCTGCGGCACTGAGGTACTGCTCTCTCGTTGGCTCTCAGCGGGCGTAGCCCTCAGCAGACAGAGGCCACTTGTCAACATGGTCCCTCCCACTTCTGCGGACTCCCCCACAACCCCGTCAGGGACAGCCCTGCCTTTAAAGGCCACGTGATCAGGCCAGGCTCCAGCAGAGACTCTCCGTGCCTTGAGGTCAACAGATTTGTAACCGTAACTCTGAATTCCCACTTTCCAGTCCCCTTGTGTCCTGGAGCCAAAGCTAACGGGTGGGGACGGTAGGGTCCTCCTAGCCGTCGGTGCGCACCGGCCAACACTGTACTGACAGACGCATTCACAGAGATGGGGCTGGAGAGCTCAGGGTCAGGTGTGCGCCCATGGGAGGAGTGGGACGAAACAATCCTAGCCCCGAGCATTGGGGGCCTGGGGCCTGGGGCTTGACGATCCTGAGCGCCCCGCAGGGCCACATCTCCGTGAGACCCCCCACCAGTGGCCACCCTCCTGGCTCTATCCCCGGCCGGGTGCTGCGGGCCTCACTCCTGGTCCTCCCCGTGTACCCGCGGGCGTCCAGTCCCCGGAGGAGCCTGGGGGCCGAGGGCCTGGCTTCCCGCCCCAGCTGTCTGCAGACCCCGCGGGCCCCGGAGCTCGGGAGGGTTTATGGAGCCCCAGCTGCACTGGTGGCCGCGTGCTCCACGCCCCAGGCGTGTGTGCCGGGATCCCGCGTGTTCCATACCTGCTTGGTGCCTGAACGGCTGCCGCAGCGGGTGTGATGGGCCCCTCAGCCCGAGCACCCAGCCACGCCCACCTGCGACCTCCACCTGAAGGTGTCCCCAGTCACGCCCCAGGAGCAGCCCCGAGGCAGTTCCCTGGGGGACGACGCCGGCATGTTCTGCACCATCTCCCGGAGGGCCCCAGAGGGGCTGTGTCCCGCCTGCACCGCCAACTCCCCTTTTGTCGGCTTGGTCCCCTGTGACAGGCTCCCCCTTATCTGTCGGTGATCGGGGCCGTTCCAACCTCTCCACCTGCCCTGAGTCTCAGGCGCACTTCGGAGGGAAGCCTACCCACTCCCGGGAGATCGGGGGCAGGGGGCAGCCTTCTCGCAGATGAAGAAACTGAGGCAGGGGAGCCCTCCCTCACAAAACCTGGAACTCGCAGGAGTGGGGACCCCCCCGCCGAGGTCAGGCTCCAGGGCCACCCTCTGAGTCGCCGGGTTTCTGCCAACCTTGTGTGTCTCCTTCTTGCCCGGTGACCGGGGCCGGACACTGAAGGTCCACCCACACAGAGCACAAGACCCCGGCGGCCCCAAGATGCGCTGAGCGCCCGAGGCGGTGGCCACAGCGTCCCCCACGCACCGCTCCATTTGTCATTCCTGAACTCCTCCAGACAGATGGGCCGGGCTTATCTGCCAGGCGGAAGCCGCGGGATTTATGTACTGAAAAGTCTATTTCTAAAGCTGACAATAGTTGCTGAGCGATTTCTCCACAATAAATTCTGCCTCCAGCATGGGGGACCTTCTTTCTGCTGATTTGTCACTTTCTAAGCTTCTCCCAGGGACCAGAACCCCATCTTGCGCATCCGAGGGCAGGGCCCAGCCCGGCGGGGCGGGTGGGGGCCACACACGATGCGGGGGTGGAGATGCGCATGCCGCCCGCCAGACAGTTCCCTGGTCCAGGCTCCCTGGTGCAGCTCAGCCCGCGGCGCTGGGAGCCTGGCTCTGAAGCCCGACCTGCCCCCACAGGGACCCCCAACCCCCTTGGCCCTGTGCTGCAACCCCCACTGGCTGGCTCTCCCGACCCCTGCCCAGCCCCTCCCCGGCCCCGGCCTGCCGCCCAGCTGCTGGACCCCCAGCACTCCGCTTCCCAGAGCCCTGTGTGCCTCGGGCCCCCTCGCTGCTCCCAGAGCCTCTGGGCCGGATGGGCACCTTCCCAAAGTGCTTCCGGCGTCCTGCTGGGCCCTGGCACAAAGCAGTGCCAAGGACGTACCCACGGCTGGGAAGGAGAGGCCCCGATTTGGTTCACACACGAGGC
The DNA here is from genome assembly GCF_011764305.1 of Mustela putorius furo. Lineage (NCBI taxonomy): Eukaryota > Metazoa > Chordata > Mammalia > Carnivora > Mustelidae > Mustela > Mustela putorius. The sequence continues at coordinate 51,771,240 of NW_025421290.1, read as the reverse complement.
AATTGAATCCTCAGCTTGACATTTATTTCGGCAGAGCGGTAATTAAAATGCATTTGGGAAGCACTTACTTGTGTCTAATTAGACCTTGTTGGGTTTCTATGGAGATCCCTTCAGTCGTAACAGGAAGAGCGCCGTGGGCACCCTCCCTGGCGGGCGGGGACCGAGCAGAGGCCCGGAGCCAGGGCCCCGCCGGCTGCTCTGTTCCCGCCGTTGACAGGTCACCCGGCGAGTCCCCAGGCGCCCGCACGGCCTCCCTCCATGGCTCCGCACGCGGCAGGCCGGGTCTCCGCAGGCGGGCTGGCCTCGGAGCCCAAACAGACGGAAGGACAGAGGGGCGAGGACAGGCCTTTGGGGTCAGTGGGCTGCGTCGGTCAGGCCCCTCCAGAAGCCCCGCCGTGGTCGCCGTGGAGGGACGTCGCGGTCGCCCGCGTTGGTGGCGGGGAGGCTAGCAGAAAAGCTGGCAGAGCCCCCTCGCGCGGGCGCCCCTCGTGCCGGTGAGGAAACAGAGGCAGAATGTCTCAGCCTGGAGCAGGGCCGGGCCTGGTAAAGCCGAGAGAGCTCGCACCATTCTCTGGCTTCAGCGCTGGGCCCCCTGCGGTCAGCCAGTCAAGAGCTCCCCGGCCTCGGGCTGCATCCAGGGTGGGAAGGCTGGTGTGTGCAGGAGGGGCTGGGCTGGCTCCGGCCCAGCATGGCGGGGGCAGGGGCAGGCCAGGAGGGCCCTTCACCCCCACTGAGGGTGCCTGGGAAGGAGCCTCCCAGCAGCCCCAGCCCCAGGCCACCTGCCCCTCCCTGCAGCAGACTGACGTTCCGTCCAAGGTCGGCGTCCACAGGCCCTGGCCTGGGGAAGTCCAGGCAGCCACACGGGTGGGGGCAGCCTCTCCCCCAGCCCCAAGCTTCCATCATCCGTAGAAGGACGGGCACGCCCCCCCCTGCACTCTGCAGGAGGACTCGGGCTGGCTGTCCGTTACCATGCGCCCGGCAGGCCATCCGGAGGTTATCGTCCTACAAGAACGTGGTCCCCTCCCCGCACTGCGCGAGGCTGGGCATCCTGCCGCCTGTCCTAAGATGTGAGCCGCCCTGCCCCCACTCTGCCAGGGCTTGTGGCTGCAAGCACGCGCGTGTGTGAGTGTGCCCGGGCTTGCACACTCGTGCACACACACGCAGCAGTACTCACTGGGAGCCGGGGATCGGACTGGGCTAAACCCACATCAGGCTGCCCGGCGGCCCGGGGCAGGTGGCGGTCGTCAGGCTGGGGGACGCGGCCTCCGGGAGAGCAGCCGTCCTGTCGCTGGCTCTCTGGCCCCTGTTCTGCCTTCACGTGGGAGAACAGCAAGGGCTGCCCTTCCCGTGTCTCCTCCCAGACCCCCCAAGGAGGAGCCCCACCTGCCCCACACTGTCCTCTGCGCCCCTGCCTAGTCTTCAGGGCAAACACTGTTCATGCTCTCCTCACTGGTGGCAGATTGTCCCCACAACAGGAGCAGGAAAGGTCGGCCTGGTCACAGTGGTGTTCCCAGGGTCCATGCTTTCCAAATGAATGCTCAGCATTGGGTAGGTGGGGACACTGAGTCCCAGAGAGGTGAGGAGCCAGCTCGAAGCCCACAGCGAGCAGGGTCAGGGGCGGGGGACTCCAGGGCTTTCTCTGGGGGGCTCGGCAGGGACCACTCCACTATAAGATGACACGCAGTGGTCGAGCAAGGGTCCAGCCTTCATGGCCCCAAGACGGTGTGTGGGCCCCTCCGGACGACCGTGCTCACGGCCCAGATGCCGCCCGTTGGGAGTCTCAAGCTGGAGACTGCGCGAGTGGGGTCTCAGGGCTCTGGGGCCTCGAGGTCACTCCAGTGCAGGACACAGAGCTCGGGGGGCCCCTCCGTGGCCCAAGCAGCCATGCGTCAGCCCACGACCGGGAGGGGGGACGAGGGCACCCGGTCAACGGGGCCTCGAGCAGAGACACGGCCAGGGGATGCCCACCGGCGGGCCCTGCTCCTCTACCCCACCCCAGCTCTGCCCTGTGACCCCCCACACTTCTGCTGTCCAAGGGGACTGGCCGCTGCTCCCCACCCCTGCACCAGCTCTAAGACCCCCCCTTTCTGTCCGTGTGGACAGGGGCGTCCACAGACACCTGCAAGGAGCCGTTTCTGCCAGTGTCAGGCTCCAGGATGCCTGAACAGCAGCAAATGCCCGTCCTCCGTCCCCTGAAGGTGCGTATGGGACAAGACAGGAGACGGACAGACAAAAGGGACACGGGCTGCCAGCCCTCCCTGTGGGCCCCACCAACGGGAGACCACAGAGACACTCCAGCAGGAGAGACGAGGTCCCCGGGTCAGTCACAGCCCGCTCGCCGGTCCCCCCCCGTGAGACAGCCACAAAGCCACCGCCAGCGTCCTTCCGTCAGGAGCCACCATCATCCCCAGGCGTCCCCTGCCCACAGCCCCAGGGTGGATAGCAGTGGACTGAGGAGAACCCCTCCCCCGCCATCCTGAGGGGCACCGTGACCCGCTGCCAAGGCCACCAAGAGGTGTGGACCCAGAGAACCCACGGACGGCAGCTCTCCAGCCGGCCAAACTGCGAGGCGTGGGCAGGGCGTGGGGACCTGGCCACTGGAGCTGGGGGGGAGGGGAACAGGGGAGAAACGCCGTGAGGCCAGGGAGGGAACCGGGAATGGGGAGACTGCTCCGGACACCTCCCTGATTCTCCATATTTCAAGTGACTGCTTCTTCCTCTTTCTAGAACTTTCTCTGGCATCTCTCATGTCCTTCTGCTGGCATCCTCTGTGTCCGTATCTTCTATCCGGAAGCCCAGGTGCCCAGGTCCTCATCTCGCTGGACCCCCCACCCAGAGTCCAGCGCACAGGGGTCCTCTCCATCTCCCGTCTGCCGTGGGGTCAGCGCCAGCCTCTCCTGAACTGGAAAGTGTCCCCTGTGTGCCGTGGGACTGTCACCTGCTCTGTCCTCCTTCAGGTCCCACGCGCCCCGGGCAGGAGTACCGCCCTGCGAAGTGATTAGCCAGACCCGCTGCCGCCTCAGAGAGCCCCAAGCAGGCCGGTCGGATGGGAGCCGGAGCCGCTGAGACCACAGCAATCGGCCTCCACGGGGTTCGGGGGGAGCAAGCACCCCCAGGACGGCCACTGGGATGGGCTATGCCATGCTGGGCCAGGGTGGGTGCGGGTAAGGCCCTGAACGGCCAGGCTGCCGGGCTCGCTCCTGGCTCCCAGGCCCTGTCGGAGGCCGCCTGCAGCTCCCACACCCAGAGCACAGCAGGACAAGGACCGGGGGCTCTCCCCATGACGCCCACAGCTGCCCCAGCTTCTGTTGGCCGCCAAGCACCCACTGCCCACTGCGCAGGGGCCAGCTGTGCCGGAAGGTAGGCACGTGTGTGGCGGGCATCTCAGCCGCGGGGGTCTCAGGGGAGCCAGCCAGCCAGGGTCCCAGGGGCCTGCCTCCTCCCATACCTCCTCCCGGCCCGGGAACATCCCGAATCCATGTGCCACAGCCAGGGAGGAGGCAGAGAAGGCGTCCGCACGACGCCGCCTTATGGCCCTTCCCGAGAGAGGCCGGAGCTGAGGCAGCTCCCATCGGAGGGAGGGAGTCAGGGCACGTGCGCCCCAGCCCCACAGCGGGGCCGGGCTCTGCTGGAAGGCCCGCCCCCTTGCTCGGCCCTCCACCCCCCTGCGGAGCCCTGCAGGGTCTGGAATGAAAGGGGCTCCGGCCTCCTCCGCCCCGCTGCTCTGTGGTCTGAGGGTGACCCCACCCAGGGGTTCTGTGACACCTGAGGCCACACAGGACGGGAGAACAAGTCTAAGGTCTCCCCGTCAAGCCCCCCCCCCCGAAACATCCTGTGTTCAGGGCTGCGGGAGCTGAGGCCCAGGAGACAAACATGAAGTCTGCGGGCGGGGCCCCACGGGCAGAGAGGAGCCCTCCCTCCACACCTGCCCCACGCCCCCGTCCCCAGGATCTGCGCCGTCCCTGTCCGTCCACGCAGGGCCAGATGAGGGGGTAAGCCTGGACCTGCTCGTGAGGTCCGCAGGGATGGGGCTGGGCCAGGGTTCGGACGCCCCCCCCCCACTTTGGCACCCACAGCTCTAGCCGCAGCAGCTCCCCACGGAGCACCTCGGGTCCCAAAACCAGATCGGAGAAACCCAAGCCCCAGCACGTCCGGTTGGCGCTAATGGTACTTAAGTACCCAGCTCAACAGAAGCACCAGCTGGGGTCTCCCCGGGAGCTCAGGGACCTCGGGACACCAGGACGGGGCACCAGCACAGGCCCTGAGCCCCAGCCACACCCTCCTCTCTCTGCAGGCTGAGCTCAGGCGCAGACTCCAGCTGCGGGTACAGCCAGGGGAGACGCTTTTAAGGTCCAGGACCCAGGACTCCCTCGCCAGCCGCCCTGCTACCCTCCCGAGGGGCCTGTAATTGGAGCCTCCAGGAACAGACAGGCCTTGCCGCCCGCGCCCAGAGCACCTACCGGCTGATCTCCCACCAAAGATCGGCTGGGCTCGGGCCCCCTAATCCTGTCCCTCTCCCTAGAGAGTGCCCAGGTGCCCGGGCTGGGCCAGGCCTCCAGTGAGAGGCCCTAATTGGCAGGCCCCGACTAGGGCTGGTCCCCAGGGCGAACGCATGGTCTCAGGAGGGGAGAGTATGGGCCGGAGCTGGGGGAGTTAGGGACCCCGTGAGAGCACTTCCGACCCCGACAGCCTTGTTTGTCGCTCCAAAGGTGGGGGGAGGGGCACGCAGGGCTTTGCCCATCGCCCCCAAGCAAGTGAGAGTTTCAGCAAATGTCTTAGCTGGCATTCACCATCTCACTGACGGTTGGGGCCGAGCCCCCTTCCTGACCTGCACACGTCTGTCCCCGACACTTGTCTGGGGGTGTCTTATGTCTTCTCCTCTCTAGGAAGACAAAGGGGAGACAGAAAGAGAGGCCCCAGCCCACCTCCAAGGAGGTCACAGCCCCGCTCGCCCTGCTCCAAGCCCCCGGAGGCCCAGCCGTGGTTTCCCAGCTGGAAGCCTGGGCCTGTCGGACCTTCCCACGGGCCCCGCTGTCTCTAGGGCCCCCAGCTCTCACCCTACACATCTTCTCGGTCCAGTGCCTGGCCACACCCCGTACTGCCTCCACCCCCACACCGCGCCCCCCGAGCCCTTCCTTCAGGAGGCCCCAGTTAACTTTCGTAACAGTCCGAGCCGTCCGCACACCTCCGTGCCCACCGTGGCGGGGCCGAGCTCTCCCCTTGGCTCTACACCCCGCCCTGGGAGGTGCTGGGAGCACACCGGCCCCTCCCCCCCACCTCCTGCTCACTTGTCACGAGGGTGCACTGAGGAGCCACACTACAGGCTCCAGAAGGGCCCCCCTAACCCAGATTAATGGAGAGCAGAACCCTTTCAGGCACAGGCGTGCTCACACACGTATATGGGCATGCGTACATATGTGTGTACATATACACGCGCACGTATACACATGTGTTCACACATACACCTGCATGTATTTACACGTGTGCGTGCATACACATGCGTGTATATACACGTGTGTGCACACAGGCATGTATACACATGTGCACACGTGGGTACGTATACACACGTAGTCACACGACTGTGACGTGCGTGTGTGCTTAGGCACAGACAGGTGTCCGTGCACACGTACCTGCACACACATGAGCACGTCCAGGCTGGGCGCCTGCTTGCCACGTGCACAAGGATCAGAGGCCCGGATGGATGCTCAGGGCCAGCACGGCCCAGCTCTGTGGGACCCGCATGAGTCCCCTCCCCCGAGCAGTGTGGGGACGGCTGAGGACCCCCAGCCCCCACGGCCTCAACCAGCGCTTCTGCGGGCAGCACCACTGTCACTCCTCCAGGAAAGGCGCTCTCGGAGTAACTGATGACCCCGGGGCAGACAGAGGGAGGGCAGGGCAGAGCGCGAGAGAGTGAACTAGTCATGGTGCCCATCGCAAGCCCCGCATGGCCCTGCACGGCCAACAAAGGCTGCACGTTACCGTCACATGCATAGTTTATCCTCCGTTAGCACTGGGGACAACCTGACAAATTAGACCTGTTTTAAATGTAATCTATTCTAACAGTTAGCAGAAGGGGGAAAGCCCTACCTGACATCAAATACTTAAACCTCCATACAGAAGTCATGAACCCCAAGAGCACGCAGGCATTGAAGACCGAATATTATCTTTAGGGGAGACACTGCTCGGCACCATTCACTTCCCCTGATGCAAATGCCCCGTTTTTATCTGCAGCTTACAGGCACGTCACAAATAGGATTAGAAACCATTTTGTGAAATGGAAAAGAACAGGATTTAATGGAAAAACTAAGAGACGGTCCAAGACTCATTTTTCTTTAATGTTATTTCCAGCCAGGAGATCGCCCTGAATCACCTCCCAGGTTCCACGCCTCCAGGATACCTGCCCCCTGAGTGGAGCAGAAACCAGGCAGAGCGCGGGGACTGCGGAGGGGGGCACAGCGAGAAAGAAGGGGCTGCCGCCGGCCCAGAAGCCATTACACGATTGATCCACCGGCAAAATTCACTTACTGGCTTCCCTGGAGCTTAAGTACCATCAACAACTTAATCCTTTGTCCTGGAAGTCCATCCTGGGGTCATCCGGGGACTGCCCTCCGAGCCCTGAGCCCAGGAGTGACCCAGCTGGACACGTGCAGGCTGCCATGCCCCCAGAGCGGAGTCCGTACGGTGAGGGCCAGCCCCATCTGCCCGGCTTCTGCCCATAGCCTGGTGCTGCGCGGGCTGACAGGCTGTGGTCCAGCCTGCCTGTCCCGTCCCCCTCAGTGGCAAAGGCCAGGAGACACAGAGCTCCAGAGTCGCTCACTGTGGCTTCACGGGAACTCCTAGCTATGTGCTACCCACCCTCAGGGGCCAGACTCCTGGATCCTCGGCCCCCAGGCCCGTTGCCCCCGGCCCGCCTGTCTCCCGGTGTCCACAGCCACGCCAACCCCACACTTGCACCCTGAGCCCAGCCCACACCCTCAGCCAGCCACGCCCGTCCCCGATCTCTGATCTCCGTGCTCTGGAGCCCCGGCCTCCCCCAAGGCCAGCCCAGAATCGGGTGTTTCACACCCTCGTCTTCTCCCAGGTCACCCCAGAAACACACCTCCGCCAGCCCCTTCTCTTATCCCAGTGACCCCTGAGTCCACAGCAGGCTCACCCACCGGCACGCAGGCCTGTCCACCTTCTCTGGGCCAGGCCTTCTGCAGCCCAGCTGCCCTGGTCACCCTCAGCCTGGACCAGCCACCGTGGGCCCAGCCAATCGCCCCTCCAGCCTGGCCATCCTTACTCTCTGGCCACCATGGCGCTGTCTCAGTGCCCCCAGCCCTGAGCAGAACCAGGCTCTACCCACTTCCTGCCTTCCCCCTGCCGGTCCCTCCATCCAGAGGTCCTGCCCTGTCCGGTTTTCTGGCAAGACGCAGCTCAGTTGCCACCTCCTCCAAGCAGCCTTCCAGACCTGACTCCTAAGTAAACCGGACTGTTCACTCCTCCAGGATGCAGCACCGATGACACTATGGTCTCTTCATAGCTGTGGGTAGGTCTCCCCTGAGCCCAGACATCAGCGTGCGGTAAACCTGGAGCGGACACGTGGAGACGGTGGGACGGCCTTTAAGCTGGTTCAGGCCTGGCTCAGCCCCACGTGTAAATGAGCAAACCTGGTCTCTCTCCTGGGGCCTCGGCTTCCCCCTCTGACCCCGGAGCCCTGCTTACCCCCGGCCACGCTCCATCCCGCACCTCACACCTGCTCTGACGGCCCCTCCCACCTGCCCACCACCAGGGATCTCGGCCTCCATCTGCCACCACCAGCATGGACCCCGCTGTCACCCAGCAGGACGTGAGTTCCGTAGGACTGAACATCTGCCTCCAGCACCCCCCACCCCCAGCTGCGCCACGTGGGACCTCATAGCTGCAGGATGGGCGGACCTCACCTGGTGACATCGTGCTGACTTGACTTCATCTTGGTCTCATGAGGCACCAGGGGGGTGCAGAGAGGAAGCCCTTCGCTGGTAACGTGCCAGGCAGGACACCCAGGAGAGCAGCCGCAGGCACCCAGAGGGACTCCCAGCCCTTTGCAAAACCAGGGCATCACACCCAAACAGGCACCTTCCATCTCCCTCAGCTCCCCGTGAGGAAGAATTCCAGCACATCCGAGCAGAAGGGAGCGGAGACGACGGGCAGCCAGCCAAGGTCTTGGTGTCCACTGTGCTGTCCGGCTTCTGCTGGGCGTCCCAGTCCGCTCCGCCCCGGGCTGGGCAGCCCCGCCCTCCAGCTTCCATGAAGCCCTTGACGCCCAACCCTCCCCTTGACCAGTTGGCAAGGCCAGCCCCTCCTGGACACGTGGCCATCTGCTGGTCCCGGTCACGGAGCCCAGGGGAGGGCCCCAGGCTGGAGGGGATGGGAGGCAAAGCCCGAAGATTAGCGTCCAAGATTTCAGGAAGAAAGTGTTTGGTGCCCAAGAAAGGGACAGACAAAGCCTATGAAAGCTACAAGGAAGAGGGACTCCTGTTCATCTGAAGGATCCCAGGAAGGCTGCCTGGAGGAGGCATTCCAGCATTCCATGAGGATGGAGCTAGGAAGGACGAGGCTGGAGCCCAGGAGAGGGGTGGGGTGTATCATGTACTTTCCAGGGGCTGCTCAGCCAATGTGGCCGGATTCGAGCCTTGTGAGCCGAGCTGTGTCCCTCCCCAAGCCTGCGGTCCTCTCCCCCAGAACCTCAGCATGTGACCCTATGTGGAGACACGGTCACTGCAGAAAGGATCAGGTTAAAATGAGGTCACCGAATCCACAAGCACTGTGTCCTCATGAGAAGAGGGCGTCAGGACTCAGACACTCAGAGGACCGGTCAGGGGAGGACGTGCGGCGAGGATGGCATCTACATCCTGGGAGGGACCCTCAGGAGAAAGCCACCCTGCCGACGCCTGGACCTCGGACGTCCAGCCTTAGACGCTGAGAAGACCAGTGACTCCTGCTGAAGCCTTCCGGGCAGTGGGACTGTGTTCCGGCGGCCGTGCTGACACACCAAGGTTTGGGAAGAAAGGTAAGCTAGGAGCTGAAGGGCAGGAGTCCAGGGGCAGTGGTGAGCAGGGTGAGCAGTGGGAGCGGGGCCGTGTGACACAGGGGCAGGAGTGTGGCAGGGGAAGCCCTGAGAAAGGTAGCAGGGGCAGGAGTGTGAGCAGGGGAGGGCCTGAGAAGACCTGAGCAGTGGAGCGGGGGAGGGCAGGGGAGCAGGGGCAGGAGTGTGAGCAGGGGAGGGCGGCTATCAGAGCTACGCCTTTGGGAGGTCGACCGACAGCGTAGGCCAGACAGAGGGCTTCCTGCCCCCACATCCCCCAGCCCAAGGCCATCCCCTAGCAGCAAGCAGCTGGTCCCCCCAACACCGTCCCACTGCCCTGCAGCCAGAAGGGGCAGGGCTAGGTGACATGCAGCCAAGAGGCTCCCAACCCAGGTGGCCTTTCTACACCTAAATCAAACACTGCCGCTGAGTAAACGGAGGGAGGCAGGAAGGCGGGGTGGTTAGAGCACCAGCCCCCTCCCCCGGGAGGGTCGTCCCCGGGCAGCCCCAGCCCCCCAGGCCACCTCCCTTCATCAGGGAGACAGGACGCACTTGCTCCCGTAGAGCCCTTAGGACAGGCCTGGCATGTGCTGAGCCCCCAAGAGAAGGACAGACTGAGGCCTCGGAGCTCGCTACCCCCCCCCTCGGGCACACGCTCGCGGAGATGCTCTCCAAACGCCGATTTTCCCAGGACGTGCCAGCGCCTGGCTCTAGCGTTGCGTCTTGGTTGGGAAGGAGAACTCTCGGGAACTGCGCCGCCGTTCAGCTGGAACAGAGAGCGACGGGTGTACCGACCTTCGAGCAGAAGTCCCAGCACCTGCGGGGGCGCTCGGAAGGGCCACGGCTCGGAGGCCGCTGGTCAGGCTACTTCCCGCTGACCGGCGCTTGCCTGGGCCACCTCGCACGTCCAAGACGCCAGCCGTCCCTCCCAGCCGTGTCGCCAGTCCAGCCCCTGACAGCCAGGGCCCCGCCCCCCACCAGCTGCCCCCTTGCTGCCCTGGGTCAGGAACCAGAGGCTGCCACTGGCTGGGACTGGGTTCCAGCGACAGGTCCGAGCGCTGGCCTGCGACCTGAGCGGTCAGGCTGCCTCTGCCCGGGCCCTGAGCATATGAAGTGTTCATGGACCTTAAAAATGAAATCTTATCTTAAAAATCAATTATTGGGACTCCTGGGTGGTTAAGCGTCTGCCTGCAGCTCGGGTCACGATCCTGGGCCCCGGGTCCCATAGGATCGAGCCCCGCATCGGGCTCCCTGCTCCGCAGGGGCCTCACCTTTCCAGCTGCCCCTCCCCCAGCGGGGGCCCTTCCTGGCTTTCCCTCTCTCAAATAAACGAAACTTTTTTTTTTAAATCAAACATTTATCCTTTACACTTAAATTTTTTTATTTTTCATCATCCGTTTCAAAACAACTCAAGGTCGTTGTGGAAAATCCCAACAACACAAAAAGAAGGCAGGTCACCACCGTGCCCGGCTGGACCTTCGGGCTGGGGCCCCGCGTCCCTCCGACGCCCCTATGGTCCTTGCGCCCTCCAGACTCGGGCCCGGAGCAGCTAAGTGCCCCCTCCTGGGGCTTTCCTCTGGCTCCTACCCCAGGACGAGCCCAGGAGGCCGCTGCTCTGCACTGGAGCAGCATCTACACGGCCCTTGCCGGGCGCCTTAAACAAAGAAATGAAATAATCCCCAGCACCTGGCCTGGCTCTCTGGGCACAGGACTGAGAACAGCCCTACACAGACATCTGCAGACAGTGGAGGGCACAGGGCAGGCAGCTTCACCCTGGCCCTCGCCAAGCTTGAAGGGACAGCAGGTCGCCACCTGCCTCAAAGCCAGGGCCACGGAACCTCACCAGGCCTGGAGCCTGGCCCTACAAAGGACGGTGGGGGACCCCTCTGCGTTCCCCCACACAGTAGCCCCCAGGATGGGCCACAAGGTGGCTGAGAGTGACAAGGCCACACGCACGCCCAGCCCCACTGCACACCCCCTTGCCCTCCAGTCGCATCAGCGTCGCTGGTGACAAGCAGGTCCTCTCTGCTCAGCCCCAGACCAGTCAGGAGGGGATGAGGGAGGCGAGGCCAGGCAGGGAGCCGGCACGCAGCTCCGAGCTGTCAAGGAATGCACCTGCCAGGCCCTGTCCCTGCCCCTGCCCCCTGGGCCACCGCCGCCGGAGGGGGCAGCTTCTCTCCCCGTCCCAGGGCTGGCCACTCTGGAGAAGCGTGGCTGCAGCAGGCCTGGGATGCGCGTAGACACTTTGCTGAGCGGCTGTGCTGTGCGATGCCTCACACGCGTACTCGCGGGAAGGGCTCCTGAGCCCTGAGCCTCCTCGGCTGCCTGAGCTCCACGCCCAGCAGAGCCCGAGACTGAGGGCTGGGGGCCAGCCCCGTCCACACTGTGGGGAGCCCCTGCCTGCTCCCTCCTGGTACCCCCTCCCGCAGGGGGGAGGCCCCTCCTTCCGACGCCCACCAGCTTCCATGGCTTCAGTGTCAGAATGGAGGGCCCTGGACGATGGAGAGGTCAGGCCTCTGGGGTCTTGCCTCGGTGCCCGAGCACTTGAGGTCTGTCCTCAGCAAGGGGCAGGCCCCTCTGCGCCTGTGACCCCATGACTCCGTGGGACCTTCCTCAAGTCCCCGCCAGCATCACTCGCCTTCCCAGCTGCACCGGGGCCCCTCGGAGGAGGCTGATCTCTGCCCGGGCTCTGGGACCCCAGGACACTGGCGGAGCACAGACTCTCTGGCTGTGACGGCGCCAACAGCTCTCCGGGGCACAGCAACCCTGCCTGTCCCAGTCCCCATGCCCAGCCCCCCAGCCACGGGAGGGAAATGGGCTAGAGCGGGGCCCGCGTCTGGCCTCAGATCACCCGTCCAGTGGGGGCTGGAGCCCGGGTGAGGAAGGGGCGGAAGTCTGTCCTTCTGAAGGGCTGGAGCTGGTCCCTGCTGCCCACCCCCCCACACCCCCCCTGCACAGAGAACAGCCCCACCCCACCCCCTGGGCCAGCCCCTCCCCAAACCACAGCGCCCTGTGCGGTTGTGGGGGTTGGCCTGCCACCTCTCTGGCCTTGGACTTCTGAGAGGCCCCTATGTGTCTCAAGGACCAGACACAGGCAGCGAGAGAGTCCCAGGGTGGCAGAGCTAGGAGCTGGCCCCTGGCCAGGTGGCATCAGGGCTGACCCAGCAGCAGTGGGTCTCGGCGCTCAGCCCTGCCGCTGACTGGAGGGGCAGCCACCTGACCAGCCACCTGGGGGCCCTGGGGCTGATGGGGTCAGGGAGAGGGGTGCGGCCCCTGGCCGGGACAACAGGTAACTGCTCACCCCTGGGACCCAGGGAGCAGGGCGGGGCGCGCTGGGGGCAACCGTGAGCTCTCTTTGGGATGTGTTGAAACCAAGGCCCCAGGGGTGTCCAGGGCACATATGAAGGGATTTGGCTGCCGGGTCTGGAGTTTAAGCAGTGGGCCCAGCCGAAGGAAAGGGCGCCGGTGCCGGGCACGGAGACAAGAGGGGCGGAGGACAGGTGAGGCTGCCGCACCTGGGGTTCCCCCAATCGGGCTGAGCAGGGGGAGGGGCAGCCGGGACCCCTCCCACCAGGAGAACCGTCGGGGTGGGTGTGCCGGCTGTGGGGCTGCTGACTCAGCCCCCGACCCTTGCTGAGCCGGGCTCTGAGTCCCCTGTTCCTCCTTCACGGGAGCATCCCAGGGTTTGGCCACACCCGCACCCGGGTCCTTCTCCCTAGCCGAGACCTGGGGAGCAGGGGACGCTGGGGGCCGGGGGTGAGGCTGGGGAACGGGGGAGGACGGGTCAGCCAGGCCCCTGGGCACAAGGGGGGGCCTCACCCCAGTCTCCCTGGCAGAGGCCAGCGAGGAGGCTGGAGGAGACCAGCTGGGCACCGAAGGGCGTCACAGGGCGGCACTGGCCACAGGGAGGCTGGGATGTGCTCGGCCGAGTGCCCCGGGTTCCCCTGTGATGCCTTGACCCCCTGTCCTGGGGCGCTGACTGTATTTGGAGACGGGGCCTTTACGGAGGGGATTACTTTAAAAGGAGGCGTTCAGAGTGTGTCCTCGGGCCTCTGACTGGTGTCCTCGGAGAAGAAGAGATCTGGACACACAGACACCCCAGGGATCCACGGACAGAGGACCGTCCGTCTACAAGCCAAGGAGAGAGGCGTCAGGGGAAGCCAGCCCTTCCGTCGGCCGGCAGCGTCCAGGAAGGGAGCGCGTCTGCCGTTGAAGCCCTCGCTCTGGGCTCTGGTGCTTCGTTCCGGCCCTGAGCAAGCTCCTGGAAGCAGGGCTGAGGTCAAGGCCAGGACGGGCAGGCGGGCAGGGGCACAGCTCTCCACGCCTCACCCTGGCGGGCAGGACCACACCCTGAGCCTGGGCGCACCCTCTCCCTCTCTCGTGCCCCAACCCCAGTGCGTGGCTCTGCTGCTCCTCCTCGGAGCACCCCCAGGGCCCCGCCCTCTCTGCCCTGCTCCCCGCCCGCCCTCCCCACAGGCCGGGTCCCTGGGGGACACAGACGCGACCCCCGCACCCTGCCATGCGGTGCGGACCGGCCTCCACGAGCCCAGCCCCACCGGCTCCCGACGCGGGGGACCAAATCTTCCCTTCCCTGCCCGCCCCAAACCAGCCTTTTGCCAAACACAGTCCATAAATTATTCAGTTTGCAAAATGCCATTATGTGTGAGTTTACTTAATTGAATAGAATAATTTATGGTACAACCTGGGGAAAGAAAGATCGATGAGGAACGGCACAGAAGAATGATCGAGCTTCAGTGCGGGCAATTTGATTTTGATCCCTCATTATAATAATGTTAAGGGGGAAACACCAACTTGGCTCAGAATCAATATTTGCAGAGCGCCTGGACCGTGAGTGTGAGCCGGGGGTGGCTGGAGGCGGGCAGAAGCGTCGATAATTTATGCGGGGTCTGCCGCCACAAATAACAGCTGGTTTGGGTACAAATGCCCGCCACCCGCGGATTTGCTGGTGACCATAAAAGATAATTTAGGAACAAGTCTGCTCACAATACGTGTGTAACAACCAGACATGATTCAGGACGCACGCACACGTCGGTTTCCCTACAAATCACCTGGAGACAAACAGCACAGAGTTCCCGCCCCTTTCCTCTGCGCCATGCCTTGATGTGTCCCCGAAGACGGCACCCTGGCCAGCTCGTCTGCCAGGCCACCTGCCCACAGAAGACAGCTCGAGGGAACAGTGTGCCCGGCCATGAGAAGCATGGACCGGAGGCTCAGCCACCGGAGCTGTGGGACCCTGGGCTCGTCCCGTTGGCCAGGAACCTCGGTGTCCTCCCCAGGCGCACAGACGGACGCCCCTGCCTCTGTGTCTGGGAGGACAGGGAGCCCCCGGTTCTGCATCCGTGGCTGTGCCTGACCCCGTCTGCCTCTACCCGCAGAGTTTCCTGACTTGACATATTCGCCTCAGACACCTGTCCTGTGATGTGCACAGCCACGTGTGGAAGGCACCGCAGCCCACGTCATCATCGGGAAAATCTCTGGCTTCCGTCCTGCATGTCTGGGAGGAGCAGAGAGACTCCCTGAGCCACAGTCCCCAGGCTTCGCGCATGGCCCTGGAGCTTCCCCGAGCCATCCAGGGGCCCCTGTGTGACCCATGATACCCGCCCACCCGTGGGGTCAGCTGCAGGAGCCTGGGGCTATGTGCACGTAGGTTCGGGATAGCTGCCCCAGTTCCTAGCTAACAAAACAGTCTCAGGAAGGTTGAGGGACTTGTCTGAGGTCAGGTGACAGAGGGGGGCCTGGGTCTGCCCGATGCCAGTCTCCCACTTCAGATGAGCCTGGCTCCATGTGGGGCTCTAAGTGGGGGCAGGATGAGACAGACACGATACCGCAGCCCCCCGGGCCCGGCAGGAAGCTCAGGACACAGCCACCACTCTGGGTCCTTTAGGGAGCCAGGGATATCTGCTCCGAATGGAAAGCTATTGACCTTACAGCCAGGGGGTGTTTCCAGCTTACTGGTGACCCTGGGCATGGTCTCCCTAAGGTTTCTCCAAACCCGTAGAAACAGAGAGGGCAATAGAGAGGCGGGCTGCGGGGATCTACCCTCTCACAGGCAGCCTCAAATAACAACACAAGAATCCCCAGAGTTGGTGCCCTGGCAGCGGCAGTGCCTGTCCCAGCATCTCCCCTGGAGTACAGGTTAGCCAGAGTCTGGCCTTAGCTCCACGGAGCGGCTTGAACAATTTAAGGTCTGTGTAGACCCTGCAAACACATTCACCACAGATGCTTCTCCTGCAAGCTAAGGAATCTCCAAGAGCAGCGACTGTGTCTACCTCATATCTGTGCCCCATCCCAGCCCCGAGTCCAGCGTCAAGTAGCCCTAATTACACATTCCTGTTGGATGAGTGGGTGAGAGGATGGTTGGATGGACGGACGTGTGGATGCATGGATGGACGGACGGACGGATGGATGGACAGATGGATGGTTGGACGGATGGGTGATGGGTGGGCGCATAGATGAGTGGACGGATGGACGGATGGATGGATCAGTGGACTGTTGGATGGATGGACGGATGGATGGTTGGATGGATGGGTGATGGGTGGGCGCATAGATGAGTGGATGGATGGACGGATGGATGGATCAGTGGACGTTGGATGGATGGACGGATGGATGGTTGGATGGACAGATGGATGGATGAGACGTTGGGTGGATGGGTGGAAGGACGGATGGACGGATAGATAGAGGAGTGGATGGTTGGGTGAGTGAGTGGACAGGTGGACGGACGGACGGACGGATAGATAGAGGAGTGGACGGTTGGGTGAGTGAGTGGACAGGTGGATGGATGGACGAATAGGTGGGTGAATGGATGGACAGACCAGCAGACGGACGAGCGGATGGCCGGCCGGACGGGTGGGGATATAACAGATAGTAAACAGCTGGACACATGGCCAGGTGTTGAGGACCTAAGAGACAGCAGAGGCAGGAGGGCGTAAACGGTGGAGCCCAGAATGAGAGACGGGGAAGACCGCTGAGTGGATGGGCAGGTGGGCGTATGGGAAGTAGGTGGCCCCAGGAGGGGAAGAACCGTACCTGGGCCAGTTCCTGGTGTTCGGTAGACATTTATCGAATGGACGAATGACTGGACATGTGACAATGGGTCACTGGGGTCGCAATTTCACCCTCTCTCCATGTTGGAAGGAGCCAGGAGGCCAAGGCTCTGAGCTTGCGTCTCCTCCGAGCATCATGGAGAGCAAAGCTGGGACAGACCCAGGGCCGGTACCCCCGTCTCCATCTCATCCAGTGGGACGACGTGTCCATACCCTGCCCCTGCTTCACACAGAGGTCCCCCCTCTCTGTTTGACCGTGCTCCTGTGGCCCAGGTCTCCATGTGTGCAACAAAGCTTTTGGGGTCAGCTGGAGGCACTGACCCCGTCCACACTCCTCCTGTGGGTCCCCTGCTCCAAGCAGGAGCTGTCTGGTGTCTGGAGCCATCGGCGGGCTGCCCCATGGAGTGCACTGCCAACTGCCCCGACTGACAAGCGCGTCGATGTTCCCTCGCAGCTGGATGTGCACCACAGATGTCTACCCCCAGGTCTTGGCCCCTCTCCTGGCAAACCATGTCCCTGACAGCCACCGCCCACCCGTCCTCACCATCTCCTTCCCAACCCGGACGCCCCCCAAATATGCCCTCTCTGGTGCTGAGAAGCCCCGTCCTCCAGCCTGCCCCGCAGCTGCACCGTCAGTGGCCAACGAGCAGCTCCAAGGAGCCACGACACACGCAGGGGTCCCATGTGTTACACACATCACCGCTATGAGAATGCGTTCCCACAACTTACAGATGACAAGTGAATGAGCGGCACCCCAATGGCGACGTCCGGCCCGCGGCGGTTCCCATGCGGACCCCACGCGGCGGCTTGGGAGCCGATGAAGGAAGGAGCGTCCCCACCGTGTACGGTCTCTGGTTGTGCAAATGTCATTCATTCCACAGGGACCACTTTGGGCTTGGGGCTAGGACCGCGCCGGGCGGGCCACTGGCTCATGTCCCCTGTCGTCCCAGGGGCTGGAGCACATGTCCTCCTACTTAGTGACGACTCTGCTGACCAACCACCTCACGAGGTCCCACAAGCCTGGCCAGGACTCCGGCTCCCAGCACGGTCTCCACCTCCGCCCCGCTCTCCCACATGAACGAAGGAAGAACCAACCCAAGCCCGCGGAGGAACAAGCAAACTCTGTGCGGCAGTCCCGCCGTCCCGGGCCTCACACACGCCAGGCTCCTGAACGGACAGGGGTGGGCACAGCCGTGGCCCCGAGGTGCAGCCCGCTGAGTGTGAGCTCGGCACAGGGCCCTGTGCCCCGGCAGACGGAGAGAGCCAGAGCCACGGGGAAGGCCCGCCCCCAGGAGGGAATGAGGTTTGGGGGCTTGATAAGGGCATCCCCCGCCCCAGCCCTGCAGCCAAGGCAGCCCAGACACTGAACTCCCGGCCTCAGGCAGCAAGTCCCCAGCAACGACGGGCTGTCCCTTCTGCCTGTCTGCTCCTGTCTGCCTTCCAGGGACCCAGGAAGCCTTCCTGCAGCACCCCTGGCCCCGGGAGAGGACCTCCTTTCCTCGGAGCCGCCCACACACTTTAGCCTCCGTCCCCTCCAGACTGTAGGTCACTGGCCAGAAGGCAAGTACTGCCATGGGGACCGGCAGGCTCAAAGCCAGGTCCGCAGTGGGACAGCCTCCTGCCCCGGGGTCAGCATTGTCTCATTCCCACGCTCATCAGGTTTGTGGGGCAGAGGCTGGGTCTTGGTGACGGTGGGCCCCCCGCCGCCCCACACCTTCACTGGTCCTCCAGCGCTCCGGGCCGGGAGCTGAGCGACAGAGAGCCCTGTGCCACCCCGTGTTTCCCTACAAAGACGGAAGGTGCTCGGTACATCCCTGAGGAAGGCATCCGATGGGCCACGGAATGCGGTCCTTGTCGGGAAGCAAGTCGGCAAACAGACCAGAACAGACTGAAAGGAGTGGACCAGGTTCCACAGGAAATAAATATTCCTCGTCTTGTTCCGGTTTGGGTTTTTTTTTTTTAAGATTTTATTTGAGGGAGAGAAAGGGAAAGAGAAAGTGAGCACAAGCAGGGGGAGCAGGCTCCCCGCTGAGCAGGGCACCTGATGCGGGGCTCGATCCCAGGACCCCGGGACCAGACTCCAAGGCAGACTCCGACTGAGCCAGCCAGGCGCCCTCTCCGTCCCGTCGCTGAGTGAAATGCTGAGTCGTGAGCAGGAGGACCTTCTAGCCTGAGCGCTGGTGAGACGCCCCTTGGGTCCCTCCTTCTGCCGGGACAGGGGGCCTGAGTGCGAGTGCGGTGGCGGGGATGGGCCAGGAGGCATCAGGAGCCCCGCTCACACCCAGCTGGGGGGTGCGCATGAGAGGTGGATTTGGGGGAGCACAGATTTGAATCCTGCGGGTCTGGAAGAATCAGAGGGTCACAGGTCAGATGCCGGGGTGGGGGACAGCAGAATCACAGATGCGGGGTTTGGGGACCCCAGTGTCTGGAGGCAGAGAGAAGACACACCTCACAGGGGTGGAGGGTCCCAGAGGCTGTGGGGAGCAGCCCCTTCCCCTCCAGCTGCGCCCAGGCCTGTCGGGACCCGGTCGCGAGGGTGGGGGAAGGGCTGGCAGGCCTGGGCCAGGTACCCCCACCCAGGCTTGGTTTCCCCTCTTGCGCTGGAACGACAGCCCTGTGAGCAGGGCTGGGGTCTCACCCTGGGTCCGTTCGGGCTGTGGGCCCATTTGCAAGTCGAATCACCCTGTTTCGTCGCCGGTTCACACCCGTATATCGGCAGCCCCGGGCTGCTGCGTCGCCGCCCGAGAGCCCCGGGGCCTGGATGGTGAGCTGCAGACCGCCGGCGGGGGCGGGGGGTCATCCCAGGCCCCACGCCTGCCCTTGCTCCTGCCCCTCGCTCAGAATGAGACCCCAGGGCTCAGGCAGGAAGGCAGGGGAGAGGGCCTAGGCAGGGCTGGGCCCAGGGGGCTTCCTGGAGGAGGGGGTTGGGAACATACAGGGGCAGGGCTCTGTCCCCACCTCCACTTCTGCTCTGTCCCCACCTCCACTTCTCTAGTCTCACCGATGGCAGCGGGCGCGTCCCCTCACACTGCCAAGGGGGGGACCCCACCCTCCAAATCTCAGCCCCTTCCTTCTCCCCCAGCCTCCGTCCGCCAGCTCCTCCTCAGCCCCCCGACACGCCACCAGTGGTCAGCCCCTGCCTGCTGCCCCCACCCCTCACCCCTTCCTGCAGCCGTGTGCCCCTGCCACAGTCCTCTGGCCGGCCCAGCCCCAGATGCTGAGCTGCTCTGGGGACACAAGGCCCCAAGGATCACAGAAGAGACAGGAAACCAGCCTCCAGGAAAAGCCCGTCGGGACTGACAGGTGTCAGGGCGGCCCTCGGCCTTCCCCTCCTAGCGGCCGGCACCTCTCCACCTTGCACACCCCAGGGGCGAAAGCCTGATTCCAGGGCCCTTACCATCACCCACAGCCACCCCAGAGGGGGCACCGCCGGGGGACCCCCTCCCAGACTCCCCCATCCATGGCAGGCCTCCCTGCCCAGGTTCGGAGCTGCTTGCACACGGGACAGCACGCACCGCCCGTGTGGCACACAGACACACGCAGGCCAGTGCCCTTCAACAAGGTTAGGTTCCTTCCGGAGCCCTGGGGGCAGGTGAGACCCTGTGTCCTCATCCTCCAGAGGAGCAAACAGGCCCAGAGAAGTTCAGCAGCAGCCTGAGGTCACACAGCCGGCAGGGTTTTGGACTCTGTCAGTCTGGCTGGGCTAGGCACTGGACTAGTCACCGGCTCCATCTCCCCGTGACCCTGGACGCGTCTCAGAGGCCCCTCTCGCTGCTGCGACTCGGGGACAGGCCTGTCAGACCCAGCAGGTCGGCACCTACAGCGCCTCCCTCCGCATCTGTGGTGGAGTGGGCCGCCGTGCGGTTTACAAACAGCTCTCGGCCTTGCAGTGGCCTGCTGGGGGACCGACCCTGCGGACCGACCCTGGGAATCCCGCACGGCCTCCCCCAGAGGAGACGTGGAGAAGCCTCAGCTCAGGGCCCCTCCTTCAGGGACGAGGTTCCCTGCATCCCCCCCCACAGTCCCTGACCCGCCCAGCCTCGTCCGCCCACAGCCCTCTTCTGCTTTCTCAATCTGGGGCCCCTGAGGGGGAAACCAAGCCCTGGAGGGCTAAGGTCACAGACCGGAGCCAGCTCCAAAGCAGAAAGATCAAGGGTCAGTGGTCGGCCTTTCCCCAAACGGTGATGACCAGAGACAGTCAGGAGCTTGCCTAGGTCACACAGCAGCTTTTGGTGACACCCTGGAACGGGGAGCCCGTCCCCCTGCCAGAACCCCAACATCTGATCCGTGACCTCTGGGTCCGGCTCACTGGTGGGAGAGGGGAGAAGACTGGGGTTCGCTGCCGGGCCCCCGGGGCAGACAGCTCCCGGCGGAGAGCGGGTGGGGCCCGACTCCCCCAGGGCCACGAACTGAGAATTGCCAGGGGGCCACAGGGGAGCACGAACTCGAACTCGAGTGGGGGCCTCAGGCCCGCCCCTCCCCCCACCCCCCTCCCCCCATCGCTCCAGCTCCACCGCATCCCACCCCTGAAGCCTCCCTGTCCCTCCCCCGATGCCCCCTCCCCCTCTGCCTCCACGGTGCCTCCAGCCCACACCGCCTCTGGGGAGAGTCTGGGCCAGGCTGCCGGGATTCTAGATGAGTCCACGGGCCACCCGGGGCCCACCTGCCCCTTGCATGGCCTGGCTGGTGCTGGCTCGTGGACAGTCACGGCCAGTGGAAGCTTCTGAAAGGAAATATTTGTACCGAGCTCCAGGTTTCCAAGGCCCTGAACTAGACCCTCAGATCCCCAGACTCTTGGTTCCCTAAGCCCTCCTGCCTCGGATCACAGACCCTGGAACCCGTACACCCTCCTTGTCTTAGGCCCCCAGACCCTCCGCGGCACAGACCCCCCCACGGGGTGGGGTCAGTGCACCGGTCAGAGCCAGGTCCCCGAGGCCTGCCGACTCCCAGGTCAGCTGGCATAGGAGCTGAGGGCTTGAACAGAGCTCAGAGTGAAAAGTCTAGAGCAGAAGGAAAGCTTCTGGAAGATTCTGCCGCCACCCAAAGGAACAGCCCCCTCAGGCCTCCCTCAGACCTTACCCACCACCCTCCTCCTGCGGAGGCAGCCAGTCCTGGCCCCAGCCCTGGGATGGGGGACACAGCAGCCTGCTGGCCCGAGGGCAAGAGACACTCCCCTGCAGCCTGAGCCCCAGTTCAGGAGGGTCTCTGATGAGGGTCCAGAGGGCTGGGGAGGCCAGGGCCCCCAGACAGCCATGGCAGAAGGAGGCTGGTTCTGGGGGAGGTGGGGAGACCAGCCGCCCGAGCCGGAGCCCTCCCCACGGCGCCCCCCTCCCCCCCCTCTGGGGAGAAACCACCTTGTGATCGTGATGCCAGGACCAGGCCAAGAAATCAGACTCGTGGGCGTCCCTGGTTCTCACCCACGGCCGCGCACTAGGGGAAGTGACCGAGGCTTCAGAACAGGCTGGGGACAGAGCCAGTCAGTGAGGGACAGAGACAGAGGAAGCAGACAGGGAAAGGGGCTCGGACAGGAAAAGCTGGCGATGGAGGCCTGGGGATGCTGGGGTCCAGGGCCGGCCCCTCAGGCTGCCCAGGAGGCCTCAGCAGGGCCCACCCTTCTGCACCTCAGTTTCCCCCTCCTTGATGAAGGCAGCTACCCTGCTGTGGCTCCCAGGGCCGGGCGCACAGCAGGCCCACAGGATGAAGGAGGGGCGGACGGCCTGCGCCGCGACGGGCTTTCGTTTCTCCATAGCGAGCTCAGGCCTCAAGGAAGGCAGATGCGGCCTCACCCGGATGAGGGCTGACCTGGGGGTGCTGCTGGCAGGGCACGGGGACGGGCTGAACCCCCAAGACCAGCCGCACCCCACCCACTCCAGACCCAGGCACCCCTCTGCCCGGAAAGCCATGGGGGCTTTGGGAAGGAGCATTTCTACAGAAACAAACCAACCAGGAGAAAGAATGTGGGAAGAATCATGTTTTCAAATCAGCACCCAGCCCGCCCGCTGGACGCCCTCACCCCGGTCGGTCCCGCACCTGCCGCCTCCCACGCCCTCCTCCTGCGGGCACCCTAGCCCCCTCCTCCCAGCCTGGGGGCGGGGGCCACCCCCTGCTCTCAGGGGCCTCTGGGAAAGGACAGCTCACCCCACCCAGGCCTCCAGGAGCCTAGACCCCTCCTGCCAAGGGACTGTGCCCACCCCCCTGTAGAGGGAAGCTGGGCTCCTGGCCGGCGGTGGGACCAGCTCGGATGCCATCAGCCTGGGCTGCCCATCGCGTGGACTCTTCAGTGACGCTTAAGGACCCCTCCTGCTGCTGCCCACAGCTCAGGTTGGTCTGGAATCTGGAATTGCGTCCAGACGGCCGCAGGTGTCCCGGCGGTGCTGAGGTCGGGATGCCCAGCACACCCGCTCTGCTCCCCTGTGACATGCTCCCTGCTCTGAAACTCAGCACGTCTGTCACTGGGCCCCAGGGTGGGCCGTCCCACCAGGACCAGGGGAGGTTGGGGAAGAGGCCAGGACAGGGGCTTTCGGCTCCACATCCCCTCAGGGCAGCAGGGAGCGGCCCCACCTGGGGCCCCCAGAGCTCAGGGAGCAGGTTTGCTCTGGGAGCCCAAATGTGTGGGGACCAACACCAGGGTCCTCCCCAAAGAACTGGAGGTGGAGGGTTGGGGAACAGAACCCTCCCCTGGGGGCACCTGGGTGGCTCAGCGGATTAAACCACTGCCTTGGACTCAGGTCATGATCCCAGGGTCCTAGGATCGAGCCCCGCATCGGCCTCTCTGCTCAGCCGGGGAGCCTGCTTCCCCCTCTCTGCCTATTTGTGATCTCTGTCTGTCAAATAAATAAATAAAATCTTTAAAAAAAAAAAAAAAAGAACCCTCCCCCAGCACCAGGAGTACCAGGCCTTCGACATGACGAGCACGGAGCACGGGGGCCGCCGGTCCCGCACACGCATGTGCGCATGTGTGCACTCGCACGTGGCCATGAATGCACTCGACTCATAAATCTGGCCTTCTGGGGTAGGCGTGCTTCCCGCCGGGATGTTTTCCTCTACGGATTATTAACAAATCGCATGGCCCAACACACATTCCCCCCGGGACTCCATCCCCCCGCAGCTCAGCAGGGCGGGAAATGAGTAAAGAAGCCTCCACTTCCCCAGCCGGCCCCCTCTTCGCCCTGACCCCATGCTCCTGCCTGGTCCCCTGGGTCCTGCCGTGGGACCGAGTCTCCTCCCCCTCCACGCCCCCACCCCCGGAGGGCTCAGAGCAAGCCAGGCTCCCTGCCCAAGCTGTCTCTCCCCAGACTGTCCCCAGGAACTCCCGTGTGTTCCCTCACACAGCTGCCAGACCTGGGACCTGCCCCCAGCAAGACCCCCAGCCACCCCTGCCCCATGGGTATGGCTAAATGGGGGGCTTCAGGGGTGGCCCTGGGGACCGCTGAGGGTTTGTAAGGAAATAGTGAACTCAGGAAGGCCCTGGCCGCTGCTCACGGGGACCCTCTATGCCAGAAGTCCCGGAGACAGCTGCACCAGCGCACCTGCTTCCCAGCCCAGGGCAGAGGCCCCCACCCCCTCGTGCCAGGACACCCCGCTCACCTCCCAGACCCCCAGTGCCCCCCCATCTGATGTGACAGGACGACTGTCCTCTCCACTGCCAGCAGGAGTCCAGCAGCCCAGCAGGGTGGTTACAACAGGGACACCAGGGCACAGGGCGCTCCCTGACATCTGGAACTCCGAGAAGGGGTCACCCGCCTGGGCTGGCCAGCTCAGTCTTCTGCTCTGCTGCTCTGAGGCCCTCCAGAGCCTGTGGACCAGGGTGCGCCTTTGGGGGGCCTCCCTCAGGCTGGAGGCTCCAGGCCCAAAGGGTCCAGAGGAGGAGTGACCCCAGCGGGAGTTGGCCAGGCACTTGACTGGGCCCAGAACATTCGTCCTTGGGAAGTCCTGGGGATTTCGCTGCTGCTGTGCCCCTCGGAGTGGACCCATGGGGGTGGCCAGGGGCTTAAGGGCACTGGCTGGAGACCTAGGAACATGTAGGCACCGCGTTTCTGAAGCAACCAGTCCTGCTCAGCCTCCAGAAAGCCCTGGAAAGCCCCAGAAACCTCCAGAAACCGAGGCTAAAAGCCGTTGTGGGAGGCAAGAGTGAGAGCTTCCTTGGGGGCACGGGTGTGTGCGGCAGCCAGAAGGAGGAGGCGGCTCAGGCTGCAGACCAACCCCCCTCCCCGCGTCCCCTCCCCACCGGGACCCCCGCCTCTCCCCTGACCCAACGCGCGCTCAGCCAAGGCTCCTCCTGTCTCATAACGATGCCAACTTGCCCTGCGCCAGCATAGACAGGCCCACAGAGCGGGGTCGGGCACTGGATTTAGAACACACTCTGCCAGCCCGTCAGCTTCCCCGGCCGGCCACCGAGGGCTGCAAGAAATGCAGCCCCATGTTTCTGCGGCCAGAGAACCAGAAGGGATTTTGTCCAAGCCCCGGAGACCTGTGTTCAGTGTCTGCGCGGACTCGGCACGGCCGGGCAGCCCCTTCTGCAGGAGGGGAAAGCGAGGCACAGAAGGGGAGGACCCGGACCCAGAGGGCACCGACCGTTCTGGGCGCCATCCTCAGGGGTCCAGCCTGTGAAGCCTTCCCCTGGGGACCCTGGCCCCCGCCGCCCAGCTGTGCGGGGCTCCCTTCAAAGGCCCCCAACTTGGGCGCTTTCTCTCGGCGGGGCACACGTGTCTTCTTCAGGGGGCAGGTGAAGTCCTTTCATTCACCTAGACCGTGGCGTCCGGGACGGCTGTGCCAGGAGCCTGGGGGGAGCAGGGCAGACCTGCTGAGGAAGCAGGGGCCTGGCTGTCCTGGGGCGGGTGGCGCATCCCAGCTGACCTCATACTTCCCAAGGGATGACAGCGTCAAGGCAGGGATGGGGTGACCTCACCTGGTGCCGCCCTGCGGGTTCTCAGAGATGTCAGCTACGTGGGGCACGGTGGCCTCACCCCTGCACTTATACGGCCCTGCACCAACCAGCCAGCAGGCCGCCTCCCACACACCCCTTCCTCCCCGGCAGAGCCTGAGTCCCCTGGAGGCTGGATCCTGGCCACCCAGCTGTGACCATGGAAGGGCCCAACCTGGCCTCAGGCAGCCCCCAGGGACCCCAGTGCCCACTCCAGACTCCCAGGGCTCCCGGGCTGCTCAGAGGTCCTCCTCACAGCCCTGGGTGCCTCCCTGCCTCCCCACATGGTCAGGGAGCCCCAGGGAGGGCCCAGGCCGCCTGCGCTGCCCTCCACCTGGACACTCGGAGACCACAGCCCCCTGCCGCCCAGGGCCTCACAGCGGGCACGTCAGAGAAGCGGGGCCTGCGGGCTCCGGGGAGGACCTGCAGAGAGACCAGGCCCGGCAGGGACCCTGCGCACCACAGGCCCAGTTGTAGCACCCCTGCTCCGTGCTGGGCCACCCTGGAGGGCACGGGGCCCCCCACCATCTTCAAGGACCTGAAACACAGTGCTGGCCAGCGACAAGGGCCCCCGGGGGCCCGAGCTGGAGCAACTCTGTAGCAACAGGAAGTGGTGTAGGACTCTAAGCCGAAAACTGTCCTCAGTGTCCACGCTCACAGAAGGCATCGAGGGGGGATGGAGAGAGAGGAGCTGGCCTCTTGTGGGGGCCCCATTAACCCGGGAGGTGCCCCCAGCCGTGAGCTGTCCGGGAACCCTCGACCAGAGGGACATGAGGCAAACTCTGTGTAAAAACTGGTCTTTGGTGGCTGACAAGCGACCACTACCAGCTCGGCCACACCCCGCAGGATGACAGCATCAGGGAGACAGAGTGTGCGGTCCAGGGAACCCCGTGCCAACTCCCGTGCTGCCCTCAGACTCTTCTGTGAATCCGGGAGAACATTTATGTTAGGAGGTGATTCGAAAACACATAAAAGCAAAAGGCTGAGGTTTGATGGGGCGGGCTGGTGGGTGTGGGCGACGCTCTTACTTGCCCCGGGGGCCTGTTGCACAAGGTGAGGGAGGGGAGGAGAGAAGGGGAGGGGAGAGGAGAGGAGGGGATGGGGGGGGAGGAGGGGGGAGGGGGGAGGCAGGGCGGCAGGGCGCCTACAGGAAAGCCTCCCAGGGCCCCGCTCAGTAGCGGACATTTAGAAGGCGCAGGGGCCGAGGGGTTTAGTCTCGAATGGGGTGACCAGGCCGGAAGGGCTCTGGTGCCCAGGCTACAGCTGGACCACGAGCCTGGTGGCCCCGGACAGGACCATGGACAGGGAGGGGGGGGCCACGGGACGGGCTCTAGGCACAGACCTCCCAGAAGGCCCTTCCCCCAGACCTCAAGTGTTCCTGCGCCCCCACTTGACCCCTGGGCCAGGCCACCCTAGACTCAGTGACCCTCGGCCACGTCCCGGTCTTACGGGGCCTCAGTATCCCCAACCACAACACGGGGTGGGAGTCACAGGACTTGAAGGCCCCCAGCCTTGAGTTGTGGGTGGGGAGGCTTCTCTCTTGGTGGGGCTCCCCCCGACGCGCGCGCGCGCGCGCACACACACACACACACACATATGCACGCACACCCCGCAGACCCAGCCCACGGGAAGTCGCTCCTTGGCTGGCCCAAGGAATTCCTGCCCAGCCCCCTCCCCGCCTCCCAGGCTTCCTGTGTGGAAATGGGGCCTGGATCCCGCCGGTAAACATATTACCAGGAGGGAAGTCACCCTCCGAGCTTCCTGTTTGCCACAGCAGACGCCAGGGCCCAGCCCAGCCCCCCAGGGCCAAGCCCAGCGCCCCCCAGGACCCTTGGGAGCCCTGCTGGGGAGGAGCCCGCTCTGTCCCCCAGCTCCTGTCTGCAGCCCTGAGACCAGCCCTCCCCCACCCAGGGCTGCTGGGAGGCCCCAAGGTGGGGTGCTCAGCCCCCCTGGACGGTACACCCCCAGGCAGCCCATGTGCCCCGGATGGCACCAGGCAGCTGGAGGCAGGTGCGGGTTGGCACTGGGGGAGACCCAGGGCTGGAGAGACCCCCGCCAGGAACCCGCTCTCCAAGTGTGCAAAGGAGACTGAGGTGCCCTACCCTCGGTGCCTTCCCAGCCCCAGACCTCCCTCAGCAAAGCACCCAGTGCCCTGACGGGCAGGGGCACAGGCCCTGGATGGGACCCTACTATTGATTTAGGACACAGCACCTCGAGCCACTGCCACCAGGCTGCAGGGCCAGGGCCCCTCCCCATGGCCTTGGCTGTGATCCAGGGGTCAGAAGAGGGGGCACACAGCCAAACACTTACTCTGGAAGCTCCAGGTCCCCTGTCAGGGAGGTCATGGTGCCTCTTTGCCCAGAGTAAGGCCCAGGAAGGAGGGGGCAGGCTCTGGACCCCGGGGGAGCCACTGCCTGGGGGCTGCAGGCCAGTCACCCTGTGCCTGCCCCAGCTGCCCGCCCCCACTTTGGCTCTGGCCTGTTCCCAGCCACTCCTGGTCGGTCCCTGAGCCCCCAGCCACGGTCATCCAGTCCTGCCTGACCTCTAACTGGCCCCACCTTCCTAGGTGGCCTCCCAGTGCCCGGGGCCGGGATGGGCAGGGCGGGCAGAGCAGGCCTGGACCCGCAGAGTGAGTCAGGCGGGCACCTCACCCCGGGGAGCAGGCTGGCGGGGCGCCAGGCTGGCCTCGGAGGCCAGGAGAGATGCCACCTGGTTTGCTCCGGTCCTTGTCCCCAGATGGCCCAGGCGGGCACTTCGGCCTCCCCTGGGCAGCACGCCCCCTCCACGGTGGGCTGACCCTCACCCCACAGAGAACCCTCTCTGTCCGACCCTGAGGACTCTGCACCCCACCCCCCCACCCCCGCTAAGAAGAACGCACACAAAAATGGGAGCTGGAGGTGGCCGCGCCCACACTGGGGCTCCGAGCGAGATGCCCACGGACCCCTGACAGGGGCCCGGACACAGGGCTGCCTCGGCTTCGTCAGAGCTGGGTCCCGGGCGGCAGCAGCTTTCCCATCCATAAAATGGGCACCGAGCGGGGCTCCCAGCCTGTAATGACAGGGCTGAGGGCTTTGATGTCCCAGATGAAAGGCGCTCCCAGGCTGCCCCCAGGACAGGGGGTTCCCAGCCCAGAGAGCAGGCACCGCCCTCCCAGAGCCTCCCCTGGACTGTGGGAAGGCGGCTCCAGCGGCTGGCCCCCAAGGTCAGCCATCTCCAGCCTGGGCCTGCTCCACAGAGGCCCCCCAGCCAGGACGGGGCCTGGGGTGGGGAGTTGGAGGTCGAGGGCAGAAGGGGCCCCTCCAGGAATGGAGCAGGGGCGTTCCCCGCAGGAGGAGGGGACCCACGCGGCATCCCCCACGACAGCTCCGGCACGGCGGTCCAGGCAACGTGGCCGGTCTCCCCAGCTTCCTGGGTGACCTGCCCCCCACACCCCAGCATGGCCCTGGTCTCTCAGGATGGAGGGGGTCCCCAGGCCAGGCCACCACCTCCACAGACCAAGGTCAGACCGTGGGTCACAGTGAGCGGGACCAGGCCCACGGGTGCCTCAACCAGGTTGGGCTTCTCAGCCCGTCCTCGGATATCCGGTCCCAAAGGCTCTATCTCCCCACACACGCCTGCCACACCCGCCTCAACCCCTCAGACCCTCCCAAGTTCAGAGGCGGAGAAGCAGACTCAGTGGCCGAGGTGTGGGGCTGGGCTCCTGCTGGGGGCCAGACCCAGCCTCAGAAGAGAAAGGGAAACCCCCGGGGCTGGTCTGGGCCTCCCGATGCCCCAGGGGACACGGGACCCTGATCACAGGCGTGGGAGTCGAGTGCCGTTGGCAGCAGGGAGCAGGAAGGCGGTCTGGGGCAGGGGGCTCTATGTGTTAGACTCCAAGGACGGGGGAGGGGGGGTCTAAGGAAGCACTTTGCAACGGTCAGACACTGTGGGGTCTTGGACCGGCCTCTGCCCCCGGCTGGACCTCCCCCTTGAAGAGAAATTTCACTCACTTGCTCATTCATTCATTCTTTCCTCCAGCAAGTATCCCCCGAGGCCCCACGGAGGCCCAGCCCTGCGCCTGATGGTGGGGAGCAGCAATGACTCAGACCGTACCCCACACTCTCAAGGCCCCATGGAGGTCGGGAATGCAGGCAGAGGCCACACACGGTGTGATGTCCCGGAAGGGGAGTCCCAGACCTCACTAGGAAGGGTCCCGCCAGCTGCGAGGGGCCACGGTGCCTGCACCAGAGTCTGGGGGGCCCCCAGATGGGGTGGGGACAGCAGCGGGCTTGCCCAGGACCCCGGTTCGAGCACCAGCTGGAGCAACCGAGGCCGGCAGGGAGGTGGGGGCTGGGCGGGGTAGCCACGCCCAGCGCGGGCTCCTGCCAGCTCCGGGGGTCCTGCGCCCCGTGTGTCCAGTGTGTCTACTCACCCGTCTCGTGGAAAGACAGGCGGGGCCGAGGGAAGGAGGTGAGGCTCTCCGGGCGCCACTCTAGTACCTGCCTCAGTTTCCTCAGTGAGCACAACCCCTGGGAAGGGCCCGGGAGCCCACCAGCCTGGCCCCGGGATCCCTGCCTCAGCCTGGGGACCCCAAGAGCTGTTCAGACGGAGGAGCTCAGGAAGGGGGTCAGGGAGGGGGTCAGGGAGGGGTCAGGGGAGGAATGGGGTGAGAGACCCAGCCTGGCTGGAGGCCCTTCCTGCCGTCTGTCCATCACAGCTCTGTCCCCGCTCGCCTGCAAGGCTGGTCCCCGCAGGGCCGGCAGGCAGAAGGCAGGTCTCCTGTTGTCCTGAAGACACGTCCCCAGTGGTCTGAGGCCCCGTCGCCCCAGGACCCTCGGAGGGCAGCGCACCCAGTGAGCTCAGGAGCCATTTTAACAACGGATGTGTCTTTTATTCACAAATAAAAGCCGTAGCAAGAGGTTATCTACACATTTGTACAAAGGTCTGGGAGCCCCTAGAAACAATGCACAAGGGTCAGAAAACAAAGCCCATTGTGACGGGGACACACGTACGTCGGCAGGCGCCCTCCCGGTCTGCATTTGGCAAGAAGAGCCCCCCACGGGCCCCTGCCCCCACCGGGCGCCCCCCCCAGAAAGAGCCTGGCCTGAGGGATACCTTCCATAGAAAACCATAAAAACATAGATCATTTGTCTCCAAATTCCCACTGCAAATACTGCATTTATAGGCAAAATGATATAAAAATATGAACCTAACAGAACCTTTACAAAACCCTTACCCCCCATTGTTTGTGTGTGTGTGTGTGTGTGCGTGTTGGTTTTGTTTTTTGCTTGTGGTTTTGGTAAGAATTCCTGCCGTAGAAGAAGGCGCCTTGTGGGCGCTGCCCTCTCTGTATCCTCAGGACAGAGCAGGTCCCGGGGGGGAGGGAACAGGGGCCATCCCCCCCGGAGGACCCCACGCGATCCACAGCAAGGACGCAGACCGTGGTCTGGTGACCCCCGGGGCCAGTTCTGCCGAGAGGAAACAGCTGTAAAGGAAGAGTCCTGCATCCTGACCCTTGGGCCGGCGGGGCCCAGAGCAGTCCTGCTACATGAAACTGCTTGGCTGGGAAGGGGCCCGGCCTGGCCCCGGACGGCCCCCTGCCGCTGCCCAGGCCACAGCCTGAGCACACCGTCTGCTGGTGTCTTGAGTCCTTAGCACCAAACGCAAAAAGAGAGAAGTCGATTCAAGGTTAAAGGCACTTGCGTTGCTGTCTGGGTGGTGACCGTCCCGTCTCCGGCACACGCGCTCACTCCCGCTCCACCGTCCGCTCCGCCTGGCCAACCCCTCCCTCCTGCTCATCGCCTCCGAGCCCCCCCGCGCTGGGCCGGCCCCCGGCCCTCCACACCCTCATCCCTCTGACCCCCGCCACGTGCTCGCTCCATCCCACGTGCCGTCCCGGCGTCCCGGGGCCCAGCCTCAGACGTCCACCTCCTGCAGCACCGGCGGGCCGGCGGGGGAGGCCACGCTGATGTCGAAGCAGGTGACCATCATGACGTGGGCCTTGCACACATTCACGCACTGCTCCAAGGCGGCCGTGGCGTGCTCCAGGGCCGCCAAGTACTCTGCCGACTCGGGCTCCAGCTCCGGGTCCACCTCGACTGGGGAGGGACAGGGAGCAGCGGGTCAGGGGCCAAGGACAGGCGTCGCTCCCCGCCCAGCGTCTGGGTCCCCGTCTGGGCCAAGGTGAAGGAGGGGGCCGGAGCTCTCGAGGGAAGCGCCTGGCTTGGGGACGGACAGCAGGCGAGGCGAACCAGGGCAGAGGGCAGGGATGAGGGTCCTGCAAGCCTTGCCTCCCCGGGGCCGGGGGACTCACACTGCTCCAGCCAGCGGCCGGGCTCCAGCATCAGCCGGCCCTGGGTCTCCGCCAGCTCCCCGCACAGCTGCTCGTGCTTGGCCTGTACCTCCCGCAGCCGCTGCTGCCTGCGCTCCGCCAGCCGAAGCCGGGCGCTGGCGCACACCAGACCCTGGGGGGCAAGGGGCAGGCAGGAGGCTCAGGCCTATAGGACGACGGGGTCTCCCGGCTTTGGCCGTGGCACCCTCCTCCAGCCTCTGGGCCCGGGGAAAACCTACAGTGCGGCCTCAAAGGAGGGCAGGGTCAGCCCCGGGTCCCCCACGGGTGAGGTTCAGGCCAGACGCTCTCAGAGTAGCCTGCCAAGGCCTGCCTGGGACCCGGGCCCAGGACGAAGGGGCCCAGCTGTGGGAGACCCTTCAGCAGGGCAGCTCCACGGGACAACCGTGGTGACCTCAGGACCCTTCCGGCCACCCGCTTGGCCTAAGGTGGGCATGGGTGGCCACCACGGCTTCAGGGCTGGGAGGGCTGGTTCCTACCTTCTCCACGTCCTGGGAGGGCTGCGGGCAGGAGGGGAAGGCAAGCTCAGCTGCTGCGCCAACCCCCAGGGGGCCCACCCCGCCATCCCAGGGCCTCTCCGCACCAGCCCCCGACCCCGGGCCCCAGGCCCCGCCGGCCCTGACCTCAGCCGGGTCCTCCCTCAGGGGCGGCCGGTGCCGCTGCAGGCGCTCCACGTCGTCAATCTCATAGACCTTGATCTCGAAGGGCTCCTTCAGGGAGCCGGCCAGGGGCGGCGGCAGGTCCACCCACTGCCCAGGGAGGCCAGGCTTGCAGCCCAGGGCAGCAGTGTCCGGCATGGGCGCCGGGATCAGCCGTCTCCGCTGTGGACCTGAAGCAGAGGGCCGGGGTGCTGGGTGAGCGGGGGCTGGGGCCCGCTCCCAGGACTCAGCGCCTGGCCAGGGGCTCGTCCAGAAATCCCCAGCCCTTACAGGCCCCCTCGCCTGGACAGCCGCCCCAGCGGCCCACACGGGGGCAGCCTCTTGGCTGGCCTCTCCTGGAGACAGCCCTCAACACCCCAGTCACGCAGAGGCCCTGCTCAACACCCCCGACTCCCACCGCCACCCCGGACCGGGTCCTCAGCCCTCCCGCCAGTCCCCCAGGCCCAAGTGGCACCCCTGCCACGTCTCCCAGGACGTCCTTCCCTGCTCCCCGCGCAAGCCGCTGGCCCACTTCCTCCGCCACGTGCATAGCAAGAAGCTGGCCCAACCCACTGGGTCCCCCACACACACTGGCTGTGGGACTCCCAGGCAGCTGGGCCTGAGCCCAAGAAACCCCAGGCTGAGTGCCCTACACCCAAGGCCTCCCCTGACCCCTATGCCCCACCGGGGTGACCTGCGACGCCAGCCCTCAGCAGCTCGCTCCGACAGGGATGGCCCAAACCTCGGGGACAGCGCGGGGGCAGAAGGGGGCCCAGTGGGGGTCGCACCCACACCCACCTGTGGCCCTCTTCTTGGGGGACCTGAGGCTGCGGGAGCGGGCCCCCGGGGAGGCGGCCCCGCTGTCACTCATGGAGTCGGGTGCGGACGAGGCGCTGCCGGTGGCCTCGCTGTCACGCAACACGCTCTCATAGCCGCTGCTGCCGCCGCTGTGGTAGAAAAGCGCGGTGCGGCCCATGGCGGGCGGGAGCTCGCCGCTCAGCACGCTGCTGTTGTCACTGCCGTGGCCGCTGCTGCAGCGCTGGGGCCGCCGCGGGGCCGTGACCTTGCTGTAGGGGGAGGGCAGCACAGGGACAGCGGGTAGCCGCTCCTCCCCCACATTCACGCCACTGTCGCTGCCGCTGTCCGAGTCCGCCGAGCCCCAGGAGGGACCACCTCTGCCGGGGGCACCGCTGGCCGCCAGCTCATTGACGCGGCTGTGGGCGGCCCGGAGCGCCTGCCTGGTGCCCATGATGGTGCCCCGGCTGGCCTTGGCCCCGACACCAGGTACAGCCCGCGGGGCCGCCCGGGGAGCCATCACGGGGCCACCAGGGGTCCTGCCCACCGCTGGGGTCAGTGGCTTCACGGGAGCACACAAGGCCCTTGACCCACCCACTGCTGGACTGCGGCCCTTGCTCCCGCCGGCTGGGGGCTTGGGGGCCCCCATGCCTTTGGCCGGGCTGCCCCTACAGCCTGGAGCAGGCCCAGGCACGGAGCTGGGGGACGGAACACCCAACCTGGGCACAGCCCGGGCCCTCCCGGGAGCCTCCCTGGCCTTGCCGTGCGCCGGACCCTCGCACCGCTCGAGAGAGCCATGGGCGCTGGGCCGGCTCGCGGCTTCCACCTTGCCCGCCCGGGCCTTCAGGCTGGACGTGGCCCTGGTGACAGAGTGGTCCGCCCGGCTCCCAGCCCTGGCCTCCTCCTCTCCTCGGGGAAGGGCAGCAGCCGCAGCCCGGGTAGGGCCCCCGCCCTGGGGAGCAGTCAGCGCTGGGCTACTCTTCTGTTCCAGGCTGGACTTGCGCACAGGAGGGGCCGGGGGGGCTGCCCCGCCAGGTCTCGTGAAGAGGCTTCCCTTGGGAGCCACGCTCCGCTTGCTGCTGGGGGCAGCCTTCGGGTTGCCCAGAGAGGCGGCCGCAGCCGCCAGGACGTCCCTGCAGGATGCGGCGGGTGTGGTCACACCCAGCGTGGTGGCCCCCCTCCGTAGCGGGGGTATCTGGGCTACGGCCTCTGGCCTCGGGGCTGCCCCGACTGCCACTTCACAGCCGTCCACCACCCTCCGGGCACAAGCCAGCACTGGGGCTGGGCTGGGGGCCCTGCCGGCCGAGGGCCCCTGGCATGGGCCACATTCGTCTGCCCGGAGCAGCCAGGGGTCCTCGAAGAGGCCTCCGGGGCCAGGTGGGCTCGCGGCCAGGCGAGTGCAGCCTGCACGACCGGCCGCTGAGGAAGTCCTCGGTTTCCGGGGGAGGCTGGAGTGGATCGTCTGTGCGGGGGCCGCCCCCCACGGGGATGCGGCTGGGGACTCCCTACCAGGTCGGGCAGGGGCCGCAGAAGCCACGTCCCCAGGGTGAGGACTCTGGGCCGGGCCAGGACCATCCGGTCTGCTGTGCTCCGGGAACCGACAGCTGCCCTCGTCCGGGGAGCCGCCCGGGACAGGGGTGCCCAGGGGCTCGGGCCCCGCTGGCGAGTCCCGGCCAGCCCGGAAGGTAGGCGGGGGCGCGGGGCTCCAGCGGTCGTCCATGCAGATGCTGACCTCGCTGAGCCAGGAACTGACCGAGGTGCCCTGGCTGCTCCCAGCCCGGCCCGCCCCCTCCGAGGGTGCGCCCGCAGCCTGTGCGGTGTAAGCCTCGAGCTCATCGCTGATGCTGCTGATGATGCTGACCGGCCTGGACCCCGAGGCTACGGCCTGCAGAGAGCAGTTGCTGCCGAAGCTGGCCAGGCTGCTGGGGCGGCCGGAGCCGGCCAGCACCCCCAGGGACAGCTCCTCCACCACCGTGAACACCAGCTCGTCCTCGCCATTGAGCTCCACGGGCTGCTGCAGTGTCACCGTGGTGGTCAGCAGGCTCCGCTCCAGACGGCGGCCGTGTGCGGGGGGCCGGGGGCTGCCCGCCTGCCCGCTCCTGCCCACGGGGGGCGTCCGCAGCACGCCGTCCGCGCTCCCTCCCCCCGGGTCCTCCGGCGCTCTGCTGGCTTCCAGCTGCCGAGGAGGCGGAGGGGCCGGGCTGGGCAGTGGCCTCCTACCCCCAACCCCAGCGGCCTTGTCCGGCACCAGCAGATCCCTCCGGTCGGCACCAGCCTTAGAGGGTTCCAGAGCACCCCGGCAGGCGTCTGGGGCGGGGCTGCCTCGAGGCGTGCCGGCCGCCAGCGGGGAGCCTGCCGCCTTCCTGGGAGCGCCGGCCTCGGGCGGTGAGGGCCTCCTGCCCCCGCAGGCTGGGCCGGCCGGGGCTGCCCCGGGGACACCCTCGCTGCCGTCGATGCCCTCCAGCCGCTCCTGCAGCTCCGCGAAGGTGCTACAGCGGAAGTGGTCGGCGTCCCTCGGGCCCTCGGAGGGCCGGCGGCGGCGGAGCGCGGGGATGATGGGGACGAAGTCGGGCGGCCCTTCGTCATCGGTGAGCTCGCGGTCTGACAGGGCCACCCCGCCGGGCCCCACGTAGATGACCGTGTCGCAGGACTGCTCGCTGCTGGAGGAGTAGTCGGGGTCTCCGGGCGAGCTGGAAGCCAGGCGGCCGGGCTCCGAGGCCACGGAGCGGGGGTGGAAGGGCCGCAGGTGTGGGGGGCGGCGGGCACGGCCCTCCTCGCAGGAGCTGTCCCCGCCGGAGGAGCTGGACG
Source organism: Mustela putorius furo (assembly GCF_011764305.1). NCBI lineage: Eukaryota > Metazoa > Chordata > Mammalia > Carnivora > Mustelidae > Mustela > Mustela putorius. The sequence goes on along the minus strand of NW_025421290.1, from coordinate 51,735,638 downwards.
CGTACTGGGGACAGAGCAGGCCTGCGTGAGCGGCCACCTTCCCCACCGCCCCATCCACGCATCCCAGCCAGGGGAAGGACATGCTCCCGCCGAGGGCTGCCCAGGGAGTGCCCTGCTGGCTGGCTCCGGAGGGACACGGGCCACCCCCAGCGGGTACACGGCAACCGCAGGCCCCCCTTGGGAGCGATTCCAGTGTAGCCCTGGGTGCCAGGTGATTTGGGGCATAGCCCCCTGCCTTGTCCAGGGGCACATGGGGAGCCCAGCCAGGGATGGGCGGCAGGTCCCTCACCATGCTGGGCAGGGGCCCTCACAGGGCTCTCGGGGGCGGGAGGAGCAGGCAGGAGAGACAGAGCCAACCTTGACTTTCTTCCTACGTAGCCGGTGGATGCGGGCAGCGAGCTGCACGGTGCTGAGCGTCTCGGCGTGGCGAGCGGGTGCGTCTGAGACGTGGGCGATCATGGTGGTCCGGCAGCTGGGGGCCGCCAGGCACTCACGCAGCAGCAGGGTGAGCCTGTGCTCCCTGGGGGCGAGGGGCGCTCAGAGGCTGCAGGCCTGGGGAGGGGAGGTCAGGGCGGGAGGCTGGGCATGGGGGTGCGGCGGGGCGGAGGGGAAGGAAGGAGGCAGGCCTCTCCCCGGGACGGGGTCATGCCTGGAGCCCAGGCCCAGCTCTGGCATCCGGCCCTCGGGCAGCCAGGCCCCAGGAGCTCAGGGGTCCAGGCACCCTGGGTGCACCTGCCACACCCTTGGCTAGCTCCTAGGGGGCCACCTCGCCACTACCCACCAAGGAGCCTGCCACTCACCTATAGGGCACGTGCTTGGCTCCGCTGACCAGGGCCAGGATGACACTGCCCAAGGCGGACAGAGGCAGACACGAGGGTCCCCCAGGGGCCTCCCCGCCCCGGCCAGGCGCCCCCTCACACCCGCCCAGGTCGATGAGGTGCAGGCGGCTGCGGCCTCCAGACACTGAAAGCACAGGGCGGGAAGGTGGGGGAACGGCCCCGGACCCCCTGATCCCAGATCCCCAGATACCCCGGACCCCTGGGCTCCCCCAACCCCAGGCACCGCGGGGAGGGCAGGCGGGGGCGCGCGAGCCGACACCTACTCCCGCCGCGGCCGCACTTCTCCACGCGGTACTGGTAGACGTGCAGCGTGAAGACCAGGTGAGAGCCACAGCCGGGCCGGCGGGAGCCACGGGCCGCCAGCGCCGCGTCCAGGTACAGGCCGGCCTTCTCCGCCGTGGGAGCCCGAAGCTCGCTCTGGTTTGGCAGCTGGGGAGGGCAGTGCACAAGCTGGAACTCGGGCCTGCCTCCCGGAGGCTGTCCTCACTGTCCCCCAACCCCGTGGCCGCGAAGCCGGTGGCGTACCTGAACCTCACACCCAGGGTCCTCCCGCAGGTACACGCCCGGGGACTGGGAGTCCTGGATGCTGCCGGAGGCCGCCTCGGCCAGCAGGTCCCGCAGGCTCTCGTCGGGGCCGCACACCTCCGCCGCAGACACGCGCACTGAGAAGCGGGTGCCCGTCCTCTCCCTACGCTCCTCGATGAGCCTGAAGAGCCAGGAAATGGCACAGGGCACAACGCCCAGGCTCTGGGGCGAGCTGTCCTTCCCGATCATGGTGTAGGACTTGCCTGGGGGGCGCACGGACGTGTCAGGCCCCCACATTCACCCTGACACGCCCTCAGAGCCCAGCCACGCCCAGCTGCTCCCAGGTCCAACCTGGGAACACCGAGACCAGGGTCCCCCTGCCGCCTAGGACGGCAGGGGGCTTTCTCTCCACGTGCCCCCACCCCCGGTCCTGGGCCCACCCCCTGCCCGCATGGGACAACCCATTTCCCCCGTCCTTCCTGCAAAATGAGGCCCAGAGACTGCGGACAGGAAAGATGGGGAACGCTTACCAAGGCTCGCGTGGCCGAAGGAAAAAATGCAGCCATCAGCCCCACTGACCACTGACTGGAGCACGTCAGCCACGGTCCCCGAGCAGACCTCAGCCTGAGAGAGGAGCACAGGGCACCAGGCTGGCACGGGGGTCACGGGGCTGACACCCAGCCTCCCGGCACGCCTGCCTGTCCCCATCCCACGCCGGCCGGCAGCTCAGAAGGCGGGCAGGCTGGCACACACAGGCCCCAGCTCTCGGAGCTCTCCATGCACTTGCACGACACACACGGCGTGGGCCAGTCGGGCGCACAGCTCACACCGCCCTCGTGGGGCAACCTGGGACACGGCCCTCACTGCACCCCCGATGCTCACGTGCACCCGGCAGACAGCAAACCCTGCTCCCAAAGCTTCCCCGGAGCCCACAGAAAATCCAGCACTTCTGCAAACGGCCTGACAACAGCACCAGCAGGGGAGGAGGCCCCCAGGCCCGAGCCAAGGAGGGAAACACACCACAGGCCGGGCCCGGACCACTGGGCCTCGCTCCTACCCCTCCTTTTCCTCCCTGGGCACCAGACGCAAGGGCAGGCCTGGTGCCGGCCCCTCACCTGCTCCGAGTCCTGGGGGAAGACGGCATCGAAGGCAAACATCTTGGGAGCCGCGGCGGAGGCTCGTCGGGGGCCCGAGCTGCCGGGGGGCCCAGCAGCCTGGTCGTACAGGATCACCTGCTTCTTGCGTGGGTCCACCTTCAGGAAGGACGCGGACTCGGCCGAGGGCTGCGCCCCCTGTGCGGGCCAGACCCGCAGCATGACCTTCACCTGCAGGAGGCGGGCGGGAGCGAGCGCGCGCCTGAGCCGCGGCCACCAGCCCAGCGGCCGCTAATTATAGGCCAGGAAGAGCTCGCGCGAGCGGAGACAGCGGGCCAGGCCTCGGCACGGGGATCCCCACCGCAGGAATGCGGGTGCCTGCGTCCCAGCTCTGGCCACGGCAGGTCCCCTATGAGATCAGCCCGACAGGCAGAAAGCGAGGCTCATTGGGAGGCGGCGCTAGCCTGGTGCGGGGCGGTCAGCAGAGAAGGAGGGGCCAGGACAGGGGAGCACAAGGGTGTGGTGGGGGAGCAGGGGGTGGGGGAGGACGGGGGAGCACCGGGCTGGGGAGGACAGAATGAGAGAGAAGAACGGGGGAGGACGTGATGACGCAGGACGGGGGAGCACAGGTCGGGGAGGGCGGGGAGGGGGTCCGCAGGAGCACTGGGCTGGGCGGACAGGACAGTGCTGGGGGATGGTGGTGCAACCAAAGTGAAAAACCTCCTGGCACCTCAGTGAACAGAGGGACGAAAGTGGGAGATGGTACCCAAGGGCACCCCACCTGCCCTTGACCTGGGGTTCCTCCACACCCTCCGCGGTGTCCGAGGCAGAGCTGGAAGCTAAGTGAGCTCCACCCAGAGGCACAGAGCTTTGGGGACCAGAAGCAGCCCCACACCCAGGGCGCAGCTCTTCCGGCTTCCCTAGCCACCGGCCAGCGCGGCCACCCCCAGCCCAGGCCCACTGAGGCTTAAGGAGGGAGGAAACACGCGGACAAGTCGACGGTGACACCAGGTCATACGGCCTGAGAGTGGTTCTCCTCCAATCCCAGATCCCAAACCGAGGGCAGAGGGACCCGGGAAGCCGGAGGGGCAAGCAGAACAGGCCCCACCACACAGCCCCTAGTCCCAGCCGGCAGCGCCCTTCTCGGAGCCCCCGGGGGTGCATCTCCCACCCTGGCTCTCCCTGCACCCCATCTCCCAACCTCGGCTGGCAGCTCCTGCCCCCAGTCGGGCCTCTGCCTCCTCCACAGAGCCTCCCAGCCACGCCCCAGGCCAAGCGGGAGCCCTGAGTGCGTCTCCCCGCCCTGACACCCTGACAGCAACGTCTGACCGGAGTTACAAAGGCACACAAGGGGGATGGCCTAGGGCACCAGGGCTCTGACCCCAGAGCCAGCTAGGGAGCCCAACTCAAACCCCAGGCACGGCGGCATCCGGGGGCCGGCAGGAAAGACACACATGGTGGTCCCCAGAGGGAGAGCTCAGCTCTGACGGGGAGAGCTGGAGACAGAGGCACGGCGAGGGGGCGCAGGTCGGGGAGCACGGGGGACAGAACAGGGCCTTAGCTCGGGGCCCTGGTCAGGGGCCAAGCAGCCTCTGCTCCTGTGTGACCCTAAAATACAAAAACAGACACAAAAGTATGCCCCCCACCCCCCACCCCGTGCCGGGTCTGCAGAAGACAGGCGTCCCCATGGCTGGGCCACCAGCCCCAACACCCTCGAGGGAACAGAGGCTCAGCAGGGAGGGGGGCTGGAAGCTAGACACAAGCGCCTGGCACGCTGTGCTAGAGACACCCCAAAACCCGCATGGAGAAGAACCAGCCCAAGCTGCATCTCCTTCCCAGCCCCGGGGGCACCCCCTGACCCAGAGGAGCCCCAGGGCTCTAGGGCCCCTGTGGGGAAGGACACCAGATGCGACGTTCTGCTGAAGGACACCACTTTCCGCTCCCCGATGAAACCTTCGATTTCTCCACTACGGCATAAATCAAATTACCCGACTCATTTCAGAGCCAATATTTTTCACGGGTTTAATTGTAAGTGACAGATACATAACGCGGCGGAATTGGTTTACTGTGGGTGGTTTGCACGAGGCCCATCTCCTCCCCTTCAGCACGTGGCAAACTGACGTGCAAAATCGCTCCAGGAAGGAGGGGACGCGCTCTCGGGGGAGAAGCCTAAGAAACGCTTTCCCGCCGCACTCCCCGAACCTGGGCGAGAATCGATTCTTTTATTCCCGACGACACGAACAAAACTACTTCATTTCCAAAGGCTGCCGCCAAGCAGGCAAAAATGTGCACTTTCCGGTAATTTCTGGCGATTTTTTTTCAGCATGAACTCCCCGCCACTTCAGGAGCCAAATGGGTTGTGCGGGCTGGAGGGGGTTCCTGGGGGGCTGAGGAGGGGCTCTTGCAGCGCAGAAACGGCCCCGGTGGTGCCGGGAGCCAGCCATGAGTCCCCACGCAGGGACTCCACCCTGCGGGGAGGGGACAGGCGGCCCCCGGCAGGCCACCCCATCCTAGCTGAACGCACGGGCCATTGTCTGTAAGGATCCTCTCTTTCAGGAAATGACAGGGTCTTCGCAGGAGACAAGGCGGCTGAGTCTCTCCCCCAAATGTTCAGATATTACAAAGCAGCGCTGAATGGCTGCCAGGTAGGGAAAAAACACGTTTTGCATAAAAAAGGGCTTCCACTCCTAAGAGGTGGCCCAGGCAGCCAGGGGGGAGGGGCGCCGCTCCGCACCCACAGAAAGGATGTCTTTTTTAATACTGCGAGATGATGAATTATCTTAAGTAGCACATTAATGTCAGAAATCGAGCGTAATCTAACTTCTTTTCTGTGACAATATGAAATGCCTTTCAGGAGGCATTTCTGACTGTGACATTCGTGCAAATAACATCCAGGGAGGCGGGGGGCGGGGGGGACAGGCTGGAGGGGGGTGGGCAGCGGGTGGGCTGGTGGCCAGGGGCTCCCTGTATGGAGGGACTGGGGCAGGGGGAGGGGAGGGGGCTAGTCTACCACGTAGAAAAGGGAGGAGCTCCCAGCCCCAGAATACTTAGGTGGAGACCGGGCCCCAGGAGGAGGTGGCCCGGTGCTGGAGAAGCGCGGCCCACCCCTACCCACCCCTGCTTTCAGACAGATGGTCCAGACCTGCCAAGTGAGCAGGCCAAGGTCAGAGCCAGGCCCCAGAGCTGCTGGAGCCCTTCCCCTGCTGCCACTCTGCCCTGTCCAGCTGAGTGTGCCCACCACCGCCCAGGCACTTCCCCGGCCCAGCGGCGGGGCGGAGAGTCCCTCCTCTAGCTCCAGGGACACCGATGCCATGAGGCTTGGCCATGTAGGCTCTGAATCTCGTGAGGGCTTGGGGGTGACAGGGTGAGAAAAGGCTTCCAGAAGGAGCAGCCTGGCAGAGTCTCCACGAGACTCGGGGGTGTGGCTCAGGCCTGCGGCCCCTCAGGGTCACCAGGAGCCCAAGGCCCTGGAGGCCATTCCCAGGCAGGGTAGGGCGGGCCTGCTGGGGAGAGCCTGAACCCAGCCAACCACCTCTGCGGGGGGTTAGCCTCTGGGCGCTGGAGAGGCCGGGGGTGTGGGGTGCCGGGGTGCCAGGGTGTGGGCCCACAGTGGGCCCACCCCAACCCCCAACCACCCTCAGGGGTGTACCTTGGAGTGGCCCATGGGAGCAGCATGGGCAGAAAGTCAGGAAAAAGCTCAGGGTGTGCTTTCGGGCGGGGCCGTCCTCCTGCCCAGAGCTGTGGGGCGTGCCTCGGCCCCCCGCCCCCCATGGGCACCTCAAAACACGCTCACACAACCCACGCCCGCGGGACCCTGAGTGAGGCCAGGGTGCAGTTACAAGCGACCGGACAAAACTGGACCGGGGCCCAGACAAAAGCCTAGTCTGGGCTAAAGGCCACGGGAGCCAGGGGTCGGAGCCAGGGACCAGCCAGCCTGTTCCAAGGCAAGGCCCTTCCCTGCACCCCCCAGACCCAGTTTCCCCACCTGACCAGATGATCACACGGTGGCCTGGAGGGGTCCCATCTCTTCCCTGGAGCCCCACCTCAGGGCAGCATGCCAACAGACACAGAGTATGGGGGTCCCCAGGGGTCAGAGCCCAACCCCAGTCCCAGGGAGCCCTGGCTGTCCCACCCCAATGAGACCAGCACGAGCCCCTGGAAGCCCCACCACAGTCTCTGAGGCTCCTGTCAGGACCCGAGCTTCCAAGGTGGACCTGGGCCTCGCTCTCCCTGCCTGCAGCCCGCCTCGTCCAACCTGGGAGAAGAGCGCAGGGTCCCGCCACACCCAGCACCCCTCCCAGCACCTCCCTGGACACCCCTAGCTTCATCCCACCCCCAAGCCCCAGGGGTCACCCCCACATCAGCGGTGGGTCTACCTTTCCGATACTGCCGGGATTGTCCTTAACCTTGGAGGCGGCCCTGAGCAAGCAGGGGGGCGTGGGGGGCGGCCACAGCTGCAGGACCCCGCTGAAGTCCGTGGGGTACGGGGAGGCACTGCGGGCAGAAGGGGCCGGCGGCGGATGAGGTTTCTTGCGCTTGGAGGCCAGGCTGAGCTTCTGGGCAGCCCTGAGGACGGGAGGAGAGGGACCAGGTGGGGCTCTCGGCGCTGTCCTGGGCGCCTGCCCTGCCCCAGGTCGGCCCCACGGCCACGTCCCTGCCAGGCCAGGCGGCAGACGCCCCTCCCCTGCCCCCACCCTGCCCTGAGCGCACCTTCCTCCCACCGACCTCAATCGGCCCTGCTGCGGGGTGGGGGGCTGGCTGGAGCGTGCGAGGGTCAGCTCCTCCCAGGCTGTGCGACCCGGGCATGGTGACCTGTTCTCTGTGCCTCAGTCTCCCCACCGCTAGCACATGCTGACACGACCAGCGCAGGCGCCTGTGTGCAGCCCTGAGAAGCCAAGGCAACCAAGGAACCCTAGGCCGTGCCGGCGGCCAGGAGAAGCTCCACGAAGCCCACTTCCCCTGATCCCGTGGCCCCCAGGCCCCGACCCACCGCCCTCTCTTCTGCGGCCCTCTGGGTTCTGCCCACAATCCTCCGGCCCCACACTCAGCCTGGCACTGGAACCCGCCAGCCCCACAGCGTCCCCAGGGGACCCACAGTCCTCCCCAGACCCCGGGGTCTTCCTTGACCCCAGAGAGGCTCCCGGCGCACCTGTGAGAGGCAAGGTTCCCGAGTCCCAGGGCGCCCTCCCACACACGCGTGCCCACCACAGGCCCACCACACCCGGGGCCGTGACTCCCACGGACCCTCCTGCCAGGCTCTCCCCACCGCGGCTCCTGCAGCCGGCCAGCCATCTCTCTCTCCCGGGGCCCCAAGGGAGAGCTGGCCTGGCGGAGCACCCACCCTCCACCAAGGGCGGCCCCTTGCGCGGGGTACAGCAGGGACACAGATGGGCCGGGGCCATATTCGCACGCCACTCCCACCGCCCGGAGGGCCTGGCCTCCGTCGCCCCGTTCCCGCGGGCGGGGGCCCAAGAGAGAGATTGGGATGCGATCTGAGCCCCCGGCTGACGCCCCCACCAACACCCACCTGCACCTCTGCCCGGCTCCCTGCAGGACCCACTGCCACCCCAGAGCCCTACCTCCGAAGCACGCCCACAGCAGGGCCTGCCCACGCGGAGCCGCCCAGCCCTCAGCAAGGCTCCTGCTCCGTGGTCTTGCTCAGCTTAACTAGGAGCTGTCTTCCAAGAGCCCCTGGGGACGGCTTTCCTCCGAAGTAATTTCTGACAGGGCGGACCCGTAACAGAGCGGGGGCGGGGTGCCGGTGGGCGCCTGGGGTGGGGGTCTGCAGGTGGGGCCCACCCCAGGAGGAGCCCCAGCAACTCGGGGTGCGGGAGCCCTGAGCTGGGGTGCTTGGTCTCTCGGACCACAAGCCCGCATGAGCCCGATTCCCACCTACTTGTAAACCTCACAACCGCCTGCAAGGAAAAAACCCACCCTTGTTCCTCTGCCTGCCGGAGAGTCACCCAGCGGACCAGCGGCCCAGCGGTGACAGAGAGAGTCCCCTGGGGGCGGAATGCATGAGTGGGAGTGAGTGGAGGGCAGGAGCAGCTCTAAGAAGGCCACGGGAGCGGCCACAACCCAAACGGCCATGGGACCGACCCTGGGGGCCGTGAGGGCTGGGCAGGGGGCTGTGGGAGCCTAGGGCTCCTCCACCCTGACTGCCGCCCAGCCTCGACACCCGTCCAGGACTCCAAACACCCTGAGCTACGCCACATGGGAAGGAGCTGTAGCCCCGAGCCGGAGGATGAGCCCTCAACAGGCACCCCAGCCCCCCTGCCTCGCACTGCCCCCGGGGGTAGGACTGCCCAGGAGGGCGGAAGTCCACAGGTGCAAGCGCGGCCCAGGGAACTAAGCTGAGCCTGCGAAGGTCAACCAGGACCCAGGGACTCACTTCGTCTTCTGTAAATGGAAGTGCCATGGGGCCTGTTCCCAGGATTTGGGGAAAGGGCAGCACCAAGGGGCCGCCCAACCCCAGCATGCATGGGAGGGTGTCAGTCAGGTCCTCAAGCTGATTGGACAGACCAGCAGACGGCCTCGGCTAAGGCATGACCCCCCACCCCCGAAAGCTCCCCGCCCCGGGTCGTGCAGGGTCAGCCTGGGCCCTGCAGCGGTGTGAACGCACAACCCGAAGCCTCCAGGGGATGCAGACCTGTGGCTGATGGGCGAGGGACTGGGCGAGGCCAGAGCAACTTCGGCTGGAGCCTCCAGTCTGCAAAGGCCACGACCAAAGGGCAGAGCTTTGCCTAGTGGGTCCCACAGCAGGCCCCTCTCAAGAGCCAGGGGTCTGCAGCACAGACCTCGGCACATGCAGGCCACCCTCAGGGCCCTAGCACTGCAGCGTGGGGACATGTCCTTCCCCACTGGACACATCCCAGTCATGCCTGGACAGAGGTGGGGCCTGGCACCTTCTGAGGACCCGCCAGCCCTGGGAGTCTGGAATGTTATGGGCCAGGTGTCTCCACCCTGCAGTCTGATCTAACCCAGGGCACCCCCTCCTCCCTCCCCAGCCCTGTGGTCAGCCCCCGAGGGAGCTAAGGAGCTGTGCCCTGGCCCGCCCGGCCCTCTGGGTCCTGCTCTCACAGGCTCATCCCAGCAGGCATGACTCAAAGGCATGCGGCTGCATTAACAAGGGCCCCGGACTGCGCGCTCCCCTTTGATGGAATCCAGGCCCCTGGTAACTACTGGTACAATCCCAGCGGCTGCACCTCAGTCCATAGGTCTGGACAGGCAAGGGAGGGGGCCTCTGGGGGTCAGGCCGGCCCTTGCACCTCTGGGCCTGCAGCCTTCTGGAGGCCCAGACCTGGTTTCTGAGCAGTGAAGTCACAGGGAACAGGGGGTGGTGATTTTGGGCCTCACAGAGCACCACACCCAGGCCCAGGACAGCCTGGGGGCCCAGGGTGGGACCTGCAGGGGGAGGAGGAGCAGGAGGCGAGACTGGCAGGGGAGTGGAGGCAAGTCTGAGTGGCCGGAAAAGAAGCCAGACAAACAGCAACTTCACCCCTCAGAAGACCCTCTTCCAGGAAGCCGGCCCTGATGCCCCCACACTGGGCTTCGGCAGAACCTCTGCCTCCTGCTACTACAGGAACCAGGCCCTGTTCTGTAACACAAGACACAAGTTCCTGTGGCTGTGTCCATCCACCAGGCAGGGTCTCCCAAGGGCAGGAGTTTGACAAGCCCAAGGCAACACGGGGAGCTCAGGATGCCCTGACATGGCCTGGGGGTGTGGGTGAGCGAGAGGGCGAGTCAGTGGGCCAGTGAATGCGTAAGCGAGTGCATGGGAACACAGGTCAGTGGGTGCCTGGCTCAGCAGGTATGTGGGTCAGTGGATGTGGGGTTGCATGGAGGAGCAGGGGCGCGGGTGAGCGGGTGCAAAGAGCAGGGGTGCAGGTGAGCGGGTGCGAGGAGCAGGGGCGTGGGTGAGCGGGTGCATGGAGCAGGGGCGCGGGTGAGCGGGTGCGAGGAGGAGCAGGGGTGCGTGCGGGTGAGCATGTGCATGGAGGAGCAGGGGTGCAGGTGAGCGGGTACACGGAGCAGGGCGTGGGTGAGCGGGTGCAAAGAGCAGGGGTGCGGGTGAGCGGGTGCACGGAGCAGGGGCGCGGGTGAGCGGGTGCAGGGAGAGGCGGGTGTGCGGTGAACAGATGAACGGGAATGGAGGAATGAATGAGAGAGGCTGGGGGCCGGGCACCTCCCACGCCCCCCAGGGAGTAATTTGCCTTGTTACACACAAGAAGTGCCTCTTCCCAACCAGAAGGTGGTTTCTGGGGCAGCTGGCCTTGATGGCCAGGCCCTTTCCCATGGGAGGGTCTGGGGACTCTTCTGACTCGGAGAGCGCTGGGCGGGGCCAACCCAGAGCTGCTTAACTGGGGAGGAGGCCCCGGCCACGCCCCACCCCCAGCATCCACCCCATGGGGAACTGCCACCCACAGGTGCCAAGAGCCCCCAGATCTGCCCGCGGGGGGCCCAGAGGTGCAGGGCTGCCAAGAGGACCTAGACGGCTGACACCAGGGACCAAGGTCCCCATAGCCAGACCCCTCCTACCATGGCTGGCGTTTCTGGCAAATCCTGGGAACCTCACCCAGAGACTGAGGCTTCCTCCGTCTGAGCCCTCCCGCTCTGCGGGCCCCGGGCAGCACCCCTCTGGTTCCCCACCTCTGCTGGGTGCCGGGCTGGCCATTCCGTGGGCCAGGGGTCCAGGCAGACACCACGGAGGGGGCTCCACGGGGGCTGCACTTGGGGTGGGGGAGCAGCTGTGAGTGCAGCGGGCGGTCCCGGCACCTGAAGGAAACCTCACCCCTCCCCCTCCCGGCCCCTCCCCAGGAGACCCCAGCCATTCTTCCAAAGCCTCTACATTCAGGAATTTGGGAGGGGGTCCCCAGAAAGGTCCAAGCGACCACTAATGGAGACATCTTGGAAGAGGACAACCTGCGAGTTGGGAGCCAGAGGGCTCAGGAAGGGGTCAAGGTGACGAAATCCTCCAGAAAAAATGTAATTCTGGCCGCCCGCGCCATGTAGCCCGGCCTTCTCAGAACTCTGGTCGGGTCGGCACCCCGCACTCCTACCACAGCCGTGGCCACCATGCCCGAACGGCCCGGCAGGCCCCACTGAGGGATGCGGGTGAGGGGTGCGGGGCGCCCAGCCTCAGCCCCGCTCGGTGGCCCATGAGCGTGAACTTGGTCCTGGACACCCGGCCCCCCTGCAGCCACACTCCACCTCGCTTTCCCCACACCGGGGCGAGGAGCTCAGAGGTCATGGGAAGGCTGGAGGCCAGGTCGGGACCCGCAGGTGGTGCTCCAGGAACAAAGGGAACCCACACGCCCAACCTCACCCCGTTCTGCCTCCCCTTGGCTCCTACTCAGCCCTCCAAGTCCACCTCCATGGACTGTCCCCAGCAGCATGGACAGCACTCGGCTCTGTCCCTGCCCACGCCGTGCTGCGGTCCAAGCTGTCTCCATACACACCCATGCTGGCTGGCCAAGAGGCAGGGCGTGGGCTGAGCTCAGCTCCGTCCCTAAGGAGCCTGGCGAGGGGCAGAGGTGGGAGCACGAAGCACGCAGCCCCACGCATGCCAGAGGCCCCCATGGGTGCAGTCTCTCAGGGCTCCTGGACTAGCCCCTTCTCTGAGCCGCAGCCTCCCCCCACACCGGCTTAAGGGTCCTGCGACCCCCGCGCGCAGGCGGTCTCTGAATGCTCAGGATGGCGTTCCCCACCAGACACGCCTCCCACCCCCAGCTGGGCCCAGGACTCTTCTAGAAGCGGCTAGATTCAGGGCCGTCCAACAGGCTGGAAGTAATGGCAGCCGGCACTGCGCACGCCCCTTCGGGAAACTTGCCTCCCGCTGTCCCCAGCACTTGTTTCTATGGTAACTTCCCAAGGTCAGCAGCAGCCTTGCTCCCAGGGAGACAAAAGGCAGCCAGCACCTGCTTGGCAGGCTCGGGGTTACTAATGAGCCAGTGTGGCCCCCAGAACCGGGACCGCCAGGGCCGGTCTTCCTTCCCAGAAGGCGGAAGAGCCTCCGGCCAGTGGGAGCGCAGAGCGTGGCCACCACGGACAGCCCTGGAGACGGAGGCGAACCCCGGAGGCTCCTTCACTGCTCTGCCCTTCCCCTGCCCTTCACAGGACCCCCAAGCTGCAGGGCAGAACCCCCGCCAGCCCACAGCCAGAGCACTCACCAGCCGGAGACACAGCACCGCTCACCCCCCAGGCAAACCCACAGCCCGTGCTGATAAGGTGCCCGGCTCCCGCCGCCTCACATGATTCATGGACAAGTTTATCAGTGCCCGCCAGGGCTGCTAATGGGACAGTGACCCGCGGTTGGTCCTACCATTACCGTTCATTACCACCATTATATCCTGTAAGCCGCGGACCTCCACGCAGGGTGAGAGCTCGGTCTCCTGTCTGCAGAACCCCTGCGCCCTGCCGGGAGGGGTGACGGTCCCCGGGGACAGCGGGCGGGGAAGAGAGCCCTGCTCCCACCGCACTTCCCTCCCCCGCCACTGCCGGGCCTGCCGGGCCTGGGCTGCCCCAGCCCACATCTCCTGGACCTGGGGCCCCGGGAAACCACACCCAGGGCTCCAGTCCCATGCACCCACCAGCGCAGGACAGGACGACACGGCTCCTGGAGCTGATTGTAACCACAGCAACCGTGCCGGCCGCCAGTACCCGGCCCTCCGGAACACTCCAGGACCCCGCCCTCCAGGACACCCTCCCTAGCTCTCCCCAAAGTCCTCCATCATCCCAGGACCCTCCCGCAAGCCCTGTCCCGCCCCCGTGCTCCCGGACTGAAATCTGCAGCCCCAGCCCACACCCCAGGACACCCAGGGCTGAACCTCCTCAGACATCAAGTCGCTGCCCTTTGCCATAACTCTGAAGAAAGCACTATCTGACAGCAGAGTAAACTGAGGCACAGACGGGTTGTGAGACTTGCCCGCGGTCACCCAGCTCAGGAGGGGCAGGGACTCGATCCGCACCCTGTCTGTGGTGGCATCCCACCCCTGGGCCGAGAGGTCTCCGCTGCCCACAGCTGCTGACACAGTGCCCGGTGGCAGCGGTCCCCCCGTCCGCCCCCATCTGCCCCACCGGGCAGCAGCCAGGCCGCCCTTCTCACGGGGAAGGCCCGTGGGCCACAGGGGCCGGCAGCCGAGGTCCCTGCCCACAGTGCTCGGGGGCCCCAAGCCAGACCCAGGCCCCCCCGAGAAGCCGCAGAGGACGTACCTAATGAAGAAAGAGGCTGCCGCTGACGGGCCCGGGGAGCCCCCCGCCGGGGTGCCCGGGGCCGGGGTGACCAGCGCCGTCCTGCAGGCCCCGCTGAGGCCCCACGTCTTCGACACACCGTCAGAGCCCAAGCTGGGGGCACCGTCCCGGACAGAGTCCGCCACCGCCACGGCAGCCACCGCTGCTTCCGCCTGGCGGGAAGGAGGGAGCCCGCTGAGGAGCGCACGTGCGCTGGGGAGCCCGAGCCGCATGCCCCGGAGCCCCGGCAGACGCCCCAGGGCCCCGCGACCTGCCGGCCAGCAGGGCCCCTGCAGCAGACATGGACACGCACGCCCACCCCAGGGCCAGACTTGCCAGCCCCTCCCACATCGGGTTCCAGAAACACCGTGGGCACAGTGGTCGGGACAGATGGACGGGGAGGCCCACGCCCTCAGCCCCGGGCCAGCCACCTGCAAGTGCCCAGAGGCACGAGCCCGGAAGAAGCCACAATAAATATTTGTCACAAGCACTAACTGCCCCGTGTATGATAATGTACGATGTTCCCGTCATCTGCAATGCTACTCTGGCATTTCCAACTAATTAGCTAAAGTAAATTCTAGAAAGGGAGACAGCCCCGTAACGAAGCAGAAATGTAACTGAATGATCCCTAAGTCGGCGCCAACGAACCCGAGGTCTGGCTACACTGAGTATTGCATTCATGGGCGCTTGTTGGGCCCTGGACCCCCAGGCCAGACCTGGCCCCTGGCAGGGCAGGAGGGAAGCAGCCGGCCTCGGCCTGGCCACCCCCAGCACCATCCACTGCCCCTAGGCCACCCTGCCCCACCTCAAGGCTCCCCAGGGAACCACGCCTCGTCCCCAGGCCTCCGAGGTTCCACTCAGTCCCAGGAATTGTGGACAAGCACTGTCCTCTAGGCCCACTGGGGAGGACCAGGGTCCCCATGCTGACCAAACATGGGCCTGCCTGGTGACCCTGAGGGTGAGGAGCCCAGGCAGCAGTCACATCTGGAAGGCTCAACGTCCTTGGGGGTCTCCCAAGTGGCACGGCCAGAGCCCAGGGTGGGGCTACAGGACAAGCCACCATATCCCCAGGAGGAACATTCCAAAGGCAGTCCTGCCGCCACAGCGGAGGGTCTCACCCTGCCCGGCCTGCATCAGCACCAGCTTCCACACCCCTCCTGGGACACAGTAAAACCATGTCTGCAAAGGAAGGTACAGAGAGCCCCATACTTTCAGCTGGAGGAAAGGCACACAACACCCTCCCCAGCTCCCAGGGCTGCGGCCGTTCCCCGGGGGGTTCGAGGACAGGTCAGCAGCAGAGAAGGGTGAACCTGAAACAGCTCAGGCCCTCATCCACCACACCCTGTCCCCTGCCTTGCCTCTGCCTAGAGGGCAGGAACTCCTATGCAGCCCTCAGAACCCAGCCCAGCCGGCCCTCTCCTTCCCCAGGCCACTCCCTGCACCTGCCTTGTGTGCCCTGTCCAGGCCTCTCTGGCCCACTGACCCCGCCTCGGCTTCCTTCAGCCTGTCTAGTGCTTCCTGCACCCCACCCCCGGGAGTCATGGGGCCATGCTCAGCATCACGGTTTCCCATGCCGATGGCTTTCACGAGCACCTTTCATGTCCTCTCGCACGTACCTGGCCTCCTCCATGTCCTTGCGCTAACACCCTGCCGGCCCGTTGTAAGTGCCCCGTAAATGTGTCTCCCAGGAGCACACAGCCTAGCGGGGACGCAGACACAGGACAGACCTAGCCCACAGCTGGGAGGCGACCCCTGGACCTGAGGGAGTCGGGGCTGCTGGAACAGAGGGGATACCAGCTCACAGGGAACCTTCCAGAAGGAGGGTAAGCCAGGCCTAGACCCAGCCATCAAGAACCAGAAGCTGCTTCTCCTCCAGGGAGCTGCACGAGTAACGCGGCAGCCAGCCTCACGGACACCCCGCCGGCCCGGCCGTCTGCCTGTCCCCCCGCGCCCATCTCACACACACACACACACACACCCTGGCCTCAAACGTGGGTTCCTCCCGCACCCCCAGAAGCACCTGCTCCCTGAGAAAGAGCGGACTCGAACGAGCAGAGCGGAGGGAAGGGACTGGGACGTTCTGCCGCATCCGCGGGGACCGCTGGGGCGGGCGCTCCTCAGAGCGGGGCTGGGTTCAGAGGCTCGCCCACCCCGTGCCCACCCTGGCTCCACCCAGCCCCCGGGGTGTCTGCCATGGTGCCCAGGCCCAGCAGCCCAGGCCAGGCCGGGTCACTCTGTTCAATGAGGCACCCTGGACAGCAGGGGACCGAAGCAGGGGTAGGGTCACAGAGGGGACAGAGCCGCCGCACCATGGCCGTCCACGGCCACTCCGTCCACGTCCGGGCCAGCCCACCATCACATGCAGCCTGTCCGTCTCCAGCCAGAACGCTCTGACCCCACCCGGCGAGGGCGCAGGCCGCCCGCACTGACCTGTCTTGGGAGTCCCACAGGCGCCTCAGCTCCACCGTCCCACGAGCTGCCGAGACACGGCTCCGGCCACCGGGCTGGCCCCTGCCGATTCTGCCAGAAGCAGAAGCCGGGCATGCCAAAAGACGCCGGAGGCGGCGGGAGGGAGGGGGCGGGAGGAGCGACCACAACAGGAGGACGGAGGGGTGCGGGGGGGGGGGGCGGACGCCGAACAAAACAAGATGGAGGCAGCGGAGAAGCCACGAGAGAGAAACATGAGGAGCGGAGAGCGTGAGGCAGGCCACGCCGTGCCACGGCCCCCGGAGGCACCCAACTCCAGCCAGCACCGGCGGGGCGTGCCGGGGTTCCGGGGAGCACCGTCTGGGAAGCACCAGACTAACCCTGCTCAGGAACCATCTGGGCCCGAGCTCTGGCACGAGAAGGACCACATTTGCCTGACCCTCGGGACGAACACCTCACTGGGGGCCATCTCAAGCCGGACGGTGGGGACAGCCAAGGGGGCAGGGGGCCAGGAACAGCGAGGCCGGGGTCGTGCAGACGCTCTCAACCCGGCGCGGGGCACTGGCGGTTCACTGGGCGAAGCCAGCTGCCTCTCAGAGCCCCGCCTGATCACAGACAGGGCCTCGGGCCAAGGACGTCCTGACCCCGGCAAGCGCCTTGTCCCACCCCCACCTCCCGTCACAGAAGCAGTTTCCCCGCAGCACGTGGAGGAGGAGGCTGTCGGGTCCGACGTCCATTCCACAGTGGGTAAACCGCGGCCCAGAGCGAGGGCACCAGCAATGGGCCAGCTCAGAGACGGGCCAGAGCCCTCTACCTTCTGCCAGTCACACTCCTGAGGCCGGGCGGACACCCACCTGAGACCCCGCCGGGGACGGCTGGGACAAGGGGAGGCAAGCAGGCTGCTACAGGGGCCAGCGACACCTGCTCCCAGGCCCCCACCAAAATGACCTCACCTCCTGTCTGTACATCAAAGACATGTGCAGCACCTCCTCCAGGAAGCCCTCCAGCTTCCCCATCCAGGCCGGGCCTCCACGGCCCCACATCCACGGAGCACCACTGGACACTGGGGAGGTGGAATGAGCCAGAAAGGGCCAAGCTCTGGGCTCCCAGACGAGGGAGGCGGGCTTTGGTTTTGACCACAGCTGTGGCTAGCTCTCCAGATGGCCACGCCCCCGACCTGACCCCACACAGGCCACAGGGCAGGCTCCTCCCAGCCACAGCACCCAGAATGTTCCAGGCCCTCAGAGCCTTGGTTCCCTGCCCCCCTCCAAAGACGATCCCTGCCACCATCTGCCTCCTCCCCACACACTAGATCGGAGGGCTGCTGCCCGGCGCTCCCAGCTAGCCCGACCGGTGTCGCGCCCCGGGCTGCAGATGGGCCGTGGGAGACCCTCACCGCACACCCTCCAGGAGCATTCCCTCGCGACGGTTGAACATTCCAGAGCCACCTCTAGCAATCGATGCCCCAGTTCCGGGGAAATCTCATCTGAATCCTAAAGTTCTATTATGCGTCTAATCATCTCCCCACTGATCGCCAGCGCGGTCGTCTAAGGATAAATCCATTCTCGCCCGCCCCGAACGCGATCGATGTGGACGTAAAACAGAGAAAAGCTTCAATGGCCACGTTTTAGAACGTGCTGGCTGTTGGCGGGGCTGCCCGGCCAGAGGCCAGCGACACCCGCCTCCGAGGCCCAAGGAGGCATAAAGCCTGCCCACGTAAAGCCGGCTGCGCAGAGCTTCC
This sequence comes from Mustela putorius furo, assembly GCF_011764305.1. Lineage (NCBI taxonomy): Eukaryota > Metazoa > Chordata > Mammalia > Carnivora > Mustelidae > Mustela > Mustela putorius. The sequence continues at coordinate 51,717,783 of NW_025421290.1, read as the reverse complement.
TTGCTCCCACTGGCAGCTCCTGTCCCTCCTCCCCTCCTGGGCACTCTCACCGGGAAGGCCAACCGCCCTCTCCGCCCAGCACTCCAGGCCCCAGTAAGACAAGCATTCGGCTCCCTCCCCAGGGAAGGATTCCTCTGGCTATTGCCAGTGGCCCCCATAGTCCCTAGGCACCTGACCACACCTCATGCTGGGCCGCCATCTCTGCTTCCCACCGGGCCCAGCTCAATGTCACTTCCTCCAGGAAGCCACCCGGCTCTCCTGAGCTTCCCCGTCAGCTCAGTGCTGCCCCCCAGCACATGCCGCCCGGGCAGCTCAGCTCTCAGGCCAGGAGGCACCGTGCGCGCTTGGTGGGGGCTGGCTGCCTCTTCCTCCCTCACCCCAGGACTCCACAAAGGCGGAGTCAGAAGCAGCCAGACCACACCCGGGGGCCATCTGCACACCAACCAGAAGCTGGTTCAAGACCCGAAGTTCTTCCCTGAGCCCCTGTGCCCCCCATCCCCAAGCTGCCAAGGGCCAGAGAGGCCCCAAGGACAGAGTGCCCTCTGGAGGACTGGCCCCAGCAATGGGCCGCAGGATCCAGCTTCCAGCAAGGGCAAGATCTCTCCGAAGGCTGTGCTGGACGTACTGATGTTGACCTGGCCCTGGACTTAGAAGGGCCCACGAGCCCAGGGCGGGGACAGGGCAGGGTCTGTCCTGCTTCAGGACTGTATGTGACCTTATCCCAGCAGCTGGGGACCCTCCCTATGCCTCCATCTGCCCAGCCCCATGGGGCACAGGGCCCATAGGGAAGGCTTACCGCTGCTCTACTTCGGAGACACTCACTGGGCAGCCTGTGCAGCCAGCTCTGCTGTGACTGGAGAACAACTTGCTTTCATACTCAGCCACGGTCTCGGCCTCTGGCTCCAGAGGAGGGCGACACCGGTGGAAGTCGGGGTGCTTCTCCATGTATCCGCACACACCATCGCAGCCTGTCCCAGGCCCCCAACCTCTCTTCCACCTTCCCTGCTCCCCGTCACAGCCCTCCCTCCTGACAAGGCTCACACCTCCAGGAAGGCCTCAGGCTTCACACCTCCAGGGAGGCCTCAGGCTTCACACCTCTGGGCCTCCACACAGAGGGTTCCTTCTGCTTAGAAGGTCCTTCCTACTTGTTTGCCTGATGAACCCTGTGCTGGCCTGTCAGTCTCAGTCCGCTAAAAGGGTGGGAACCGCCGAAGGCACAGACCTTCAGGAGAAGGTATCCCCTGAGGCTCGGGCAAAGCAGCCTTCCCAGGGCGGCCCCCAAGACAGTGAGCTCACGTATGACCCAAACCAGCTCCCCCAGTGCCCCAGGAGAATCCCCCTCCCAACTCCTATCCTGGATAGTTTCTGCTTGATGAAAAACTGGGGGCATGGCAGTCACTGGGAGAAACCACCAGAAGCCCAGCCCTGTGACCGGTGGGAATGCAGCTGGCCCCAGCTCCGCCCTCCAAGGCCGGCCAGCTTCATCCCAACCCACGCAAGTGACACCGGCCCAGAGCTTTGCCGGAGGACACATGGTCCGAGTCCACGGCAACCACAGCACCCACTGGTGCCCAGAGCTGGTCCCACGGAGGCCGTGCCCCCTGGTGTGGGCAGTGATCTGGTGCACCCGAGAGCCTCTGTGGGGGCCACTCTGCAGCCAACTGAAAAGAGGTGTCTCCTGAGAGGCCACGGGAGCAGACACAGACCTCCCCCACCACCTACACTCCGAGCTCTGCCCGCTGAGCCACAGCCTCGGGGGCACCTGGCATGGCAGCCGCTGGAGATCCCCCCTCACAAGGAGATGCTCCCCTGCCACTCACCCTGAGAAGGAGGGTCTGACCTGTCCCGGGAGCCCTCCCGCCAGCCCACGGCACCACACGTGCCCTCAGAAGCAGGGGCAGCCCATACCCGTCCCGGCCATGCCCGCAGGAGCCTCATGAAGGGAGAGCACCGGGGGCACGGGAGGACTCTGCCCGCGGGGACCCCGCCGGCCGGCTGGATGCGGCCTCCCCCCATGTGCTCGGCTCCTTGACGCAGCGGGGAGCCGCTGAGCCTGCGCAGTACGGGCCATGCAGAGACGTGGACGGGACCCCCAGGAGGGAGCCCAGAGTCGGACCCCGCGGCCCGGTGGCCTCAGGAGGCCAGCCACCCACCCAGCCGCGTGGACTCACCAGGCAGGATGGCGGCAGGAAGCTGTTGACCCTTGAGACGCTCCACATGCCCTCCAGGCACTGCTGAGCCTGGATGGTGACTGTGCTCAGGGCTCCGCCCAGGCCAGCCGGGGCCACCGACACCTGGACGCTGGGCCCAGAGGGCCAGGCCAGCCCCTTCCTCTTGTCCGGCCCCGCCCGGCCCGGCTGCCTCCCCGGCGGGCCCGCAGGCACGGACGCATCCCGCAGGCTGGTCCCGGAGCCGGGGCTGGAGGGCACGAGGCCCGGGCCTCCATGGGGGGCGTCGGGGGCGTCACGGCTGGCGGGAGCCTGCAGCAGCCGCAGGGCCTCCCGCGTCAGCTGGGTCAGGTGCGTGGCGCAGACGTCACAGCGGCGCTCGGCCTCCGGGCGGCAGGCGGGCAGGACCCCGGGGGCCGGCAGCTTGTCGAGGAGCAACGCAGAGAGGCAAGGGTCCTGGGGAGGGAGCAAGGAACAGAGCGGTCAGTGCCCCGGGACCCTGCCCCTGGGGCCTCACCTCCACAGCACAGGCCGCTGTGCCACCCTGGGCACAGCTGGGGCCGCTGTATCACCCCAACTGATGAATGAGCCCCCAACGGATTCGTCTGCACGAGCCCAGCAGGAAAATAATTATCGGAGCTTCACAGGGAGGCCAGCGGCGCCCCGACAGCTCCCGGCCTCCCCCGCCCTCATTACCACACTCGCTCCGGGCTAACGAGGCTTCGGCACGCTGCCCCCCGGCCAAGAGCCAGGCCACCGGGAGCCCGGGCCAGGGGGTTAAAAAGCAGCCAGGAGGCCAGCAGAAAGCAGCGCCAGACCACCCCCCACAGACTTGATGTGGGCAGTTGGCACCCCGGGGCCCCCGCAAGTGAGAGCGACGTCCGTCCAGAGCCACAAGGGGCCCCCTGGCTTACAGCCCTGCTCCAGCCCTGCTCTTTCCCTGCTGGAAAGAGAAGTGCGGTCCCAGGCTCACCCCTCCCACAGAAGTCACCAGGGACACCGGGAGGGGTGAGGACGGACACACCGGGGCTCGCTGGCAAGGAGGCAGGAGGCTCTGTGCCCAGCCCACGCTCGACCACAGGCAGGGACGTGGTCCCCGGGGCCTGTGTGGCATGGTGACTGCCACTGCGGCCCTGTTCCCCCCACTGTGCACTGCACGAGGGGCACACATGGCTGTCTCTGTGAGCCTGATGCCCAGAAAGGGTGAAGGACAGGAGCCAGGGCAGCCCAGAGCCTGGAGGTCAGGGAGGGCTTCCGGGAAGAGGTGACACCTCTGGAAGGAAGAGGAAGAGAGAGCCAATCCTCAGAAGGATCCTCACTGGAAAAACGCTATCAAGAGTCCTAGTCCCAGGGCTCATGCCCTGTCCCTCAACTACCCCACCAGGCTCTGATGGGGCTCCTCCCTGGGGCAGCCCCGTGGGGATCAGGCTCTAAGCCAAGGCCAGCCCCTCCTCCTCCTCCCCTCCCCTGGGAGGTAAGGCCCAGCCCAGGGCAGCCCCTTGACAAAGCACTGGCCCAGCCCAGCGGTGGCCATGACCGCCCAGGACTTTCCCAGGGCTCTCCAGAGAACCAACCTCAAATGCAGGGCTACGTCTTCACTGTGCCCAGCTGGGCCACTCAGCTGGACCTCAAGCTGCCCCCTCCCTGACCCCAGCAGGGGCCTGCGACAACTTCCCAGGGCTGGAGCCTTCCCCTACCTGGCCCCAGGCCGCTCCCTACAGCTTCCCCCAATACACCCATTACTCAGAAGAGGAAACTGAGGCCACCATCCCACCAGGTGCATCTCATTCACCCCAGCCAGGCTCCCCAGCCCTGAACTGTGGCCCGCCCAACCCCGTGCACAGACCCTGGGGACCAGCTATGGGGGGTGGCCTTGCTGAGAGGGGGCGCCGGCTCTGCTGTCCCTTCCGCGGGACCACCCGCGCTCCCTGGAAGCCCCGCGTGGCCTCGGCCTTAGACCACAGCTGTCCCCACGCGCCCCAAGTAGATCAGTTCCTATGAAAGGGTGGCCCCCGGCCAGGCCCGCCACACCAGCCACCTGACTTGCAGGTCCCTCCAGAAGGCCTGGATTCTCTCTGGCGAGGTCCAGAGTGCCCCACGTCCGGTCCCCATGAGCGGACGCCCCGAGCCGCCCTGCCGCCCAGCTTCCCTGTGAGCTGCGGAGGCCGGGGGAAGCTCAGCCAGAGCCCCCACCGGCGCTGGCACGTGGGGACACAGATGTAACCCAGACGCCAGTCCCCCAGCCACAGGCCCAGCTCGTCCATGTCACTGCCCTGCCTGTTTTCCAGGGCCCGGCTCTGATTACTCCAGCTTTTCCACTCGGCGGGAGGCTGCTAATGTGGCGGGTGTGAGGGAAGGAAGGCCTGCTAAAGCCATTAGCGACTTGAAAGGCAGCCCAGCTCCACCCAGCTCCCCCCCACCGCCAAACTCCCTCCAAGCCAGACCCAGCTGCCCATTGTTCCAGTGCCTCTGCCTGGCCTGGGGACCTCAGGCCTCTGGGGAAGCCCCATGGCACCCCCTGCGTGGCCAGCACAGAGGAGGCAGGAAGGAAAGGCAGGGCAGGGGTGGGGGAGTTCACTGACCTAAGCCCGCCCCGGCCCCCCACCAGCACCTGGGGGGGGACAGGGGAGGGGGCGCTGGCGGCGAGGCGACAGGAAGCCAGAGCAAACCCCCCTCCCAGCTGTGTCATCAGGAATTCAGATGGCAGCTGGCAGGGAGGCCCCAGGCCCGCCAAGGCCTCAGGCTCTGGGCATCGAAGCCCCAGGAGGGCACCGAGGAGGTCTGCTTCGGTGGGGGGCGGGGAGGGAGAGCCCACACCAAACCCAGGTCCTGCTTCACAAGCCCCCAGGAGGCCCAGCCCAGACACACCTGGGGCCGTCCCAGGCCAAAGCCCACCATGGGGCCACCCACCCCTCCCCCACCCTGGTAGCCAGGGGGCCCCCATCACTGGGGAAGGCCCAGCTGACACCCCAGGGCCACAGGGACCTCTTGGCACAAGGGCAGGGGCATCTCCAAAACCTTTGTCTCATGTCATACGCACGAGACAGAGACACAGAGCCCTGCCCTGGGTGACCACACAGAGTCCCCACCCGACCCCAAGCCCCTCGGACGGAGGCTGGGCCGGCTCTGGGCAGGGCAAGGCAAGGAGCGCTCGCTGCTCAGATGAACTGGGAAGGCTGGTGGGGCAGCCTTCTCCTCTCCCAGACACGGGGCCTCCGGGCAGCTCCCAGTGTCCACAGGCCCGAGCCCCAGAGGGGACGCTGGCCCATTTTCAGGAATTTTGACCCCCGAGAACACCAGCGGCCACACGACTCATCTCCTACCCCTTCTCTGAGCCCAGCACCTTCAGAAAGACAGTGATTACCCCACCGCAAAATACTACTTTTCATTTCCTCTCCACAGTCTAATTAAACAGATATTTTACTTGCATTTGGAAAATGTTTTTCTTAATTTGATTCAATTTAGCATTGCGCACCACCCACCCATCACGCCGCTGGGGTTTTAGGGAGCCCACCCCCCCTTAAAGTAACGACTTGCCATGTTTCATCTCCTTTCTGGGTTCTCCAAGTTGCTTTAAGTAATCTTTTCATTTTCTCCCGCATCGGAGGCCAGAGGGACTTCTCCGGGGATGAGCCGCCGGGAGAGGCCTCTCCCAGCCCAGGCCCAGCGGAGCCCACCCACAGGGCGGGACAGGAGCTGACCAGAGCCCCAAGCTGAGGCCATCACGGGAGGAAGGAAGGGGCTCTGCTCCCTGGTTGGGAGAAACCCCAGACCTCAGAGCTACAAGACGACTCTCCCTGGGCCGGTCACCCTGTCTTTAGAAAGGGGGCCCACTGGCAGACCCTCTAGGGGGACTAAGAGACCCAGACACCATGCCTGGAGGAGCGCCCTGAGGCCTGGGGGTGCCCCTCCCTGGCCCCTCCCCCTCCCACCAACCAGGCCCCTCACCAAGGCCCCAACTGTCAGCCAGAGGCCCTGCCCACCCATGTCCCCTGAGTGTGGCAGGAAAACCTGGGACCCCTGAGCCAGACCGTCACCCATCTGCCGGCAGAATCCTGGAGACCCCTCCAGGCCCATGAGTCTGCAGTTCCGAAAGCCCCAGAGAAGCCTCCAGCTCCCCTCCTCTGCCAGAGGCCAGGGTGGGGAGAGTGGGGGAGGGGTGCAGCCAGGCCCACCCAGCACGGACTGGCACCTGGCCCTGAGGCCCCGTGCCAGGCACCAGCCAGCTGGGCAGCTCAGGACACACACTAGTTCATTGAGACCCTTCAATGGCCTCCCCTGTCCTCCACCCAACGCCACACAAGCATGGTGGGGACCGTGGCGGCCGAAGGCAAGATCAGCAGGATGGCCTCGACCAGGGGAAGGGGACGGAGAGCCCCGCGTCCCAGGAGCGCCGCCACTCAGAGGAGGCGCTCCACGCACTTCCGGGAGCCTGGGGCTCACCCAGACGTGGCTCTCAGTCCGTGGCTCTCAGTCCGTGGCTCTCAGTCCGTGGCTCTCAGTCCGAGTCTGCAGGTATGGCTGCAGCCCCCAGGGACTTCATTCTCATCCAAGCAACGGGCACAGCGGAGTCTCACCACGAGGGTGGGGCCCACGCTGTGCCCTACAAGCCAGGCCGTGCCCAGGGCTCCCGATGCCACTCAGCAGGACTCGGAACCCCAGGGAGGCTGGACGGGCCAGCCAAGGGCAGGTACAGATGCGGGAGAGGAACCTGCCCCTGAGCCAGGCCCTCACGCTCTCCTGCTGGGAACCTCGGCACACAGCCCCTGGCTGCAGCTGTTGAATCAAAGCATGGCCCGGACACTCCAGGCCCCAACCTCTGCTCCCGGGCTGGAGTCTGACTCCCGTCCACCACACCCTGACCCTTGACCCCATCCTGGTTTCCCCTGTGTCTACCTGGCACCCTGGGACAGTCTCCATGCATGCTCCGGCCACCCCCATCTTGGAGCTCCTCGTGTTCCCTCCCCCAGGGACCTCCACCCCCTCTCTGTGGGTGTAATTCCAACCGAGATCAAATGCCACTTCCTCCAGGAGGCCCTCCAAGATGCCCCGCTGCAGAGCCCTCTCTCCCAGGCCCACAGCACTTCAGTTATCCCCACAAACCCTGGAGGGAGAGCAGCCAGGGCGAGAGGTCTTGGGCTCCGTGGGCACCCCTCCGCCTGCTATTGCCTCCCTCACCACGTAGGGTGGTCGGGCTCAGTGTGCTTTTCTCAGAGGCCTGCGGCCTTCCCATCGGCCCAGCTCCCTGCCCGCTCTCCGAAGCCCCACCGGCCAGGTACCCCGGGTGTCCACCCTGAGGCTTCTCTCCCCACCAGGCCTCAGGGCGTTCGGAGAGATGAGGGGTCCCCCTCCCCACGGGGCCAGCCCCTCCCACAGCATGAACCCAGCCAACCCTATTCGCTGATCCCCCAGCGGAGAAGATGGACGCGAGGCAGAATGGACCCCACGGTCACCTCGGGATCCAGCACGCAGACACACCACCGCCAGGCAGCCCCCGGCCTCCAGCCGGGCCACTGCGCGGGCTGGATCAGAGCCAGAGCCCAGGGGCCACGGACCCATGTCCACACACATCCACGCCGCTGGGAACCACGTCGCTCCCCCTGCTACGCTGAGCCTGAGCCTGAGGCCCTCGGACCAGCGAGCTTGGGCAACAAGGCTGGGGATCCAAGTGTGGAAGGTTTGAGAAGGAATGGGGCCCAGGGAAGGGGACCCCAGGGACGAGATCCGGAGACCCATGGCCACATTAAGGGCAACCACCAAACAAGCCACACAGAAATGACTTCCAGACAATCCCTTGGGTTTTAGACAGGCCAAGTCTGTGCGGCTGGGCTCTGGCCTTGCGCTGTAGCTGTGAAGGGGGGACAGTGACTTTTAGGAACAGCAGGGTATTGGGCAGGCCCACGACTGGCAGGTTCCACCTGGAAACGGGCAGCGGCGCAGGCCAGCATCCATCACACAAGGTCGGAGGGGAACACAGAGCCCCTGGCCCTGGGCCACGTGGGACTATACATCTGCCAGCTCCAGGCGCCTGGCAGAGCCCACCCACCCCTGCCCCAGCCCAGCCGCAAGAGCTGAAGCCTGGGTGCTGCTGGAGGTTGGGGGACCGGTCCAAGACCAGACCAGATGAGGCCAAGAAGCCCCTCCCACGGGGGGCCAAAGACCCTGCACATAGCCCCATGGGGGTCCCCCAGCCACAAAACGTGACACCAAAAGTGAAACTCCCCCCTTTTAACCCAGGGGGAGCAAGGGACTCAGCCCTCCCTGACCCTGCTCCTCTCCACAGAGAGGCAGCGAGGCCGGTCACCACCGCACACACCCCTGGCTCAGCCCTACCTCCGAGAGCACCCAGAGCCCCTCAAGCAAACTCCCTCCCGAGAGGCATGAGGGCTGGGACTGCAGGGCCCACACCCGGCCAGCTCCTTCACCCTGCCCAGGCTTGGTCCCCTGCGGTGGCCTGGGAGCCTCCGAGCCGCACAGACAGATGCCTTCCCAGCCGAGTCGTCCGAGCCCCCTGCCAGCTGGGAGACCGCCCAGCCAGCAGCCCCAGGGAGCTCCTGCCCCTCAAACACCTCCCCGGCTGCTCCTGGGGCACACTGCGCATGCCAGGGTCCCGGTCTGTGGAGCCCCAAGGCAGACAGGGCAGCCCTGGCTCAGAGGCAGTCCCAGAAACCGGCAGAGCTCAGGCCAGACTCAAAACAGTACACAGAACAGGGTTCAGGGACCCAGAGCAGGCAGCAAATGTCCCACACCGGCCAGGCTCTGCCCTGCTCTCCCGGGACCCGAGGCCAGTGGGACAGCAGACCCAGGACCCCACTCTTGCATGTCAGTGCAAGCAGAGCTGAAGGCCATGGACAGAGCCTGGAAGGCTTCCTGGAGGGGGGAGTGACAGGGGAATGCTGAGCTGGCAGAAGTGCCACCCCCTCCCCAGGAACCACAGAGACAAGCAAGAGGGTCTCCAGGACACCAGCCGTAGGAGCCTGGTGAGGTAGGAGCCTGGTTAGGTTAGGACGGCAGCCGGTGCCCCTCCCCAGGAGCCTTCAGACTTGGGGTCCAGCTCAGTGCAAAGCCAACGCCTGGGGGCTGCTAGAGCAGTCAGGGACCAGCAGCAGTGGTCCTGGAGCCCACCGCGGGGCTAAGAGGAGGAGACCCCCTGCCAGAGTGAGGAAGAGCCTGCAAGAGCTGAGTGAGAATTGATCCCTGCCTCCCCCAGGGGCACTAATCCCTTCAGCAGCAGTAATGACACGGCCAACGTCACCGGTCTCTGGGAGAGCCACCACCTCCACAGGACCCATCTGATGGCCCGTCTGATGGCGGGGCGGGGGGTGGGTTCCGGGCCTCCACCACACCAAGGAGGGTAAGGGTCGCCATCCTCCAGGGAGGCTGTCACCCGGGGTGGGGGAGGGGAAGGCAGGAATCCAGCCAGGCAGCGGTGGGGCTGAAATCCGCAGGGGTGAGGGAGGAAAAGCCTGGTCACTTAGTCGTTCAACAAACGTCTCCGGGTTACCTGGACCCCATGCCTGCCCTGACAGAGCTCCCGGCCTCGGGGCAGCACAGAGGGCACAGAAGCCACACAGTGGTCAAGGGGTGTAAAGGGGCTGAGAAAGGACCAGGTCAGGGGGCAGCAGTGGTGGCCTCCCAGAGATGGGGGAAGGGGAAGCTCACGGGGTAGGCGGGGGCTCATGACCACGGAGAAGCAGCGGGAGCTGTGTACTGAGTGAAGCCGGCCAGCGCGTCTGAGTGTCCCCACCACGGTCAGCCGCGTGGGCACCAGTACCAGGGATGCTGGAGACTGGGGTGGGGGTCTGCCGACAGAGCATGGACAGGACAAGGGCCAGGGGTCTGCAAAAGCAGCATCTGCGACAGACCACCATGGGAGGGAGAGAGAGGATGGGGCTTTCAGGCAGAGGTGACCCCGTGTGCAAGGGTGCGCCTCCCGGGGAGCCTCGGCCTAACAGGGCCAGGCCAGGCCAGGCCAGGCTAGCAGGACTGGGACCGGCCAGAGACCCCGTCTAATGGGTCCACAGTTCAGCAAGGCCCCTCTGGGGGCCCTGAGGGTGGGAGCTGGGGCGGGGCAGGCATCGGGCACTGAACTGGAAGGGGCGTTGACAGGGTCTGCAGGAACCTGGAGGAACCTTAATGGGCGAGGACACAGAATGGGCAAGGCCAGGGCCTGGGGTTCTGGGGGAATGAGAAGGACAGAGGGGCCAGTGCTCGGCGGGGGGCACTCAGGTGTGCGGAAGAGGAAGGCCGGCTTTGGTCCCTTCGAGGGAGGTGTCCCAAGCCCCTAGCCAACTTCTCAGAGGCAGGGCCCCCTGCAGAGGGGGCACCGGGAGCTCAGAGCAGGGAACTGGCAGGGTGGTCTGGGGACGCTGGGGCCCCGGGGAGGAGTAGGGTGTCTGTAGCAAGGCCCACAGTGGGCAGGGCCCCGGGAGGCTGCGGAACAGTCCAGAAGCCATGGCTCCAGGCCATGGAAGGGTCCCGAAGGGTCACCTGAACACAAGGCCTGGGGAACCTGGTAAGAGAAGAGGAGGGCGCACTGGGGCGGCGGGGGGGAGGGGGGGGATCAGCGGGGACTGTCCAGCCTGAAGGCCCCCCTCTGGGTGTCTCTGCACACCCAGGCCCACTGCCCTTCCAGGCACGGGTAGGACACCCTCCCAGGCTACACTTGGGCAGGCAGAGCACGTTCCCTGCCCGTGACCCCCAGCAGCATCAGGGCACAGTGTTATCCACTCCCCACAGAAGACCTCCCTCATTGGGGACCACAGTCACTCTCACTTCCCCCATGGGGAAACTGAGGCAGGCACAGATTGAAGAGAGGACAGAGGCAAGGGAGAGGCAGGCCACCTAAAGCCTGCGCAGGGTTCCAACTGCCCCCACTCGACCCCAGGGGGGCTAAGACCCAGGCACAGAATGACCCTCGAGCCCACACCCAAGCAAAGCAGTGAGGGCTGGGCTGTTGGAGCCGCCGTGTGCGGGCACTGCTGTACCTGCCCACGAAATGGGTACGAAACAGTCCCGGGGCTCCACAAACCTGCCCCAGGCCCCAGAGCAGACAGCTTCTGCCAGTAAAGAGGAAGGGCAAGGAGCCAGCTGGGCAGAGCCCTGGCGGGGACTCCAGGGGCACAGGATGGGGTGACCTGGGGCTAGCTAACATCCACTGTCCCTCTACCCTCGAAAGCCTCCCTCTCCACCTGAGATCAAGCCCGAACCCCTAAGGGGAGCGCCTCCAATGGCCAGGGTGGGGTCTGGCTCCAGCCCCACCACGGGAGCCCAGAGAGGCCCCCCACCCGGAGTCTGAAGTGCCGTCCTTATGAAATTCATCTCTGCATGACGAACACCAGGAACGGCCCTGCGGAAAATCCTAGAACACCAACTCCGTGCTCCAGTGCCGTGCTGGCCTCAGAACAGAGCCTAGGGCTCCTGGACGTGGGCCAGGCTCGAAGGAGCACCGGGCTCACCCAAAGCCGGTCACACACAGGTCCCCCCCAGCTACCTCCCTAACCAAAAGCAGAAGCAGGTCCCTGCACATGTCCCAGAGCACACCTCGCAGCCCTCCCTGAAGGGAGTTCTGGGGCAGGTGGACCAGGCCCCAGCTGAGAGTCAGCCGGGACGCCGGGGAAAGCCTGGGTTGCCCAGGTCAGTGACACCTACCAAGGTCCCAGGGTCTCAGGCCCCAACCCCCATGTCCCTTGGCTTGGGTGGCTTAGCCCTAGGGCCTTGAGCCCCCCAAGATCTGCTTCGACCCTCACAGGGAAGACAATGAAAATGCTTGGGCAAAGCACCCTCCAGGTTGGATCCCACTCCCAGAAGGGCCCCAGGAGGCTACACCCATCTGACAAAGGAGGAAACGCAGCATGGGAGGGGCTGCAGACCAGGAACAAAGCACGGGACCCCGTCTGCTGGGTGAGCATGCTGCTGGGTACGCGGGGCAGCCAGGAAATGGGGTGAGCCCCCACCTGGCACCGAGGGGTACTGCCGAACTCAGAATAGGCTAGGGCAGGTGCAGATGCAGGAGAGCACTCTGGGTGGTCAAGAGGCTTCCCTGATCAGTGCGGGCAGGAGGAGACCACAGAGCCCCGCCCCCGCCCCCATGAGGGGCTCTCCCCACCAGGACCCCACTCCCCCCAACCATCTGGCCTCACGCCCAACACCACCCGCAAAACCCAGCTCAGTCCCTGAAGCCCCTCCTCTCCTGGGCCTGTTTCCCCTACTGGGTAATAAGACCGCCCGGGAGCTCTGACAAGCCCCCAGGAAGCCTGTCCCACACCCTCTCATGGGAGCCTGCGGGTCCTCTGCTGCCTCTCAACCAGATTCAGGCCATCTGGGGGCACAGAGCTTGGGAAGGCTGCACCCCACTCAGAACAGCAGATCTGGAGGGTGCAGCCCCCTCCCCCACCCGGGGCAGGCCGCAGGTCCCCCCCTCCAGGCCATAGAAACCAGACTCGCCTCCCTTCCCCGCCCCTGCCCAAGACAGGAACACCGGGGGACCCCCTGGAACCTGGGCGCTCGCCCCATCCTGAGGCGCCGGCTGGGAGAACTATACTTAGCTTCAATGGGGATTATGCAGACTTCCCAAGAAGGCTTTCAAAGACTGAAGGTCCGGCGGGAAGGGCTTCCTCTGGAGACCCCCACCTTCCCAGGCTTTGCAAACTTCCAGGGCTCATTGTTCCTTGAACAATGGTCCCAGCTCCTTCCAAGGCCGGGGCGAAGCCATTGGCTGGAGAATCTGGCAGAGCCCCCTTCACCGGCAAACACCTAGCTGTTGGGGCCCAGCCCCTCCGTCCCCAAATGGGTGGCCACCACCTAAGGTGGCAAAGCCCCAGGCTGTGTCCCACACACAATTCTTATTCATGACCCAGGGAAAGGGGGAAGGCAGGGCCCCCCTCATAGCAGGCAGGCCCCTCTCTGGTCCTCCAAGCCCTCTGGCCCCAAGTGTGCAATTTCCAGACACCTGGCTGGGGGCCCAGGAGCCCCAAGGGCAACAAGGCGCGGAGTAACCTCTTGCTGCTGGCAGGACAGGAGCCGTCCCGCCCAGGGTGGAGTCCACGCCATCCCCGTCTCCCTTCCCCCTCCCAGACACACACTGGGATTCCAGCTGTGGGACATCTGTGGCTCCGGGGAGAAACGCCCGCCCAGCCCCCCTCCGATCCCACCGCGGAGCCTCTTAGAACTGCTGCAACTCACGCACCGCGCATCACAGAAGGGGAAACCGAGGCCCAGGGAGCAGAAGAACTAGACGAAAAACGCTCGGTGCAACGTCGCTCCCTCCGGGACCCTGGGTCTCCCAAGTGGCAGCCCGGGAGAAGACGGTCCGAGGAAGGTCCACTTACCCGGAGGGGCGTCCCGGGCCCGCTGACCAGCTTCCACGCCTGTCGCTTGAGCTCGGCGAGCTTCGTGTGGCAGTGGCGGCACCAGCCACCTCCGCCCGCCGAGTGGCCCTGCTCGGCGCCCGCACCGGCGCCCTCGGGCGCAGGGCGGCTGCCGCATGGGTCCTGCTCGGGCCCGCTGGGCAGCCTCTTGCGGGAGGACACCTCCAGCAGCTGCAGCGGCTCGCGGGCCGGGCCGCCCTCGGCCACCTGCGGGGGTGGGGGCAGAAGCGGACGTGAGCCTGGGCCCCCGAGCAGCGCCGCCCCGGGACCCAGCCCCGCGGACTGCAGGACGCAGCGCGTCCGGGACGCAGAGTGCGGCACTCGGCAAAGTTCGGAGCGCCGGCCGCCAGCCGGCCGCCCACCCTCCGCGCGCAGCCGCGAGGTCGGGATCGGGGTCCCTCCCAGCAGGAGGCCCGGCGCCCCCCCCCGCTCCGCTCCAGGAGCGGCCCCCAGGGGGCGCATTGCACCCCGCGAGCCAGCATCCTCGGCGTCCGGGACCCCGGCTCGGGGCGCCCGCCGCCGCCTCCCTCTCGTGGCCCGGCCGCGCGTACCGCGGGTGCTGCCGCGCACAGGGGGGAGCCGCGGCCGCCCATGGCCTGCGCGCGGGAAGGGCCGCGCGGGCGCTTCGGGCGGCGCGGGCTCTCGGGGTCGCCGCGGCTACGTGATCCGGCCCGGGGGAGCCCCCATGGTCCGGCCGGCCGCTCCGAAGTTGGCGGCGCCGGCGAGTGCGGGAGAGCGCGCGGCGGCCGCGGCGGCGGGAGGGCCAGGGAGGCGAGGGCGGGGCAGGGTGGGGGCGGGGCTCCGGGGGCGGGGGCGGGGCCGGGGGAGCCGGGCTCCGGGAAGGCCGGCCCGCCCCGCCCAAGCCCGGCGCTCGGCGGCGCGTGGGGGAGGGGGCCCTCCTCGACGCGCGGCCCCTCCCACTCCCAGGACCCCAACCTGTTAGGCGAGTCCCAGCCGGAGGGAGGGGCGCAGGAGGGCCTCCGGGAGATAGCCGGCGCACTGGCGCGCATGCGCTTCCCTGCTCCTCTCCCGGGACAGTGGGGTCCGCGCGTCCCCGGGGACGCCCCAACCCGCGCCTCACTTTACGCGCGAGGACACTGAGGCGGCAGAGAGAAAGGGCCCAAGGTCACACAGCTAGGGAGGACGAGGAAGGAGCTGAACCCCGACCCCGACTCCCCCTCGCTTTTCCCCGCAAATCCCGCGCGCTCCGCGGGTCGCGGACCACCCTTGGGGTCTAACAATCGCACGTAGGTGCTCGTCGCCGCGGGGTGCGCCTCGGAGCGTGCAGCGCCTGCGTCCGAGTCCGCTCCGCGAGTCTGCGAGGGGCACGCGTACGGGGCAGCCTCGCGTGTGCAGGAAAGTGGGTGTGCGCGCTGCGCGCCCGGGAGGCCGGAGGCGGCGCGCGGCGGGCCCGGGGGATGCGCGGGGGACCTGTTGTCGCCGGCCTGGCAGATGGGACTTAGCTCCGGAATTAATTGCCTGTTTGTCTCCGGCTGAGAGGTCGCCCCCCTTCTCGGCGACCGGTTGCTCCCGCTCCAGCCCGGCCCGAAGAGGCGCCGCTCCCCGAGGCGCAGGCCGCTCCGGGTCCAGGCTCCGGGTCAGCCCGACAGCCGGGTCCCGCTCGCAGGGCGCGGCCGCGAGCTTCCCGTGGCGCGAGCGCCCCCTGCCGCCCGCCGCGCTCTCCGTCCCGCGGCTCCGGGGAGACCCGGCGCCGCGAGTCCCGGCAAGACGGTCCGGGGCCCAGGAAGGGCCCAGCCAGAGAAGGGGCCGCGGGCGGGCGGTGGTCCGGTCGGAGACCCCGGCCCGCGGCTCCCCGCGCAGGCAAACCCTCACGCAGTTCGGACTGCGCCTTGACTGGCCTGCACCCCCCAATTACGTCTTGCCCCGCACCCTTTTACTTGGAATGTCCTCCCCGTCCACGCACGCACTCCCCCAAAATGAACAGCGGCTCGTAACACCTTCCCGCCCTGCTTTCCGAGTCACTTGCGGTCCGCCAGTGATGGGTGCGGGGAATAAAGTGGGCAGGGGCTCCCCACTCTGGCTCCGCAGTCCCACGGCCTCCAGCGCCTTTCCCCCCGCCCCAGCCGGGGCCCGGAAGCTCGGGCCGTGTCCTATCTCGTCTCGGCCGTGGGGGGGAAACGGGCGTCAGCCCCGTCCGCGTCTGGGTGCCGCGGGGCCGTCCCGCGCCGCATCGCCTTCAGACAGCACCGGTCCCCGCCCTTCAGTTAGTCTGGGACACACGCGCGCGCACACACACGGGCCCGGGGCGTGCGGCTCTGAGCCACGCTCACACCCCACACAGGCGCCCGCAGAAACGCCCCGTTGCCGACGCCCCCCGGGGCCGGTCTCGCCCGCAACTTCGGCGGGTCGGCACCGCCGCCGCGCTCGGGGAAGCACACGTACGCACACCCCACACCCGCGCTCCGGGAGCCCGCACACAGCCGGGCAGAACCCGCAGGTGCACGCAGGACCTGGAGTCACCTCGGGGACCCCGGGTCTGCCGCGAGACCCCTGGCCCCCGGCAAGGCGCGCAGTGGAACCGGAGTCCCCGCGCTGCTCTCCGGCGCCAGCTGACCGCCTCGGCTCCCCAGCACAGCCTCGGGGGAGAGGGAGACGCGGGCAGCGCTGACAGGGAAAGAGTGGCCGCGGGTGCCTAGCGCGGCCTGCGGGACGCCGCCGGACCTGCTGCCTCCTTCCCGGCGCCGCCTCCTCGGCCGCGGCAAAGTGGCGGGACAGCGCCTCTGCCGCCCGCGGGTCCCGCCGCTCGGCCCTCACCTTGGCTCGCCGCCGCAGGAGGTGGCTGGTGAAGCCCAGGATGATCTCCGAGTCCAGACAGAGCGCCCCCATCTCCAGCAGGCTGGGCGCCTTGCGGGGCGCGCCGCGGGGCGGCTCGGGCGGCCCGGGCAGCGCCATGGAGGAGCGGAGCGCGGGGAGCGGAGCGCGAAGAGCGGCCCGGAGCTCCTCCCGCCGCCGCCGCCGCCACCGCCAGCACCGCCAGCACCGCCACCGCCTCCCCGCTCGCGCGCTCACTGGACGCGCGCCCGCCGCCGCCGCCGCCGCGCCCCGCACCGCGCAGGGCCGCCCGCCAGGCCCCCAGTCGTCCGCGGTCCGCGCCCGCGGCCCCCGCGCTCGCGCCGCGCGCCCCCGCGCTCCGGCCCCGCCCGCCCGCGCCGACAGCGCCCCCTCCGCCGGGCAGACGAGCCAGACGCCGGGCCGTGCGGGCCGGAGGGGGGGGCGCGGAGAACTGTAGGCCCAGTTGCTGTGCGGCGGGGGACGGCGGGGGACCAGGACCCGGCCTGGGGCCGCACTCCCTGCCTCGTGGGCCCCTGCCAGGTGCCTGGCCTGGGAGCTCAGGGCTGGGGGAGGCGGCGCTGAGCAGGACTTCTGGAGACCTCTGTGGACAGGGGACACGTCTCCGCTCTTCCCCTCTCGAGTCCGTCCCGGGGAGTCTCAGTCCCTGGAGACGCGTAGGGAGCCCAGCGGCTTTGTGCTCCCCACTCTGGCCATGCCCGGGAACGCCCCTGTCTAGGGTGGCTGCACAGAAGCCCACATCCCAAGCCCCAGCCTCCGCCTGTGGACAGAACGCCAATTCCGCCACCACGAGCAGCTTCTCTGCCCCTACCAGACCCCTCTGGCCGCTCCGGTGACTCCCCATGGGCTGGAAGACACTTGCTGGTCTCCTGGCCAGGCCAAATTATGGTCGGAGCTGGGGATGGATCAGGGGTAGATCTGCCCAGATAACAACACCAAGCCATGTGTGGCTCCTATTGTGTGCGGTGCCCAGGAGAAGCGGACAGAAGGGGTCAGCGGGACACCTGCTTGGGGGTGCGGGGCATTGGGCAGACAGACAAGGTTGCCTACATACCTGGGTCCCTGGGGAAGGTCTTCGAGTGCTAAGGGGAGGCGGTGTCCAGAATGGTGCTAGGAGGGTGGGCCTTGAACAGGACCTGGAAGGTAAGCACCAACCGGGAAAAGATTGGAGAGCAGTCGGGGCTGGGGGTCAGCATGCTGGCCCTTCCAGAAGCCCTGCAGATGGAAGGACCCAACAGCTTGGCTAGGGTGCTATCACTGGGCCAGCCAGGCCATCCCCTCCGCCCCATGGAAGGACCATGGACTCTTCCCACCCACCCCCCAAATTCCCTGTGGCCCAGGAGACCCTGGTGCTCCCCAGGTTACTCCCCTGACCCCCATAGATGGCCGCTGAAGGAGACAGTTTCCACCTGACTGCACCCAACAATCACATGGTCAACATCTTATCTGCAGGCCACAAGGCCAGCGACAGCCAGCACCCTGCCCCAACCCAGGCTTCAGGTCAGGGGAGACACCCCAGGAGGAGCTGTCCCCTCTCCACCCCCATCGTCACCCTGGGCCTGGGATAGAGATCAGGACAAGCTGTAGGAGGGGCCTGAGTCCCGCCCCTCCAGCTCCCCATCTCCAGCCCCCTCCTCTGGGTTCCTAAAGTCTGGATTTAGGGGGCACTGAGCTCCAACAGGCCACCCTGGGGAACTCCCACCTTCTCCCCTCCCCTCAGAGGCAGGCACTGGGGAGAACTGTCCTGCCTCCCCCCCTTCTAAGACCCCAAGCCTGGGGGTGGGGTCCCTCCAGTGGACCCAGCTCTTCTGGGAGGAGGCTGCCCGCCATCTCAACGAATTGATTGAAGTCATCGTGTAGATTTTTTTTTAATGTTTAATTTACCAAGCACGAGGCATGGGTCAGAACGGTCCCCGGGGAAATCTAGGCCAAGGGAGCAAAACAGAAAACCCCCTGCAATCACGCAGACTTCTCGTGGGATTAATTGCTGGACTCAGCTTCCGATCTATTTCAGGGAGGCAGGAGGACACTGGCCTGGCGTGGCCAGATTCCGGCATCAGGTGTGGGGAGCCCTGAGCCCAGCATACCAGCATCTCCCCAGGACTGCAGGGACAGTAGGAGTCCTTCCTGCCCCCTCTACTCACAGACTAGTCCCTCCTGGGCCCAACGCCCTGTGGTGACCTCCAGCTCAAGCCCACAGGAGGCTTGAAAAGAAGGGGCCACTCCTCTCGGTCAGCAGTGGGAGGGCTGGGCAGCCCCTCGCACCCTGACATGCCCCACGGTGCCCTCGGGAGAACCAGCAGTCTCTGCGGTGGAGGAAAACTGGACCCAAAGCCTAACACTTGACCCACCGTGACAGCGCACGCAGATCAAAACCCAGAGCTCTTAGAAAGAAGCCCCAGACACACTGTAGGGTAGGGGCGGGTTTATCTTTCTAGAGATTTCTGCCACTAAAGGCCTGGACCCTTTGGGGAAGAGTCATTGCATCCGAGTAGAGGAGATGGTGCAGGCAGGGAGAAGCTTACACTTACCCATCACGTCCCTTCGCGTGGTTTTACCTCCTGCGGGACCGTAACCGCGGCTGTGAGTATCTAATAAAGAGACAGGGAAGCGTCAGAGGGCCTGAGGTCAGAGGATCTGAGGGCGCGCCCTAGAGATGCACTCATCTCCTCCAAGACGGGGAGAGAAGGAAATTTCCCCCTCGTCTCAAGGGGGCCTCGGGACCCTCCCACGCTTCCGCGGGCCGGTCGGCTCACCAGGGTCCCCTCGGCACCCCTGCTGAGGCTGGGCTGGCGTCTGCAGTGGAGGAAGGATGCCCCAGGAGAGCAGCCAGGGACGACCGCCCAGCCGTGTCCACGAGGGTAGCCCCTCAGCCCTGAGGGCACCTTCGGGTTGGGAGAAGAAGGCCACTTGGCCCAGCCCTCCTTCGGGGCGCTGCGCGCTGGGGGGAAGGCAGTCCGCTCTGCTGGCATCAGCTGTGGACCACACTCTGCGTGACCCCCTTGACCGTCTTCTTGGGATCCCTGTTTTGAAGCGAGGGAATAGGCACCGAGTGGCAAAGAAACTGGCCAGAATTTGTCCCAGGCCAGGCCTCCATGATCAAGAACCCTTCTGTCCTGCTGCCTCTTTGCCCCCTTCGCCCCCAGGGCCTGGCCTACGTGGCCTCCGGAGTGCCACTGTGGAGGCGCCGAATGGACGGGGCCCTCACCGGGGAGTTCCCAGCCGGGGGCAGATGCAGGAGCCCAAGGCGGTCAGCCCCACAGCCTTCCGCAGGATCAGGGTCTGTCAGGTAGAGAGAGAAACTGGCAGTCCGGCCGACTCCCAGAAGAACGGGGACCCTCACTGTGCCAGTCCCACTGCTCCTCCTGCTGTGTGCCCGCCCCTGCCTGGCACCCCGAGGCCAGGAGGGGCCTCAGCCCCAGGGCACTCAGACCGCAGCAGGCGCTACGGCTTCAGCACCTCGGCCAGCGCCCGCAGAGGGGCGGAGCTGCTCCAGGGCCCGCTGGGTGGGGGTGGGCTCCAGGAAGGGGGACCCGCTGCGGGGGAGGGGTTCTCCATCATTCATCTGCTCATTCACTCGATGCAATCAACCTAGAGTCGGCCTTGACTCCCGACTGCCCTCACCGCCCTCACGTCCTATGCACCGGGACCTCCAGTCCCCGCTACTTTGGCAGCATGTCCAGAGTCAAACCCCACTTCCCACCGCCTGTGTCTGCCAACCTCCTATCCTGCAGCAGCCCCCACCAGGGGAGCCTTTAAGAAGGTGGGTGAGACCACACCACCTCACTGCTCAAAAGCCCAACTTCCCACCTCTTACCCTGTGAGCCCTTGTGTCCCGCAGGCCCTCACCGGCCTCCTCACTGCTCCTAAACTCAGAGCCCACCGATGCTGGGGTGACTACAGGGGTGCTGCTCCCTACACAGCCACGGGGCTCTCTCTCTCCCGCTTCAGGAGTCTTTGGGTAGGTCCCTCAGCAAAGCCTTCCCTGCCCACCACACCTGCAACTCCAGCCCCTCCCAACGCCTCCCGGTCGTGCTCACCTTTTTCTCCTTAGCTCCCATGGTGAATTACTACAACTGTTTCCTCCCTGTCTTGTTCATTGTCCATCAGCCCCATTAGAATATCAACGGTCCCCCACGTCCCTGGCACACTGTAGATACCTCTTGACATCTGTTGAAGAAATAAAGGCATGAGTGAATCCGGGCTACAGTGTTTGTGGCCGGTTCCCACGCGATTTCCCATTGCAGAAAGGCTCCTGTCTCCCCATCCCTCACCTTGGCCCAGCCCCCCGGACCCCCGGTTGGGATCTCTGCCCCACTCCTCGCTGCCTCATACCGACTCCTCCTCCCCTACCCCACTATCCCTGGGATGACTCGACCAGGCCCACCCAGCAGCCCCCTCCAGCTCAGCCAGGGTGACGACCCTGACGACACTTTCGGGCCCAGATGGAAGCATTCCTGATCTGGGCCTTCCCAAGGCAGCACCAAGTGGCCCCCAAAGCCCACAACCAGTGCCCTCACTGTGACAGTAGAGCACTGGCCCTCCCACCCAGCCTGCCAGGGCTCCCAGCCCTAGTAGAAATCTGAGCCAGAAATGGCTGTCCCTCAGCCAGCTTGGACCTCCTCCTCTCCCGGCTCAGCCCCTCTCCCTCCGACTCTCACGCCCCCAGGAGCCAAACCCTGTAGCTCTGTCCTTTTCATCTGGACTTCTCCCGCAGGGCTGGCCAACTGCGCCTTCAGGTCGCATCAGATGCCCTCCCTTGCAGGAAAGCTCCCAGCCCCAGACAGCTGCCGTCTCCAAGCCCTGATACTCCCGCTGCACCGGCCGTGTGCCCGTGCCCCTGCAGAGCAGGAATTAGACTCGTGTCTGGGCACCCAGAGCCCTGCTCAGGCCAAGCATTGACAGGTAGCAGAAGCAGACGCCCGCCTCCCCGGACGCCAGGCTCCCCGGGGTCACAGAACAGGCAGGCCTGGGGAGCCACACCGCCGCCTCTAGGACCGGGCACTGCCGCCTGAGGCCAGCAGATGGCGCATCTTGGCCACGGTCTCAGGTGGAAGGAAAAGTTAAGACATCACCTGTTTTGAAATTTCAAATCAACACCAAGAACCAAACGAAGATACTTATGCAGATAGAGAAACTGAGGCCTGAGAGAGGCCGGGGCTTGCGCTAGACCCCTGCGGGTGAGGAGTGCGCTAAGACGTCCTGTGGCCTCACGAGCCTCCTCTCGGGGCCTCCTGGGTTCCTGCCACCGCGCCCCACACCTTCAGCCCGCCTGTCCCACACCGCTGAGTCCCTTCGCCCCTGGCGCTCTTGCTCTCTCTCCCTCCAGGCACAGGCGATGACGGGCGGAGGTC
Organism: Mustela putorius furo; assembly: GCF_011764305.1. Lineage (NCBI taxonomy): Eukaryota > Metazoa > Chordata > Mammalia > Carnivora > Mustelidae > Mustela > Mustela putorius. The sequence continues at coordinate 51,696,081 of NW_025421290.1, read as the reverse complement.
CACGTGCGGGGGGGGGAGTCCTGGAAAATGCAGGGCAGAATGGGCCTCGCTGCCCCCCAGGAGCTCATCCCAAACACTGCCAACACCTCTCCAGGGGAGGGGCAAGGTGCAGCACAGCTCTGGGACCCAGGCTGGGCACAAAGGCGGCCTCGTGAATGTAAGCTCTCTGGGTGTGCCTGTGTGCGCGTGTGTCACAGTTTTAGCACGAGTGCACAGCACTGGCAAGAACAGCGTGAACTGAGTGACTGGGGGTGGGGGGCGCTGAGGGAGCCACTCCCTCCCTCCAGACCTGGGGCCCCTGCACCGCTGACCCTGGTTGCCACGGCTGCAGGGGTGGGAGGCGGTGGGCAGGGGAAGGGGAGAGGGCATCCGGCCGGGAGCCCAGAACTTAAGCACAGACGCGATCCAGGGAACGGTGAGAAAGCACTTGGAAAACAAAAACACAGCAACAGCAATAAAACTCCAGAGAAGGGTTGGAGGCCAAAGTCCAGAAGATCTCGCGGAAAGCAGAGGAAAGAGACGAGGAGGAGGGAGACAGGACAGGATTCAAGCCACGAGTGCGAAGTCCAAATAATAGGACGAGAGAACAGATGAAGTCGGAGTGAGGAAATAATAATTTAAAACAAACAAACAGACAACAATGCCAGAACTGAGGACTAGGGATCTCCCATGCCTGGCACAGTCAAGGCGGGCAGGGGCAGGAGTCACGCGTCCAGCCAGAAGCACGTCGGCATCGGAGGCCGTCCCAGCAGGCCGCCCCGGGAAGCTGGGAGTCTGCGGCCCTCGGAGGGAAATGCCTCTTTACCGGGAACGCGGCACCTGGCCTGGCCCGGCCCGTCACCATCACCCAGCAGGAAAGTACCATAAAGACACACAACTTGACCTTTGACTTTTTTTTCCTTTCTCAAAGTTTCCCGCAGACAGACCCCCCCAGACAAGGACCTGAACCAAGGAAGGAGAGGCTGTGAGAGGAAGGAAGTGGCCCCAACCCCGAAGGGGACAAAGGACATCTCGGAGCAGTGGTGACAGGAGCTTAAGGGCGTCAGCAGGTCCTGTGGGGTGCAGAGGGGAGCCGGGGCTCAGAACACATTAAGGGGAGACCCTCGGGGAATGAGCAGGGGGGGGGAGGAAGAAGAAAATAAATCATTTACTGTATTTGAACACATTAGGAAACATTTAAACTTCAAAGGTTTAAACATCAAAGAGCATGGAGTTACTCACAATTACATAGAAAACTATGCAAATTTTTTAAACGAGGTAATTATTTTTTCAAAAAATCCAGAAGCGGAAGCAGAGCACATCAGAGTACAATCGCGGTGAACACAGCATCGCCAGCCCGGGGCGGGCGAGCGCAACGCAGGAGGCTCCTGTGTTTCTGCACAAGCCTCGTAATTACTGTTTGACGTCTTCAATTATATATGTGTTTACATTTCAGTTTTCTAAAAATGATTCGTTTAATTCAGAAAGGTAGATAAAAGGAAAAATATACTTCCGAATAATGGCAGAGAAAATCCCAGCGGGCATTACAAGGAGAGCGACCGACCTGGCCCCATCGCCATGCTGTCGGTCCGAGCCAAAGTGGCTCCAAGGGAAGATTGAACCCGCTCATACGCTAGTGTAAAACAAGGAGAGAGACGAAATAAGCCCGACTTAGCAAGATGCATGAGCAAGTGGTGCCTTGGCCACGGGGCGTCATTCCCAAGACCCCGTTCCCGCCTGGGGCGGCTTCCAGTAAGACTCCGTCGGCAGCGCAGGGAAGGCTGGTGGGTGAGTCTCAGGGCAGGAGAGAAGTTACCCAGAGTGTTCCTTAGGAGGGGACGGAGATGGCTCTGTCGAGAGGCCACCAGGGGGCCCCTCCCAAAGGCAGACACTTTGGGCGGCCCTTCTGCTGCCCCTAGGCCGTCAGGGAGATCATGTGTCTGTGTGAGGTGCTGCCCCTGGACAGAGGTGACGGAGGACCACAGGTGCCACCCTGAGCACATGGTATGGCTGAGCCGCTGGGGGTAGCCAGGACCGATGTCAGGAGGTGGCCTAGTGGCAAATGAGGGGCTGAAGTATGTCCGTAACGACTGTGGCACACCTTGGGGACAGCCAGAACTGTCCTCCAGAAAGGAATGCGCTGGGAGCATACCAGCAGTCCACAAGTGGAGGCTTGAGCTACTGCTGTCCTTGGGGCCACAAGGAGAAGGGGAACTTTCACCTGGGGCAAGACAGAGTGACAGGGATCAGAGTCATACTCCCACCAGAAACAACTTTAAAACGAGCCCAATATCCAAAAGAGCAGTGCGCAGACGCTGGACGCCAGGCGGGGGGTGAAAGTGGTCGCATGAGCAGGGCGACAAAGGAGGGGAGCCCCGCCGTCGCTGCAGCGGCCTGGAGAGAGGGAGCCCATGGTGTGACACAGGAGGGCGCGCCCGGGAGGAGGTCACGGGGGTGGCTGGACAGAGACAGGTTCGCAGTCTTCAGTATGGAGAAGCCAAGCTCGCTCGGGTCTGCGTGTCACAGAGAAGAGAATGTGGCTCTGGGATCTGCCAGGGCGTCCCCGTGAGTCCTCAGCCGAGTGTGGACCGATGCTCGGAGGAAAGCAAACCCTGCTCCCACCTAAATCCGGAGAAGGGACCACCTGGAAGGAGATGAGGGAAAGCCTGTGGGCGCTTCAAACCATGCTAGGAGCTAAAACAGGCACAGGCACACCTATGCCCTTAGCAGCATCGCTCACAGTAGCCAAAAGGTGGAAGCAGCCCCAACTTCCATCATTGGGTGAAGGGATAAGCAAACTGTGGTCCACCCATACAATGGAACATTGCCCAGCTCTAAAGGGGGGGGGGGCAGGAAATTCTGAGACCTGTTGCAACATGCTTGAACCTTAAGGACACTATACTAAATGAAATAAGCCAGTCACAAAAGGACAAATAGTGTATGGTTCCCTTTGTATGAGGTACTTAGAAGCAACACGTCACATCTATAAAGACACTAAGTAGAAACGGGGCATGGTGAGAGGGGAGTTAGTGTTTAATGGGGCAGAGTTTTAGTTTGGGAAGATGAAACGTTGAGATCGATGCTGGTGGCACAACACTGTGAATGTACTTAACGCTACTGAACAGTAGCGTTTAAAATGGTTAAAATGGTAAATTTTACATTACATATATTTTCCCCATTTATCTTAAAAATACATGCTGGGAACAGTGTGTGCTCCCATCCATCAGAAGGAATCAGCCTTCACAAGACAGGGGGTATATACTCCTTGCTGGGGAAAACTTTACCCTAGAATAAAGGTGAAACTGATCCTAATAGATCCTAATAAAGGGGTCGTCAACAGGATCAGACACAATCCGCTTCACCTTGTCCCAGAACAAAGTTTACACACACTTACAGGATACAGAATTGTGCAGCATGCAACAATATAAAGTTCACAATGTGTCAACCAATCAAAAATTACAAGGCATACAAAGAAGCAGAAAGTCACACAACAGAGAGAAAAACCAATCTATAGAAGCAGATCCCGAAATGACACAGATGCTGACACTAACAGACAAGAACATTAAAACTATTTTTGTATTTATATTCCAATATGTTCAGGAAGATCCCAGAATGCTCAGATATATTAAGTAGAGCCATGAAACTATACAATGAACCCAATCTAACTTCCCTAGATGGAAAATATAATGTCCAGGATGGAGATTACACTCACGGAATTCATTGCAAACTGGCCGCTGCAGAAGAAGCCAGAGTCTAGGCTGACTGGGTGGCTCAGTGGGTTAAGCCACTGCCTTCGGCTCAGGTCATGATCTCAGGGTCCTGGGATCGAGCCCCTCGTCGGGCTCTCTACTCAGCAGGGAGCCTGCTTCCCCCTCTCTCTCTGCCTACCTCTCTGCCTACTTGTGATCTTTATCAAATAAATAAATAAAATCTTTAAAAGAAGAAGAAGAAGAAGCCAGAGTCTAGGTAGAAACAGAAATTATCCAAAATGAAACAGAAAACAAAATACTATAAACAATGAACAAAGTTCAAGTGGCCTGATGCACACCACCTTAAGAAAGTAGAAAAGATGAGCAAAGAAACCCAAGATGAGGAGAAGGGAAAAAACCAAGATCAGAGTGGAAATCAAATAGAATACAAAAGATAACAGAGGAAATCAAACAAGCCTAAATCTGGTTCTTTCAGAAGATCAGTGAAGGAAGGAATGCATGGATGAATGAACAAACAAACCTCTAACCAAGGCGACCAGAACAGAGAGAGAAAACACAAGGCACCAATATTAGGAATGGGAGAGGAGGCAGTGCCACAGACCCTACAGATATTAAAATGATGATAATGGGGTATCATGCAAAAGTTCATAAACTGACAACTTAAGTAAATAGATTCCAGGGAAGACACAGATGGCAGAAACAGGTAACTGGAAGAGTCTAATTTCTACTAGAGATACTGAATTTGCATTAAGTATCTCCCAACAAAGCAAGCTCTGGGGACAGGGAAGTGGAGAAGGGGGGAGGGAATGACAAGGGACTGAACAAATCCTGATCAGTGGCAGATGTGCCACTGCCTTGACTCTGGGGAGGGCTTCGTGGGTATACCCACATGTCCCAAGTCGTCAGACTGAACACTTTGAAGGCGTACATCAATTGTATCCCTATAAAGGGGGAGAAATGAAGAGAAAGATGGCCCGCCAAGACAGGAGGGTTGGCTGTGTGCCCCTCAACCCCACACTGGGTGCTCAGTGAGCCTGCAGCAGCCAGACCCAGGCCCATGGCCGCAGGGACTGGTCTGTTTCCGGTGGGCCTCACCAAGTCGCGGAGAGTGTGGAGAAAGTAAGAAGCCACCATCTGTCCTCCCCCTTCTCTGCCCTCAGGAGCTGCACAGCTAGCTAGACGCACATTTTGGGGGCCTGGTCTAAGCCCCAGCGGGTGGCCTGTGGGGTAGGAGCTGGGACTCACAGGCAGGCTCTGCTTGGGGGCTCCCACTCCCCAGGGCTGTTGTGGCCCAGGATAGCTCCAAAAGCTACAAGTTCAGGGTCTGTCTCCTCTTTTTCCACCCCATTTCTCCTGAGGAGGTCTCCTACTTATGATGGCTGTTCTCAGCCTCAGGCCTCTGACCTCAGCAGGGATGCCGACTCCTTGGCGCATCAGAGCCCTCCCGGCGATTTAGCCACACGGAGAAGCCTGAACACAACTGACTCAGAATACTGGTTTAGCTACTTTGACAGACACCAGAATAACCAAGGCTTGAACAAGACAGGGCTTTATTTCTCTGCAGAAAAGAGGCTGGTCAGCCGTGCAAGGAGCAGGGTGGTGTGTCTCCCGAGCTGGTCCCAGGTAGAGCAACCACCTGTGTGACAGCTTGCTCAGCTGTCAGGGGCAGGGGGTCTCCCTGAGACCAAGAGACTCCCAGAAAGTCCCAGACAAACTGGGATGGTTCTGTGGGCATTGTCCAGGGAGGCTCTGCTGTCCCCATGGCCATCCTCTGTGTAGCCAGAGCAGGCTCGGGACCCGAGGCTGGGTTCTGCCAGGAAAAGAGAAAGAGGATGCGGGGGCAGAGGGTCCAGTCTGAAATGGCAGCTGCCTCATCTGTCACCTCGCCCTGGGCAGAGCTGCCCGCTAAACCGCCCCGGGGGCCGTGTGTGCAGCTAACATGTTGGGCTTCCGTTATTAAAGAGAACGACTACAGGGACTCAAAGTAGGAGCTGCCTGTGTTCTTGGAGGCCTCAGGGACCGAGGGGGCCAACTGTGAGACCCCAGCTCGTTGCCACCTGTGACACCCCCCTTCCAAACCCGCCCATCACGAGGGAATGCCAGTCCTGGGGTAAGCACTCGCTCAGTTCCACATCAGCGCCCCGGGAGTCTGGCTGCACCGCCCCGTGGGCTTTCCCGCAAGTCCTGCGAGCTGGGTACCACCCCCGCCTCTGTGCAGGAGGAAGAGATAACACTGAGAGGCAGGGCGCCTGGCCAAGGTCACTTGCTGGTGGGCCACAGAGCTGGGATCTGAAGCCGCAGACCCAGGGACTCAGTCTGAGTCAGGATCGGGGAGCAGAAGAGGTTCCTCCGTCACTCCAACTTTGGCCCTGTCCATGGCCAGAACCCCCTGCCAGACACGGGTGGCCGCCTGCAGGGGGACCCACATAGGGTAGGGCTGAGCGCAGCAGCACTCTCCTCAGCTCTCCTCGGCCCCAGCGCTGGGATGCAGCAGCTCTCAGCCCAAGGGCGGGTGTATGGCCCAGGGCCCAGCTCAGGGAGGTGGGAGAGGGTTTGCGGGGTCCCAGAGAGGTCCCTCCCTGCTAAGAGAGGGTTGGTGCCGGCAGTGGGGCTTGCTGGGGGACCACAGTGCCAGGGGCAGGGCGGAGGCTGAACGTGAGGCCCAGGCCCCACCCACAACCATCCTGGCTTCCATTCCTCTGGGATCGGAAGGCAGAGAGACGGGCCCCAGTGAGGTTTGGGGAAGAAAGGACAGCCAGCCCTGGACAGGTGAAGCTTTGAACACACATTTATTTTCATCACTCTGTAATGTCAACGCCCACACTGTACAAAATGATTTTGGGCCACAGAATGGAGAGCACCGCCTCCCAGCCCCCACCCCCAGCCTCAGCAGGGGAGCCCGTCTCATAGCAGACGGCCCAGGGAGAACCCTGTAGAATTAAGGGTCCCCAACTGACTGTGGCAGTCAGGGGGCAGCACAGCTGCTGAGAGCCTCTGGGTTCCTCGGAGCTTGGTGGCCCCAGAACAGTTTGTGGGGCAAAAGCCGAAGGTGCTGGCTGGAGGGTGGACCTCCTCCCAGGAACACAGCCTCCTCCTTGGACCAGGCAGCCAGGGCTCCCACAGCCTCCTGCAGCCAAGAGCCCCCCACTTACTGCTCCTGTCCTCACATCAACCCCCCACACCCAGACGCAGGTGGGAATCCGCCAGAGCAGGCAACTGGCTTAAGGCCACCAAGCCGGGCATTGCCTTGTGCACCTCAAACCCAGACCGTCGCACCTGCCCTGCAGCTCCCCTCAGCGCTGGGGGAAGAAAGGAGGGACCCCGGGACGCTGCCCTCTTCTTCCCAGAAGGTGCGGCCAGACTGGCCAGTCAGCCTCGTCCCCGCGGGAGGTGGGAATAAAGGGGTCAGCCCTTCCCAGTGCCGGCTCCCAGGGCTCTGCCGCCAGGACCTGCCACCGACTCTCCCAGACCTCCCCCACCACCTGGCCATGGAACCCCAGGCCGCAACCACCCCCCCCCCACCTCCCCGGCTCTGCGGTGTCTCCCCTGCCTGGCGCGTGGCCTCTCCACTCCCTCCCCACCGAGTTTCTGTCCGGCAAATCCTTCCTCGGACCACACAACCCTCGGCGCCTCTGCGCTCCGTCTACTACGCGGCGCAGGCCCCCCAGCTCCCAGGGAGCCCGCCAGGCTCACCCTAACCCGGTTCCGGGGAAGCCCCGGGCCAGGCGCGCTCCTTCAGCCCGCCCTCGGGTCCCCGTGGGAATTCGACGAACTTTCGAGAAGGGTGAGGCCCACGGGCGCAGGAGCGCGGCGCGGGTTCCCGGGGCCGGCCCCGTGCCAGGAGCGTGGGCCGGCCGGCGCGTCCACACCCCGCGGTTCCCAGCGCCCGGCGCCGCCCCGCCCCGGCCCCCGCCCCGGCCCCCGGCCCCCGGCCCCCGGCGTGCGGGCGCTGGGACCCGCGGGGCTCAGTCCGGCCCCGGGCGCACGCAGCGGGGCGCTGGGCTCCTCCCAGCCGGCGTGCCCCTGCCCCAGTCCCCGGGCCGCGCCTGGGTCGTTCCGGTCGCTGTCGCTGTCGCCGCCGGGCCCGCCGGGTCTAGTGGTCCTAAACATTTCACAATTGCGCTACAGAACTGTTGAACTGTTAAGAACCACTGCACCCAGCGCGCCGGGAAAGTCCGCGGTGCGCCGCGCTGCGGAGAGAAAGCCCGGCCGCCCTGCCGCGCCCCGCCGCCCCAGCTCCGCCCCGAGTCCCGCGAGCCCCGGAGCCCCGGCTGCGCGTCCCCTCGGCCCGCGCCACGCGTGGCCCAGCGGCTGCGTCCGTGCGGCCGCGGCGCCTTTTAAGCCATGCGGCCGCCCTCCCCCGCCGCCGGAATGCGACCGCGCCGCGCTGGCCCGACCGGTTTTTCCGGGCCAGGCGGCTCCCGGGCCGGCGGGTCGCGCGGCGGGTCGTCCGCGGCCCGGGTACCTGCTCGGCGCGCCCGCGCGGGGGTGGCCCTGACTCACCGGCCGCCCGGCCCCGCCCGGCGTCCCCGCCTCCAGCGCCCGGCCGGGGCGCACCTGGGCTCCGCGCTCCGGGCCCCGCGACCACGCCCGCTCCGTCGGGCCTGGGACCCGGGCGCCCAGACTCACCGCGGGGGGCGAGGGGGGATGACACCGGCCGAGCTGGTCCGCCCGGTGGCCCGGACAGGTGCGGGCGGCCCAGAGCCGGCAGGAGCCCGAGCCGCGTGCACGCCCCCGGGTGGGGAGGGGGAGGACGCGGGCCGGACCCGCCCCTCGAGGCCCCGCTCACTTCAAAGGGAGCTTCGTGGGAGGGGGAACAAAGAGAAAGTGAAACTAGACGGAGGCCGGAGGCAGGGAAGGAACGCGTCCAGCCGGTTCCTGGTTCTCAGACCCGGCTCTTCTCAGAGGGTGAGGAGGGGGGCCCGGAACCCTCACGCCCCCCACCACCAGGGCCCACTCTGGGAGCCCCATGCTGCTCCCATCCCCCACACAGGCCACCAGCCCTCGCCATGCCCCCGCGCCCCCAGCGTGAGTCACCCAGCCCCATGCGCTCTGGCCTGCCCACTTAGTCACCTGGAGATGCTGGGGGCCCGCCAGCTGCGGCCTCCGGGAGATCTTCCAGGGAGCTGCCCGCTGCGGGCAGATGGGGGCTAATGGGGGCTTCAGCTTTAGGAAAGAAAGTTTGGAGAGAGGTGTCGCTTAAGTCCCCAGCCCTCACTCTGAGCCCCTGGTGTGGCAGGTCAGACTCACTCAGCTAGGTTCAGGATGGTCACGCGCGGGACACACACACACGCACACCCAGCCCCCAAGACCAGTGTCTGCATAACCCGGGGGCCCCCACCCCCACTGACCCCAGCTAGGACACAGCCACCAAGTTATGACAGACATAAGGCATTTCCACACACTGTGTGGTTCGCCTGTCACAACCCTGCCACGTGAGTGGCAGAAGTTTTATTCTTTGCATTTTGCCGTGGGAGACACCGGCTCACAGAGGGGCCACCACTTGTCAGAGTCCGAAAGCTCTCCCGCCGCACACCCCTGCTGACTCCGAGGGCCTGGGCGTCTGTGCTGGGGGATGGCATGGAGGACACAGAGGCCTGTGACCGAGGAACAGGAGTGGACCCTGTCATTTCTTCCCATCACCATCACCACGGGGGTGGGAGGAGCCCACCTGTCCTGTCCCCAGCTCCCTGTCCGTCGGGGGCAGCCCCCTCCCTACACACTCCGCCCCCCCATGCCCCCTCCTCGTCCAGCAAAGCTGGGTCACGGTGTCCCGCATCTGAGGGGGCTGGGGAGGGAAGGATGACAAGTCCTTGAAGCTGTGGCTCCCACTTGAGGTGTGCCCAGCCAGGGAATGTCCTGCCGTGAAGTCAGGCAAGCTGCCGCTGGGAGCGGGGTGACCTGGGGGCCTGACTGAGAAGTCTGACTTTATGATGGAAGATACTGGGTAAACACAGACAGTGGCCTAAGGGAGAGACAGAGAGAAATGTTTCCCAGAGATAAGCCTGGGATCCCGGTGATCTGAGGGGCCGCTGGGAGCCAGGCCTCCCCCGGGGGGGTGAGGTGTGAGCAGAGCGGCTCCCCAAGGAGTCGGGGTCCTCCAAGACCCCACGGGCTCACGGTGCCTCCCACGTCCACCCAGCCCGTGCCCCGCCTAGCCTTGCACACCGGCCCCATGCCGTGTCCCCCGGGGGCACTTTCCAGAGGTGGGGGGGCTGCCCCAGGGCCAGGCCCATGTACCAACGTGCAACCCTGAGCACAGGACTGGCCCTTAGCTTTTTCAGCTGTGGAATGAGAAGGAAGATGAACCAGTGAGCCCTCGGGAGTGTAGCGGGGCCGTGAAGAGCCAGTGCGTGGCAAAAGGCGAGCCTCTACCATTGACCCGTGTGGCTGTTTCTCCTCATGTGTTGTGCTTGGGGACCAAGGGGACCGGCCATTTACTGCCTTGTTGCCACTCCGTGCTTCTCAGAGGAGCTGACGTACAGACGCAGACTGGCCTCTTGCCAAGGTACAGAACAGCTCTGCGCAAGTTTCCAGACGTGCACCTGTGACTTTGCACAGCTTTCCAAGAGACACATCCCATCCAGAAACTGCCCCTTGTCGGGCTCTGTGTCCCACAAGAGTGTGCAGGGGCCCAAGAATGGGGACCTCCCCCCACTGCAAAATCTGGCGGGGCGCTCCCCCAACCTGCCTGGCCGTGGAAGCTTCCCACCCACCGTCTGTCACCCACTTGGGGAAAGTCAGATGAACGTGTGCTCTCCATGGGACACCCAGGACCCAGCTGGACCTTCTACCCGGCGGGGTCCTCGTCCTGGGGTGCCATGGGACTGTCTACCCCAGCAGGGTCCTCATCCCGGGGTGCCATGGGACCATTTACCCCAGCAGGGTCCTCGTCCTGGGGACCCGTGGGACTGTCTACACCTGACACTTGCTCTGGGAGGGTGCTGCCTTGAGGACTGACGCGAGCCCCCACAGCTTTCACGATGTGGTGCTCTTCGGGTTCTGAGAGAAGCGCTGAGTCCTGAGTGGCCGTGAGCAGCAGGCTCTGCCCCAACCCCTGGCAAGTAGAGCCCAAGGGCTGGGTGCTTCCAGGGAGCTGTAGGGGGTTGGGGACAGAGAAGACATGGCGGGGGAGTGGGGCAGGGCTGCTTTACCACTTCGGGAGCTGAGTGGCGGCCTCCTCCCTCCTCTACTCCACGAGGCTCCCATCCAACCGTCCTGCCCCCCCCCCCCACCGGCAGCCACCCCTCTGACCGCCAAGCCCGGAGCCCCCTTCCTCCCCCATCCCCCCACTCATGGGGCCTTCATCAGGGTGTGGGGCAAAGGCTCCTCGGGCCCGGCCATGCTTATGTGGTGCTCCCTGGTTGTGCAAGGCCAGGCACACCCGTGTCTGGGCGAGAATCTGGAAGGCTGCCAGCCAAGGTGCCAGCCTGGGCCTGGGAACCAGGCGGAGGAGCCCGGGGGTGCAGGCAGAGCCACCCCCAGCCCGGCCCACCCGGGAGAGGTCCCAGCTACACTGTGGGTGCTAAGGGCAGGCTCTTGGGGGTCACACTTGTGGCCAACATCGGCAGGGCCCATACCCTCAGGCTGGGCGCAGCTCTCCCAAGCCTCCAACCCAGGGGACAGACAGACAGATGGACAGATGGATGGGAATCGTTACATGGGCAGTGGTGGAGAACCTGAATGGAGGTACCCCCCACCCCCTATGCCCCTCCCTCCCCCCACACTCCCCATGCTCAGCCAGGAGGGGTCAGGAACCATGTTGGGGCAGGGGGTGGGGGGCAGGGCAGGCTGCCACCCAGGGAGCTCTTGCCCCACTGGACTGCGTATAGTTTGGATGGAGAATCAGCCAGGGGGCCAAACACCGGATTTCAGCCCCAGCCAGGTCTCTGACGAGGCTCGGGGCTGTCCAACCCGCCTTAGAGAACCCCCCCCCCCCCGCCCGCGAGGCTGTCACAACCAGGCACCTAGGGCAGGCACAGGTCACCCCCTCATGCCTCTCCAGGTAGGGGCCTTGGGCACAAGGGGCTGGACTAAACCCCACCCAGCAGGCGGCCAGCCACTGGGAGGGGCCGGGAGGACCAGAGAGACGGGATGGTCCAGTCTGTACAGGGGGAGTCGAGCAGAGGCAGTGTGGGTGGGGGCTGCCTGGAGGAAGGCGCTTCAAGCTTTGAGAAGGTGAGGATCAGACCAAAGGCGATGGGGCAGGGGTCGTCTGGAGGAGGGAGCAGCCTGCACAAACCCGGGGAGGCAGGACAGCGGTGCAGGGCTGGAGAACACACCCCTCGCTCTGGCCTGGGAAGGGCTGGCTGGGTGTCCCTCACCCTCAGGCTGCCCTCTGCAGAGCCTGGGCACAAGTCCCCACCCATACCCATAGTCCTGGGACCCAGAAGGACCCACCAGAGCTGGGCTTCCAGACCTAGGGAGGGGTCCCCAGAGAGATTTTATTACCACTCCGCCCAACAAAATCTTCAGTCTGGGAAGCAGAGGGAAGCAGTCCCAGCAGTGGGGACACATCACAGAGTCCGGGGGGGGGGGGGGCTGTGATCCTCCAGCAGGCCCGATCTGTGCTGCAGCACGACGGCTTCAGGCTAGACACTAGGCAGCACTTCCTGAAAATGGGCCGCCTCCCGAGACTGCTCCCGTGCAGCACAGGTAGCGTATGGGGGAGGGGCAGGGAGACAAGCCCGGGCACCTCACCAGTAGGGCCCAGCCCTTCCCAGGGAGGGACCGGAGGATCGGAGCAAATCCGGTGACTTGAGAACCTGCGGGGTGGTCAGACGATGGAGTGGGGGAAGGAGGTGTGAGCTGGGGACTTGGCCCATCTACCCTGGGAATCACGGGGGAGCGCTGGGCCAAGGGGTCCCCATGTGGGGAACTGGCCCTGTGGGATAGGGTGGGGTCAGGGCAGGCAGGACGTAAAGTAGAAGGATCTGAGGTCCCCTCCGGGCTCTAGGAACCTCCTAGCCGTGGCTGGGGCCTTCCAGCGCCGTGAGAGCGTGCATCACAGTGTGGCCTGATAGGACAGAAGACAGGAGGTGTGAGCTTGACCCTGCCTACGGGAAGCCCTCCCTGACTGCTCCCTTCAGGCACACAATGTGTGCCCCATCTACAGAAAGAGATCTGCAGGCCTAACTGGCTGACTCATCTTGCCCTCCTCTGGTTCCATCCCCAGGACAAGCCCTTAGACATGTTCCCTAAGCCAGAGCCCAGTAGCGTGGGGAAGCCTTCAGTCCTGTGCGGAGCAGAGGGAACTTACTGGGCCTGGGGCCTGGGCACCGGCCCCACCCTCGAGGTTCTGCAGGAAGGTCACCACTTCCAGGTTCCCGGCTGCTTCTGCCTGTGGGAAGGAGCATGTGACCAGCAGCCAGGCCCCTGAGCCCCCTGCCCCCTGCCACCCGCCAGGATACCTTCCCTGGCTCTGACTCCTCTCCCCACAGCTCTGGTTTCAGGGAGGGGCCTAGGACGGGAAGGGAGAGCAGGACTGTGGGCACTGGGTGTAGGGGCTGGAGGAGGGGGAGCCCATGGGACTATCAGGAGGCCTTCCAGGAAGAGGTGGCCTAGGAGAGGGCAGCGGGGGCTCGGGGGCACTCACAATACGCAGGGCGCTGCGCCCGTCGTAGCCTGGGCTGCTCAGGTCAGCCCCCGCCTGCCACCACGATCGAAGGCCTTCGAGGTCCGCCCTGGCCGCCAGCCTGGCAGAGGGAGCAGAGCAGGACGAGCTGTCGGGGCCCCGGGACCCGCCACAAAGGCAGCCCCACCCAGCACCCCAGCAGTGGCTCGGGCCAGCAGGGCCAGAGTGTGGGTCCACTGCGGGTGAGCCAGTGGCCTGGAGGCTGGGTTCACCCCGCAGGGGGAGCCGTGACTCAGGTCAAGGACACGCACACGCACACGCACACGCACTCACACAAGCACACACACGCACGTGCGCCACCCCACAAGGAGGGCCACTCGCCAGCTTCCTATTTCACAACACAGCCCTCTGGGGCGGGGTCCGCAGAGGCGGGAGGGAGGGAAGTCTGCGAGGAGATGGCGCGGGGGCCTGGAAGGAGCAGGCGGCGTGGCGGCAGGGCTGGCTGGGAGAGGACCCCGCCCACCTGCCCTCGCCAGGGTCCTGCTCGCCTCACACCCTCTCAGGGGAGCCCACTCCCCACCCACGGGCCAGGTGGGGCAGCTGTGCTGGCCAGGGCTGCGGCACCCGTGGGGGGGCGATCCCACAGAAGGGGCCTCGGAGACTCCCTCCTGGTCAGCCCCCACAGGGGCACCGAGTGATTTCTGGGGTGAATCATGCAGGATGACACGGCCAGCCCCTCCCAGACCTGTCGCCAGCCTCCCCTGCCACCTCCCAGATCCAGCCAGGCAGCCCAGGGTGGACACGCCCTCCCCTGGGCAGAGTCCTGGATGCCCTGGGACCTGGCTGCCACCGCCCTTCTCGGCCTGTGTCCCCACCTGTCCCTGGAGCCAATGAGGCCAGCCCCCGGGGCAGCACAACCCGGAGCCAAGCCTAGAAGTCCCTCCAGAGCCGGGGCCCCTCCCTCCCTGGCGAGGCCCTAACACCCCAGCGCTTCTGAGAGCTCACCATGCCCCCGCAAGCCGGGAAGGGTGGGAGCTGGGTTGGCCAGCAGGGTTTGTCCCCCTGGGGACACTGAATGTCAGGGCGGGAAGGCCTGAGGCTGGGGGCCAGCGGGGTCTCTCCACCCCACCCCATATCTACGCCTGGGACCCCCAGGGTCGGCCGAGGCCAGCACCAAGGAATGGGGGTAGGGGAGGCACTGGCCAGTGGGGACAAGAGGGCCAGGGCTTCGGCGACTACTTGTGGGTAGACCGTGCACACACCCCTCTCCCCCGCCCGTCAGCCTGAGAGCCACGGTCCACACCCCTCCCCAGGCTTGGGGGCTCTGCCTTTCAGGGCTGCGGACCTGGGCTGCCTCCAGCGCCGCACCCTCGTGTCTCTGCTTCCCCACGGCCCCCCTCGGCACCTGGCCCCAGCTCGGGGGCAGCTGACAGGTGGCACGGAGAGACCCCAGGCAGAGCCACGGCAGCAGCCCGGGGATGGGGTGCCAGCGGATGGAGCAGGAAGCGGGGCTCCGCAGCCCCCGTGTTCCGGCCCACCCATGGCCAACACGCTGGCTGGAGACCTCCAGGACCCCGACTCCCCACTAGCCCAGGCCACCCAGGCCTGCCCGGGGGTCCCTCAGGGCACCTGTGAGTCCGAGCCCTGCCAGCCCCTGGCCGTGGTGGGCTGGGGCGGGGCCGCGGCTGCCCATGGGCCCCGGCTGGCGGCGGTGGGGACCAGGCCCCACTACCGCGAGGCCTGCGCCGGGGAGGACAGGGACTCAGCAGACCTGTCGCCTGGCTGCAAGTGGGTGACGGCTCTCCTCCCCCAGCCACCCCAGCCTCCAGGGCAGACTCCAGCGGCCGGGCGGGCACGGGGTAGGCCCGCCTCGTCTGAAGCCCCCCACCCGGCTGACGGCCCTTCCCGAAGGCCCTCCCCCTCCCACCTGCCCCAGAAGCCCAGGTGCCCCGGTGCCCTTACCTGCACAGCTCTGTCCCCGCGTCCTCCAGCTCCTGGGGGGACAGGCAGGCCCCAGCTGCCCGCAGCAGCTCAATGACACCCCGATGCCTGTCACAAAACACAGCGTGCAGACCGCACTGACCGCCTGCCCGGCAGCCGCCGCTCAGCACGGCAGCGACTCCCCCGCCAGCCCCCCGCCCCGGGCTCTGAACCAGTGCGGCTCCCCCTGCCCCGCCCCACCCCCTCCCTGGCAGCCCAGGGCAATGTCCCTTCCCACATCTGGGAAGCTTCTGGGACTTCCTGGGTCTGCAGGGTGGAGCCGGGTCTGAGGTACTGGGGGTGCGTGAACCTGGAGCTGCGTGAACCCCATGCTGGGGCCTCAGCCCTGACCCAGCCGCTCCTCTACCCACATGAGGCCTTGGCCACAGGCCCCCCCAGTCCCCATCCTAAGAGCCCCACGCACTGCCCACCGCACACACC
This sequence comes from Mustela putorius furo, assembly GCF_011764305.1. Lineage (NCBI taxonomy): Eukaryota > Metazoa > Chordata > Mammalia > Carnivora > Mustelidae > Mustela > Mustela putorius. The sequence goes on along the minus strand of NW_025421290.1, from coordinate 51,680,397 downwards.
CGCTGCAGTCAAGGCTGGGCCTGGGGAAGCAGAGTCAGCTGGGCCTGCGCTCTGCCCTTGGAGGGGGGCAGGGATGAGACACTGACAGACGTGAACCGGAAGGTCCCAGAGCAGGCCCCGACGTCTGTGGGTTTCCAGAGGCCGACTGGCCTGGGCCAGGCCTGGAGCCACCCTGGAGTGGGATGGGGATGTGTGGTGGGGGCAGGGCCGTGGTGGGGGCTTGGGGAGTGGGGGAGCAAGTGGGCAGAGCAAGGGAACAGAACGTGCAGACGCGGTCTCAGCAGAATCGCTGCCTGGCCCCTTCCCCCGCAGTGGCCTTGTACTGTAAATTGCATGGTCACCCCCTTTTAGGAAGCCTGGGGAGGAGGGTGGGGTCGCCCAGGTCTTGCCCTCCCCGCCCGGAAGAGCTCTCCAGGGCACAGCAGGTCCAGGCCCGGGAGTGAGGCCAGGAGAGTGAGGCTGGGAGACCGGTTTGGGGGGTGCTGTGGTGCGGGGGGGGGGGGGGGCAGGGATGAGGGGGCGGGACCGGGACCGGGACGGTGAGCTCATCACTCTCGACCCACGCCTAAGGACTCACAGCCTGGAATCTGCACCCAGATCACTCCAGCCCCGCACCCCCACCCTGGGAACCCCTGGCGCCGCGCTCACAGCCCGGTCAAGAGGGAGCTACCCGCCCTGCTCTTCACCGGGATGACATGCCCACCCCAGGGCGCACAGTGCCAGGGCACCCAGGACTGAATCGAGCCCGACAGTCGGGCCACCCCAGGTTCACGCACCCCCAGCCTCTCTCTGCGAGACTTGCCCACACTCCCTAGGATGGAGAAACAGGGGCATCTGGAGCCTGGGCAGACCCTAAGTCAGCCAACCAAGGGCTGAACACGAGGGCCGTGGCCTGCCCCCCAGACACACACACGTGAGCTCACACACCCGTGTTCACGTGTGCCCTCCCACACTCCGCACCGATACTGCTCTGGGCTCCTGGAGGGGCCCCACTCCACCCACAAGGTCTTCCCAGCAAGTTCCAGACCCCGTTCAGATAGAAGTCCCTAGAATATTGAGCTATGCTCCCTCCGAGCCCTGCCCACCGCGCGGCCACCTGCTCTGAGTTTCCACTATCAGCCAGAGCGGTAAGGCCCAGCCCTCGGAGAGACGCCAGGCAGGACAAGGGGGCGGGGGGAGCCGGGGACATCTTCAGGCCCGGGTGCCTGTCCTTCCAGCCCCCTGCTGGCTGCCCGCCCAGGCCCTGTGCCCAGCCGGGCCGGGGGTGGGTAAGGCTCTAGGAAGCAGATGTCCTTGGCCCTGCCGGGCTCTCCTGAGCAAGCTGGGTCACCACAGGCAAACCAGCAGCCGTCCTATGGCGGCCTGCCCCAGACTCACCCAATGGGACCCCCAGCCTGCATGCCCACTGTGGGGAGCCCCCAGTACCTGCCCTTCACGGCCAGCAGCAGAGGGCTGTGTCCGTCCTCGTCTCGGGGGCTCACGTCCACCCCTCTCCGTAGCAGCATGGTGACCGCCCCAGACTGGCCTCCCCGGGCGGCCGCGTGCAGAGGAGTTTGACCGTTAAAGTTCTCTAGGCTCAGGTCACTGCCCTGGGGTGACACAAAGGCTTGTCACCTCCTGAGGGAGGGCTGGGCAGGGTCAGGTAGGCCAGGAAGAGGGGATGGGAAGGGTCAGGGTGTCCCCCAGAAGCAGGGCCTGGCAGAGCAGGGCCCCAGGCCAAGGCTGTCCTGTGGCCCCCACCCCTGCCGGGGGACTGGTGTAGCTGGGGCTGGTCCCCAAGGAGGGGGCAGGGGCCTCACCAGGTCCCCAAGCGCCTGCAGCACCTCCAGGTCACCGGCATGGGCTGCAGCACAGGCCAGGCTAGGCAGCAGGGCCTCCCGTATGGCGTCAGCCTCCTGGGTAGAGAGAGCGGCACCCTGGAGTCTTTGGCTCGTCTGCCCCTGGGGAACCCGGGACCACGGTCTGGATCCGTCCTTCTGGGCGGGCCACCCCCCCCCACCCCCGCTAAGATGTGATTCCTTGGCGGTAGCCTCCACCAATGAGGGGGCAGAGACAGACTCACGACAAGACACCCGCTTTGGGGAGCACAGGAAGGGGTGCCTGGTCCCCTCACCTGGAAAGAAGGGCATACCTCCCAGGGCAGAGCTCCTACACGCTGCCTGCCCCTAGCCCTGGGGGTGCTGTGGGTCATCGAGGAGCTCCACAACACGCCAGAGGGTTGGGAGTGCCAGCCCAGCACCCCCAGCGCGGCCAGATCACGATGGCAGGATCCGTGATGGGTCCCGCAGACGGGAAACTGACACATGCGGCATAACCCGGGGAGCACTGGGACGCCAGGCCTAGATGTCTCGCCCAGAGGTGGCCGTGTGCTGGGTCACTGCCGTGGGCCTAGCCCGGCCTCAACCCCAGACCCTGGGCCCTCAAGTGTGACCCCAGCTCCCCTGCTGCTTCCAGGTCTGGGCTCCTGGCTGGGAGGGTGGAGGGGCTGCACCCGCAGGCCCAGGAAGACCCCAGCCCCCTCTCCTTCCAGCACCGGACAGACCGCGTACCCACCCCGCAGGCTGCCCCCCAGAGCCGCACCGCGCCTGGGGCCAAGACCAGCAGGCGGCAGGCCCTGCACAGCCGCGTGCAGCCGCCAGACGCCCCTTGTGCCCCGCTGGTGACAGGGCCACATTCCGCCTGCTGTCCATGTGCTGCGAGGTCTCCACTCAGCTGTTTTGGCCGCTGCCGCCAGGCGCCGCTCCCGCCTGACCCCTGAATCCTGGCAAGTCATCTCTGCCGAGCACCCAAGCCCTCCACCCAGGCCCAGAACCAGGCCATGCCTGGCCATCTCCTGCTTGGGCGGCAGTGGCGGGTGTGGTGGGTGTGGCTGGCGTGACCCCGCCCCCAGGCCCCGCCCCCAGGCCCCGCGCACGTGGCCCGCACACACTGGGCAGTACCTGGCTGAGAGTGAGGAGTTGGGCAGCCCCCCGGGCCAGAGCGCTGCTACTCAGTGAGGGCCGGCGCTCGGCCCCCGTGGGCAGTGTCATCTCGCCCCGAAGGTCCCTGGCCAGCAGCTGGGGGCGGAGAACACAGCAAGCCGGGGATGCTTGGAGCCCAGGAGCCCACCGACCAACCCCCAGGACCAGGCACCCCCAGGACCAGGCACCCCCAGGGCAGGCGGTGAGCCCGAAACCCCTCAGCGCAGTCCCCATCCCCCAGGCCCAGGCTTGACCCCAGCCAAGTCCCTGCAAGCTCACACACTCTCCACTGCCCCAGCCCCACCTCTCCCAAGGACCCTGTGGCCTCTGGCAAGGCTGGCTGCCTCTGAGGTGGCCCCTAGGAAGGCTGGAGGATGGGGGCCATCCTGAGCAGTGCCAGAGCACAACTCCCCGAGACAGCGGGAGAGCAGTGGTCTGAGCGGGGGTTAGCAAGGGCTGGTGGGTGCCCAGGCCTCAGAGCTGGTGCTTTCCCCCGACGGGGAGACCCTGCCTTTCTTCCTTTCCGAGCCAGGCACACACCCTGCTGGGCTGGCCCCACCATCTGCCCAGTCGCACCCTCACATGCCCTTGGGAGCCCTGTGACCCCTGCCCCCACACCCACAGCCCGAGGGGCACCTCTTTCCTGTCGTCCAGGGTTAGCCCAGGGTGGCCCAGCACGTAGGAGAGCTTGGCCAGGGCGGCCTCCGACGTCATGTCGAAGCCAGAGACAATGCCGGCGCCCGCCATGGCCTGTGGGGAAAGGGGTGTGAGCAGGAGATGGGGCGCAGGGTCACAGGGCCTGGGCCCTCCCCCTCCAGCTGCCGGCTCCCTGCCCCCACCATGCCAGCTGCGTAGTCAGAGGTCACGGCCCCCTGCAGGCAGTGGGAACAGTTGAGGATGATGAGGCCCCGCTGGGCCGCAGCCTGGAGCTCCCGCAGCAGGTCTGGCTTGGTGGGCCCGTTCCCTGAGCCGAAGGTCTCCATGACCACGCCCTTCAGGGGGGGCTGCAGGAAGGCCCGGACCTGTGGGGCCGGGAGGCGGGTAAGGCGGGCCTTGGCCTCCTGCTCCAGCAGTGGAAACCCCAGGCTTGTCCTGCACCATGGCTCGGTGGCAGAAGCAGCCCGGTCTCGCGGTCCGACCCCCAGCGGGCTACACAGAGAGTCCTGAGGGTCTGCGTCCCGCCTCACCGGTCAGGAGACACCTGCTCCCCTCCGAAGGCTGGACGGCCGTGGCAGGGGTGGCCACGATCAGAACGTCCCCTCCACACGGCTCCCAGCCCCATGGCCTTCACTCCAGCCCCTTCGCCCTGCCCTGTCTGAGACACAGCAGGGGATGCCCCTGGCTTGGCAGGATTTGGGGAAAGTGCCCAACACACACACAGGTTCCAAGTCAGCCAGGGGCACCGCCCCCGTCTCCTGCCCTGTGCCAAGGCTCCACTCAGAAGACAGACGACAGGGCCAGAGCAGCCCTTTCCGAAGCAGGCCTCCCTCAAAATCCCGGGGGCTCCCACCCCTGCACCAGCATCTAGAGGCCACCTGACTTAGGGAGGCCACGCAGTCTGGCCCCAGAGCCCCCAGAAGGCCTCCGACTCTGAGGGTCTCTGCCTTCAGAGGGGCCCAGGGAAGAAAGGCCATCACAGACCCCCAGCCTGTGAGGGACTCGGAGCCCAGAGCACAAGCAGGGGTGGTGTCGAGGGCTTGGGGGCCTAGTGCTTGTGGCCCTGTCCCGGGCTTACAGGAGCACCGTCTGGCCTGACCTCAGGCCCAGTCTCTGGAAAGGCCGTGACTGTTCACTCGAACTCTAAGGCCCGTCTTTCCTACCTGGCCTTCTGCTGCACGGGGTCCGTCTCACACACCACAGGGAGGAACGCCCGTCCTGGGCCCAGACTGAGACAAGCACGGGGACCCACAGGGAAAAGACCACCCCACCTGCCCCTAGTGCCCCTGGAGGGGATCGGGTCCCAGTTCACAGACTGTGACCCAGAGCTCAGGGGCAGCCCGCGCCAAGTCCCACCCCATGTGTGGGGACATCCCCATGAAGCCACCCCTGTCCACGAGGAAGAGGGGCCACGGTGCCCGGACCGTCACACCACCCCTGGCTAGTGTCTGTGGCCCCAGCTCCCTGAGGGGGACCCACATCCCCGCCCTCGACTGCAGCCATTCCTGGGCAAGGAGAAGGGGCAGTGCGGGGAAGGTGATGGCATGGGAAGGCCACAGGAAGCCCAGAAAGGGTGGTGGGGCCGGGGCGGGTCCCTACCAAGGCTGCGGGGATCCCAGGGTAGAGGCGCAGCAGGCCCACGTCGCGCTCCATGCTGCTGTGCACCACCAGCCGGGCCTTCCCTCGGGCCTTCCGCACGAGCTCCCGGTTGACTGTGGGGGCAGAGGTGCACGTGGGGGACGTGCGGGCCACCGGCCGGCCAGGACCCTTGGCCCGGCTCTCCAGCCCCGCTCCCGATACACACCCTGCCCACCGTCCGCGCAGTCCCAGGCGGGGTGCAGCCGCAGCCTGTGCACGGAGCCTGGGCGGCGAGGAGGCCCCACGGGGACGCGGGCGCCCGGGTCTTGCAGCCCGACTGAACGCAAGTGTGCAGGGGAGGGGGAGGAGAGGCGTTCCCGGACCAGGAACAGCACGCGCGGGCTTGGAAGCGCAGCGGCCAAACCCCAAGTGGCGTGTCCTCTGGGGTCCCGGGAGAGGCCAGACCACCCAGCCTCTCCTGCCCCGGACCGGGCACGCACCTCGCCCACAGCCCAGCAAGTCAAAGAATGAGCGAGTGAATGAAGAAAGGATGCGTCAGCTCTGGGGGAAGAAAGCCTCCCTCTGGCGCACCCCGAACACTTGAAGGCCAACCCCCCAGACCCTGGAAAGTGAGGGGTCCGTGCCCTTCCACGCACTGGCCCCCCAGAAAGCCAGTGTCCCTAGAGGTCAGAAGGTCACTGCTCCGCCAGGACACAGGCAGCAGAGCCCTCCCCAACTTCCTGCATCCTCCCAGCCCTCAGGAGCCCCAGGCCCAGCCCAGGACCCCACACTCTCAATCCCGGGCACAAGCCAGCCCTGATGGGGCAGAGGCTGGGCACTGATGGCCCTGCGGGCTCCAACCACTGAAGCCTATCCGAGGTAGCAGCTACCATGTCCAGCACGGGGGAACGCAGGCCCAGAGTGGGGAAGGGCCACCGAGGCCACCATCCTGTGTGCAGAGCCAGGACCAGAGTGGTGGGGAGAGGCGTCTCCAGGAGCCCCCGGCCCAGGGCTCCTCCCCACCCCCACCCAGGGGGGTGTAAGCCTACAGGCCTCCCGCTGTTGCTACCAGAGCAATTCACATGTGATAATAAGCCAGGGAACATTCCGGACACACGCTGCCCTCTCGCGCTGGATCCAAGGGAACTTGGGGGGATGGGTGGCAGGAGGGAGCCCACGGCATCCATCAGCAGCCAGGGGCGTCCTTAAATTTAGGGCCATGTGCCCCATCTGGGCGCGCAGATAAGCCGGGGCTGGGGGCGTGCTGCCAGCACGCAGGAATTATGACTGCAGGGGGGTCACAAACACAAAGAGAGCCCACGCTCCTCTCCCTGCGGGCTTGGACCACGCGCCTGAGAGCCCATGGGGCTCCCGGTCTGTCCCTCCCGGGGGCCGAGACGGAGGAGGAACGGCAGCACGGGGCGCACCGAGCCGGCTCCCTGCGCCAACACTCACCAACACTCACCAACACCCCCCACCCCAACACTCAGTGCGGGAGACTGAGCTGTCCTCTGCACAGAAGGCCCCCAGGCTCTGTGTGTCCCTCCAGCGCCGCCGACCCCCCAAGCCCCTGTCTACGATGGCCTCGCAGAAGGAAGTAACGAGAAGTGATGACTAAGGAGAGGACGGCTCGGCTGGCCGGGTGGGCGGGGTCCTCCTCGGCCACCCCCAGCAGGAGAGTGGGGCGCGGGGAGCCCCTCTGAACCCAGGCATCGTCCCCTCCCCCGCCCTCCTCGCTGCCCCCCACCCCAAGGCCTCCTCCCTCAGGGCCTGCCTCAGTGCGGCCCATGCCCTGTGGTCTGCCCAGGGCCCAGACAGAGCCCTGCCCTCCCCAGGGAGCTGCGCCCCGCCTGCCGGCCGGGGCATCCCCAAAGCTCCACTCCTGAGCCCCGCAGGGAGCCAGGCAGGGAGAGCAGCCGCTCATCCTTCGGTCCTCACCAGGGCTGGAGGGGCTCAGCGCTGCCAACCCCACCCCCGCCACGGAAAGGAGGCCAACCTGGTGCCCCCCACTCACACCCACACCCTCTCCTCAGGGCGCCCTCCGCAAGCAGGTGGGGCCCCGCCAGCGTCCGGAGCCCCAGCCATTCCCCAGGCCCTGAGCTGGGACTACCTGCTCCGACACCCCACCTCGGTGGGCCACGCAGGCAGCCGGCTCGGAGCAGCCCCTGACTTCCCCTCCCAGGGCAGAACAGAGCACTGTCCTCGCCCCCGGTTCAGGGGGTCCTCCGCAGCCCCAGACACAGGTTCCCAGCCCTGCTCCCTGCAGAAATCCCAGGGCAGGAGCCCTCACCCACTGGCCCCACTCCCTGCCTGGCTTACTTGTGACATCGGTGCCCATGACGGCCAGGGGGGGCAGGTGGGGAGAACAGAAGGCTGCGAACCTGCGCGAGTCCACCTTGGTCACTCGGTTGCCCCGAAACAGCTGATTCTGGAAGAAGAGGCAAACCTGCAGGGGAGGGAGAGGCCGTGGCTCAGCCCCGGGGAGCCCCTGTGCCCTCCAGCCTGCCCCCGCCATCGTGCCAGAGCGCTCCCTGCAAATGCCAGAGGGCTGCCCCAGCAGAGGCCTACCCCCCCCCCCCCACCCCTACCCCGCAGGGGGGCAGGGGGCGGGACGTGCGAGGGGCCCCGCCCCCCTCCCCTTCCCACTTGCCCACTGCCCCCACCGCGGCTGCCCAGGGAGCCCCCGTGAACTCAGCCCAAGGGTGCGGAGAGAGGCCTCTCCCTGGAGCGGCGGGGTCCCAGCAGGCCCTGCTCCGGAGCTCGGGTGGTGGGGGCTCTGGAGCTGCCCACCCCTGTCTTCTAGTCCCTCTAGAGCAGTTCTCCTGGGTAGGGGCAGGGGGCACAGCCACCCCACACGTGGGGGACACTGCCTCCCCAGGGTGGGTGCCCGCCTCCCAGCACGGGGTCCCCTGCAATGTGGGGGGGTGTTGTGAGGTCCCCTGTGGCCCCCGCGAAGGGGTTTGCTGAACAGGGAAAGCCAGCTGCACAGCCAGACGGGGCGGCCGACTTCTACAGAGACTGCCACGCACACACACACACAGTGTGAGCACGTGTAAGAGACGTAATCTGGGGGCGCCGGGGGCTCCGTCGGTGAAGCCTCTGCCTTCGGCTCAGGGCCTGGCCGCAGGGTCCTGCGGTGGAACCCCGCACCGGGCTCCCTGCTCAGCGGGGTGTCTGCTTCTCCCTCTGCCCCACACCCCACTGGTGCATGTGTTCTCTCAAATAATAAATAAAATCTCTTTTAAAAACATTATGTATGTATTTATTTGAGAGGGAACACAAGCAGGGCGAGCAGCAGAGGTAGAGGGAGAAGCGGACCCGCCGAGCAGGGAGCCTGACGTGGGGCTCCACCCCAGGACCCTGGATCATGACCTGACCCAAAGGCAGATGCTTAACCCACGGAGCCACCCAGGCGCCCCTCAAATAATAAAATCTTAAGAAAAGAAAGAAAAGATTCATAATCTGGAAGAAAACACAGCACTCTGTTCCCAGCAGCCCCTCTGGGAAGTAAAACGTGGGTGGTGTTTCCTTCTGCCCGCCTTATCTCCGGAGTTTCTCTATGATGACAGCTTAGGGCACGGGGGAGGTGAAGGCAGATCTTTCAACCCTGCAGGTCCCACCCGAGAGCCTCCCCCAACCCCTCGCCTACACTCCAGAGGCCGAGCCCCACCCCCACACCAGGGAGGGCGGTACCTCGGGGATCACGTACTGGCCCGCCATGAGCAGGGCGCCCAGCAGGTTCTCCCGGCCGTCGTTCCACAGGGCATGGATGGGCACCTGGGCGAGGAGGCCAGAGACGGGCTAAGGCTCCCGCGGCTCCCGACAGCGGCATCAGTGGGAAGCATGACAAGAGGCACAAAGTCAGGGCAGCTGGACAGGGCTGACAGCAGGCCACGCACCCACCCCGGGAGAGCAGAACCGGCACCGGCGGGACCCACGGAGCTGCCCAGCACAGCCGGCCGGCACCAACCCATGGGCGCTGCCTCTGGGAGCTACAGGGCTGAGAAAGAGGCCCGGGGTCCAGCCCGGGTTCCCCCTGTGGCCTCAGGGAGGCCCTCATGCTCCCCAGCAGGCCTGGGCCATTACCTGGGCGCCCGTGAGGATGACAGTTTTCTGCAGGTTCTCCAGCACGAAGGAGAGCACGGAGGCCGCAAAGGCCATGGTGTCCGTGCCGTGAATGACCAGGAAGCCGTCGTACTGCCCATAGTGTCTCTGTGGGGCGCAGCAAACTCAGGCAGGCCTCCACCCGAGGAAGAGAGGAAAGGGTCCCCGGTGCAGAGGGAGGGAGGCAGGGAGGCACTGGTGGGATCTTGGCCACCGCTGGCCGGGAAAACCTCTGGAGGATCTGCGCTAGACTTCCGGCCAGCATCTCCCCCAGGTGACAGTCAGTCATGGCTCCCAAGAGCACAGGTCAGCCGGAGGGCTACACCAGGACTCAGCTCAGGACTCCTGCGGAGCCCTGTGCCATGTGACCCCTGCCTCCTGGGCAGGCAGCTGCAGGGGCCAGTGAGCTGTGAGCCCACGGTCCAGCAGGAGAGCCAGGCAAGGACATGGCAAAAGGGCACAAGGCACAGCCGGGGCTGGGAGCTGGCGGGTGATCTGGGTGGCTGGCTGGACCAGGACCCGACAAGAGGGCAGGACACTGGCAGGCAAACGTGGGGAAGAGCCCTTCCAGGTACAGCAAAGCCTAGAAGGCCTCCCAGACACGCTGGCCGCCTCTGCAATTCATCCTGTGGCCACCAACTAGAGGGCAGCCAAGGCTGGGCCTTGGAGGGTGGATGGCCCAAGCTGTGGATGCAGGGGGCACAGTTCTGGGAACCAGCGGGGCCAAACCCACCTGAGGGGAGCATCCTTCCTGGCCCATTGGAAGACCATGCCAGGCTGACCCTAACTGCGGTTGCCGAGCAGTGTGGCAGGCTGGGGCACCCTCTGCTGGCCACATGGGGCACTGCCACAGGCGGGGCCACTAGGGCCCCAAAGGCCCTTTGAGTCTGCGCGCTGGACACTGTGACCAGGACAGCAGTCCGGGAGCTCAGCAATGCGGCCAGGCCCCAACCAGAGGACGCTGCTGGCCACACACCAGGGAGACTGCCCCAGACTATGGCCACAGACATGTCCACTGTCAGCTAACGGGCCCATTCAGGAATGTAAGGACCAGGCCCAGGACCACACACGGTCCCCCTCACAGTGAGAGGGGATGGGGCCCAGGAGGCTGCCTTCCCCCGCCCCCAGAGGCAGAAGAACACAAGCGTGGGGCGGGGGCCAGTCCCCAGCTGCCGGGAAGATGAGTGTATGCGATGAGCCTCTGAGGCTTCTTAAGGGAGGCAGGTGAGAACTGGGCCTGGAGAGGGCAGGAGGGCGAAGTAGGGGTGGGAGGGGGCAGGAGGCAGTCGGGTGGCAGGCCAGGCTTGTGCGGGAGCGGGGCTGGCGATGATGAGGTGGGGCAGAGCAGAGAGGAAAGCTGACGAGGGGGGTCTGGCACCAGGTAAGGGGTCCGCACTGGGTGCTGTAAACCAGAGAACTGCACAGGGTTCTCTACCTTTTATGGGCCCCAAATCCACTAAGTCCCTGCCTTCAGGGCGGGTGGGGTGAACGGGAGGGAGGACGGGGGGGGGGCATGGAGCCTGTCAACCTGCAGGGAAGCACACAGCATCCCAGCCCAGGACACGAACCAGGACAGCCGTCTGGGACATTCCCCCACGGGAAAGGAGACATGGCCCTCGCTGCCCATCCTCTGCTTGTACAGGGGAAAGGGCCTGAGATGTAACCTGAGGGTCCAGCACTTTCCTAAAACTGTCATTTCCTGATGCTCCCAAGTCTCAGGCCAGGCGAGCAGACCCCACCTCCCCAGACCCCAAGGGGAGTGCTTCTGAAGCCCCAGCCACGCCCAGCCAACCAGCCCCGCCCATACCCACCCACCCACCCAGTATACTCAGCTCCACCCACTCCTAGCCACGCCCAGACCCTCAGCCCCTCCCAGTACACACAGCCCCACCTACACTCCTAGCCACGCCCACTCGCAGCTCCCCCAGTACACAAGCCCCACCCTCCCAGCCCCGCCCAGTACACTCAGCTCCACCCACACTCCTAGCCACGCCCGCTCGCAGCCCCGCCCAGTACACACAGCCCCACTCACACTCCCAGCCACGTCCACACTCCTCAACTACCTCGATGGTCTGAGCGATCTGAACCCACTCAGAGATGGTCATGTCACTGGAGTCAAAGAGGGGCTGGCACTCCAGCACGGTGTAGATGACTCTCTGGTCGGGGCTGGCGGGCCTGCGGGAGGCAGAACAAGGACTCCCGCTCTGCCCCCTGCTTCCCTGGCCAGCTCTGCTCCCCCCACCCCACCCTGCCGACCCCTGCACCAGGGACTTCTCAGTGGGCTCCATATATCCAGTGTCTTGGCATCCGGAGGACAGGGCCTGGCCTCCCCCAGGGACCTCAGTCCTCAGAAGGGTTCAAGGATGGGGCAGGACCGTCTGCGCCTCACAGCACCAGCTCTGAGAGGGAGGCTGGGGCCGCCCTCCGTGGGCCAGACAACGACCCTGGGAGGAGAAACTCCGGCAGGAGGGAGCTGGGGGACCAGGAGGGGGACTCCCCCCGCAGCCTGACAGCCGTGAAGGCAGCCTTGGCCGAGAGCTGAGAGGTAGGGGGACCCTTACACGAGGGGAGACAGCCTCCGCCTCTCTTGATGAGCTTGCATCCACATGTGCTGGGGACCCCGAGGTGGGGGAGTCCGAGGCTCACTTGAAAGGGGGCTGTTGGTGGTTCTAAAGCCAGGAAAGCGTGAAAGGACATCAGTGAGCAGCCAGGCCTGCGAGCCTTGCAGGCAGCCGTCGCAGGACAGCTCTACCCCACTGACAGCCGGTGGTCATCCCCACCTGGGACCCCACGGAGCCCCCACTCACGGCAGCACCAGTGTGTCCTCCGGGAGGCCAGAGGCCCGGGCGTACTCTTCATCATGGAACATAGGCAGTGACCTCAGGACAGCGGCCAGGCCACTCCCAGGGACGAGCACTACGGGCAGAAGCCGGATTGGGGGCAGTGTGGGTCAGGGCCAGCAGCCACCGCTGACTCCTCTAGCCGCTGGCTCCTCCCTCCGCATCGGGACATCTACCCGACATGCTGGGGGCCAGGTCTGGGCAGGGCTCGGGTTTGTCGGGGGAGAAACTGGTGAGGATGGGCAGCTGCTCTGTCTGGACCGGACAGTTTCCTGGGGAGCCCGTGAGACAGCCCCAGGGGCCCTGCCAGGGGCTCTGGCCCCTCCACCCAGGGCCAGGTCACTCCGTCTGCCGCCTTTTCTCTCCGTGCAGCCCAATGGACCTCCGGATCTTCCCCCACTTCCCAGAAGGTCCACACCAGCTCCTGCTCACAGACATACGATCGGCTCTGTCTGCAAGTCGTTGGTCCAACCCCCTTCAAGTCCAGCAGGTGCTTCACCCCAGCTCGGGCTGCTACCTCCAGGAAGTCCTCCGTGATGTCCAGGCCCACGCCCCCCCCACGCACTGCCCAGCTGCCCTTGTACCTCACTAGACCACATGCAACCCCTCCACAACGCACGCAGTCCAGGCCCTCTGCCTGCAGCCTCGGTGTCCTAGAAACCTGCACCTAAGGCCCTGGACAGAAATGGTGTTGTGTCATGGAAGAGCCCTACTACGTTACAGGTGTGTTTCCTAGAAACAAGCCTTGGCAGAGGCTCTCAGGCTTCCAGGTCCTAACCTTTTGTTCCAGCCTGCTTCCTACCAGCACCGTGACCTTGGACAGGTCAGCTAACTTCGCTGGGCGTCTCCCACAGGCCTGGCTGTGCTGGGCCCCTCCTTGAGACACGTTCTTATCGGAAACAAGTAGGAAGCACATCTGTGCTCATCTCACAGTGGCGGACGGTGAAGCGTCAGCCGGGCTGTGAGCTCACTGGGACTGTTTCCCCGCCCCAAACCCCCTCGGAGTGTCCGCCTGCCCGTTAACGCCCGGGCCCCAGCTCCTGCCAATCCCCCGGCCAGCACGGGCAGACCGGCCCCATGGCTGCTCAGGGATGTGTGTGGCAGAGGGAACCCCGGTGGGGACGCACCGTGAACAATGTGCCCTCGCCTCGCACGCAGCCCCGGCAGGAGCTCCACTCACGCCTGCCGCAGAAGCATCAAGCCAATGGGGCCAGGCGGACAGAGGGGACATCAGCATGCGACTGCCGTGGAGGAACCGGGCAGGGAGAGGCACGGAGGCTACAGTGGTGCGGCCACGGCCAAGGAAGCGGGAAGGACGGACCCTTCCTGCCCGAGGTCAGATGCCTGCCCAGAGCAGGGGTGGGGGGCACCCTCCTGCGCACTTGATCGAACCACCCCGGGAAACACACACGACCACTTTCCACTGCAGCTCCTTGTGGTGGGTGACGCAGGGCAGTCTGCAAAGCTGAGGGTCCCACTGCGGGGCAGGTGAGGTGGGGATGCACTTGGTGTGGGTTTCATGGGACACACGTATGATGTGGGTGGTCACCTGCTGACCCTTGGAGGGGCAGTGGCTGCCAGGGACATCCTGCTTCCACAAGGTGGGGAGGGGCAGGGCTGAAGGGCCCCCCGGAAAGGACAGGACCCCGCTGTCCCACCAGCCAGGGAGCATGTGGGCAGCACAGGCCAAACTGACCCAAGGAAAGGCCTTGCTCTCCTGTTGTTCTCGGCACACAATCCTGTGGCGGCGTGGGGGCTGCTGTCCCGCCAGAACAGCACAGGGAAATGCCCAAAGATAAGGGGGCGCCGCCGTGAGAGAGCATCAGCAAGTTAATGAACAAAACAGTTTTCTGATACCCTGGCTTTTTAAAACCAGTGATTTGTTATGATTTCCTTAATCATTCCAAGTAAATGTTCACGTTGAACTCTGATTTTGTAAATCCTGTTATTTTTCTCAGCGAGGGCCCCCACACCAGGTGCCTGTAAAACCAGAATGTGGTCTCGTCCTTGGGCCCCAAAGGCAAGGGGCCGCAGCTCTGCACCCACCAAACCGCTCGTGTGCACCCTAGGACAGCAGATCCCCCTAGAACCACCTATGGCTTGGGCTCCAGACGTGAGTTTACGAGCACGTGGGACTGTTCAGGAAGGAGGGCCGGGCCGAGGGCTCAGATGCCGCAGTCTGATGACGAGGCTCGGCGGCGGGAACTCCTGCGATCGGCCAGGCTGCCCTGGCGCTGTCGGATGCCCGGCCCCCCAAAGCTCTGCTCCCTGGGCTCTGTGTGCGAGTGCCCGCAAGGGCCGCTACGGTGGCGGCAAGCAGGGAGGGGGTCCTGGGTTCCTCGGCTGTGTGGGAGGAGGCCCCAGGTGCCGCTCAGCCTTGGGCTCGGGGTCATCATCTGCCTTCTTTTCATGGTGCCCCGGGCCGTACGACATCTTTCCTGAACCCAGAGATGGTACGGGTCAAGGGTTGTCCCCAGTGGCTACGGCCTCTGCCCTCCGCTGGCCGTCCTGACCTTGGGCAGGCTCCGACCCACGGCGCTGTGTGCCCTGCAGGCCAGAAACACCAACAGTGCCGATCCCAACAGATTTGCTGTGGCTGGCCTGCGCCCTCACCGCCCCTCGCCACCCTGCACCGCTGGAGCCCTGTCAGCAGTGCAGGGCGAGTTAATCATTGATGCGGTTCCCATCAGAACTCTGGGGAAGGGCCCGGAGTCCTGAGATCAACAACCCGGGCAGGGCTTGGAGCGGCCAGGAGCCCGGCTCCTCCACCCGCCCTCATCCTGCTCTTGCCCTGGCCTGGGGTGCAGCCCTGGTCCCCAGACACCTTTTCACTCTACAACATTTTTAGCCAGAAAAGCCAGCGGGAGATGCGTGTCCCTCAAGAACACGGAGAGCCAGTCACGCACTAGAGCAGGCCCAGGACCCTCCCTGGTCTCAGGAGCCGGGGATCAGGGGTTGCATGATGCTAGAGGGCCAGCAGGGACCAGATCCCACACCTCTTCCTCCTTTGTCCTCTGGCCCGTAAGTCACGGGCTCCCTGAAGCCTTCCTGAAGGGGGAGGACTGGCAGCGCCGTGGGGCAGGGAACGGAGCAGGCCACATGAAGGCAAAGCCCTTAGCCAGGAGCGGAGAGAGGCCACTGTGGCTCGCGAGGACGAGGCACCCCTGCCTCGGACTGGAGGCCACCTGCCCCCTAGCCAGCCGCTCGGCCAGAGCTCTGAAGACCAGCGTCATTGCCAGCTAGGACAGGCTGGCCGCTCTGGACGCAAGAAGGTGCTTGGTGGCCTCACCTTCACCAGGCCAGACGGCCCCAGGCCCAGGGAAGGCTCTAAGGGATTCTGGAAGATTCCTCCCTGTAGGGAAGAAGACCCCCGACCCCCACCCCCAGGCTCTCTTTCCTGAGTCAGGGTCTCTAATTCACTTTCTGAACAGGTGAGTTTGCAGCTTCTCTGACCACAAGGCCGCCCGGGAGAAGCAGGGGAGGGGGGCACAGCTGGTGGGAGGGGGCGGAGTCCACCCTCTCTGCAGCCCAGCCCCTGGGAGCTGCGTGTTGAGCACAAAAGAACTGCAGCTGGCCCCATGCCAAGCCTGGGGGAGCAGGATGGGGGGTGGGCGCAGGGCAGCTACCACCTCTGGGCCCCATCTCCCTCCTCCCAGCCCCGCCGGCTCTCTCCCACCTCCCGGGAAGCCCCCCGACCCCGTGCCCTCCAGGGAAGCGGGGAGCCAGACGCAGGATCCTGCCCAACGGGCACCCACAGCCCTGCGTGTTCCCGGCGCACGGCCTTTGTGACCTTCCTCACATGCTGCCACTGGTTCGGTGTCCGCCCCTCTATGGCCTGCGGGGCGGGGTGCAAGCAGCCACAGCAGCCCCTGCACGGTGGTGTCCGCCGCCACCTCCAGGCTTCAGGTCACGCACCAGCTAACCGGGTCAGAGAGGCAGAGGGCACAGCAGCCGCAGGCGGGCGGGCGGGTGGACAACCAGGTCCCTGGGCCCAAGCCCCTCCAGGACAGGGCTCTCTCTACACAGGCCTGAGTCCTGGGGCTCTGCAAGGCGGGGCCTCAAGAAATGTCCCAACTCAGTGCTGGCGTCCCAGATGGAGTAACCGGGACCGAGGGGGGAGCGGCCGGAGCCACCAGGAGCCACCAGTGGTGTCTGAGTCACCACTCCCGAGGCTGAGGGTTCGTCCTGGACTGCCTGGACATCGGGGAACCGTCTCCCCCTCTCCCAGGAATGCCAGAATGTTCTGGATGCTGTGGGCAGCCTTCCTCTTTCTGGGCCGTGGGGGACCTCGCTGTAGGTGCTTGGCCCCCACTTAGGGCATCCTGGCTTGGGGTGGCCTGCGAGCTCCAGCACCCCCGCCCGGGCCCTCACCCCCCAGCAGCAGCCACTGCCACAGAGGCAAAGACAAGATGTGCGGCTCCCTGAAGCCTCCTGCCGCCCCTGAGCTCACTGCTGTCAGGAGCCCTCCCTGCGAAAGGCCAGGCGTGGTCTCACTGCCTCTGTCGCCGGAGGGGAAGGCCTGGACGGTGGAGACACACCTGCCCACCGCCCTGGCCACGGGGAAGGGGGAGGCGGTGGGGCAGAAGCCGCAGGGCCCTCGGGTGGGGGGGCGCCCCTCTGTGCTGAGGGTTCCAGCCGCAGCTGAGGGGAAGGGGCTGAGAGCGCCCCAGAGGGCCCCCAGTGCCCGGCCCTGGCCTGAGAAAGGTCACTGGAGGTGAGAACGACCCGACCCCCACCCCAGGCCGCCGACTCACCGCCCTGCTCGCTCCGCATGCCGATCGTGCCGCCGGTGTAGATGGCCAGGAGCCGTCGCTGGGGCCCCAGGGCGCGCGCCATGCCGACCTCGGGACCAAAGGACCGACGCACCGGGACCGAGACCCAGGGGAGGAAGGGGAGGTGGCGCGGCGCGGAGGGCAGCCCGGGGAGGGGCGGGCGTCCACCTGCCCGGGGCAGTGCTTGGGCCCGAAAGCGCGGAGAGCTGTGGGGGGAGCGGCGGGCGGGCGGGGGCCGTCTGGGGCGGGGGCGGGGCTGCCGGGGCGGGGGCGGGGCTGCCGGGGCGGGGCTGCCGGGGGGGGCGGGGGGGGGGCGGGACTGCGCGACCTCGGGCCCTCCGACGGCCGACCGACAGTGGCCCCCGGTGCTGGAGCGGCTGGGGCCTGAGAGACGCAAGCCAGCGCCTTGCGGTTGGCCTGGAGGACCCCCAGCGCAGTGGGGCCGCCCTCCCCTCCCAGGCGGGGCCCGCAGAAGCCGGTGCCGTGGCCACACCCGCGCTGCACTCCTGGGGTGGGGTAAGGCAGAGACCCCCACCGTCCACGCACACAGGTCCAGGAGGGCGGGGGGGGGGGGACCCCTCCGGGGCTAGAGGCCCGCCCCGCCGCCCCCGCACGCCCCCCTGCAGGGCACCGGAGCCTCGGGTCACGGTTCGGGTTCGGCTCCGGAGCAGGTTCATCCCCGAGGCTGGATTCCCCGAGGCCCGCATCCGGACCTCCGGCCTGGCCTGGGGGAGGGGACAGCACTGTCTCCGCGCTGCCCTCCGCCTACCCATGTGCATTCCAGGGAAGCTACTTTGAAAACTGCCTACGATGCAGAAGGGACTCCGGTGCCAACACCAGCCCGGGACTTGTGCGTCTGCTCTGGCTGGCAGTGTCATGGGCAGAAAGGGTCCCGCCGGCCTCGAAGCCAGAGTCCGAGACCAAGGTGTCCGCCCCTCCTCTGTGCCCGACCGTCTGCCGGATTGCAGGGTCCAGACCTGTTACACGGACACCGGCCGCCCTGGGCTCCGACCGAAGGTCCTCCTTTTACCCTCAACCCCTGCTTAAAGGCCTGTCTCTGAATACAGTCCCCTTCAGAGTGGCTCGGGGTCAGGGCTCACCATGTGAATGTGGGGGGGACACCGTTCAGCCCTCACCGGCAAAACTCGGTTCCCTCCGTTGCTGGTCGGCATCACTGCTCGGGTCTGTAAAGGTGCTTGTCCTTGGGCGGCTCCGAGCGGTCCTGACACCTGCCGGGGCCCCCTGCCGTTGGGGGAGGGAGCTCCCCGGTCACCCTTTCAGGAAGCCACCCCTTGCCCCGCCCACCAGCACCCTAAGACGTCCTGGGAAACGGGAGTTTGGGGCCAGGCAGGCCTCCTCCGGGATCACTTCCTGAGCCAAAATCAAGAGCCACTTAACCGACTGAGCCAGCAAGGTGCCCCGTGAACCATTTTTGTGTATATCCAGGGCCCACTGTGGGTCTCTACAGGCACTGGGGACCTGGTCCTCCTGGAGCTCCCTTCCCAGGGCAGGGGCAGCAGGAGACCCCCCCCGCCCCCCAGCATCTCCTGGTGACCAGGGCTGTGAGGAGAAAAAAGGAAACTGAGTGACGGAAGGTACTGTTCCGGGCAGGGTGGCAAGGGACCATCTCTCTGATGAGCTGACACGGGGGCCGGGTCCCAGGCAGCAAGCAGCCCGGGGAGTCTGCGCCCGGCCCAGGAGGGCAAGGGAGGCCCATCTGAGGAAGGAAGCACTCGCCAAGGGGGTCAGGCCCAGGGAAGGATTTGGGATTTGAACCCAGTCCGGGCCTGCGCGGGTTTGTCTTCAACTCTGCTGCGTGGAGAGAGGCAGGCAGGAGGCCAAGCGGCCGGGGCCGGCGGCTGGGGAGGGCTGGAGTCATACTGGGACGCTCGGCCGTGACACAGAGACCGGAGGGCACAGCTCAGGTTTTGGCCAGATCTTCGCACTAAATGGGGACCGAGTTCTTTTTTTTTTTTTTTTTTTAAGATTTTATTTATTTATTTGACAGACAGAGATCACAAGCAGGCAGAGAGGCAGGCAGAGAGAGAGGAGGAAGCAGGCTCCCGGCTGAGCAGAGAGCCCGATGCGGGGCTCGATCCCAGGACCCTGAGATCATGACCTGAGCCGAAGGCAGAGGCTTAACCCACTGAGCCACCCAGGCGCCCCGGGGACCGAGTTCTTGACCCGGTCAAGCAAACCTGGGGCAGGAGGAACGTGGTGGGGCCAGGAGGCGGCGAGCTACGCCGGGTGCCTTGTGTCTGACCCGGCGCCCGGGGCGCCCAGAGGAAACGAAAGCTGTACCTTCTGGAGTCACCAACCCAGGGACGGTGCGGGGAGCCTGACGAGGTCGCCAAAGAGCAGAAGACAGACCTGCAGGCCCAGCGCGTGCCAGCTTTCCAGCTCGAGGCCAGGAGAAGGGGAGAAGCCGGGAGAGCGGGGGGTGAAAGCGGGGCCGGGGGTGAAAGCGGGGGCGAGGTACACCAAGGCCCAGGGCAGGAGTGGTGGCCGCGCATTGGGGGCTCTGGGTCA
Organism: Mustela putorius furo; assembly: GCF_011764305.1. Taxonomy (NCBI): domain Eukaryota; kingdom Metazoa; phylum Chordata; class Mammalia; order Carnivora; family Mustelidae; genus Mustela; species Mustela putorius. Next base: position 51,660,957 of record NW_025421290.1, on the reverse strand, counting down.
CCGGACCCCCAGCATGGAGCAGAGGGGACAGACCCCCCACCGGAGGGCTGCTTCGATGGGCCGCTGAGCTCCCCACTGCTGGAGGCCCCAGGTCTCCCGCAGGAACTGCCTCCCTGACTCTGGCTTGGGGTCATGTCTGTGGCCCCCTCCTGGGGGGGGGCTGTTCCAGGATCCCCCAAGTCTCCTCCACGGGGACAGCCTCACCGTGGAGTCGAGACTGGGAGCTGAGTCTGCAGGACCTGGACGCCCATCGGTCCTCCCCAGAGTCGCTGCCCACTTGTCTCTGATCTCTCAGGCTGCTCAGAGGAGCGCCAATGCTTCTGCCCCGGGGGTCCCCGGTCACACGCTTTTCCTCGCATCCCATGCACACCCTTGCGGGCACCACTCCCTCCACACACAGCGGGGGTGCTCCATCCAGTCAGAGTCCTCCCAGAGCGGGACCTGAAGCTGCCCCGTGGCGGAGGCGTGCCGGGCCAGGCAGCCTTGTCAGCCTTGCGCTGTGCGCGCACTGGTCACACTCCTTTCTAGGTCGTGGTTCTCAAAACGCAGCACCATGCAGCAGCCGCACCTGGAGCCTGTGGGAGAGACGCCTCCCCAGGGCCCCCTCCCCAGCCTCCTGACCCAGAAAGTCAGGGGACCTGAGGGGTCTACACCGCACATACGCCCTCCAGAGGTTCCAATGCACACACGAGCTGGAGAAGCCTGGGCTAGAGCAGGGGCCAGCAGCCTGGACTCAGGGCCGAATGCGGCCCCGGGCTGTAAATACAGTTTTACGGGAATGGCGGTGCCGCTCACTCGCCCTGGTGGTCATGCTGCGGGCGACGGGCCAACTGCGCGTCCAAGGGAATCCTCCTACCCGGTCCGTGCCTCAAGCCCCTCGTGGGGCCAGGCTTTGGCTCCCCGGGTGCCACCTCCCCCTTGAGCTTGGAGGCCTGGGCGGTCTGAGCAGCAGCCGGAGCGCCGGCAGCTCCAGACAAGCGAGGTCCAGAGGCCCAGCAGGCACACTTGCCACAGCACCCTGGGCGCCGCCAGGCAGGTCCCACAGGCTCCAGGTGCGGCTGCTGCATGGTGTTGCGTTCTGAGAACCACGCCGTAGAAGAGGAGCATGACCCATGGCCCGCAGATCGCTGCGACAGGACAGGACCCAGAGGCAAAGCCTCAGGCACTGGCCAGTTGACACGTGACACCTGTCGGGGGCCAGGTCCCCCCTACGGCGGCCCATGAGCGGGCAGTGGGTGGCCTGTCCATAAGAAGTGCCTTTGGGGGAGGCCTGCAGGGGCGGGAGGAGGGTGGCTTGCAGTCTCCCCCCCAGAAGACCTCATCCAGCCCTGGAGCCTTGGGGACGACCTTCGGAGCCATCCAGTCAGAGCGAAGGAGCCTTCGAGCCCCGTGTGGTCCAGCCACTGGACGCACCCTCCCCTGGAGCATGGTGCGATCGCGGCCGGGGTGGCGAACATCCGCAGAGATGACTGCCCACCGAGGACCGTCTTCCAGCAGCCCCCAACAGCCAGAGAGGGACACCTGTCATTCCCCAGGGGTCTGATGGGTGTGTGGCCCCGCGCCCCCTCCATGTGGCAGGACAGGGAGTCCTCAGCTCTCGGGGCAGAAGCTGACGTGGGGAAAAGCAGCTCACTCCTCTCTCTCCCCAGACAGAGAAGTGGATTTGACATGGGTCCTAAGCTCAAACTTAAATGCTGGAACTACAAAATTTATAGGAGAGAACACTGAAGGGTTTCTTTGTGACCCGGGGTTAGGCAACGTTTCTTAATTAAGGGAACAAGGCACGAACCATAAAACTTTTGAAATGATAAAATAAACTTCGTCAGAATCCCAAACTGCTGCAGGTCTAAAGACACCGTTAAGAAGTGAAGACACCACACACAGAAGCCTGGGTCAGAGACCTCCACGTAAGGCCCGAAACCACCAAACCCCTAGAGGCAAACACAGGGGAGAAGCTTCATGCGCCGGAGACGGCTGTGCTTTCCCGGGGACAGCACCCAACAGGGGCGAACAAAGGACAAGGCAGCGGGACGACGTCAAGTTCACAAACTTGTGTGCCTCAGAGGGCAAAGGGCACGATCCGCAGAGGGGAAACACCTTACGGAGTCAGAGAAACACTCACAAATCGCGTACCTGACATGGGGTTAAATACCCACAACATAGAAAGGGTTCCTACGAGTCAACAACACAGAACCAAACAACTCCGAAAATTGGCAAAAAACTTGAACAGACACTTCTCCGAAAGCCACGTGCCAACGGCCAGTGAACGCAGAGAAGACGATCCAGCTCCCCCATCACCAGGGAAACACCGATCACGGCCAGCGTGAGCTGCGACCCCCATCCAGTAAGATGTCCACTGTTTAAAAAAAAAAAAAAAAAAAAAAGCCAGCCCGACAGAAAACCACAAATGCTGGCGAGGACGTGACGAAGGTGGAACCCTTACATGCTGCGGTGGGACCGGAAAGGGGAACAGTTGCTGCGGAAAAAAGTAGGCCGGTTCCTCACATAATTAACAACAGAACTGCCACACGACCTTGGCCCCGCTTCTGGGCCCTTACCCGGAAGAATTAATGGCAGCGTCTCGCAGAGCTGTTTGCCCGGATCTCGTGCTCCAGAGCACGCCCAGAACAGCGCTGTCCACGCGGCCCCGAGCTGGATGGACCAGCGTTCCCCAGAGATGCGGGGCACGCCAGGCACACTCAGTGTGCACAATGGTCGGCTCCCGGCCCCGCAGAGGAACCGGTGCGGCCACGGGCGAGGCACGGATGGACCTGGAGGACATGGGGCGGAGTGAAATGAACCAGTCACGGAAAAGAGACAAACCGCGCCTGTCTCGTCGGAGGGACCCAGCATCCCAGAGACACAGCGCACAGCGGCAGGCAGGGGGAGGGGCAGAGTTCCGGGTGTGCAAGACCACAGAGTTCTCCAGATCTGTTCCACGACAACGTGGATGTACTTAACACTGAAAACCGGTTAAAATGGCCAACTTTATGAGTTGTCTTCTTAGCACAATACAATGAACAGGCAGTGGCAGAGGAGGAGAAAGCGATCCTAACTCACGTCTGACAAAGGACATCACGGAACAAGACGTGGGGAAACTATGCAGTCCCACAGCTCGGGAACCGAAACGCGACACCCCCACATGCACAAGCCCCACCCGGCCCCCATGAGGGCAGAGGCGGGTGAAATGGGAGCTGCGGGGTGTGCGGCGGCGGAAGGTGCAGACAAGTGTAGTGAAGGCAGGACGGGCAGGGACACAGGCAGCCCCAGTGGGATGGGGATGGGCTGGGGAGCCACGCAGGACACCCCCGCCCCGAGGCCCCCAGCCCTCTGCTGGCAGGGCCTAGCACCGCACCAGCTGGGGGACATGGGGCTGGGGGGCCTGGCTGGAGACATGGAGGACAGCAGGGAAGGGGAGTCGGCAGTGAGGGGAAAAGGTCCCCGGGTCCGGGAGCGTGCGTCAGTCTCTCCGGATCGTGCGAGTTTCTCAGCAAGTCAGACCAGCAGCGCCTCCACGACCCGGTAACGCCACCAGTCCCGGAGCAATCCAAGAGAACGGAAACCTGTTTCTCTGCAGATGTGCTCTCAGCAGCTTTGTCCCCGGCGGGCCCCACCTCAACACCGTGCACACGCCCACCAGCCCGAGGAGGAAGAATTCGGCGTGTTTATGCAACGGGAAATGAGAGGACAAATCGCGGACCGACACGACCCACGAACGCCCCTCTGAGGGGTTACACAGGGTGCCCGCCGCAGGCTCCTGTCTCTAGCGACCTGCCCGGCAGTCACCGCCTGTCCCCAGGGAGATGGGCTGCTCGCCTCGCCGCGGGCGCATCCGGCCCCTCCCAGCAGGTGACTGGACCTGGGACACGCCTCACAGGGAGAAAGGGGCCTCGCACGGAGAGCTCTGCGGGAGCTGAGGAGGGATGCAGGACAGCAGGCGGTGCCTGGGTCTCGCTGGTCCCACCTCAGGTCACTCAGGGCCAACCTGAACCGGTGCACAAGCAGCAGCCCTCGCGGCTCTCTCCGAGGTGCTTGTAAACAGGCCTCCCCAACCTGGAAGTTCTGTTTTGCTGCGATTTCCCGTCACCGTCTCCAGCTGTATTTGTCTGCATCGAGGAGGCATACACACGAGGACTAGCTTCCAAGCCGGCGTGGACCAGCCGCCAGGGTCGCCTGCAGTTCTGAGCGGGACCGCCAGGCGGCGGTGCTTCCCGCAGACCGGTCCCAAGCCAGGAGGGAAACCAGCCGCCCCGCCTGCCGCCTGCTGGGCGGTGACCCCCGCCGCACAGCACGACCTGCAACCAAAGCAAGGACATTTTATGTGAGAGGGGATCTGCCACTTTCCGCTTATGGGTCTTCGAGGCACAGCCGGATGTAACTCCCCACTCGTCCGGGCCCACCGTCCTTCGTCGTAGTGCCACTTCTGGGAGGGTAGAGCATTCCTCTCTTTCACTTGAAACAATCTTTTCAGGGGCGCCTGGGGGGCGCAGAGGGTTAAGCCTCTGCCTTCGGCTCAGATCCCAGGGTCCTGGGATCGAGCCCCGCATCGGGATCTCTGCTCAGCGGGGAGCCTGCTTCCCTACCTCTCTGACTGCCTCTCCCCTTGTGATCTCTGTCAAATAAATATATAAAATCTTTAAAAAAAAAATCTTTTCAAGCTGATGTTCTCAAGAAATTGTTCCAACACAAAAGCAAAGTGGTACAGAAGCAGGGAACGATCCAGAACACGCCGCAGGCAGGGCACGATTTTCTGCCCCACTGGCCCCCCGGGAACGCCACTACCTGCTCTGCTGCTCCTTTCCCAGTGATCTGACTTGCTGGCGGCGCCGGGTCAGGTGCACCCATCGCGCTCCTTAAAGCAGGAGGGTAGCCCCACGGTGAAGAGAGAGGAGGCTTCGTAATGTCGACGTCCTCGAACTCTGATGATAAAAGGAAGCCCAGACTCTGCAGACCGGTGGGCAGGTGGTCAAGAGTTGCTCTGATCCAGGCAAGTCGGAATGGACAGGCCGGAAGCGGACACTCGCGACCGCAGGAATCTAGGACTGATCTAGATGTATCCATGTGCCTTGGTCTCTTCTTGTGATGTTTGATATTCCTTCTGCCGCTCAGCACTTTGTTACGCACGCTATTATTTTTTACATGCTTTTAGCACACACCACGCCAGACAGGAATGATGTGTGGCTAGTTGTGACACAAGCCAAAGGTAACAGAGTCTTGTTTTAAGATTTTATTTATTTATTTGACAGAGATCACAAGTAGGCAGAGAGGCAGGCAGAGAGAGGGGGAAGCAGGCTCCCTGCCGAGCAGAGAACCCGATGCGGGGCTCCATCCCAGGACCCGGGGATCATGACCTGAGCCGAAGGCAGAGGCTTAACCCACTGAGCCACCCAGGAGCCCCTAACAGAGTCTTTAAAGAGCTCATGTCTCTCGCACATAAAAGTCTGGAGGTAGGTGGTCCAGCGGGATGGTCCCAAAGCGGGCGGTCCCATGGTGGGCGGTGCTACGGGAAGCCAGGTCCTGCCACTGCGGTGGCTTCCACATCGAGGCGCTCTCGAGGCTGAAGATGGCTGCTCAAGTGCCCGTCATCAGGCCGCCGTTCCAGGAGAGCAGCAGGAAGAAACCCAAAGGGCCCGCATGACCCATCGCAGGTGACAGAGGGCACTATGCAGACCGCGTCCGTCCACAGGCTCCCCTGGTTCTTCAGCTCGCGCAGGCTAAGCACAACCCACAGCTGTGCGCCCCGATCCGTGGCGTTCTCCGTCACTCGCTTCCCACATGGCGTACTGGCTTCCCACATGGCGTACTGGCTTCCCACATGGCGTACTGGCTTCCCACATGGCGTACTGGCTTCCCACATGGCGTACTGGCCACAACTCTGCCTCTTCCTTTGCCCACTGGCCACCCCGTGTGGAAATCCCTGCAGGGAAGCGGCGGTGATCCCCGGCCCCTTCCTCTCACCGTGGCACACCCCCCCTGGATGTCCACGGTCCCCCCGATGGGCATTCACGACTCCTGGTGTTCTCCGGTGACACGGGGAAGTCAGAGGACGGGTGGGCGTTGTCGGTTTGCGGCTCCTGGAGGACCGGTTTCCAAAGAAGCCATCCCGCTTTGTTTGACCAGCGCGGGGTATTTCGCCTTCCACCTCTCCGTCCGCAGCAGGTCATAGTCTCTTGAAAACTGGGCCAGCTGGTGCGGGGCCACAGAGCTGACTTCTATTTCCCTTACCCCAAAGGAATTGGGGCCCTTTCTTAGCTGTTGGAGTTTGCTCTCCTACAGACCCTCTCTTCATGAGATCGTCCTGGTTTTCTGACGGGTGCTCTTTTGACAACTTTTTAAGAAGTCTCTTCATAGCGTGTGTTAATCCTTTATCATCTACGTCACAAACACCTTTCCCGTCTACCCACTGAGTGGTTACGGCATCTTTGCATATGAAGTGTTTTAAGGCTTAAGCATATTTATATCTTCTTGAACAGCTTCTGGTCTTGCTATCCGCGTTAATGAGGGTTCCCCTCCATCTACGGCGGTGTTTTATCCTTGGGCATTTATTCACTCATATAAATTTTAAGATATTTTTATTCAATTCCAAAAACAGACCTCCTTTGGACCCTAACCGGAACTGTATTGTTTGCATATTAACTCATTTTTATGCTGTAATACCTTCCTAAGTACTCTTTCACAGCTGTGCAGATGTCTGTGAGATTTCTGTTTTCTTCATGAGTCCTTTATTCTGAAATGTATTATTTTACCACATACATGAAATGTTTGACAGGCTCTTTCCACCACAGTGGAGAGCGCGAATGACTTCTGTATCTTGAGTGTGGTTCCAGAAGTCTCACGTGGCTCGCTGTGCCCACCTGCCGACAGAATGTGGGGTATGCCAAACTGGGAATCTGGAGATTCCGTGCGCGCCGGGCAGAGCATGCCGAGTGAGCAGCCTCCGATAAAGCCCTTGGGCCCTGAGCCTCCGACGAGTTTCCCAGGCGGACACTAGTCCACAGACGCGGTGACCACACACGTGACACACGTCCAGCAGGAGAGGACTCAGATGCTCGCACCTGCTTCTTCTGGACTTTGCCCCCAAGCCGTGCCTACCCCCACACCGACTTTTCCCTGTGTCCCTCACCGTGATCCATCTCAGCTGTGAGGACAGCTACACGCAGAGCTCGGGGAGTCCTAGTGAATGACCAAACCTGAGGTGCTCTTAGGACCCAACACATTGCAGCAGCCCAAACAGCGCTGCCTCTTGTCTACTGTTCTATCACTTACTTCATCCTTCTAGAGTCTTCCTGGGTTTGCTAGAACCTCCGTCATTTTAAGCAGCAGTAACAGCAGACATTCCCAATTTTAACTCACATGGTTTCAACATTTTGCTATTTAAGAGAACATTTGCTACTGATTTGGTTTTCATACTTTTTCTTTCCTTACGAGTGCATGCATGTGTGCGCACAGGGGAGGGAGCGGCAGAGAATCTCAAGCAGGCTCCCAAATGTGACGCCGCTGCCCCGTGGAGACCTGCCACCGCTTCTCTCTACGCTGGCTACTGTCTACTGACATTACTTCACGCAGAAACCCACCCTGATCCAGCTCATAAAAGGCAGAGTCTATGATGAGGCTCCTGAACCGCATTACGGAACCCACCCAGGGGCAGGGCTGTGACTGGAAGGAATCAAATGTCCATCGAGGCCCCCGACTCCAGCTCCTCCTGTCCCTGCTGCTCTGGGCACAGCGCCTTCGGCCATCACGCTGGCCTTCTCAGCCACACCTACTGGTTTCAGCCGGAAGAGGGAGAGGGAGAGGAGGAGACGGAGAAGGGCCCGCCCTGGACGGCCAGCTCACAGACCTGAAGGGAACAGTGCTCCGGTGACGGCAGGTGCCCCGTTCTGGATCAGTGCAGGCTCTGCTCCGGAGGTGGCGTAGGAGAAGCAATGCTCCGAACGGGGTGTTCGGTCCCCGGGTTCTCAGAACGGAGGGCACGACGGGAACAAGCAGACAAAGCTTTAAATGCTGCCTGCTTCCTCCATCTCCCCTCTGGCCAACTTCCATTCTTTTGACCCGAGACCCCAGCCTTCCTGGGCCATTTTTCCTCTGACAGGTAGGTTCTCAGCAGGGCTCCAATGCCCTGTCCGTGCCCCAACCTCCTTTGTCACCTGACTCTCCGAGCTCAGCTGTGATGCCACAGCTCAGGAAAGTTCCCAAGCAAACCTCCCCACACAGCCCGTCTCCTCTGGGTCAAGGCCGGGCCTCCATGAGAGCTCCCACCACACCCTCTAGCTTGAGGATAGCCCAGATTCCGTCCCTTCTCAATGGTCTCTGTGTCGGTCTCCCCATGGTACTGTGGGTTCCTCTTACTTCTGTCTCAGCTGTAGTACCTCTTCCTGGGACCAGTAGGTTCTCCAGTGTTGAGAAAGCTGTTCTTCCTTAACATGACTTATGTTGATAATGATTTGTTTCTGTACCTCACTGTGAACTGCCGTGACAGCAATGCACAAGCCACCCTTATGTGTCCCTGTGTCTGTCGCCTCCACGGCAGGGAGCCCAGTGACAGAGAAGGGGGCTGCCAGCTGCCTTGAGGGAAGTACACCGAGGCCCACAGGTCAGGGCCACAGGTCACCCAAGTTAGGGGGCCTGGAATACATAAGATCACCTCCGGACGCTGCTCCTCTCCGGCAGTCATAGGCAGGTGCCCCTGCGCACAGCCCCCTCCCCGGGCTGGTGTGGGCTCCAGTCCTACTGTCTTTGAAGACCATCTGTGTGTGAGGAATGTCAGATCCAGAGTGAATACAACACAGATCTGACCCTCAAGAGACCTGTAACACAACGTGAAACTCCTCTCTGCCGAGGCTTTGCCCGTACTTAGGAGCTGGGTTGCTGAATATGAGCCAGAAAAAGCGACCCAACACGGACGGCCTAAACGAACCATTAATTCCGGTGGCGAAAGCCAACGTGGGGGTCCCAGGGAAAGAGAAGGTCAATTCTGTCCAGAGATTTGTGGAAAGCCGAGCAGTGGAGGGGAGGACTTGGGGGGCAGCAGGGGCAGTCGTGGGTCCAAGCGGAAGAGCGGCGCGCGAGGAGGGAAACGGGCAAGGACAGGGGCTCAGACGGCGACAAACGGGCCCGTGCGGCTGCACCGTGGCAGACAGGCCGCGCCGGACCTGGATCTGTGCTGAGGCACAGAGGGTGACGGGCACGGAGAGACAGCAGTGAGCCGGCTGGCGGTGGACGGAAGGGGCGGCAGTTGGAGGTCAGGCGGGGACTTGAGCTCCCAGCCACCAGGACTCGGCAGTGCCCACCCAGCCGTCCGGACAGCATCTTGACAAAGTGCGTGTGTGTGCGAGTGTGTGTATGCGTGTGTGCGCGTGTGTGTGTGAACTTGAAGTGTGTTAATTAGCACTGAATTACTAATTCCTCGTTTTCACTGAGAAAGCATTTTTAAAAGTATTCCCCACCCTATTTTCTAAACAAAGTACTTCCCTCTCGTTAGGTCAGAGACTGCAGGCGTTGGGGGAACGCTGGGGAAGCGGGTCCCATCTCCAATTTTATCAGTCGGAACTTCTGCCCCTGTGGACGCTCTGTGGAGCGTGTTTTTCTTCTTGTCTGAAGCGTCAAGAGCATGACTGTTCTAGTCATTATTAGACAGTAGCAACTGCCACCGAGGGGGACAGTAGGGTCATTCCTACCAATCTCACTTCTTCCAGGTAAACTGTAGCACTTTTCAACGTCATCAATTAGATATAGTTCTTTGGTTGTCTGTGATGCGTTTGAACAGCCTCCTGTGTTTCCCGTTCAGTGCCTACCAACACCACCACGCATTCCATCACTGATGAGGCTGTGTCCGCTCCGGTCGGTCACCAGAAGGCTGCAGCAGGGCCAACAGCAAGGTGCGCGGGCCTCGGCGGGACCGGGAACAAGTCCGCTGAGTCTCAGAACAAGATGGCCGCCACCCCCTCCTCTCAGCACAACCAAACAAAAGCCACAGCTGGAGAGCAGGGCCTGCCCACCCCCCCTCAAAGGACACGTGGTCCCCTCTAGAGAAAAGCAGTGGGAAGCATCTGGCCTCAAAAACGGCAGCTTTGACCCAATCCTGAGCTCTTGCCACCAGACAGCTCTGTCAGAGGACGCTGAGGTGCCCGCTCTTCCACAGCCGCACTGCTCAGTCTGCAACATCCACATCAGAAACCACCCAAAGCAACCGCCGGCCGTAGCAAGACGCACAGCCAGGGATCCTGCACACCAACGACCGTCGCATCGCAGTCCCAGTCCCCCGGCCTCGGCCCCGTGCAGAAGGCGGTCTGGAATGGCAGGTTCACGGGGACTGGAGGCAGGACTCTGCCGCCCACGGAGTGACAGCACGCGGGATCAGGGCGGGACACGACTCAGTCACGGTGTACGACCCTCGGAGGGCGCGGTTTCCGTTTGCTACTATTATGTCGAGGATTTCTGCGTCAATATCCGTAAGAGCTCTTGGTCTGCACTTCTCTTGTGGTGTCTCGGGCTTCGCTGGCCTCCTGGAATGTGCGAGGACGCGTTCTCTCCTCTTCATTGTTTCGAAGAGTCAGTAGGACCAGTGCAGACTCTCTGCCCATGTTTCACAGAACGTTTGGAAGGGCGCCATCTGTTCCTGAGCTCTGCTTGCTGGGAGGTTTTGATTATCCGATCTCTTTCTTGTCAGAGGTCTGCTGAGATCTCCTCTTTCTTCCTGACTCAGTTTTAGCAACTTGTGTTTCTGAAAAGCTGTTACCTAATTTGCTGGTGTGTAACGGTTCACAGTATTACCTCATAAGATTTTTCATCTCTCTAAGGTTGGGAGGAAGGTCCTTGCTTTCATTTCATTTCATTTCATTACTTGTATCTTCTGTTTTCTCCTCGGCAAGCTAAAGGCTGGCCCCTGCCTCACTCCACATACAAACATGAGCTCAAAACGGACGGACGACTTAACATGAAAGCAGAACCGACAGAACTATTAGGAGGCGACGGGGGAGCAGATCTTCAGGACCTCAGATCTGAGAGGCGTCTTCCACATCAAAATCATGAAGAACAAAAGAACAGCTACAACCAGAGCTCGTCACAATTTAAACCCTTTTGTGCGGCCAAGAACATTATCAAGAGCTCAGGGAGACAACCACCTGCTCCCCATTAACCCCAACAGTTCCTGGCACTGCTCCATGGTGGCCTTACTGTGGCGCCAAGAGTGAATGTCTGCGGAGGGAGGAGTCAAGCCGGCGAAGGAGCGGGCTGAGCCGACATCAGGTGGCAGGAGACCGGCCAGACAGCTCGTCCAACCACTCCGAACACAGGAGTTCTAGAAGAAGAAGAGCAGCAATTCTGGAAACAGAAAATCGGCCACTTTCTGAAAGGCGGGACCCACAGAGAAGGGAATCCAAAGCGATGGGAAAATATACCGTGTGGGGAGGGGCCGGCTCCCGGGAAGCAAGCAACGGAGCACTAAATCAGGACTTTTAAAAGTCTGCTCCACTGTGGGACGTCACTCCAGAGGCTAAACCGGGGTGAAGCCCACGTGGGGTCAGCGTGGCCCCAGGTCCCGTGGGGTCACAGCAGAATCGGGGGTGTCTGAGTGTCGCAGAGCTCGCAGGTATCAGAGCGGGGAAGCCGACTAAGAGACAGAGCCGAGGAGTGAGCTCTCAGCTCGGGGTTACCTTGAACCGTAATCCGTGGCCCCATCAGGCCACTGCTCTGTGAGTGGGGACCCTACAAGGGGCAGATCCGGGGAGACCCCTGGAAGAGCGCAGGGACCTGCTGGGATCAGAGGCTCCGCGGTGCGCCAGAGACAGAGACACTTGGTCACAGGCCGGGTGAGCTCGGAGCGCGGCCGGAGGCCAGGGAGACGGGAGGGACTGGGCGCTGTTCTCTGAGGGCGCACTGAGGAGCAGGGCCCGAGCTCTTGGCTCCTTGGGGCCGGAGACTGGGAGGCCACAGTTTTCATTCCCGTCCTCCAGAACTCTACGGAAAGTGCTCAGGGAACAAAACTCCCGAAAGCCAACCCCAGCGGATGACTCAGCCGGGCCCCTGCTAAGGGCGGTGCAATTCTGCCTCGGGGGCAAAGACGCTTGAGGGTCGCGCAACAGGCCCCTCCCCCAGAAGATGGACCCGAAGTCCAGCCAGGACCAAGTGCACGGACCAAGGAGCGCGCGGAATTCCAGACGAGGAGGAAGCAGAGCAGGGAATTCATGGATTTCTCCCCAGGATTCTTTAGTCTTGCAAAGTTAATTAATGTTTTTAATTTTATATTTTTCTTCTGTTAAATTTTTTTTTACTTTTACCCTTTCCTCTTCTAACAGTTTTTAACTAGTTTATCTTAACAACGCCGTTCATTAGAAAAAAAATCCTTCTAGAACTTTCATTATTTTGTCCTATTTTACCCTTCATTGTATCTAACTTTGTTTTTTGTATACACATGGGGTTTTTTCTTCTAAAGAAATCTGGGATACTTCTAATAGATCAAAATATACCCTGACTCTACACAAGGCTTTGTTCTAATCTCCAGCCTGAACAAAGTCTCTCCACTTTCTTCTTCTTTATTCTCCCAACCAACTTATTTTATCAACTCCTTTTTTAGAAATTAAAAAAAAATAAATTTCATCTTTAAACTCATATTCCATCCCTTCATGGTGTTTACCCTTATATATATTTTTCATCTTTAAAATTTGGGGAGGTAGTTTCTTCTAAGAGACCAAAATACTCCCAAAATTAAGTGAGTGACCCTGTTCTCGTCACCAGGCTAATACATATATCTTTTATTATTCTTTTCTTTTTTTTTCTGAACTTTTTACCCCCTTTGTTCCCCCCATGATTTGGATAAAGTACATTTTCCTGGGGTCTTTGCCATCCTTTTAGTATTTTATTCACTCCTTCATATATTCTTATCTGGATAAAATGACAAGACAGAAAAACTCACCACAAAAAAAAAGAGCAAGAGGCAGTACCGAAGGCTAGGGACCCAATCAATACGGACATTGGTAATGGGTCAGATCTAGAGTTCAGAATGACGATTCTCAAGGTGCTAGCTGGGCTCAAAAAAGGCATGGGAGATATTAGGGAGACCCTGTCTGGAGAAATAAAAGAACTAAAATCTAACCAAGTTGAAATAAAAAAAGCTATAAATGAGGTGCAATCAAAAACGGAGGCTCTCACTGCTAGGATAAATGAGGCAGAAGAAAGAATTAGTGATATAGAAGACCAAATGACAGAGAATAAAGAAGCTGAGCAAAAGAGGGACAAACAGCTACTGGACCACGAGGGGAGAATTCGAGGGATAAGTGACACCATAAGACGAAACAACATTAGAATAATTGGGATTCCAGAAGAAGAAGAAAGTGAGAGGGGAGCAGAAGGTATACTGGAGAGAATTATTGGGGAGAATTTCCCCAATATGGCAAAGGGAACGAGCATCAGAATCCTGGAGGTGCAGAGAACCCCCCTCAAAATCAGTAAGAATAGGCCCACACCCCATCATCTAATAGTAAAATTTACAAGCCTTAGCAACAAAGAGAAAATCCTGAAAGCAGCCCAGGACAAGAAGTCTGTAACATACAATGGTAAAAATATTAGATTGGCAGCTGACTTATCCACAGAGACCTGGCAGGCCTGACCTTCAGCTCAGGTCGTGATCTCAGGGTCCTGGGATTGAGCCCTGCATCAGGCTCTCTGCTCAGCGGGCGAGCTGCTTCCCCCTCTCTCTCTGCCTGCCTCTCTGCCTACTTGTGATCTCTCTCTGTCAAATAAATAAATAAAATTTTTAAAAAGAAAGGGCAACCCAATTAAAAAACAGGCAAAACACTTGAACAGACATGGCTCCAAATAAGATATGCTCCAACAAGCACATGAGAGGATGCTAATCATCACTGGTCATTCTAGAAGTGCAGATGGAACCTTTCAAAAACTGTTACTTACCACACGACCCAATAATTTCATTATGAAGCATTTCCCCTAGAGGAATAAAGTGTGTGTCGTCCTAGAGGTTAATACACAAAGATTCATCACTTTAGTCATAATTAACCCAAACATGAAAACCACCCAAAAGCCCATCCAAAAAGGTAAACAGACCCATACAACATGCAACAGGCCCTGAGCGGCCACACACGGTCCTGCACAGGGACCTCAGGAACATGCTGAGTGAAGACGCCTGGACACGTGGAGGAAAGCCTGTGCGGGTCCACCACGTGAAGTTCTAGAAAGGGGAAATGTGTTCCACGGCTGTGGCTCTCGACCGGTGTGTGGCAGTGTCTGGAGGCGCTGCTGCTGTCACAACTGGAGAGTCGTGACATCTGGTCAGTGGAGCCAGCAGTGTTGGTGAAAAAGCACATGACAGCCTCCCGCACAACCACGATGAAGAGCCATCTGGCCCCAAAGGGTGACAGTGAGGAAGCGGGCTCTCTAGCGACAGAAGGAGGTGCGGTGGCGGCCATGGGCTGCAGAGGGAGCGGGGAACTACCCACAGCGGAGCAAGCACAAGGGGGTGTCCGGGGGCAACGGAAACGCGCATGACTGAACTGAGCTGGTGGTCTCTGGATTGTGGCATCAGTGGCCAAGGCCGCACTGCCCGCTCAGAATGGCCGTGCTGTGCTGTACGTGAGTCTGACCTCTGTACAGTTAGTTTTCAGAATGAAACCATCATGGCGCTAGAGGCGAGCGTGGGGGACATTTCCAGTAGATCAAACAAGGGGCTCTTTTCAGAAGACAGAGAAGACCCACACACCTGCCTCGTCAAAACAAAAGGTTACATTTTACACGTAAGAGGAAAACACGACAACATCGGAAGACAACGGGAAATACTAGTACCTCGTATCACGAGGAGCCGATTCCTCACTACAAAGGTTCAGAAGGGGACCTCTCACACAGAGATACACATGCCTCCGTGACGGGAAATACCAACGGCTTCGGGTGTATCAAGATGCCGGCCTCACTCGTGAGGACACACTCAAAGTAAAATGACGGACCTGCAGAAGTGGTCTCTCCTGCCACCCCGAGCTGTCCAAATACTGTGACGGAGTGACTGTGGGGGACAGGAACACCCCGTGTCGCTGATGGGAGTGCACACGCACTGGTACCAGCGGGACAGAAGGTGGCATGAGTGACAACATCCGCTAACTGAATCCTTTACTAAATACCCTGTAACCCGCAACTTCTACCTTAGGAATCTATTACACGTTCTGTAAACGTAGAAGGACACTCACGGCGACACTGCGCACAAGGCCAAGACGAGCAACGACCCGAATGTCCACTGTGGGGTCATAAAGTCAATGACGGGACAGCAGTAAGATATACCAAAAAGCGTGTGTGGAGATCAGGAACACGATCACGCCCAACCGCAAGAGGAAACAATGAGGGACAAAGCAGCGTCTGTGCTGAGCAAACACCCCAGAAAACCGACTGAGCCCGCGTCCGTGTGTCGGAGAGACCATCTCTGGAAAGCTGGGTGAGCTTTTTTGGCCGCCATATCCAGGCCCCACTTGCTGGGGCTTACAGTAACAGAAATGTGTTCTCTCCGTGTTCTAGAAGCCAGGGGCTGAAATCCAGGTGTAGGCAGGGACATGCTCCCTCCAGAGGCACCCCTTCCAGCTCCAGGGGGGCCGCTGGTGCTCCTGGGCTCACGCCACATCCGTCCAGGCTCCATCTCTGTCTTCACACAGCTTCTACCCGCTGTCTCCTCTGTAACTCTAAGGACACGCACCCCTGTCTGTAGGACCACCCTAAATCTGGGATGATTCCCATCTCAAGATCCTTAACCTACCCCACCTTCAAAGTGGTTTCAGAAGACCCCACACCTTATTTCCCAAGTCAGGTCACATACACGGGCAATTCAGGAGGTCAAGACGTGGACGTAGCTTCTGAGAGGCTACCATGTGGCCGACAGCACTGGTGGCCCTGAGACTGTCTTCTCTGGGATTTCTCAAACCTGGCCTGGGTGGCATCCGTTCTCCCACTGGAACACGGCTGAGAGTCGGCACCAGTGTCCCCCTGGGCCTCAGCTGCAGAGCGCTGACCCTGACCCCACACAGCAGCCAGGACGCCCTCTCAAGCAGTCAGTCAAGGCACAGTACAGTCTTGCTCAAAACCCTTGGAGAGCCACCCTCTCACTCAGTACGAGACACAAGCCACCCGGTGTCCCCAGACCTGACTTCTCGCGTGCGTCTCCCACCCCCCAAAGGGCTGCTGCTCCAGCTGCAGAGAGAGGCCTCCTGGCTGGCTCCCCAAGGACACCCCTTCCGCAGGGCCCCTTCCCCCAGATCCCAGCACGTATGTCACATCAGGCCTCCACTTGCTGTGTCCCCATGAGAAAGGCTTTCCCTCTTTCTCCTGCACCTGCCCCTACGGCAGGCTCGGCCAACCCCAGGCCACGGGCAGACTCGGCTTCTGCAGAGCACAACTGGCTGGCACACGGTCTCCCTTCTTCATGGGCGCACGGACTCCGGGGACTTTTGCTGAGCAAAACGGAGGCAACAGTCCCCATGTGGGCCACAAAGCCTAGACCAGCCCCTCTCTGGCCCTTCGCAGAAAGAGCCGCACACTCCTGCTGGATCCCTCACCCGTGGCACCGCCCGCAGCGTGGCCGTCTGGGCCGGTCTCACCCGCTGCAGCGCCAGCCCCGTGAGCACAGGAGACCCGCGCGCTCCTCTCCCAGCGACCAGCCAGGTCCACAGCAGCGCAGAAAGAAGCCACTGCTGAGGCTCGGTGGCAGGGTGGGGACAGGACGGCCTTTCACTCCCAACATTTCACGAAGTCTCATTTCATATCCTGTATGTGTATTATCTACTAAGAACAGAAATAACGCCTTAAAAACAAGGGAAGAGATGGTCAACTGCTCTTCAACAAAGCAGGAAAGAATAATCAATGGGAAAAAGGACATTTGTCTCTTCAACAAATGTTGGGAAACCCGGACAGCCGCGCAGGAGAGTGAAACTGGACCACTTTCTTACACCACACACAAAATAAACTCAAAATGCTTTAAAGACCTAGATGTGACACAGAAAACCATCAAAACCCTAGAGGAGACCACAAAAAGACCAAAAAGCAGAAACCTCTCCGACCTCAGTCACAGCTACTTCTGAGGAGACATGGTGCCAGAGGCAAGGGAAGCAGGGGCGAAGACGAGCTCCTGGACTTCATCGAGATCGAAAGCTCCTGCACAGCAAAGGAAGTAGTCAGCAAAACTGAAAGGCAACCTATGGAATGGGAGAAGATACTTACAAAATGTCTTGTCAGATCAAGGACTAGTATCCAAAATCTATAGAGAACTTACAGAACTCAACCCCCCAAAATAATCTAGTTAAGAAACGGGCAAAAGGCAAGAACAGACGCTTTTCCAAAGCAGACCCCGATGGCCCACAGACACATGAAAAGATGCTCACCACCACGCATCAGGGAAATGCCGATCCAAAGCACAGTGACGTATCACCTCCCGCCTGTCAGAAGGCTAAAGTTAACAGCACAGGCAACAACAGGTGCTGGCGAGGATGCAGAGAAAGGGGAGCCTCCTACACTGTTGGTGCGGCCACTCCGGAAAACAGTGTGGAGGTTCCTCAGAAAGCTGAAAATAGATCCCCCCTACGACCCAGCAATCGCACTACTGGGTATTTACGGCAAAGACACAAACGTAGCGATCCGAAGGGGCACGTGCACCCGAATGTTTATAGCAGCAACATCCACAATAGCCAAACTATGGAAATAGCCTAGGTGTCCATCCGCAGATGAATGGATGGAGAAGATGTGGTGTATATACACAGTGGACTGCTACGCAGCCATCAAAAGAAATGAGATCTTGCCATTTGCAGTGACGTGGATGGAACTAGGAGGTATTATGCTGAGCGAAATAAGTCAGTCAGAGAAAGACAATTATCATATGCTCTGATATGAAGAATGTGAGAAACAAGACAAAAGATAATAGGGGAAGGGAGGGAAAAATGAAACAAGACAAAACCAGGAGGGAGACAAACCATAAGAGACTCTTAATCTCAGGTAACAAACTGAGGGTGGCTGTGGGGGCGGGGATGGGGTGTCTGGGGACGGACAGTGGGGAGGGTGTGTGCTATGGTGAGTGCCGTGAATGGTGTAAGCCTGATGATTCACAGACCTGCACTCCTGGGGAAAATAATACATTATACGTTAATTTAAAAAACACATGGTACGCGTATATATATAAAACAGAATACGACTCAGCCACAAAAAGGAACTGAAGTCTCGCCATTTGCAACAACACGGATGATCTAGAGAGTGTGAGGCTGAATGCACTCAGTCAGAGAAAGACACACAGCTCCGTGATCTCACTCACATGTGGGATTTAAGAAAGAAACGAGCCAAGGGGAAAAAAGAGACAAACCAGAGAGACAAAGCAGCGAACAAACCGCGGTGGGCAGACAGGACGTGGGGGGCGGGGTGGGGATGGAGGGGTGCAGGCCAGGCGAGCGCCCGCTGGCGTTCGGAACGGCGGGATCGTGTACGGTGCCCCTGAATCCGGTATCACACCGCACATTAACTAGCTGGACTTTAAATAAAAACTCTAAAACACCACAGGACCAGGACACGTGCGGGTGAACAGCAACTTCAGGCCATGAGGGGAAGAGAGGCGATCAAGTGTGCTACTGGCTTTTGCAGGAGGTCGTGCGTACGAGCTCGCTGTTGTGACGACGGGGACCCTGCAGTGTGGACGCGGCTGCAGGGCTGAGGGCAAGCAGGGATGGAAGCGCGTGAAGCCTTCGGCCTGCACCGGGCCCGGCACCAAGTCAACCACGACTACGGCGGAATCGAGAATCCGGATTTACTTAACACAAGACTTAGCAAAATGCAGGCAATTCTAGACCAAAAAAAGAAGAGCCGGAATGGTTTCCTTTACGGATTAGAACCAGAGATACAAAGGAGCTGGGTTACTCAAGGCAAGCCGCCCAGCACTGGTGACCGCCTTCCCCCTCACCTAACTGGACCGCGAACACGCAGGAAGCACAGGGACCCCACCCGGCTCGCCGCGGCGCCCGCCGCAGACCCCGGCCGTGCGAACGGCCGATGCAACACCCCGCGTCCTTTCCCACGAGGCGCTGCTGGAAAGACAGGCGGAGCGCGGACCGTCAAGCCGGACAAACCCGCGACCGCTCGCGGGCATCGCGGAGAACTGGGCCGCCGCGTGGCGCCCACCCCCCGCCGCAGCTGAGCAGCGCATTCCCGGGACACCCCACCTGGACCTCCTCAGCTCACAGCTCAGCAAGAACCGGGGCACAAAGGAGACGCGGGCGACAGCACGAGGCAGGTCACGACGGCTCACTGTGACACACACACAGCGCTGGCCCCCCAGCAGGCCCACAAGGCCCAAGGGAGTGCCGGCTGGGCCCCCAGTTTACAGGAGCTCCCCAGACTGGAGGCTTCCCAGTGCACCCACATGAGCTCCCAGTCACCACCCCACGGACCCCCGGCACACACGCTCTTCGGGTTTTCTCACACGCTTCCAAGCGCCCAGCTGGAACCTGCTGGCCGAGGCGGACCGCTTTGCTCACGCTTCCACTCGCCCCTGCGGACCCCCACGGCAGCACCCCGACACCCACGCGAGCCGGCAGGGATCTCCTCCTGTGGGCTTCATGGTTGCTGCCGTTCTTAGGCAACCCCGACCCCGACCCTGACAGGAGTTCACTCTCACAAACAGGCCCGCACTCCTCTTGGTCAGTTCTCTAAATTCTAAAGCTTTAGAGTGAAATACATGGTAATCTTCTAGACTAAAAACTTCCAGAAACAGAAACTTAGTCTAAAGCTTTTATTGTTTTAACGTAAATGTACTAGTTGCCAGGTAATCAGATTTCCAGAATTTAGACTTAGAATTATAACATAGATAAAAATCTGCAATATACAAAACTGAAGTTAGTTTTACCAAAATTAAATATTTTCCCACACGGAAAAAAAAATTAGAAACTGCCACATGGTTCTGAGAAACACGCAGCTCTCCACTGTGGTGAACTGAGGTTTGGGGGTCACGGTTCCCCCGTCTCACCGTGACAAACAGAACACACTAGCACATACCGGAACCTTACGTGCTCAGCTACCTATGGTTACCTGAGTAGAGTTAAAGCAAAACAGAGCTCGTCTGCCCCACAAAGTCTTCGTTCAGTTTTCCCCAAAATCTTCAACACAGTGATTTTCTGTTTCTAGAAAAGACCAGACTCTCCAATCCTTCCCACCTGAACAGAAACACCGCTCTCCAGCCGCCGTCCACGCAGGAGGAGAAAGAAGGGGGAGAAGACCTTTCGGACGCAGCGGGCCAAGACTGTGACGTCCAGATGCCGAGAAAAGCCGGTCGGCAGGGGGAGGCTTCATCCAAAACTGTGTGTGCGGCGGGCCTCGGTGCCTTCGGGAGGAGCCTAGGTGCTGAGAACAACCAGTCTGTGGAGCTGGTAGAGAAAGGTGTTCTTCCCTCGGCCACTCTCCCGGTCAGCCTGCTCCATGACCAGCTTTGGATCAACCTGGGGACAGACAAAAGGACCAGTCGGACCCTTCTAGAAAATGGACCCTTACGGACATCAAGTAAAATACGTAAACGAGTGAATAAAATTAGACCCAGACACATGGACGTGTAGGACAGGAGTCAGGAGTCCATCAGTCTCCAAGCGTATTTCCAGAATGCTGCCCTTCTCTCTAGCACTGACTGCTGTACGTCTGACAACCCTCCTTTAACAATACAGTGACCTTCACTCGAAGGTCGCACGCACACACCCTTCCTGTGTATGCAGGAACTGTGACTTCGTTAAATATGGGTATGTTTTCCAAATCACGTCAACCACAAAATAAAGTTCTGTTTTCACAGAGCCCACAGGAGAGGCGGCGGGCGCCCCTGCTGTCGCCCAGACAGAGCCCTGTGACACAGGGAGCAGGCTCCAGGGTCGGGTCCTGAGCACTCTAAGGAGGGACCCCGGTCACACGCACACAGAAGGAGAGCTTCCTTTGGGCTCAGGATGGTAAAATAGCACCGCAGGGGCATCATCTCACTTCTACTGCGATGGTTTATTTACAAAAACACCCTTGGCTCGAGAACTAAAGTGGGAAGCCCCTCCTTAGGGTCCTGCCCCTTGAGTTAAATGTTACTGTTTCCAAAACTTGGCATGGAAATGTCCAGGCGCCCCAGATGGGCCCTGCCCTCCTTCCCCACTGCTGTGGACTGACCCGCACCCCGAATCCATAGGCTGAAGCTCTCATCACCACTGTAACGGTGTCTGGAGATGGGGCCTTTGGGGGGCGAGTGGGGTTACATAAGGTCACAAGGGGGAGGCCCCCACGATGGGCTTAGAGTCCTTCTCAGAAGAGCCATGAGGGAGAGACCCCCTCTCTCCACCACATGAGCACACAGCACGAGGGCACGTGTCTCCGAGCTGGGAAGGGGGCTCTCACCAGATCCGGGCCCGGCTGTGCCCGAAGCAGGAGAAGATAGCGTCTGCAGGCGAAGCCACCTCGGCTGCGGTGCACGGAGAGCCCGAGCAGCCCGGGGCAGCACCGACGTGCCCGGACGGCTCACCCGGACGCCTCCTCTGCTTCCACCAGAGAGGCAGGACTGTCGCCCGGGCCTCACAGAGAGCACAGCATCCAGACACAGCCACCCCAGGAACCAAAGAGCCGCCCACTCTGCCTGTCCCCTTCTATGCCCTCAGGACTTGCCACAATCCCAGCTCTGCACCTGCCAGGTCCGTCGCTCCCAGGGGCTCCCCGTGGCGCTATTTCTCACTCACCTGATTCCACTCATACGGCTTTTCATGCCACTTAGGGACAATTCTCTGTCTTGGCTTCAACTGACAGAACAAAACTAATTAAAAAAAAGTTATTTATTTTTGTAAAAGAGAGCGAGCGAGCACACGAACAGGGGAAGCAGCAGGCAGAGAGAGAGTAATTGATGCCCGTCATCCCAGTACCCTGAAAAGCACGCTATCATTAAAAAAATAACTGTTTTTTAAAAGGTTTATTTTGACCAGGGAAATAACCCCTGTCCACGCAGGAGATGCAGAAGACCAACCCCCCCCCCGCACCTCCACAGCAACAGCGCTGCCCGTCCCACACACGGCTGCCTGAGGGGACCTCGGTGTGTCCCATCTCCTACTCCTAGACACCTGGGTCAGGTGGAAATGCCATGAAAGGCACAGAGAGGTAGAGCCTCCCAGCATTGACAGAACAAAGCCTGGAAATCTCACACCCCCAAACAGCTGTAAAATTTGACAAAATTGTCCAAAAACCCACAAACCCCCAAACATTTGAAATTCACCGAGAACAGGTAGGTTAAGCATTCATTCCCAGAGCACTCCCGGATGCGGGTGAGAACAGCGGTGTCGTCGGGGCTGCAGCTCCTGCGGGGGCCTAGCTCCTCCCACCCACCGGCTCAGCCTCGGGCCCCAGCGCGGCCAAGCCCAGCGCCCTCACTGCCAGACTGAGCTCACTTGATCAGGTGCCGAGAGAAATGCTCCATCTGGCAGCCCCAGCAGCAGAAATAGTAAACCTGGTCAGAAAGAAAGGGAAAAGCCCACAGCTCTGCCAGCCTTAGGTCACGGTCCTGCTTGGGCCCAGAGCAGACCAACAGACAATCTCAGAGCCCAAGAGGGAGGTTTGGGAATGGGAGTACCAGAGGTCCACACAGGCCCCCCACACATCCCCTGGCAGCTTCAAGGCCACACACAGGCAGCCAAGACTCAGACGGCGCTGAGCCAGCCAAGCAGCCCGGGATGGCCAGGCGGGGGGTGCGCACAGCAGAGCCCTGGGGGAGTAAGAGCCCAAACTTGTCGGAACTGCGGCTGCTTTCCCCAAGCCACATACGCATGTCCCGGCAGAGGGCGGGATCCCCAAGCCACACACGCATGTCCCGGCAGAGGGCAGGATCCCCAAGCCACACACGCATGTCCCAGCAGAGGGCAGGATCCCCAAGCCACACACACACACACACACACACACGCACGCACGCACGCACACATGTCCCGGCAGGGGGCAGGAGCTTAAAGGCTTAGGGACTCAGCGCACTTCTGACTAATCACCCTCTGAGCACTGCGCGGCGCACACACAGGGACGACTCCCGGTGAGCCAGGCTGAACACAGACAGGAGAACCGAAACAGAAACAGAACGCAGGCATCGGTGGCCTCACAACACGGCGGGAAGCCTGCCCTGCGGAGCCCGAATGGGGCTTGGTCCCTACACTACTACACCACATCCCAGAAACAGGAGACATGAGCAGACAGATGCTCCTCCAGAAAAGACATCCAAGTGGCCAACAGACACACGGATAAGTGCTCAGCATGTCTCGGCATCAGGGAAACGCAAATCCGCACCACAGTGAGAGCTCACCTCACACCAGCCAGAACGGCAAAGTTAACGACTCGGGAGACGACCGTTGTCGGTGAGGACGCGGGGAACGGGGAGCCTCGCGCACTGCCGGCTCCGGCTGGGGCAGCCGCTCTGGAGACCAGCTCGGAGGTTCACCAGGAAGCGAAACCAGAGCCACTGTACGGCCCAGCAATCGCACTACTGGGTACTTCCTCAAAGAACACAACACAGTGATCCGAAGGGGCACGTGCACCCCAATCTTTATAGCAGCAACGTCCACAACAGCCAGACTGTGGAAGGAAAGAGCCGGAATGTCCGTCGACAGGTGAATGGACAAAGACGCTGTGGTCCATGTATACGAGGGACTATCAGTCGCCAGGAAGAATGAATACTTAGCATTTACATCGACGGGGATGGAACTAGAGGGTAATGTGCTGAGCAAAATAGGTCAATCGGAGAAAGACATCGATCATGAGGTCCCACTCATGTATGGAATATAGGAACCGGAACATATAACAAAGGGGGGAGGGAGGGAAAAATAAAATGAAATCAGAGAGGGAGGCAAACCATAAGGGACCCCGAACTCTAAGAACCAGAGGGCCGCTGCCGGGGAGGGGAATGGGGAGGGGCGGCGGGCGGGCATTCACGGGGCGCTGCATGGAGCGAGCGCTGGCTGTCACAGGAGACCGACGAAACACTAAATTCTACCCCGGAAACTAAAAAAATTTTGAAAAGTAAAAAAATAAAATGGGCACTTTTCAGCAAAAAACTGTGAGTCAGTTTGCAAGAAGTAGGAATGTATGACCCACACCCAGGGGAAAAAAGCAGCCAAAAGCAGCTGAGCAGGCCCGAATGTGGGTTTAGCAGGCAAGACTTCAGAGCCGCCATCGTGAGTACACACAAAGAATTCCAGCGAACCACTTCTAAATACGGGAAAATATGGCAACGACTCAGAGATAACCGCATAAGAATTAAAAACTACATAAAAGTACAATTACCGAAACGGAAACGCCCTTACAGCGCACCACAGCGGCGGGCCTGAGACAGCAGTCGGGGGGCAGTGCCCGTAATACAGACAGACATCCGTCTGGGGGCGCCTGGTGGCTGCGTCGGCTGTGCGGCCAAGTGTTAAGATTTTGGATCAGATCAGGGTCTGGGGGGGGCAGGGAGCCCCAGGTCGGGAACCCCTGCTCAGCAGGGGGTCTGCGTGAAATCTCCCTCCCCCTACGCATGCACACGCACACCCTCTCTCTCTAAAAGTAAACCTTCAGAAAAAGAAAAGGTTACAAAAGAAGATTCTCAACAACTTTCTGTAAATGAACTAGTCAATTCAAATGAACAAATCCCTAAAAGACATAAACTACCAAAACTGACTGAAAAAGAAATAGAAAATCTGAATAGACCTAAACACAAGAAATTCATTTAGTAACTAAAAATTTCCCTCGCAAAGCAAAGTCCCAGCTCAGATCGCTTCACTGGAAAATCCTGTCAAATATTTAAAACGCATTCCTGGAAGCCAGTTTCACCCTGATACCGAACCAGAGACATCACAAGACAAGGACAAACCAACCACCCTCATAAGCACAGATGGAAAAATCCTTTAACAAAACTATGTTGCAAACCATTTACAAGTCTATAAAGAGATTCCACACCATGTGGAATTCAAAACGGAAACTAAGGCTAGTTTGAACACCCCAGAAGCAAGTAATAAAATGTACCATATAAATTGGATGAAAATAAAGAAAACAAATGTAATTACCTCAAGGACAGAAAAAATATTTGGCAAAATGCCATGTCCCTTCTGACAAAAGCTCTCAGCACGCTGCGGACAGCTGGGGACATGCGCAACCTGGCAAGCAGCCTCCGTGGAGAAGCCGCAGCCAACCCCCTCCTAGCGAGTGGCCAAGACCCGCACAAGAGCAAGATTCCGCCACGCCGTCTCCACGCCCAGTGCGCTGCGAGCTCCAGCCAGTCCGGAGCAGGAGAGAAGTGAGGAGCACACGGGTCGGTTAGGAAGGAGAAAGCCTGCCTCACTCACAGCTACGATTGTGCATGAGAGAGAGACCCCAGAGAATCTACAGAAACCACCAGTACTGATAAACCATCTTAGTCAGGTCACAGGATACAGATCAGCACGTGAAAATCAGTTCCTCATTTCTAGCAACGAACAAGCCAAAAATAAAATAATTTCATTCACAATAGGATCCAAAAGACTAAAATATTTAGAAATAATTTACAACAGTCCAAGATCTACACGTCGAAAACGATAAAAACAAGTGAAGAAAAGTGAACCGAGAACCACCGAGCAAGCCCTCTTCGTGGAGCGCACAAGTCAGTACGGCTAAGCTGCTGATTCTCACCAGACTGGCGGTGGATCCAGCAAAATCCCTACCACAGGTTCCGAAGGCCAGCTGTAGACTAACAAGCTGGTCCTGAAACGGATGTGGAGGTCCCGGCTGGCTCCATAGGGGGACGCAGAGCTCTTAGTCTTGGGGTTGTTGAGTTTGCACGCCACGTGTGATACAGGGATTACTTAAAAATTAAAAAAAAAAAAAACAAAGAAAAATGTGTATGAAAAGGATCTAGAATAGTATGCATAATTTTGAAAAAAAACAAGAACAAAACAGGAAGATTAATATGAACCAACTCCAAGACCTGCCATCAAACTACAGCAATCCAGACAGTACAGTGTTGGCATAAGACAGACGTAAACAGGGCGCCTGGGGGGCTCCGTGGGTTCAGCTTCTCTCTCTGGCTACTTGTGATCTCTATCACATAAACAATCTTTTTTTAAAAAAGACAGACATAAGCAGAACAAAACAGAAAGTCGAGAAATAAACCTCTACAACATTTGTGGCCACAGGTGCCAAAGCAGGTCAGCAGGGGAGAGTGGGGCTTCCCAGCCGACAGGCTTTATAACGAGTTCATCTGTGACAAAATGAACTTAGAATTTCACATCTACACCACACAAGTGAAATCTCAAAACAGACCCAAACCCAAATACACCAAGCAAATGTGAGCGTTAAAGGGAAAAAGAGCAGAAAACTTCTATGACCTCAGGTTTCGCAAAGATTTTTCAGATATAACACCAAAAGCAGAATCCGTTTTTTAAAGAAGACAAGCAGATGCCGTCCAAATTAAACACCATGTTCTTCAGGGGACACCAGTAAGACAGTGAGGGTGAACCACGGGACAAGATCCACCAACGGCACACCCAGAGGAGCTTCCAGCCAGAACGCACGCTTCCACAGCTCAGTGATGAGACAACTCGACTTAAAAACAGGTTAAAGATTAAAACAAATATTTCACCCCAAAATACACAATCAGTTAATATAAAAAGACGCTCTCTGTCATCAGTCACTAAGAAACGCAAACTAGAACCACACCGAGCACCACGCCTCTGGCAGCCGGTTGACACGTGCGCGGATGACGGCCCCTGCTGGCAGGACGCGGTGCGCCATGGGCGCCACAGACTGCTGGCGGGGACGTGACAGGGCAGACACGCGAACAACAGTCTGGCTGTTCCTTAAGGAATTAACATGGACTCATCAGACGACCTCCCAGGGTCACTCCCAGATCTCTACCCCAGAGAGCTGAAAATCCGTGTTCACCCAGAGACCATGGACGGCCAGCGGGAGCGCCACTCAGCAGAGCCCAAACCGGCGACACCCCCACACCTCACCCACTGACAAGGACAGACACCAGAGTGTCACCCCGCAAGGGAACAGAACGTGCTACAGCACAGAGACACCGCGAACAGGCTACACTGAGTGAGGGAAGCCAGATTAAACCACCACGATGCCACTCACAGCAGGTTTTCAGGGAAAGCAAATCCAGAGAGACCCAGCGCAGAGCCACAGTCACCAGCGGCGGGAAAGGGGGGTGCCTCCAGCTCAGCAGGAATAACTTCAGTTTTTTTAAAACAGCCTTTCTGTTTTATTTATTTTTTAAAAGATTTTATTTATTCATTTGACAGAGAGAAATCACAAGTAGATGGAGAGGCAGGCAGAGAGAGAGAGAGGGAAGCAGGCTCCCTGCTGGGCAGAGAGCCCGACGCAGGACTCGATCCCAGGACCCTGAGATCATGACCTGAGCCGAAGGCAGTGGCTTAACCCACGGAGCCACCCAGGCGCCCGAGCCTTTCTGTTTTAAAAAAAACAGACGCCTGGGTGGCTCCGTGGGTTAAGCATCTGCCTTCAGCTCAGGTCATGATCCTTGGGTTCCGGGATCGAGCCCCGCATCGGGCTCCCTGATCAACTGGGGGGGCCTGCTTCTCCCTCTGCCTCTGTTCTCTCCCTGCTCACGCACTCTAACAAATCTTTAAAAAAACACCTTTGTTGAGATATCACTTATTACTATTAAATGAATCCACTTTAAGTATACAACTCAAGAGTTTCAGTGAATGTGTGCTGTGCGACCATCACAATTCAGTTTCAACACACTGCGTGAACTTTTGAGGCGGACGAAATGTAAGACGGAGTGACGGTCAGGGTCAGCACAGCTCTACAAACCTACTTACTACTGTCACTGAACTGTGATGCAAAACCCCTGCGCGGAAGGCCTAACTCGCCAGGAAGGTCACTCCTGCTGACAGAGCTCTAAGGAGCTGAAAAGGAGCATCGGTCGCTGTCCCTGCTTGCCCGAGGCAGACTCCGGGGCTGCCAGGACTCAAGCCGTGCTGGGCACGGGGCATCTGACCCGCTGGGGACATTCCACACCTTCCCATGGACATTCTGGGTGGATTTCTTTCAGCTTTATAAGGACGCTTCGTGTTTTCTAGCATTGTTTCGGACCTGGGAGCCCATGCCTCGGGCAACTACCCTGAGATGGCCTGAGTGCAGGCCGGTTCTCAAACTTCGGGGCAAAGTTCACAGAAAAACACTTGCATGTACAGAACTGAAGAGAGAGAACTGAAGTTAGCCTTTCTCACAATTGCTAAGGCAGCTTCGGATATGTAATACCTTTACAGAAAGGGCACAACTTACCCTAGAAGTTTCTGACGAGCATTATCCTGTAACTGTGCAATTCTTTCTGGCCCGAGAAACTTCGACCCATTTGGCCCATCACATACCAGCTTGTTGATAGCAGCCCTGAGAATATTAATCTGTAAATAAACAGCGGCACAAATATTCATACGGTTGCATGTAACTGAATTTCATTCTACATTTAAGTAATTCATAAGCATTCAAAGCTATTCACACTCGTTCCTTAAAGATTTTATTTATTGAGAGACAATGCATGCGCACATGTGAACACGTGAGCAGGGGGAGGTGCAGAGGGAGACCGAGAATCTCAGGCAGACTCGGAGCCCAGCATGGGGTGCAATCCCAGGACCCCAAGATCGTGCGTGACCTGAGCCAAAATCAAGTCAGATGCTCAACCAACTGGGCCACCCAGATGCCCCCAGTGTTCACATTCTTATGACTATCATCGATACGGTTTCTGGACCAAATTATTAAAACACAAATAATGGGGTGCCTGGGTGGCTCAGTGGGTTAAGCCTCTGCCTTCGGCTCAGGGTCCTGGGATCGAGCCCCACGTCGGGCTCTCTGCTCAGCAGGGAGCCTGCTTCCTCCGCTCTGTCTGCCTCTCTGCCTGCTTGTGATCTCTGTTTGTCAAATAAATAAATAAAATCTTTAAAAATAAATAAAATAAATTAAAATAAAACACAAACAACACCAATAACCACTCCCCTAATCTGAGAAACAGTAGTAACCGAACAAAGAAATAAGAATCAGCAAGAAAGGTTCAGAATGTTCAGTCTAATCACCCTCGTTTAACTCGTGGGGTCACACGGTTCAAAACCTACCTGTATCATACATACTCCTCTCGCTTCGCAACATTTCTGCTGAAGCCCCGGGAGTAGCTCACCGCAGAGGTATGACAAGTCATGTTTTGTGACAGTCTCTGTCACAGATCTGTAAGAAAACTCTCCATCCTGACCAGCCGGAGATGTGCAGCGTTGCTGCATAGACGCGCCGGACAACAAGCTGCCCCCGCACGGCCAGGAGGCGCTCGTACCCCCAGCACAAGCATCTCACTGAGAAGCCCAGGCTCCGTGTGGACGGCCCGGCTTCCCGGCACGTCCCTGCTCCGCTCCCGGCTGACCCAGGGCACTGCCCCGCGGCCGCGCCATGACTCCCCAGGACCACCGCCCTGCGCCCGCGCGACCCCCAGGGCCTCTGATCAGAGCACTCTCTCAGCCTTCCTTGTTTTTCAGAACTGGACGGTTCTCTAAGGAGTTTTGTGCAAGTCTTTCATGGGATATCCCCAGTTTGGGTTTGTGCGACGCTTTCCCATGGTCAGACTGAGGTGATGGGTTTTGGGGAGAAGCCCCCGGAGGGAAGTTACTTTCCCACCGCATCACACCAAGGCATGGGTGCCACCACCATGACAGAGGACTGTGACGCAGACCTTGAGCACCCAGCTGAGGTGGTGTCCACTGACTCTCCCCCTTCAAGGCCCCTCCTCTTCTGCTAGGAAGCATGTTGGTGAGTCCAGTCCACCCTCCAGGTGGCATCGCGGGCAGATTAAGCTCTGCTCCCTGGAGCAGTGTCTACAGGCATGTCTCCTCATTTGTTTACTGAGTCATTTCTATCCTTGTGGGCATGTAGACGACCGACAGTCACCTGACACTGAGTTACGGTCTGACACTAAAGCAAATGGTCCCGGCTCTGGCCAGCACGATCTCTCAGTCGGCCCCACATCCCTCTGACGTGCCCCTGTCCTTTAGTTTTCTGGGAGCTCCAAGGCTCTTCCTCTGTTCTCCCTGCTCCAACCCTAGAGAAAGCCATTTTTCCAAGGAGCCCTGGTTCCTTTCACTGGTAAATCCTATCAGAAACACAATCTGGGTATCAGGTCTGTTCAAGGCTAATGGGGTTGCGGCTCCTAGGCCCTCACACGGCTTGGTGACAGATGTCTGTATGTGAAGCCATCACGTACATACATGATACACATGTGTGCCTGTGTAAGTTAAACAGGAATTCATACGGATGACTGCCAGGCTCATGCCGTGCCCTGAGGTCCACTCCAGCCCTCCTATCCAGTCTGCAACTGCTCCCGGGACTGGCTCCCACGTGCGGGCCCCGGCCGGTTCAGCCCCAGCACCACGGACAGCAGCTGCAGAGTGAAGGAGCTGGACCATGGTGGGGACAGAGCTTACGCGCAGCTGCTTCTGGCGGCAGCTGTACAATTTCCAAAGCTCTTTTCCTCCTCAGTGCAATGGCCCGACGTCTGTGTGTCTGTCTCCATCGGGTACCTTAGCACCCCTCCTGCATGGGGACCGGTCTGTGGGTTGACCAGCGCGTGGGGTCATGTATCCAGCACCGGAGCAACTCACAGAGCAGCCCCTCTCTGCTCAAGAGCACAAGACAAGAAGCACCAGTCTGCTCACTGTCCTACGGCCCAGCCTTCCCCAGAGTGTGTCATGTGAACGGGACCATACAGCATGTGGCCTCCGAGTCCTGGCTTCTCTCCCACGGAGGCGGGCATTTAAGACTTACTCGAATCACTGCTCCTGCTTTTGTGCTGCCTTGCGTGGCTAGCGCACATGGC
This sequence comes from Mustela putorius furo, assembly GCF_011764305.1. Classification (NCBI taxonomy): domain Eukaryota; kingdom Metazoa; phylum Chordata; class Mammalia; order Carnivora; family Mustelidae; genus Mustela; species Mustela putorius. Next base: position 51,630,116 of record NW_025421290.1, on the reverse strand, counting down.
CTCTAAGCATCCCCTTTTGAGAGACATCTCGATCGCTCCCAGTCTCCAGCAAGTACGAATTATGAGTGAAGCCATCAACATTCACCTGTAGGCGTCATGTGCATGTAACTGTTCTGATCTCTTGGATAAACCCTCGGACGTGGGACTCTTGGACCTCATGGTAGACGCATTCAACTTCTACGAATCTTGTCTTTCAAAACAGGAGCTGCGCTTTGCCTACCCCCCAGCACCGGGCAGAGTCTCCATTGCCTCACATGCTTGCCAGCAGCCATTACAGCCATTACTGTCAGGTTCCAGATCGAAGCTGCTGGAACAGGCACACAGAGGACTGTCCTCGTGGTCTTGATTTGCATTTCCTAATCAACAGGACGTTGAGCATCTCTTCGTGTTCACTGCTGTCCAGAGTTTCATTTAGTTACCTTTTTAAACAACCAGGTCTTCAGACTTCCTCACGTATTATGGACAAAAGTCCTTTATCACATAGATGACCGGCAAGTGTTTTCTCCTGTGAGCAGTGCACCCCTCCATCCTCTTAGCGGGCTCTTGGGCAGAGCCAAGTTTTTAATTCCGACCAAGTCTGGCTTCCCGGTTTTTTCTCTAACAGACCAGCTTCTGGTGCTGCTTCCACACTCACCGCCAAACCCAAGACCATATGCATTTTCCCCTGTATTTTCTTCCTGAAGTTTTCTCATTTTACATTTTACAGTAACATTTTACATTTACATCTTTAAGCCGAGTACCAGCAAGTGAAAGAACGCAGTCAGGGACACAGAAGCCGCCCCGAGCTCCGAGCTGTGGCCTCTGGGAGACAAGCCGCAACGGCCGCCCTCGGCGCCGCCTTTTCCCACGCCCTCCGACGCGGCGATGCCCGCCGCACCTACTTTGTACAACTCCTGAGAACAAAAAGGGGCCAGGCACTCTGCAGCAGTGCTGCTCAGACTACGTGAGCTGAGGGCCAGCTTTATTTCTCACTTGTGACATGCAATAAAGCTGAATCACAACAATGAAATACAAGAATAAAAGCGTATGTATACCAGCCCCAATTTTTCATTATTAGATTCAAAAGCCATAAAATTACTTTGTCAAGCTGCTTCCTAAGTTGCTGAGTGCTTAACCCTAACTGCCACTGGGTCTTCCACTTACCAGGCCCCCCCGCACCCGTGAGCAGGGGGAGGCCAGGCAAGACTTCGCTTCCCCTCTCCCACCCCAACCCAGCAAGGATGTGCAGCGGGTCTGGACTGGGCAGGAGACCTGGACAGAGAGTCAGAGCAGTGCTACTGCCCTGGGGTTTACTTCCACTGCCCAGAAAAGCTTACTGTGCTGGGAGAGCCCAAGGGAGAAATTCCTAGAGCACCATCTCGGTCAGAGACTGAAGGGAAAGTGAAATAGGCAGGTGAAGAGACAGCAAGGCCCTCCAGGACCAGAGGCGCAGGTCTGTACGCAGAGTGCTGTGTCTGACGCTGCACTGTTAAATGGCTATGCTAGGGGCGCCTGGGTGGCTCAGTGGGTTGAGCCTCTGCCTTCAGCTCAGGTCATGATCTCATGGTCCTGGAATTGAGCCTCGCATCGGGCTCTCTACTCAGCAGGGAGCCTGCTTCTCCCTCCCTTTCTGCCTACTTCTGCCTACTTGTGATTTCTCTGTCAAATAAATAGATAATCGTTTTAAAAATAAATAAATAAATTCCTGTGCAAACCAACCACGGGAGAGACACGGCTGCTCCAGCGTGATGGACACACGCGCCTTACCTCCACAATGTCCTCCACGCTGAGCTGAACGTCAAAAGCCAGCTCGATGTCATGCTCCGGCAGGATAGGGGCCCCCGTAGTTGGGTTCCACCCCAAACCGCAGAGGACTCCAGTATAGCATTTTCCTTCCCGATCGACCCTAAATGAGAAGTTTTTAGAAAGAGTTACTATCTCAAAGTGATTAAACCACTGCTTTGGTATCATGGGAACAGGCCAGTGCAAGCACCCTGAGTCGTGCCGACCCCAGTCCAGCAGCTGATTTCATCTTTGCGTTTTCTCTTCCGGTTTTCATACCGGAAATGACGGAGGACACGCAGCTCTAAGGACAGTACATATGTCTTTTAATCCATCGTTTACGTTTCTACATTTCTCACTACGTCAGATAACAAAGTATATTTTACAGCATCAGTTTTTTCCCTACCTTCAAATTCTTCCCATGAGTTAAATTCTTGTAGTGTTAAATTCTCTGCAGAAAGGGTGACACACACATTTACGGCTGTGAAAGAAGTCTGGCACTTCGTGCAAGTTTACGAGACACTGTCCCACCTTCTCCCCCCCGCAGCAGCCATGCGCGAGCCCGCCCACTCCTCTCCGGCACCATGTCCCGCCACTTCCGCGTCCGAAGCCTCCCTCCCTCTCACGGTGCTCTCCCCCGTGGCCGCGGGCCGCATCTCACCAGCACCCACGCGGCCACGTTCGGCCCCATGCTCCCCACACGGACTCCTGCCTCTTCGAGTCTGGCTCCCACACAGCAAAGTGTTAGTTTTCAGAACAACTCCAGTCATCATCCTACCCCTTGCTTAAGGGCTTCCGGTGGTTTCCTGCGGCATTCTGAGCAAAACCTGAGCTACTCTGAGCCACAGAGCGTCCGGTCTCTGCTTTGCTCCCCCACGTCATCTCAAATCACACTCTCTGCCCCCTGTAGCCCTGCGCCAGGCTCCAGCCCCTCTGGCTTCCCTACAGGCCAGTTAGGCTCCTCCAGGGGGAAACCCTTCCTCCCCCTGCCATGCCCCTAAGCCCTCTGTCCCCAGGCTCCTTCTCCTGTCCCAGGCGTTAGTTTAAATGCCAGCACCATAGCCCAGAACAGGATCAACAAATAATTATATAATGAGTAAACAGATATTAACACTTAATACCTTTTTTAAAAAAGATTTTATTTACTTATTTGACAGAAAGAGATCACAAGTAGGCAGAGAGGCAGGCAGCGGGCGGAGGGGAGCAGGCTCCCTGAGCAGAGAGCCCGATGCGGGGCTCGATCCCAGGACCCTAAGATCATGACCTGAGCCAAAGGCAGAGGCTTTAACCCACTAAGCCACCCAGGTGCCCGTCACTTAACACCTTCTAAAATATTTTGTTAATTTTCTTTGACTCTCAACTCAGACTTTTCCCCCCATAATCTAGATCAATAAAGTTTTGATGAAAATAATCCAGGCAAACCTAGAGCTTTCTTCTTAGCCCTAAAGACACACATACACAAACACACAAACTTCTTTTTCACTTTCATGAAAATGAAAGAGAACCCCACTTGAAGTACACTCAAAGAAGAGCTCCAGAAAGAAGAGCGCCTTACAAAACAGCCACCGAAGTCTCTCTGAAGAGTATGCTCCCCCCGTTATTTTTAACACAACATAATTTACTCTTATTTCAATTTCTAGAAAATCCTTCCAGAAAAGAAACACTAGCCCCAGGTCACCAAGGGTAAGATTAACGGCTTTCAGGATGGTTAATAAAATGCCGCATCGCCCCTACCTCACTAATGGCCACGGACACGGACACAGGTCCCCTCGCACGTGCTCACAAACGCTCATCAACAAGGACAGTCCCCGAAGGCCCAGCCTTGAACTGAGCCACAGCAGGACAGTGATTCTCGGCTCATTGGCTCTAAACCTTCAGCCAACAAAGGTAACCAAGCACCGGCTTTAATTCTTTTCTTGGGATCCTAGAAACTCATGTGCAGTAATTAGGACCACAGACATATTTTTCCTTCCTTCATCATACCCATTCTGAACTGTGACAGAGAACTGCCAAAACCACGGAACAAAAGCCGTGTGTGTTCCATGAAGATACGGCCCAGGGCACACCGGAGACCTAATTCATTCTGAGACAACTTACGTAAAGGAACTCAAGCTTACGCAAGCTGACAACCGCTGTGCTCGGAAGAGCTAACGTCTCCAGACAATCAGGTTTGAAATAAATACAACAGAAGAGCCACCGCACTGAAAGCTAATAATCTAGAACACTCCCCATGTGAGCCAAGGAGGAAATGCACTTCCTCAAAACTTAAATGTGAGTCAGTGGGAAACAGCTCAGTTACATTGTAATCATCTACGGAGTTCAGCTGACCCTTGGACAACACCCGTTTAAACTGTGCAGCTCTAGCTATACGTGCATTCTTTTCAATGAATATACCAGAAAAATTCTGGAAACTTGGGAAAATAGTTCTTTCCGCGAGCTCACCTAATCACACCTACAGAGTACGGGTCCACCGACTCGAGGTCCTTGGTACGGCCTCCCCTCAACAGCAGGCTCTGTCGGTCGAGGGACAGCTGCACGCGTCAGAAATCTACTGGAATTTCCAAATCCCGCTGCAGCTGCTCTGTGGGAAGGACATGCCCTGCAATGCTGCCCGGAACGGCTCGAGTGGGGTGGACGCCATCACAGCGCCGAGCACCCGCAGGGTGCTGTCCGGCCCTGAAGGCTGCACACTCTGCATCGTGGGGAGCCACCCACTGCCCCGGCGGGCCCATGAGCTCCCAGCAGCCGTCCCTCGTCCCTCCACACAGGGGACCCTCCCAGGCGGGAGACCCTGGCCCCGGGGCTGGCAGCACGTGGCGAGCCTGGAGCCGGGCTAGACACACCCGCTGCCTGGGCCAGCCCAGCAGCACCGAGAGAGCCCCCTCCTACTCCATTCCCATCACCTCCCGCTCCCAGTATTTAAAGCTCTCAAGTATTCTGAGGCTTCTTAAAAACACGAGAGTTTGGGACGCCTGGGTGGCTCAGTGGGTTAAGCCACTGCCTTTGGCTCAGGTCGTGATCTCGGGGTCCTGGGATCGAGCCCCGCATCGGGCTCTCTGCTCAGCAGGGAGCCTGCTTCCTCCCCTCTCTCTCGGCCTGCCTCTCTGCCTACTTGTGATTTCTCTCTGTCAAATAAATAAATAAAATCTTAAAAAAAAAAAAAAACACGAGAGTTAGATGAAGATTTGTTTAAAGAGCAGTACGTGACTGCGCCGTAAACACTTCAGACAGGACGTCCCCGGAGAGAAGGGGGCACGCTGTACAGACGGGGTCCGGAGCTCCATCCCACGCGCCGCTGTGGATGGATCCCACGATGGCAAGCTGACACTTTCCCGAGACACATGGGGCCTGTGGTCCCGCAGCCTCGGTCTGGGTAGGACAGGGGCACTTCTGAGGCTGGTCCTAAGAGGACACAGCTGCCCCCCAGCTCTCTCGGACGCAGACCTTGGGCACCCAGCCACCACGCTGGAGGCGGACCCGGTGAGCCCACACAGAACCCCCAACAGGGAGGCCCTCAGGAGCCTCAGAGGCAGAAACGGAAGCCTCCAGCCCCAGGCCAGAGTCAACCACCAGAAGCGTGAACAGAACAGGCGGGACTCCCACCCCTGCACCACCACGGCCTCCTGCTGAAGACCCAGATGGCAAGGAGCGGGGACCAGCTGTCCCTGGGGGACCCCGTCGGAGCTCCTTGCACGGCACTGCAAGGGCTGTTGGGAGGACCTGCTGTCCAGCCAACATGGAACGGACAGTAACAAAGCCCCAGCTCCCTCGGAAGCCGCTCCCGCTGGTTTCTAGACGCTTGGCCCAGTGGGGCGGATTACTCTTTTAGGGGATTCCCCCTCCCTTGCCTCCGGGGCTGGAGCGCTGCCCTGGAAAGGCACCAGATCGGCCCGACCGGGACCCCCGGGGCTGCCCTCGCCCACCCCGGCCGCAAGAGCTAAGCCCCGGCGGCAGGACCCAGTTGGGGAGGTAAGGGACGCGTCAGGGCCACGGACTTGCAGCACCTGCTCCCCAACCCCCGCTGCCCCTCCTGCGGACGCCGGGCTCGCGACTATGGAGCGTGTCCCTCTCACCGGGGACACCAGCACCGGGAGCCTGGAGCGGACGCGAGTGGACGTTCAAGGAAGCACGTCGGGGAAGGGACCGCGGGAGCAGGAGAACTGAAGCCCACCGAGGGCTGGGGTGCCGAAGGCCGGCCGGAGGCAATGGTGACAGGAAACCCGTGCCCTTGAGGGCAGAGCCACTCAGGCCCGAGCCCCCACTGGCAGAAAGCAAAGGGGGGGGGGGGAGAGGGTGCAGAGAAGGGGCAGGGAACGGCGGCCGGCCCGGCCCGTGGTCCCAGGGGCCAGAGGGAACCCTGGCCTCTCGTGGCTCTGCTTGTTGCTGGAGATAAGCAGCCCCCCGCCCCCGCCTCTGCAGACAGTGCGCCGGGGCGACGGACCTGCCTTCCGGTCTTTAGATTGCCGTCACTTCTGACAGGACAGTGACAGAACAGGGACAGAGGTCGTGGGCTGGGACAGCCCTGTGATGGGACAGCGGCCTGCCAGCTGCCGCGACCCCACGGCCGTGCCCAGGAGGAAAAGCCGCTGAGGCAGCCGTGGGGGCCTCTCTACCCTGAATGGCCTCTGGGGCCCAGGCCTCAGGTGACAGGAGTGAGCGCACCCACAGCGGGCCCCCTTTCCCTTCAAAGCTCCTCAAATAATGGCTCCTACGGACTCATCAAATTTGAAAAAGCTCACCCAACTACTCAGAAGCAGACTTGCGAGGACAAAGCCCCAGCCCTACCTTCCCCTTCTGGGAACCACCAAGCTGAGCCTACGCGTCTGGCCACTCAGTGTCACCCACGCGATCGCAGAAACGACCCCCGCTGGCTCGTTTAAACACAACAAACTGAATACAGAGCGCCAGCTATGTGCGAAGCGCTAATACTGTCTCTGCACAAGCCTCTCCTCATAAGCTTTTGTTCTAGAAAGATGGCATTTTAAATACCAAAGACTTCCACGGTTTTTGAGTGTCTCTAACATAACCACTCGCACTTCGGAGATTTACAAGTAACACACTGTGTCACGCACGCCGTCCAGAAGATCGTATTCAAGACAAAGTCCCGGCAGGACCTGAGTCCAGCGAGAGAAGCAAGGACAACATCAGCAGCGTTGGTCGGGAGGCTGCGATTCACACCGTCCCTGAGTCGCCTCCCTACAGCCACACGGCAGCTTTCTTCCTTGATACACGATCCCACGTACTGGGCTAGTTTTACAAGTTTGTCTCCCCTGTGACGACGCAGAAGATAAATATCGTCAAGATACTCATCATTATTGCAGAATGAGAGAGAAGCCCAATTCCAACATTTAAAGGCATATTAAATCTCTTCGGGACAAGAGCGGGTCAGGAACAAACGCGTATGTAAATAAAGTGGGGCAGTGTCTATACAAGCCATTTTATGTCCACTCAGTGCCATACGATGCATTTTAATATTTTACTAAATATTCTACTTATTCTATTTAGTAAACATTCTATTCTAATAAATTCTATTTTCATGGATATTTACAAAGACATCATAATGCAAAAATGCTTTTATTTGTGGAAAAGACGTAGTATGACAAAAACCTAAAAACAAAAAATTCATGTAATAATTCTGAAAATACACTAAATGTTTAAAAAATGATTGGGTTTCTTCCCAGTCAGCTTTTTCCAGATTTTTCTAAGCAGTATTTTCAGTGCTAAAAAAGAACACACACGACCGTCTTCTACACCAAAAGCGACCGTGCTCCAGACCCTGAGGGGTGCGCGGAGGGCTGAGGGAGGCGAGAGCCAGGCCACCCGCCGCCAGCCACCCCAGCCGGGCGCGCAGAGCTGTGAGCTGCCCGGAGACCAGACATTGTTTCTCCCTAGCTGCTGCCTCTCCGCAGAAGCCCATGGGCGCTTCCCCAGGGGCGACTGCTCTGCACGCACCGAGTGGAAAAGACCCGTGGCGCGGCCATCACCACGGTCAGGTGCTGCCGAAAACTCTCTTCCCGCTCACACAGTTCCCTGTGCCGAAGCCTTCAGGACGAGTCCCTGTTCCTTCAGGACAAGTCCCTGTTCCGTCTGGGCACCAGGAAGAGCCGCAGCGGGCACAGCGGTCTGCCTTCTCGTCGCCCGGTTCCCGTCGCCAGGGGAATGGACAGGCAGCCTGCTGACAGCGGGGGCCAGACGACGGAGTGCCACTTTCACGTTCCCTTAGCGACAGGACAGCCACCTGCGCGTTATTCATTCCCGGCTCCTTACCTTCTTCCTCCGGCCCCGCTGCTCCCCAAGCCTCCACGCGGCCCTGTCTGCTTCAGGCAGGTTGACAGTGACGCCACCTCGGCCACACCAAAGCCCAGGGAAGCTCCGCGAGCGGCCACCAGGGCCCCGGCTAGGTGCTCCCTAAGTGCCTCCTCTCCCTCAGGGGGAAGCCGGAGACGCGCCCGCTTCTCCCACCGGGTTCGCACTTCACACAGGCTGGACGGACGGACGAACCTTAACTCGATGACCGGAGCGAACAGCGCACTGAGGAGAGCCGGGAGGCCGGGCACGTGCGGCAGCAGAGACGTCTCTCTCAGCAGCATGGTGGACCCTGTCGGACGGTCAACAGAGGCGACGTCAGGCACGGACTCTTCCCTGCAGAGCGCTGCACGCCCCTGCACACTCCTCGTCCCCTTCGCGGAGTGCGGCCTGGTCGGGGGGCGGCCCCCAGCCCCGTGCCGCACCCCAGTCCGAGCCCAGGGCCTCCGCGGCACCCGCCCGGCCACACACTGCCGGCCTCGCCCTGCCGGGACGTCTGGTGGGTCCCTCCTCCTCCTCCTCCTCCCCGCCCGGCCTTTCAGGTTCATCCCGGGGCCAAACCCGGGCTGGGCTGACGGAAGGAATCAGACCCAGAACCCCATCCCCACACCCCAGAGCAAAGGGAAGGCGACATGCACCATTTCTTACACTCGGATCAGCCAAGGCGCTCAGAAGCGCCCTGCAGACGGCACAGGCCCGTGTCTCCGCCCCATGGCTGAGTGGTCCCAGCACCGGGGGCGGGGTGGGGGGGCGCGGGGGGGACGGAGGCGGACAGGGCAGGCGAGGCACGAGCGCGCCCCAGCTCACCCGTCGCGTTGACGGAAAGGGAGGCCGCGACCAGTATCCTCTGGTGAAGGTCCTCGGGGGCGTCGCTGATGATGACCGAGTTGATGCTCTCCTTCTCCACCCACACACACCTGCAAGGGGCGGCGTCAGGAGACGGGCAGCTGCGTCCGACCCCCAGCTCACACGTGCCGGAGACCCCGCCACACGAGCCGGGCGCGTGCCACAGGCGAAAGCTGTCCGACATCCCGTGTCCCGTGCGCCGGCCCCTGTCGTCCCGACCACCCCCTCCACCCTCGTCTCTCCTGCTCCCGGGGCTCCCGTGGGCCACGCGCTCGCAGCGCCCAGACTGCCACCTCTGCCCCTGACCTCCGGGCCGCGCCCCTGCTTCTGAGCCGGCAGGCCGGCCACCCGCCCCGCCCTTGCACTTCTCAGCAGACGCCATGCAGGAAGGGCAACCTCCACTCGTCCCCTTCCCGCGTCACTGAGTCTAGTCACACGTCACCGTTGACCCCATAAAGCGGCCTGCTTCTGCACCTCCTGCCCTGGGCGCTGCGCGGTCACGGTGTCCCCACCAGGATGACAGCAGTGACCGGCCTCAGAAGTACGCTGCTACCCGAGGAGACTTCTCCTCCCAAACTCGACGCATTCTTCTCTGGGGTCTGCCTGCCTCGAGGTGCCTACGGGCCACCTGCGGATCTTGGGAAAATGCAGGCTCTCTGCAAAGGGGTCCTGATTCTGCATTTCTGATGGGCTCCAAGAGACTCCTGGAGGGTTTCCTTGCAGCCAAAGCAATGGTATAAAATACACATCAGGCTTTCCAAGGGTCCTCAGATGAAGTCCGGATCTTGCTGTGAGGACCGTCCCCATCGGCCACCACGCTGTGGCCCTCCGCTCCCCACCCGCTGTCCTGTCTCACTGCTCGTTCTGAAGTGCAAAGTCTAACTGAGGCCAGGTCCAGGCCAAGGAACGCCCTCCCGCTGGGCCTCACCGCCCCACTCACTGACCACAGCCAACTCCTCTGCACGTCTCAGGTCCCTCTGGAAACCTCCGTGGCCTTGCATGGCCCCAGTGTACTCGGGGCCCCTCGAGATGCTTTCATAATGTCCCACAGCCCCTTCCATAACGTTCAAGAGCCTCATCGACTCTTCTCCTGAGTCTCCCTTGCACACCATCCCCACCGGACACACAATTTGGGGGTCACCCTGAGTCTCTTTGTTCACTGTTGTTCCCCTCACACCATACCCTGTTTCCGGAACACAACAGGCATTCGTAGGTGTGCTAAGTGAAAAACAATTATAATAAGAACAGAAAAAACAAGGCCCTTGTTGGAAGATACTCAAGAATGTCTTAGACAGGGGCACCTGGGTGGCTCAGTGGGTTAAAGCCTCTGCCTTCAGCTCGGGTCATGATCTCAGGGTCCTGGGATTGAGCCCCACATCGGGCTCTCTGCTCCGCGGGGAGCCTGCTTCTCCCCACCCCCCCTCTGCCAGCCTCTCTGACTACTTGTGATCTCTGTCAAATAAGTAAAATCTTTAAAAAAAAAAAAAAAAAGAATGTTTTAGAATGACTTTCATGTTAGAAAGAGTATCTCAGATTTGGAACTAGGAGAGGAATGAGCAGGAGCTGGAAAAGGAAACATTCCAACAGTTTAAAGAAAGATCAGTTTCCATTAAACTTTGTAAATAGAGGATCAGAGAAAAAAGAAATCCAAAGGGAATCCAAGTTACTCCTACCTGAACTTGGATATTCTGGTCAAACTATGACACTTCAGTTCATAAGGGTTAAAAGGCCCATGAAGTAGCGCCTGTAGATTAAAACACACACACACAATGTTACAAACAGGCAAATGATCACTTAATGTACATTTTAAAAATCCAAAAGTTAGTTAGCTCATGTTTTGAAAAAGGAAGCAGCTACACGTTAGTTGTAACATCCTCAAGATGCAGTGGGGAAAACCTGCCTTGCGGTGCTTTTCTGGGATGGAGTGATTCTTTCAACCGTTTCAGTAACTCTCTTCAACAGATATATTTAAGGAAGAATTTGGACACAAAAAGGAAATACCCCCCAATACTTCAGAAGAATTATCATTCTTTTCATTGCATCAGACTAATCCAACTGAGTAGAGACCCCAAGAGCACAGGGCCACGGGCTAGGGTGGCAAGAGCGGAGCCGCCAACCAGGGGGAGGGCACGCAGCAGCCTCTTCTCAGAAACAGGCAAGTGCACCGACCCCAGTGCCCGCTGGGGCCGGGCCGCCTCCCGGGCTGGGGCGCCTCCACATGGGCCTGGTTCTCCACCTGGGCAAACCAGCACAGGCTGCCTTGGGAAAGGCTGGTTAAAACAGAAGAACTAGTCTGAGCATTTCTCTAGACCAGACCCCAGGTCCTCCCCTCACTAGATAGGCACCACTGTGAAACTAGTACCGGCCCTGCCAACCAGGACAGAAAAGCCCACCCTGACTGCTGGCTAGGACTCAGCATACAGATAACACGACTTCAAGTTTTAAGCTGGATTTTAAACCGGCTCCTGTCGATTACCTTGCAGTTGGGGGTACCGAGTTTATTGGAAGAAAAGCTCTCTAACAAAGCCCGGATCAGGTACTTTTCATCGTCCTTCACAGGCGAAGACGGAGACAGCTCTGCCATGTTGTCCACGGGCGTGGGGAAGAGAACCTTGAGAGCTTCGTGGCTTTGCTGAGCAGAACAAACAAAGTTCATTTTGCTTAAAGGAAAAACAGTATTAAAAGTACTTTATTCCACACTAATCAAAGATTTTATAGACACAACCTTATTCTTTTCTGATTACTAGGGTCACTAAGGTCAGGAGAAAATTTTATCAAATGAGTACACTTTAAAATCCAAATTAAAGAAATAAGATAGGAAGCGCCTAGGTGACTCAGTGGGTCAAAGCTCTGCCTTCGGCTCAGATCATGATCCCAGAGTCCTGGGATCGAGCCCCACATGGGGCTCTCTGCTCAGCAGGGAGCCTCCCTCCCCATCTCTCTCTCTCTCTGTCTGCCTCTCTGCCTACTTGTGATCTCTGTCTGTCAAATAAATAAATAAAATCTTTTAAAAATATAAAGAAATGGGACGCCTGGGTGGCTCAGTTGGTTAAGTGGCTGTCTTCGGCTCAGGTCATGGTCCCAGGGCTCCCTGCTCTCTGAGGAGTCTGCTTCTCCCTCTGCCTGTGCCTGCCTCTCTGCCTGTGCTCGCTCTGACAAATAAATAAATAAAATCTTTTTTAAAAATAAAATAAAATAAAGAAATAAGATAGGATTCATTTAAGGCTCTATTCACCAGAGTGCTTGGGTGGTGTGGTCAGTGAAGTGTCTGCCTTCAGCTCAGGTCATGATCCCAGGGCTCCCTGCTCTCCGGGGAGTCAGCTTCTCCCTCTGCCTCTGTCCCCTACCCTGCCCAGGCTTGTATGCTCTCTCTTTCTCACTCAAATAAATTAAAAAAAAAAAATTTTTTTTTTTAAAGATTTTATTTATTTATTTGACAGAGAGAAATCACAAGTAGATGGAGAGGCAGGCAGAGAGAGAGAGAGGGAAGCAGGCTCCCTGCTGAGCAGAGAGCCCGATGCGGGACTCAATCCCAGGACCCTGAGATCATGACCTGAGCTGAAGGCAGAGGCTTAACCCACTGAGCCACCCAGGCGCCCTAAAAAAAAAAAAAATTTTAAAGCATCAATTCATCAGCCTTTACTACCTTTCAGTGATCAGAAAACTGTGGAAAAAACAGTTCTTAAAAAGACCTTTCTGTACATGAAACTTGAGCTCCACACCAGGTAACACTACCAGAATCTCAGAAGGGTTCCTCACACCTGGAAACACAAATGCCGGCCGCTCTCCGGCTACTGTTCTGCCGCCTGTTTCCCTAAACCCTCCGCTATCAGCAGAAACCACAGGACAATAAACGGCCTCCAACATCTGACTCACAGGCGGCATCTCTGAAACCTTCAAAAAAAAAATGGCTTCAGAACTGATTTTGAAAGAAAGAGTTGAAAATCATTTTGAAATACCTGAAATACTTGAAACTAGTATCTTATTGTTTTCATTAGGAGCTACGTCTTGGAATCCATTTCAGAAAAAACAACTCCCAGAGACCATTTTTACATCTAATTCTCATTCTAAGACAAAAATAACCTAATAAAGGGAAACGTCAACAAAATCAACACGCAGTCACCGAAATGTCGTCTCGAAGAAACCTGCAGGCATTTCAAGGGTCCCACAACCACCACGAGCGGGAGGACAGTGCGCCCCCGCCTCTCCACGGCCCCTGCCACACACGCGCACACGCGCACACGCACGCACACTCCCACAAGGATGAAGGCACGTACCTTGGACTCATAAGGCTCCTCTGAGAGCTCTGCGTAGCCCTCCTTGATGAGGACGTCTCTCACGCTGACGGCGTCCTGGGCCCCCGCGTAGCGGTACGCGTCCACGTGCAGGACACTGTGCACCACAGAGAAGACCCTGACGAGCAGGGCGCAGCCACTCACCAGGGAGGCAAAGCGCCGGCTGGCCGCGCCGCTCCAGTGCTCACCACACACGAGGGACTTCGCCGACGGGCGCATTTTGCAAATCTTAAATTCCAAGGCCTACAGGACAGAAGAGTGTGGCTGACCCGGCTTGGTAAATGAGTGAAACACTCACCCAAATACTGCTGAAATGTGGCCCTGCACGTGGGTCTTCACTGACATTCTCCTAAAAATCCTACTAAAAACAATCTTGGTCCGTTAACAGAGGAGTGGAGGAGGCGGACACGATGGAGACACACATGGACTGTTACTCGGCCATCAAAAAGGATGTGATCTTGCCATCTGCGGGATGGAGCTAGACAATATTATGCTAAGTGAAGTCAAAGAAAGACAAACACCGTAGGATTTCGCTTGCATGTGGAATCTAGAAAACAAAACAAAACAATAAACATAAAGCAGAGACACACCGAAATACAGAGTGAGCTGCCGGAAGTGAGGAGGGCGAAACGGGTGAAGAGGCGGAGGGCATCGAGGCCTCCAGTCCTGGAGCGAACAAGTCCCCGGAGCAGGAGGTGACTGCACACGGAACGTGGTCGGTGGGACCATAGTCACGCTGCGGGGTCACGGACGGACAGCAGCTACCCCTGTGCAAGCACAGCTCAGAGTAGAGTGTGGAGTCACTATGCTGAATGTCTGAAACTAACGTCCTAGTCTGTGCCACCTATAATAAATATGTAAATCATTATATGTATTTTAAAAAAACAATTTGGGGAGTAGATTGCACAAAGTGAGGATGTCATAGGTAAAGAAATTCGACGTTGCTTTTCAACCCGAACAGAAGTCTGGAATGCCTTCTGGACTGTTTCCACACTGACAGAGGCGCATGGGTACATCTAGCTCGCCCAAGTTCTAGCTGTTTACAACACAACCAAAAACCTCAGAAACCGTATTTGGAATTAAATTCACTTGAACAGCTACTTTTTTGCTAAGTGTGAAACCACACTCCATATATTTTTAACTCCCTCCACAAACAATATTGACAAAAATATCTGTGGCAATACATTTTTGGAAAAAAGCAGAAATCAAACTTGGCTGTGTGACCAGGAAAGTCCCTTCTCACTCTGAGACCTGGCCCCATCCGTGGGCTGAGGGCAGGCCGTGTGACCTCCAGGATTGTTTCCAGCCCCCGCGTTCACAGCACAGCAGCCTCCCTCCCTTACCTGAAACGGGAGTTCAAGAAGGTGACAGGGCATCTCCATCAAGAGATCCAGATCCACACGACATCTGTTACCATAGTCCACAAAGAACACCTAGAGAATGGGGAAAGGACACGCTATAATACGGGGTCAGAATCACACGCCACCGGCCGGTGGCCTCACGAGGCCCTCTCTAGCTTGGAAACCTGGCAGTCTTACGACAGCAGCTAACATCCGCACAGCAGGGCTGGAATAACTTTCCACAAGACGAGTTTTCTAACTGAAAGGGTTCCACTTAACATCAGGAAAGGCTTTCTGTAAACTGCTCGTTCCCTTCGAGCAACTGGTTACACAGAGACACGTACCTCGGCAGAATTCCCAGAAACATAAAGGATTTGAGCTCTGAAGTAGCTTTCTTTATCAGAATCAGCAAAAGGAGCCAGACAGACCAGGTCTGGGTGCGGGCGGACAGGCAAAGGCAGCAGGTCCAGCCGGTTGATCTCGGCAGTGAGCTTTCTTAGAATCCCTGAGTTCTTTTCATCAATCCTGTATCCCCAGAAGTGTCCCACCTCGACGACCTAAAAAAGAAGGGGAAGGAACAGAGACGAAATCCAGAAAGGATTTTGATGTGCAGGATACCGGAAACTCACGCTGCAGGACGGACACTGCATACCGCGCTTCGCAAACTGGATTCCCCGGAACTCAAGTAATTCTACAGGCTTTAACACGTGTTTACAAACAAGGGGGTTCCCTGGTCCCCACAGTGAGGAAACAAACACGTATCCCAGACCCCTCTTTTGGAGGTACGAGACTTGCCAGCCCACGAACACAGGACAGGCTCTGGGGCACAGAAGGCCGGACTGTGAGACCGTCTGACTGGCAACGGGCCCCGGGGGGGGGGGGGTGAGCCCAGCCCACAGGCGCGCGAGAGCGGCAATGGCAGGTCCGGCGTGGACGCAGCCCCGGAAAACGCAGTGACAAGTGGGAGGAGGAGGAGCAGGTGTTCCGTGGGAAAGGGCCTCACTAAGCACCTCCCACCCACGCTGCTGGGCCGCTGTGCGGACCCAGGCCGGCCGCAGTCTCCCAACCGGCCGGAGCCCAAGCTTCCAGGTAAAGCCGCTGGTGAGTGTAGTCCCAGATTCACCAGGGAGCAGGTCTGT
Source organism: Mustela putorius furo (assembly GCF_011764305.1). Classification (NCBI taxonomy): domain Eukaryota; kingdom Metazoa; phylum Chordata; class Mammalia; order Carnivora; family Mustelidae; genus Mustela; species Mustela putorius. The sequence goes on along the minus strand of NW_025421290.1, from coordinate 51,614,429 downwards.
ATTTGCACGGACACTGTACACTGTAACGATGCCGAGGCCAGCTCTACTGACGTGAACTGAATCACACGGCCGTACTTCACTAGGCCAGTTACAACGCTCACGTGCATTATGCTGCCGAAACTAAGGTTTTAGCATTTTAAACGGTACCTAACATTTTAAAAATTATGTTCTGATTCTAGAATGAGATTTGCTTCATTTTGTGTTGTAGCCACATTTCAATCTAACAAGTACAGTAATTCAAACCCACCCGCCTTGCCTCGATCACGAAGGTGCTCAGGCCGTGTGAGCACAGGTGTACGAGACTACCTTCATGTCTACAACGTGACAGTGCTAGGTTAAGAAGATGGAAAAGCTCTAACGACTCAACCACAGCATCTCACCTCTGTGACATCAACAGTCAGGAGGAGATCTGTAATTGTCCGGGATCTGTCTAATGCGTTAAAGGAGACTTGCATAGGATCTACTGTCTGCTTCTGAAAGTCCACATTCACCCTAGGGAATGTGATTAAAAAAAAAAACAAAAAAACAAAAATCAGGTATTGAAAGAAAACATGCTTACATGTGTGAAGCTATCGCCCCAACTATTCCATTGCTAATATAAGAAAAGAACATTTTAAGAAAATACCTAACCTGGAGATAACTAATTTGATTTTCAGTGACTTCCTGAGCTGCCCTGGAGGTCCGTGCACCCCCCGAGTTACACACTACCCTTCAACAATGGATTCTAATGTCAAGACTCTGCCAGCAGACTGACTTCTAAGGGTACACATTCTAAATCTAACACCAGCAGTGTTTCCTGATTTCCGGCTTCAGAGGAGAACTTGACCTTTTGGCAAGTACCAGAATCCATGCCCAGCTCAATGCCGTTAGAAAAGACATGCATGATTTTCTAATAAACCAAGGGGTTAATCATTCATCTCTTAAAATAATAACATAGTGGGGCGCCTGGGTGGCTCAGTGGGTTAAAGCCTCTGCCTTTGGCTCAGGTCATGGTCTCAGGGTTCTGGGATCGAGTCCCGCATCGGGCTCTCTGCTCCACAGGGAGCCTGATTCTCCCTCTCTCTCTGCCTGCCTCTCTGCCTACTTGTGATCTCTGTCTCAAATAAATAAATAAAATCTTTAAAAAAAAATGAGAATACATTCTCTTTTTAAAAAAAAAACACACAGTAAACACTCAAGTTTGAGAATGTGAAATACAAATTTGATAAAAATGGAATGTCCCTTTCCTAATGCTCTTATTAATAACTAAGATGAAGAGGAAGAATTATACAAGAGACCCTGACCCAACTTTCTCCCAGCTTTCAGATCCATTTCTGAGAGTGACTCAGGCAAAGCTACCAGCAGGAAAGTTCCTCCCTGTGTTACAGACCTAACTCCGGGGCACTCCAGAGTAGCAGAATCTAACCGTCTCCCACGGGACGAGACCCAACGGGACATATCTCCCTTTCTCACCAACTCCCTCAAACTCCTGTCAAGTTCCTCATGGAATTAAAAAGATCACAAGTAAGAAAGGATGACTGAGAATTCCTACACATGGTACTTGGAAAGTGTGACCAAAAAGCAACGGAATCCATTCTAAACCCCAAAGGGCGATTTAATGTGGTCCAAGAAAGAAAATCCACACATGGCCCGCCAGCTGCTGAACGGCGAGCGCCAGCACGCGGGGCCAGCCACGCCGGCCGCGCAGCCTCCCTGTTCCTCCGCGAGGAGAAGGCAGCTGGCGCTGGCCGGCCCCCGGGCGCTGCTCCATCGCACCGTCCACTCTGCTGAGAGCAGAGACTAGGACAAAGAAAGGAAACCAAAACCAGGTCTACTCCCCGCCGTCTAAACCGACAATCACTTACATGATCCCGCTCAGCCTCCTCAACAGCCTTACACAGACACAACTCAGTAGGCAAACAATTTTTTAATGGCCAAAAAGACTTGAATAGCGATTTCTTTGAAGAAGACACACAAAAGGCAAACAGGTCCGTGAAAAGGTACTCAGTATCACTGGTCATCAGGGAAATGCAAACAAGAACCAGGACAAGGTATCAGCTCGCGGCCGACCGAATGGCCGTCGTCAAGGAGACAAAGGCTGGCCTGGGCACAGAAGGAAGGAAGCCCTCGCGCGCTGGTGGGACTGCAGACCGGTACAGCCACTACGGGACACAGTATGCACGACCTTTAAGAAATTAAAAGGAAAAAAAAAAAAAGAAATTAAAAGGAGGGGGGCGCCTGGGGGGCTCAGCGGGTTGAGCCTCTGCCTTCGGCTCAGGACATGGTCTCAGGGATCATGGGATCGAGTCCCGCATCGGGCTCTCTGCTCAGTGGGGAGCCTGCTTGCTCCCCCCCCCCTCTCTGCCTGCCGCTCTGCCTACTTGTGATTTCTGTCAAATAAATAAATAAAATGTTTAAAAAAACAATGAAAAGGAGAACCACCACACGATGCAGCAATTCTACTTCCGAGTATATAGCTACTAGTGACAAAAACACTACCTCAGAAAGACCCTGCACGTGGCAGCAGCAGGTCCAAGAACCGAGACGCGGACCAACCCCCGCGTCCATCACTGGATAAAGGAGCTGCACCGCACACGCACTAGAGTATCTCTCAGCCACAGAAACAAGAAAACTACCATTCGCGACAACACGGATAGATCGCGAAGGCAACGCGCTGAGTGAAGTAAGTCTGGCAAAGACAGACACTGTGTGGTCTCACTTACGTGTGGAATCTATTTAAAAAAATAAATAAATAAAACTCACAGAAAAAGAGACCAGACTCGAGGGGCCAGAGGCGGAGGTGGGAGAAGGGGGTGCGGGAGCAAACCGGTCAAAGACACAAGCTTCCGGTTCTGTGCTAACCAGTCCTAGGACAGACTGTGCAACTTGCTGCCTGCCGCTAACACTGCTGTAAGACATAAAGGACAGCCATTAGGAGAACAAACACTGAGCATCCTTGTCACACGGAGAAGTTTCTGTGTTAGCGGAACATATTGTGGTGGTCATTTCACAGCACAGGGAAATCAAACCACCTCCTGAACACCTACACCTGAACTTTCACAGCGATGGACGGCGATTATTTTGCAACAGAGCTGAAAAGGCAAACAAATGAAAACAGCACCAAGGTTCAGAGAGGTCAAGGAATGTGCCTAAGTACACACAGCCAGGAGGTGAGGAAACCAGGACTCGGGCTGTACAGCCTGTGCTGCGCGTGTGAACGCAAGCGAGGCGCATGTGAACACGGCCTCTGACCCCGTGCGAGCAGGCGGACAGAGCCCCGTGCGGCCAGCCCCGGGGGTACCTGGTGCTCCTGAGCTTCGAGACAGCCCCGCCTTGCACCTTCCCTTCGATCTCCTCTGCAGAGTGCACGTTCAGTTCAAGGGAGACCTTCAGCTGAGACATCTTAATGGCCATATACACTGCAGGAAGGGTTTTAAACCTCTCTGTCGGGTTACGTGAAAACTCCACAAAGGCTCTGCTCCACAAAGAGAAAGAAAAAAATTAGTTGTATGGGCATCTGGGAAAAAGGAGCTAAGTGCATATTAATCTCTCTCAAGACTAGATGGAAATTTTTAGCTCCGCCTCCCCTTGAAACACCAGTAATTCTGCATTCTATAATTAACCAAGAAGGGTTTCCCCAATTGAAATTACTTAAGAGAAATGAAAATTACAATGATGCACCATTGGAGTAAAACCAGGGACCAGCCTTCTACAAATGAGGGTAACGCAGAATAAACCCCAACACTAATGAGATTTTCAGCTACAGAATCTTAATTCTCAAAATGAAGGAAGACAGCTTTTTGAGTTCTGGGGGTTTTTCTACTTTACTGTAAAATAAAACACAGTAAGATAAAAGCACAAAGTGAGGTCGGCGATCTCTGTGATCTCCCTCTACAAAGCCCATCGAGTTTACCACCAGTCGTGCTGAAGGCGCCCCACGCCACCACCCCCTCCTGCATCCCTGGGCGCCCCTCCCATCCCTTTCTCTGGGAGACGAGAACCAAGCAGGCACGGGGTGTCTGCTGGGCATTTCCTGGTATAAAGAAAGCAAGCTTCAAGTTCACATTTGCTTGTACATGAACGCTCCTGGGTCAAAACATCACACTCACGCCAACAGACCTATGACTCCGACAAGCACCGGCACGGAAATGTGTGCCCTGAGCCCTGGAAAGGACACACCCCGTGTAGAGCGCCCGGCAGGTCAGAGAGGCAGCGCCTAACTCTACGGGCGTGTGCGTCCCTGCGCCTCGCTTCTCTGCAGGGACCTAGGGCTCTCCTCTGCCCTCCTAAACCTGCCCCCTGGTGGACGCCCTGCTGAGCACGTGTACCTTCCCCCAGGTCTGTGCTCGCTCACACGCCCCCACCCCGTCATGTCCGCCTTCTCTAGAGGGCTCCTGAGCCCCTCCTCAGAAGCAGCTTCTATCGCACTCAACACCCCGCTTCCGTAACGCTCAGCTTGCAGCAGAACCCCGAAGTCCCACTGGGACCCCCCATACCTCCCCGTCCCCCCCTTGGGAGTGGGTCCTCCCAGCCCTTCTCTGGACAATGCAATCTCGAAGACCTGCCCTCCTGGGCCCTCCACTCTTCTTTGTCCTGCACAGGCCATCAACAGCGAAACCCAAGAGAGCTTGGTCTCACCTGTCACCTCCTTTGTTTCCAATGTTGCCTCTGGTTTAGGTGACCACGTCATTTAGGTAACTGATCATTCCCTGACCAAGTGCCACAAAACAGCGCAGCTCGGAACACTCAAGGGTCTCCACACACCCCTCTACTCGTGCCCATACTGATCAGGCAGCCACGAAGGACCACCCAGCACACAGCACCTGGTCCCCCACCACACAGACCTAACACAAAGCCAGCCACTGGCAAAAAGGTCTCGGCCGTGCCTTGCACACACCCCACACTCTCTGAAGTCCCGACTGGGCTTACACTGGGCTCCTACAGGGTCAGCACCCCCTCCTGCCCTGCCAGCCCCTCTGCTATCCACCTCACACACCTTCTTAGGAAGTCCCAGTGAATGCTACTGCTCCTGAGGCCCAGAAAGAAGGTCCTCTGACCACCTGGGCCTCTCCCATGACATTTCACGACAAGCCATTGTCTACAGAGCCCCACAACTGGGTTGAAACTTTATATGGGAGGAAACGGTACATCCCTATACTTGCTACCTGTGCTCGGATGCCCTTCACACCTGACACAGGCTCCCTGCTCCCGGGGGCCCTGCATGGTCCCAGAAGGAACACAGCCTTTACTCCATCCAACAGTGACCCACGTCACTGCCTCTGAACACTCGGTGTGTGAGAACTGCTCCTGGCACACCCAGAAGAACACCGCTCCTTCTCCAGGGAGCTGCCAGGACATCGCCGCGGTGACTAAAAAGCCAGAAATACAAGGAACCATGCAAAATAAAATTGAAATCCCTCCAACAAAGGCTTAGACAGGAAGCATGTGAAACAAACACAGAACCCACCCCGAGATGCAGATCTGCAAGAGACCAGACTGCCAGCCCCTCGAGCCATCAGAGGGCGCCCGCCGTGATAGGAACCTCAGCAACCCAGCAGACAGACTTGCAGCATTCAAGAAAGAGAACTTCACCATGAGTCCAGTGTCAAAGAAGTGATTTTGTAAATGTGATTAAGAACTTCCATGTAGGGGCGCCTGGGTGGTTCAGTGGGGTAAAGCCTCTGCCTTCAGCTCAGGTTATGGTCTCAGGGTCCTGGGATCGAGCCCCACATTGGGCTCTGCTTGGCAGGGAGCCTGCTTCCTCCTCTCTCTCTGTGCCTGCCTCTCTGCCTACTTGTGATCTCTGTCTGTCAAATAAATAAATAAAATCTTGAAAAAACAAAAGAATTTCCATGTAATCTGTATTAGGATATTTGAAAAAACTAGAGACATTACAAGCTTAATTAGTTCAATCGGTAACGGTTGTTAAAAGAACTTAGGAAGACTTCCTCAGGCTATGACTTTGCCGTGCGAGCACACACAGGGCCAGGGAAACACAGGCAGCTTACCAAGAACATCAAATATTAAATCATAGGAACAGAACTTAAAATGTCTAAGGAAATTAACCCAAATAGAAAAGGGACTGAACATGCTCTGGGTGCATTACTGGACATCGGTCCAGACCAGAGTGCACGTGTTTCTTACCCCCTAGATTTACAAAGTTTTATAAGTGAAATAGTTTATAGAACATCAGAAGAAAGTTTCTAACTGAAAACTAAAATTCAATTTAAAACTGTAAACAGTCCTTTCTGCACATCAGCAACCCCTCTTGGAAATAAAAATTCAAAGTGATACTTCCAAACATGCCGTCTCGTCTCCTGTATCTGCGACTAAAACACGTGCGATACGACCGGGTTTTCGCAGGAGCTGTCTTCCAGAAATGCGAGCAGATAAACCCTACTCTGGGGCGTCTCTGTGACCAACAAAGTGACATCTCGCTAGGGACACCCCATGAAAACCTAAGGACAGGCTCACACTCCAAGCGCCTGCCGCAGCACCAGACGGCACCACCGAGCCTTCCTGGTATCAGACCACCAAGCTCCCAGCTCCTCTAGGAGCTCCCCTGGTTGAAAAAGAGGATACATCAGTGCGGACAAGATAAACGCAAGCTGTGTTCCGAGGCCATGCGGAGTGGCCCGGACAGGGACCCATCTCCACAAGCACTCGGTGTTAAGATTTAGTTACTGCAAACACTGAACACGTGATGGCCCTTTCATAATGGCAGCTGCTAAGAAACACGCGACTTACTTTGCACCGTCAAAGACAATGGATCTGACTTGACCACACTGTCGGAAGAGAGACTGCAGCTGTTTGTAGTAGAGAAATCCGTAGGGCGGGATGTGCTTCAGCTGTAACACAGGGGGCAGTTCATCAGAGCAGGCGTCGCAGTGAACACAGAACACAACAGTGAACCCAACAGTTACAGTGTCCGTGAGCTAACGCGGCTGCACATTAGCTCACAAAAATGAAATTCACGGTCTGTAACCGTAAGACGTAGACTCTGTGGTTAGGTATGGTAAATGACTGATGACTTTTACATTATAACTAAATTTTAATGACAAGTATATGTTAAATAAAAGGTCATTCTTTCTCTGTTAAAATAATCCAAAATCCAACACAGAAAAACTAAGCTGTGTTTTATTCAACTTTCAAGTAAGCAAGCTAACTAAATGCATGTCTTTAAAAGATTCTTTCTACGTAAGGAGTAGGAGCTCTGCGGGGAGCGCAGCACAGGTTAGGGACGGGGCGCGCCCACCACCACAGCCGGAAATGCAGCGCACTGAGCCGGGGCAGATGCCTCCCACCCCGCAAGGCTCACTCCCCCCCTTCTGTCCCGGTGACTCGGTGACTCGTTTCCAGGCTTTGGCAGAACATCTGAGGCCCTGCCACCTGCCACTAGTCCTGCTTGTCTCAGGACCCACCCCGGCCCCATGAGAGAGGCTCTGAGCTGTCTTGGCGAGTCTCCTGAGGCAAAGGACGGAGTCGCCCTGGGACTCAACCACCCGTAAATAAGCTGATGGTAAACCCCACCTCGCCCCACCTCGAGGGGTCAGTGAGAGGCTCAGAGAAGCACATCACAAAGGGCATCTCAGGCAAGTGCAGGGTCAGTACCAGCTCCAGTCTGGCTTCCACTCACGGGGAAGACAAGTTTGTAGCCCCCAAAGTGCCTAGCAAGCAGGCGGCCTCGTGGATGAGGGAGACAAGCATGGCTCCAGGTCTGATTCCAGGTCTGATTCTCCAGGAGAATCCTCAGGCTCCTTCTCCAGCGGCACAGGGCAGCAGAGAGCACCACGAGGGCTTCGAGGAAGCCAAGCAAAGGAGCCTGGTTGGCCCTGAAGGTCACAGGGCAGGGTTCCCAGCAGGCCCTGAAGGTCACAGGGCAGGGTCCCCAGCAGCGATACAAGGCCAACGACCACCTTGTAAACGAAACCCCCGCCCCTGGACTATGAGGCGCATCTCCGCGGCTGGTCTCCAGCCTAAGCGCCGGCAGCTTCGAGGCTCTTCAAAGATCTGCACAGTGCGCCGGTCATCGGCGACCCCCGACCCGCGCACCCATCTCTTCGGGAACCGTGGGCACTTCCACAACAGCAGGGAAAGCTGGCACACGGGGCACTTACTGCACGCCAGCCAGTCTGCTGAGGGCCTCCCCCTGCCGCTGTCAGGGACACCGAGGGAACCGAGAAGGCGGACAGAAGCGCAGGCCCCACACGCTTCGTCCTGGGTGTGTGTCCTGAGGTCGCCGTGCGCTCAGGTGTAAACGAACGCCTATGACGGGTCAGAGTCACTGAAAATACATGTTCTCTGAATACTCCATTCCATGCCATTCCTTCTAGTCTAGACTCTGGGGCACGGAGCCCTCACATATGAATTTAAAAATACCCGCTCTCTAGCTGATTCTACTAGAATACGTTCAAGCCTGGGGATGACAGTTTAAATCCCAGTACAAAGCTGCCAACCAGTAACACTGTACTTTGTGTGAAAGGAAATTGCTAGCTCAAAGTTCTTAAACTTAGGGAGAAGTGTCCTAAATCCTTCAAAACAGCACATGATCAATCAACATTGGTCATAAATATATAATTTCTCAAGGCTTTCTTTCAAGGGCAGGTCTGCAAAATAGGAAGCCAGAGTGAGGAGCACGTAGATGTCTGTGAAAAGGTCAGATGAGCCATAATATTCACTTTAGGGGAAAAAAAATCCACCGGGTCCCTGTAAAAGTGGGAGCCCCGGGAAGGATATGGCACCCGCGGCAGCCACACAGAAGGGGAGCCCCTACCACGACAGTGGTCTTCGGGTCTTTGCCAGCCAGCTCCCTCACCGCCATCTCCTCGTCAGGCTGCCCAAATGCGAAGTAATTGGGGTAGAAAGCTCCGGCCAACACCACCTGGGGGAGGAGCAGACTTTCATGAAGCGGCAACATGACTCGTGGGTCTGTCTCCGCGAACCGCTGGCCTCTTCCCAGAACGACGTCACGAACATCTGGAAGCTGAGGAGGATTTATATTAAGACACTAGAGCTTCCACAAATCAAGTGGAAAGTCACGATTCTGATTATCTCACCGTCACCAACAGAAGCACTCCGGACATGTCCTCCTCGAGGAGCCTGTCTCCAAGGGAAGCTTAGGAAGCATCGGCGAGCTGAGTGAGGGCGCGAGTGACGGCACGCGCTCTCCCACTCCCTCCCTATGTGACACACTCACCTCTGCGGGCCGGCGCCTCCCCAGACCCGAGCCCCCAGTGCGCACTTCCAAACGGCCCTCTGCAGACAGCCCCTCCTCCGTCAAAACCCCCCAGCACATACACTCAGGGAGGACTCTCCCCAGCCGCAAAGCAACTTGACATCCAGAAAACACCGTCCTCCAGCACCGCTTCATTCACAGACACCCGCCTGCGACCCAATGCTGCCTGCTACTGTGGACAGACGGGGTCCTGCTCGGAACCCAGAAGCAGAAGCCCCTTTGTGGGACGTGCTTCCCTCTACACAATCCCTATAAGGTCCCGTCCAACAAGCTGGCCTGATCCCACCCTCTAAAGTTAGTATTTCCAGTGTAAGAGAAGAGCTACATAATGCTGAGTTATGTTAAGAACATTTTTAGTATCTTAAAAGCCAAAATGCAAGGACATGTCCTAAAGCGCATCAGCAGCTGGTGGGCTCCAGAACGCACCCCTGCGGACAGCACTGGGCTAGAGGGCCAGCTCCGAGACGTGCGGAACTTGAACTATGCTCTCCCCCAACACAGCGTGAACATCATGGGCCTAAGATCTCTCGAGGCCCGATTCGCATCGGAAAGAAGCATGGGCACTCTCTCCACCACGGCGGCCGGCGAAGAGAAAGGACGAGAACAGACGTCCAGCGGCCCCAGCGCACCTGCAGGATGAACCGCTGCTTGTACGTGTACTCCTGGTCCATGACGGGCCGCCGGGGCTCAACGTGCATGTTGAACTGGGAGACCCTGTTCTTCAGCTCTTCATACAACTCGGCCACCTAAGGAAACACGCCGAAATGGGACATCTCAAAAGCCTCGTGCCACGCAGAGCAATGAACACACTGGAAAACAAGTGCACGATGGGGAAGACACACGTTTACAGGATTAAACACTGCATTTATTAAGAGTCATCTTATTACAGGTGGATGAGTAAGGAATGGAAAGGACCTGGGTGCCTGGGGGGCTCAGTCAGCGAAGCGTCTGCCTCCAGCTCGGGGCATGATCTCAGGGCCGAGGATCGAGTCCCATGTCAGGCTCCCTGCTCAGCTCCCTTTCCCACTCCCCGCCTGCTTGTGTTTAACCTGTATCCCTTAGCTCCAATAAACTATAACCCTAAGTAGAAAAGCTTTTCTGAGATCTGAAAGTCCTTCTAGCCAATCACTGAGCCGAGGGTGGTCTCGGGGACCCCCTCAACACACAAATCTAATCAAGAATCTGAGCGGGCACAAGTCCACAATATTCAGAACGAGCAAATGATTTTATCGCTTTTGAAATTATAAGAACACGTGTACTCTATATCATACTTAAACACGCATATTCATACTGGCTAAAATTAACAAGTCAGGAAATGACAGATGCTGGCGAGGATGCGGAGAAAGGGGAACCCTCCCACACTGTTGGCGGGAATGCAAGCTGGTGCAGCCACTCTGGAAAACAGCATGGAGGTTCCTCAAAAAGTTGAAAATAGGGCTACCCTACCACCCCACAATCGCACTACTGGGTATTTACCTTAAAGATACCAATGTAGTGATCCGAAGGGGCACATGCACCCGAATGCTTACAGCAGCAATGTATTATGCTGAGCGAAATAAGTCAACCGGAGAAAGACAACTATCATATGATCTCCCTGATATGAAGAAGTGGGGATGCAACATGGGGGGTTTGGGGGGCAGGAACGGAATCAATGAAACAAGGTGGGATTGGGAGGGAGACAAACCGTAAGAGACTCTTAATCTCACAAAACAAACTGAGGGTGGCCGGGGGGAGGGGTTATGAACACTGGGGAGGGTTTGTGATATCCCGAGTGCTGTGAAGTGTGTAAACCTGGTAATTCACAGACCTGTACCCCTGGGGCTAGTAATACATTATATGTTAATTTTTAAAATTTTAAAAAAATACATACATTTGCATAAAAAGCAAATAATGCATATTCATGAATTGCCTACCATGAAAACTGCAGCAAGAACATGTGCCGTGCTGCGGACACAGACCCACGGGAGGCAGAGAGCTCCCCACCACGCCGCCCAGCCCAGGCCCTGCACAAACACCCACAGAACACACAACTCACCTCTCGGATTCTCTTGATCTGAATGTAATTTAACCGCCCCCAGTCAAGTTCATCCTTTAAATAAAGGCACAACACAACGTTAATGAACAAATTATAGAGAAATGTGGCTACCATAACACATCTACGTCATCAGAATTGTAAGTCAAAAAGAACATGGACACCAACCAGAGAAAAACCATGGCTGACTTTTTAAAAGGAAGCTTTAACCTTAACATAAGTAGCTGTTCTAACGGTACCTCTAGACTTGGCAAATCTAAACACAAAAACCCATCGACAGTCTTTTGGAACTAATCAGTTTAGAAGGAGAGCAAAACCTGACCCAAAAAAAGGGAGGCCTGCATGTTGAATTCTCTAAAACTGAGCTGACAGCACCAAAAGCAAAGGCTTCTCAGCTGGGAACGGATGCCCCGAGGGCCACACCCACAGGCACAAAGCACGGGCAGCTGAGGGGGCTCCTGACCCTACGGAAGACCACGGGGACTCGGAGGCGGAAGGCCAGCCACATAGCCGGCCTCGGCCGCAGGCCCCAAGAGCCGCCTCTGCGAGGGTCCACTGCCAGCAAAGCAGGCTCTTTGCCCTTGGACGGCCTGCTCACTGCTACAGTCTTGCCCTTCTGAGGACAGGCTTGGCGCTCTCCTGTGTCCCCTACAGTGTTCAGGCCAAGAAAAGCACCCCTGGACGGTCTCCCCGGGTCGCGTACCACCGGCCGCAGTGAAGGAAAGAGCCAACCAACCTTCGGGTGCCGCAGCTCTCCACTCTGCCTGCAAGTCCGCCAAGTCTGAAAACAAACGGACGGACCCATTGCAAAAACAATGCATCATTAGCTGATTAAAAATTGTTAAAGTCTCATTTCAACACATTTTGACCACAGAAAACTTACAAATTTAATTTTTTCCAATCAATTTCATAAAACCGGACCCTCACCCCCATCCACTTCTTCCGACATGGTCTTTCATGTCGGCTGGCAACAAGCCTCACAGTGTTTCAGCAGAGACAGGACGAAGGCAGGAAAATGGACTAACAACCCGAGGCAGGTGTTTCCGCGCTCACACCGAGATTACTTACTTTAAACGCTTCAACGAGTGCAATACAGTCGCTCTTACTATTGCCAGAGAAATTCACCTTGTTCCTACAAGCGGATAAAAAACAGCGTCATGTGATACCATTAGAACAAACTGACTTTAAAAAATATGAATTTTACGTACCTGTATCCATCAAGATGCTGCCTAAACGGCATTGCAAAAAAATTCTTCAAAGAAAGAGCTGCCGCTAGCAACAGAAAAACAAAGACGCGGGGAGGTCATTGGAGTGCTCCAACCCCTTCCAGCAAAGTCCCGTGGGCTCACACTTACCTATAATAAGACATTCGTCCAGACATCCAAATACGTGTCCAAGGACTATGAGTTTACCGAGCTGCTGATTAACGGGAAGCTGGGCTAGAACTCTTCCCAAGAAGGTCAGTTCCCCGTCATGGGGGTTCTCGCCTTCTCTCTGCCCACTCACGGCCAGCGCCCCAACCTTAATGAAATAAATTAGCCCCGTTAGCAAGCACTGATGATTTCTTGCTCCTTTTTCCCTTAAGGCAGGGAGTCTAAACAGGAAATGAAGACCAAATTCTGGTGATTAAGATTCTAAAAGATATCTAAATTGACTTAGGAAAACTTAATGCTACCAAAAAGTTCTTTCAATTTGCTCTCAGGAAGTGAGAACACAGCTCATTGTTTCTTAGAGGGGTGGCCCTCCCTCTAAGGGGTGACCCTACCCACACTGTAGCACTCGGCGCCACCATATGGGACCAAACGCCTAACTCCGCACCGTGGTCGCTCACGATGCCAGCCACAGTGGGGAGCAACTTCCTTAACGTGACGAAGTATTTCACAGAAACCCACACAGGAATCAAAATAAAGGCAAACGCCAGAGCAGCCCAACTTCGAGACCAACGCCGGGGAGGCAACGCAGTCTCCAGCAAGGGAAGGAGACGGAACCGCAGCGAGCGAGCGCAGAAGCCGACGGGCTGCTCAGACCCTCATCGCGCAGCCTCCGTAGAAGACAGACAGCGTCTGGCGGCAATGACTCCGCCGCGCAGGGAGGTGGATTCCAGAGCGCCGCTCCGCTCAGCAGCAGCACACGGGTCTCTCCCCGTGGCACTCGAGGGAACCCTGCGCACAGCCCGCGGGGAGGGGGGACGCCGCGGAAGGCTGGGAGCCTCGAACTTCGCAGGACAGCTAACAAACCTGGAGCAGACAGCACGTGTGGAGTCTGTAACCACCAAGCGGCATCACAACACGTGCTTTTCCCAGCAAAGGCCTACCGTTTACGACAACCAAAATACTTTAAAGATCTCCACATCACAAAACTTCTAAAATTTATCCGACAAAATCTTAGCTTTTCCCAACACCGACGTACATCAGACAGACGTACCTCCTTTAGCAGAAGGATGGTTCGCTCAATGTCACTCAGACTCGGCGGAGAAAGGGCAGTTGCCAGCAGAGCTCTTGGTTCCCCCATGTCCAACAATTTCACTTTCAATATTGTGCTTCCTAACGGACAACGCTGAAAAGAGCAAAATTGAGAAATAATAAAGTAACAAAGTAATTAACCTGCCCTCATGACCTCAGACCCAGCAGCAGAAGAGAGGGGGAGAGAAACGTCAAGAAACACCGAAGATGGAGAGAGAGGGGACGAGAGAAGAAGGGCAGGAGAGAGATAGGAGGAGCCGACAGACAGGGCGGGAGAGCCCGGAGGGGGAGGGGAGGGAGGGAGAGAGGGAGACAGACCTATGGGGGAGGGGGAGGGAGGGAGAGACGGGGAGAGTAGAGCGGAGAGAGGCGGGGCGGGGCGGGGCGAAGAGAAACGGGAAGAAGTGGGGAGAGAAAAGGCAGAGAAAGACGAAGCAGAGGAGGACGGAGAGAGGACAGACGCGTCCAGGAAAGGCAGCCAGCAGCCACCCTGACCCCACGCCCGTGGGCTGTACGGGGCTGTGGAGCCCAGGAGGAGCCACCCCTCCCATGAGAAACGGAACCTGCAGTGGGAAGGCCTAGCATAGTGCCCCGGGGCTAAGGGCGTGGCCAGCCAGCACCGAGATTAGAGACCGGTTTGGTCACGTGACTTTTCTGGAGTCAAAATTATAGAACACCTAAGGTTATATTACTTAGACCATTCCGTAAAGCTCTGTCTACAAAAAATAAACTTTGCAAATGACCAGAGTATTACCAGCATCTCCGGAACGACGTGGTCGGGGATGGAGCTGTCCCAGAAATCCTTGTGGATCAGCCGGTAACAGTACCCTTTGGATACTCGCCCCGCGCGGCCTGCAAAGGGGACGCATCCACGCACCATGTGACATGAATCACTTAACATTAGCCTAAATATGTAAGAATAACGACTAAATATTAAAGAAAACCTCTGTTATCTCCTAGCAGACCAGGTCAGGTAGCACTTTGGAATAAATCGGCGTCACAAGGCCTCCTACGGGAAGATTGAGTGCGGACGTCAACTCTACAGCGTAAGATCCAACGCGTATCTTTAAACCAGCATTGGTTCCGATATGCAATGGAAATCATAACATCTCAAATACAAGACACTTCCTTCCAATGCAAAGGTCATAGTAAGTCCAAGCTGGAGGGAGCGGGTGCAGCCCCCCACCCCCGAGTGGCAGGGCTGGGCTGTGCCCTGGGCTCTCCGCCGGAGCAATGGCAACCGTCACGACAGCTGCTTCACACGAGATGAGGGATCCCAGCCACACAGCTCAGAGCCAGGCCTGGCCCTCACACGCCACCATTCCATGACCCTTCTCTTACCGTTGTATCGCTTATGGAGTAAAAACTCCTTTATCCCAAAACATACTAAAATCTGCCAAGGAGACAAAACGGGGTCAGGGGGAGGGGTGTCCCGAATAAATCTCCGGCTTGAAAAAATGGGGCAGCGCAGAAAGGCGCTTTCCTTCCCCACGTGGAGTGTGAAAAGATGGAGGGGGCGTGTGCACTCCTGCCCCCCTCTATCGGGGTAGGTCCCCTCCCCGCCCGGGAGCTCGAGGGGAGAGCCCAGACTTCAGCACGGCCACCGCCCCCAGCCTGCACCTAGGTGCACACGGCAGGACCCTCTAAGAAGAAAACTGCAAGGTAATGACCAAAAACAAAAGCAAAACAACTCCTAGAACCAATTAATGACTTTGGCAAAGTCACAGAATAGAAGACTGACACACAAAAATCTATCACATTTCTACACCTCAGTAATGAACATGTAAAAACCGAAATTAACAATGCAATGCTGGGCACCTGGGGGCTCAGTCAGTCCAGCATCTACCGATGCAGCCCCAAGTCCACGGCTCCTCACGCTCCCTGCCCAGTGGGGCCTCGGCTTCTCCCTCTCCCCCCACCCCCACTCCTGCTCTCTCTCAGATAAATAAATGAAATCTTTTTGTAAAAGGCAACGCCATTTACAATCATCTAGGTAAAATTAAACACTTGGGATCTCTATGCTGGAAACAAGGCATCGCTCAGTAAAGACAATGAAGACGACCTCCATATACGGAGACGCACGCACTGTGCTCGCGGCGGGAAGACCCAACAGAACAAACCCGCCCCCCCTTTCTGAACAACCCGACCCACGGGTGTAACACAGCTGCCGGCAAGCTCACAGGACGGTGCTCCTGGAGACCTAGACAAGTGCACTCTAAGATCCATACAGAGGACAAAGTAGAACAACCCCAATGGTCTTGAAAGGAAAAAATAGAGCGGGAGGAACCTGTCACTTTTAGGCGAGTCCCACTTTGAGCGGTGCTGCCGATGGGGAGACGCGCACGTCGGGGTCCCACAGGACGGGCCGCCACAAGCGTGCCCCCGGAACCTCACCAGGTGCAGGAGCCACCGCGTGGGGAAATTCTGTGGTGCTGAAACCAGAGACACGAACCTCACCCCAAACCTCACAGAGTAATTACAAAATGTCATTCAAATGGGTCGCATGCAGCTGGAAGGCTCAGAGCATCAAAGTGGGGGAGCCCCTGGCACGCCGAGACGAGGGGCTCCGGGCTGGGCGCCCCGTGCACACGCCACGGCCGAGCACTGGAAGGCTCTGTGAACTCAGCCTGCAGCTTCTCGGAGGACAAAGAATTTTTATTATAGAAATTTCGAACACACAGAAAAGCAGACCAAAGCCAAAAATCCTATAACCTCCAGACTTCCCCAACGACAATCCCTTCCACATCTCCACGTGTTTATTTCTAGTCATGTCTTCTGCGCACGGGTTTTCGTCCGGGGGGGCAGTTCTGGGTGGGGAGGGGTGTACCTCCACTTGCGGCTTTCCCACGGTGCCCCAGCAGAAGCTGCTCCTGCCCAGAGGAAGGGGCTGCCAGATCACTCGGTCTCGCCCCCTCTGGGCGCGCCTTCCCAGGGTGGCAGCAGGGGCGCAGGTTCCCGACGCAGCCGTAGCCCCCCGCTGTCCGCGGGCCAGGGCAGCCCAGACGGCTGCTCCTCTGGGTCTCAGCTGTGCCACTGAACACGAGGATGTCAGCCCGGACTACGTCACAGAGCAGGACGAGGACCGAACGGGGTCACATCAAACACTCAGAACCGTGCCTGGCACCTGGTAAGCACTCAGTAACTGTCCCTCTCCTCCATCTGTGACGCAGAAGCGTCACTGCCCCACAGATATTTGGGGCTGGCCCACCACCCACCCTCCCGGGAAGTTCTCCAACAAAACACAAGCCACTGCTCAGTCCCTGCCAAGAACTCTGTCCCCTGGGGCCCGCCCCCCCAGGTGACAGTAGCAACCTGTCCAAGTGCATCACAGCTGCACGTCCACTGTGGCTAAAGCCCTCCCGCCCCAGACCGACAGATGTGTCCACACCCTCGGCCCCCAGGGAAGCAGCACGCACACGCCACAGCAGACGCCGAGCACGCTGTGGAACTGTTTTAGGAAAAACATCCCGAGAAGGATCCAAACTTGGAGAGAAGTCAAAGGAAGGATTCCCAGAAGTTCATTAAAAATTATAAAAATTAACTCAGTCTCCATAAGTCTTCCCCAAACACTTTTGCATTCGCTCCAAAAACCAGTAGTGCTGGGATGAGCAGATGCTTCTCCGCTCGTACAAGCCCTGGCACCTCATTCCAAGGACGAACAGAGAGCCGCGGGTTTAGAGGAGGAGTCTGACGCGCTGTTAGTGTCCTTAAAAGTTAGAACCGGTTTCAAGAAAGTGTCAGCGTAAGAGTGAAAAGAACAAATACCAAACACGTTCAAAGACGCGGGAATGTGCCCCCATTCGTTTGAGCGCGAACACCTTACCTTTCCTCTGGTCGCAGCTGGTTTTGGAGGCCCAACTCAACCGCAGACTCTGATAATTCGTATCTTCGTCGCAAACCAGAGTTCTAGTCAAACAAAAATCTATAACTGTCATTTAAAAAAAGGAATGTAAACACCAGGCTGACAGAGAGCGCGACATCATCACAATGCACAGTGAGAAAGCAACACGAAACGCGCGTCTACGGAAGCCTCTGGAAATGCGTGGGCCACTCCCACCACCCAGGCTCACGTTTTCCTCTAGGGACTGGGAGCCTTCAGACAGAAAGGACGAGAGCCCCGTGGACCCAGCGCGCCATGCAAGAGCCCGTGTAGATGGCACCCACTAGAGCGTGGCCAGAGGGACCCAGGACGGCAGCGCCGGGGTGCGCGGGCTCAAATCTGGGCCAAAGGGGCAGCTGCTCAGCTTCTCGGGCTTCAGTGTCCTCATCTGTGACACCCAACTGATGGAAGCCCCTCCAAGGCCCCCCGGCCACAGCCTCCAGGCCCTGACGGTCTCCAGCTGCCGTCCAGCTCCCGCCGGTCTCCCTGCTCCCCTCGGCAGCAGAACGCCTCGCGAGTGCTGCCCTCGTGGCCTCCGATGCCCTCTCCTCCCGCCCTCTGGGACCTCCAGCAGAACTGCTCTGACCAAGGTCACCAATGACACGCATGTTGCTAAATCCAGAGCCAATTTCCCGTCTTCTTCAGACTCGACCCATCATCAGCACGACATGCTTGTCCCTCCTGTCTTCCTCACAACCTTCTGATCTGGTTTCCAGGACTTCGCTGGCCGCCCCCCCCCCCCCGCAGCGGCTCATTCCTGCCCACCCTGAGACGCCAGCAACGCCTTCCCCATGGGCACTCGCTGGGGAGCACGGCCTCCATGGCCCGCTGGCCTCTAGGCCACACGGCCCACTGCTCTGGACATGCAAGAGCTGTCCCCACCTTACATCTGTGTCTCCCGCAGCCCAGCAGACCCCCCCCGCACACCTCCCCCCATCGCACTGCAAAACACCACCGCTTCCTGCCCTCACCAGTCCTACCCTCCTCACGCAACGCCCCCCACCCCTCTGCCCCAGGGTAGTCTGTCCCTGGATGAACTGGAGACGATGTCGTGCCTACGCTCAGAACTCACTCACATGCCCTAGAAGGCCTCGCACAACCTGGCAGCGCATCGCTTTATCTCCCTGACCGCTTCCCCAACCGCGTCCTTCCGGCTCACCTGGCGCGGCTCTCCCGGTCTCCCTGCTTCCTGCACTTGCTGGCGGACTTTGCACACTCTGTTCCTCCTACGAACACTCTCCCTCAAACCTCCACCCCTTCCCCGGCCACTCCATCCACAACCTCAGTCGCCTTTCCCTGCTGCTCCCTGCACCCCCACACACCATCAGCTCACGTCCTACACGTCTGTTTTGTCTTTCAATTACCCACCCCTGAAGCTATCTGAGAACAAAGACTCTTTGCCTGTTTACTATTTCTCCAGCACCTAGAATCATCCCTGGCACAGGGACAAGACACAGTCACTCCCCCAAGTTCACGTGTTTATCTGTCCAGGCACACCGTCTTCTACAAACGTCCTGCTTCTCTTCAAACCCGCTCCCTAAGCCCAAACCACGTCTTTCCATGCGGCTCATTCCTCATTCAACTCAAGTCTTGTTCAAATACAACTTCCTTAGCCAGGTGTTCCCATACCACGCTGTCTCCAACATCATTTTTCCCAACAGCTGGAACCCTCTGTCTGATGTACTGTCCGGCCAGCTGTCCCTGCAGTGACACCTGTCAGCCTGGGAACCGGCCGTCTCTCCCATGAGAGAGGGCCACCATGAGACAGGGCTGCGGCTTATCCAGCCCTGCCCCTCCAGCCTGGAGACGGCGCCTGGCACCCGTCAGCCTTCCAACTAGGAATTAAGGAACTTAGAAAAAGAAGTCATCGAGGACCCAGACGGAGAATACCGCATCAGGAGTGGTTTCCCTCCGAGCGGACACGGTAACCCACGAAGCTAACCTGAGTGACCGAGATCAGCCAAGCTCCTGCCCACACCCGCCCTCCAGCCACAGAGCCCCACCTGGGGCAGCCCCAGGCCCTCCTGCCCATTAAGAGCCTCAAAATGCCCGCAAGGAGGAGACGTGGTGAGGTCTAAGCACAGAGAAACTGTACGAGCCTCCTTTTCTCAAGTCTCTCTTCCGAAGAGGGGAAGAGACGGGCAGGAAGATGACGAACCCGAGGGGCAGATGCGCCACAAACACTACAGCGACCCTCTGCGCCAGACGCGGGGCGCCTTACCGTATTTGACATCCGGAACTGTGACGGAGCTCTCTGCGATGTTGGTGGACAGGATAATCTATCAAACATCAAAAACAAAGCATCTGACATTCCTACTGTCTACGGGAAACAGTCAAAGAAAAAAAAAAGCTCAAAAATTATCCAAAAGCTTTTTAATGTAAACACTGGACTCCAGTTTTTAAATTAATAGTTCTTCTATTTTCAACAAGCTACACGGCTCAAGGGGTCAGGAGAAGGGCGGAGGGACTTGGAGCAGGGCGGCCCCAGCTCTGCCCTACACCGGGCTGTGCCGCTGGGCCAGGTGCTTACCTCGCGGTTCCCAGACACCCTGAGCACGGAACGACGCTGCCGCCGCCTGCCCCAACAGGGTTGTTGTGACCATCACAGGACTTATCAAGGGCAAAGTGCTTAGAACTGCTGCTGGCTCAAACCGTGATCAACAAACAGATCCACCTCCTCGTACGGCTCGCACGCGGGCACTGCACCACTACGGGGGTGTCAGTCCGGACACACCCTCCTCCCATTCACCATCTGAACGCTCCGGCATTCACCAATTAAAGTCTCAGAGAGGCGATCTGCTGACAGTCCCATGACGACAGATGACGGGGCCCTGGCTCTGTCCAGCTCTCTGTCCACGTCCACACACGCCAACCCTCTCCCCGATGTGATCCCGCACGCACAAAGCCCAGCACCACAGCAGTGCTTTAGAACAACAGGCAAGAAGCCAGGCAAAGACAGCTGCCCCATATCTGAGACATGGGACTGCAGGGGTGCTGGGACTGCCCCGAGGCCAAAAGCACAACCAAGCTGACACACAGACGCAGGGCTGGGCCTGTGACCACACCGGGACGCCAGGCCAGGTCCCGGCTACCCAGAGTCAGGACTCCTGTACTGGACACAAGGGGGCTGAACGGTGCACGCAATGTTCCTGACCATCTCGGGCAGCTCTAGGAGGGCTGGGCTAAGACACTGCCATGGTGCACACGTAACTGGAGAGTAAAGAAATCTTCTTTATCCGGGACTGAGAATGTGGGTCCTAACCAAAGTTGCCAGAGCAGTCCCACAGCTTGAGAAAGAGCAGCAAGTAAAAGGCATCAAAATCCACCAGCAACAATGCCCAAAAGTTGAGGGAACTGAACAATGTCAGCAACCGACTCACAAAATGAAGACAAAATTAAACAACATACCTGGCTCATCAGGCACTTAGCTGCTGAGCGGGCAACCACCAGCGACAGGACACAGGGTACAAGTCAGTGCGAACGTGAGCGCTCGCCGCTGGCACAGGCTCTAAGGAAAATGTACCCGAAGTGCTTGCAACTTGCCTCCCGGTTCCTACCTTTCTGTACCCAGGAACTGGGCTTAAAAACACATTATTCTGTTCTTCTAGAGTCACGCTTGAGTGGAGTGGGTAGACCTGTAACCTGGGGACAGATTAACGAGGTAAAATGTCCATGAAGAGTAGATGCACGTGAGAACACAGCAAAATGACGGACGTCGCGGAGACGACCAGAATTCTTCAAGGCAGAAGCGATGCGATAGCGTATCGGAAAAACAAAGCTGCGTCATGCGAACCCACCTTTTGTGAACCATGTTTGTGAGAAGCTCGTGCATGTAGTTGATCTCACCCAGGCCTGGGGAAGAAAGGAAACTGGAGGAGCATGTATTTATTACAAAACACCGAAAAACAAAAACGCCAACAACAGAAAAAACCTTTAAATTAATATGACATCTTTTGCTAAAAAGGCCCAACCAATTCATCTTATTTGACTTTTTTATACTCTTTGCCCAGTAACGTCACAATTATAAATAAACTGTACAATGACACTGACCACTAGTAACTCAAAAACACTGAGAAAACCCCACATTCTTCTAGTGTTTCACTTTCCACAGCAGAGCCTGCCTGCAAGTCTGGCCACCTGAACAATTTTACATGTCTTTTTTATTCCCCACTGACTTTTCCAAATTTCCTACGATAAACATGCAACATTTTACAACCAAAAAAATAGTTTTTTAAAGTCTTGGTCCCAGAGATATGCTAAGTTATTTTCATTATGTTTAAGTAACATCTATAAACCGGGGCACGTGGGTGGCTCAGTTAAGCCTCTGCCTTTGGCTCAGGTCATGATCCCAGGGTCCTGGGATCGAGCCCTGTGTCGCGCTCCCTGCGCATTGGGAGGCCTACTTCTCCCTCTCCCACTCCCCCTGCTTGTGTTCCCTCTCTCACTTTGTCTCTGTCAAATAAATGAATAAAATCTTTAAAAAAAAAAAAAAAAGAAAGAAAGAAATGTCTATTGATAACGTAAAACTTCCACGTGCTTTTCCGTCATCCTGAATTATCAACTCTAGAATGGATTGAACTGTGCCCCCCCCCCAGAGACGTTCAAGTCCCAGCCCCAGTACCTGAGAACATGGTTTTATTTCCAAACAGTCTCACTGCAGACCTAATGAGCTAAGGTGAGATCATACCGCAGAAGACAGGCACTCACTCCAGAATGACTAGTGTTCCCGTCAGAGGGAGCGAGAGACAGGCGCGTCGCGTGGCATGCGCACCACGCTAACAAGGGAGGCGGGACAGGCGGGATGCCGGGAAGGGAGGGCAGCTGGCCACCAGGAGCCGGCAGAGGCAAGGGAGGGCGGTACCCAGAGCCCCAGAGGGAGCAGGGCCCTGCCAACAGCCTGATTTTGGACTCCTCGTCTCCAGAACAGTAAGAGAATAATTTTGTAGTTTGAAGATGTACAGTTTGTAGCCCTTTGTCACAGCAGCCCTACAGAACAAGTACCATTCCAGAAAGATCATAATGAAATAAACATATTCCAAACCTGCATTCACATAAACACAGGACAGCCAAGTGAACTGTGAAAGATTATTTGTTAACATTTTACATTTTCTGCAGACAATATGTAGCACGTACAAGGGATTCACCTCACTCTGAGGTATCCTTGGGCTCAAACCTCCGTGGCTCTGCTCTGATCGGCCTCCCCTGACCGCTGTTAATGCGCGCAGCAGGCTGCGACAAACGCTTACTGGGGTGAACACAACTCCAGCCCACGGTCAGCCAGTGGCTGCTTCCTGGGGACAAAACTAATCCAGATCAACTAAGCAAGACAGGACCCAAGCTGTAACTCAAATGCTATACCGCAAAATTAAGAGTTAATTATTTTTATTCAGGTTTTTGTTCTCCGAATCTACCAGCACAAATACTCGCATGCTCTCTATTACCTTTGGCAGCAAAAAAAAGTGAATTATTGTCATGTTTCACCAAACGATACCACTTGATTAAGAAAAATCAAAAACATCATTTTGGGGCACATGGGTGGCTCATTCAGTTAAGCAATAGCCTTCGGCACAGGTCATGATCCCAGAGTCCCGGGATCAAGTCCCACGTCAGGACTGCAGCTCCATGGGGGTTCTGCCTCGCCCACACAACTTCTCCCCACTCATGCTCTCTCTCTCTCCCTCTTAAATAAATAAAATCTTTATAAAAAATTTTTTTTAAAACGTCATTTTGAAAAATTGACAATTTAACATAAATTAATCTTTTCGGATATCTGAGGGCATTTTCTCAAATACCAAGAACAGGACAGAAGGACCCTCCCAAGGACTCCTGTGGTGTCCCAGTGACCGTGCTCTCGCTCAGACAGCTTCGGACGTACACCGATGGCCGCTGCACCTCGCACTTATACATGGAACAGTCAGTTTAAGAAAGCCAATCACTACACTGAAAATTGTGAAGGGGGCAAGACTACCTTCAAAAACCCAAACTCTTCGTGACCAAGCGCTTTAGCAACATGAAGTGAGAGCTCCAACCGCAAGTCGCAGCTGTTCGAGTTCTCGGGGTCCAGGAACCACTAAACTCACACGGCGAGTACCACGTTTCACAGTACGGGCTGGGCGCGCGCAGCCTCCATCCGGGACACGGCACCCCCAGGCCGCAGGTGTGGCGCTCACCTGGCAGGAACACCAGCACGCTGCTCCGCTCCAACACAAACTGGGCCCCCGACCAGGTCTTGCTCCTGTTGCAAACAGGAAGGCACAAACGTTAGTCCCGGGAGCACAGCCACGGCTGGCCCGAGCCCCAGCAGGCCCAGGCTCTGATCACGAAAATCTCTTACAGATGGTTGCTGTAACATTCCTTTTCGCATATAAGAAACCACAGAGGCCCCAGGACACGGCCCCACAATCACTAGGGTCCCTAAGGCCCTCAACTCCCAGCTTTCTCCCATAAAGACTCATTATTTGCCACAGTTCCCTTGAAATTTAGCTACTGTAATCCAGATTCTCAAAATACAAAACTTTAAAATCAACTACAAGTAAAACTTAAACTCAAACCACCATCTCACCTTCCTGCTCCCATCAAAATACTTGCTTTGTGTGAAATCAGAACTTCCGTTCTCTGCACCCTGAGCTCTCCTCCTGCAAGCAGGTAAGGTAAGGCGGTAACAAGACAGATAAGGTCCCTGCTCTTTGGAGCTCACATTCTAGCCAGAGAGACAGAGCAGGGATGGGCAAGCACATCAGGTGCCTTGGGTTGAGCGGGCAGACGGCCGGCAGGAAGAGATGGGGGCCAGAGCCGCTGCGTCGCAGTCCGCAGCCCACCCGCACATGTCTTCTCTTCCTCCACAGGTATCGTTCCCAGGCACGGCCTGACTGTTGTTGCTTGGCTCCTCCAAGGGATGATAAAGACTGGGGCGCCTGGGTGGCTCAGTGGGTTAAGCCTCTGCCTTCAGCTCGGGTCATGATCTTAGAGTCCTGGGATCCAGCCCCGCATCGGGCTCTCTGCTCAGCAGGGAGCCTGCTTCCCCCTCTCTCTCTGCCTGCCTCTCTGCCTGCTTGTGATCTGTCAAATAAGTAAATAAAATCTTTAAAAAAAAAAAAAGTAATGATAAAGACTAGAGTGAAAACTAATAAAATAGAGAAGTAAAACAACAGAGAAAAATCAACAAGAGCCAAACGTGGGTCTCTGAAAAAAAAAAATGAAATGGACAAATCTTTACCTAGTTTGACCAAGAGAAAAAGAGAAGATTCAAAATACCAGACAGAATCAGAAATGAGAGAGGGCATTCCTACTGACTTTACAGAAATGAGAAAGATTACATACAGGAACACTATGGACAGCTGTACACCCACCACGTACATGGCTGACATGAAATGGACACAAACTACTAAAACTGACCCAAGGAAGGAACAATCTGAAGAGATTCACAACCAAGGAAGAGAGATTTCGTTCAAGACTCCCCATAAAGAGGGGCACCTGGGTGGCTCAGTGGGTTAAGCCGCTGCCTTCGGCTCGGGTCATGATCTCAGGGTCCTGGGATCGAGTCCCACATCGGGCTCTCTGCTCAGCGGGGAGCCTGCTTCCCCCTCTATCCGTCCTGCCTCCACTCATGATTTCTCTCTCTCTCTCTCTCTCTCACACACACACACACACAAACTCTCTCACTCTCAAATAAAATCTTTTTAAAAAAATTATTTTCAAAAATCTAAAGAAACAGAAAAACATCCCATACTGGAAGACTTAACATGGTAATAGTTAAGATGGTAATACTCTCCCCAAACTGACCTACAGACTCTACACAGTCTCCCTCACAGTTCTGCCTTCTCTGGAGAAACGGACACGCTGATTCTAAAATTCACACGGAAATAGAAGAAACTCAGTACAGAGACAACAATCCTCAATAAGAAAAAGTTAGGAAGACCCATACTCCTAATTTCAAAATTACTTCAAAGCACTGGTAATCAAGATAGTGCAGTATTAGCCCAAGGACAGATATACAGATCAACAAAATAGAATTTAGAGTCTAGAAATCAGCCCATACATTTATGGGCAACTCATTTCCAATGAGGGGGCCAGTGCCGTGCAACAGGGAAAGAGGAGTCTTGTCACCAGCAGTGCTGGGACACACGGACAGGACACATGCTAGAGAACGAAGCTGGACTCTCACCTCACACACACGTGAAAATTAACTCAACAACCTCAGACCCAAACAAAAGATCCAAAACTATAAAGCTCTCAGGAGAAAACACAGGGATAAATCTTCCTAAGCCTGAACTCGGCAATGGATCTTTAGCTATGTCACCAGAAGTATGAGCAACAAAAGAAAACGTAGACAAATCAGACTTTACCAAAATTAAAAATTTTTTGTGCTTCAAAAGACATCAGCAAGGAAATAAAAACACAATCTACAGAGTGTGAGAAAATATTTGCAAATCATGAATCTGGTAAAGGGCTTGTTCTGGCATATATAAAGATCTCTTATAATTGAATAATAAAAGGATAATCCAATAAAAGATAGACAAAAGACTTATGTCTCTATAAATAAGTGTATCTTTAAAGAGGATATACACATGGCCAATAAGCTCGTAAAAAGGATGTGCAACATCATCAGTCATTAGGGAAATGTAAATCAAAACCACGATGCGACACCACCGCACACCCACTAGGAAGGCTTCAAGCAAAGGTCAGAAATCCACCGGGAGAGCTGAGGACATGGAGAAACCAGGCCCCTCCCAAGGTGCTGGCGGGAAAACGATACGGATGCTCCGGAAGCCAGTCTGGCACTTCCTCAAATGCGCACACAGTGACCGTATGACCCAGCAACTCCACTCGTGGGTGCAGACACGCAAGAAGAATGAGCCCGCACGTCCACACAGGTCCCTGCGCATAAGCTTTCTCAGCAGCATCATTCGTAAGAGCCAAAGGAGAAAGCCAACCTAACTCGCCATCCGCACACACGCAGCTGAACAAACTGTGGGGTACAGACCCCACCACGGAGTATTACACGTCCATAAAAAGGAGTAAAACACTGACGTGTGCTACAACATGGATGAACCTTGAAAACTTACACTCGGTAAAGAAGTCAGCCACGCAGGACCAGACTCACTCATACGAAGGTCAAGAACAGGGAAACCTACAGAGACAGGGAGTTCGAGTGATGAGCTGGGGGGGCGGGGAAGGGGAAGGATGAGGAAAGAGAGCAAAGGGTCATGGTTTCGTTCTAAGGCGATGCAAACATTCTAGCACGGACTATGGTGCGGGCGCCTGGGCGGCTCCGTCAGCTGAGCGTCCGGCTCTGCGCTTGGCTCTGCGCTTGGATCGGGTCGTGATCCTGCAGTCTCGAGCCCGCGCCCGCGTCGGGCTCTGCTCTCAGGGAGGGCATGCTTCAGAGTCTCTCTCCCTCTGCCCCTCCCCTGCCTGAGTGCTCTCAAGTAAGTAATACATACACAAATAAATTTTTTTAAAAGAATGAAAATAAAGAGATTGCAAAGGTTTTAGAGGCAAAAATAAAAAGCAGGGGCTGTGATCTTAAAACATGACAAAGTAAATCTGAGCCCCGAGCATTAAGCAAGACCAGAAGGGGACAATAGAACGCCGAAGGTCGTCATTCACAGCAGCACGGACAGAAAGCAACAGCCGCAAGCCCAGAAAATAGGGAGCAGCCAAAATCCGGAGCTCGGGCAAAACCAGATGCCGGGGAGGATGCGCAGCAACGGGGCGTCTCATGCCTTCGCTGTGGGGAGGTGAAACGGGACAGCCGCTCTGGAAGACAGTCAAGGTTTGTTTTGGGGGTTTTTTTTAGATTTGATTTATTTGAGAGATGGCAAGAGAGCATGCACAAGCAGGGGGAAGGGCAAAAGGAGAGGGAGAAGCAAGCTTCCCGCCGAGCAGGGGGTCCCACTTGGGCTCCATCGTAGAACCCCGGGATCATGACCTGAGCTGAAGGCAGACGCTTCACCCACTGAGCCACCCCGGCGCCCCACTTGGGTGATTTCGTACACACTAGACAACTCGCATCGCACGATCCAACAATTGTGCTCCCTGGTGCTTACCCAGAGGGGTTGAAAACATACATCCCCACACAGTCTGCACACAGACAGTTACAACAGCTTTACTCAAATTGCCCAAACTTGGAAACAACCAAGATGTCCTTTGGTAGGTGAACAGAGAAATAAACCGTGTCCACCCCGATGAAGGCAGGCTGTTGGGCGCTAACCAGAAAGGAGCCATCGAGCCGTAAGACGACGCGGAGGACACGCCTGTGCCGCCAAGGGAACAAAGGCAACCTGAAAAGACCGCACATGCATGAGCTCCAGCTGCAGGACATCCCGGAGCAGGCAGAACCACGGCGATGTTAAGAAGGCTGTCACGAACAGGGGAAAAAAAAGGTGGTCATGGGTTACAGGGGTGGGTGGGACGGACAGGCAGCATGCAGGCAGTCCGAGGGCAGGGAGCCGTTCTGCATACGACAGTGCTGGCCAGGCGTCATCCTGCGCTTGTCAAAACCCATGAGATGTGCAACGCTAGCAGTGAGCGAGCCCCCAAGTAAACCACGGCCTGCGGGCGACAACGGCGTGTCCGGTAGCAGAGAGGTGTGGCCGTAGTGCGAGATGCGGACAGCGTGGGGCAGGGGGAGGGCACATACATGGGAACTCTGTGCGATTTTCTCCCCAGTATTGCTGGAACCTACAACTACTCTAAAAAATAGTCTACTCAAAAGCAAAAAAAAAAATCCACAAGTCCCCTGCGACATAAAAGAGAGCACGAGGAGGCGGTAATGAAAGGGGAATTCCTCTTCACAGAACAACCCCGGGGAGTAAGAACGAATGACCACGGGAGGCCACCAGCCGCGCGGCAGGACATCGGGACCGCCCACACTGCTGGACGAGAGCTGGCCAGGCAGCATCAGAGACACCGAGGTCCGCACTCCTCGAGCCTGCCGAATCTCAGGCAAGATCAATGATGAGTAATCCCCACCTGCTCACCTTAGTCGCGCCGGCGGTCCCCCAGGACTAACGGGGTGGCTGAAAGTCAGCTGGAGCCAGATGGCAGAGATGCCTAACAGGAGGGATCAGACCATAAAGCTGACTTCTCGCTGCAGTGAGAGAGGCCAGACTGTACAGAGACGTCATCAGAACGCAGAAGGAAAAATAAAAATGCTGCATCTCCTGTAAATTACAGCTCACTGAAGCTGCTTAAGTGGGAAAAAAAGAAAAAGCAGAAATAAGGAACCACCTACATTCTACAACCAGACAAAACTATGTCAAGAGAAAAAGTGAAATAAAGACATTTTCAGCAAAATAAAAACATCTACCAAGAGACTCTTTAAAAAGTTTTTGAAGGATGTGCTTTAGGAAGAATGAAAATGATCGAGTCTGAAAAGCAGGACCGAGCGGCGAGTAAACACACTGACAGACAGTGAGTAAATGTCAACACAGAGATGACCGAGAAAGAACAACCGGCGAGAGCGCAGAAACGCAGCAGAAATACCCCCCGCCGCGCGCACGCTGGAGGGTGGGAGCCTGGATTCCGGCCGACTCAGCGGTAAGACCTGAGGAACTCTACCCCGCAGGGGTTTACACCTGGCAGCTAACCATCAGGGTGGCGGGGCGTCAGGCTGAAGGACCCGCAGCTACCCCACAGTCACTCCCTGGCTGTCGTGACGAGGGGACTCTACGTCCTCCATGTCTGCTGTTCCGACAGATGGATTCTGTTCATGAACTGTAGTAAAACGAGCGCAGAAAGGTTCGTCAAACAGTTCATGTTTTCATGTTTCAATCGCAGGCTCTACCCACCCGACGACCTGCCGCTGTTCCTAAGGGAAAATGTGTTCCAGGTTCGAAAGGCCCAGCTCTGCGCCAGAGCGGGAGAACGGATGACTAGGAGGCCACCGTCGGGGGCCCGTGTTCCCAACAAACACGAACCCCGGCAGAGAAAGGCTCTCCACCGCTGCTCCCAGCCTGGTCCCGTCCACTCTGCCTCAGACTAGGAGTCACAGGACTCCGCACGTCTGGAAACCACTCTCTCTTCAGGCTGTGCTTTCTGACTTTTAAAACTGTCAGTCATTAAACTGTACTTGGTTTTAACTACTTTAAGTGGAAATTTCCAGTAAAAATAAGCACAACGTACTAACATGATTCTAAAACACATGCAGCAGCCACTGGAAGACTTATCTACGCCCCCTCTCGCCGCTGGAACAGCCCTAGCAGCCACCTACACGAGTCACTGCATTTTTAAAGATCCTGCACTTCGAGCACACGCCACGTCCAGCGGGTCTTACCCTCTCTCTTTCATGTCCAAGTCGTCGAACATCTGGATCAGGGAGATAGCGACTTCGTAGATGTCCTTCGTGATCACCGGCTCCTCCAGGACACAAGGAGGAAGCTAAACACAGAGAAGGGAAAGGCTGAGACACCAGAGCAGGACTGCAAGAGGACCTGGGGACTGCAAGGGCAACTCTCTTTAGTCTAGCAGTAACACGGGAACGAATACCCCAGGGAAAAGAACATCCTACAGCCAAGATGGGAGCACCTGCTGGCGTCGAGCTCTCCTCAAGGCTCCCACAGCCTCAGTGCCCGCAAGGATGTCCCTGACCTTGGCACTGGAGCAAGGATGCAGTCAGGGCCAAACACACAACTGAAATGTCTGTCGGGAGGCCGGTCTGCGGACGGAGCAAGCTGCTCTAAGCGTGACGGAGCCAGTTTCTGATCCCGGCACCAGCGCACGACCCCTGTCAAGAAGCCCTGAGCTGTCAACACCATCCCAATCATAAGGACCAGGCACAGGTAACCGCCTACCTACCTCTGCCAACTTACGGTCAGAATATAACCACGCCATCTAGCTGCCAAGGGTTAGAGGATCACTGGGCTACTTTTATTTATGTTTTGTTTTAATTTAGGTTTAACTAACGTACACTGTTACCAGTTCCAGAGGTAGAATTTAGTGATTCATCGGTCTTCTAGAACACCCAGTGCTCACGACATCACGTGCCCTCCTTGATAGCCATCACCCTGTCACCCTCTCCCCCCGACCCACCTCCCCCCCAGCAACCCTTAGTTTGTTTCCTCTGCCTCTGCCTTCGGCTCAGGTCATGATCTCAGGGTCCTGGGATTGAGCTCCATATCGGGCTCCCTGCTCAGTAGGGAGCCTGCTTCCCCCTCTATCTCTGCCTGCCTCTCTGCCCACCTGTGATCTCTGTCAAATAAATACAGTATTTAAAAAAAAATAAAAAGGAATCTCTTATGGTACGTCTCCCTCTGTGATCTCATCTTATTTCCCCTCTCTTCCCCATGATCCGGTTTTCCTAAATTCTGCATGTCAGAGAAACCATGTAACTGTCTTTCTCTGACTGACTTATTTCGCTCGGCGTAACACCCTCTAGATCCACCCACGTTGGCGGAAACGGTCAGGAGTCCTCCTCCCGGCGGCTGAGCAGCCGTCGGCTGCGTAAATACACCACAATCTTCTTTACCCGCTCCCCTGCCGAGGGGCATCTCGGTTCTTTCCAGACCGCGCATTAAAACAGACCACAACTGAGCCTGCCTAAATGAAAACCACCCTCCGGGCACTTCCGCACAATGCTGGGCTCAGCCGCAGCTGCAAACCCCCGGAGGAGCGGGCCCCGCCGGCCTGAGCCGTGGGCTTCGTGGGGCCAAGGCCGCCGCTACAGAGGAGTCTCTACAACGGCCGACATGGCAGCATTTGCACAGAATCAATCCATAGCCGCACTGGGTTTCCTGCACCGAGCGTGAGAAGGCTTCTTAATTTAATCCTTGTACTTATCAAGTGCTATGTTCAAGGTGTTGTACCTGACTGAGTGGAGGACACATCAGAAGTCTCTTTAACCACAACTGCAAACTTTCTTCCCCAATTTTTAGAGTAAATTAAGTCAAATGGCAATAAACCACTTTTCATTATTATTACAATCCTAGTAATGTAAGTATGACAAAGTTTTATTTAATCAGTAATTGTGAAGAAGCGTGCCTAATAAATCCGTTCTTGTCCAACCTTTACCTGAAATTATTTTCTACTTTATCCAAACAAGAACTGTAACAAAATTGTACAAAACAGAAAAAGAAAAAAAGTACAATTTTCATAAATTCCAATGTAGCATTCAGATCCATCTACAACGGTTTTCCTACACACAAACCCAGAAAAGATGTGCCGTCGGTTCAGAAGTATTCGCAGAGTTCTAGAAGCCAAGCCCAAAGAACGTTGCTTAAACTCCACGCTAAGGTGCCAAACGGCCACGCCTTCTCCAAGCTGGCTTCCCACAGGCAACAAAGGAAATACAAGTAGGTAGGTCAGGGCCGACCTATCCAGCACTGATTTTCTATCTTGCCACTTTGCTCAATTCCTGTAGGAGTTACAAATACTAGGGTAGAGTCTTTTGGGTTTTCCACAGAGTATCATGTCATCTGCAAAGAGTGACAGTTTGACTTCTTTGCCAATTCAGACACCTTCTATTTCTTTTTGTTCTGATTTCTGCAGCTGGGACCTCCAGTACTATTCGAACAAACAATGGTGAGAGCAGGCATCCCTGTCGTGTTCCCGACCTTAGGGAAGAGCTCAATTTTTCCCCACTGAGAATGGTATTCACTGTGGGCTTTTCAAACATGACTTTTATGATATTGAGGTATGTTCCCTCTATCCCTACACTGTGAAGAGTTATAATCAAGAAAGGATGCTGTACTTTTGTCAAGTGCTTTTTCTGCACTTCCTACTGAGAGGATCATAAGGTTCTTGTCCTGTATTAATGCATGTGGGTATTGAACCACCCCTGCAGCCCAGGAATAAATCCCACTTGGTCGTGGTGAATCATCCTTCTAATGTATTCTTGGATCCCATTGGCTAGTATCTTGGTGAGAATTTTTGCATCCACATTCATCAAGGATATTGGTCTGTTAATTCTCCTTTCTGGTGGGGTCTCTGGTTTGGGGATCAAGGTACTGCTGGCCTCATTTCCCTTCCATTTCTGTTTTTTGAAACAGCTTCAGAAGAATAGGTATTAATTATTCTTTAAATGTTTGAAAGAATTCCCCTGGGAAGGCATCTGGCCCAGGGATGCTGTTTTGGGGAGATTTTTGACGACTGCTTCAACCTTCCTGCAGGTTATGGGTCTGTTCAGGTTTTCCATTTCTTCCTGGTTCAGTTGTGGTAGTTTATATGTCTCTAGGAATGCAGCCATTTCTTCCAGATTGTCAGATTTGCTGGTGTACAATTGCTCATATGTTCTTATAATTGTTAGTATTTCTTTGGCGTTAAGTTGTGATCTCTCCTCTTTCATTCATGAATTTATTTGGGTCCTTTCTCTTTTCTACATCTTTTTAAGATTTTATTTATTTGAGAGACAGAAAGCATGAGACGGGGGACAGTCAGAGGGAGAAAAAGATTCCCAGTGGAGCTGGGAGCCCAGTGTAGGTCTCGGTCCCAGGACTCTGGGATCATGACCTGAGCCAAAGGCAGTCAATTAACCAACGGAGCCACCCAGGCACCCTTTCTCTTTTCTTTTTGTAAGTGTGGCCAAGAGTTTATCGATCTTATTCTTTCAAAGAACCAATTCCTAGTTCCATTGCTCTGTTCTGTTCTTTTGGTTTCTATTTCAGTGGTTTCTGCTCTGATCTTAATTCTCTTCTCCTGCTGTGTTTAGTCTTTATTTGCTGTTCTAGCCCCAGCTCCTTTAGGTGGAGGGTTAGGTTGCGTATTTGAGATCTTTCTTGCTTCTTGAGAAAGGCTTGTATTGCTATATACTTCCCTCTTACAACTGTCTTTGCTGCATCCCAAAGGTTTTGAAACACTGTTCTCATTTCCATGAGCTTTTTCAATTCTTCAATTTCCTGGCTGACCCACTCACTCTTTAGCCTCCACGTAGGAGTTCTTTCCAAATTTCCCCTTGTGACTGAGCTCCAGTTTCAAAGCACTGTCATCTAAAAACATGCATGGAATGATCCCAATCTTTTGGTACCAGTTGAGACCTGATTTGTGAAGCAGGATGTTACCAATTTTGGAGAACATTCCGTGTGCGCTAGAGAAGAGTGTGTATTCTGCTGCTTTAGGATGAAATGCTCCAAATGAACGGTGATGCCCATCGGGTCCAGTGTGCCATTCAAAGCCCTTGTTTCCTTATTGATCATCTGCTTAGATGATCAATCTGTTTCAGTGAGGGGGGTGTTAAAGTCCCCGACTATTGTATTATTATCAATGTGTTTCTTTAATTTTGTTATTAATTGGTTTATATAGTTGGCTGCTCCCATGTTAGTGGCATACTGTTAGATCTTTCTGTTGGACAGACCCTTTAATTATGACATAGCGTCCTTCTTTATCTCTGATTACAGTCTTTGATACAAGGATTGCCACTCCAGCTTTCTTCTGACGTCCATGAGCATGGTAAATGGTTTTCCACCTCCTCACTTTAAATCTGGAGGGTCTCTGGGTCTAAAATGAGGCTCCTGCAGACAGCGTATGGATGGGTCTTGCTCTGTTATCCATTCTGATAGATAAAAATGTCTTTTGATTGGGGCATTTAGCCCACTCACACTCAGTTAACTACTGAAATACATGAATTTAGTGCCACTGTATTACCTCTAAGTTGACTGTTACTGTATATTGTCTCTGTTCCTTTCTGGTCTGTTACTTTTGGACTTTCTCTTTGCTTAAAGGGTCACTTTTAAAATTTCTCGGATGGCTGCTTTACTGATCACAAATTCTTTTAGTTTGTCCTGGAAGCTTTATTATCTCTCTTAATTTGAATGAGAGCTTGGGTGGATCAAGTATTCTCGGCTGCACATTTTTCTCATTTAGCTCCCTGA
Organism: Mustela putorius furo; assembly: GCF_011764305.1. Lineage (NCBI taxonomy): Eukaryota > Metazoa > Chordata > Mammalia > Carnivora > Mustelidae > Mustela > Mustela putorius. Next base: position 51,580,036 of record NW_025421290.1, on the reverse strand, counting down.
ATATATCCTGCCAGTCCTTTCTGGCCTGCCAGGTCTCTGTGGATAGGTGCCAATCTATATTTCTACCATTGTAGGTTACAGGCCTCCTGTCCCAAGCTACTTTGGGGATTTTCTCTTTGCCTCTGAGATTTACAAGTTTCATGATCATACATCAAGGTATTGACCCATCTTCATTGATTTTGAGGGGGGGTTTCTCTTGTGCCTCCTGGACTTGGATGCCTGTTTCCTTCCCCAGATTAGGGAAGTTCGCCACTATAATTTGCTCCAATGTACCTTCTGCCCCTCTCTTTCCTCTTCTTGTGGGATCCAAATTATTCTAATATTTTTTCACTTTATGGTATCACTTATCTCTCAAATTCTCCCCTCATGATCCAGTAATTGTTTATCTCTTTTTCTCAGCTTCTTTAGTCCCATCATTTTGCCTTCTATATCACTAATTCTCTCTTCTGCCTCATTTATCCTAGCAGTTAGAGCCTCCATTTTTTACTGCATCTCATTAGTAGACTGATTTCAACTTGATTAGGTTTTGGTTCTTTTACTTCTCCAGAAAGTGATTCTCTAGTGTCTTCTATGCTTTTTTCACACCCAGCTAGTATCTTTGTAATCGTTATTCTGAACTCTAGATCTGACATCTTACCTATATCCATACTGACTAGGTCCCTGGCAGTCTGTACTGCCTCTATTTTTTTTTTTAAGATTTTATTTATTTATTTATTTGACAGAGAGAGATCACAAGCAGGCAGAGAGGCAGGCAGAGAGAGAGGAGGAAGCAGGCTCACCGCTGAGTGGAGAGCCCGATGCAGGGCTCAATCCCAGGACCCTGGGATCATGACCCGAGCCGAAGGCAGTGGCTTAAGCCACTGAGCCACCCAGGCGCCCCTGTACTGCCTCTTGTTCTTTTTTTGAGGTGAGTTTTTCCATCTTGTCATCTGGGAAGAAAGTGGAAGCTTTTCTAATTATAATCATCAAGACAGTATGGTACTGGCACAAAAACAGACACAGCGACCAACAAGGACACACAACAGAGACCCCAGAAATAGACCCTCAACTCTATGGTCAACTGATCTTCAACAAAGCAGGAAAGAATGTCCAACAGAAAACAGTCTCTTCAACAAATGGTGTTGGGAAAACTGGACAGCCGCATGCAGAAGAATGAAACTAGACTGTTCCCTTACACCACACGCAAAAATATACTCAAAATGGATGAAAGACCTCAGTGTGAGACAGGAAACCATCAATATCCAAGAGGAGAACACAGGCAGCAACCCCCTCAACCTTGGCTACAGCAACTTCTTCCTAGACACGTCTCCAAAGGCAAGGGAAACAAAGGCAAAAATGAACTACTGGGACTTCATCAAGATCAAAATCTTTTGCACAGCAAAGGAAAGTTAACAAAACCGAAAGACAAGAATGGGAGAAGAGTTTGCAAAAGACATTATCAGATAAAGGGCTAGCATCCAAAATCTATAAAGAACTTATCAAACTCAACACCAAAAGAACACATAATCCAATCAAGAAATGGGCAGAAGACACGAATTTTTTTTTTAGGATTTTATTTGTCAGAGAGAGAGAGCGCATCAGAGAGAGCACAGGCAAAAGCAAGCAGAGTGAGAAGCACGCTACCCGCTGAGCAAGGAGCCTGATGCGGGACTCGATCCCAGGATCCTGGGATCATGACCTGAGCCAAAGGCAGTAGCTTAACCGACTGAGCCACCCAGGTGTCCCTGAACAGACATTTCTGCAAAGAAGACATCCAGATGGCCAAAAGACACATGGAAAAAATGCTCAACATCACTCGGCATCAGGGAAATACAAATCAAAACCACACTGAGATGCCACCTCACACCAGTCAGAGTGGCTAAAATCAACAAGTCAGGAAATGACAGATGCTGGCGAGGATGTGGAGAAAGGGGAACCCTCCTACATTGTTGGTGGGAATGCAAGCTGGTGCAGCCACTCTGGAAAACAGCATGGAGATTCCTCAAAGAGTTGAAAATAGAGCTACCCTACGACCCAGCAATTGCACTAGTGGGTATTTACCCCAAAGACACAATTGTAGTGATCTGAAGGGGCACATACTCCCGACTGTCTACAGCAGCAATGTCCACAATAGCCAAACTATGGAAAGAGCCCAGATGTCCATCGGCAGATGAACAGAAAAGATGAACGTGGGATACACACGCACACAACGGAATATTATGCAATCACCGAAAACCAGTATCTTGCCATTTGCAATAATGTGGATGGAACCAAAGGGTATTATGCTAAATTAAATAAGTCAATCAAAGAAAGACAATTACTGTGTGATTCCACTCATATGTGGAATTTAAGAAACAAAACAGAGGAGCACAGGAAAGAGGGAAAAAATAAGTCAAAATCAGAGAGGAGACTAACCATAAAAACTTCTAATCACAGGAAATAAACTGAGGGTTGCTGGAGGGGCAGAGGGTGGAGGCATGGGTGACTGGGCGATGGAGATTTAGGAGGGCCGTGATAAAAGGAGTACTGGACATTACACAAGACTGATGAATCACTGATCTCTATCTCTGAAACTAATAGTACAACATACATTAATTAACTGAATTTAAATTTTAAAAAAACATTTTTAAAAATAAATAAATGGGGACAAGAAAGGGACAGGAAAGAAGGAGCTGGGTAGGGTAAAGTGAGGAGGGGAACAGTGAATCAGAAAAGGTCCCTATGGGCGCCTGGGTGGCTCAGTGGGTTAAGCCTCTGCCTTCGGCTCAGGTCATGATCTCAGAGTCCTGGGATCGAGTCCCACATCGGGCTCTCTGCTCAGCGGGGAGTCTGCTTCCTCCTCTCTCTCTGCCTGCTTGTGATCTCTCTCTCTCTGTCAAATAAATAAATAAAATCTTAAAAAAAAAAAAAGAAAGAAAGAAAAAGAAAAGGTCCCTAAGAAGGCAGGAAGGTGAAAGCCTGGGTGCTTCTCCTAGTGACATAAGATAGTACACCCAGGTAACATGATGGCAAGAGTAACAATAAAATGAGAATTATAACCAAAGTTCTCTGACCTCAAAAACCATCCAGAAGAATCTATACAAAACACAACTTTAGTAAGTTAATATCTAGTTAATATCTAGTTAGGTCTTAAGTTTCCATTCATAGGAATATTTACTGAGCACCTATAAGCCCCGCGCTGTTTGGTACAGAAGGCGAAGACGCAATGTTCTGCAGCCTGTGGGACACAAGCCATTGGCTGGTGAGGGGCCCCGGCCACCCACAGCATATAGACTCCGAGGGCAAATGCTCAGGCCTAACCCAGCTTCTCTGCACATCCCGGAGTAATCATCTAAGTGATTCCGACACTTAGCGGCCAGTTGGAGAGAGACTTGCAAACCACTGTTATTCTCACATGCTGAAATGGGACAGAAAATGCAAAAAAAAAAAACTAAGAAAATGAAATTTTCTAAATATGACAAATCAGTGCCCTCTCCCCTCCACCTTGAATATGGGGTGCGCTTAGCGCCTCGTTCCCAAAAAGCAAAGAACAGAACATGCCCCTCCTTACCCTGCTTACATCTCATCAGGGTGACAGGCAAAGAGCAAAGAAACAAACCACACATGTACACAGTGTGCATGCGCGCGCGCGCGCGCACACACACACACACACACGAGAAACCAAGGGGCAGTAGCGCTACAGCGGAGAAGCCCGGCAAACACCTCCTTGGCCAGGAGGTCACAGCCAGCATCGCCAGGGATGACCCAAGTGGTGGTCACGGTGTGACAGTACCAGACCTCACCCCTGGGGGCTTCCTCCACCGACACACAGCCCCAAGTGCACTCTTGAGAAAAACATCAGAAAAATTCTCATAGCAAGGGCACCTGGGTGGCTCAGTGGGTTAAAGCCTCTGCCTTCAGCTCAGGTCATGATCTCAGAGTCCTGGGATCGAGCCCCGCATCGGACTCTCTGCTCAGTGGGGAGCCTGCTTCCCCCTCTCTCTCCCTGCCTCTCTGCCTACATGTCCTCTCTCTGTCAATAAATAAAATCTTTAAAAAAGTAAAAATAAAAATAAAAATAAATTTCTCATAGTGGGTGTCCTACAAAAACCTAAGTCGAACTCCTAAATACAAGGTCCTCAAAAATAAGAAACATCTGAGAAACTGTCCGCCCAGAGGAGCATAAGGACACATGACAAGTCTTAGCAATGTGCGACCCTAGGACAGAAATAGGAAACTGGGGGAAAATCATTAAAATCTAAATAAATACAAGTTCAGTTATAGCAATGTAACAGTTTCTTCACTCTGACGGGTATTAAATGCTACAAACTAAACGTGGCCCATAGAAGCCCGGTGACAGGTATGGAAGACATTCGTTCTAAAATCCTTTTGACTCTCCTGGTTTTTGAAGCAGGTCCCCTAGAAAACTGGAAAAACAAGACATGCTACATGTTCATGCCCACCACTGGCCTCCTCCGACATAATTAGATTTGACAAGCTGCGCCTTCTTACATTAGGTGGAACCTGGTTAGCCGACTCAGGGGCAGTCCAGCTACGGCCCACGTCCGCACAAGTGTCTGTAACGAAGGTCAAACTCCTCCATGGGCCAGTCCGGCTCACCCGTGGGAATTACAGACGCCCAAACCGGCCGACCCAGCAATGCCACCTCCGGGAACTGATCTTCTAGGAAGGCCTCACCTACACAGGGGTCTTCCACGCGGGCGGCTTACTCCCCAGGGAGGGTCTGCATACAGTTTTGGTTGTCACAGTGCAGGGGCCTGCTTGCTTCTAGTGGGTCAAAGCCAGAAGTGCCGCTAGGCATCCCACGGTGAATGCACAGGCACCCCCACCACACACCACACAGAAGTGCCTAAAATGTCACCAGGGCCCCTGAGGTTACGAGAGCCTGGCCTCTAAGACACACTGTCGCAAGCGAGAGCTGTTCTCCCGCAGCACTGTTGTTAGTCAGAGAAGTCCAAGGGCACCTAGGCGGCTCAGTGGGTCAAGGGGCAGACTCGGTTTCAGTGCAGGTCAGGATCCCCAGGTGCTGGGATGGAGCCCTGCACCCACCTCTGCCCTCAGAGAGGAGTTGGCTCCCACTCCTGCTGCCCCTGCCCCCTCTCTAAATACATCAATAAATCAATCTTTTAAAAAAAAAAAACAAAGCCCAGAAACACCAGAGACGAGGGAGACAGAGAAGGACACATGCACGGAAAGAACACAGCTCTAGAAAGAGAATGAAGCAACTACACACGGACAAGAAAAGACCGGAAAAGCTGAGCGAGGACGCAGGCGCGTGCGGAAGGAGCCTGACCTTTCCGTGCAGGGAAGCAGCACGTTTGCATCCGCTAGCGCAGGCGTGCCAATTTTTTTTTTTTTTTATCGTTTCCTAAGAAATCAGTAACAGGTTTCCTGTTGTCAGCAGGGAAGCTGGGCAGAACAGGAGCCAGAAGGAGACAGTTTACACCTGCTCATACTTTCTGATTTTCAAATCCTGTGAATGTCTTGTCCACGTGAAAATCAGCTGACTCAGCTGCAGCGATTCATGGGAACACGCTGCCAGGGTTCTTCCCTGCAACCACACGCCCTCCTCCAGGCCACGGCAGTGAAGTTTATATTAAAAGAAGCAGTTTAGGGGCACCTGGGGGGCTCCGTCAGTCAAGCGGCTGCCTGCGCCCAGATCATGATCATCAACAAAGTAGAAAGCCAGTCCGATTACTTTCACCAGAATATAGAATGTGAGTTTACACGCTCACAGTTTACAAGAAAGGCGGGAGGTTCCTTCTACTTATCCTTCTCCAGTCCCCCCCCAACCCCCACCCAGCATCTCCCAGCTCGGACTCAAGCTCGGCTGCGGTCCTAACAACCACAGCTGATGAACGCAGGTTTGACCAAAGACAAGATTCCATTCACTGTAAAAGAAGCTATGCACTCCAGCGCACCCTGCCGTGATACGCGTGCCCCAAATCATCGAGGTAATACTCTTCAATTGAATGGGGCTTTCCTTCCACTTCAAAAATATATGCAGGGTTCATCTTGTTCTGAACAGGAACAGCAAAGTAGTCTGCAAACTCCTTACAGTTGATGGTGGCCGACATCAGGATTACCTACAGAATAAGAGAAACTCTTAAATAAAGTCATCGTAATAACAACTGAAATGAAATACTGTTACAATGCCAAGCTTGTCTCAAAACCTTAGCAGAATACACTGACTCCTCTCTAGTGTCGCACAAATCACTACAGTTGGAAGACCGCTCGGAGACTCCGCCCCCTCAGAGACTCCACCTCTTATTACTGAAATTATTTATGATCTTAAATAATTTTATCAAGTGAGAAACTACATGTCCAATAAAGCTAAATTATGACCATACATATAAAAGGAAACTAAGAGAAAACAAAAGTAAAACAGAGTACATTACCAGATGAGGTGCTCCAGAAAAGTGAGGGAGCAGAGCGGCAGAGGCAGACACGGAGTCAGAAAACCCTGCTTCTAAGCCGAGAGGAACCAGACCAGACGTGAGCAGGACACACAGGTTTGGGCACTCACCTCAGGTGCTGGTTTTGCCAGAAAGCCAGTATGAGACAACACCTTTAAGATACTCAGCCGTGAAGACCAGGAGCAGCCCCCACAGGACATCACATGCGCCCTAGACAAGGCAGCGGCTCCATGAAGGATGTCCGCCACCCACCAGCCTCAGAAACGCTCACCAGAGGTAAACACAGCTCCGCCGGCTGCTGACTGCCCACCTGGTCCTGGCAAGCAGGATCTCCCTGCACCTCTCAGCAGAAAAGTAGCCACTTTCTACAAGCCGCTTACTCCCCAGGGAGTAAGCCACTTTCTACAAGCGTTATCAGCAGTTAGCGGGCACACAAGCCATGCCTGTTTTCTCCTTTGACATTAGGTCAAATGGGTAAAAAGCTTATTAGCCAGAATTCACTTTAAGAAGAGATGCCTGATGTTGCAAGAAAGGCTCAGAGGAGCCACTCGGGTGTAAAAGAGGCGCCCACGGCACTCCGAGACACAGGTGATCTCCACCGTCCGCCGGCGCACAGTGAGGCTAATGACGTGAGGACCTTGGTCCCGCTGAGGCGGCGTGAGGACATCAGGCAAAATCGGACTGCTCAGGGCAACTGAGATTCCATACTGCCACTAGCCTCTCCTCTGAGAGACAACATGGCAGCCCAAGACACTTGCTGGTCCCGGGTGGGACTGGGCTGAGCAAGGTCAGCAGCTTCGGGGACAGCACAGAGCCAGGAACCTCGACAGGTCTGTGGGGCAGAAGGGGAGACCTTCAGGCCCATCTGCTCAATCCTAAACTAAGTATCTGACAGAAGCTCTTTTTGTAAAAAGTAATACAAAAATAATTTTTGAACATTTCAAAAAACTTGGAACAATGCAATCTATAACTTGACTTCTAATATCTAGGCCCAGAAAATATTCTGCTTCATGTTGCTTAATAAATCAAGAAAATACTGAAACCTAACGGTTTCCTACGATTTATATGAGGGGTACCAAGTTCCTGACCACCAGTCTCCGCACTGTGGCAGGCTTTTCAAATCCACTAGTACTCTTCGTTCTCTTTCTTACTGAAAATTTTAAAAGAATATAATTAATAGCTAAAAGTAAAAAGGAAAAGTCTTCAGATGACAACCAAAAAAGGCCCCAATTTGTTCAATAATCTCTAATGCCATCTTTTAAGAGTCCAAAAAGGAATAAGAAAGCCCAATTCCTGCTCTGTTTTTACAATCTCCTTGAGCAGTAAGACAATCGTGCGCAAACGTCAGCTTCCATTCCTTCAGCGCCCGCGCGGGGAGCAGCCGGTGGCCCATCCTGGGGGCGGGCCGAGGAGGAGCAGCGCTCCCTCAGCAAAGGCACAGACGACCCAGCAGAAGACAAGGCACTAGGGTTAGAAAGAGGCTTGCTCTCCGACAGCAGCAAACACGGTCGCCGCCTGTACACGATGATGCCGCCCCCCAGCCACGGCTGCCCTTTGGGAACCTGTCCCCACATACAGGGATGGCCTGTGTCTACGACGCACAACTGTCATAAGCACTCATTATCTTGGTCCGGGTCACAGCTCGCTCCTCTTAGCTCACGTAAGACGCAAACAAAGCTCACACCGCACCGACTCCGTTAGCTCAAGACCTAGAGTCTGCAGGACGGCAGTGCCCGCGACCGCACTCAGGCTTCCCGTGCTCATGCTGTGTGCAGAGCAGAGCGCAGACGTGGTCACACGCCTTCACACCGCAGTCACTTTCCACACAAGCGCTGCCACGTGCAGCCCTTCATCGCGGCCAGCCGCTCGCACATCATTTCCTGCCAGGAGAGAATGTCAGAACTGGATGCAACATAACGGCCGAAAAGCAATCCATACTCCGGCCCTGTGGGGCGTCTGGGTGGCTCAGTTGGTTGGGCTGCTCAGGTCATGATCCCAGGGTCCTAGGATCAAGTCCCACCTTGGGCTCCTTGCTCAGCAGGGAGCCTGCTTCTCTCTCTGCCTCTGTCTGCCGCTCCACCTGCTTGTGTTCTCTCTCTCGGACAAATAAATAAATAAATAAAATCTTTAAAAAAAAAAAAAAGAAAACGCCTCTGAGCCAGCTTCCCAGCAAGACATGGAGACACATACATGACAACAAATTTTAAGAGTCACTGCTCTCAATTCTTTCTATAAAAGAGAAATACAGCTAAATAATAAACCTCAACCCCACGTATTTCTGTTACTCATAAACTCAAATTTACCTTCACAAAACGAGAATTTGTTCTTAAAAGTTTGCGGACTACCAACAGCAGGAAATCCATTTCTTCGGTTCGCTCGTGGACCTACAAAACACAAAAGTGGGGGGCACCCCCCATGTGAAGCCACACACGCGGGGCTGCCCAGCGAAGGGGTGCGAAGGCGGGTCGTGGTTTCCCTGGTGCACCCGGGGCCTGGGCACAAACCCGCTCTCTCGGCCAAACACACTTCCTTGGGACTGACGCACCCCGGTGAGAGGACGCCAGGAATGCGGGCCACCAACGGGAGGACACAGAAGAGGCGCGTGGGTCCCAGTCTGCCCGCCCCCCCGCCCCCCACCCTGTCTCCCAGCGTGTCTCTGGGGCCCTGCTGGCAAGAAACGTCTCGCACCCTTGGGCCTGGCCTGGCCCTTCAGAGCCGGTCCTGCCCCGGTCACTCTAACGACAAGCTCACCCGCCCCCACACTGCACGGAGAACCCGGCCCCGCGGCCCAGGCCGCCCAGACAGGCGCACTCCTCGGCCTCGGTCTGCGCTGGTCGCAGCAGCTCAGCTGGGCGGCCGGGCGGCAGCGTGTCCCTCCTCGCCGCGCAGAGCCGGGGGCGCCGGGACGCCCTGAACAGTCCCAGCGTCAAGGGGGTCACCCCTGGGTGGGTCCCTCAAAGCTCCGCCGCTCAGGGAAAGCAGCTGCGTCCACTCCGTCAGGGGCGCCCTCGAAGCAGAGCCCCCGAGGCCCCGGGGCCCCCCACCCCCCGGCCCCACTCGGCCGCCCCAGGAGCAGCGGGCAGCAAAGCGCGGCCCCGTGCGGCCGCTTCTCCGCCCGAGTCCGTGGCTTGGTCACTTAGCCGGGATCCCGCGGGGCCTAAGGGACACAAGACTCTACTCGGGCCGCCCCACCACGGCAGCGGAGCGATGAGCCCCGGCGCCTGAGAGGGGCCACGGCGCCAGGCCCGGCCTTGCTCGCGGCCTCTGAAGGCGGAGGCCGGAGAGGACGGAGGAAACAGAACAAGCACAAAACAGCCGCGGGAAAGTACGGAACGGTCGCGCCCACGGCGGCAAACGTGAGAAACACGGAGAGAAACGGATCCCTGCCGCGCTCTCCCGCCACACTCCGGAGCAGCCCCGACACGCGCGCCCTCGCCGGGGAGGAGCCCCCGCGCCGCCTCCTCACGGTCAGCTCCTCCGTGGCGCCCGCACGCTGCCTCTAAGCACCGGCCTCTCCCCGGGCTCCCGCGGCCACCCCGCTGCCTCCTTCCCCGCTCTGAGGACCCCCCACTCGCCCCCCGCCCCGGGACGCCCAGGCCCCTCCGCGCCGCAGCGGGAACCCGCCCCGGGACTCACTCGGAAGCCTCGGCCCCACGAGGCCAGCGCCGGAAAAACGCTTGCTGAGTGAGCGGCGCACCCAGAACCAGTTCGCTGTTGTTCAAGAGCTGAGAAGTCATAAACACGATCAGCCCACGTTCAGCCGCCGGGCTACCCCCAGCCTCCGCTCTCACATTTCCTGTGACATTCGGTCACCCCCACGACAGAAACGGCACCGCTGATCGCCCTAAAACTTCAAGTACAAGCCAATCCCATCTCGGCTGCCCGTCAGGTGCCAGGGGTACGCGACAGCCGGAAGCTGCTGTAACGGTGACAAGAGTCCTCTGCGAGTGGCCAGGCCCCTGCAGGGCGAGACCCTGCCTCAAGCGGCCAGCTGCTGTTCAGCTGCGATGGCACGGCTTCAGGAAAGGAGCAAGTCGGTGCCACAGGAGGCTGGGTGTGTCTGCACCGCGCACGGATGTGTGCACAAGAAGCCACTGAGACGGTCAGAAAACACATGTGCCAGCTGTAGGGCTCCAGAGCCAACTGCCCAGGGCAAACCCTCAGGGCATTTGCTGGGCGGAGCCAGGACTGGAAGGCTCAGTAAGCGGCCACTTCTGTGAACCTGGCCATGCCACCTTCGAGTAATGAAATCTGCATTTCCTCTCTACGTAACCCAAAGACACTCAAAAACACCAAAAATCATAAAGTCCTGAAACGTACTACAATGCCACGCTATTTTGCAAAGAATAAGAGATCACTTTCCTACCTCCAACTCTCCCAAACACCCCCTAGTAACTTAAAACCACATTTAGGGGTGCCTCGGTGGCTCAGTGGGTTAAGCACCTGCCTTCGGCTCAGGTCACAATCCAGAGGTCCTGCGATGGAGCCCCGCATTGGGCCCCCTACTGTGGGGGACCTGCTTCTCCCTCTGCCCCTCCCCCACACTCATACACGCCCTCAGCTGTCTTCTCTCAAATAGAATCTTTAATAACAATAGTAAAACCGTAACAGTACACAAGCTAGAACATGCACCCACTCAGCTCTCCCTGCCTGAAGCATGCGTCAGTGTTATGAATGGTCACACACATTTCCAGAGGGCCGAGAGGCCTGACCCTCCACGCCCACCCGGATGGCTTCATTTCAGCTTCTGTCTTCGGCCTCATCTCAACCTTCCATGAATCTCTGTCTTTGCTCATGCTTCTCATGCCTCAAGAAGTAAGTAAAGGTCCGTAAGGCATAATTACTGGGGTTTAAAACACAAGAATTTGGGGTGGAGGTATTTCCAAAACTCCTGGGGAAACGGTCTGAATATAATATCCTCCCCCTCAACAAACTCTTGTTTAAAATACGAACAAATTCAATTTACTGTCCCATCTTAAGCAAAGCCCAGAAAGGTGAGACTAGCACAAAGATTCTTTACTGAGTTGGGGTTTTTTTTTAAGGAATTTATCAGTATCTTGTATATACTTCATTGGTTTTGTTAAAAAACACTATTCTCCTTGTTTTACCAGACAGAAAATACCTGTGATGCATACAAAATACCTACATGCAACGTCTGATGGGGCTAACACTCTAAACCAGGGTCAGCAGACTGTCTCTACGAAAGGCAGACAGTGAAGATACCCAGCTTTGCAGAACACGGTGGCTGACGCAGCCACGCGCTCTTCGGCCGCCGCGCACCCATAAACAAGCAAGGAAAACCACGTTCCAGTGAAACTTTTTTACAAAGACAGGTGCCAGATTTGGCCGGAGCGCTGTGGTCTGCCAACCCCACCCTAAACAAGGAATGTGGTCGTAGTCCCCAACCCCCAAGCCTGCATTTTAGAACTAAGAGCAAAACAAAAAATCAACATTCACGAACAGAATAAGACAAATGCAGACCCACAGTGCTTTAGGACCCTTCACAAGTAGGGCGCGTTTACAGTAACCTGCAGTGTTCCTTCTACAACGGGAGCGCGAGTCGGCAGAGCGGCGCCAAAGCAGCACTTACTTCATCAATGAAGACATGGGTGAATTCCATCAAACTCTTAGCGCTGACAATTTTCTGAAGCAGGACCCCTGTTGTCATATAAATTAACTTGGTGTCCTCTGTTGCTATTTTCTCTAACCCTACCTAAAAGTAGGGAAGAAAAAGAGAAAGGAGAAAACTTTTAGGTTTAAATGATTTGCATTTACCTACCCAAAAAGACTATGACCAGTCATTACTGGAGAGAAGCAAGAAAAGGAGTAAAGAATACAGAACTTAAAACTATTGTTCTTGGAGGGCACCTGGGTGGCTCAGTGGGTTAAGCCTCTGCCTTCGGCTCAGGTCATGATCTCAGGGTCCTGGGATCGAGTCCTGCATCGGGCTCTCTGCTCAGCAGGGAACCTGCTTCCTCCTCTCTCTCTGCCTGCCTCTCTGCCTACTTGTGATTTCTGTCTGTCAAATAAATAAATAAATAAAATATTAAAAAAAAAAAATACTATTGTTCTTGGAGTGCCTGGGTGGCTCGGTTGAGTGTCTGACTCTTACTCTCAGCTCAGGTCGCGATCCCAGGGTCCTGGGATCAAGCTCAGCATCAGGCTCTCTGCTCACCAGGGAACCTGCTTCCTCCTCTCTCTCTCTCTCTCTCTCTCTCTCTCTCTGCCTGCCTCTCTGCCTACTAGTGAGCTGTTTGTCAAATAAACAAATAAAATCTTAAAAAAAAAAAAACAAATTCAGTCTCACTGTTCTTGGGGGCCCCTGGGTGGCCTGGTTGGCCTGGTCAGCTGAGAGTCCAGCTCTCTTTTTTAGCTCAGGCCGTGGTCTTTAGGGTCCTGAAAACCAGCTATGTGGTCCAGCTTCACGCTCGGCACAGAGCCTGCTCGTCCCCCCCCACGGTCCTCCCACTTGCACACGCACTCACTCACGCCCGCTCCCTCTCACTCTCTTTTGAACTGAATAGATACAATATTTAAAAGAAAGTGGCTAGAAGATTCAGTTTCACTATTTTTTTTACTCACACCACAGTTCTGCTCTTTAAGGGTTAGGGTTAGACTTCCAGCAGAAAATGACTCCTTATCATCAACTTATATGGAATAAAAATTCCCAAGGAGGGAGACGGCTTGCTCAGTCTCACCTGATAGCCCACCAGACCGCCCAGCGTCCAGGCTCGCTCTCTACTGATCCACCTGGCGATACTGCTGGCCCCGATCTTGCGGGGCTGCGTCACGACGATGTTGCAGTAGGCAGAGCGCTGAATGGAATGGTCCAGGATGTACTGTGGGAGCTGAGTACTTTTCCCACTGCCCGTGGCACCGTGTATAATCACCACAGAATTACTCTCTATCAGAGAAATAACCTAGAATTAAAAAAAAATCCTTTTGAGGTTGCCACAAAATTAACGATGACATACACTATTGCCTATAAGACAGAAGTCTGTCTTCAGACAATGTTCAGCATTTATCTTCCTTTCATTTTTGAAAGTTAAATCATTATCTAAGCATCTAGATATCACAGATAAGAGGAAGAAGACCGCTAAACGGCTGCTGCTGCGGAAACCAACCCGACCACTGAGGACGGGAACTGTCCACAGGCCTGCAAGCCGGGCAGGTCAGCCAGAGCGCTCCGGCCTCCACGTCTCCTGCTGAAAATGAAAACACGTGGGCACCTGGGTGGCTCACTCGGTTGAGCGGCTGCCTTCAGCTCGGGTCATGATCCCGGGGTGCAGGGATCAAGACCAGCATCGGGCTCCCTGCTCAGCGGGAGTCTGCTTCTCCCTCTCCCCTCCCCCTGGCTTCTGTTGGTGAACTCTCTGTAATAAATAAATAAATGCTTTAAAAAAAAATGAAAACACACTCAAGGATTTCTATAGTTCTTGCTAAGTCTAAAGGTCTATTATTTTAAAATTGTGTAATGAATCTTATGTAATTCTCCTGAGAAACATGAAAGCACTGCTGTTATTACCCTGAGGTGGTTTAAAAAATTTTTTTTTAAGATTTTATTTGAGAGAGAGCAGTAAGCAAGCACGAGCTGGGGGGATGGGCAGAGGCAGAACTAGACTCCCCGCTGAGCAGGGAGCCTGACTCAGGGCTCCATCCCAGGACCCTGGGACCATGACCCGAGCCAAAGGCAGACGCTTACCCCACTGAGCCAGCCAGGCTCTGGTCTTAAAATTTCAATGGAAAACCTGCAGATTCACTTCCGCTGCTGCACGCACAGACCTGACGAAGCATCCTCAACCCGCAGTCTGACTCCCACCACCACCCACCGGTCTCAGCTCTGCTCTCCCTGGCAACTGCTGCGGTCGGGAACACGAATTAATTCGCATATAGGCCTCTGAAAATAAATGAAGGATATCCACCCTACAAAAGCTTCTGGCTCACTAAAATAAAATAAAACTTAAATTTGGAACGTTTATGGTTTAGTTTTACCTGTAAGTGACCCTTCTACTAGTATATATAAGGTTCCAACACGCTCATTTCAGACCTAGTTTAATAATGTGTAATGAATGAAAAGCGTAATCAGCCTGCTCCGATATCTGGCCCAGCATTGTTTAAAAAAAGGTCTATTAATGACTGATCAAATCACCGAACAGGCCAGCAGAACGCTAGAGAGGGCTGTGGCCCGGAGCAGTATTGAGACTTGGCAGGGAGCTTCCCCCGAAGCAGCTCTGCCGGGGACGACAGAGGCGCCCCGGACCAGCGATCTGCGCCGAGGTTGGCTGAACCAACGAAAGCGCCGCCGGAAAGGGAGGCCACAGACACCGGGACTAAGAGGCCCCGGCTCGGGCTCCTACAGGCCCCGGAGTCCGCCACAAACCAGGTATGCTTGCCGGGTGCCTCGTCACATTCAAACTGTAAACCAAAATGTTGGGCCATGGACGTTTACTCAAACAGCAGAATTATTATCAGACAAAAATAATTTTACCTCTTCCTTACACCGATTTATAGGCAAATCAGGATATTTATAACTGGTCTCTGGGATGCGTATCACATTGCTTAATTTAGCTGAGGATGGCCTTGGACCTGTGTTCAGACAGAACAAATACAATGCTATTAAGTATATGAAAAAGGAAAACCTAAACAATCCAACATATGTCTATCTACACACACAGCACGTACACATTCACACACACAAACGCAAAAGTACATCCCACAAGCTAACAACACCAGCAGGGCAACCAGGAAACTCCCTTCATACCCACCGCGCCAGAGTCCCTTCCCGCCGGATACACACGTTCTCAGGCTCATCACTAGTCTAATAATAATTAAAATATAACTATTCTTCTATATTTGAATCGAGGTCTGTAGTACTTATTCCAGACTTTAAAAACAGAGAAGCCAGACCTGTTTCAATCTCGCCAAACAAAGGTAGCCTTTTACAGCCAGCAGCGCTCTTCCTAGGGCGCCAGGGGCCACAGCCACAGGAGAACTCTGCAAACCCTGCCCTCCACTCTCCGACCTTCTGGTCAGACCCTCAAAAACGTGCATTCTTCTCCCATTCTCCTGTCTCACTTTCCTGTCAATCTTCTCAGCTTTTAAAGAACCCCATCACCAATGCAACCCCGTTTTCCCAAGTGTACCCCCACCGCTGGTCTCACCCCCTCACCCCTGGTTCTCTCAACTAAGGACTCCTTAGAATCAACCACACTACCTGCCAAACATTGAGTTGGAGCAAAATTCGATGCCTGGACAGTTCCTCATTTAAAACCTGTTGCGACAGTTCATTAAATTATTTCGAACTATGAACGGTGGCTGGGTATCCCGGTCAACCCACAAATGTACGAACTCATATATTTACAAAAATGGGGAGAAAATAAACACATTCCCATGCTTGATGCTGGTAGGTTTATCAATCAATAAAAGGCCTTTTTTTTTTTTAATTTGACAGAGATCACAAGCAGGCAGAGAGAGAGGTTCGAAGCAGGCTTCCTGCTGAGCAGAGAGCCTAATGCAGGGCTCAATCCCAGGACCCCAGGATCATGAGCTGAGCCGAAGGCAGAGGCTTTTAAACCACTGAGCCAGCCAGGCGCCCCAAAAGGCCTTTTTTAACTACTAGAGAAGAGGGATGAGAATCCACACAGCAGCGGGGGCTCCTGAGCTGGGACACCGCTGCCAGACAACAGGTGGTGTACACAGTGTGGGACTGAGAAATGCAGGAGGAACTCGGCAAAGAGGAGCTAAAGTTGAAAAGACCCAGAATTATAGGTGTGCTTGGAGGGCTCAGTTAAGCATCTGCCTTTGGCTCAGGTCATGATCGCAGGGTCCTGGGATTGAGCCCCACATTGGGCTCCCTGCTCAGAGGGAAGCCTGCTTCTCCCTCTCCCACTCCTCCTGCTTATGTTTCCTCTCTCGCTGTGTCTCTGTGACAAATATATAAATAAAAAATCTTTAAAAATAAAAATTTTAAAAATGTTTTTTACAAAACTCAGAATTATAAGAAGGCAGCAGCTAGGCTGTTTGCTAAGACTTTAAGACACAGTTCACTGTGCTGCAAACAGAGCCATTACTTGGACAACACTGATGTGCCTTACTTTCCTTCATCACGTGCATCTTGAAGGTTGCTTCTTAAAGACAGAAATCTTGTAAGAAAAAAATACTGAAGTCTTGACTCTATTGTCTAAACCCTAGCCCTCCCTCCCCAGAACCCAAACACAGTTGGACGTTTCCAGGTCACTGGCTGAAGCATACCCAGCACAAATCAAGTCCTGTCCCCACGGCCACCGCCAGAGGGGACAGGAAACCGAACAGGACAATGTCCATGGCCACCTGGTTCTTTCATCTGTGCAGCAGCAACAAAGTCAAAGGAAAAGCATCACTCGTTAAGTTCTCAAAGAAAAGAAAATGGATGATTCAGGGAAAAATCAGCAAACTACAAAAGGCAGAGGGTAACCCAAGAGCGCCGTGAGAAACACATCTAGCTCAGAATTCACTAATTTTCCTGTTATCTTTTTCTCCTCAGTTATTAACATTAAAATATTTTACACGAACTGGAAAAAAAACAAAGGAAACCATAAAAACTGTCTTGATGAAGCCGCCCCACCACATTCCCACCAAGCATATATAAAAGTCTGAGCAAAAAATTCAGCAATTAAGGGTTCCAACAGTATATGACGGATTCGAACTGGAGAACATAACATTTCTTTAATTTTAGACACTGTACATTACAGAAATAAGTTTAATTACTGCATCACCAATTAAAAATCTTCAAAATAAGTCATTATACATCACTCTTTCACGTACGAAATGGCATTCTGAATACGAAATTAAACTTGACGTGTTTCCCTTTGGACTCAGTCTATATTCCACACACTCCATTCTCTTAAAGGCAAAAAAAAAAAAAAGCTCTGAATGGGGTGGAAACAACTAAAAATATCACCACATGAAAAGGGCAGCAGCGTAATCACAAGCCGAAGACTCCATCCCAGGACAAACTCAAAGCCGTTCCAGGAAAGCATACGGGGCACGGGGTGGCTCCGTCAGTTAAATGTCTGCCTTTGGCTCAGGTCATGGTCTCAGGGTCTTGGGATCGAGTCCCCCGTCAGGCTCCCTGCTCCACAGAGAGTCAAGAGTCTGCTTCTCCCTCTGCCTGCTGCTCCCCCTGCTTGGGCTCTCTCTGTGTCAAATAAATAAAATCTTTTAAAGGGGGAGGCAACATAAATGCTGCAGGAGTCCACCATTTGGGACCAGGCTCAATCAATCAGAAATACCATTAGATCTCAATTTTTTTATTTAAATTCAACTAATTAACATAGAATACATTATTAGTTTCAGATGCAGTTGCATGTAGCCCCCAGGGCTCTTCACATCACGTGCCTCCGTCATGCCCGTCACCCGGTTACCCCGACCCCCCACCCACCCCCTCCAGCAACCCTGTTTGTTTCCCAGAGTTAAGACTCTCATGGAGAATCCTTACGGTATGATTATATAAATTTCCAGAGAACACAAATCTATAGGAAAACATCACGTTACCTTGGGACATGAGCAGGAGTGTGTTGCGGGGTGAGGGGTGGGGAGAGGCAGGAGTGACAGATTCTAAAAGAACATGAAGACACTTGCAGGGGGATGAGTACGCGTGCTACCTTGCGCTGACGGATTCATGAATGTGTACCTGCGTCAAAACTTACCAAATTGTACTCTTCTGTACATAGTTTATTGTGTGTTGATTATACCTTATTACAGCTATTTTTAAATTAAAAAATATTTTTTAAAAAGAGTCTCTTGGGGCGCCTGGGTGGCTCAGTGGGTTAAAGCCTCTGCCTTCGGCTCAGGTCATGATCCCAGAGTCCTGGGATCGAGCCCCACATTGGGCTCTCTGCTCCGCGGGGAGCCTATTTCTCCTCTCTCTCTCTGCCTGCCTCTCTGCCTACTTGTGATCTCTTGTCTCTCAAATAAATAAATAAAATTCTTTTTAAAATTTTTAAATTAAAAAAATATAAGTAAATAAAAATAAAAAGAGTCTCTCGTGGTTTGTCTCCCTCTCGGACGACTTTCCATCCAGTGTTCCTGCCCTTCCCCGATGCCCCTCTGTGCTGTTTCTTATATTCTACATGAGTGAAACCACATGATGATTCTTTCTCTGACTTATGTTGCTCAGCACACTACCCTCCAGTTCTATCCACGTCGACGTAAATGGTAAGTAAGCCCTCCTTCTGTTGACTGATATTCCGTTGCACATATGGACCACAGCATCTTTCTCCACTCATCTGTGGATGGACGTCTGGGCTCTTTCCACAGCCTGGCTATTGTGGACGTTGCTGCTATAAACATTGTGGTGCACGTGCCCCTTCAGGTCACTGCATCTATAGCTCTGGGGTAAATACCCAGTAGTGCGATGGCTGGGTCGCAGGGCAGCTCTATTTCCAACTTTCTGAGGTCCCTCCACGCTGTTTTCCAGAGCGGCTGCACTGGCTTGCATTCCCGCCAGCAGTGTAGGAGGGCTCCCCTACAAATAATTTTTAAAACCACTTACTTAGATCAAATAAAATCTGTATCACAGCAAGATCAAAAGTACGAGGAAACGAGGTATTTTGTAACTGGATATAGCCTGTGCTGCAGCACTGGGACTGGAGGTATGGGTGTGAGCTCCTGGCTGTGACACAGACCAGCCCGGAGACAGGCAGGACAGCTGTGCGTACACATGCGCACACACACACGTTAGCTTCATCTCTCTTCCCCGGGGCTCCAGAGGCACCTCAAAACGTGCGGCCCCAGCTTCCTGCCTCCTGCGGCCTTCTCCTCCCTCGCCCGGATCCAACCCGTCGCCACACGCTGCGCAGTTCTTCCCATGCCTGCCCCTCCCCCTCCTGCTGTCATCACGACCGAGTCTCCCCTGGGCAGGACCACCCCTCCTAACTCCCCTTGGTCTGTTCGGACCCCCCAATAGGACAACGGTGGTCTTCCCGAAACACAGTTCTAATCATACAACATCCCCCTCCTCCTCTCACGCTCGTCCCAGGATGAACCTAGAACCTCTAATGGCTTCCCACTACTCGGAGTATCAAGACTAAAACTCGTAGCTATGCCCACAGCCTCTGCCATCAGCCGTGCCTCTCTCATCCAGCCCCATCCAGTACAGCTGCACTGGTTCCCTACTGCTCCTGCATAAATGAAGGGGCTTAAAACGACACAGTCTCACAGTACGGAAAGTCCGAAGTCCAACATCCATCTCACTGGGCTAAGCTTGAGGCGCTGCACGGATGGCTGCTGCACGGACAGTTCTGGATGGATGGTTCCGGGAAAAATCTGTTCCCGTACCCGCTCACCTTCTGGACGTGCCTGCATTCCTTGGTCTGTGGGCGCCTTCCTCGAATCACTCCAAACCACGGCTCCCACCATCACATCTCCTCCGACGGACTCTGACCCTCCCACCTTCCTTGTGGAAGAACTCTGTGACGACCCTGGGTGCCCCCTGGGGCGATCACACCATCCCAGCTGCCAGGTTCCTTTTACCCTGGAAGGTACCACAGTCACAGGTTCAAGGAATTGCAAAGAGGACCTCTTGTAGGGGTATTATCCAGCCTACAACTGACCATGCCCAGGCCTGCCCACCTCCACCGTCGACTCTCAGCAACAATGCCTGATTGAGGGCCGGAGCCCCAGGCCTCCCCGTCACAGACTGCACATGTTCCCTCCGCCCTGACCCCCGGCCCACCCCGGTAACTCCTATCACCCTTCAGCTCCAAGCTCAACTCGTACAGAACCCTTGTCTTGGGCCCCCGTAGAGCTGTCTTTCAGAGCATTTATCTCCAAAAGCGTGTGTCTGGGTGACTACACGATGAAATGGTCATCTCCGGGGAGGGCAGCCCAGGTCTTACTACTCAGCACACCTCCATGACCCCATACAGGCCCTGGCGCACGCCTTGACCAATCCTTGTTGCTGAATGAATCCTCTGGATGTAGTCAAAGCTGTCATTTATGTGACTGCATAGTGAAAAGCTCCAAACATGAGGCGGCCAGGGACAGAGAAAACAAACAGCTGCTCCAAACACTAAATATTAACCCAAATCAAAAGTTACTAGAGCAGACATTTCCAATTACAGGCGCTCACTGGAACCCTGCTAGCTCAGACAGGGGCGCTCCCACGGGGCCGGCTCCAGGACCAGCTCCAGGACCAGCAGCCGGTACGCCCCAGGGTCAGTACATATGGTGGAACCAGAAGGGCCACATCACAGTCAGCTGAAAACTAGTAAGCTTCCCCAAATGGAAAGAGGAGATGATGGGTATCTTTGCACGGCAGGACATGGCTCTCCCAGGCTTCTACGGAAGCTGTGTCACAGTCCAGAACACATCCCCTGTGCACTGGCAGTTAAGAGACCTCCAAGGCTTCCCACAGGCACGCAGCGAAGCAATCGGCCTTCTCACACGTACAAGTCTGTAGTTCCCTTAGCGTGAGTAAGGACTGGTCAAGGTGCACCACGTTTTGAGCCACCCTTTCCGGTGACAGTACGGCAGACTTGTCCGACAAACATTCCTCCTCGGGGCAACTGAGGGCAGGAGAGGAAATACTCTACTGCGAAGGGCACCTGGCGGCGGGGCCCGCAGTAGGGAAGCCCACGGTGCGGCCACAACCCAGGGAGGGAGGAACAGGACCCCACGCGCTCCTGCTGTACGCCGAAACCCAGGCAATGGGAAGGTGACCCGGATACAGTACGGGGACCCACACGATGAGAAAACAGGACTAAGTGAGACACGCGGCACAGACAATGGCTCAGGACTTTCTCAGAACTGGGGAAAGATACCAACATTCTGCACCCTCCAGAAGCCCGAGCAAATCCCAAGAAGGACACAGACGAATGCGCTGTCACATATGCGCTGAATTGTGCAGTTTTTGAGAAGAAAATGACTCTAACCCCCGCGTCTGCCCCTAAGTACGAGGAGGTGCGTACAAAGGGTAGAAGGAAAGGAGACAGAGCTGCTTCCTGAGCTGACAGGAAGTCGGTGAGAAAGCAACACGTCGAACACTGACTTCTGTCGCACACGCCGGGCCCAGGGCTAACCAGCCGCCAGCTGAGGAGGCGACACCGCGCCCTCGCAGAAAGTGCGCAGCTTACCCGGACTCGCCAGCTACAGCCAAGTGGGGAGAAGCTGTTCAGAAGAAACTTTCACTTTGTACAGTTTTAATATGTTTGTTGTTTTAAAAAACTGTAGTCATTTTTAAATGAAAATTTTAGGCAGTTGTGGCGGGTGCCCAGTGCCCGTCAGTGCTGTGAGCAACTCCTGACCTTGGGGCTCAGCACCAGTCCTTCTAAAACAGAGTCTTTAGAAACTATGTTTAAAAGAAAAAAAATGATTTACAACCCAATATACACTCCCCCTGAATTAACTAGCCATATGCATTCTTTCTTGAGGGCACAGTACATCTGCTACAGACTTGACAACCGCAGTGTCTACCTGTGACCGGCTGTGCACACGCAGACGCACTCACCTGGGCCGCGGGCCGGCTGCTCCCCGCCGCACGCGTCCAGTTCTCGGGCTTCCCGCTGCCGGAACTCGGCGATGTACTCCACTCCCGAGCCCCTCCGGCTAAGCGGCCTGCGAAGAACACGCAGTCAGTGCACCGCGTCCGCGGAGCCAAGGGGCCCACGCGCCCCGGGTTCTCGAACGGTTCCTTCCGCCTCGCGTCCCCGAAGCAAGCGGCGACGGTCCACCGGCCACCGCGAGCGCCGCGTCCGCTCGCCCCTTAGCGCAAATTCTAACGGAGGAACCTGCTTCCTCCTTCGGAGTGAGGAAAGAGGAACTCTCCGGTCGCGGCGGAGAGCGGGGAGTGGCAGGAGCACCCGTCTTCCTGAGCGGCCATCCGCCCGTGTTGCCGGCCAGCGCACTGCGCTCACTCAGCCGGCGCTCGCTCCCACACGCCCAGCTCAGGCGAGGCCCTGCCTGGCCACGAGACATGCAGGAAACAACACAACGTCCTCGCCCTCAACGACCCGTCCCTCCAGTGCAGGAGCCATCACACACACAACGTCCTCCTTAGCGACGGGCCATTTGAACGGGACTCCGGGGTGGAAGGGCCCAAACACGAGGAAAGGTTAAGACCTGAAAACCACGTCCGGCAGAGAGCCGAGCTCGGCCACGGCGCGCTCCCACTTGCTATGCATCTCTGCAAGGACTGTCATAGCTGTTTCCGTACTAGCAGGTAAAAACATCCAAGATGTTAAGAAAAAAAAAAAAGGGACAACTGCAATACGACATGCAAAAGACACTATGAGTTCTGACCCGTTCTCAGTACTTCATGCCCCTGCTGTCACAGAGAAGACCATACAATACCAAGTCTTGAAGTAGAAGATTTACTTTAATAAGATGCTACTTGCATTAAATTCTACTTTCCGCCGGACAGTCATGGCTAACCGCGGCATTCCTTTGGTTACCATTTACCTGACACTCATTAATCAAATTAGTATTCAGGGCGGACTCCACACCAGGCACTGTCGTAAGCTCTTGGGATAAGGCAGCCCCGGGGATGCCTGGGGGCCTCCGTCAATTTAGTGAAGACTCGATTTCTGCTCGGCTCACGATCTCAGGGTGGTGGCACCAGGCCCCACACTGAGCCCCACACTGGGCCCCACACTGGGCCCCACACTGGGCTCCACACTGGACACGGAGCCTGCTGAAGAGTCTCTCTCTCTCTGCCACGGCTCCTCCCCCCACCCCCAAAAAGCAGCTGGCAGACGGTCCTCATGGAGCTTCCAGTCTAGTCAGGAAAAGAAAAATAAAGGCAAGCACAGTAGGCTAGACAGAGAGCAGTCCAACCAGGAGACGAGACGCTGGGGCGGCTGCCACGTGACCCATGCTGAGCTGACATCAGAGCGAAGACGGGCAGCGAGAGGAGGGCCGTCACCCCACGGAGGGGCGAGGGCTCCTGAGGGACAGCAGCGGGAAGCCGGAGCCCGGGACAAGCGTGCCACCGGAGTCAGGATGCCGAGGAAGCCAGCAGCAGCGGGGAAGCCCAGAGGTACAGAGAAGCGGGGTGTTTCCTGGGGACGGTGGGGCAGGCTGCCGGCAGGCACTGGTGACAAAGAGTGTGACTCCTGCTCTAAGGGCCAGGGGCTCTAAGCGGGGACGGAGAAACAGCAACACCGAACTCCTGTTCGAGCGGGCTGGCTCACGGCCACAGAAGCCGGGTGAGGTGGCCCGGGACGACGCAGCCAGAGCGGGGAGAGCACCGGACACCCTAGCTCAACAACCCAGGCCAGAGACAGGCAGCCCAGACCAGAGCGGCGGCAGCTGAGGGGAGCCGCGGATGCTGGTGAACTAGGTCCTTGCGAGAAAGCAAGAGTCAAGAATGATCCCCTGGTCGGCACTGCTGGGAAGACCAGACGTGCGGGCTGCACCCGTGCCCGCAGGATGACGCGGGCAGACGGGGAGCCAGACCAGCAGCCCGAGCATCGAGCAGGCCACCAGCGGTGCACCTGCCACCGTTTAATTCTGCTGTCCCCTGAGCTGAACTCACCGCAGGACCCAATGCAGACACAGGTCCTGGCATAGAGCACCCCGGAAGTGCTCTTGGGGAGCAAGAAAAGGGACCCCAAATGCTCAAAGTGCTGGCAGTCCCCAATTTTTCTCTTTTCTCCTTTCTCTATGTTCCAGGGCTCAGCAAGAGCCTCAGGCTCTAAGGAGGGGGAACCCCATCTCCCAGAGGATAGGGAAGACCCTCACTCCTCCGGGGTCCTCCCACTGCTTGACCCCAGAGGTGAACGCAGGCAGCTGCCCTGGCAGGAAGCGCAGGGTGGAGCGGAGCAATGAAAGACCGAAGAGACAGAAGAGCCTCTGGGAACTCGAGACCCACCCCCCAAGGCCGTCCATAAGCTAGTGGGCTCCACCGGAGGCTGGAGGCTGCGGGAGCATGCGCAGACCGCAACAGCCCCCACCCCCACCCCCCACCCCCCACCCCCCCGCCCCGGACTGAGGACCCAGGACTGAAGTACACAACGGCCAGCAGGTGGCACCACGTGGGACAGACACAAGGGAACCCCGAACCCAGGCAGCTGGGAGAACTCGCCCCCGGCACAGAGCTGCACCCACCAGAGGATTTAAACAAACCCCAGGGCCCATCACATCAAAACACCCAGGACACACACAACTACTTGGCATGCGGAGAACGTGGAAAATCTGCAGAACGGAGCAATGACCACTCGGTTTAGCTACTGGCTCTCCAGTTTGGGAACCCTACACCTCACACCAACCTCAGATCAATTCCAAACGGGTTCGAACCCCAGGTACTTATGGTTTTAGGCCTGTAAAGCTAATGTTCTCCAACATTCGAGAACTTTGGAGTACAGAAGGCCTTCCTGAACAGGGGCACGAAAAGGAAAAGTCAGAAAGGACCATATCAACAAACTAGATGCCGTACAAGCTGACGAACGACGTCTCTAGCAAGGCTGAAGGGCGAGAGCAAGAGCCACTCACAAAACACCCACCGCCCGCGGCCCTGAGTACACCAGCAATTCCCGCAGATCAGGAACATTCGCACAACCCGATATAAACGCGACTTTTTTTTTTTTAACATTTTTTTATTTATTTACTTGACAGAGATCACAAGTAGGCAGAGAAGCAGGCGGGGGGGCGGGAAGCAGGCTCCCCGATGAACAGAGAGCCCGATGCGGGACTCAATCCCAGGACCCCGAGACCATGACCTGAGCCTAAGGCAGAGGCTTAACTCACTGATCCACCCAGGCGTCCCTATAAACGTGAATTTTAACTTTAAAAAGTGTATGCATCTGTGTATTTTTAAAATACTAAGAAAAAACATACCGGGAAAAGAAATTTAACACAGTTTTAGTGTCTCCTTAAAAATTAACTGCATCTTGGGCACCTGGGTGGCTCAGTCATTAAGTCTCTTGCCTTCAGCTCAGGTCATGATCCCGGGAGTCTGCTTCTCCCTCTCCCACTCGCCCCGCTTATGTTCCCTCTCTCGCTGTGTCTCTCCTCTGTCAAATAAATAAATAAAATCTTTAAATATAAAAAATATTAACTGCATCTTTTTTTAAAGACATATTTATTTACTTATTTATTATGTATTGGGGCGGAGGGGCAGAGAGAGAGCACCCCTGCTGAGCATGGAGCCGGACGCTGGGCTTATCAACCCTGCTATCATGACCTGAGCCAAAACCAGGCACCCCTTAACCGCATCTTTACCAGCTAATAATCCAGAACTTTAAATCCAGTAGCAAAGGAATTTATTTTATTTTTTTTTGCTCTCCGTGTCCTTACAGTGATGAGTCTTCCCTTCACTGCTATCAGATGCTGCTGGACACCGCGCGAGAAGACAATGACAAAGACCAAAAAAGAAACTGACCAGCTTCATAGTTTTAAATTTTATATCTTCCACACAAAATATCCTAAGGTAGTAACTCATTAGAAATGACTCATTTATTCAACTTACTAAAATACTTGAAATCCAAGTTAATCTGACCACAGCCTGACAGAGAGGAGCAACACAAGGCGCTCTCTGGTCCTGACCTACCAGGACTTATACCCCCCATCTCCGTCGTACGGTAGGAGCGTGACCAGAGTACTCGGGCTCTAGGACAGAAAAAATACAATGGATAATACGATACCAGTAGTGTACCCGGAGTACGACAAACACAGGTTTCTACAAGCAACACCTCAGAGGAAGGTGTCCCAAATGTCAGCTGACTCCTAAGGAAAGCTCCACGAGGGTCGGACGTGCGCAGTCGTCCCAACGGCAAGACAGGTGCTAAGAGGAAGGCGGTCTTGGAGAAGCTCTCTGTGCAGTAGCTCAGTTCTCTTCAAATCTCTATTCAAAGGACTCCCTCTCCCCAAAAAGCCCTCCTCTGACCTCCCCACGGAACTGGGACGGGCCTCCAGTGGGTCCGCCACCCCCAATCTGTGATCAGCTGGCTGACGACGCAGGTGCTCCTCCTTGGCCTCCCACTGGAAGGTGGGCTCCGCAAGGGAAGAGACTAGGTCCTCCGGTGTCCCTGGGCCCCCAGCCAGCATCAGGCCACCCACAGGCAGCAAGCACGTGCTGCGCGAGGGGAAGCCGGCAACCCCAGCGGAGGGCGGAGCACAGCCTGCTCAGGAAGTAGAACGCAGGGCGGAGAGTGAACAAGAACATGGACCGAACTTGCTAGAGGTTCAAAGGAACACCAGAGCCCAGGAAAACAGGCTGCTGTCTCCCTCCGACGGAAGAAAACTTAGGTGACTTTAAACTGGGTCCTGGAAAAAAGAATTATGATGCGGGTAAATGGAAAAGAGAAAGAGAATAAACATCTCAAAAGACAGAGTCAGTGTGAGCCCCTGTGACGGTCCGCGTGGGCTCGGGAGGCATCAGGACACGCTCCGGGGCAGAGCAAGCGACAACGCAAGACAGCACGGAGCCCCAGAAAGAAACCGGGTTCATGTTCCATACCCGATCTCGGTCCGATAGCTGTTCTTACCACCTCAGAGACCAAAACTTTAGGAATTAAAGCAGTAACGAGGTTATTCAAAGGGAGACAGGTCAGGATTCTTCGTGACTTTGACAGAAAATTTGGTAGGACACTTGTGTCGTGATAAACTTTCCTCTCCTCTCCTTCTCATACTCCCCACAATGTGATGTGAAATCCTTCTCGTTGACGAGAACACGGGCTGACACCGGCTTTTCTCACATGCAAGCTGCAGCACCTCCGGGCTGACCACACGCGTCAGTCCTGATCAGGCATGACATTCGGGTCTGATGTAAACCCTGGCTATTCTTCATGGTTCACTTGTCGGAAAAGGCAACCGAGAAACAAATGTTATAAAAGGAAAAGCCACTATGTAGTCACTTACCAGGGAACTGGAGAGCGAGAGGCCCGTCCGCTCCTGAGCACGACCACACGCCCCCGACCCGCGCGCCGCCGGCCAGGAGCATCCCGTCGGCGTCTCACCTTCAGCTCCAGGAGAGCGCCCCGGGATGTTCGATCTGCCGTAGGGAATCGTAAGACCTTGTTTTCAACTCCGTACGTTCTTAGATCTCTAATTTTTCCCTAACCTTAATCTACTACTGCTATGTTTTTAAAGAAATTATAAAGTATATTTTAGGAGTCACCTACTTCAGCATTTATGTCCTCTGGCATTGTGACTTGCTTAAATACATAAATTTAACTACTATTTAGAAAAAGAAACAGAATGAGTATAAAAAATAACCTTTACTAAATGTTTCACAAGGCAGATACCAGCATTCTTTCATTTTTTAAAGATTTTATTTGACACAGAGACACAGAACACAAGCAGTGCGAGCAGGAGAGGGGGAAGCAGGCTCCCCGCTGAGCAGAGAGCCGGATGTGGGGCTCGATCCCAGGACCCCAAGATCATGATGTGAGCCAAAGGCAGACACTTAACCCACTGAGCCACCCAGGCGCCCCCAGATATAATAAGCCTTCTTTGCCTACTTTGCTCAATCACAACAAATGTTCTCAAAATGGGTATTTCGCAAATCATCAAGACTGTTTTTCCTGCTTTCAGGGGAGGGGACAGTGACCTGGCTTCTAGATGGCCTGCGAGGTAAGCTGAAGAATAGAGGCAGCGAGGTTATTTTTAGCGCTCTACAGGCATAAAAATACAGCACGAAACTGTGACCTACAGCTACGCACGGCAGAGCAGCCACCACGCGACCGTCTCCCCGTAGCCGGGGGCGCATCCGTGCTGCCCCACACTGTCGCTCCCGTTTCGTTACCAAACAAGTCGGAGCGCGTTTAGGACCAGAGCCCACTGCTGCCGGCATCTTTCTCAAACAGACGGAGCTACATTCAGAAGGTGGACTGTTCTGTGTAATTCGTGCAGAATAGTAAGTTATTTTTGTCATTTCGTCTAGCTCACTTACAAGGTGAATTAATGAGCATTCTCTCTAAATGAAGACATCACAACCTCATTCCTAACACAGAAGCTTATTTATTTCAAATACAGCTTCTGTGGGTAAACAAGGGGGCTCCCTCCTTCCAACAGGGGCCACAGCCAGGAGCCCAGCGCACGCCTGAGTGACCACAGCTTCACCGCCAAGTCAAGCAGAGTCCCTGGGAGCACCACCACAGCGGACCCAACGCACCAGGTACGCTCGAAACCCTTTCTGCACCAAACCTCGGTCCGAGGGGCGCTTCCAGATAGCACTTCCTCTCCGTTCATGTTTTAAAGCCTCCTAAGAACTTTTAATAGCAAGTGTCAATGTTATTTTCAGAGAACGTTCAGTCCCCAGATCATCTCTGACTGGGTAGATTTCGTTGCTGCTTAGCCACGTAAATGTATTTTCAAAGCTTGGTTTTTGGTACTGACCTAGTTAGAAAACGCAAAGCTTTAATCCATGCTCTAATCTCATTCTGACCTGCATACCTAACCAGTGAAAAACTCATACACTTTTCTGGCAAATTTATTTGCTCTTTGCTCATCAGAACCACAACGTTTGGTGCAAATAAACAAGTGAGAATATTTCCACAGGCTAAAAATGCCACTTTTTGGCTGGATGAAGTGGCCAAAATATGATTCCTACAAACCCACACACTACCCTGGCTCCGAAGCCGTGACGAAGACTCTGCTTCGGGAACTGAAATGGCATCTGCAGGAGCGAGAGAGATTAATACAAGAGATCGAAAATGAACAGAAAGTGAGAAAAACAGGTGTGGATTACAGCTGGCTGAGAAACTACCAGAATCCCTACGCGACCATTCCAGCTACCGAACAAAGACAACTTGAAGTCCTTTGCTCCCAAGTTCAGCCTTGTCAAACTGGAACTATTCTCAGCAGGTAAAAATACTATGTTCTCTTTTATGGTATTTTGCTACTGTAGAGTCTAAGTTCCTCATACAGCTAGACTGGAAATTGTATTCTATCATGTAAATTCTTTAACAGTGGGTATCAAAAACCTAGAACCAAAATCCCCAAGGACAGACTAGCTAAGAAATATTTTTAAGTCATATGCAGAATTTCTTTACTAAGATGCATAATTTTAAAGGAATACGCAGATTACGCAAACAGCAAGCAACTACTGTAGGATCACGGTATTTAGGCTGTATTTTGCAGATACACACAAACGACAAAAGAAAGTCTCTGAACTGAATATTCATTACTGGTTTCCCCACAGATTTCGAGAAGTTTTAGCAGAAAACGATGTGCTGCCATGGGAAATAGTCTACATCTTCAAGCAAGTTCTGAAAGACTTCCTAACCAGTCCTAGCAAAGGTAACCAGCAAGAAGGCCCAGAAGAGTCAGGGGACCCAGACCGTCCTGTTCCGTCTGTGATCCTGGGCACAAGCTCCAGGAGTTCCGATAAAGACGAAATACCCACGATTTCCAGCTACGTGGACAAAACCACAAAGAACAAGTTCCCAGTGTTCTCACATAGGATATGGAACCTACCCTATTATTACCCATCGAGTTAAGTTACTTATAACCGGAAGAGTTTTTATGGCCCTCTTTAGAAGAATTCTTAGTATTAAGAATATGAAAAAGTGATGTGATTTCACGTTTCTCTGTTAAGTCGTGTTTAACTGTGCGTCCCATGTTTTAAATAGTGTCCCGTTTTTACCCACTCTAAGAATGCGATGTTTCATTGAACTGTATACTTTTAACTAAAATGATTCCTACACATTTTGAAAAAAATGTTTGAAGTATTTTCTTATACTTCAAACATCTCACAGGAACAAGTATGGAATTGGACAAATTCTGTGTGAAAATTAGACATTAACCTTTTATCCTGAAGCCACGCAGAGAATAAAACAAGTGACTGATGGGAATCGGACTTTATAACACAGAACTGACTCGAGCTCAGTCATTCTCCGCAGGGAAGGGGAGATGGGCTGTGACAGAGGAAATCATGTGCAGTTTAAAGACTAAGTTAGGTGTTTTACTCCGACATTCAGATTTGTTACAAATTACATTTTTAATCCCAATTAACATTATGGGAAAGTAAAAAAAAAAAAAAAGAGCTCTATATGGTATCAATAAAAAGAAACAGAGTGGGTTCATTAAAAATAGCAAATATTCTGGGGGCCCTGGGGGGGCTCAATCCGCTAAGCCTCTGACTCTTGATTTCAGCTCAGGTCATGATCTCAGGGTCATGGAGTCGAGCCCCAGGTCAGGCTCCCTGCCAGGCACAGAGCCTGCTTAAGATTCTCTCCCCTCCCCCCCCACCCCTCCAGTTCTCTCTGAAAATATAGCAAATATTCAGTATACAAAATTCAGTATTTTATAATTTCATTAAAGTAGGGAAACTAATCTTTGGATTTACTTTTTTTTATAAAGTCCAAGAATCTTTATCATTCTTAAAAATTAAGTCCAAGGTACCCAATATTTACAACTTTATATTTGGAGATTTGTTTTTTCCCCTCTAAAAGAAAACTATTCAAGACTAGAATTCAGTATCTGCTCCCAAAAAACCCTTCTGACTTGTTTGTTCCTGGCCTCTTGGCCAACACCTACACCATTCTGAAAGGGCCTCCGTTTGGTCTTTAATCCTGTGTCATAAATGATGTCAGCCGGACCAGAGTTTAATAAGACAAGGTAAGTGGAAACACAGCCCTAAGTAGATCTAAAATAAAGACACCTCTCGCTCCTCCTCCCTTTGATTGTTTTCATGAGCGAGCTATGACTCTCTAATCACTATAAAAGCCTCAGAGTAGGGACGCCTGGGTGGCTCAGTTGGTTGGACGACTGCCTTCGGCTCAGGTCATGATCCTGGAGTCCCGGGATCGAGTCCCGCATCGGACTCCCAGCTCCATTGGGAGTCTGCTTCTCTCTGACCTTCTCGCTCATGCTCTCTCTCACTGTCTCTCTCTCAAGTAAATAAATAAAATCTTTAAAAAATAAAAAAATAAAAATAAAAGCCTCAGAGTAGAAACTGCTTGTGGGAGAGCCAAGTACCCCCAGAACCCCATAACTGCTTACTGTCCAGTGAACACAAGATAAACAAGAGTTTTATTATTACTGCCTCAACGGTGGTAACAAAATTTCTGCTTTAAACAGGGAGG
This sequence comes from Mustela putorius furo, assembly GCF_011764305.1. Classification (NCBI taxonomy): domain Eukaryota; kingdom Metazoa; phylum Chordata; class Mammalia; order Carnivora; family Mustelidae; genus Mustela; species Mustela putorius. The sequence continues at coordinate 51,548,637 of NW_025421290.1, read as the reverse complement.
GGCACCTGGGTGGCTCGGTGGGTTAAGCCTCTGCCTTCGGCTCAGGTCATGTTCCCAGCGTCCTGGGATCCAGCCCCACATCGGGCTCCTTGCTCAGCAGGGAGCCTGCTTCTCCCTCCGCCATTCTGTCTGCCCGTGAACTCGTGCACGCACACGCTCTCTCTCTCTGACAAATAAATAAAATCTTAATAAATAAATAAATAAATAAACAAACAACAGGGAGTCTGTGACATGTGGCACTAGAACTGGCCACCTCACCCCACCCCATTAGTGAACACACACCACAAAAGGGCCCCAAACGCTCCTTTCTCCCCACAAAGCACCTCCATCAGCCGCCACACAAAAGACGACCAATCCCACCACCCTCCTGAGAGGACCCACGGTCCCTGCCCGCCGTGAAGAAGAGGACTTTGTTAAGTCCCTCCCATCCGAAGCTTCCCGCAGCGGCGGAGGCGGCAGGCAGCTAGCGACCCTCCAGCCCCGGAGGAGCACGACCCCCACACTGCCCCAGGTCCCCACGACACAGTCGCTTAGCTCCACAACCAGACGTTCAGGGCAGCGGAAGGAACGCACGGCATCGTGGTATGCAAAGCCTCCATCTCTCACTTCACTCGGGCAATGACCTAATAACCACATTTCCTGCGAGAGCACGGGGGGAATTTAAAACTACAGTTGTTCTGAGAAAACCTACAAACCAAATAGGAATTTTAACACAAGTAACTTCCAGAATATTAACAGCCCGCGCTCTACATGCTGGGCTGCTTCCAGTCCGCAAAGCCGGCCAGAAGATGAAGGTCAAAAGGGGGCGGGCGGGGGCGGTGGTGCAGATGGGGAGTTAGAGGCCGAGTTTCAGGCCGGTTCTGCAGAGACGGAGCCTGGCTCAGGGGCTAAAAGCCTGAGCTGGGAAACCGTTAGCAGCCGCCGCCCCCGGCCCCGCCAGCACCCGCGTAGGGGACACACGGCGAGCTCCGCGGAGTCCGCATCTGCAGCAAGCCCGGCCGTTTGACCGTGAGGTCGCTCGGCCACGGGCCCGGCACTGTGTGGAGCGCGGCAGGCGGCCCCTCATCCAGTCCCTGACGGCACGCAACGTTATTCCCACTTGACAGATGAACGAGCGGCCTTGGACGCAGCCGCCGGCCTGTCCGGTGTCGGGGCACACCCGGCGGGGACGCGCGTCTGTCGGGCCCCGCACGCCTCCAGCCCCGACGTCCCCTCTGAGCTCCAAAGGCGGTCAAGGGCCCACCTGACACCTCCTCTGGGATGGCCACAGGCAAGCAAAGACGCAGTTTTGCGCCTTCCAGTTTTCTGGAAGGATAAATAAAAACCAAGAAAGAAACAAAGGAGTCGACACACACGCACACAAATGAACACGCGGCTCTTGAAAACCTTCAGCTCGGAGGGAGCCGCCCGCGCCGGCCGCCCGGCTCTCCGCGCCAGGAAGCTCGGCTCCGTCCTGCGGGACGGGGGCCGAGAGCTCGTCACCCGCCAGACAGACCCGGGGCACACGGCAAGCGCTTCAGAGGAGGAAAAAGTGTTGAAAGAGATTGGAGAGGCGGGGAGAGGTGCGGGGGGCCTGCGGCTGCGGAGGCACCGGAGAGTCCGGAGAGTCCGTGAGAAGACGGCGAACGGGCCGGCAGGCGGCCGTGAGTCTCGGGCGACACCGGCCCGGCGCGGGGTTCTCCGGGTAGAGGGGCAGGTGCGGAAGCCGCGAGGCAGACAGGAGCTCAGTGTCCTCCGGACACAGGGACAACGCCCAGGGCCCGCGAGCCGCGGGAGACAGGCAGCCCCCAGACGGAGGAAGGCCGGCCGGGCCGCGACGGTCTGCGTGTCGGCCCGATGGCCACCGTCCCCGGCGGCTGCACGCCCGCCCGAAGACGCCGAGCGACCAAGGCTTACTCGGGAACGCGTGCGCTCCACAGACGGGGGCCACAGACGGTGACCGCACGGTGACCGCGCGGCAGGACCTGTGCGAGCTGCTGGATGAGCCGCTGCGGGCGAGAACGGAGGCGGCTTCCGCCACGGCCGGGCCACGGGGCCGGCGGTTCGCGCAGCGGCCAAAGCAAGAGCGGGGAAGGCTCCTCTGATCCGGGAAACCCGACAGCGCAGCTGCCAGGATGCTGAGATGTTCACCAGCCCGCCCGGCCGCTCACTCGCGCGCACGAACCCCTCTGAGGGAAGTCGGCCGGGCGCGGGGGAGGAAGGCCGACCGCGCGCCTCGGGCCAGGAGTGGGCAGCGCACCCCAGTCCACAGCGGCGGGTCACCACGGCAGGTCGTTCATGCGAACAAGAGTCTGGGCTCCTACCCCAGGTCAGGCCCGGCGCTAGGAAGTGGGGACTTGGTGATCATCTGTTCCGTCAGGGAGCGCGTACGTGGGGAAAACAGCACAAAGCAGTCCACACAAGTACCGAGAGACGCGCACAGGGGTACTAAGCAAGCTTGTTTACCGAGAGGAGGGACGGCCACCGGCGGGTTTTCCTGCGAGCCTTCCAGCGGCCCCGTCTCTCCCCCCTTTGTTCGCGCCATCTTGTCAGTCTCTGCGCGTTCGAGGGCTCCCGGCCTGGGTCCTTGGACCGTCTCCCTCAGCACTCGCCCGCTAGGATCCACCACCCGCAGTCTGGGGGAGCTCACTGGTCTCTAAGCCTTAAACTGCCAAACACCGGGCTCCAGCCAGGTCTCTGTCCTCACCGCCAGACCGCCTGCACTTACTGTCACCTACTGGTAATGTCGGGTCCAAGCGTTCGGATCAAACTCCTCCTGCAGCCCTGCCTTTCTCAGAAGACGGCAGCATGTCGCAGCTGCTCAGCCAGAGACCTTGGTGTCGTCCGTGGTCACACGTGGTCCCCACTCCCGTTCCGTGTCTGATCCAGACGCAAAGCCCTCGCCTCCGCCTGAGGAACACACGCAGACCACACGCCCGCTTACCGCCTCCACGGTCCCAGTTCCGCTCTAACCCGCCACGCGCTCTCTGCTTGGAAGATGCGTTAGTGAGCGTCTCCGAAGAAACAAAACCAACAGGACGCGCGCATACACAGAGAGATTCGTTTTAAAGAATCAGCTGAGTGAAACCTGGGTGGCTCAGTTGGTTGAGCAGCTGCCTTCGGCTCAGGTCATGATCCCAGCGTCCAGGGATCGAGTCCCACATCGGGCTCCTTGCTCGGCTGGGAGCCTGCTTCTCCCTCTGCCCCTGCTGCCAGTCGGCCTGCCTGTGCTCGCTCTTGCTCTCTCGCTCTCTCTTTCTCTGGCAAATAAATAAATAAAACCTTAAAAAAAAAAAAAAAAAGAATCAGCTGAGCCGGCAGCCTGGAACCCCAGGAAGGGCAGCAGTCGGAGTCTAAAGGGACTCGGCAGAGTTCCTTCTTGCTTTAGGTCTTCCCTCTAGCCAGATCTTCAACTGATTTGATGAGGCCCACCTACAATCTAGAAAGCAATCTGCTTTACTAAAAATCCATCAACTTGAAGATTAATTTCATCCAAAAAACAGCTTCACAGAAACATCCAGAATCATATTGGCCCAAATACAGGCATGATGGGTCAGCCACGCTGACACATAAAGGAAATGTCACAGAGGACACCAAGAGACTCTTCCCTGAGGTCCCTGTTTCTGCCCTAGGCCTGCTCTAGTCCATTCCACACAGCAGGGATCGTCAGAGTCCTAAGTCGTGTCACAGCTCTGCTCAAAACCCCAGAGTGCCCTCCAGCGGTTCTCAGTAGCCTCAGATGAAGCAGCCAAGTCCTCCCTGGTTTCAGGGACAGTTCCAGACCCAGCTCCGTCCCATTCTCTCTCACAGCCACTCCGCTCCGGCTGCACACAGACACTGAACACTCTAATTAATGGCAAAGTGACCTCCCAACTTAAATCTGCTAAAGAAACAATAAGGTCTTTAAAAAACCATGGCCTCTGTGAGTGAACAGAAAATAGAACCCCTGGAGAATAACACATCGTTAACACCTGTGCAAAGCCTACGCTCTGAGAAGCAACAAGGCAACAAGGGAAAAGTAAGATACTCTGGAGTCCAACATATCCATCCTCACACCACAGTAACCCAGCGATGGGGTAACTTTCTCAACCAGTTATCTGACCCTCAGCTATACCGTGCGACCTCCCTTGTCGGAAGGGCCAAGCCCGTGTCCCCTGACACAAAGCTCAACACAGCAAGCACTAAATCCACATACCAAGAAGGAAACACTGAGTTCCGTAAAAAGGAGCCACCAGATACACTGGTTTGAAATGGTGAGTTTCTACGGGAAAGTTTTCTCTGGGAAAAAGTACACTTTAAGGTGTTAAAGGGCCTGATATGTTCTATTTCTCTCCTTTTAATGCTGGTGGTCACCACTCACACGACCTGTAAAGCCGATTTAACGATGCTCATGTGGCCTGAACCCCGGAGTCGGAACACAAGCCACTCTTGCACTGTCCTCAGACCCGGCTTCACCATGGGACACCCTGGGCTCGGGAAGCCTGTCTTCCTCTCCGCCAAGTGTTTTCTCACCAATGTCAAAACCTCACTCAAACCCTCCTTTCTGGAAAGACATCAGTCAACCAGCCAGGCACTGTGGTTGAGGCTGGTTTTCAGGTCAGCTCCCCCGACATCAATCCCAGCTCTACCACTGTATTCGTTTGCTGGGGCTGCCCTAACCGTGGCAATCCGGCAGTTCAGAACATACTCGTCACCTCACAGCTTCTGTAAATCACGACTTCAGGTAGACTCAACTAGGTCCTCTGCTTAGGGTCCCATGAGGCCAAAATCAAGATGCTGGCTGGGAGGCTCAGCTGGTTAAGCCTCTGTCTCTTGATTTCGGCTCAGGTCATGATCTCAGGTCCTGAGACTGAGCCCCACATCTGGCTCCACACTGATCATGGAGCCTGCTTAAGGTTCCCTCTCCCTCTGTCCCCCGCCCCGTCTCTCTCTCAAGAAAAATAAATAAATAAATAAACGTTGGCAAGGCTGCATTCACTGCAAGAGTCCCATTCGGGGTGCCTGGGTGGCTCAGTGGGTTAGGCCACTGCCTTCGGCTCAGGTCATGATCTCAGGGTCCTGGGATCGAGCCCCGCATTGGGCTCTCTGCTCAGCAGGGAGCCTGCTTCCCCCGACCCCCACCTTTCCCTGTCTCTCTGCCTACTTGTGATCTCTGTCAAATAAATAAATAAAATCTTTAAAAAAAAAAAAAAGAGTCTCATTCAGCTTGTTGGTCAAGTTCAGTTCCCTTAAGTGGTAAGACGGAGGTCCCCATGTCCCTAGTGGCTGTCAGCGGGGACTCCGTCTGTGCTCCCGGCTGCCCACATTCTCCTCCTGTTTCCTTTGTGGCCCAGTCCAGCAGCAACTGGTCAAGTCCGGCTCACGTATCAAATCCCGCTTCTACAGCTCATGTGATTAGACAATCCAAGTACTGTCCCCCTATTTTAGGACCTATAACCTTAGTTATACCAGCAAAATCCCTTTTGTCATCTGATATAAGGCAGTGACAGGTTCCAGTGTTATTTCGGGGGGGGGGGGGGGACATTGTACCTACCGTGACTATTTATCACAAGGAGTTAAGAAAGGCACTTTACCACCCAAGTCCGTTCCTTTCGGATTTCTATAAAATCAAGATAAGACCATCCATCTCAACGGGTTATTTCGAAGTTTCAGTTGTATGACTCTATTTGAGTGCCTTCTACACGGCAGCACTCTGGCATTAGGCAGGGGGCAGGGGCGCAGGACGGGGCTTCCAGAAGAACCCCTCAGACTCAGAGCACCTACAGACAAGCGAACCTCCACGTTAAGTCCATCTCCAGTTATTTCCAGTTTCCCGTCCCCTACGGAAGTTGAACTGTTTAGGGCAATCTGACAAAGTAATTTTACATGTTGACTGTCTTAGACGGGACGTACATTTTGTCCGTTTTCATTCCATCACTCCGAAATTTCGTTTCTATTGATATTTCAAACTCTGAGTCTCTGAAGGATTAGAAATTCGAAAAACTGATCCTTGGTGGTGAGAAGAACATTCGAATCCGTCGTTTCCGTCTCTAGAAAGGTCGGTCCCTTACTTCCCCAGCGCGGTGGGTCATCTGGACGCGACGCTGCTCTGCCTGTTACCAGCAGCGGGGACAGGGGCGGCCTGTGGGGTCCTCGCCAGCGTCATCCAGGCAAAGTGCGCAAAACCCGGAGCGGAGCAGCCACGCCCACCTTCACCGGGGTGTCCTGCCCGCCCCGATCCCACGGAGAGCCCCCGGACCCGAGCTGCCCTTGCCGTTCGCGGGCCTCCAGGTCGCCTACGGCTGCTCGAACCCCGCGTACGAAGCTCGCGGGCGCCAACAGCGCAGACCGACTGCAGCGACCGGAGACCCGAAGCGTCCCCGCGGCCGACGCCGTGGACCCGGGTGCACGCCGCGGAGCCGGGTCTGCGGGCGCGGACGGCCTCCTCGTGCCGGTTCCGCGAGCGCCGACAGACGGGCCGGAGGCAGGCGGGGCGCTCCTCCGCCGGACGCGGGAGCCCGCGGGCGCCCCCGGAAACCGCGCGGAGGCTCGAGCCCACGCGGAGAAACCACCGCAGCCGGCGGCGGGCGGCCCGGCTCCGGCCACGGGCTCCGGCCACGAGCCCCGGAAACGCAGCGCACGGGCGGGACCCGGCGCAGGAGGGACCCCGGACGCTCGCCCACGCCCGGGGAGCTGCGGGCCGGCCGGGCGGGAACACGGCACGCGGGGCCCCGCCTGACCCCGCGGCCGAGGCCGACCCTGGACGCCGAGACCCGGGACCGGGCGTCCGGGGCGGCTCGGCCCCCGGCAGGCGCGACTTCCCGGGCCGGGGTCCGCCAGCTCGCCCTCGGCGGCCGGGGGCAGGGACGGGGTCGCGCGGCGCCGGCGGAGGCCGCGCACCCACGGCCGCCTCCTACCTCCGGGACGCCACGGGCGGCGGCGGCGGCGGCTGGGCCGCGGCGCCCACGGCGGGGCCCGCGTCCCGGGGCTGCGCCTCGTCCCTGCCGGCCTCGGCCGGAAAGGCGGGCGGCGAGCCGAGCAGCTCCACATCCGCCACGGCCTTGCCGATCGTGAACCAGTCGTTGATCTGGTCGACGGTGAGCTTGCGCAGCATGCCGCCCGCCGCCGCGACGCCGCCTCAACTGCCCCGCGGAGCGGCGGGGCCGACGCCGGCGGGAACGCCACGGCGCGACGTGGGGACGTCGGAGCGCAGCCCCGCCCCGCCCGAGCCCGCCAATCAGAGCGCGCCGGCGCCCACGCGGCCGGGACCTCCTGCCTCCGGACCCGCCCCGCCCCGCCCGGGCCCGCCAATCAGAGCGCGCCAGCGCCCACGCGGCCGGGACCTCGTGCCTCCGGACCCGCCCCACCCCGCCCGGGCTCTCCAATCAGAGCGCGCCGGCGCCCACGCGGCCGGGACCTCGTGCCTCCGGACCCGCCCCACCCCGCCCGGGCTCTCCAATCAGAGCGCGCCGGCGCCCACGCGGCCGGGACCTCGTGCCTCCGGACCCGCCCCACCCCGCCCGGGCTCTCCAATCAGAACGCGCCGGCGCCCACGCGGCCGGGACCTCGTGCCTCCGGAACCCCCCCCCCCCCCCCCCCGCCCGGGCTCTCCAATCAGAGCGCGCCGGCGCCCACGCGGCCGGGACCTCGTGCCTCCGGACCCGCCCCGCCCCGCCTGGGTTTTCCAATCAGAACGCGCCGGCGCCCACGCGGCCAGGACCTCGTGCCTCCGGACCCGCCCCGCCCCGCCCAAGTCCTCCAATCAGAACGCGCCGGCGCTCACGCGCCACGCGTCTCGCGCCTCCGGCCCCGCCCCGCCCGAGCCCTCCAATCGGAACGCGCCGGCGCCCACGCAGCCGGGACCTCGTGCTGCCGGCCCCGCCCCTCCGCGCGCGGGCAGGCCTGCGGCCACGCTGCGAGCCCGGAGTCGGCCCGCGGGACGCCCCGGAGGTGCAAGAACTAAGTCCGGACTCGCTCTCCGCCGTGTCTCAGGATCGCGCCCGCGGCGTCGCGCTGCAGGCCGGCGAGGGCCAGGCCCGGTGCGGAGCTGCCGGGCGCCTGCGGCGGTACCCAGTGCGGGCGCGGAAGGCCACCGGGAAGGGGCGAGCGCGCACCGTCGAGGGGCGCGGCTGGCGGCTGCCCTGGGTCGCGCCGCCCCCTCCTGGGCGCGGTAGCAAGGAGGTGGGAAAGGCTCGTGGGAGAGAAGGACCGTGCGCGGAGGCGTGCGGGGCAGCCGGGAACGGGGCAGCCGAAGGCCTACGGCTGGGGGCCAGCCCCGGGGAGGGCACGCCGCGGACGAAGGCCGGGCTGAGAGCTGGAGTTCTGTGTGGCCGCGGCAGGAGTGCTGGGCTTCGGCTTCTCCCCTACGTCCGCACGGGACGGGCCCCGCCGTCCACGCGCCGGGCGGGAAGCAACGGCGAGAGGCCGCGTCGGGCGGCCGTGGGCCAGCGGAAGGGGGAGACGCTGCGAGCCGCTGCGGTGGCGCAGGCCGCGCTCCCGAGGCGGGAAGGCGGCCCGAACCGCAGCGATGAGGCCGCGGTGGAGGGAGGAGCGCGGCCGGGACCACGAGGACAGTCGCCCGCCTGCCGCCTGCGGTCAGCGCGCGGCCCCGCACTCGCGGACGGTCAGCGCGCGGCCCCGCACTCGCGGACGGTCAGCGCGCGGGCGATCGCAGGGTGCGCCGACCAACCTGGGGAAGGCCGGCTCGGCCGGAGAATGCTCCGAGGGCGGCGAGCCAGAGTCCGCGCCAGGGCAGCCCGGGCCGGGGCGGGGGGCTTGGGGGGCTCTCCGTGTTTCACGGGAAGATGAGCCCAGCCTGGCTCGGGCCCGGGGTCCCAGGCCCCGAGCTGGACCACACCTCTGGCCCTGGCGCTCCCGCTCGGACTGGTCCGCACACCGCGGCCTGCAGAAGGGTCGCGCGCACACCCTGGGGCGGCGGGGAGCAACCTGTTGTGCTCTAATGACCATGTGACGTGACCGTCGAGTCACGGAGACTGCGGTATGTCGTCCAGCGCTGGCGGAAAACACGGTCACCTGATGCTTCGTGGAAGGCCAGCACATGCTCTGAACGTCCCAAAGGACACCGAAACCACTTCCCGCAACTGCAGAACTCACATTTGTGTCTCCGCACCGCGTCGTCCCTGGCCGGCGTCGGAGCACCTTTTCAGGGGGCAGCTGCTTTTCCAAGAGTTCTGTTTTCCCGAGGAGACTGTCCGGGGGGGCTGTTCTGTTCTTACTGGAGTTGATGCACAATGTTACTGGAGTTGATGCACAATGTTACAGTGTTTCAAGTGTGTGACAGTGAGTCCACGTCTACATGTGCCGCCATTCCCACCACACGTCCGGCTGACACTAGGACAGCGCCGTCCACTATATTCCCTGCCCTGTGTCCTTCACTCCCACGAGTATTCATTCCCCCACTGGAAGCACCTCCCACCCCTTCACCCATGCACCCAATCTCCCTTCCCTCTGGCAGCCATCACTTGTTCTCTGTATTTATAGGTCTATTTCTGCTTCTTGCTTTATTCATTTCTTTAGATTCCACATATAAATGAAACCATACCGTATTTTTCCTTCTCTGACTTATTTTAGCATAATATCCTCTAGGTCTATCCACGTTGTTGTGCAAATGGCACAATTTCACCCTTCTTATGGCTGAGTAATAGTCCTGTGTGTGTGTGTGTGTGTGTGTGTGTGTGTACATGTGTTTTCCTTATCCGTTTGTCTATCACTGGACACCTGAGCTGTTTCCATTTCTTGGTTATCACAAATAATGCTGCAATGAACATAGAGGAACATTATCTTTTCAAATTAGTGGTTTTGTTTTCTTTGGGTCAATATTCAATATTGGAATGACTGGACCATATCCTATTTCTATTTTTACTTTCTTGAGGAACCCCCATACTGTTTTCCGTGGTGGTTGCACCAATTTACATTCCCACCCACAGTGTTCAAGGGTTCCTTTTTCTCCCAAGTGTTTCTCTTGCCAACACTTATTTGTCTTTTTTTATTTTAGTCATTTTAACACGTGTGAGGCGATTGGAAGGCCCTTCCTATGTTCTTTGAACCTTTCAGGTTGCTGTCGCCTCAGTCGTCTTGAGTCTTGAGTTTTTAACTGCAGTACAAGAAGACTGACCTGATGCTTCAGTTCCAAAATTTGTTCTCATTTCATTGCCATTTTCCCGAGTAGTAGCTAACATTCTGGGCATCACAGAGAATAGCTTTGATCCCCTTCGTTTGAATGGCAGTTCTGGGTGCTTCATACTCAGCACAGCTCAACTTGCATTCCTGTCCAAAGTCAAAAGAGACAGTCTGACAGTTCTCAGTAGGCTTGTAGACGTTTAGACCCTAGCACAGAGGAAGCCATGAGCCTTGGTGAAGGTTTTGCATGTTGGCGTCCGCAGAACAGCTTGAGTCACAGACCCAAAGGGAAAACAAGCAGCTCAGACAATGACAAATGATGCTGGTGCCAGCAAGCAGCACTCTGGACAGAGTGGGAGAAGCCGCGTCCCAAGGACCTTCATGTCTTCTCTGACCTGTTCAGCTGCAAAATGTGGAATTCTGCACAAATCTGGGTAGTCCTGTCTTCAATCATTGTTTCCTTTGAAGATGTATTTTTCATAGGGTGTTTTGGCTTTGAAACAAAAGACATGAAAATTCTGTTGATCTCAAACAGAGTTTGAAGTTCAAAAACTTTTTTTTAAAAGATTTTATTTATTTATATGACATAGAGATCACAAGTAGGCTGAGAGGCAGGCAGAGAGAGAGAGGAGGAAGCAAGCTCCCTGCAGAGCAGAGAGCCCGATGTGGGGCTCGATCCCAGGACCCTGGGATCATGACCGGAGCTAAACGCAGAGGTTTAACCCACTGAGCCACCCCAGTGCCCCTGAAGTTCAAAAACTTTATCATTTTTTTTAAAGATTTTATTTATTTATTTGATAGAGATCACAAGTAGGCAGAGAGGCAGGCAGAGAGAGAGGGGGAAGCAGGCTCCCTGCCGAGCAGAGAGCCCGACGCGGGGCTCGATCCCAGGACCCTGAGATCACGACCTGAGCCGAAGGCAGTGGCCCAACTCACTGAGCCACCCAGGCGCCCCACAAAAACTTTATCTTAAAATAGATTAGGAGGATACTCCTAAGTTCCTGAAATGCTTGTCATCAGCAGTTTCCGACCATATTATAAGTCTCAAACATTCTTTCCCAAGACAGTGGTTCAGAAATCAGGTCTTTAGCTCAGGACCCGTTACACTCTGAAGCCCCTAGAGAGCTTTTGTTCATGTCCATTGCATCTACTTTACTAGGAATTACAGCTGAGATACTTTATTTATTAATTCATTTAAAAATAATAAACCGATTTGGTGTTAAAGGGAATATTTTGATGAAAAGTCACTATATGTGTGCAGAGTGACACTCTGACATTTTTGTAGATCTCTAAATGTCTGCCTTCATAGGGGATAGCTGGATTCCCGTATCTGTTTCTGCATTCATTCTGTTGTGACGTCACAAGTCAGCTTCTGGAGAACTCCACAGAACACTTGTGAGATAATTCTGGTGAAAAAGACAAGTCACCAAATTTTACCATTGTTACAAGAATAGTTTTGATCCCCAGGGTCCTTCGGAACCCCCAAACCTCACTTTGAGAACCACTGCCTAAAATATTTTAGCAAGATTTTCAGGTGGTGAATACAGCTTCCATTTGATCCGAAGCTTTTGTCCCTTCTAAGCTGGACCCTGCTTGTTGTTCTTCCTTCCTGTGTCCTCGTCCTTCTGTCTGAGCTCACTGTCCTTCTGCAGGAATCGTGAGTATTGATTTTTTTAACTGCACATCTATCTACTGGGATCATTCCCTTAGTGTTTGGTTTTCCAAAATGTCTTTACTTCGTCTTCCTTATTGCAGGTTAAATTCTGTATGCTTAGAAGTCTAGATTGGCAAGTAGGATTTTTCTCCTCATTTTTGGTTTTCTGTGATTTTATGATGATGTTTCAAGGTGTTGGTCTATTTTCATTGATCTGCCTGCTGGGCTTCCTTAAGGCTTTTTGAATCTTTGGTGTGTTTTTGCCCCATCACTTTTTTAAAACTCTCAGCCAGCCGTTATCTCTCCTAATATTTCTGCCCATCTCACACTCCTTTCCTTCTGAGCCTCCAATTACACACCTGAGGGACTTTCCTGCTGTACCCTAGCTCTCCAATCTCATCTTTTAGATTAGATTAAACCTGTCCAATTTCTATTTGGCTCGTTTTCAGATCATCTAAGCGGTTTTTGGGTTTTGGGGGGTTTGTTTTTACAATTTCCAGTTCTCCGCTGAAGTTTTCCGTCTCGCTTCCTCGCCCGCAGTAAGCAGGGCTGTCTTCGAAGCCGGTGTCCGCCAAGCGCAGCGTCGGCCGTGGACGCTCGTAGGCGCGGGAGTCCCGCCGCGCACAGTACCGCGGTTAATCCACAGAAAGAGAGCGAGCACGAACCTGTGACCAGTACCGCGGTTAATCCACAGAAAGCGAGCGAGAAGACCACGGAGGGGAGACGGCTTCTCGGCCTTCAGACAGCACGTAAAGACGGCCCCTTTCTCAGGTTGCCCAACTCGTCCGCTTGTGCGGTTTCAGCACCGAAAGTCCCGCGCCCGGGGCACCCCCGCGCGGTTAATCACCGTTCTCCGCCGCGCGCGCGCGCACCCGCTCGGGGCTCGCCGGCCTGCGGCACCGGCGCGGCCGCTGGGGGCGCTGTGGCGCGCAGACACGGTCGGGGCGGCGCTCTGGCCGCCGAGCGCCGCCGCTCCTTCCGCCTTCCCGGCGGGCCCCGCGCGGCGCTTGCGCTTTCGGTGACCTTTCCGAGCGGCTGGGAGTGGGCGCCGCGGCGGCCTGAGCCAGGGGTCTTCGGCAAGGTGAGTGCGCGGGGGCGCGGCCGGCTGCTCCGAGCTGGGCGGCGGGGCCCGCGGGGCTCGGGGCGACGCGCGGGAGTGCCGCGTGCCCCCCGCTGACCTTGGGGTCCTGCCGCGGCGCCCGGGCGGCGCCCCGCGGACTGGTGGGGCTCGGGCAGCCGCGTCCTGTCCTTCGGGCGGAGCCGCTGCCCTTCTCGGACGGGGAGCGCGGGGCGGGCGAGCCAGGGCCGGGCCCCGGCGGAGGGCGCGGCGCGCTCAGGGATGGAGCCCCGACCCCGGCCGGGCGCGGCCGCCCCGCGCTCGGCACCGTCTCCGGGGTCCCTGGGGTTCGCCGCCACGCACTGCCCCGAGGGCCCGTGCTCCGCCGCAGGATCCGCGTCCTGCAGTCCCGGTGTCCCGAGGGCCGTGCTCCGCCGCAGGATCCGCGTCCTGCAGTCCCGGTGTCCCGAGGGCCGTGCTCCGCCGCAGGATCCGCGTCCTGCAGTCCCGGTGTCCCGAGGGCCGTGCTCCGCCGCAGGATCCGCGTCCTGCAGTCCCGGTGTCCCGAGGGCCGTGCTCCGCCGCAGGATCCGCGTCCTGCAGCCCGGTGTCAGGGCCGTCCCGCCGCAGGATCCGCGTCCTGCCCCCGACGGGCCCGTGCTCCGCCGCAGGATCCGGATGCAGTCCCGGTGTCCCGAGCGCCGCCTCCTGCAGTCCCGGTGTCCCGAGGGCCGCTCCGGCAGGATCCGCGTGCAGTCCCGGTGTCCCGAGCCGTGCTCCGCCGCAGGATCCGCGTCCTGCAGTCCCGGTGTCCCCGAGGGCCGTGCTCCGCCGCAGGATCCGCGCCCTGCAGTCCCGGTGCCCCGACGGGCCGTGCTCCGCCGCAGGATCCGCGCCCTGCAGTCCCGGTGCGCGCCTCCGCGGGTCGGGCGGACATGGTCTCCCGCGTGGGCGGGTGGGCGTCGGCTGCGGGCGCCCCGGACCCGGACGGAGCGGGCGCTCCGACCCGGAGATGGGCCTTGGCAAGGACGGGCGCCCCGGAGCCGCCGCACGGCTGCGAGCGGGACGGAGAAGGGCCTCCCTTAAGTAGTGGGGGCAGCTCGCGGGTCCGGGCCCGCGTGAGGAATGTCGGGCCGGGCTGGGAAGGTGCTGGCGGCGCGGCGGCGGCCGAGGTGGTGCGGGAGAGGAGAGGGGCCGCGGGCCGCCTGCGCAGAAGCGGACGGACGTGTCTGCGGCGCCTTCCTCGCGCTCCGCTCTTTCCCACCCAGACGTCGTCCGGCCGTGGCGAGGGCGGCCTCTAGAGCCAGAGCCCGGTCCGGTGCCCGCCGCCGCGCCTTGTTCTGCTGCTGCCGCTGCTGCCGGCCGCGGGGCCGTCCACGGCCTCCCCGCACGCCCGCGAGAGCCCAGTGGGGCCGGTGGACACGGCCGTGCCTCGCGGAGGGCGGCCTTCTGTTAGGACGGCTCCCGGCGCGGCCAGCGTTGCGGTGGGACCCGGCAGCCCGGCCCCGCGGGACCTTGTTGCGCTCGGAGGAGGGCCCTGGCCTCAGTCCCTCCGAACCCGCCTCCCCCTGCGTCCCCCTGCGGCTTGGCGAGGCCGCTCAGGCACCTGCTCGGGGCAGGGCTGTTAGTTTCCGGGATCCTCGGGCTGTGACAGCGTCGCGGACTGAGGACAGGAAGCCTGGGGGAGTCGTCGCTGCCGGGAGTCCAGGAGGACGACACAGCCGCATCCTTCAGGGTCACGCAGGGGTGCAGGCGGGCTGGCTCGTCGTTAGGTGTCTCAGCCCCAGTGCTCCTCTTCTCGGAAGAGCTGGCAGCCGTCCTGGGAGCCGTCCTCCCTAGCACTGAGGACAGGGCAGGGCGGCTCCTGGGTCTCGGCGTGTGGCGGCCGGCAGCTCTCGCAGGGAGCCGCTGTGTAGGGCGGGCAGCGGTGCAGGAGCTGGTGTGGAAGCACCTCGTGAGTGCCGCTGCGTTCCGTGACCTTCTGAGAGTAAAGGCCGGTTCTTCACCGTGGCCTGCGAGGTGCAGCTGACCCAGTTCCCCGCCCGCCCGGAGTCCGGATGTGGGCTTTTACGTGACCGCGCTCCGGACACGGCAGGTACGAGATGCAGAGGCCCGCCTCTTCGAGAGCGCCCTTGGGGGTGCTCCGTGTTTGCATGCCTGTTTTCCAGAGGAGGAAACTGAGGCCCCTGAAGTGAGCGGGATTTGAATCTGCGCAGCCCCTGTGGCTTCCCTACCCCACCTCCAAGCTCTCCAAGTCCGGCCTGACCTGGGGTCTTCGCACACACGCAGCCTCTGCCAAGGCCACTCTTCTCCCAAGTTTTCTGGCTCCTTAGGAGCCGGTCTCTCGGCCCCTGAACAGTGCCTGCCACCTAGTGCGAGCTCGGTTCCCGGGTGCTGGGTTCCCGGGTGCTGAGTGGGTAATGATCACCCCGGAGAAGAGTGAGAAGTACGATTTGTGTAACCCAATTAGTAGAGAAAAGGAACATAGATGGGGCTCTGGCCGGGGTGGGGACGAGGGGCATGAGTAACTGAAGCCCAAGGAGTGTTTTCAAGGAAAATGCAAAGTGCCTGGGTCTAGTTATTGCTGACAGTGACTTGAAGGCCTGTTGTTTGACAGGCCCCTTGAGACATCACAAAGCTACAATGAACACGGGGGCATCAGACTTTAAGGTCCGTAGTGAGTTGTAATCAAAAGCCTTATGTCGAGACCTCATAAAAGGAAACCAGCATTCGGTGGCTTTTCCCGGTCAAATCCAGTAATTAGGTAACTGTTGTTACTCATTAAATAAGTGATGATGTAACGGCGGCTCGCAGGAAGTGACCTCGCACCCTGGGCTGTGTGCATCCAACAGCAGATCGCGAGGCTGAGTGTGGGTCTCACTAGGCCCCGTGTTCTTTTCCAGCTCCGGATGCCAGCAGCGCTTCGCGCGGTGATGCGAGCGGACTAGGGATTCGATGTAAAAGTTTTAAAAAGTGCGTCGTGATTCGCGGTGTAGCATCCGTGCAGAACAGCTGTGAGGGAGAGGAACGCTCGGGACCCTGGGAGATGGCGTGGGCTGGGCGCTCTGCGGCATGAGGGGGAAGGGGGGCGGCGCATCAGGATGGCAGAGGTTGGCAGCCTGGGGGCGGGGGCTTGACGAGCTGCTGAGCGGGCCCCATGTCAGGTAGGAACGGCTGCCAGAGAGTGGCCGGTGTGGAGCACTTGTACGAAACGGTCACATTTAAGAGTATATGGGGGGGCACCTGGGTGGCTCAGGTCATGATCTCAGGGTCCTGGGATGGAGCCCCCCATCGGGCTCTCTGCTCGACAGGGAGCCTGCCTCCCCCTCTCTCTGCCTGCCTCTCCACCTACTTGTGATCCCTCTCTGTCAAATAAATAAAATCTTTAAAAAAAAAAAAAGAGTATATGGGAACCTCTTTCCAGTTAGCTTTAAGACGATGGTCACAGTGGGCACCTGGGGGCTCAGTGAATCTGCCTTCAGCTCGGGTCATGATCCCGGGGTCCTGGGGTGGAGCCCTGCATCAGGCTCCCTGCTCGGTGGGGAGTCTGCTTCCCCCTCTGCCCATTCCCCGCTACTTGTGCTCCCTCTCTTACTTATTTTAAAATCTTTAAAAAAAAAGATAGTCATGGTAATATTTATCACTGTGTTCCTTTTCAGATGCTTCAAAGCTTTATTAAAAATGTTTGGATCCCCCTGAAGCCCTACTATACCCAGGTTTACCAGGAGATTTGGGTAGGAATGGGGTTGATGAGTGTCATCATTTATAAAATCAGGAGTGCTGGTAAGTTCTTCATGTCGATTCGTTAGCAGTCAGGAAAATGAAAATCATTTTCAAAAGGAATCACCGCTCCTGTTGTGGAGGAACATTGGTTCTTACCCAGAAATGAGCATCAGAACCCTTCGTTAGGTTGTGGGGGGTACATGTCAGCTCCTAGAGACATTTGGGGACAACTAGGAAAATTCGAATAAGGCCTTAATAAGAGGGGACCCTGAGCTTCCTAGGTGTGACCGTGGTGTTTCAGGTCTGTAGGACGTGTCCCCTCTTTAGAAGAATTGGGGGCAGGAGTCATTAGGGGTAGAGTGTCCTAGTGCGTGGTGTGTTACTGTACCTTTCTCATTGTGTGAATATTTTAACTGTTTCCATAATAGAAGTGGGGGCAGGGTGACCATTGGTTCTCAGCGGACAGACACGAGGCCAGTCAGGGATTAATAGCAGTTGGTTTAGAAGATGCGGGAAGGGAGGAAACTTGAAACTGCAGGACCGGAGCCTGGGGACGGGAAGGAGTAGAGAGGCCTGCGCATCTGAAGGGCTCCTCAGCTGTTCGCAGAAAACTCCGGTGGAGGCGGTGCCGCTTCTTGGCTGGGAGGCACTGTGAGAAACGGCCATAACCACTTTACCTAAGCTGTGAGCTTTTCAGCCCAGTGTCTATTTCAGGAATGGATTGACCAAACACATTTTTGTAAAGCGTTGACTGATACAACCAATGTTTCCTTCTTTTCATTTCAGATAAAAGAAGTAAAGCCTTGAAAGGTAAGATTTTTGCTTCTTCAAATGATGGGGAGTGAAAAACACCGTCACACCTTTCCCGGACAAGGTGTGTCGCTGCTCACTGTGTGAGGAGCAGGGGGTCCTTGAGAACATGGAGTTTGCTGTCCCTGCTGGAAAAGCGAATTCTGCAGTTCTTAGAGTCTGAGTGCTAAAGACCTTTGCTCACCCCCTTGGGCCAAGTAAAACGTGTGGGGGCACTAGAAGGACGGGTTGCTGCTGCCAGCAGGAGGGCGGCCCAGGCTCGCTGTGTGGGAAGCCATCCCGTGAAACGTATGTCCTGGTGCTGGACGTGTCTTCACTCTTCTTCCCAAATGACAGTGAAATTATAGTCATTCAGGTCCTCCCAGAGCCAGGGCCAGCCGGTGACCCCTCCGGCCTTGTGCTGGCAGGCGAGCCCCCTGGGTATGTGAGGGGAGTCCACGAAACCCTCACACCTGCCGGACGCTCTGGGTAGAAATGCCCCTCCACGTGTCTTCATGATATTGAAAATTGTGGTTTACGGTTTCTGACTTGTCAGTACTCCCATAATAAGCTATCACCCATGGTTCCCTTTCTTGCTCAACGGTAGCCGTGCTATGCATCTCTTTCCACAGCGTCAAGTCCTGCGCCTGCCCACGGCCACCACTGACCGGCTGTACTTGGAGAGCGTGGCACGGAGCGTCCGTCTGGTGTGCGTCTCAGCATGCTGTTAGTGGGGAACGTGGAGCCCTGCACACACTTACAGACATGTTATGTCCTGTGTGGCGTGAATAAATGTCACTGAGGTGCACCACTGCCTGTGCCTGTGTCCCTCTATCAGCCCCCTGTGCGCCTGCCATGCCCGGAACAGTCCCTGTCATGCGGCAGTCAGCCCCCCGCTCACCCACCCCCCCGTGCGCCCACCGTGCCCAGAGCTGTCGCCGTCACCCATCCCCGTTGCTGTAGGAATCGGGGCTTCGGGGTGGCCGTCACTGCTGAGGTCTGACGCACACCAGCTGCACCGAGGATTCTGCCACTTACTCTTGTGACCTCGCTGAGCCTTGTGCTTCTCGTGCGGGCGGTGGCGGGGGCGGCGCGTCAGTTCTCACTACAGTCACTGGCGGGCGGTGGGGGAGGCACGGAAGAGCACTGGTGGAGCTGTCAGACACTGAGAAGTAAGGGATGAGGTCATGGGGCAAATGCGTAAGCTCTAGAAGATTGTATCAGGAAGTCACTGACAAAGTACGTAATGTAAAAATATCTAAAACTTACTGCTGTTTTCCTAGTTTGGCTGAAATAAACACTATGTGGTGTCTACCTCCGCCTAAGGCAATTACCAAACCCTTAGGATTGCACTTTATTTGTTTTTTTTTTTAAGATTTATTTTTATTTTGGAGAGGGAGCCGGGGAAGGGGTGGAGGGAGAGAATCCCAGGCAGACCCCACTGAGCGTGAAGCCCGAGGCAGGGCTCAGTCCCACGACTGAGATCATGACCTGAGCCAAAATCAAGAGTCAGTCACTTAACGCACTGAGATACTCAGGCACCACTAGAATTGTCCTCACAGGGAAGATTCAAAACCAGATCGAAATAGGGGTGAAAGTGAGACTAATTTTGAGATCTGGTGGTTTGCAGGAATAGAAAGGAGAGGCCCCGGTCCCGGTCTCTGGCTGTCTTTCTCCTAAAAGCAGAGGCCATCCTACTTTTCATCTGTCTCTCCAGCATGTGACATAGGTCTGGCCAGGGGGTCTGGGCCTGAGAAATGCCTGCTGCTGCCCCCTGCACGGTCTGTATAAATGGGTAAAGCCCACCTTCAGCTTTGCCACCCGCTCACCGCTGCGGCGCGCTGCGGAGTTGGTGTGAGTGCTACCCCCAAGGCTTCAGTGCGGGAGCCTGGGCAGGGCTGGGGAGACTGTTACCAGGGACCAGTAGGCCCCCGGGTTCCTGATTCTGTGGGTCTGGAAAGGAGCCCGAGAACTGGCATATCATCATTTGCCAGGATGTGCTGATGGCTGGGGACCACATTCTGGAAAATACTGATCCAAAGAACATGACCCACCAGGGCCCTTAGGTCCACCCCCCCCCTCCCCCCGCTGCTCCCGCGGTGCCCCAGGACACCAGTCCGCGTCTTAGCTCATGCAGCCCTAGGAGCTAAGCTAGGTGGAGCTGTAGTCCCATTTTACAGTCAAGGAAACGGATGGAGAGAGCGGCTCGCCGGGGCTGGGGCTGGGGCTGGCACTCTGGGGAGCTGCACTTGTCCAGGGGCGGGGGAGAGGGGCACCCAGGGAGCTGGCTCCTGAAGCCGGCCTCGGGCGCAGCTCCCTTTCCCACCCGGGCCTCGTTTGTTTCTTGTCTGGTGCGTAAGTGCTTGCAGAAGACGCTTCATAGGCCATTGCGAACCAACTGCGTGGGGCGAGGGACCATGGGATTTCTTTCACAAAGGGACTTCGTTTGGGGCGGGGGTGGGGGGATATGGTGACACCTGAAGGCAGGGGGAGGATGTCAAAGATCAACGCCCCACCGCCACCCCCAGAAACCCGCCAAGAACCAGCCATGCTTTCAAAGTGAAGCGCATCGACCTTCCTGCCAGGCCAAGTGCTTTCCTGTCCCTGAAACCCTCAGTGCAGCAGCGTTTTGTAGCTGAAGCAGCAGCCTTGCCTTGCCAGCAGGGACCGCACCTGCTGTAGGAACGGGCCGCCTTCGTCCCCGCTGCGGGAACAAGCAGGTGTCCTGAGGCCGCCGGTAGGTGGAGCCAGAGCCTGCCAGCAGCCCACTAGATGGGGGCGCGGGTGGGCCCTCCAGTGACCCGGTGACCGCGCCTGGCCCTGTGCCAGGCACGGGGGGAGCACACGGAGAGCAGTGCCTCTCCACCTCACCCATGGGAGGGAGCACGCAGTTTCCAGAAGAAACAACAAGGAGGCATTGTCCTAAAACCCACGTTTGTCCCATCCTGGCTTGGTGCTCGGGCTTTCGTGGTGTCCTTTAAAGGCAGAGGGTCGAGCAGGCAGGGCTGGCTTCGGAAGGTGTGACTTGAAACCCTGCGGCTGTAACTTGGTCTTGGGAGAGCCTCTGGGAGGAGGCACATGTTTCTTTGTGCTTGTCACCGTGTATCCCAGGGGTCGGGAGCCACAGTGGAGCACCTCGGAGGATGTGGTCCCTGCCCCCGGGGTCACATCTCTAGAGACCCAGGCCCCCAGTCCATCTGCATGACTCCCTGGGAGCTCACACCGTCACCCTGTTTCACAGACAAAGCCTCATAGGTCTTGACAATTAGCCCGAGTTCGAGGATAACTAGCTGGTTACCAGACAAGCTAATTAACTGGTAGAGCCAGGGTTCCCAATCAGACCATCTGCTTCCGAAGGGGGCTGCCGAGACGACTGGCCCACAGTTCCCTGCCCCTCCCCAGCTCCAGCTGGGATCTTGGCGCACACAGTCCTCGCCGGAAGGCATTCCCGGCACATTTAGGGAAATTCGAACATGGGCTGGGTGCTAAGGGACATTAAAGCACTGATGTTACCGGGTTACTTTGTTAATGACAGTGTGATTGTTGTAGAAAACGTGTTTGGTGCAGACGAGCAGATGTGGGCGGAAATAGGTAGGGGGAACGCGATGTCTTGGGTCCACCCTCACATACATGAGCCAACATTAACCAATCCGAATAGCCTGGGGAATGAGGGTGGAGCCGAACGGGGGCGGCTGTGACTTGCTGTTGGATGCGGGGGGGGGGGGGGGGGTCATTGCACGAGTCAAAAACGCTCAAGCAGAAGTACAGTGCCAGTTTGAGGAGCTGCCACTGTGCAGCCCCAGGAAACGGAGGGAACACTCTGTAAGCTTCTGTTGATTCCGTGGGGCAATGGTGACCTCACTACCACACCACAAAAAGCTGCTGCTGAAAGGGCGAGCGTCAGCGCTTACATTTGTTTCCCTCCAGGTCTGGGATGACAAATGCCAAAATCCAAAAAGAAAGAAAAAAATGCCATGAGGCGCCTGGGTGGCTCCGTCGGTTAGGAGTCTACCTTCTGCTCGGGTCACGATCCCGGGGTCCTGGGGTCGGTCTGCTCTGCCGGGAGCCTGCTTGTCCTGCCTCTGCCCCTCCTGCTGCTCAGGCTCTCTCTCTCCCTCTCAAATAAATAAATAATACCTGTTAAAAAAAGAAATGTCGGAAAACTCCTGTTGTAATGATGAGCAAAAACATTTTCATTTTAAAATTACAACTTGGAACTGAAATGTTCATGATTATAACCGCCCCTTCGCTGGTCAGCCTGGTTCGCTTTCATCCTTTCAAATCACACGTACTTGGCCTTTTCCTACCATCTTTATGTAAAAAAAAAAAAAAAAAAAAAACACACACACATTCTCCATAATGGAAAGGTGGAGCATTGCAATTTGTAAAACTTCTGTCAGATGGGTGCTATTGGGCTGAAAATATAAATGAATGTACGGGTCATTTTACAAAGAGTTAAACACACCAGGGGCACCTGGTGTGGCTCAGTGGGTTAAAGCCTCTGCCTTCGGCTCGGGTCATGATCTCAGGGTCCTGGGATCGAGCCCCGCATCAGGCTCTCTGCTCCGCGGGGAGCCTGCTTCCCCCCCACCGCCTGCCTCTCTGCCTACTTGTGATCTCTGTCAAATAAATAAATAAAATCTTAAAAAAAAAAAAAAGAGTTAGACATACTTGGACAAAAAGTAGCCGCAGCAAGTGGAAAACACCACCGTGGAATTTTTTTAAGATTTTATTTATTTATTAGAGGGAGCAGGAGCAGAGGCCTGGCAGGCGGAGAGGGAAGCAGGCTCCCCCCGAGCAAGGACCCCGATGCGGGGTTCGATCTCAAGACCCCTGAGATCATGACCTGGGCCAAAGGCAGACGCTTAACTGACTGAGCCACACAGGCGTCCCAGCACCCTGGCAGGAGGTCACTCCCCTGGCCGAGACTCACAGCACTGGTAGCTCCAAGGACACTGGGGACAGATCAGGAATCTGGGAAGCAGCCCCCACAACCAACAGGGCCGATCTCACTCCGGCCCGCAGAGAAGTGGGTTTTTGCTTGGCAGGAAGAGCCCCCAGAGGAGGGTGCGGGTCTTCAGGGCCTGCTGTTTCCATAAGCAACACCAGGACCCCAAGAAGGCTCTCCCCAGCCCAGCTGCGCGGCCTGACACAGGCACACGTTTGTGTGGAGAACGCGGAGAAGAGGTGGCACTGCCCCCCACACTGGGCACCGAGGGTGAGGGGCGCTTGGCCTGCCCAACACCGAGCCGGCTGCAGGCTGCACTGGGGCAGGGGGCACCGAGAGGGGCTAGAAGACCTCAGATGTAACTGTTGGGGTTGGAGTGGAGAACTGGGGGGAAATCAGTAAAGATAAAAGTGGAATGCTGACTCTAAAAAATTCCAGTACATGCCAAATACGGCATGAAGTATTTTTGGTGGTTTTGTGCCTTGTGAAAAGTTTTTTCTGTTCGTTGCAGTGTTTGGGGAGCGTGTTGCTAAGAGCTGGGTCTTGGGGCAATCTTTCCCAACGGGAGAGCCTGTGACGAGACGCGTTCACGTTACGGCGACAGCTAAGGTAGCAGCCTCATAGGCTGGCTTCGTGCGCCCCGCTCACGTTTTATGGTCTCTTCCTTCCTGCCGGGCACCGCCACGCTTCCCATCAGGAATCCTGACCCCGCCCACTGAGAGCAAACTTGCGTTTGCAGCTGTTTGTATGAAAAGCAGATTTCCGGAAATGCTAACATCTTTCAGCTCAGGTCATGATTCCAGGGTCCTGAGATGGAGCCCTACCTCTGTCTACCTGCTGGGTGTGGGGTCTGCTTAGGATTCCTCTCCCTCTGCCCTCACCCCAAGTGCTCTCCCTCTCTCTCCCTCTCGCTAGAATAAACAACTAACTCTTTTTTAAAA
Source organism: Mustela putorius furo (assembly GCF_011764305.1). Classification (NCBI taxonomy): domain Eukaryota; kingdom Metazoa; phylum Chordata; class Mammalia; order Carnivora; family Mustelidae; genus Mustela; species Mustela putorius. The sequence continues at coordinate 51,525,427 of NW_025421290.1, read as the reverse complement.
AGAAAAAGTTTCCTAGCTCTTGGTAAAACGGAATCAGGGATCTCTCCGGTGACCGTATGAACAGTTACTCGGGAAGAATGACGAGGCAGGGGACAGTGGGCGTCTCCATCAGGATCCCCAGGATGTGCTCTGGGGACTGTATTCCCACGCTGCAGGAAGGGGCTTGGGCCCTGTGCCCTCTGTGTGACATCGAGCATCCCAAGACCAGAGAAAGGCTCCAAGTCCCGCAAGAGGGAAAAACAAGTTGAACGCAGAATGACCCAAACGCATGTGACCTTGAGGCGCGTTGCTCCTGGAACCACACTTTGCGGATACTGGCTTACGCATCACCAGGTGTGGTTCCTGAATGTCCTCTCCCTGTCCCGCTGGTCCCTTGCTGAAGGCCGCTCCCCACCGCACCCTCTCTCTGGAGCCCAGAGTCAGCGCAGGAGGACCCCCCCTCCCCGAGGTCCGTACCGCCCCCTCCACCCCGCACCCTGCCCGAATCGCTAAGCTCCCTCAATCCTCCCTCTTCCTGCTCCGTCAGGACACAAGAATTTCAAGGATGGTTTCCCTCCCAGCCTGGAGGGTTTGGGGAGGACCCGGACGGGGTGGACGCGTCGCTGCCCACCCGTACGTAGTCTGAGCCTGCTTCCGAGGACTAGCCGGGGGGAGCCAGGAGTTTGTGTCCCCAGCATGACGGGGACCCCTGACTGCCCCAGACTTGTGCTCAGCTCAGGCCACCGCCCGCACAACAGACTCCTGGGAAACCCCTCCTTGGAGTGGCTTCTTGTGCCTCCGCGGCCCTGGGGAGCCTGCCCCCACCCCCGCCTCCCAGTCTCTCCTGGGGCCCTGGCAGCTCCTGTCAGCCCTGCCTGAGACCCCAGACCCCTTTCAAACGATTGAGTGGGGAACACAGGGGCTGCACTGAGGTCCAGCGGGGAGGGCTGGGGAGCAGGGCCGCCACCCCACATGTGCCCTTCCCCCACCCTGGCATCCTCAGTGGACTCGATATCCCAAATCTGAGACCCGAGAGCATCGGGCCGGACCTGCAGCGTCCAAGAGGCTGGCGGGCGGCCCACTGCCTCTCCTGACCCACAAAGAGACCACTGTGGGGACAGCGAGGTGCCCAGAGGCGCTGCCCATCCCCCAGGCTCAGGTTCTCGCTGCTGGGGACAATGGCAGGACTCAGTGCGGACAGCTCAACTGAAGGGCAGGCTTTCTCTCTTTTGAAAAGGGGTAGAGAGGAGCCTTGTGTCTGCCTCTCCTGTCTGGCCTGGAAATCGAGTGGCGTTTCCAGTGAAACCTGCACCAGTGGCCTTGTGTGCCCCTGCTGAGGGAGGCTGAGGTCTCCAAAGTCCCCGCTGTGTGCCGAGCCACCGCCGGTCAGGGAGCCACTGCCGTGGCCTCGACAGGCGGGAGAGCCCCCTTCCCTGAATCCCCCATCCCTGCCTCGATCCCTTCCCACAGGACAGCCCTCCCAGACCCATGGCCACTGCCCTCACCCCACAGATCCTGTCCCTGGAGCCCGAGCACCGGGAGGCCGGTCTGGCTCACCTGGCCTCATAAGGCCACAGTTCCCTTCTGCAAGGAGCTGCAGGTGCATGTGTGTGAATTATGTCCTGGGACCCCTTCACCCCAGCAGCGGTTCTCAGCGTGGGGTCCCGGGGCCTCAGCAGCATCTGGGAACTGGTCGGATATGCAAATTCTCAGGACCATCCCGGGCTTGCTGTCTAAGATACTCTGGGGGGGAGGGGGCAGAATCTAGGCTTTAAGGAGCCCTCCAGGAGATCTTTATCTCATTCAAGTTCAAGACCCCCTGACCTGGAAGATCCAGCCTTTGAGGAAGCCTGGAGCAGAGCCTTCTGCAAAGTGGTTAGTCACCTGCCCTTCTACCCAGTGAATCGGACGTGGACTGATGTCCCTAATACAGGGCAGGATCCTGCGGAGAGAAGCCCCCTCTGACCCAGTGTCTGGATGTCAGAGGAAGCCGAGCCACAGAGCAGGGCTGGACACCAGAATGCTCGTCCCCTGCCCTGCCCTGCCCACCTACCCCCCAGGCCCTGAGCATGGCAGGGAGCATTCAAGGAGCCCCACCTGACCAGTGCCTGGGAGTCCCAGCTGATCTGGCCTAGGGCTCCATTTCTGGTGTACTTGGAGGGAGGAGGCCACGGGCCCAGGCCCGTCTCCCTTTCTGCCCCCTTGTGTCCCGCCAGCAGGCTGGGCTTGCCCCCAGACTTCCGGCGAACACTGAGGTGGGCTGCTGAGGTCCTGCCTTCCTGCCTGGCGCTCTCCCCTCTCCCCAGCAGCGGGACTGTCCTCCAATCCCCAGTTCATGGTCAAATACACACGCCACCAGAGGTGGTGTTAGTATCACTACCGACCAGAACACGCGGGCTGCGCCTCCCCCCTGAGCGGCCCCTGCTCTTACCAGGCCCCTCCCACGAGGGCCCGCCTTCTTTTGGAGCCCAGCCTGCGAGCCAACGTGTTGACCCATGTTTACTGGAAGATGGACGTTTGACCAATCCTAGACTCACGGCACAGACTGACCCTTGTCTTGTGCAAATGCCGGCGGCTGACCCGCTCTGCCCCTCGCTTCCCCGCTTTGCCTGTAAACTGAGGCAGCCAGAAGGCGGGTCCGGTATCCTCAGACGTCCATCCTGGGATGTTGTCACTCGGTTTGCCCATTCATGTCGGCCCAGGCAGGACAGAGGATCCCCAGGGAGCCCAGAGGAGACAGTGGGGGCCCTGGGCCTCCTGGAACCCAGAGCTGTAGCTCAGAGGTCAAGGGTCTCTGCACCCCTCTAGCCTCAGACCTGTCCCTGCCCCAGGGCTCTCCCTCCTCCTGATCTCAGCCCTGACGACAATGACGGGATGCTGGGGAGCCCCATGGGCTGCCCCTCTCCTCCCTTGGTGGTCCAAACACCTGACGGGCACGGCTGAGGGGCCCACTCACCCTTTTGCCCCAGACTACATGTCACAGCCAGCGGGGACCACGGGGCCAGCTTTCCCTCAAGACAGCTCTGACCTCATCCTTCGCTCCCTCACGAAGCCCTGTGTGCATTTTTAAATTTTATCTGTAAAGCCCCCAAGCTTGTGAAGTTGTATTCACGCTTTAGAGCTCGGCACCTCCTGGAGCGTCAGCCCAGAGACATTGACCGGGAAGCACAGACTGGGGGCAGCCGTGGTGGTTGCGTGCTGGGCCCTGCTGCCAGGGGCCGCCTGGCCGTCTGGGTGCCCCTTTCCTCCCAGGACCGAGCTCTCAAAGTGCAGCTGAAGGGACAGGCCTCTCAGCTCCGGCCCAGACGGTCAAGGACACACCGCTGAGCCTCTCTGCGGCTTCCTCCCCCAGCCCACCGCCGGGCTCTCAGGGTGGGCTCCCGGAGCAGGAGGCAGCCGCCCCTAGCTCCTCCTCGGCCGCGCAGGGGGTGGTTAATAAAACACCGGGGCTGGTGGTGGGGACGCCTTTCTTCCGGGAAATTAGTTTAAGAGCGCTTGGAGGCCAGGATCAAGTGGCCTGTTAAAGAGTAACTCACACCCCATATTACATCCGAGTCCGGGGAGCCAATATCCAAGGGAAGTGTTTGTTGGAACGGGTGAACAAAGCATCCTTTGTCAGCCGGCTCGGCCAGCACCGGGCTCTCCTGTGGGAGGAACTGGCTGGTGCACGTCCCCTGGGAATGTGCGGCCTCGTGGTTGACCAGTTAGCCACGGTGCTGGGTGGGTTTCCAGTGCATGGGGCTGGGCTAATCTGCTAGAGCACCTCCTCCAGGCAGCCCTGCAGGAACCACCCCCCAGACCTCCCCAGGTCAGCGTGGGGTGGGATCCATCTCCACACGTGGTTTTCCACCCCTGCAGGGGGAGGTGGCTCAGAGCCCGCCAAGGCAGCAGCCTGTCTGTCCCACCATCTGTGGGTATCACCATGTCCTCCCGATCCTACTGGAGGTGATGGCCCAGGTCTGCTGGCTCCGAGCGCTGCCCCCATCACCCTCGCCACCACCCCCCGCCAGAACACTACATCTCCAGGGATCCTTGCTAAAGTACACCTTTCTGGGCCTCAGCCTAGATGACTGTTAAATTCCTGGGAGTGAGTCTGGCTCTTATACTTCAGGGGAACAAAAAAGAAAAAAGCACTCCTTGGGTTGATTCCAACCTGGGGAGAAGGGTCCGGAGAGTATAAATGGAGCAGACTGGGCACAAGCTGATCATTGATGCGGGGACCCAGAGACCCCTTAGAAATCCTGTCTACTTCTATGAAAAGTCAGACACGTAAAATATTCGTGACATTTGACAAAATGAGGGTTTCCAGAATGTCCCTCGAGAGCTGCTGCTCTGCAGACGTGAGCCCACGGGATTCACCGGGGCTGCAGCTGCTGGCTCAGAGTGCGGTGGCCGCTAGTGTGGCTCATGCAACAGCCCACAGCCTCCAGCACCCCAGCCTCCCCCACCCAGCGTTTGGTCTGATCCTGGGAGCCGCCGCAGAGGCAGGTTAGGACGGACACCTGGAGGACCAGAGGTAGCTCTCCAGGCCAGACAGCTGGCTGAGCGGGAGGGCCTGCGGGGCCACAGGACCAGCAGCCTGAAGGCTAGGACGCTTCCCCCCCCATGTCACCTGTGACCCTGCCCGCTGCGGGGGCCCCTCAGGGTGTGGTCAGGAGGGCTGCAGCCCTGCAGAACAAGGCCAAGGGCACTGTGCAGGTGCTGGCTCGATGAACACACCTAGCCACACCCTGAGTGTCTTCCGCGCCCACCCCACCCCTCGGGACCACCCTGTCCTCTTTCTGACAAATGCCTGGGGGGCGGGTCAGCGGAGGCCGGCCGGGGACCTGCCTGGGGCCCCTAAGCTCGAGGAGGCTGGGTGACTCCGAGGCAACCCACGGGCAGGCCAGCAGTGAATCAGGAGGAAAGAGTGCCTGAGAGCCTGGAGGCTGCTTCCTCCTGAGTTTCCTCCTCCTCAGGAGGTCTGCCCTAATTAGCACCTCGGCTGGCAGGGCCTGCCTGGGGAATGCTGCGGGTTACACCCTCGGCCCACCCAGGGGGCCTGGCCTTTCCTGGCCTGTGCCTCACCCTGACTCAAGTCCTGGGGGAGGGGTGCCCAGTAGAGGCCACCCAGAGTTGGGGTCCAGCTGGGAACAGACGCTCTCCCATGGGGGACGCAGGCAGCTGGACCCTGCTCTGAACTTGGGACCACCAAGCACCGAACAGAGCAGGGCCCTGAGCGTCCCAGTCTCGGAGGCTGCGGAGAATCAGGAGGCTGGACAAGGGAGAGCACGCGGTGGGCAGCGCCTGCGTAACCCCCAGCATCACGCCCCAATGACGGCCAGCGTCGCCGAGCTTTCTGGAGGCCTCGGTTTCCTCCCTCTGGCATCTGGGCTCTGCGTGCGCCCTCCTCCCCGTCCCCCTCCCCTGGCACCTGCTACTGCTTTCCTTATGCCTCACTTACAGGTCATGCTGGCCCCTCCCAGCCCCTACCAGCATGAGTGCCGTTGGGAGGTAACCCTGGGCAAGTCAGGCAAGCTCTCCGAGCCTTGACTTCCTCATCCATAAAATGGGTGTGAGGATCCCCATTGCGGCCAGCCGCTGCAGCTCTGGGTCCTGGAGGACAGCGGCAGGTGGCAGGGCCGGTCTCCACCCATGGACGGGGCAGATCTCCAAGATGCAGCTTGCCGGAGGGACAAGGCGGTTTACGGGCTGATACTTGCGGAATGACACCATTTGATTTAAACGCGCACACGGGAGCACGTAACCCAAATGATGTGTTTCTATAGGCCCACGCTTGAGTGCGAGTAAAACAAGGGAAGTCTGACAAAATGTGCACCAAAACCAAACCGCGAGCACACCGGGGACAGGATCAAAGGGAATTCACCAAGATGGACTTGGATTTCCCGGATTTCAATTTTCATGAGACTCAAGAATTACCGTCTGATTTCAAATAAATTAGACGCACTTATACACTGAGCTAAGCACTCAGCTCCGAACTTCCTCAGTACCCCAGCCGGGAAGGGGTGGCCTCTTCCAGCTAAGGTGGGCCTCGCTCTTCAGTGGGCGCTCTTACCCCTGTTACAGCCGCCTCCGTGCTCACGGCCGGCAGCCACAGACCCAGACAGCAGGTCCCCTCAGTCGGGAGGTAGCGTACACATCATCGTTTCTTCCAGATGAGGAACCGAGGCTCAGAGAGGGTGAGTCACCCGTCCAAGGGCGCACAGCTAGCACTCAGCAGAACCGGGATTCAGACCTGGGCCGTCTGAAGGCAGAATTCCTGCTCCTACCACCGGGCTGTGCCACGTACCCCAGTACCCCAGCACGGGGACGGTGGGTCTCAGCCTGGGTCTCAACCCTCGTCTCCTCTGACCTGAGCCCCTGGCCCCGGCCTGCCTGTTTCCTGCAAGGTAGTACGAGGAGCTGGAGAGAGCAGGGGCTTCTGCTGCCAGACAATACCAGGTTCAAATCAAATCAACCACGGAGTAACGTGTGACTTTCGCTCCCAGGCCTCAGCCCCTCACCTGTAAAATGGGGTTCAATGTCTGCAGCAGCGGCCCGCGGGGAGACCACATGAAAATGAATGCAGTGACCTGCAGGTTGCAGGGAGGGCCTCAGCCCTAAAAGCAGGGCCCCAGAAAAACAAGGTACACCTCCCTTGCGGGACCCCTGGTCCATGCACGCCAGCCCAGAATGCACCCGCCAGCTCTGAGCGGCAGGGGAGCACCAGGGGCCCAGAAGAGCCCAGCCCCTGTCTGTCCCACCCTGAGAAGCAAGGGCTGCACCAGCGCGGGTGCCACACCGCCTGCTGTCCCTGCTCCTGCTCCCGCCCCACCAGGGGTGTGCAGAGAACACCAGCATTTGGGGTCAACTCTAGGTTGGGAGGGGCCGAGGTGCAGACCCCGACTGTCTGCCTGCGTCCCTGCCCTCCTGTGTCCCGGGGGAAGTTGACTAAATCCTTTTTGTCGTCCTGCTGCTGATACTGATGGATCTGGATGGAGTGCGTGCCCTCCCCACCCCTGAACCCAGCTCCTAACCGCCCACACAGTGCTTAAAGGTCTTTATCACCAGCGGGTATCGCTTTGGTAATCAGAAAATGACAACAGGGCACTTTAAAAACAATAAGTAATAATCCCCCAGGCCAGCCGGGGGCGGGCATCCCTGAGAGCCTGTCGGGTGGCTGTCTGGACCTCCAGCCCCGAGGCAGCGGCAGCCGGGCCACCCCATGCCGGGCACTGATGTCACCGCCGCAGCAGAGAGGGCCCCCGCCTGCCGGCAGCTCCTGTGGGCCGGGGCGCTCCTCCCCAGGCAGCTGTGCAGAGGCAGGAAGACAGACCTGCTTCCAGCGCTGCCCTGGGGGTGGGGGGCGGCCCTCGGCTGCTCTCCCCATGTGGCCTGCGTCCCACTCCTGACCCTGTCTCAGAGAGAAGGCCTGTTTCCCTCGTGGGCAGAGAGAAGCTTGTGGGCAGGGGCGGAGCGGGGAGGCGGGTGAGGCACCCACAGCACCTTAGAGGAGCACGGACCCTATCCCCGATCCCTCATCCCTTCACCCCTGCAACTGCTGCCCCCAGCCCCTCCTCCAGGGCTGCTCTGCCTGCCCCCCTGCCCCCTTGGAGCCTTCTTGCTTTCCGAGGAACTCGGACTTCAAAGCAGCTTTCCCCAAAGGCCCAGAGCCACTTCCATGGTATGAGGTTTTGGGTAGATTTTAAAATGCCACCAGAGTGGCAAACACTGTGACACCCCTGCAGGCTTACCTTTCTGTCTCCTTCTGGGAGATTCCGACCTGCCAGCCCGTGTCGGGTACCACACTGGAGGCCAAACCTGAGACCCGCAGGCAGGGCGACCAGGCCCAGGCTCAGCCACAGGACTCCCGTGTAGAGGGAGAATGGGGAGTAGCTGGGGGCCCCGAGGTACAGTCCGCGCTGACGGCCGTGGTCCCCTGCAGGGCTGGGCCCTCCTCAGCATGGGGGCTGGACGCCGGCAGGTGGGAGCTGACGCCGGCCTCCCAGGGCCGCGGGCTGGGCGGAGCCCTCACCTGCCAGCCGCGGGTCTGCAGGCCGTGGGCGGTCTTGTCAGGGTCCCTCCAGGTCCTGGCGACAAAAGGGATTCGGGATCTGCCCTGGGTTTAAGGCAAGGAGCCCACCATGGACTCCAAGTGAGTCCCTTGCGCTCCGAGGCTTGTTTTCTTCTCCTGTAAAGAACCGCGGCTGCGGGGAAGCGACTCAGCCTGGCTGGGGCAGTGAGGACCAAGCAAGGGTCCGAAGACCCTCAAGAGACGAGGACAGATTCACAGACTGACGTTTTCTGAACTCCACGATCGGACTTCGGGGGCGGTATTCCGGGCAGCCTTGAATGAAGAGGCGATCTGGGCCCGGCCGCTGGCAGCTCTGTGCCGTCCCGGGGAGGCGGACATCCAGGGGAGGCAGACAGGCCGCCGAGGCCAAGGAGCCACCCTCTCGCCCCGAGGCCCGGCTCTCAGGCCCTCCCGCGGGAACCCCCCTCTGCTACCCTCTGTGTTTGACTTCACACCCCAGTCTGGGAGCACGAGGTTTTTCTTGGGCCTAGAAGTTTCCAGGCATCCTGTCCCCTCCCCAGGGCACACGGCCAGCATCACCCTGGGTTCTGACCACGCCCAGGGCACCCAGAGTGCATGGCCTCATCCCCATGACTGCCCCGAAGCAGGGCCCGGATTCTCGTCCCCATCTCTCAGATAAGGAGACAGAGGCTCCAGGAGCTGAATGGGGTATCAGCTCGACCAACAGCTCCTCCTCATCCCCGCAGCCTGGAAACAGCAGTGTCCGGGTTGCTCTCCGGAGGCCAGAGCTCCAAGCCTCGGGCCGGTCTGGCTCGTCTCGGCCGCGTTCAGACGTCAGGTATGCAGGGAAGGGCTGATCGAGCCCCTGTGCAAGGCCTCCCATTCCCAGGCGGCCTCCTCGCCCTGCCCGTCCCACTTGGCACTGAGCGGGAGCCGGCTGCTGCCAGGGCCATCCCCCAGGCCAGTAGGAAGTTCCCGGGGCCAGGGGGCCCCCAGGCACTGGCTCTCTCAGACTTGCCTGTGAGGTCAAGCAGGGCAGCAGGGACCACATCCAGGCCTGCGGCTCCCTGGCCAGTCCCTCCTGCCCCGGGGCCCAAACGTTGCTGTTTGGAGCCCACACAAAGCATCGAGCCTGAGCTCGGCCTAGGCAGGGCCCAGAATGGGAAGCAGCTCCTGAACATCTGGAAAATATCTTCTCCTGCTAGGGTGTGACGCTGGAGATAACACCGCCTGTTTGTTTGGGGAGACGCACCTCCCGGGCCCTGTGTGGAGCCCGCAGGGAGGGCGTGGGCCCCACTGGCTGGGACAGGTGGCTGTGCTCACCCCCCCCACCCCCTCACCCCCCCCCCCCGCAAGAGCAAGGAGGCCCCTCCTCGGGGTGGGTGGGGGCGCCCCGCTGTGTTTTCTTTGAACTGTTTCAGAGGTGTTGTTTACGCCTCCTGATCTGGTTCCCTGGAATGTAACCATGAAATAACCAACCCACGTTCTGCAAACTCTTTTCTTTCTCACCAGTCTGTGCAGCCACCTCTCTGGGGTCAAGTTCTTTAACATCTGATCCCGCGGAGATTATTATATCCGATGGCCGCGGAGACGAGTGAACGGCTGGAATCCAGGTAGCCGGACCCAGGATGGCTGGGGGCCACGGCCAGCCCGAAGCAGGAGGGCGAGAGGCAGCCGGGGCGTGAAGCGCAGGAAGGTCCCTTCCTCCTGAGCCCCACTGGCCTTGCCCTTGAGTTTCCCTGCCTTGAGGCAGGGCCTGGATCGGGGCGGGGAGTCCCACAGCAAGAGGGAGCAGGGCTATTGGATCCCTGGGGGGCTCCTGCCCAAGTCCTCCTTCATTTCCTGGATTCCAGGAAGGCTCGGGGTGGGGGCTGGGGGCAGTAGGCAAGCCCCGAACAGGGGTGTGCCCATCCTGCGGCCCGGCCGGCCCTTCCGGTGCTGTGGCCAGCCCTACGCGCGGCCAGCCAGAGCCTCTGGGAGCCTCCGGGAGCTGCAGCCCTGGGCCGGAGGCCAGGAAGGCCCGAAGGCTGGAAGAAGAGAGAGGAGGCAAGGCCCAGGTCTGGCTGGGGAAGAACCGGGACCAAAGGCAGAAAAAAATCAGGACATGTCCTTACCACCTACAGCTCATTGACAAGTCCTTGAAGCAGGCCGAGTGATATTCCTCCAGGAACTCAGCTGCCTCAATGCTGATACTTTCTAAGGACAAAAGGGAACATTAGCCCAACCCCCAGGACCCTGTAAGTCCGCTTGAGCGTGTAACAATTCCTTTAGAAACTTCCTCTATCTCTACCCACCCCCGGACAAGATACAAGTTGGCCATCACCCCCAAGCATATGACCCACTGATACACATCTGAAGGGCCTCATGACTGAGTTATTATTAAACAGTAATACATGACCTTTTCTGACAACAGCTAGCCCCCTCGGGATCCTGGAAAACTGGCTTCCAAAATTGCTGGGAGGCCTGCCCTGTCCCTAACCCCCCTTCCAACTTGAAAGCATGTAATGGGTCACTCTTCACGACCCTGTGCAGCTCCTGCCCCGGGGTCCTGTCCCTGTGCTCTCATAAATCCACCTGCACCAAAGACGTCTCAGGAATTCTTTCTTGGCCGTCGGCTTTGAACCCTAACGTTCTTTCCTACAGCCACTCCGGCCGTGACCCCGTGCCTACCTTTCAGCCCTTCCCGGTGGGCGAGCTGTCAACTCACCAGACTCCAGAGGTCCCCCCAGTTGCCAAGTCTGGGGAGCAGGGGCGCGGTGAGCTAAGAGGGTACGGGGGGGGGCCCTGCGAGTAAATCCCTGGGAGAGCGAGCACCCTGCCTCCCAAGTGGGCCTCTCTGGGTCCGCCGCCCCTGCCAGCCAGCAGCGCCCGAATGCGGAGCCACTACCAGGGCAGGAGGTCATGCTGCTGCTGGGGCTCCCGGCCTCAGCGAGGATGAGGCAGAGATGGCCTCTCACGCAGGGCCCCAGCTTCTGGTGGATCTGCCCAGAGCCGACACACCTCTGGGCACTCTGCGAAGCCCCCGACCCCATGCGGGGGCAGTGCAGGGAGGGGTGTGAGGACACAGCGCAGACCACCAGGCCGCTTCCAAGCAAGTCTTCTACAAGGTACTTCACAGCCCTCAAAAGGCAGGTCCCTCAGTGACCTCCTGGGGAGCCCCACAGGCCAAGAGTCCAGTCCTGGTTCACGGACCCCCCCCCCCGCCTTAGTGCAGCTCTATCAGCTAATGGCAGCTAAAGTGATCTGACATAAAATAATGTGTCAGAGATAATTGCTCCTGGGCTCAGCTCCCAAATTCCAACCTGCAACCAAAGGCCAGACGTGCCCGTTAATGATTAAACCTCCGGAATCGGTAAAGCTGGGGCAGAGCAGCGGGGAGGCTCCTGGCCAGGGAGATTGGCCCTGCCCAACAGGAACCGGTTCCTGCCCCACGGGGGAGGGGAAACACTTCCCCCCCAATGATAAACACCATGTAATCCCAGCATCCATGACAGCAGACAGCCATCCCGCTGTCTGTCACAGAGCAGGTCATGGTCATGGCCCTGCTGGGGCCCACCTGAGGTCAGGATGAAGCCCCAGGAGCACCTGGGTGGCTCAGTGGGTTCAGCCTCTAGCTTTGGCTCAGGTCATGATGTCAGGGTCCTGGGATCGAGCCCCACGTCAGGCTCTCTGCTCGGTAGGGAGCCCACTTCTCTCTCTCTGCCTCCTTGTGATCTCTGTCTGTCAAATAAATAAAATCTTAAGATTTTTTTTATGGGTCCATCCTTCAGCTGGTGGACATCTGGGGTTTTGCAGCTGTTGGCTGTCCTGAGCAGCACCGCCACAAACAATCATGATAGATGTCTGAGTGGACATATGGTTTCAGTTCTCTTAGGGGTATACCTAGCAGTGGAATCTCTGAGTTACATGGCAAAGAGGACGTGATTTGAAGTCACCAAAAAAGTGGTAGAACCGGGGCGCCTGGTGGCTCAGTTGGTTGAGCGCCTGACTCCTGGGTTCAGCTCAGGTCATGATCTCAGGGTGGTGGGATCTAGTTCCACATAGAGATCTGCACTCAACGGGAATCTTTTTTTTTTTTTTAGTTTATTTATTTATTTGTCAGAGAGAGAGAGAGGGAGAACACAGCAGGCAGAGCAGCAGGCAGAGCAGCAGGCAGAGGCAGGGAGAAGCAGGCTCCCCACTGAGCAAGGAGCCCAATGCGGACTCAATCCCAGGACTCTGGGATCCTGACCTGAGCCGAAGGCAGTAGCTTAACCAACTGAGCCACCCAGGCGTCCCTCAATGTTAGTCTTTTAAGAGTCTTTCCTTCTGTCCCTCCGCCCCCCCACCCCGCCCCCGCCAGGAGTGCTCTCTCTCCCTCTCAAATAAATAAGTCTTTTTTTTTTTTTTTAAGTGGCAGAAGAATAAAAGTAATATAACAGGAAAAGTAGAAGGCTAACGTAATACGGGTGAAGTCCCATCTCCCGCGGGAGGAGTGCGTGCACGGTGCCTAAAATCGGGCGAGTGGGAGACTAGAGACAGACACTGCGTGTGGAGCCCCGGGTCAGCAGTGAGCAGCACCAAGTTCAGGGAGCCTGAAGACCAGCCCCAGGAGACCCTGGGGAGGGCACGGATGGGGGAGGGGTGGATGGGCACCGCACTGCAGGCTGCAGCATCACAGGCACCTCGGTGTTATTGGATTTCTCGCTGTGAGCCCGCTGTTTGCATCAAAAAGACACTTTGTTAAAAAATAAAGACACTTTGTTAATTAGAAAATGTTTGGAACTGAAAATGTAAGTGAACAGGAAAATCAGGCTCCGTTTGCCATTTGCCAGGAACACAGGGAGAGAGCGGGTGCGCACCAGCAGTTGGCTTTGCCTGGAGACACCATCTGCCTCCCGCCCACCTCCACCGCCCGTGCCTGGTCTCCTGGAGCCACAGAGTCAGGAGGGGTGTCCTTGCCTTCTCCCAGGGAAGAGCCCTCCAAACCCCGCAAAGGCAGCTCTCTCCTCTCCCAGCCCTGGCTGCTGCAGGCTAAGCCCCGCCCCCACCTCCTCCACCGTTTTAGGGACAGCCTCTGGGATCCCTCCTGGCCAAGAGCCCTGGGGCACCCAGGTGGCCAGAGAGGTGGGGAGGTCAGCTGACGTCTGCTGGGAATTCACCATCCACCCACGCACCTGCTGTCCATCCATCCATCCACGCATCTCTCCCCCCCCACCGACCCAACCATCCGTTCACCCATTCACCCGTGCACCTCCACACCCGTCCATCCGTCCTTCCATCCAACATTTGCTGATGCTTCCCTGGAGCTGGGCCCTTGAGCTCGGCCCTCGGGGAGTCCCAGTGTGAGAAACAGAGCGACCTGCAAGCCGGCAGCGATCACAGCAGTGAGAAGTGTCGGAGCAGAGGTCCACCCCGGGAACATCAAGGAGGAGTTTCTTCTTGGTGGGGAGACAACGGGAATACGCGTGAATAAATGGCCCAGAAGGCAGGGCATCAGAGAGCTGGAGAAATGGTTTGGTTTGTGGGGTGCCTCTGACCACCTCAGGGGTCAGGTCAGAATGGGTACAATGGGGCCACTCACTGTGATGATTCCACAGCCTCTGAGCTTCCTTCAGCAGACGCTGTGTTCAGGAATTCTGGAAGGTACTCCCCAGCTCCAACCCAGCCCCTGCTGTGACAGGCTGGGGCGTCTCAGCCCCTCCTCCCTGGTCCAGGCCTGCTTCTCCAGGGGAGTGTTCCAGCAGCCGGTATGCATCAGGCACAGTCCTGGGCTCTGGGGAGACAGCTGTGCGCCCAAATCCCGCTGGCAGGGCTCTCTGAACTAGAGGGTCCCCAAACAGCTCATAGCTCACAACAGCGGCTCAAACAAACCCACCACAAGAGGTAACACCACTCGCGGCTTTCAGGAGAATGCAGATGCAAACGGGCAGCCACTATGCCCAGGACCCTCGGCCTGGCTCAGAGGGACATGCTGAGCCCACGGTGGCTCCATTTCTCTACTGTGGACAGACCCCAATCCACAAGGACCACGCGCGCAGAGTCTGCTGATGAAGACACCCTGCCCACCGGCTGTGGTTCTGGAAACCTCCTTTCCTTGTCAAAACAAATAAAGGACCTCCCAGGTGTTGCTGGGTGTGAGGGAGATGTGGCCCTTCCTCCTGCTCTGGGAGAACCCCCTGGTTCTCAGCTTTGCAGCCCCTGGGGACCACAGCTCACTCCACTTTGGGAAGAGTCCATCCTAGGTCTTGTAGGGCAGGATTTTCCGGGCCAAGTGGCACCACAATGCTGGTAGCCGTTGTGGAAGTGACCTGCCGATGTCCCTCAGCGGGGGGCACGTTTGCCCGGCGGGGCACTTGCGGGAGGTGGGGGGCTGCCCACGTCTGTCTGGGAGGCAGTGGTGTAGTATGATCTTCTGGAAGTAAGAGGTTACACGGAGTCCCCCTCAGAGACGGCCCGTTTTGAGGACGGACCAGGGGACGCACAGGTGCAGAGGCCTGAGCCAGGGTGGTCCGAAGCCTGCGGTGAGTTTGGACAGAGGCGCAGGCAGGACATCTGCGGAGGACCCGCCCAGCGCAGGGGGATCCCCAGGAAAGACCAAGGGTGCCCCCAGGCAGAGCCGAAGCACTCCTCATTGTCCAGGTCATCATTGTCTCTACATCAAAGACCCTGGATCCGAGGAGGGGGTGGCTGCGGGCGGGGAGAGTCCTGTCCTGGGGGGGAAAGAGCGGAAGGTCCCTGCCTGGGACCCCAAAGTCCCCCAAGGGAAGGAAGCCTGTGGGCAGGAGGGGGTTCTCAGGCTGGGAAGCAGGCCCTGCCCCTGCCAGCTGAGGCCACACCCACACGAGGCCAGGCCCCCAGGCCGCTGCCCAGCTGATGGGTCTGGGTGAACCCAGAGCGTCCCCCTGGGGATACCGGGTACTGAGCCTGTGTCTGCACCGACCTCAGCCGTCCCTGGGGCACCCGCACCCCGCTCAGCCCAGCAGGAGTGCCTGCTTCCCCAGTAGGCCGTTCTCCCTGTCTAGGGCAGTCGCAGACCCTGGGCGGGGGGGACAGGCCTGCAGGCTGGACCTTGTCCCAGCCTGGGACCTGGGTGTGTCCATCAGGACAACCGCAGAGGGTGCAGGAGTCTGCTGGCCCCATTGAGCCACTTTCTCCCCAGGATATGATGCTCTCCCCGCTCACAGGGCAGCACCTGGGGTAGGGGGCTGGCTGCTCAGGGCCCTTCCCCCTGATGCCCTCTGTGAAACAGGAAGCACCAGCCCCGGAGGCCAGATGGGCTGCAGACATGGGACAAGAAGACAGCCAGACCTCACAGTGGCTACCGTGGCTGACCAGCACGCGCCAGGGGGTCACTGCTCTGGTGATGGGTGACTGCACCTAACCAGTCAGTGCCCAGGGGTCACACCCAGGGAACATGGTGCCAGGGCCCATCTAGCAGGTGGTCCGAGCCAGTGACAGGCATGTGAGAGTGTGCTTGGTCTAGCTGGGGAGCACCCAGCGACAAGGAGGGCCGAGAAGGGGACCCGGAATGCAGCCTCCGCCCTGAGGGGCCCACATTCTTGTCTGGTGGACAAAGGCCAAAGCGCCAGGACACTATCAGTAGTGGGGGTCCCTTCCGGGTTGGCGAGGCTAGAAGAGGGCTCTGTCTCTGAGCTGCAGAGCACGGCCTGAGCTGGCCAAGCCCCTCTAGCCTCAGATCTGGCCGGGCCCCGGGCCGTGGAAAGAGAGCGGCCAGTTGAGTGGCTCCTGTCATCTCGGAGCTGGGAATTACGCCAGACCCTGAGACTCCATCTGTGGGGGCCAGAGGCCCTGTTCGGTGCCCCACAAGTTGTTCTGACCGAGGCCACATGGATCCTGCTAGTCCTCTGAGGCCTTGGACTGAGGGGAGAGGGAAGGTGAGCCTCAAGAGCCCATCAGGATTGCTGAGAGCCGGAGGAATAGCCCGGCTCGGGATGTGGGTCCCCCTACCACCAGGAAAAGCTCTTAGGAATATCCTGCCCAACACTCTCCCTGGATACACCCACATGCGCTCGCCTGTGTCCTCACATACCCAGGCCCAGGCCCAGGACCGCTGGGCCCAGCTCAGCAGTTCAGAGCACCGGCTGCCCCCATCTGGTCAAGGCTCAGCACCGCCACGCCACCCTGGGGAACACCCCCTTTCTGCTCTCTCCAGGCAGCCCAGACATGGGCAGAGAGGGAGGGCCTTGAATGCCACGGAAAGGGGGACCTGATCCCCCCAGGCAGCGGGGAGACAGAAGCCCGATCAGATCCGGGTTTCAGCAAGTTGCTGTGTGAGCACATCGAAGGGTGTGGTGGGGACAGGAAGGCCAGTGAGTGGCACTGCTCTCTGTGAATGGACTGGGGGGCAGTGGGTGTCTGGGCTGGGTAGACTGAGAGTCTATAGCACGGCTGGGTGGGGAAGAGGTGGGCTGGGGACTCGGGTCTTTGGGACCCCGCGCTTTCCTTGGAGACCCAGCAGAAGTCGTGCTGCTCAGCTTCCCAGAAGTCCTTTGTGCACGGTGGCCTCACCCCCCAACTCTGGCCACTCAGGCTGCCAACGGGACACCTGAGCTCGTCGGGGCAGGCCCAAGATGGCACGCAGCTGTGTCCCCAGGATGCCCCACTTGCTTGCTGGCCTGAAACTAACCCGTAACTGCAGCTCTTGGAGCCTTCCGGAACCCAGATCCCCACCTGAGATCAAACCAAAGACCTGGTTTGAGGTCCCTCATTTGGCTTGAGGCCTCCCAACGTTGCCCCACTTTCCTGTGTAGCCTTGGAGGACTTCTGGATCCTTCTCCACCTCCCTCCCCACCCCACACTTCTGGAGGCCCAGTCCTGGTCCACCGATGGGGTCACAGAGGGGTGCAGACACGGGAGAGGGAGAGGCGTGTAGAGTCAGAAAGTGGCACTCATGACAGTGGGAACAGAGAAGACAGAAGAGGGAGTTTGGTGGGGAGAGTTGCCCTTGAAGGCTGAAATGAGGGAGAGTCGGGGGTTGCTGCACATGTGTGCGGACACACACACACCCAGCCCATCTCCACGCCCCGCCCAGCACCGGCTTTTGCTTACTGGGGGGCTGATGAACGGGTAAGTTACCACTGGCAGCAGCTACCGTATTCGCCACCAGGTCGGGAGCCCGTGCAGCTACAAAGGCCTGACTCGGGGCAGCTCGGGTTTGCACAAGCCTGCACCTTAAGGTCAATCTCAGTACCTCCAATTCACAAACAAGACTGGGGAGTCGGAGTGGTGGGAGTCACTCACTGCTAATGAGTAGCTCTGTAGAGTGGCCCTGAGCCAAGGAGGGGTAGGGGTTCAGCCTTGGGGGGCCAGTGAGGGCAGAGGGCTGTGGGCCCCTCCCTGCAGCCCTGGGCAGCCAGCCATGCCCAGCCAGAGCCTCGGGGCAGCGGGTCCAGGACAGCCCTTGCCGTGAAGCCCAGGGGAAGGTCCCGGAATACAGGACCCTACGGCCCTGCGCACACTCTTCCCTCTGCCCCGTCCAGAGCGTCGGAGCAGGATATGGGGGCAAGGCTGGACCCCTGAGGCTGTGCCTGGTTGCTGCAAGGGTTTAGTAAGATCAAGGCCTAGGGTAGAGCAGGTGAGAAGGTGGGTGGGTCAGAGAAGCATCCTGGAGGAGGGAGCATCTGGGCTATTCCCGGAGACAGAGTGGGACTCTAACTAACCAGAAGAGGAAGCAGGGGCACCTGGGGTCAGGTGCCAACAGGAGCAAAGGAGACACGGGGTGACAAGGGGGCGGGCCCAGAGCCTGGAGGCCCTGGAATGGAGGGTCCCGGGGATCGGGAGCCGGAGGCAATAGGGAGCAGGGACACAGGCCTCACTTAGCACATCGGACCCCCCAGGTCACGGGCAGGTCATTCCCACGTTGGACTCTGAAGGGGCAGCAGGGAGGCCCAGGAGCGCCGGCACCTCCCAGCCCAGACGCCGCTTTGGTGTGCGTGCAAAGCCAGACTTCCCAGGCTGCACTGTTGCCCAGTGAGGACTGAGCTGGCCCTGGTCCAGTGGGGCATGGGCAGGAGAGGCAGGGGTTAGGGCCCAGGGGCCCCGCCCTAAGGGGGGCCTTGGAGGAGTTGGCCCACCCCCCTTCCCACAGCTAGGCGTTGGACGGGATGCACGGCCTTCCGAGATGAGAGATCGGGGGCCGCCGGGTGCTCAGATGGATTGTTTTCAAGGCCAGCAGGCCCCGAGCCAGCGCCTGCAGGCCCGGGCGTGACTGCTATCCCCCAGCCCCACCTCCCACCTGGCACCGCCTGGCGCTCTGTTCAGCTCGGCCCTGGGCCAGTCACGGTGGCCTGCAGGTGTGGGAGCACCAGGAACGCGGCCTGGGGGAGCTGGGACTCCAGGCCCACTGCTGCCACGGGACCTGGGACGGCAGGTTGCCAGACTTCTCTGGGCCTTGCTTTTCCCATCTGTCAAATGGGGATGATAGCCGTGTTCCCTTCCTAGGGCACTGTGGTGAGGAGAAAGGATAATGTGTGTAAAAGCGCCCTTGGGGGGCTCACGGCCAGGCAGACACGGGAGGAAGAATCCCTCAGCACAGCACAGAGCCACGTCAGTCACCTGGCCAGCCCCCTCGGCCTTTGCGGAGGTCAGGGGGTAGCAGGAGGTGCGGGGAAGGCTTCCGACCGGCAGGGTCTGGAACGCAGGCCCGTGCTGGAGCCCCTCTGGGTCAGTGACCCTCCACCCCTTCAGGGCGTGATGTGAGTCCGGGCCCCTCTGCCGAGCCCCGCAGCACAAACCGGAGCCTCTGGGATCTTAACAGCTGAGCTCGTCCCTGCTGGGTGCGGCCACCGAGCAGCTGGGCGGCCGCAGGCGGTTTGCTCTGGTTCTGGGCATTTTAAACAGCAGGCAGAGGACACTTTCCTCTGAGAGGCCCGTTCTGCCTGGCTGGTGCCTGCAAAGTAGCTTGGCCCTTAGGGCTGAAAATCCGAAATTCAGAGGAGCGCAGGGCTGAGAAAGGGAGAGGTTGGCCCGGCGGTGGGGGGGCCACGGGTGGCAGCTTTCCAGAACTCCCCAGCAGTGAGGGGCTACAGCGGCAGCGGGCAGGGGCGGCAACAGGGCAGAGGCGCAGAGCCCAGGAGGGTCCAGCGCTGGCCCCGAGGGTGCGCTGGCCGGTCCGAGGAAGCTGCGGGGAGATGCCGACAGGGACAGGGCCCGAGCACGCAGCCTTCCCTCAAACTCGTGAAACTCTTAATGGTTTTAGTTTAGAATTTGTGTTTTGTAAGTGAGTCCAACAGAATTATGGGGCACGCATCGGGGGATTGGAACCCGTGTAGGTCATCTCTCTTCGGGCTGTCGCCCTGCCTCCTGGCCACGCACCGCCCCCCCCCCCAACAACTGTTGTTCCAGGCAGCATCACACCCTCGTGCACACACCAGCCCGGAAATCCCTGCCGCCCTCTGGCCCCAGTGGGGCCCTGAGCACGAGCACAGGAAGGGTGAGGGACAGCACGCACACTTCACAGCATCCCAGGGCGGGCCCTGGAGGGGGCTGTCCCCGCACTGGGCTGGCCGCCACAGAGCACATTCTGCAGGTGATTTGGCAGGGGCGAGCCTCTCACCCACTTCCAGTCCAGGTGCTGTGTGCTTCCTGCATGGAGGTTCCGATCTTGGGGTTCTCTTGGGTTTCCTAACACCACACTCAGCCACCCGTGGTTTGTACACACACCGGGGGTGTGGCCCTGGGCATCTGTCAGGATCTCCGTTCATGGCAAGCAGCCCTGTGCTCCAGAGAGGGCAATATTAAATACCAACAACAACAAACCACCACCACCACAGCATGGCAGGTCAAGAGCGAGACCATGGAAGGAAAAATATTTTCTATTTTAGTACACTTAGGAACAGGCTTTCTTTCTTTTTTTTTTTTTTTTAAGATTTTATTTATTTATTTGACAGAGAGAGATCACAAGTAGACAGAGAGGCAGGCAGAGAGAGAGAGAGAGAGGAGGAAGCAGGCTCCCTGCTGAGCAGAGAGCCCAATGCGGGACTCGATCCCAGGACCCTGAGATCATGACCTGAGCCGGAGGCAGCGGCCCAACCCACTGAGCCACCCAGGCGCCCCAGGAACAGGCTTTCTTTAAGCTCTTTGAATGATGAGTCCTATGTTTGCATTCCGCAACGAGCCCCACAATTGTGCAGCTAGCCCTGGTCAGGTGGAATCTGAGAGAAGGACTTCTGTGGAGGCAAAGGGGAGACAAGTGCAAGGGCCCTGAGGCAGGAGCACGGCCGGTACAGTTGAACGAGGCAGCCAGTGTGGCTGGAGCAGAGTAAGCAAGGGAGAGGGCTGCTGGGGACGAGGGAGTAAGGAGGGAGGCGGCCACCCGTGCCAGCCCTGGAGGCTGTGGAGGGACTTCGGCTGAGTGAGACGGAGAGCCCGTGAGAGTCCCGAGAGAGGAGTGAAACGGTCCCGCTTATTTTCAGATGTTCATGCCAAGTGCCAGACTGAGGATGGGCTGGAGGGCAGGTGGTGGGTGGTCAACGCGCAGCGAAGGCAGAAGCAGGCGGGTGGGTGTGGAAGCCCCCGTAGTGGTCGGAACGGGGCACACGGCGCCCCTGGCCTGCGGTGTCAGCGGGGGGGGAGGGGGGGCGAGACAGGTAAGACTCTGGAGAGGTGCTGAATGCAGAGCCGAAAAAATGTCCTAGTGGACCGACCTGGGACCCAGGACGAGGAGTGATGACTCACAGGTGACCCTGAGGTTCTGGCCTGAGCAGCCAGAAAGACGGGGCTGGGGGGAGGGCGCCCTCCCCTGAGTAGAGGGAGGCCACAGCCATGTTGGGGTGCGGGATGTCCGTTTACAACACCGCTCCGACAAATTACCAACACTTGCTTGTTTCAAACAACCCACATGTAGGGGTGTCTGGGTGGCTCAGTGGGTTGAACCTCTGCCTTTGGCTCAGGTCATGATCTCAGGGTCCTGGGATCAAGCCCCGCATCGGGCTCTCTGCTCAGCGGGGAGCCTGCTTTATCCCCCAACCCTCCGCCTGCCTCTCTGGCTACTTGTGATCTGTCTCTCTCCGTCAAATAAATAAAATTAAAAAAAAAAAAAAACCCACATTTATTCTCTGACCTTTCTGGAGGCCAGAAGTCTGAAATCAGTCTCACTGGCCTCCAGCCAGGGTGTCTGTGGGGCTGGTTCCTTCTGGGCAGTCTGTGTCCTTGTCTTTTCTAGCTTCTGGAGGCCACCTGTGTTCTTTGGCTCATGACCCCTCCTTGCATCACTGCCAGTGACAGGATTCTGTCACCCCCACGCCTGCCTCTGGACCCAGGCCTCAGTCTTATAAGGACCTTTGTGATGGCATTTAGGAAGCACCTGGAGGGTCCAAGACAGACTCCTCATCTCAAGAGCCTTAAGTCAATCACGCCCGTGAGTCTGTTTTGCCGCATAAGGTAACATACGTGGGTAAGGATGTGGTTCTCTTTCGAGAGGCTGCTGACCTCTCAGAGCAGAGCAACCTACCAGAGGGATTTAAAACACAGGGATCCCCTTCTGGCCTTAGTAAGCCAAGATGCCCCTTAGATATGGAGGCGGAGATTCCAGGAGCGCGTCCAGAGAAGGAAAGGCGGAGTTGAGGGAGGAGGTCCAGGCTGAGGACGTAAATGAGTCCTGCATCTGCAAACAGCATTTAAAGCTGCGAAACGGGGCGAGAGGGTCTTGTGATCAGCATTTCAGGATGCTGAAGAGTTCTCCCGAGAGACAGAGATAGGAACAAGGGGAGCACAACAGATCAGGAAAGTAAAAGACTAAACCAGGATATCTGAGATCTGAAACGTCAGGAATTACCCAAAGGGGAGAAAAATGAAAAAACAAAAACCAGAAAACAGAAGAAATGAAATAATTGAAGTTTAAGAGAAACCCCCAGAACCAAAGAATATAGACACACTGATGAAAGATCCCCACTATTACCAGCACAGGTAACAGATTAAAAACCCACGTCGGGGCACTTGATCTTGAAATAGGGATACAGATAAGAAACCAGAAGCTTCCAAAGAGGAAAAGAAGCAAGTCATCTTCAAAGCATGAAATATGGAAGCAGAATTGCTTCCAAGCAACTACCAGAAACAAGACGACGATGGGGTCAACGCTTTCAAAAATTCTGAGAGTCGATGATCTCCAACCTGGACTCTGACACCCAGCCAAACTGTCCGTCAGTTGTGAGAGTTGAATCAAGACTCGGGATGCGACATCTCCCAACATTTTTCCCCCATGCACCTTGTCTCAGGAAGCTACTGAAAGGTGTGCTTCACCATACGGAAGATGCAAGTTCACGAAAGAGAAAGATAAAGGGTTTAGGAAACAGATACCCTGGGCGGGAGAGGGGCGAGAAGTCGTCCCAGGAGAACAGCCATCCAGCGGACTTGAGAGGAACCCAAATACTAGGGCTCACAGAGAAAAGAGGGTTAGGTACAGACGACTCAAAAATCTGTGGAACCTGGGTGGTTCCGTCTGTTAAGGTCAAGATCAGGTTATGATCCTGGGGTCCTGGGATGGAGTCCCACATCCGTTTTCTTGCTCAGCGGGGGGGGGGGGGGGGGGTCTGCTTCTCCCTTGCTGCTCCCCCTGCTTGTGCTCTCTTGCTTGGTCTCTCAAATAAATAAACAAAATCTTTTTAAAAAATCTATGGAACATTTTTAAGAAGTTAGGGCATGACTTATATACAGTCAAAATCTTCCTTTTGAAGTGGATAATTGGATGAGTTTGGAAAGTGTGACTCGTCATGTAACCAACCACGGTAGGGAATGTTTCTGTCACCCTGAGAAGTTCCCTTGTGCCGCACCGCAGGCCACCCCCTCATCTTCCAGCAACTACTGATCTACTCTCTGTCCTTGCGGTATTTGCACCCCTGTGACATTCCAGAACGTCATTTGAGTGGAAGGACCCGGGCACAGTCTTTGTGTCTGCCGCCTTCGCTTAGTGTGATACTGATTTTAGATGTATGCATTTTGCTCTGTCAATCAGTTCCTTTGCTCCTATGGCTGAAGTCCTACTGCTTCGTAGCAAACCACTGCATTCACCGGGGGAAGGGAGGCCGGGTCATTTCAAGGTCGGGCTTCTTGTGACTCAAGTTACATGAATACTCACATGCCGGTGTTTGGATGCATGCGTCTTTGCATTTCTCAAGGTAAGTCACTGAGACCGCTTCTCATAGTGCGTGAGTGTGTGTGTGCACACCGGTACGTGAAATCCCACAAGAAGATACCAAACTGTTTTCCAACGGGGCAAAACCCTTTTGCGTCCCCGCCAGCAGCATATGAAGGTTCCAGATGCTCTGCCTGTGCACCAGCACCTGGCATGGTCAGCCTCACCGGGCTTAGCCTTGACAGCAGGGCTGTGATGCTACCTCCTTGGTGCTGACGAAGGACCACCTTCCGTGTGCTTATGCGGCATCTGTGTCCCTGTTGAAATATCTCTTCACATTTTTTACTCACTTTTTATTGGGTTGTTGGTCTTATTACTGAGTTATAAGAGTTACTTTTATATTCTTCCTATAAATCCTGTGATGTTCTGCATCTGGGAACTTTGGGTTTTTTTGGTTTTTTTTTTTTAAGATTTTATTTATTTATTTGACGGGGAGAGAGAGATCACAAGGAGGCAGAGAGGCAGGTACAGAGAGGGGGGGAGCAGGCTCCCCGCTGAGCAGAGAGCCTGATGCGGGGCCGATCCCAGGACCCTGAAATCATGACCCGAGCCGAAGGCAGAGGCTTAACCCACTGAGCCACCCAGGCACCCCGTGCATCTGGGAACTTTGTAGCCAGGTCCCTAACAAAAACAAAAATGACACTAATAACAATATTACTGGGGTCATTTCCCTTCTATTAGCATCTAAATCCCAGCTGGGCCTTCCTTGGCCTTCAGGCTCCTGCTTCCTCCTTGGAGACTGACCCTTGAAGATGTTTACTTCTTATTTATTTATTTATTTATTTATGTGTCAGAGAGAGAACAGAAGCAGGGGGGAAGTGGCAGGCAGAGGAAGAAACAGGCTCCCTGCCAAGTAAGGAGCCTGATGTGGGGCTCGATCCCAGGACCCTGAGATCAAGACCTCAGCTGAAGGCAGACGCTGCGCTGACTGCACCACCCAGGCGTCCCTGGGTGTTAACTTTATATCTGGGAAGGGCCTTTGTCCTGTTCCTTCACTTCTAAAAGAGACCCGTTTGGGGGCACCTGGCTGGCTCAGTCAGAAGAGTGTGTGACTCTTAATCTCAGGGTTTTGAGTTCAAGCACCACACTGGGTGCAGAGATGACTTAAAAAGTTTAAATAAAACTTAAAAAAATATATAAATAAGAGACCAGTTTCATAAACCATAAGAATATAATCTGGAGAAGGGGGGTGAGGGTATGGACATTGGGGAGGGTATGTGCTATGGTGACTGCTGTGAAGTGTGTAAACCTGGCGATTCACAGACCTGTACCCCTGGGGATAAAAATATATTATATGTTTATAAAAAATAATTAAAGGGGCGCCTGGGTGGCTCAGTTAAGCCGCTGCCTTCAGCTCAGGTCATGATCTCAGGGTCCTGGGATCGAGTCCCGCATCGGGCTCTCTGCTCAGCAGGGAGCCTGCTTCCTCCTCTCTCTCTCTCTGCCTGCCTCTCTGCCTACTTGTGATTTCTCTCTGTCAAATAAATAAATAAAATCTTTAAAAAAAAAAAGAAAAATATGGTGTTTTTTTGTTTGGTTGGTTGGTTAGGGTTTTATCTGGAGAGAGAGAGAGTGCGTGAGCTCACGAGGTGGGTGAGGCAGGTGGCGGCAGAGGGAGAGGGAGAGAGAGAATCCCAAGCAGGCTCCCCGCTCAGCACAGAGCCTGATGCAGGACTCGATCCCACAACCCTGAGATCATGACCTGAGCCCCAATCAAGGGTCAGACGCTCAACCAACGGAGCCACCCAGGCGCCCCATTATTTCTTTATTTCTTTTTTTTTCCATTATTTATTTCTTAACAGCAGCTGCAAGTTATTTATTTTTCTAATTTTATTTTTTAGGTTATATATTACTCAGATTTCTTTGTTTTGCAGCTGGGTCGGACAATGTGTGGAATGAGCAGCTGTTCAGCAATCTCTGAATATTATACTGTCGGCTCTAACCACGTTCAAAGCTGAGACTCTTGGCTTCACTATTTTCTCTTCATGAAAGTATTAAAAGGACGGATTATGCATGATCAGAACTGATATAGATTCAGCACTTGGGCTTTTAGAAAAAAGTTGTAACATAAAGGAGCATCTTTGCAACTTCCTCTTGCTTGCCCTCGGCTGCCGCAGAAGGGCTGCTCGTGGAGAGCAGAGCAGCGGCCCCACACCGCGCTGCCCGAGCCCTAAGGGAGGGCTTCTCTGCGGCATGTGCCAACTTACCTGTTTCCAAAGACCTTCACATATTCCCAAGGCCCTCTTTTTTGTTTTGTTTCTTAGATTCCACATAAGTGACATCATATGGTATTTTTCTTTCTCTGACTGACTTATTCCACTTAGCAAAATCTCCCCAGGTCCATCCATGTTGTCATTAATGGCACAAGTCCATTTTTTTCATGGCTGAGTAATATTCCATTGTATGTAAATATACCACAACTGCTGCTGCTTCTTCTTCTTTTTTAATATTTTATTTATTTGACAGAGCGAGATCACAAGTAGGCAGAGAGGCAAGCAGAGAGAGAGAGAGAGAGGGGGAAGCAGGCTCCTTGCCAAGCAGAGAGCCCAATGTGGGGCTCGATCCCAGGACCCTGGGATCATGACCTGGGCTGAAGGCAGAGGCTTTAACCCACTGAGCCACCCAGGTGCCCCCTACCACAGCTTCTTTATCTGTTCATCTACCGATGGACATTTGGGCTGCTTCCATATCTTGGCTGTTGTAAATAATGCTGCAGTGAACACAGGGGTGCGTTTGTCTTTTCAAATGCTGTTTCACTTTCTTTGGGTAAATACCAAATAGGAGAATTACTGGGCCGTATGGTAAGTGTATTTTTATTTTTCTTGAGGAATCTCCATATTTTCTACAGTGGCTGCACCAATTTACATTCCTACCAATAGTCCCCAAGGTTCTTCTTCTTTTTTTTTTTTTTAAAGATTTTATTTATTTATTTGAGGGAGAGAGAGAGCACGCCAGAGAGAAAAGCACAAGTCGGGGGTGGGGCAGACACAGAAGCAGACTTCCCACTCTTTTAGGGAGCCTGAGACAGGACTCGATCCCAGGACCCTGGGATCATGACCTGAGCCGAAGGCAGACGCTTAAGCGACTGAGCCACCCAAGCACCCTGCACAAGGGTTCTCTTTTCTCCACATCCTTGCCAACATTTGTTCTCTCTTCCCTTTGTGATACCAGTCATTCTGATAGGTGTGAGGTGAGATCTCGTTGCGGTTTTGATCTGCCCTACCTGATGCTGAGTGATGCCAAGCATCTCTCCATGGCTCTGTTGGCCGTCTGTGTGTCTTCGCTGGAAAATGTCTGTTCAGGTCTTCCACCCTGTTTTAACTGAACTGCTTGTTTGTTTGGTGCTGAGTTGCATAAGTACATCATGTATTTTGGGTATTAACCCCTTATCAGATATATGATTTGCAAATATCCTCTCCCATTCTGTATGTGGCCTTTTTGTTTTGCAGATGGTTTCTTTTTCTGTGCAAAAGCTTTTTAGTTGGTGAGGTACTAAGTTCCTATTTTTGCTTTTATTTTCCTTGTCTGGGGAGATATACCTGGAAAGAAAAATGTCACTAAGGCTGATGTCGAAGAAATTACTGGGGCGCCTGGATGGCTCAGTCGGTTAAGCGTCTGCCTTCAGCTCAGGTCATGATCCCAGCATCCTGGGATTGAGCCCCACATTGGGGGTTGGAGGGTGTCCCTGCTCAGCAGGGAGCCTGCCTCTCCTTCTCCCTCTGCCCCCCTCCCCCCGCTCATGTTCTCTTTCTCTCTCTCAAATAAATAAATTCTTTAAAAAAATAAAAGAAATTACTGCTAAGGCCCTCTTTTCAATTGTTGGCATACTTGCCCCTGATGACTTCAAAACTTTACCATACTGGGAAAATTTGTCCATGAGCAGGTGAGTAAGATGACTAAATTCTCATCCATCAGAGTAGAGAGCCCACCAAGAGTATCTAGAACTGAAAGTCAAGCAACAACTGTCTGAGCATTATATTTACAAACATGACGGTACCACACATGCACACAGACGGTGGGAGAGTAGAAGGCATTGCCCTCAGGGCTCATGAGGCAGAGACGGGCCTGGACCTGCTGTTTTATCTCAGAAGTATTTGCAAACTATTTGTCTGGTTAGGAATCGAGACCATGGGGCGCCTGGGTGGCTTAGTGGGTTAAGCCGCTGCCTTCCGCACAGGTCATGATCTCAGGGTCCTGGGATCGAGTCCTACATCGGGATCTCTGCTCAGCAGGGAGCTTGCTTCCTCCTCTCTCTCTCTGCCTGCCTCTCTGCCTGCTTGTGATCTCTGTCTGTCAAATAAATAAATAAATAAAAACTTAAAAAAAAAAAAAAAGAATCGAGACCATGGAGGGGCACCTGGGCAGCTCAGTAGGTTAAGCATCCAGCTTAGGTCAGGTCCTGGTCTCAGGGTCGTGGTCTCAATCTCCTGAGACAGAGTCCCAGATCGGGCTCCGTGGTCGGCATGGAGTCTGCTTGAGATTCTCTCCCTCTCCCTCTGCTCCTCCCCACACCATTCGTCCTCGCTCTTTCTCTCTCTAAAATAAATAACTGAACCTTAAAAAAATAATCAAGTCCATGGATTATTTCTATGAGCATACGAACTACAGGGGCGCCTGAGTGGCTCAGTTGGTTAAGCATCTGACTCTTGATTTCAGTTCAGGTCTTGATCTTGGGGTTGTGAGATCAAGCCCCGAGTTGGCCTCCGTGCTCAGCATGGTGTCGGCTTGAGCATTCTCTCTCCTTCTGCCTCTGCCCCGCCCTGCTGCTTGTCCTTGCTTCCTCTCCCTCAACATAAATAAAATCTTAAAAAAAAAAAAGAGTAAGAATTATAGTTGACCTTTGAACAATACAAGCTTCATTTTATTTATTTATTTATTTTAAAAGGATTTATTTATTTATTTATTTGACAGACAAGAAGTAGGCAGAGAGAGAGGAGGAAGCAGGCTCTCCGCGAAGCAGACAGCCCAATGCGGGGCTCGATCCCAGCACCCTAGGATCATGACCCGAGCCGAAGGCAGAGGCTTTAACCCACTGAGCCACCCAGGCGCCCCTGAACAATATAGGTTTAAAATATGCAGTTCCCTCTATGGATTTTTTTTGATAGATACAGAATAGTACCGTTAACGTATCCTCTCTTAGGATTTTCTTTAAGTGTTTTCTCAACTGTAGGAATACAGTATATAATACATACAACAGACAAAATATGTGTTAATTGACATTTTATGTTATTGGTAAGGCTTCCGGGCAATAGTAACTGTTAGCTAGTAGTTCTGTTTTGGGGGAGTCAAAAGTCACATGCAGATTATCAAGCACATGAGGGTGTCAGTGCCCCTTCCCTCCGCGTCCTTCAAGGATCAACTGTCATTTTTTTAAAGATTTTATTTATTTATTTGACAGAGAGATCACAAGTAGCAGAGAGGCAGGCAGAAAGAGAGGAGTAAGCAGTCTCCCTGCTGAGCAGAGAGCCCGATGTGGGGCTCGATCCCAGGACCCTGAGATCATGACCTGAGCCGAAGGCAGAGGCTTAACCCACTGAGCCACCCAGGCGCCCCCAACTATCATTTTAAACATAAAGAGAGCTGGGTGTTTTGTCCCATTTTGTCCCCACTTTTGTATATTTGGATTTTGACTTGGAATTTGAATCAGGCCTTTCTGACTCTGATCACTAAGTTACACGTAAAGAGCATTAGAAGCCCATTTGGGAGGAGCCGGGAAGGGAGTGCGGGACTGTATCCTGTACGTTCGCCCACGGCCACATACTGATTTCCGTTGTGGCCCAGACACGCCCATCTTTCAAGAGCATCATTCTCCAGCAAGGCTCCTGCATGACCTCCACATATCCGGCACACCTCCATCGGCTGACACTCCCTCCTTGCTCAGCCAGGCAGGCTAACATAACAGGTGGGCATTTCCCACAGGGGGCACTGGCAGGTCTGTCTGGTGCCGTCCCTGTTCACTTGGAGGGGTTTCCTGAACTTGTCCATAACTGTCTCGGGCACCCCAGTACAAAGCACTGTAACCGGCCACATTGTCTCCACATGCCGGGAAGGCCAGCCCCACTGCCGGCTGGCTTCTCCGCTGCTGGCAAAAAGGACAGATCTCCCTGTTCTAGCTTGTGTTCATGACTGCGTGGAGGAGGCTGAGGTGGGCGAGTGAGAGAGGGAAGACACTGCCATGCGGCCGGTCTTTCAGCTGTGGGCATTTCAAGGTCATGCTGGCATGCTTGAGCTCCTAAGGCCACGTGTCAGTAGATGCTGAGTGTGGCGCCTCATGCAGGGATCAGGGACCCTCCCAGCCTGCCAGCAATGTCTAACCCGGGACAGGGGGACAGTAAATGCCCGCCTGCCCTTCCTGTGTGCCACAGCGATCATTTCCTGTAATCCAGGCAGAAATCCTTGCAGTAGACCCTGTTATCCCCATTTTACAGAGGAGCAGAGTGAGGCACAGAAAGATTGTGTAACTTGGCCAAAATCACACAGCTGAACTAAGTAGCAGGTGGTCTAGCTTCACAGTCCAAGCTCACAGGTACTCTGTGAAAGCATATTTTGTTAACTTCTAGCTACAAAATATCCAATGAATTATAGCAAAATGGATTCTAAGTTCATAGAATAGTGGGAGGTGTGACAGAATGCAAGATTTAAACTGATAACTGGGTTTCAAATTTGGATTCCTGACTGGGGAGCCCATTACCATGAACTGCTTGCATCCACAGACCCACAGACCCTCTAGGTAGGAGGGCAGGGAATAGACCCCAGCTCTTCCCAGTGGGGGGCCTTGGACAGGTCACTTGCTCTCAAGGTCAGGCCTCCTCTTGGGGATTCCTTTGCTGGAGATCTCCATTTCCACTTCCCTCTAGCCCTGGGGGAGGTAACTGTCCCCCTGTGCTGGCCCTGGAGTCCTGCCCTCTCTCTATGGTTCCGTTACTCCCTCTTCTGTAAGCAGTCCCCCTTTGTAAATAACCCTCCTGGAATTTCCCTAATTTGCGGAAGCCATCTGTTTTCCCACGGGACCCTGACTGATGTGACAGCATCATGAATAATGGTGGAAACTGGAAGCACCTGAAATATAGGAGAGCACAGTGAGGGGGTGGGGGCCGTTTAGGGCACCCTGTAGCGGCTTGCCAGGAGGTGATGCAGCCTGCAGAAAGACGTTCGGAAAAAACCATTATGGCGGAGTGGGGGAAGGGCACGCCTAGGGTGGGATGCTCCGGGAAGAACAAAAGACCCGGGACTAAACTGCTTTTATGGCAAGACCTCTAACAAGCTCGGTGCGGGCAGGGAATGCAACTTGGTAGCCTCAAGATCAGAAATCAATGAATCTACAGCAAAGGCCTCTCCTTCCCATCAGAGCCCCAGGAGGATCCCAGGAGGAGGGGGAGATGTGGTTTAGGCCTCAGACCAGGACAAGGATGTGTGTGTGTGTGTGTGTGTGTGTACCTGGCCTCAGACGAGGACCAGGGTGAGAGTGTGTGTGCACACATACATGTGTGTATGTGTATGCGTGTGTGTGTGTAGGTACCTGGCCTCAGACCAGGATCAGGGTGTGTGTTTGTGTGTCTGTATCTGCAAGTGTGCATGCGTGCGGGCGTGTCCGCATACGTGTGTATGTGTGTGCATGCGTGTGTAACCGGCCTCAGACCAGGACCAGGGTGTGTGCGCGTCAGCACGCGTGTGTATGCACGCCTGTGCGCGCGCGCGTACACGCACCTGGCTTAGCCGCGGGGAAGCCCCGTCCCTCAGAGGACGCCCCGCCCGCCCGGGGCGGAGCCGGCAGCGCCGAGGGGAGGAGCGCGCCCCGCGCCGGGTGCAGCCGCCCGGCCTGCGGCCACCGCGGGTCTCCGGTTTCCGCCCCCGCTACCTTAGGTTCCCCCTGGGTGGCCGCGGACGAGTGGCGATCCCTCCCGGGGCTTCCGGGAGACCTGCCTCGCGCAGTCCCCGCAGGGAGGAGTGGAGGCTCCCGGGTGCCGAGCCACTGCCGTGTCCCCCACGGGCCGCACCCCGCACCCCGGGGCGGTGACCCGGCAGCTCGGCCCCGGCGGCGGCCACTCGCCTGGGTGGGCGCGGGCGCCGCTCCCCAGCTCCCGAGACCCCGCCCGCGGCCCCCCAGCTCCCGGCGGGGGCGGCGGCCGGGGCGCGGGGCCGGGCGTGCAGGCGCAGTTCCCCGGTGGCGGACCGCGGCCCCCCGCAGGCCGGGCGCCCCCTCTGCCCGCCGCTCGCTGGGGCCCGGTGGCCGCCACACCCCGCGCGGCCGCGCGAACCCCGAGAAGCGCAGACCGCTGGCCGGGCTGTCCTCCTCCAGCCTTGACGACGGAAGTGTCACTTCGTGCGCCGCCAGAGAAACGGAACCGCGGCTGGTTCGCCGCCAACCCTCGTGGAAACAGGTTTCCCCGGGAACGGGGAGGGTGGAGCCCGAGCCTCCCCGCGCCGCCCCCGCCTCCACCCCGGGCGGGAGCGAGACGGGAGCCCTCGGGCTGCCCGCGGGCGGAGCGCGAGCGGGAGGGGTTGGCCCGGGGTCGGGGGAGGTGGGCGAGGGTCTGGCAGGGAAGCGGGACAGGCTGGGCAGCAGGAGCTCCCGAGCCCCCGGGGCTTTAACTATTCTAGCAGGGTGTGGGGAGCCCTGAGGGCTGCGGGGAGCCACTGGGGAGGCGGCCGCTGTGATTTCCACTTTGGAAACCCCCTTCTGGCCCTCCAGCCGCTAAATCAGCGAGAGCGGCTCAGGTTCGGGTGCAGAGGGAAACGGGGCTGGCCAGCCCAGCGGGAGAGAGGCCTAGGCCGTGCCCAGTGTCTGGTTGGAGGAGGGCTCAGTAGACGGCAAGGTGGGGTGGCCCCAGCTGGACAGAGGAAGGGGTCCCGAAGCGTGGCCTTTCCCAGGGACGGCGTGGCAAAGGAGGACCCCAGCACTGGACTTTCCAGTGCCAGTTCCCTAGGCGTGCATGGAGCTCTGTGGGCATGGGGCAGGCTGGTCCCCACCTCCCCCCCACCAATGGCACTGGGCCGAAGCTTCGGGGCCATCCGGCCTCCTTTCTTTCCTATCTAAGAACCCCCCTTCAAAGCACATCGGAAAGGAGTTCCCTTCCCCAATCTGCCACCTCCACCTTGGTTCTCCTAAGGGGTCTCCCTCCTCCAATCTTGCCACCCTCCCCATGGTAGCCACCGGGCATTGGAAAGCCCAAATCGGGCCCCTCTACTCCCCTGGAAAACCACTAATGTAAAATCCAGACTCTCCTGGCCCACAAACCCCACTGGACCTCATCTCCGTTCACTCTCCGGGCCCCACCCTT
The DNA here is from genome assembly GCF_011764305.1 of Mustela putorius furo. Lineage (NCBI taxonomy): Eukaryota > Metazoa > Chordata > Mammalia > Carnivora > Mustelidae > Mustela > Mustela putorius. Next base: position 51,493,020 of record NW_025421290.1, on the reverse strand, counting down.
AGCCCCCAGTGCTCGCCCCAAGAGTTGCCCAAGTCCATGCCCTTCTCGCCTGCTCTTTCGCTTCCTTGACCTGGTCCTCCTGAGGAGCCCTGCAGGGCTACCTCCTGAGTGTTTGGGTCTCAACTCAAATGTCACCTTCTTCTGGAAAAAGCAGTCACATTTTCTGACTTTACTGGTTTTGTAATACACGTAACCGGTGTTTGAAGTTATTTTCTTTCTGTTCTTGCTTAGCACCTTCTCGCCTGACGAGAATATAAGCTCCAGGGATTTAGGAACCGTGTTTGTCTTGCTCAAGTTTCTGTCCCCACAGCCTGGACCAGGGCTTGGCACCCAGGAGAAAGCCAATCAACCTCTGTTAGCTGAGGGCACTGACCCATAGGCCAAACAGGTGTGTTGCCAGCTCTAAGGTGGCAGGTTGTAACAGGTGACGTGGGACTGAGCAGTCTGGAAGAAGGTGGTTGAGATGAGCTCTCCTGGAGGGATCTGGGAAAACCTTGAAGAGGAGGATGGATTTGAATTGTGACAAGAACAGGTAGCACTTGGGAGGAAATGGACAGAGCGCTTTTGCAGGCATGGGAAGGCGGATGTGCGAGGACTTGGGGGAGGGAATGGCTAAGGTTTGGGGTGGCAGGGGTCTACAGTCCCTGCTGGGAGGTGCTGGGGCATGGGAGGTTAACTTGAAAAAGTGGGTTGTGGCCCTACTGAGGGGTCTTGTTACAGACTGGATTGTGCCCCTACCCCCTGCCCCAAGATTCATATGTCGAAGTCCTAACCCTTCTATAACCTCCCAATGTGACTATTTGGAGATAGGGCCTTTACAGAGGAACTCAAGTTTAAAGAGAGGACATATGGGTGAACTCTACTCCAATATGACTGGTGTCCTTATAGGAAGAGGGAAAGACAACAGGGATGTAAGCACAATGAGAAAAGAGCCAGCAAGGGAATGGCCATCTGCAAGGAGAGAGACCTTCGAAGAACCCAACCCTGCCTGCACCTTGATCTGGGACTTCCAGCCCCCAGGATGGTGAGAAAATAAATTTCTGTTGTTTAAGCTCTCCATTCTGTAATCTTTCATTTTGGCTGCCCCTGCAAACTCATGTAGGTCTTAAGATCTTTATATTTTAATTTAATTTTTTAAAAGATTTTATTTATTTTATTTGACAGACAGAGATTACAAGTAGGCAGAGAGGCAGGCAGAGAGAGAGAGAGAGAGAGAGAGAGGAGGAAGCAGGCTCCCCACAGAGCAGAGAGCCCGATGCGGGACTCGATCCCAGGACCCTGAGATCATGACCTGAGCTGAAGGCAGCGGCTTAACCCACTGAGCCACCCAGGTGCCCTATGTTTTAATTTTGAATCATGGTATATTCATCCGGTTCCACAATCCAACATAAAAAGTAATAATGATCAGAAGATCAAGATCGTGAACCGTGATGCATCATGTTGATAGTGTGTGCCCTTGGTAGGATGTGGTGAAAATGGCACTTTACCCATGTGGCCTTCTCACAAGAATCCCCTAAGCTCAGTCTAATGATAAGAAAAACATTAGGTAGGGCGCCTGGGTGGCTCAGTGGGTTAAGCCTCTGCCTTCGACTCAGGTCATGATCTCAGGGTCCTGGAATAGAGTCCCACATCGGGCTCTCTACTTGGCAGGGAGCCTGCTTCCCCCCCACTTGTCTGCCTTTCTGCCTCCTTGTGATCTTTGCATGTCAGATAAATAAATAAAATATTAAAAAAAAAAAAAGAAAAACATTAGATAAATCTCAAATGAGGAACATTCTACAAAACACCCAACTTACACTCCTCAAAACTGTCAAGGTCATTAAAAAAACAAGGAAACTCTGGGAAACTGTCACAGCCCAGAGGAGCCTAGGGATACACGGTGACTAAGGGTAATGTGGTATCTTGGATGGGGTCCTACAACAAAGGACACTGCATAAGACTAAGGAAATCTGAATGAAGTAGGGACTTCCGCTATCCTGCTGGATTGACCTAGGTCCGCTGGTTGTAACCAGCATACCATCCTCATGCAAGATGCTGAGGAGACAGAAAACAGGGAGGCGAGGGAGACTATGAGAACTGTTTATATTATCTTTGAAATTTTTTTGTAAATTTAAAATGGTTCTAAAAATAAAGTCTATTTTGGGGCGCCTGGGTGGCTCAGGTGGTTAAGCCGCTGCCTTCGGCTCAGGTCATGGTCTCAGGGTCCTGGGATCGAGTCCCACATCGGGCTCTCTGCTCAGCAGAGGGCCTGCTTCCCTTCCTCTCTCTGTGATCTCTTCCCTTCCTCTCTCCTACTGTGATCTCTCTCTGTCGAATAAATAAATAAAATCTAAAAAAAATAAAAAATAAAAAAAATAAAGTCTATTTTTTAAAAACAGTGAAAAGTCTCGCTCAGATTTCTGTCCCTTGTTTGTGCAGTGCCTATTCCTACCCACAGCCTCTACTTCAAGAATCCTTCATGTAGGGGCGCCTGGGGGGCTCAGTGGTTAAGCATCTGACTTCCGCTCAGGTCATATTCCCAGGGTCCTGGGCTTGAGCCCTGCATTGGGCTCCCTGCTGGGCTGGAAGCCTGCTTCTCTCTCTCCCACTCCCCCTGCTTGTGTTCCCTCTCTCACTGTGTCTCTCTCCATCAAATAAATAAATAAATATCTCAAAAAAAAGAAATCATTCATGCAGATATGAATCTATACGGCTTTTCTCCCAGAATGGCCTTTGTGTTTGCTTTAAAGAGCACTGAATCATTTTTACTCTGAAGTATTTCAAACATACCAGGTAGAGCGACAAATACAACCCCCCCCCATATGCCCACCGCCCATATTCAGCACTTACCAGGAATTTGCCTGTGTGGTTCCGCCGTCCCTCCCCGCCTCGCCCTCCCCTTTTTGTTCAGTTGTTGCCAAGCAAATGTCAGCCCTCATACATATGCTGTGTGCGTCTCTGTGTAACCTGCCCATCTTCTTACATTACACTAAAGCCTATACCCACCCCCCCCCATCAGGAGTGGTTCCTGAAGGGCCTCTTGTGAACTTGAGTCTGGGTGACAGAAGAGCTTTATAGGGCAGGCGTGTATACATATGACCTAATTATGTCCGTGTGGGGATGATGTGGGCTGGAGGTCAGAGCAGGGAAGCCAGTCATCGACGCATTTGGTCTGGGTGCGTGGCGGGTGCAGCAGGGTGGAGAGAAGGAGACCCAGCCTTCCGGGGCACTGCGAGGGGAGCCTCTGAGGGATGGGGTCACTAAACAGCCTGCCCAGAGGATAGATGGGGCCTTGGCATGGGGGCAGGGCACGTGCCGCTCTCTGTACCTAGGGGTCCTACAGGCAAGAGTGGGACCCCAATGGCTAGGCTTTCCTTCTCAGAAGACTGGGCTCACTTTGACTACCTCCAGGCAGGGGCCACATTTTCGCAGTGCTCTGGCAAAGCCCGTCCCCTTACCTGGCTTAGTGGGCGAGCACCCACCCCACGATTATGAACATTAGCATGGCAGAGCTCGAAAGCCATTGGATACCACAGAAGCTCATCCCTCTCTGGTTACACAAAGAGAAACGGAGCCTCAGAGGACGGGGTGCCAGTTGCCTAGGACCACACACAGAGTGAGAAGCAGAGCTGGGATTAGAATCCAGGTCCTGACTTCCTCCCACTACCCAGAGCTTTCTCTTCTCTCTCCAAACCCTGGTCCCAGAAGAGATGTGTCACTAGCCATTACTGCCCACGTGTGTAAGTTTAAAACTTCCTGGGCGGTCCCTCTCCCAGGGACATAGGTACAATAAGCCAGCTTGCTAATGATAGCGTAACTACAGGAAACTATTTATGGAGCACTTACCACGTACCACAAACTGTGCTAGGAGCTTTTCATACCTCATGTCTGACCCTCTCCAAATCCCATGAGGCAGCCACCATTATCTCTGTAATGGCCCATTATAGGGATGGGTACACTGAGATTCAGAGAGAAGATGTAGCTTGTCTAGGATCCTGCAGTGAGGGCGTGGCAGAGGCTGTTTGTCTAACTGGAAATTCTACACTCTTCAATACCAACCACTGTGGCCGCTGAGGACCAGGGGTGGCTTCCCATGAAGAGGCCAGCTCTTACTGCCTGACCTCCTCCCTCCTTGTCCCCGCAGCCTCACCCATCGGCCTTGGGGCTCTCAGAAGATGCCGAGGAAGGGACAGGCTACAGATGGATGGCCCCTGGGACCTGCTGCCGTCTCCAAGCAGCCGGGCCCATCGCAAGGGGGTTGATGGCCTTTGGTGTTTGGGCCGTAAGCAGACCTCCGTGTTCAGGGTGCTCGTGAAGTTTCGGCGCTGGCCGTGGAGTGCATCAGGCACAATCTCGTCTCAGCCAGGGTTCAAATGATTGGCACAGCCTGGAGGGCACAGAAAGGGGACCTGCCCTTTCTGTGACCTTTGCTACACGGTGCGTGCCATGCCCTGCGCCGGGCGCTGGACACGGGGCCCTGGTCTCCGTCCCTCAGGCGCTCAGGCCAGAAGGAGGTGTCAGGGGAGACAAGGCTGTAGGAAGAGACCTGGGCCCTACAGATGGGGCCTGGGCTCGAAGCCGGGTCGTTCGAGCAGCACCGACGCTGGCACAGGTGGGCACAGGCGTTCGAGGCCGGGGGTATCGCGGGCGTGAAGGCCGCATATGGAGTGCGGGCGCGAGCCCCGGAAAGCCGGCGGGAGCGGGGCCCCGGGGACCGGAGCGCAGGGCGGGCTCCCGGGTCCACCCCGAGCGCCGCGGGGCCGGGTCACGTGGATGTTGGGGGCGCGCCACGCCCCTCCGATCCGGACCCCGGCTACAGCCGCGCCCGGCGCGGGGAGCCCGGGGTCAGGCCGCGGTCAGACGCGGGCGCGCGCCGTCGCCGCGGGATGCGCCCCGCCCCCGGCGGCCGTCCGGAGCCCAAGGTTCGAGTCCAGGCCCGGCGTGGCTCCCTGCGGAGCCGCGCCCGGGCCCTGCCCTCTTCCCGCCTCCGTTTTCCCTTTCCCGAGGTCTCGGAGAACCCGTGCTCTCGGTCGCGCGCGGCCCGGAGCCCGCAGGCCTCCACGCGGGGCGGGGCAGCAGCGAGGCGTCCGCAGCGCGCCCGCCCTCGGGAGCGCGGACGCGCACGGGCGCGCTCTCACCTGGCCGCCGCGAGAGCGGCTTTGGGCAGGCGGGGCCGGAAAGCCCCGCCCCCGGGCCCGCCCCCCGCCCCCGCCCAGCCAATCGGAGTGGGTCGCTGGCCCCGTGTGGGGCGACGCGCTGGGGGCGGGGCCTGCGGGGGCTGAGGAGAGAGCCGGAGGGCCGGCGGCGCGAGGCGGTCGGGCGGAGGCGGCGGCGGCGGCCGCTCCCGGGACAGCGACGCAGCGCGCCGGCGGCCGCGACAGGGCCGCTCAGGCTCCGCAGCCCGCCGCAGCCGCAGCCGCAGCCGCCGCCTCGCCGCTGAGGGCCCGAGAGCGCGGCGGCGGGCGCGCGGCCTGCGAGAACGGCCGGAGCGGCGGGCGCGGCGCGGCGCCGAGCGTCCTGTCAGGCGGCCGGAGGCGCCGCGGACCCGCGCCGAGATGATGCCGGTGGGTGCGGGCGGCGGCGGCTTCCTCCGCGGGCGGCCGGCCAAGCCTCCTTCCTCCCGCGGCTCCCCGCCCCCGGGGCTCGCGCGAGGCCGGGCGGCCGGGCGGGCGGGCGGGGAAGGAAGTGGCCTGGCGGGCGCGCCCGGCCCCGGCGCCCCCCGGGCGGGCAGGTGGGGGCGGCGCCGGGGCTGTCAGCGCGGGCCGGGCGGGGGACCCGGGGCCCAGGGCCGGGGTCGGCGGCCGGGGCCGCGGCGAGGACCGCGACGGGCCCTCCGCCTCCGGCGCCCCCTCGGCCGCGGCTCGGCCCTTCCCGCGACCCTCCGACGCGGGGGGCTGCCCGGAGGGGAAGCCCGTCCTGGCGGGTGGCCCGACGCGGGGTGTCGTTTGGCGCCCGCGGGGTTTCGGGGTGTCGCGGCGCCCCCGGGCCCCCGCCTGCCGTTCGCTGGGCTCGCGTTCGGAGCGGGCGGCGTGGACTCCCCGTGCGGCGTTCCCACGCCGGCGCCCCACGCATCTCCGCAGCGCTTCCCTGGGTGGGGGTCCTGTGGCATTGGGGAATTTACCGAGCGGAGGGACGCGGGGGGCCATTGGGAGCCCCTCGCGCGCGGCTGGGGCGGCCGCGGTCGCTGTGATCCGGAGGTGGAGCGAGGGGGGTCGGCCGCGGCGCCGCCTTTGTCCTGTCCTCCAGGACGCGCTCTGCCGCGGTGGGCCGGGCCCTGCCTTCACCTGCCGTCCGGGTCGCGGGGCGCGCCGCGTTCCCGGCTTTCCGACCGCGCTGCGGGGAGGCGGACGCCAGGCCTGGCGGGGAGCGGGACCCGGCGTCCGGCGCACGCCCCGCTTTCCTGAGCGCCTTCAGTCGCAGTGAAATCCTCGGACGCGCGTACAGCCGCGGCGACAGACCCCGGCCCGAAGCGACCTCCTCGGCGCGAAGTCACGTCTCGGACGGAAAGCGCCGTCCCCCGCATTTTCTGCCCGGACGCTGCTCCCGCGCGCCGCGCCCTCAAGGCCGTTTAGATTAGACCCCCCCCCCATCTTTCCAGTCGTTTCCTGTCTGGGTAGCGTCGCCCCCCTTCCGGACTCGGTCCAGCACGTCGTGTCACGGAGCCCGGAGCGCTGACCGCCTTGACCCTCAGATCCCTCTTCGCCATCGGGGCCCGTGGGTTTGGACGCGGTCTCGTCGCGGCGGGCGGGCGGGGCGCGGCCGAGGGCGCCGAGCGCCGCTTCTGCGACTTGTTAGCGTGTGACCTTGAGCAAGGCACGGTCTCAAGCCCGGAGTCGCTCTGCAGCAGGAATAAAACGAACCGGCGCCCGAGGGCGTCTGAGCATCCGCGAGGGTCACGGGTCCCAGAGAGTCCACGGATGCCGTGCGGTGTTCCTCATTGCGGATGCGGCTCCGGGTCGTGTTTCTAACGCGAACCTCGCTGGTACACGTGCGCAGCCGAGGCTTGGATCCGGAAAGCCGTGCTGCTGAGATCACGCGCCGGGGGCCGCGCCGGGGGCCGCGCGTGGGCCGCGGCCGTGGGGAAGGGCGGCTGTGGACGCGATGGCTCTCGTCGCCGCGCGGCGTTTGCGTGCGGATGCCCGGGTGGGAAGGGCCTTGCGCCTCCGCACGGTCCACGCAGACGCTTAGCTCTGCTGCGCTCCCTTAGTTTCCAGTCTGGCTTTATCACGTTTCTTTTTTAAGAAGTTTGCTTACAGTTGGGGGGTTTCTTCATGATACTCAAAGTAATCAAATCCTACGTCACAACAGACAAGTGATTAACTATTGAAAGCGCGCTGCTTTTGTTTTAAAATGCCTTCTGGAAACACATGGTATTTCTCTTGGTCTCTTTTGTGGACTTTGGGGCTGTATTTCTTCTTGATCCCTAAAAAGTTCTACTTGGAGGATTGAGTCCTTCCTCCATTAACACAGTTGAGGCTGGTCGTAGATTTAATACAGTTCTAAGGACATGCCATTCTTTCTTGGTCCTGCCTTAAACTGTGTATCCAAGATGTAAGTGAGATTTTTCCTTACTGTATGGTTGGTGTTCCTCATCATGAGGAATCCTCAGAGGAAGGTTAGATCCTATTTTGCAGACTTTGTGTAGAGCAGTACTTCCTAATAGGAATGTAATGGGATCCACACAAATGTGATTTTAAATTTTCTAGGAACTACATAAGAAGATGATATTTTAGTCATGTCTTTTATTGAGTCGTGTCATTATATCAGAAGTGTTGTTTTAACAAGTAACCAACAGGAAGAAATTTACTAATGTGGTGTTTTACTTTTTTATTTTTCTACACTAAATCATTGAAATCCTGTGTGAAACTGATGAAGCTTTACATTTATAGCACACGTCAGTTTACAGGAGCATGTTTCAAGTACTCAGTAGCCACATGCGGTCAGTGGCTACCATCTTGGGCAACATAGGTTTATATTTCTTTTAGTTATTTGCAAATTGGCAGTTAGTGTGTATTGTCTGTGGTAACTTTTAATTGATCAGATGGTTTACTGTAGCAGCCAGTCTCTCGGCTGTTGGGAATAAATGGGAGTATCCTGCCACGTTTTCATCTGACACAATAAAGTCTTTGTAGAGGACTTCAATTTGCCTGTTATGGGAAGTTCTGTGACTATTTACTTTTTTTTTTTTCCTTTTAAGTGGGCTCCATGCCCAGCATGGAGCCCAGTGTGGGGCTTGAACTTGTGACCCTGATATCAAGAGTCAGTCACTTAACAGACTGAGCCACCCAGGTGCCCCTGGGACTATCTACTTTTAAACAAAGTTATATTTTGGAATTTTCCCTTATTAAAATAGTTTTGCGTTCTGATGTCCATAGTCATTCACCTTTTTGTCAGGGGATGACATTTTAACAATGTTTTCCCAAGAAGAAAGTGGGCTGTAGTTTAAAGGTTACTCGTTGGGTCCTCCCTAAGATCCGGACCTGAAAGCGTTTAGGCCGCACCTTAATAACTTTGATAGAAATAAGAATATTAATAAAAATAGCCTGATTCAGACCATGAAAGTATGAAAACTGCCTTGCTCATTGGTCAGCAGTTGGTCACTCTCTTTTCAAAAGAGAGAGCACTTCGCAGCTGGTAAAACTTCCTGTGCAGAGGCGAAACATGTATCCGGGGAATGGCGCTAAGGGTACTTTCTTCTCTTCCAAAGGAATGTGAACGTGAGTAAAGGAAGTTCAGTGGTTCTACAGTGTGTGGTTTTGTTTGTTTGTTTGTTGTTTTTTAGATTTCATTTATTTATTTGTCAGAGAGCGAGAGAGCAGGCACAGGCAGACAGAGAGGCAGGCAGAGGCAGAGGGAGACGCAGGCTCCCTGCCGAGCGAGGAGCCCGACGTGGGACTCGATCCCAGGACGCTGGGATCATGACCTGAGCCGAAGGCAGCCGCTTAACCCACTGAGCCACCCAGGCGCCCTACAGTGTGTTTTGTTCATACGACAGGCACTCTGTTGGTAGTGTTTCTGTCATGTTGGTAGTGACTTCTTACCTGCAGTGGACGCCACGTAGTGTGACCAGCTGATTCCATTCCTTTCTGTCCTGGGAGCTGTTTCAGCTAGGGGTTAAATGAGTTTGTACTTAACATTTAGTTCTCATTAAAATTATTTTGGGTATTCGCTTTCTTCCCAGCTGTGAACAAAGATACCTGAGGTACTAGAATAGGTCTGTCTTTGCTTAACCCATCAGCTGTCCTGTAATCGATACAATTAGAAGTAGGGAGATTCAGGTTCTAGTCCCCACTTGTTAGTAACCTTGTGACCTCTGGACTTAATTTGTTTGGGCTTCAGTTTCTCACCTGTGAAGTGAGTTGGTCTTGGTGATTCCCAGCTGTTTATGGTTGGCCCGGCGGTTGATGAGACGTAGCAGATACTTTCATGAAGGGCAATAATCAGGCTGCATCAGAGGCTGAGGCAACCGGACACTTGTTTTGACAGCCCTGACAGTAAGCTTGTTCGCTGCCCAAGTGCCTTTGTACCATAGAGCAGATAAGGGCTCCGTAGGTGTTTACTGTTATTGTGAATTAATAATTTAGTCACTTGATAGGCTTGAATGTGTAGCCTAATGCAGTAGCCAAAACCCTGAAGACTGGAGAAGATTTTCTTTTTAACTCTAGTTTCTTTCTTTATTTTTTTAAAAGTTTTTATTTTGCCAAGGGAGAGAACCAGCTGGGGGGAGGGGCAGAGAGAGAAGCCTACTCCTGGCTGAGCAGGGAGCCCCATGCCGGACTGGATCCAGCACCCTGGGATCATGACCAGAGCTGAAGGCAGCTCTCAAACCGCTGAGCCACCCAGGTGCCCTTTTTTTTTTTTTTTTTTTTTAAGATTTTATTTTTGCAAGAGAGAGAAAACTAGTTTCTCTAAATCAAAAATTATAGGCATAATATTGTCATTTAAAATAATTCTAGCCTTTAGATTGCCCAGAAATTCATAAAAGGAAAAGCAAAGCCTTGGTCATACAAAGATGTATATTTAAAAGCTTGTATTATTGGGGCGCCTGGGTGGCTCAGTGGGTTAAGCCGCTGCCTTTGGCTCAGGTCATGATCCCAGGGTCCTGGGATCGGGTCCTGGGATCGAGTCCTGCATCGGGCTCTCTGCTTGGCAGGGAGCCTGCTGCGCTCTCTCTCTCTCTGCCTGCCTCTCTGCCTACTTGTGATCTTTCTCTGTCAAATAAATAAGTAAAACCTAAACAAAATAAAAAATAAAAGCTTGTATTATTACAGCTTTATTGAACTTAAAAATGGTCTTTGTGGATGACTCTTCTGAAGGCTGCAGTGCAAAGTGGAGCCGTAAAGTGGCAGCTCTGGCTGCTTCCTGCGGCTCAGTCTGGTGATTCTTGAGTAGCTGTGGTATTTGTCATTAGGTGCTGAGGCCCTGTGTCACAGGTTTTGTGGCGGTATCACTGTTTTTATGGAGAACTGAGGCTCAAGAGGTAGAGAAACTTGCTAAGGTCCTCCAGCTGGTAAGCAGTAGAGCAAGGTTTGAAAACAAACAAGCTGACTCGAAGCCTTTGCTCCTAATCTTCGTGCCAGTCACTTAGGGAAGTTTGTTGTAGTCCAAGCACTTCGCGGGGGGTGCTAGTGAATTGAATTTGGCAAAATTTTTCCTGTTATGCTCAGCTCAAACAGAGCTTACTATTTAAAAGAATCCTGAGGTGAATTTTTAAAAAATTCTGGTATAGTTAACATACGGTGTTATATTAGTTTCGGGTGTACAGTGAGTGAGTCAACAATTCTCACATTACTCAGTGTTCGCATAAGTATACTCTTCTTCCCCCGTTTTACTCACCCCTGCCTCTGGTGACCATCCGCGTGTTCTCTCTAGAGTTAAGAGTCTGTTTCTTGATTTGTCTCTTTTTTTCTTTGTTCTTTTGTTTTGTGTCTTAAATTCTACATATGAGTAAAATCATTTAGTATTTGTCTTTCTTTGACTTATTTCACTTAGCATTATATACTCTAGCTCCATCCATTTGTTGCAAAGGGCAAGATTCCTTTTTTTGTTTTTGTTTTTGGGTTTTTTTGGCTAAGTAATATTCCATTGGGGGTGTGTGTGTGTCTATATATATATAGACACACACACAGCATCTTCTTTATTCACTCATCTATTGATGGTCACTTGGGCTGCTTCCATAATTTGGCTATGGGCAGATAATGCTGCAGTAAACATAAGAGTGCATGCATCTTTTCAAATTTGTGTTTTCGAATTCGTTGGTTAAATATCCAGGAGTAGAATTTTTAATCATATGTTCTATTTTTAATTTTTTTAAAGATTTTATTTATTTATTTGACAGAGAGAGATCACAAGCAGGCAGAGAGGCAGGCAGAGAGAGAGAGAGAGGAGGAAGCAGGCTCCCTGCTGAGCAGAGAGCCCGATGTGGGGCTCGATCCCAGGACCCTGAGATCATGACCTGAGCCGAAGGCAGAGGCTTAACCCACTGAGCCACCCAGGCGCCCCTATTTTTAATTTTTTGAGAAAACTCTGTAGTGTTTTCCAGAGTGGCTACCCAGTTTACATTCTTACCGACAGTGTTTAAGGTTTCTGTTCTTAACACCCTCACCAAGACTTGTTGTTTCTTGTGTTTTTGATTTTAGCCAACTGACCAGTGTGAGGTGATATTTCATTGTGGTTCGGATTGGCATTTTCCTGATGCCAAGTGATGCTGAGCATCTTTCCATGTGTCTCTTGGCTGTCTGTCTTTGGAGAAATGTCTATTCATGTCTTTTGCCCATTTTAAATGAGATTATTTGGGATTTTTTTTTCTTTGGTGTTACCAAGGTAAATCTTATTGATAAAAAGTGATGTTTCAGGGGCGCCTGGGTGGCTCAGTGGGTTAAGCGTCTGCCTTCGGCTCAGGTCATGATCCCAGGGGCCTGGGATCGAGTCCCGCATTGGGCTCTCTGCTCAGCAGGGAGCCTGCTTCTCCTCATCTCTCTCTCTGTCTGTCTCTCTGCCTATTTGTGATCTCTCTCTCTCTCAAATAAATAAATAAAATCTTAAAAAAAAAAAAGTGATAGTTTCCATCGTCTTGAGTTTGGGGACAATTCTTATTTGAATGTAAATGTAAATTTTCCGTTCTTAGCATCCACTTTGAATAGTCTGTGCCGATATATATGCTTAAGAGTTACTTTGGATTTTTAGCATGACAGGAACTTAAATTGTCATCATGGTATTGTGTTGAAGTTATATAACTGGTTGTGGACATGTATTTTTGTGTGTGTTTGCACAGATGGGCAATGCAGCAAAATTCGGTGGTATTTTGGTGCCCTGAAGTGTTGTTGCCATAGTTATTTTACAAACTGTGGTTCTGGAAATGATCTTAGGAATGGTGGTAATCAAATTCTATTGTGACACTTTCTTGGCTTAATTGCTTTGTTTTGTTTTGCTGCAAATGTAGCTGTATGATTGTTCTTACTAACTGGTAAGCAAAATCTACTGTTACTGGATTTTGTAAAATAAAAATCTTTGCATGGTGACATGTAGAACAATAAAAGACTGGGAAAATGAGGTTGTTTTAAAATTAATGACATTCAGGGGCGCCTGGGTGGCTCAGTGGGTTGAGCTGCTGCCTTCGGCTCAGGTCATGATCCCAGGGTCCTGGAATCGAGTCCCGCATCGGGCTCTCTGCTCAGCAGGGAGCCTGCTTCCCTCTCTATCTCTCTGCCTGCCTCTCTGTCTACTTGTGATCTCTGTCTGTCAAATGAACAAATAAAAAATCTTAAAAAAAAAAATTAATGACATTCAAAATCTTAGTGTATAGTTCAGTACAGGATCTTGCTAGTACTGTTGTTAGTATAGCTACAGAAAATGTTAACTGAAGTTTTGGCAGAATCACGATTTATTTATTTATTTATTTATTAAGCATTATTATTATTACTTTTTAAATTTATTTGACAGACAGAGACCACAAGTAGGCAGAGAGGCAGACAGAGAGAGAGAGAGGAGGAAGCAAGCTCCCCACCGAGCAGAGAGCCCAACGTGGGGCTTGATCCCAGGACCCTGGGATCATGACCTGAGCCGAAGGCAGAGGTTTTAACCCACTGAGCCACCCAGGCGCCCCCAGAATCATGATTTAAAATATATGTCATGATTGTAATCATCCTAGCTCAGGCAGATGTAAAGGCCCTGTGGTAGGACCATACCCAGCATACTGGAGAAAGGAAAGGTGGCTGGAGCAGAGTGTGTGAGGGGGAGAGAGAGAGATAAAATCAGAAAGGTGATGGTGGTGGGGGAGTTGAGGATCTTGTAGGACTTTACAGTTTATTCATTTAGGCTTCTTTTTTTAAAAATTCTTGACATTTATTTGAGAAAGAGTGAGTGTGAGCGGGGGAAGGGGTAGAGAATCCCAAGCAGACTCCCTGCTGAGCTAGGGCCCTGACACAGGGCTTGATCTCAAGACCCTGAGATCATGACCTGAAATCAAGAGTCAGACGCTTAACCCACTGAGCCACCCAGGCAGCCCTCATATAGGCTATTTTAAAGACAGGAGTTATGATAAATTTCTACCAAAGGAAATGAAACAGTGATTTATTTTTTATATCATAAATAGTTCTGAGTAGTAGGCATTGCCTAAATGTAGCAGGTAGGAGTGTGGGTCTTGGTGTCAGTTGGCCTAAGTGTGGATTCTGTCATCACCATTTGGCTCTCTGACTTGGGTAAAGTTACCTGGACCTTCGGTTCTTAAACCAAGGATAATAGCAACTTTGTAGGGTTGTCAGGAGGATCAGGTTGATTATTGCAGTGGAAGGGGCCTGTTGTGTAGTAGATGCTCTATGAATGGTAGTTATTCGTGGTAAGTTTTGTTTTTTCTGGGAAGTTTTCACCATCTCTGCATTGGCCAGATATACCAATAGAGGTATGCAACCCAGTGCATCGTCTTCTTTTTTTTTTTTTTTTTTTTTTTTTTTTAAGATTTTATTTATTTATTTGACAGAGAGAAACCACAAGTAGTCGGAGAGGCAGGCAGAGAGACAGAGGGAAGCAGGCTCCCCGCCGAGCAGAGAGCCCGATGTGGGACTCGATCCCAGGACCCTGAGATCATGACCTGAGCCGAAGGCAGTGGCTTAACCCACTGAGCCACCCAGGCGCCCCGCATCGTCTTCTTTTAAGCTATAATTTATATGCCATAAATTCACCTTGTAACCTGTACAGTTCAGGGGGTTTTAGCATCGTCATAAGGTTGTGCAACCATCACCACTGCCTCCTTCAGAACACTTTGCCTGATGTGTCTTTGTGGTACTTGCTGTAGTTGCAGTGTTAAACACTCGTTCCTGTGACTGCTTAATGTCTCTTCTTGTCTTAGACTGTAAGGTTCATGAGGGCAGAAGCTGTCTTCTTTCTATGCCACTTACCACCAGCGCCTGTGCCAGGGACTGATCGCACAGTTGGCGTTCAGTGACAGTTTGCTGAATGAAAGAAGATGTAATGAGGAGAGTAGCATGGGACCCCGTGTGAAGAGGGCTGTGTGTGACACAGTGGGGTTCACATGTGATCCTGTGGGTCATCAAAGACCATCAAACATTTATAAAAAGTGGAATAGGGTGATCAGATTTGTTTGAAAGAGGGATAATTCTGAAGCCACAGAGAGTGGACTGCGGAGTAAGGGAAATTAAAAGGAAGCAGGAAGAGTGGTTAGGAGACCAGTTGGTGCAAACCAGCTTTGACCTGCAGAAGAGAATGATCCAGTCAGTAGGTAAAACAGATCTGATGGACTGTGTGATTGCTTGTGCGCGCGCGTGTGTGTGAGAGTGTGTGCGGTTGAGAGAGGCAGGAAGGAAGCCCAGCGGCTGGTGTTGAGGATAACCGGTTTATTGCTTCTGCAGCCAGGCTTGTCTTTCCTTTAAGATAAAGGCCACTTGAGAAGGGATAGGTTTTCAGGGCTTAAGGGGACCATTGAGTTTTATTTTGGTTGTTTGGAGCTTGAGAGGCCTGCTGTACCGAGAAAGAGGTCACTCTTAGATCTTAGGGTAAAATAAACACGCCCAGTTAAAAAAAAAAAAATCACTTGCCCAATATTAAGTGGTTTTTAATGCTGTGGTTTAGGCATTCTAGGTCGGTGCCTGGCATCTGTGGCATACCACACATATCGTGCCTTGTACTTGTCAGTCAGCCCCACCCTAAGTCCCCACTGGGCCTGCCAGAGCTTCCCGGGCCGGGGCTGGCCTGACCTCTTCCATCTTTGTGCTCTCAGCACCTGGAAGGCTTCCCATGCGCATGCACACTGGGTGTAGCAGTACGAGCTGTCTTTGCACTGATACTTTGGATTCTGCTTTCTACTCTAGGCTATGTTTACATTTCTAATGGCAGTCTTGAAAAATAAAATTAGTAAGTAATAATCAACCTCACAAATGATCAACATATAGACAGAGATTTTTGTGGTGGACCTGGAAATGAGGAATGAGGTTTGGGCAAAATGTGAAGAAAGATGAAGAAAAATTTGACAGTTTTAAGATTAACAAGAAAACAAACCGGACAGTAGGAACAAAGAGTGTTTTGTGATAGGAAATACATGTGAAACAGATAGCCTAGTGGTTATCATCTCAGACTCTCGAGCCCAGGTTTCACATTCTGGCTTTGCCACTTGTTAGTCCATGACTTCCGACAGATTATTTAACCTCTTCATGCTTATTTTCCTCTTTAAAATGAGTCTAATAACAGGATGTTTCAAAAAGCCATTGTGAGGATTGTCAAATGCTTAGAGCATTCTGTTAACAGACAGAATAAGTACTCAGTAAATGTTCTCTTAAGTTTTCTCTAGCAACCAGAAAGTTTCACGGTGGGCAGGATTCAGTCAGAAAAGGACCCTAAGTGCATTTTATCCCATTAAGGTGGAATGCTTATGTTCTTCATGCTGAGAGAACATGGTAGTAATGGCAAAATCTATCAAGTTGCTAGGACAGAGAGAATGATTGGCTTGCTTTTCTTGGAAATTAAAGTTTACCTTCTCTTTCCAGTACCTTCTGTTTTCTATTTTTTTTTTAAGATTTTTATTTATTTACTTGACAGACAGAAATCACAAGTAGTCAGAGAGAGAGATTAGAAGAAGCAGGCTCCCCGCCGAGCAGAGAGCTCAATATGGGGCTTGATCCCAGGACCCTGGGATCATGACCTGAGCCGAAGGCAGAGGCTTTAACCCACTGAGCCACCCAGGCGCCCCACCTTCTGTTTTCTAGACCACAGTTTAGAACCAGGATACGATTCAGTTCACTCGTGTTCTACCAGTGAGCTGGAAGTTACTCCCTTCTTTCTGGTTTGTACTTAGAGGGTACCTTCCAGGCCACCCCATATAAAATGCCCCTCCCTTTACTTTATTTCTCTTTATAGTACTTATGTCCCCCTGGCATTTATTTATGGCATTTGTGGGATGTCTTCATGCAGGCAGGGTTTTGTTTTCTTTTGCCACTGCAGTAGCCCCAGTGCTTGGGATGGGGCCTCCCCCAAGCATTCAGTAAGTACTTGTTTACTGAATGGCCTCAACAGGCATTTAGGGCAGTTCTTATATTGCTGGTTCTGTGCCAGGGCCAGGCATGGGCCTGCTCTCCTTGAGCTCCCAGTGGGGAGCAGTCATGTAAACAAAAGTGTCATTCCAACAAGGTAAAAATCGTTAAGAGCGATGGAGCACAGGGTACAGCAGAGCACAGCAGCAAAAGGAGTCCTCCCAACCTTGGGATGTCGGGGGAATTTCCAGAGAGGAGGTGATGTTTGCATGGAATTTCCAGGATGAGGGAGAGGGGTAGAGATGATGGGGAAAGGCTTTAGGTAGAGAGTTGAACGCGTGCAAGTCATTGAGATCTGAGTCTGCGTGATGTGTTGGGGGAGATGGCCTGGAGAATGAGGCCAGTTGAAATGAGGGAGGCTAGAAAGGTGGGTACAGGTCAGATTCAGAGGGCCATGTGTGACCTGCATAAGAGTTTGAACTTGATCCTAAGAAAGATATGAAACTGTTGTGGGTTTTTAAAAATTGTGGTAAAATATAATAACATAAAATTTACCAATTTAGCCATGTTTAAGCATGCAGTTCTGTGGCATTAAGTGTATTGACAGTGTTGAGCAACCGTCACCACCATCTTGTCTCCAGAACGTACTCCTCTTCTCAAGATGAAACTACTGTTGCAGGACTTTGAGCCGAGTTGTAAAGTCCTTCACTCAAGTTCAAGTTGGTACTACGTGTGTAGAGCCTATGGGAGGACTCAGGTAGTTGAGGCAGAAAAGGGCCTCTGCTCAGTCAAAAGAGTCATGGAAGAATCTAGCACTGAAGCCAGTGTGTGGGAGACCCTCTTCAGGCCCTCCTGTACTCGTGTTGCACAACCCAGATTCACCTGGCTTCTCAGTCTTCAGACGCTGTATCTGAGGTTGCTGGGGGGAGTGCAGCTGCGGGCAGTCTGCTGGGAACCACAGAAAGACCCACTTTAAGCACAACCTATGGTTGTGGTCTGAGGGTGGGCAGCCTGACCTCCGTCAACACCGAAGATGATCACAATTACAGATTACAGATTACACACAGGGTGGTGGTTAAAGTTCCTCCTGATGACTGAGTCATCAAGAAAAGAGTAAATAATACCAGTGATGTAGACAGCGGCTGGGTACATTTTACGTGAGCTCTGTCCAGTAGAAACATAATGGGAGCCACAAGGTGTTTTTTAAATTTCTAATAGCATAGGGCGCCTGGGTGGCTCAGTGGGTTAAGCCTCTGCCTTTGGTTCAGGTCATGATCTTAGGGTCCTGGGATCGAGTCCCGCATCGGGTTCTCTGCTCAGCGGGGAGCCTGCTTCCTCCTCTCTCTCTCTCTGCCTGCCTCTCTGCCTACTTGTGATCTCTCTCTGTCAAATGAATAAATAAAATCTTTAAAAAAAAAAAAAGCTCTTTAAATTTCTAATAGCATGTTCAAAAAGTGTAAAGAAACAAATATAACTCGCTACATCCAAAATTATGTAAGCGTGTAGTTAATATTAAAACCTTATTAGTGAGATACTTGACATTCCTTTTTCATACAGAGCCTCTCAAATTCAGAACATATTTTATACATCCAGCACATTTCATCTCAGACTAGTCACCTTTTAAAGTTCTCAGTAGCTCTGTGTTTGGCTGGCTGGTGTGGCCATTCCATGGACAGGCTTGGTTTCAGATTTGGCCTCAAAGGAACTGGACTCTCAGTTACTCAGAGAGTGCCATCATTCAAAACATACCTCAAGGATTATAGGTGGCTGGTGTTTCATTGTAATTTTTATTTACTAGTTTTTGGTTTTGTATTTGAAGAACTATTGAGAGGCAATATAGTGCAGGAGTTAGAGAGCATGGATTTGGGGGCAGACCGTCTGGCTCTACATTTCCTACCTGTGTGATGTTGCATGAGTTCCTTAATGTGTCTGTGTCTCAGTGTCCTCATCTGTAAAGTTGGGGTTGTTGCAGTACCCACCTCATCGGGCTTTGTGAGCACTACGTGAGCTGTTCTGTACAAAGATCGTCCGACAGTGCCTGGCATATGTGAAGCCGTATGGGTGTGTGCTGTTGTCCCCAAAATGTTCGATGATTTCGATGCAGTACATTTTAAAGACGTTCTTGGCTTTGGAGGCTGCTTAACTTCAGATAGACATTTAACATCTTTCACAGTGAAGAAAAAAATGTGATTGCAGTTTGGTGAGGATACTTTCTAATGATGTCTTTGAGTAACTTTCCTGTTGGCTGCAACATCGAGGATGCTTAACAACCACAGAGATGGTGTCATCAATGATTAAAGAATCTTAGGATTGCAGTTACAATTAGGAAAACGTGAAGGGATGAGTTTAGTACTGTTATAATTAAATTCTCTTGAAGATCCTTCATGAACCGTACTATGGCTGGGGAGACTACCTAGTTCTAATTTTTCTCCCCTTGGTCTTTTGCAACACTGGATTATTTTGAGAGTTTTACCTTATTGCTATTATTTGTAAGTAGAGTGGAAGGGTAACAAAAGTAAAACCAAAATATGAGAAGATAGTTATGTAGAAAGTCGAAGGCGTTTAAGAGGAGGTCCTTTATCACCTTCTAGAGTAAAGCACAACTGGAAATGTAACCAAATTATGGTTTGGGTATGTAAATGTCAAGTTCCTGGCATAGAAGAAAACAGTGCCCGATGAGGGGTTCCCTAATCACCGCTGTTTTCATCTTCCTTCCCAGTCAGTGGGACAGTTAAGCAGATTCTCTTCATTTAGAACACAGTCAGTCTACCCATATCCTGGCTCCCGTATCCATTAGCCACTCCTCTCCACGGCAGACTCCTTTGTCTCAGCCTCCATGTTGCTTCCTTTGGGAAGTATGTCCTGGCGCTGGCATCTGGATCAGGCGGTCCTTCTGTGGGATGTCATGGCGCTCCGCAGTTTCCCACTGCAGTTTCCTGCTGTCTGTGTCTTTCAGCTCCAAGTTCAGTGACAGTGGAGACGTTGACTATGTGTGCCCTGAGCTTGGCCCAGGGCCAGGTTGGGCTATGTAAAATGCACTAAATGAATAAGTGATTCTGTAAACGTGTCCAATTTGTGTTCTTTACAAAGTAGCACTTTGCTTCACAAGATGGGATTTGGCTTCTTGTGCCTCTTCTGCTGCAGTGTTTTATGGTAAAACAAGCCAACCTGAGAGCCTAATTCTAATGTCTTTATGTGGTTGTTGGCCTCACGAATTAAATCCTCAGATATCATTGTTAATAGAAAATACCATATGGTCCAGCCGGTGTCTCATATTCCTTTTGGGGAGTTGCTAGTAATTAGATTCTAAAGCTTATATGGGGTAACTGGGAGGAGAAAATGGGATATTTTAATTTTTTTAAAGATTTTATTTATTTGACAGATCACGAGACGGCAGAGAGGCAGGCAGAGGGGGAGGGAGAAGCAGGCTCCCTGTGGACATGGGGCTCAATCCGAGGACCCTGAGATCATGACCTGAGCCAAAGGCAGAGGCTCAACCCACTGAGCCACCCAGGTGCCCCCCAAATGGAGTATTTTTATAGTAGCAGTAATAGTAGATGCTCATGCTTTTGGTAGTAAAGTCAAAGTAGCTATGTTCTATGACTAAATTTAATGGAAAAATGAACTTTTGTTTTTACTTTGCCTGCTTTTTTATTATGCAAAAACTGTTATTAAAGTCTTCTAATCTGAAGTTCTATGGCTAATGATACATAGAAGAACCTGTTTCTAGCAGTTTATGAGATATTGGCTAATAGAGGAGAAATCTGGTGCTGGAGTTTACCAAGATCAAAATTCTGCACTGCTGTGGAGTCAGACAGGACAAGACTATAAACTCAGGATTCTCAGTTTTTCCAGACTCAAACTGACAGGTAGATCTTTGCAAAATTTCACTGCTTTCATATCTTTTCCCCTCCCCCAGTAATACCTAGCATAATCTACACTGAAGTGCTTTAGACTTCTGTTTCGAAAATTTCAGTTTCTTGTGGGTTGAAGCCTTACTTGTTTATTGTCTCTGTTACTATAAAGTAGGAAGGGGTCAGACAAGTAACTTCCCTAGTGCTGACTCCTCACGATGTGAGCTTAGAGCTGAGTTAGAGGGCGTATGAAAGGGAAGCTCCTAGAGGAGCAGGTGGGCTCTGAGCCTGAGTTGCACATGAGTTCTGAGAATGAGAGAGGCCAGGGGACCACGGTGAGAGTGGGGGGCAGTTCTCTGCTGGTGTTGGGCCTGTACTTTCAACAGGTTCGGTTGTGTCCCATTGTATGCCAGGGCTCTGTGAAGGATCTGAGTGATACAGTAGGGAAGCTAACATTGTACAAAACAAGTGACACTCAGCAGATAATTATACACCAAATAGTAACCTTTATTATTTGCTGACACAGTGCTAGGCACTACACACTTAGAAAAATTGATTTGCTGTCTACAGGGGGTTCAGAGTCCAGCTAATGGAAACTCGCATAACAGGCCGTGGAGCAGGACTGTGAGTACGCAGACTGTCCCATCAGGCCTGGTTTTGACCCTGAGCCTACAACTCACTGGTTGTACGACCTTAGGCAGGTTATATAACCTGTGGGAGTTTATCTACTCATTTGTAAAAGGAAAGGAACAATGCCTGTCTCTAAATAAATTATGCTATAGCCATGTAGAGAAAATAATATATAACCTTAAAAAAGAGTGAAGTAGAACTGTGTATATTCTTATGGGAAAATGCCCAGAATATAGTGCTGGCTGAAAACCCAACATTCTGCTTACTGTGGTCTTACTGTAAGAACGGAAGAAAAGAGTTTCCTGGTGTAGAAAACATCTGAAGGGATAAATACCAGTTGTTTCAAGTGCAGGTGATTAGGACTATTTTTTATTTCCTCTATTGTTAGACTCACAAAAAATTATATGTTAATTTGCCACCCCCAAAATAATAAAAATAATTTAAAAAAGAACAAAACCTCTTGCCAGGATTCTGGCAGGCTTGAATGATATGCATGGAGAATGCATGAGCTCTGACACATACTGTGGGGAAGTAGGTGCCATTACTGTTATCGGTAGACGGGGCAGCTAACGAGGAATCCTTGAAGGTTAAATTTGCGTTCTACGGTTTGAATTGCCAAGGTCAGTTGATTCCTCAGGGTAGGATCTTGGTTATCCTGTGGAGCCCACATCTGGGGACCAGAGTCGTTGTGAACCATGACCTCTTGCTGTCCTTGGGTGAAAGAGCCAAGACCTGCAGCTGGACGAGTGTACTAAGTGCCTGTGAGTCCCTCTCTGTCCGTCCCTTCCCTAAGGCTCCCTTGAGAATAAGACCGTAGTCCTCCTCCTCCATTTCTCGAAGGCAGGGAGAGGTGGCCTGCCAAGTTGTGATGCCTGTTCCAGAAGAAACCTGGGATTTTCATGCATGGGCAGTGTGCTGTGGGAGGCTTTTGGAGTCATCCCTGGGTTTGGAATCAGACGTGGAGCAAGCTATCAAGCCTTTCTTGGACCCTGTTTCATTTGTAAAATGGGGTTAATGCACCCGCCTCTTTCATTTGCATGTCATAAATGGTTCTTTTTTTTTTTTTTTTTAAAGATTTTATTTATTTATTTGACAGAGATCACAAGTAGATGGAGAGGCAGGCAGAGAGACAGAGAGAGAGAAGCAGGCTCCCTGCCGAGCAGAAAGCCCGATGCGGGACTTGACCCTGGGACCCTGAGATCATGACCTGAGCCGAAGGCAGCGGCTTAACCCACTGAGCCACCCAGGGGCCCTCATAAATGGTTCTTTTCCTTGACCCTCTTGGTGAAGGATAGGACAATCCTTTTTTTTGGAGGTAGAATTGGTAGGTCATCTTACAAGGTTTACTTTTCATCTTGCCAGTAAAATAGATAGTTGGAATGAATCTTACTGGGAAAAATAATCTATTCTGTGGGGTTTTATTTTCTCTTTAGATCTGATTTTTTTACAATTTTTTTTTTAAGATTTTATTTATTTGACAGAGAGAGATACAGAGAGAGAGAGAACACAGACGGGGGGTGGGGGGGTGGGAGAGGGAGAAGCAGGCCTCCCGCCGAGCAGGGAGCTCCATGTGGGCCTCTATCCCAGGATCCTGGGATCATGACCTGAGCCACCCAGGCGCCCTCTTTAGACCTGATTTTTAAAAGATTTGTTGCTTTGTGGTACTTGTCTCTTGGGATTTTGTTGTGTATTAAACAATGTACTTTTTCTTAGGAATGACTTACGTTGCGTGCCTATACATCCAGATATGCAAGGGAAGGTCTTGGTTTTTGTCTGTTGTCCTGGTTGTCTGTCTTATTAGCTCCTTTTTTCACTCAGAGTGGCCATGTTTGGTTCTTACTTATATGGTTACCTCAGTTACATCCCAGTTGAGTCCTTGGACTTATTTATTTATTTATAAAGTTTTTTTTTTTTTTTAAGATTTTATTTATTTGACAGAGATCATAAAGAGGCAGAGAGGCAGGCAGAGAGAGGGGGAAGCAGGCTCCCTGCTGAGCAGAGAGTCCGATGTGGGGCTCGATCCCAAGACCCTGAGATCATGACCTGAGCTGAAGGCAGAGGCTTAACCCACTGAGCCACCCAGGCACCCCTGTTTATAAAGATTTTTATTTATTTATTTGACAGAGACACAGCAAGAGAGGGAGCACAAGCAGGGAAAGTGGGAGAGGGAGAGGGCCGAGCAGGGAGCTGATGCCCGATGTGGGGCTTGCATGACCTGAGCCCAAGGCAGATGCTTAACAACTGAGCCACCCAGGTGGCCCAGATTATTTTTAACAAAATCATGTCACTTAGCTTACATTTTCCAGGATCTCATTGATATTTAGGGAGCCCTCTTGTAATATTTTCAAGGTGTATTATAGGTCTGTTTTGTGATCAGCTACCATTTATAGTTTGCATTTGATTATGTATTCCTATGTGTTGATTTTATTTCATGGTTTTCTTTTGTGACTTAATTTTAGTTGATTTCTACAATTTTATAAGTTCTAGGCGTTTTCCTAACCTTTTTAGTGCCCAGAATTGGTATCAGGTATTTAAATAAGAGAGGGAGGAAATTAGATTTGAGAGAATGTTGTATGACTTCTTCCTGGACATTTTTCAGACCTTGTCATTTAACATCATGTAAACGCTGTAATGATGACGACAACAACAAACAGTGGAGTGAGATCAAGCGCAGAGAGGGAGGCAGCCTGCTGAGCTGAGAGTCAGGAGAGCTGGTTTCCGTCTTGGTTTTGTTACTCGTAAGATTTATTAACCTAACAAATTAGTTCCTTCCCTGGGCTTCTGCTTCCTCATCCGTAAAATGGGAAAGAGTGGTGGTTAGATGATGTTCCTTCTGGCTCTAAGATTTTTTTTTTTTTTTAAGATTTTATTTATTTATTTGACACACAGAGAGAGAGAGAGCAGGAACGCAAGCAGGGGGTAGTGAGAGAGGAAGAAGCAGGCTTCCCACCAAGCAGGGAGCCCGATGTGGGGCTCGATCCCAGGATCCTGGGATCACGACCCAAGCCAAAGACAGACGCTCAACGACTGAGCCACCCAGGCGCCCCTGGCTCTAAGATTTGATGACTGATCTTTATGATGCCTTAAATGTGAATCTCTCAACATGCCCCCTTTAGTTGAATGCTTACGAAAGGATTAAGAAGCAAGTGGTCACTTAATCTAAAATAACTCAGATTACCACAAAAATTTTCTATCTTTTCTTTTTTCCCCAAACAACTTTAGTGACTGTGGAAGAAAAAAATATGAGGCCGTTATGTACTGTCATCTCAGATTTGCAGCTTAAAATCTCTGCTTTTAGTAGGACTAATATGAATGTTACCTTAGAGAAACACTGTTTTATTTTGTGTTAAAATATGGATCCTTGTGAGAACATCCCGAGTGCTCAGCCAACAGTAATACATGGGCTGTTTTTGAGATCAGAGGGGAAAGAAAACTGTTCTGTGGAGGTATGGGCAGAGGGTAAAGGTGGTCTGTCAACCTGAACTCCTTTTTCCCTCCTCTTTGATAGAAACAGCCAGAGCTTTCAACTTGGTCCGGAGCTGAGACTCCCCCATGTTTGCCAAACGGAGCTGTTGTGGTTCTTGACCCTATGGGATGGGGGGAGCGGAGAGGCGTTCTCCTAACGGAAGACCCCTGCTTCTGCCTGGTGATGTGTTGGCCCTGAAGTCACCTTCTTGCTGACCTTTCCTCCCTCTGCACCTGCCCTGGTGCTTCTGTTTTAGGGTTAAGCCCTCTGTGCCTGCTTGCCGCTAGAGGGGAGCTGGTCGTGGCCGGGAGCCCCACGGTGTGGTGGAGCGAGCAGGGCTTCGGAGCCAGTCAGACCTGCGTTCACAGGCGGTCTCCGCTACCGGGCAACTCTGGTGCCTTGGAGGAGAGCCGAGCACTTGCTCTTTCTTCTCATCTTTCTGAGTAGTTGATTTTCAGGTTTACCAAATATCAAACTAACACTTCGATTTTTTTCCTTTTTTTGACGAGTTGATGAGTACGGAACCTTTCTCTACCTTAGGCTTCTCGTTTGTAAAATGATAATCATTTTAGGCGGCCGGTTAGCTCAGTTGGTTAGAGCGTGGTGCTAATAAAATGATAATCATTTTAGTAATTAAGGTCATTTTGGTTGCAAGTGGCAAAAACTCAACTCTTGCTTTCAGCATCTTAGAAAAGAGGGGCTTTATCGGACAGACCTGATGGGAGCGCTGAGCGGCTGACCTGGCACAGGCCTCCCTGCCGTGGCGCAGCCTCTGTCTCCTGCCCGCCACATCCGTTCTGTCAGCAGATCTTGTCAGAGCACCTTGCCAGTCCGCCAGCTCCTGTTCTGTACCACCTCCACGACGCTCACCGTCTGCTGGATTCTGACGTTTGCCTCCCGAGCGGCCGTCTTGGTTCTGTGCTCTTTCCCCTCCGCGTGTTGTCAGCAGGGCAGCCAGGGTGAGCCTGCGAGTCGTTATGGTAAAACACGCCCTGTGGTAGCTTCCAGCTCTCTGAGCTCGTTGTGCTCTTCCTCTGAGCAAAAGCCTAATTAGTAGTTTACCTGTGCTCCTCCACTCTCTTCACTTTGATTTCTCTGCTCCAGCCAAGCTGACCCCTCGATCCCGAACCTTACCGAGCATTCCTTCCGCCCTGGGGCTTGTGCGCTCTTTCCTCTGCCTGATTGCTCTTCAGCTTTCTGCCGGCTTAGGACTCCCTCACCCTCAGGGAGGCCTTTTCTAACACCTTATTAAAATTGTCCTTTTCCCTGTCTCCTTTGGCTATTTTGTTTCTTCATAGGGTGTATCACAGCCATACTATATTTTAGATCTACTTATTTTGTCTCCGTCCCCAGACTATAATCAGATCCCCCCCAAAGTGCAGGAACCCTGTCTGCTTTGTCAGCATTGAATCTCCAGCATGAAGTGGGTGCTCCGTGATACTTGTGGAATAAAAAACATTTTCTGTCGTGTTTTCCTTCATTGAGCCCACAGCGGCAAGAGAGATGGGCATGTAAAATAACTGTGCTCCCTGGAAACTTGCCCAGGTGTGGGCCCCAGAGAGGAGGGGAGGGAATTGCCATCTGAAAACTATCGCAGTTGTGAGATTGAGTCCCACATCCATGACCAGCATGGAGCCTGCTTAAGACTCTCTCTCTCTCCAGTGCCTCACCCACCCCATCTAGGGAAAAAAAATGGTGTATGATTGTCTAGTAGGTGCTGAGAGAGTGCTCATTCTTTTCCCTTTTTGAAAATGTGTGACTTCCTGACAATATTAACATTCAGAAATTGAGTCATTCTCCAAAATAGAAGTTATTGATATTGTTTGGAAAGGTAAAAATTATAGTCCTGTAATAAGAAAACTCCTGCGCAGCCTGATGTTTTTAGGGAGTGATGGAATACACAATTCTGTCTTCAAAAGGAATGCTGTTGAAATTTTGCAAATTGTCCTCATGTTTTTGTAAATGCTCTTCTGGTATCTAAGCAGACCCAAACCTCAGGTGAATCGTCATGATCCACATCTTTATGAACCCATGCCAGGTTCATAAAAGAGGTGAATTCATATGAGTGCCAAGGCATCAAAGTTTTCCTTTTAGCCTTTATTTAGTAAGTGTTTTGTTTTTTTTTTTTTTTTTTTTTTTTTTGGCCTGGAGGCAGTTCAGGCTGTTGAGTACATTCATATTGGGTTTTACAATGAATCTCTACAATTCACCCTGAAGTTCATACTTAATAATGTTTTGCTTTTCAAAGGTACATGTAAATTATATGTATGAAGTGAATTCTTCCATTATAAAGAGTAGTTGGAGTTTATGTTCTTATCTGATAACTTTTGGATAAAGATTGTTTCCTACACTTTCATCAGGATGAAGAACTTGAAAAGTGTGTGTGTGTAAGTGTTTATGAATTTTAGCACTGTTTTATTCTTGAACTATTAGAGTAGAAACTTAAGCTTTGGAGTCAGACATTCCTGGGTCAGACATTCTGGCACTTCTTAGTCATGTGTCCTTGGGCAATCCTTTGTTCTGTCTGCAGCGGCAGGATCATCTTAGCACCCTGCTCTCTAGGTCTGTTGGGAGAATCGCATGATATAATATGGGTAAACAAATGGTGTGTCCATGAACATAGTAAGCATGGAAATAATAGCTGTTCTTATTATCAATAAATTGTTGAAGTCTTGTATGTTAAATATCTTGTTATAAACCTTATTCTCATTTTAAGCATCTAAAATAAGTCAATATCAAAAACTTGTGTACCATCTGCTGGCTAATTGAACATAAAGTAAGTAAATAGTCAATACTACGGCGCCTGGCTGACTCAGTCAGAAGAGCATGCAACTCTTGATCTCAGGTCATGAGTACAAACCCCAGATTGCGTATAGAGATGACATAGATAGATAGATAAACAAACTTTAAAATAGGTCAGTACTGGGGCACCTGGGTGGCTCAGTTGGTTGAGTGTCTGCCTTTGGCTCAGATCATAATCCCAAGGTCCTGGGATCGAGCCCCACATAGGGCTCCCTGCTCTGCGGGGAACCTTCTTCTCCCTTCCCTTCTGCCTGCTGTTCCCCCTGCTTGTTCTCTCTCTGTCAAATAAGTTAAAAACAAAACAAAAAAAATAGGTCAGTACTTGAGGGGCACATGGGTGTCTCAGTTAGGTGTTCACCTCTTGATTTCAGCTTAGGTCATGGTCTCAGGGTCATGAGATGAGCCCCATGTCAGACTCAGTGCTCACCAGGGAGTCTGCTTGAAATTCTCTCTCTCCCCCTCCACTCTGTGTGTGTGTGTGTGTGTGTGTCTGAAAAAATAAATCTTTTTTTTTTTTTAAAGATTTTATTTATTATTTGACAGACCGAGATCACAAGTAGGCAGAGAGGCAGGCAGAGAGAGAGTTGGAGGTAGGTTCCCTGCTGAACAGAGAGCCCGATGTGGGGCTCGATCCCAGAACCCTGGGATCATGACCTGAGCTGAAGGCAGAGGCTTAACCCACTGAGCCACCCAGGCGCCCCAAAAAGTAAAGCTTTTAAACAATATTTTAAAATACTAGTAGAATTTGAAAAAAGAAAATGTGTAGCTGTGTGTGTGTACCCTACTTCCAACAAGCAGTTTTTCTAAACATAAAATATGAGCAAGGCATTTATTGTGAAAACTTAAAATGTTGAGGTTTCACTTTTTAAAGTTGTTAACAAAGCTTCAGCAGTCTTTTTTATGACAAGCTTTATATAGAGATTAGTAAATTAAGTTTAGTTGTCCTTTTCATAGTGATTTCTAGGTTCTGGTTACAGTTGTTATTGAACAGTGCTAACACTGAACTTTTCTTCCTTGGAACTCACCAAATTAGGTGAAACTTTATCTACCATCTCACTGTGCTGTGACAACGGTGGTCTGTCTTGTCTCATTAGGACGTCTTATCATGGCTCATGTCATTACTGCCTGGATTTAGATTCCACAGAGCCCAAGGGACATCTATTTAAGTATTTTTCCTTTGTAAATGGCATAATCTCTAGGCAGTGGGACTTCTGTTTTCCACACTTCACTTTTGCTTAGTTTTCTTAAGATGAGAAGAAGCATTTCGAGAATGGTAACTCAGAGCATTATAAGCAAATTCAAAGTAGGATCGTGGAATTCAAGAGCTGGCTCAAACCTGAAAGAGAAAATGGATAGTTATTTGTAAAAGGATAGGAGTATTATTAGACTTGTGTTTCCTTCGTAATCTGTATTCTGATTTTATATTATGAGATGAATAGAATTGACTGTGGTACATCTATACACATGATTATATTAAAGTGTTCTTTAGAGACCTTATTTTGCTAAATATCTTTGTTTTAAGCTTTTTTTTCCCTATTAACAAAAGAATTAGTACTTTTGATATTGATTTGAAAAGATTTATACAAATATAAATGTTTATTAGTCAAGAAAAGAAAAATCATACAGGGAGATAATGTGTTTATTTAAAGTTATTTCCATTGGTAAAAATATTTTACTGATTGTATAGGTTATATAGGTTGGATAATTGGCATAGCTAGATATGTTTTCCCCCCTTAAATAGCAACTAGACTGATACATAATTCACATACAATAAAATTTACCCTTTTATTTATTTATTTATTTAAAGATTTTATTTATTTATCGGGGGGGGGAGAGCGAGCACAGGCAGACAGAGTGGCAGGCAGAGGCAGAGGGAGAAGCAGGCTCCCTGCCGAGCAAGGAGCCCGATGTGGGCCTCGATCCCAGGACGCTGGGATCATGACCTGAGCCGAAGGCAGCTGCTTAACCAACTGAGCCACCCAGGCGTCCCTAAAATTCACCCTTTTAAAGTATACAATTCATTGGTTTTAATACACTCACAGAATTAGGTAGCCATCATCATGCCTGATTTGAGCACATTTTCATTGCCTCAGAAAGAAGAAAGTCTGTACCCCTTAGCAGTCCCTGCCCATTTCTCACTGCCCCCCCTCCAGCCCCAGGCAAGCACACAGTTGTCCTTTATGCCTCTGTAGAGTTGCCTAGTCTGGACACCTCATGTAAATGAAATCATCTGTGTGATTTTTGTATATGGTTGCATCCACTTGGCATTATATTTCTAAAGTTGATGCATGTTGTAGCACTCTCTGCATACCGTTTTATGCCCGAGTAATGTTCCATTCTATAACTACATCGCATTGGCTTAATCATTCTTCATTCTGGGCTGTTTAAACTGTGTGGCTGTTGTGAATAAAGCTACTGTAAACATTCCTGTTCAAGTTTTTGTGTAAGACAGTTTTTAATTCTGTTGGATATGTACCTAGGAGTAGATAGATATGTTTTAAGAAATACATATAAGAATGTATTTTCTTGAACTTTACAAAGCAATATAGAGATGGAAGAAATTGTATTCTGAAAATTTAGGGTATACCTAATTTAAACTTCTGAAAGCTTAAGAAAATTTAGTTAGAACATTTACATGGTTTTAACCAGATACTCAATACAATTAGTTGATTAATTAGGGAAAAAAAATGCATGATTCTTTGTTCTGGTTCCCTTATATAATAATTGTATTTCAGATAGTTTCAAATACAAACAATAGGTAAAACATAGTTAATTGAGAAAATATTAAATAATGGGGAGTAGGGGTGCCTGGGTGGCTCAGTGGGTTAAGCCGCTGCCTTCAGCTCAGGTCATGATCCCGAGGACCTGGGATGAAGCCCCGCATCAGGCTCTCTGCTCAGCAGGGAGCCTGCTTCCTCCTCTCTCTCTTTCTCTGCCTGCCTCTCTGTCTACTTGTGATCTCTATCTGTCAAATAAATAGATAAAATCTTAAAATAAATAAATAATGGGGAATATATTATAAGTAGGAGGGTATTTATGAAAACATTTGCTCTTTCCTTCTGTATTTTATAGCAAGCCGTTTGAAGTCGTGGTTCAGAGCAGAACTTGAGAGTCAGACCAGGGTCACTTCTTACCCTGGTATTAATTAGCTCAGTGATCTTGGACGAGTTATTTAACCTCTGCACACCTCGTTGCCTTATTCTGTAAAATGAAGGGTGGTGTCTGTCTTGCAGAGTTGGTGTGAGAATTGAGAATGTGTGAAGTGCATATCAGAGCCTGATAATAAGCACCGATAAATGGTGATGGCAGTAGGACAGTGAGTGTTCATGTAGTTGGGTGTTGGGAGGCCCTGAGAGCAGTATCTTTTAATCTTCTTCAACCCTGACCCACCTTTGACCATGACCCAACAGTACCTCTTATAAGATGACCCAGTCTTACACACACACACATCTCTCTGTGTAAATATATATAGTTGGAAGTTTAGGGGACCACACTTACCTTACCGTGTGTAGTGTACTGTTTGACTTTGTATTTTATGCTAATAGACTTCGTTGTTGTTTTGTTTTGTTTTGTTTTGTTTTAGAAAAATTGAGCCCCAGCAGTTTCCTGTATTGGTTTTTTTTTTTTACAGTTTGCATTTATTTATTTGAGAGAGTGCATGTGCACAGAACGCAAGCTGAGGGGGGGAAAGAGGGAGTGGGAGAAGCAGACTCCCGTTTGAGCCTCATGAGGGCTCGATCGCAGGACCCTGAGATCATGACGTGAGATGAAGGCAGAGGCTCAATTGACACACCCAGGCGCCCAAGTTTTCCCTGCTATTACTATCTTGCATTAATGTGCTACATTTGTTACAATTGATGAACTCATGTTGAAAAATTATTTTTAACTAAAGACCATAGTTCACATGCAGTTCACTCTTTGTATCATATAGTTGTGTGGATTTGGACAAATGTTAATGTTATCTCTCCGCCATTACCATAACATATGGAGTATTTTCACTGCCTTAGAAACCCTTTATGCTCTGCTTATTCATCCCTCCCTGTCCCCAAAACCCCTGGCAACCACTGATCTTTTTACTGTTTCCATAGTTTCTGCTCTTCCAGAACTGTCATACAGTTGGAACTGTACAGTGTGTAGCCTTTTCACACTGGTGGTTTTCACTTAGCAGTATGATTTAAGAGTCCTCTGTTTCTTTTTGTGATTTGATACCTCATTTCTTTTTATTGCTCAATAATATTCCATCATCTGGATGAACCACTGTTCCTTTACCCATCCACCTACTGAAGGACATCCTGGTGGCTTCCAATTTTGGACTGTTATGAATAAAACTGCTATACACGTTCCTTTGTAGGTTTTTGTATGTAAGTTTCAAACTCATTTGGGTAAACACCAGGGAGCTCCACTGCTAAATCATATGGTAAGAGTATGTTTAGTTCCGTAAGAAACGGCCAGGCCGCCTTCCGGAGTGGCTGCATCATTTCACATTCCCACCAGTGAGCTCTTGTTCTGCCTCCTCACGGCATTTAGTGCTTAGCCTTTCTAGTTAGGTGCATGGTGCCATTATTGTTTGAATGTGGAGTTCCCTAGTGATCCTTGACGTTGAGCATCTTTTCTGCTTGTTTGCCATCTGTATGTCTTAATTGATCTTTTAGGCTCTTTTGTCCATATTTTTTTTTTAAGATTTTTAAATTTATTTATTTGACAGATCACAAGTAGACAGAGAGGCAGGCAGAGAGGGGGGTGGGTGGGAAGCAGGCTCCCTGCTGAGCAGAAAGCCTGACGCCAGACACGATCCCAGGACCCTGAGCTTAACCCACTGAGCCACCCAGACGCCCCTCTTTTGTCCATATTTTGATTGATTTGTTTTCTTATTATCAAGTTATAAGGATTCTTTGTATATTTAGGATGTAAGCTCGTTATCAGATATGTATTTTGTAAATATTTTCTCCCAGTCCATGGCTTGTCATTTTGTTCTCTTAACACTGTTTTGTACTGTTCTGTTCTATTTCATTAAAAACCAAAAATGGCCCTTGAGGCACTAATTGATCTTATGGCTTACTAGTGGGTCACAGCCTGTGGTTTGAAGATCTGTGTTTTTCTGCTTCCCTAATGTCCACATGGACAGTGTCAGTAAAGCAGCCGCCATTCTGGGCAACGAATCCTACACTGATCAGCAGGAGCTTAGAGCTGATACTGTCCTTGCCCTGTTGGGCCCTTAACCTCTTAACCAACTGAACCACCCAGGTGCCCCTGGACATTTAACTTTGAATAGATGCTACTCAGATATTCAAATGTATCTGTCCTCTCAAGAGAGTTAAATATGTATCCTTGCAGTTTTATACTTCTCATTTATTAGAAAAAAAATTTCATTGCTCTCCAAAGGCCAATTCTGTTTTGTTTTTTTTTTTCCAAACTAATGCAAATCCCAGTTTTGGAAATTGAACTTAACATGATCTTATTGAACTATTCCTCTGTTTTCTTTGGAGGTAATCTAACTCCTCCCAAATCTGAGAGGGTCAGGGAAGTCACTCCCTGATACTCTGCAGTGCCACCTTGTGGTAAGAGGGAAGCTTGAACGAGGGCCGCCGCTGCTTCTCCAGGTTTGAGTGAAATCTGCCAAGGCGGTATCACGTGTGTGTATAGGCTCTTGACTTCATACTAGCATTTTTCAAAGTTTTTTTCCTTCTCTCTGATGTCTACTAACTCACTGATTAGAGCGGTAAACTGTTGTCAGCCTCTTTCTGTAGAGACCTTGATGAGAAGGCAGGTGCCTACCCTTCATAACTCAACCTATTGAAAAACACTTTATATATAATTGGAGAAGTTTATTGAGTGCCTACTGTGATCTGAGCAGTGCTGCAGGCACTAGTGATGCCACAGTAAACTAAAATTTCTGTTCTCAGGCAGCTTGTGTTCCAGTGGAACATAAATATATAACATAGTTTAGGTGGTGGTGAGTGCTAGGAAGGAGAGTAAAAGCAGGATAGGAAAGGGACTGAGTGATAGACTCAGTGTGTTAGATTGATTAGGGAAAGCTTCTCTGATAAGGTGACATTGGAGCCGAGGCCCGAAAGAAGAGAATCATACAGCCATGCTAGTAGCTGAGGGGAAGCATGGCCTAGGTAGAGAACAGCAAGTACAAAGGCCCTGAGGCAGGAATTGGCTTCCTCTGTTGGAAGAACAGTGAAAATGTGTTCTTCCCCTGTGGCTGGAATAGGGCAGTGAAGGGGGAGGTGTGGTGAGAGGTAAGATCCAAGTGGTGTGTATATGATGCAGATCATGTGGGACCTTGGAGGCAGGGTTTAGGACTTTAGATCTTATTCTGAGAAAAGTAGGAAAACACTTGAGGACATTGAAGGAGGTGATGTATCTATCGCAACAAAAAGGAGCAGTCAGAGTCTGGGTATACTTTAAAATTAGGGTCCACAGTGTTACTGATGTGTTGCTTGTGGAGGGTGAGAGAGCAGGGGGTCAAGGGCACCTCCCTGGTCTGTTTCATTTTCTGTTCCTTCCTCTTTGTGAGTGGGCAAGGGACCCCTCGCATGTGTTTTTCAGTCTTTGAGAGGCTGATTTAGGGAAGTGGGATGAGACATTCAAGGGGAGGTCTTAGACTTAGTTTTCTCTATAGCCCTAATGTTTCTGAGATTCTTTTTTTTTTTTTTAAGATTTTATTTATTTATTTGACAGAGAGAAATTACAAGTACACTGAGAGGCAGGCAGAGAGAGAGAGAGAAGGAAGCAGGCTCCCCGCTGAGCAGAGAGCCCGATGCGGGACTCGATCCCAGGACCCTGAGATCATGACCTGAGCCGAAGGCAGCGGCCCAACCCACTGAGCCACCCAGACGCCCCTGTTTCTGAGATTCTTAACAGGTGAATTGGTGAACAGTGTTAGGGTCAGAAGGGAGCAAAGGTTGATTCTCATACTGGGGCACATAGCCCACTGGAAAACTTGAAAGGGTCTTCTGATGTTCCTTTACCCTGACTCCAGCTGGTGCTTTCTGTGACCTTTATGAGCTACTTACTTGTAAGC
The DNA here is from genome assembly GCF_011764305.1 of Mustela putorius furo. Taxonomy (NCBI): domain Eukaryota; kingdom Metazoa; phylum Chordata; class Mammalia; order Carnivora; family Mustelidae; genus Mustela; species Mustela putorius. The sequence continues at coordinate 51,458,778 of NW_025421290.1, read as the reverse complement.
TCCTGGGTGAGGTATTTATAACCTACAGTAGCTGCATTGTTGTATAGCTCTTGTCATTTTATTCCTCCTGTTATCTTTGTTGTCTCTGCATTCCTTTTCCACTAGATATGAAAGTAGGTGGGGTTGGTGGGCTAAGGGATCTAAGGTTTTACCTGAGTGGATGAGGGCCAGCAAATTCGGAGAAACGTTCTAAAGGGTATATTCTATCCGTATTGTCTCCTGAGCTGCTGGTGAGAAGCCATGGCCCAGAGAAGCAGGAGGGGGTGATTCTGCAGGCAGTCACAGCAAAAGCAGTGGTAGAACCAGTGACAGAATTTCATTTATTTCAGGCTTCTTTCTATCACATAAGTAGAATTTCCCATTTCCTTTTCTGGATGTTTGTAGTTTTGACATTTTCCTTTATTTGGCGGCATAATTTATATACCATAAAAATGAACAATTCAGTGATCTGTAGTAAATTTACAGAGTTGTACCACCATCACCACAGTCTAATTTTAGAACATTTCTGTCGCCCTAAAAATAAATTTTGTGCCTGTTTAAAATCTCTCCATTTTACCTAGCTTCTAACTCTGTGGATTTACCTGTTACGGAGATTTCACATAAATGGAATCATATAATGTGTGATTTTTTTGTGTAAGCATTGTTTTTTTCATAAGGCATAATGCGATTAAGGTCCCTCCATTTTGCAGCCTGGTTAGGTCAGTACTTTGTTTCTTTTTATGGCTGAATAATATTCCATTGTACGATAATACCACGTTTATTGGCTGATGGACATTTGGATTGTGTACTCTTTTTTTTTAAGATTTTATTTATTTATTTGACAGACAGAGATCACAAGTAGACAGGCAGGCAGAGAGAGAGGGGGAAGCAGGTCCCTGCTGAGCAGAGAGCCCAATGCCAGGCTTGATCCCAGGATCCCGAGATCATGACCTGAGCTCAATGCAGAGGCTTTAACTCACTGAGCCACCCAGGTGCCCCTGGATTATTTACTTTTTTTTGGTTATTGTGAATAATGCTGCTTACAAACATTTCCACACAGGCCTTTGTATGGACATATATTTTTATTCACTTAAGACAGGTATCTAGGAGAGGAATTGCTGGGTCATATGATAGATCTGTGTTTAACATTTTAAACTGAACAGACAGTTTCTCAAAATGGCTATACCAGTTTATATTCCCATACTAGTGCATGAGCGTTTCAGTTTCTCCACATCCTCAACACTGGTTATTACCTGACTTTTCCATTATAGGATAGTTCCTTTTTTTTTTTTTTTTTTTTTTTTTAGATTTTATTTATTTATTTGACAGAGAGAGAGATCACAAGTAGGCAGAGAGAGAGGGAGAAGCAGACTCCCTGCTGAGCTGAGAGCCTGATGTGGGACTCGATCCCAGGACCCTGAGATCACGACCCGAGCCGAAGGCAGAGGCTCAACCCACTGAGCCACCCAGGTGCCCCTCCTTTTTTGTTTTTAAGGATCATTTCTCCCCCAGCTTTACTGAGATAAAATTGACATAGAATATTGCATCATTGTATAATGGACATGTAAGGTTGTATAACATTGTATACAGTGTGATAATTTGATACATATGTATATTGCAGATAGTTCCTGTTTTATAATGTCTTATACATCCCTACTTTGTGCTTTGTTTGATTTCCTTAGACCAGGATCATCCTTTAAATACCAAGTTTGTAAACATTTTAAAGGATATATGTAGATGTATGTAGATATGTAAGTTTGTGGTTATTATTAGTGATTAGTTGGTTTTCTTTATGTAGCTCCAGTGTTCTTGAAAAGGATGCAGTGGCCTCTCAGATTACTCACGACGGTTGTACAGTTACCTGCCTGCCAGCCTGTCCTCATTCACTGAGCATGTCCATGAGGCCCCGTTGTATTCGGGCTCTGAGTGCCAGCACACGAGTCCTGCCGTCACTGGCCTTATGCATATTTCTGGGGGTTTTGATTAAAAAGAATACTAAGGGGCACCTGGGTGGCTCAGTAGATTAAGCCTCTGCCTTTGGCTAAGGTCATGATTCCAGGGACCTGGGATCAAGCCCGGCATTGGGCTCTCTGCTCAGCGGGAAGCCTGCTTCCCCCTCTCTCTCTGCCTACTTGTGATCTCTGTCCGTCAAATAAATAAATAAATAAATAAATCTTTAAAAAGAGAGAGAAAAGAAATATACATGCAGCTTGATTTCAAAACCTGGCAATGGGTTACAAGTCACTCCCGTGAGTCACAGTGTTCCAGTAGAGGATGTAATCAAGAAAATACCCATTATGTAGTGTAAGAATGCGGCACTGGAAATAGCCACAGTCTGTCATCAGCAGAATAGGAGGCTCTCGCTCAGGTTGGTTCAGGAAGGGCAAACATTGGTGTCGGGAAAACTTCCAAGAGGAGGTGGACGTGTGTGGGTGATTGAGAAGGGGAAGCAGGGCGCGCAGGGTCTGTGGGCTGTGGTCTGGGCTGAAGGGTGGTTGGGGCCAGTAGGTGTCGGTGTCCGGTCCTCACCTGCCGTGTGTTACAGCGCACAGTATGAAAACCTTGGCAGGTTTCTCTCTCTTTTTTAACTTACATATTTTATTTATTTATTTGACAGAGAGAGGGATCACAAGGGGATGGAACGGCAGGTGGGGTGGGGGTGGGGTGGGAAGCAGTCTCCCTGCTGAGCAGAGAGCCCGATGTGGGGCTCGATCCCAGAACCCTGAGACCATGACCTGAGTCGAACCTAGAGACTTAACCCACTGAGCCACCGAGGCACCCCCAAAATCTCTGCTTTTCAGCATATTCATCTTTCAGGAAGGATGAGCTTTAACTTCTTTTTCTCTGTACTTGTTTTCTTTAGTTTCCCAATCCTATTGCGTTTCTTCTTTCTGTCTTATAGTTATTATTAAGAGAAAAAAATAACACTACCTGTCAGATTGTGACAGGTATCAGTTCTAAGATATGTTATGGTTTCAGAGATGTTAAAATGTAAACAAAACAAAATGTGCTTCTAGGATCCATAAAATATATTTTTGTTGGAGATATTTAGTTGTTATTGTTGTTTGAGAGAGAGCGAGAGCAGATGAGGGAGAGATCATGAGCAGGGGAAGGGCAGAGGGAGAAGCAGACTCCCCGCTGAGCAGGGAGCCCGCTGGGGCTGGATCCCAGGACCCCGGGATCATGACCTGAGCGGAAGGCAGACGCTTAACGGACTGAGCCACCCAAAACCCAGGTGCCTCAAGACGTTTAGTTTCTTAAGTGAAGGAAATCTTGCTAGAATAATGGCAGTCACATGCCTTTTCAGTTTAATTTTAGGTGATGGTTTAGGGAAATCTATACCATCCAGATCAATGCCAGCTTTTATCTGGAAAGCTTCTAAATCTGTCATGATTATAATGAAATTAGCTTTGATTGAATAATTGGAGATTAGAGGAAATGAATTTTGCTAAGATTAGAAAAGATAGGGTTTACTAAAGACTATAACAGAAAGCTTAAAAGCTGAGGTAATGCTTAGTGACTTTTGGATGAATTAGCTTTTACAGTTGAATGTCCAGACTCCTAACTGTGCCATTCAGCCTCCCCTCCCCCACCCCACCATGTTGATCTTACTTGTGAGCTGAAAAGTCGGCGTAATTCAAAAGTGTCCCCAAATAGCGTTGCCCCATCCTTCACTCCGACAGCGTGATCCTCGGGGACGGTGCTGCTCAGAGCAAGTGAGCCCGGCCCTGTGCGTGCTGGCGGAGCTGCGTGGCGCCCGTGGTCTGTGCCCATCCCAGGTCTTGCTGTCTTCCAGAAGCAAATGATGGTGTCAACATTCCCTGCCTCGTGGTGTTGCGAACACAGCACCGGCCACTGCAGCAGGCACGGGGGTGAGGAATCCATGCTCTGAGCAGCTGAGGGAAACAGGGCACGAACTTGGCCGCTTGCCGGTGAGCGGCGGTGTTAGCATTTAAAGAGAAGGTAGTAGAAAAAAGAAAAAAAAAGTTTCACTAATTCAAAATTTTGATTTATAAAGCATGATTTAGGAAAATCTATTATTAGATCTTGAAAACCATTTTCTCTGAAATGACGGAATGTATCATTAGAAGTATAAAATATGTGTAAACAAGAGCAAAAATGCATTCCAGTTTTGTTGAAACTGTGAAAGCATTAAGGCCCTTCAGTTCTGGACTTGTTTGTACTGGATCCAGGAATTACTGTTTTATTCCCAATTCTATAGATTCCAGTCCGCCTATTTCAGTATTCAGAAGCCCCCAATTCAATCATTTCCTCTTATGGGTTAGTGAGCAGAAGTAACTGTTTAACTGCTTGTAAAATCCAAATGTACGTGTAATATGCAAGAGGAGCTGCAGGGGCAGTGCTTGCTTCCTGAACAGGCAGCTTGTGGGTTACCTGCCGCAGTGCCCCCATCATCCGGTGCGGCGGGGGCTTTGTATTCCGTGTGGTTCGTGCAATCAGCCGGATATTCGTGTGTCCACCACCAGGCTCGGGTACTGCTTAGGCCCCGAGGAAATGACGGGTCCCGAAGTTGGTCGCTTGGAGCCTCGTGAGCAGGGGGAGACCTGTAATGCTGTGATGCGATAAAGATAGGTGTGAGAGTGAGGGGGACTCAGAGGACGGAGGTCGTCTCCTTGGGGAGAGGAGGTGGTGACGGGAGGTTTTGCACAGGTGGTGGCCTGTGAACTGAATTTTGGGGGGTGAATTGGAGTTTGCAGGCGAGCAGGTGGGGCCCTCGGGCAGGGACAGCAGCCGGAGAGAACTTGGACTGGAGTTCAGGGAGCAAGGCTCAGCGTGTGTAGGGGCAGGCCAGGAAGTTTTGTATAACTGGTTCTGCTCTGCTGGGAGCCGGAGCTCAGCCGGTAGTCTGGAGGCCTTCTCCGAGGGCTTTCCAAGGAAATCCAGGCCCCAGAAGAGTCTCTGGGGGAAGAAGTCCAGGTTCACATGAACATTCGGCTCCTAAGTGCTCAGTAAAGAAACCTGTTTCCTGTTTATATACTAGAAAAAAACTTCTCTGGGAAAGGCTGCTGTTCAGCCTTATGGAGCTCCTGAGTATTTTAAGCCGGGGGATGACTTCATTAGATTTACATTCAGAAAGTGAACTGGCGGAGCCGCTGGACTGAGGGGACGTTGGTGGCAAGGAAACCAGTTGAAAGCTGTTACCACTTTCGGTTACGTACCATCTGACCATCAATCTAAAGATGTTTAATTTCAAGATTTAGGAATTTAGGACACTGCTAAGAAAAAAACTACTTGAACAATGAACTAAAATACTTAACTGATGGCTGAAATTTTAAGTGAGAGGAGGATTTGGGGACAAATGGAGCTTTTGTTTCTGACTTTGAGCAAAGAATAAACATTTCATAATACTGATTAAAGAAAATCTTTGGTTTAAATTGTATTTTAGGAGTAGTGTTTTAAAGAAATCCCTTCCATTATGATTGCTTTAGATCTTAGATCAAAATGGTAGGATTTTTTTTTTTAAGATTAAAAAAAAAATCCCTTGGTCGCCTGGGTGGCTCAGTCATTAAGCGTCTGCCTTTGGCTCAGGTGATGATCCCGGGGTCCTGGGATCGAGCCTTCTGTCAGGCTCCCTGCTCAGCGGGAGTCTGCTTCTCTCTCCCCCTGCCCTTCTACCCTGCGTGCTCTCTTGCTCATTCTGTTTCTCAAATAAATAAATGAAATCTTTTTTTTTAAATGTTGGACAGTTTCTTTTAATGCATGATACTGTATTTTCATGTTTAAGGACCATTTGCATTTTATTCTGATATATTGTTGTATATCCCCAGACAGTTTTTTAAACTTTTTATTTTTTTTTTTGAAGTAGACTCTATCCCTAATGTGGGGCTTGAACTCATGACCCCAGGATCCAGAGTTACAGGCTCCACTGGTGGAATCAGCCAGGCGTCTCTTCCTCAGCCAGTTTTTAAAAATAAATTGGATATTTGGTCTTTTTGTTACCAATTTTTAGGAACCTTTATTTATTTTTAAGATTTTATTTATTTATTTGACAGAGAGAGCACAAGTAGGCAGAGACAGAGGGAGAGGGAGATTCAGGCTTTCCGCTGGGCAGGGCTCAGGGCTGTCCTGGATCCCAGGACCCTGAGATCATGACCCAAGCCAAACACAAACAACTGAGCCACCCAGGCCCCCCTTAGGGGCCTTTTGTATGTTAAGGAGGTTAGCCTGTTATTTGTAATATGTGCTGTGGATGTTTTTCTCTCAGTTTGTCTTTTTTGCTTGAATATATCCATCTTTTTTATAGTGCCTGGTTTTTGAGCTATAGCTAGAATGAGCTTCAGTACTCTAAGGTTATAAAAAGGAATTTACCTGATTTTATTCTAGAACTTTTATAAATTTATGATATATATTTAAATATTTGATCTTGTATGAGTCTTTGCTGGTAAATGATATGCAGTATGAATCCAGTTTTTTTTCCCCAGATGGGAATATCAGTTTTTCAGACATCACTCATTGCAGTCTTTTTCCTTCCTCAATTCTGAGGTATCTCCTTCATCATTTACCATTTCCTGTTTCTGGACTTCATATTTGTTCCATTGATATATTTATTTACTTCTGCAGTACTGTTTTGAGGCTTTATTGTATCTGGTAATGCTAGTTTCCTTCTAATGTTATTTTCTTTTGGAATATTCCTGACTTGTTTTACATTTTAATTTTTCTACATGATTTTTAAAATGTTAACTTTATTTCTTATTTGTGTAGGTAGTCTTTACACCCAGTGTGGGGCTTGAACTCACAACCCCGAGATCAACAGTCGCTGCTGTTTCAGCTGAACCAGCCATGAATTTTAGAATTAGCCTGTTTCCAAAAACTGATCCTGTAGGCATTTTGGTGTACGTGGGAGGAGTGGGAGATAGAGGGGATCGCTTTAAATTTACAGACTAATCCCTGTGATGATGACTCAGAGTTGTAGCTGTTGATCTTTTCTCTTACAGATGATATTAACCGTGTTCTTGAGCAACAACGAACAGATTCTAACAGAAGTTCCTATAACACCAGAAACAACATGTCGAGATGTTGTAGAATTTTGCAAGGAACCTGGAGAAGGCAGTTGCCATTTAGCTGAAGTGTGGAGGGGAAATGGTATGTATTAAGCTCTGTAGGGATGACTATGTACATAAAATTTAATATTTATGAAATGCAAGATTTTGCTTCTGGTTCTTAGTTATCTGTGGTAATGAGGAACTGACTAATTAAAATCACATTACTTGGGGATAAGATTTTAGATGCGTTTTGTGAAAGATGTATAATTGGACCCTTACTAGTGCCGTCTGCGATAAGTAGGGAAAATAGACGGAGTTCTTCTGTGAGAGCTTTCTTGACCTCACCACCGTCACACGAGTTCTCTGTCCTCTGAGACTGTGCAGTCATGTTTCATATGTACCGAGTTGTTCATCAGCTTTTCCCCTCTGACACTTCAAGGCAGAAACACTATTTTCTTTCTTTCTTTTTTTTTTTTTTTTTAAAGATTTTATTTATTTATTTGTCAGAGAGAGTGAGCACAGGCAGAGTGGCAGGCAGAGGCAGAGGGAGAAGCAGGCTCCCTGCTGAGTTAGGAGCCCAATGCGGGACTCGATCCCAGGATGCCGGGATCATGACACGAGTGGAAGGCAGCCGCCCAACGACTGAGCCACCCAGGCATCCCGAAACACTATTTTCTTTCCCCTCCATATAAAACCTGTTAAAACAGTAGGCCCTTGATAAATATTTATTAAACTGTGAAGAGCAAATACAGTTGATTCTTGAATAACACGGATTTGAACTGCTCAGGTCCCCTTATATGTGGATTTTTTTTTCAGTAAATATATTGGAAAATTTGGGGACATTTGCAACAATTTGAAAAAACTTGCAAATGAACCACATAGCAAATACCAAAAAAATGAAGAAGTTAGCTATTACTATAAGAACACAGTATGTAATACCTGTAACATAAAAAATACGTGTGAATCAGCTGTTTATGTTATCAGTAAGACTAACAGTCCAACAGTAGGCTGTTAGCAGTTAAGTTCTCAGGAAGTCAAAAGTTACTTGTGAAGTTTTTTTTTAAGATTTTATTTATTTATTTGACAGAGATCACAAGTAGGCTGAGAGGCAGGCAGAGAGAGAGAGAAGAGGAAGCAGGCTCCCCGCCAAGCAGAGAGCCCGATGTGGGGCTCGATCCCAGGACCCTGGGATCATGACCTGAGCCGAAGGCAGAGGCTTTAACCCACTGAGCCTTCCAGGTGCCCCTACATGTGAATTTTTGACTGCACACAGGGTCAGCGCTCCTAACCTCTGTGTTGTTCGAGGGCTGACTCTACTGGCTCTTATTCGAAAGCTGGGCAGAGAAGATCAGCATAAATAATACGATACTGAATACAAAAATTTCCGCAGAATAGCTTGGATTCTAAAGGAGAGGTGGAATGCAGATAGGCCCTACTCAGCAGGGAGGCGATGAGAGGGCAGGAGGAGAGAAGCACACAGGCGCCGCGTGCTTCTAAGGTAGCTGAGGGACTGGCAGTGAGAGAAGGTAGGCAGCAGGGAAGAAGCTAGAGCTAGCTTGACAAAGACCTTCAGTACCGGAGGATTCCTGGGGCAGGAAAACAGAGGTGGTGGCTGTGGACGGGCTGAGTTCCGGAGGACAAGAATGATCACCTGGAACTCGCTGAGTCTGGGGTGATCCTGAGAGCATCCGAATGTGAGAGTTTAAAGGGGACTTAGGAACAATCGCTGAAGGCTTACACTTCTTTTAAGTAGCTTTATTAAGATAAAATTCACATACCGTACTGTTCACCCACGGAAAGTGTGCGATTCAGTCATGTCAGTGCGCTCAGAGTTATGCAGTGGGTGTGAGCTGTATCTCATTGTGGTTCTGATTTGCATTTCCCTAGTGACTAATGAATGATATGTAGTGTCTTTTCACGTGCTTATTGGCCATTTGCATATCTTCTTTAGAAAAGTATTTATTTAGATCCTTTGCCCGTTTTTTAATTGAGTTGTCTTTTTTTTTTTTTTTAAAGATTTTATTTATTTACTTGACACAGAGAGGGAGAGGGCAAACACAAGCAGGCAGAGCAGCAGTTAGGGGAGAAGCAGGCTCCCCACTGAGCAAGGACCCTGATATATGGGGCTCGATCCCAGGACCCCGGAATCGTGACCTGAGCTAAAGGCAGACACTTACCTGACTGAGCCACCCAGGTGCCCCAATTGAGTTGTCTTATTATTGAGTTATAAGAGTTTTTGTTTTTAATTGAGGTATAATTGAAATATAACATATTCGTTTCACATACCTAATGATATTTGTATATATTGTGAAATGATCACTTTAGTAAGTCTCATTAACACCCATCACTACACAGTTACAAAAAAATTTTTTCTTATGACGAGAACTTTCAAGATCTATTTTTTTTAGCAACTTTCAAATATGCATCACAGTATTATTAACTAAAGTCACCATGCTGTACAATACATCCCCAGTAAGAGTTCTTTATATATTCTAGACACAAATCCCTTGTTGGGTATATGATTTTTAAATATTTTATTCCAAAGTCTTTGCTTTTAATGTTATCCTTAGAATTCAGAGCAAAGATTTTTTTTTTAAATTTTATTTATTTATTTATTTGACACAGAGAGAGAGAGAGACAGACACAGTGAGAGAGGGAACAGAAGTAGGGGGAGTGGGAGGGGGAGCAGCAGGCTTCCCACCAACCAGGGAACACGATTCGGGGTTCGATCCCAGAACCCTGGGATCATGACCCGAGCTGAAGGTAGACGCTTAATGACTGAGTCACCCAGGTACCCCCAGAGCAAAGATTTAAGGGCACCGTGAGAGGAATTTGACTTTGATAAATGTTGGAGTATTACTAAACCAGAGGTAGGAGGGTAGGTCCTCAGTTATCAGTGATAGCACTGATAACAGCGACGGGAAACTGGCCGTGGGGAGGGGGGACAGTTAAGTAATGACAGTTTGTTGGGGGACTGCTGTGAGAGCCTGATCATTGTCTCACTGTTGCTTCTTCCCCAGCCTCTTAGCAGTCTTGTTCATTGTGACTTGTTACCACTTCTAAGTCTTCACCTCCCTCTCCCCCTCTTTTGCCTTCTCTCTGGGAGGGAATAATCTCCTTCAGCAAGTGTCATTGCCCCAGAAGGTCCCTGGCCATTGAGAATGCTGGTCCCTCTCACAGGAGTCTTTTGGTTGGTGCTGTCCTTGTCTCCAGGCCCACCTGAAATCATACCGTGTTATTTTACCTCATCAGGAATGAGGTAAGGAGGTAATGACCCTCACAGCAGAGGGTCCCGGCATGCTGGCCACTGTATTTGCCTTGGCTTTTGTGTAAGCGCTTGTCATTGTCTAGAACAATCCCTAGCTCCTGGCTCCCTTTGCTCTCTAACTTCTGTTCGTTCTTTGCTTCTCCTCCCTTCCTTGAGTCTCAGCGGGTGTTAGTGTACCTCTCCTGCGCTGCCATGCTGTCACAGTATTTATCAGAACAGAATACGGTAGTTTTTGTATCTCTCATTGGACTACAGTTCCTGAAGGCAGGAACTTGTCTGTTGGCTTCGTATTTCCCTCAGTAAATTCTTAAATCACTGAATAAAACAGACGGCAAAGCTGGGTCTCAAAGAGATACTTTCTGGTGGGTAAGATTCAGAGGAAGAGGGAAAGCACTTAGAATAGCCATTCTCTTATCTTTTTACCCTAGAGAAACTCTTACAGAAATTTTCAGGTTTCAGAGAATCCTTGCATGAAAATTCTCACATCTGCAGCTTGTCTTGTATGAGTATGATCAGTGCGCCAGAAGTGTATGCTCCACTGGCGGTGTCTGTGCTTTGGAGAAGGGAGTGTCTCTGCAGATCTGTAGAGTGGTTTGCTAGCGCTGCTGTAGCACGGTACTACGGCCTCGGGGACTTAAACACCAGGCGTTCATTCTCCGGTCTGAGGTCAGAGTGTTGATAGGCTACGATTTTCCTGAAGCCTCTCTCTTTGGCTTACAGATGCCACCTTCTCTCTGTCTTCCCTCTGTGCATGTCTGTGTCTTAATCTCTTCTAGTCTCTTCTTCATATGAGGACACATTGGAATCAAGCCCACCCTGGTGACCTCATTTTTACTTAATACCTCCTTAAAGATCCAGTCTCCAAAGGATTGCATTCTGAAGTTCTGGGGTTAAAAGTTCTGCATATGGGGTGCCTGGGTGGCTCAGTGGGTTAAGCCTCTGCCTTCGGCTCAGGTCATGATCTCAGGGTCCTGGGATCGAGCCCCGCATGGGGCTCTCTGCTCAGCGGGGAGCCTGCTTCCCCCGACCCCCACCTTTGCCTGTCTCTCTGCCTACTTGTGATCTCTCTATCTGTCAAATAAACAAAATCTAAAAAATTTTTTAAAAAGAGTTCTGTGTATGAATTAGTGGGGCGACACAGATCAGCCTATCACAATCTGTCAGGTTGGCTAGCTTATCATATTAGCCTGCCGTACCTGTGCTTCTCTCCCACCCAGGGCCAGCTCTATTGTGAACTAGGTGTGGAGGTAGAAACTTCAGCTTTTCCTTTTGTTAAGTTTCCTACTCATTTTATTTTTGCCTTATCCAAGAATGCCTGAAAATCTTACCATAAATTCCCATTATGTGAGACACTGTTATGTAACATGCATAGGGCAGTTTGGCTTCCCCTTTCACTCAAACATGATGTTGTAGGGAGCCTTTATTATTTAAAACAAGGGCAGTGAAGCTTAGCTTACTTTTCTTGAAAATAATCTTTTCTTTGAAATTTTTAATTCATAAATGGAAGCAACAAATTTGTTAAATAACTGACTTAGGACAAAATTGGATTTAATTGTTATAAAGTAATCCTCAGGGGTGTCTGGGTGGCTCAGTCAGCTGAGTGTCAGACTCTTGGTTTTGCTCCAGTCATGATCTCAGGGTCCTGGGATCAAGCCCCATGTCAGGCTCTGTGCTCAGTGAGGAGTCTGCTGGAAATTCTATTTCTCTGCCTCTCCATCTGCTCCTCCGCCTTCTCATGTGCTCTCTCTCTCTAAAAGAAAGAAAGGAAATATTTTAAAAATATTTTATAGGCCTGTATACATTAAAAGTGTTACTTTTTTTTAAAGATTTTATTTATTTATTTGACAGAGATGACACGTAGGCAGAGAGTCAGGCAGAAAGAGAGCGGGGGAAGCAGCCCCCCCCACCCCTGAGCAGAGAGCCTGATGGGAGGCTCAATCCCAGGACCCTAATATCATGACCTGAGCCGGAGGCAGAGGCTTAACCCACTGAGCCACCCAGGTGCCCCTAGAAATGTTACTTTGAAAACTGATTTACTTCTTTAAAGTTTACTTTGTGCTTGGGTTTTTTGTGCAAATAATTGTGTGCAGAACTTGAGCTAAGCAAACACAGATATCATCTTCAACTGAGATGAGACCGTTTCTGTCTTTGCCCTGATGTTTGAGGAACAAGATACGGCTGGCCCGCGCGTGCAGGACGGGGGAGTTAGCAGCGCAGACATGTTACGTTGCCGGGAGTGGCAGGGTCCTTCAGAGAAATGTCGAACTTGTCTGGGGCAGAGCAATACATCACACCGTGCATGTTTGATTAGGCTGCAGCCCGTCAAGTTCTCTCTCCGTCTCAAAGTCCACTTCTCGGGGTGGATTTAGAGAAAGTCCACTTCTCAGAGCGCATTTAGAGAAAGGTTTCTCATGCAGCCATACGCTCATGTTGACAGTGAACAGTGCTGTTGTCGTCCCGTCATGCTGCCGGGTCACTGCCTGGGGGCCCCTGGTCTTTCTGATTTCCTTCCTCACGTCCAGCACAAGCAGCAGTGGGAATATTTCAGTATTTCCTTTTTCCCCTTCAACTTGAGATAAAATTCGCACATCATAAAAATCACTGTTTGAAAGTTGTGTAGCCATCGCCAAACTCTGTTCCTTTCCCTTCCTTCCTCCCCTAGGCACTGGCAACCACTGTATGGCTGGCTGCCCTCGGTGTTTGACTATTCTTAGTACCTCCTATATGGAATCATGGAATATGTGGCTTTTGGGGCTGCCTTTTCCTTAGCATAATAGTTTCAAGGTTCATCCATGTTGTAGCACATCTCAGTACTTAATTTCTTTGTTTGGTTTGGTAATACCGATTGTATGATAGACCATGTTTCATTTATCCATCAGCAGGTGATGGACGTTGGGGTAGTTTCCACTTTTTGGTTGAGAGAATGCTGCTGTGAACATTCACATGCAAGTGTTTATGTGGGCACATGTTTTTACTTCTCTTCAGTGTAGGCCTACGTTTAGAATTTCTCTTGTTTGGGCACCTGGGTGGCTCAGTGGGTTAAACCTCTGCCTTCAGCTCAGGTCATGATCTCAGGGTCCTTGGCTTCAAAAATTGCCGCTTTGGCCTTTCAGGAATGTTTGTAAAATGCAAACTCTAATAAAATACAAAACAGAAAGGTATAATTAATAATTAAGCAAGAAATTACGCCAAAGTGGCACCTGGGTAACTCAGTCCTTGTATGTCTGCCTTTGGCTCAGGTCATGATCCCAGGTCACAATCCCATGATCGACCTGGGATCGAGCCCCACATCGGGCTCCCTGTTCAGCAGGAGGCCTTCTTTTCCCTCTCCCATTCCCCCTGCTCGTGTTCCCTCTCTTGCTGTATCTCTCTGTCAGGTAAATAAAATCTTAAAAAGAAAAAAGAAATTACCCCCAAAATATGAATAGTTCACACTACAATTTACTTTTCACCTATCCAAACCACATTTGTTAATGTTAACAACAAACAGTGGGGGTGGAGATAGCTCCACACTTGACCATTGTGAGGAGTTTAATAGGTATTTAGAGGTATTAAACTCTTCAGAATGAGAAATTCCCTCCCATTTGCTATTACAGAGCTAGAGGACATAATGGGTCTTACGAATCAGTTGTCGGCATGTAAGGAAGTGTCGGGGGACTGTTTCTGGAGAGAGGCTGTTGTCCTCAGCCGTAGTCGTCCCTCCACACTTCGCAGCACTCAGCATTTGCCAACTGCCTGCTGGAGAACCGGGTAGTCGTTGGGGTGGGGGGAACCTGGCAGGCACCACCTTAGCTCGGTGGGCGAGCCCAGCATCACGGGCTGCGGGACCCATCTCGGTCATGGGGACGGCACGCACACCCTGGTGTGGTGAAAGGAGAAGGTGCCTCAGCTCGGTGGGGTTCTCCCCCAGCCCGTCCCCTCCGTCTCACCTCGGGAGGAGAAACATTAGACAAGTCAGCAGGAGGGACATCCTATAAATGACCTGACCAGAACTCCTCACAACTGTCAAGGCCATTAAAAAAAAGGGTGGAGGGGGATGAATGAACTGTCATTGACCAGCAGAGACCCAGGGTTTCAGACAAATAAATGCAGTGTCATTTTCTGGTTCTGTTCCTGGAACAGAAAGAGGACATCAGGGGAGAAACTGATGGAATACAGATAAAGCCTGGAATTTAGTTAACAGTAATGTACCAGCATCAGTTTCTTAGTTTTGACAAAGATACTGTAGTTGAGATATTAGCATTAAAAGGAATGGGTGAGGTGAGCTCTGTACAGTCTTGGCTACTTTTCTAGAGGATGGCAGTCATTCTAAAATGAAAGTTATTTTTATATATTATGTAGACAAAAAAAAATCTGTAAGGTACAAAGGAATAGATTAAGATTTACAGACCTTTAGGGGCACCTGGGTGGCTCAGTGGGGTAAGCCTCTGCCTTCGGCTCAGGTCATGATCTCAGGATCCTGGGATTGAGCCCCTCATCGGGCTCCCTGCTCAGTGGGGAGTCTCCTCCCCCTCTCTCTGCCTGCCTCTCTGCCTACTTGTGATCTCTGTCTCTGTCAAATAAATAAATAAAATCTTTTTAAAAAATAAAATAGGAGCACCTAGGTGGCTCAGTCTGCCTTCCGATCAGGTCATGATCCCAGGATCCTGGGATCGAGCCCTGCATTGGCCTCCCTCCCAGCTCACAGGGAGCTTCTCCCTCTCCTCCCTACTCATGCTCTCTCTCACTAGCTCTCTTTCTCTCCCTCTAATAAATAAAATCTTTTAAAAAAAATAAAAAATAAAAATAAAAGATATATGAGAGCAAAGGGCCAAGCAGAGCCAAGACAGTTTTATTTTAAAGATAAGCCACGTGAGGGGGCCTCAGCTGGCAGACGCAGTGATAGAGCAGTGGCAGTGAAGACGGGCATTGCGTGGAGGAGGAGTGACAGCCCACAGAGCAGAGCAGAGCGGAAGAGACCGGGGCCGAGGGGGCCTGAGCCGGCCGGAGGTGGCGATCACCAGTCTCCAGGGGAAGCAGACTCGAGGGAGCGTATAATGCTGGGACAATTGACGATTCAAGGATGAAACACAAAATCAGATCAGTTCCATAAAGACAATGAAAAGCAATACTTTATAATTTGTAGGAAAAAAATATGGACTATACTTTTGACCTTGGAGTAGAAAGGATTTATTGTACAAAAAAATTTCAGGGACGCCTGGGTGGCTCAGTTGGTTAAGCAGCTGCCTTCGGCTCAGGTCATGATCCCAGCGTCCAGGGATCGAGTCCCACATCGGGCTCCTTGCTCCGCAGGGAGCCTGCTTCTCCCTCTGACTCTTCCTTCCACTCTGTCTGCCTGTGCTCTCACTCGCTCTCTCTCTGACAAATAAATAAATAAAATCTTAAAAAAAAAAAAAAAAAATTTCAAAATCAGAAGAGATTGATAATTACTTACATTTAAAATTTTTAAACTTCTAACAGAAGACACCAACGAAACTAAAAGACAAGCCTATTTTCAATATAACTAACCCTGGATTAGTATCCAAAATATAAATAGTTCTTCAAATAACTAAGAAAAAGGTAAACAACCCAGGTTTTTGGCTTCTGTTTGTACACGTGATGCAGTTCTAAGCAGCCTGGCATGAAACCTATGAAGTGGTGCCTCCAAGACATTTAGCAGCTGTTAGTGCCCTTCTCGAGTGACGGGTGTCGCTGCTCTGTGAGCGAGGGGGATTTTAGCTTTATTTTACTATTTGAAGTATATTAGTGCATTTGATTCTGTAGAATTTAATTTTTATTATCAACTGGGTAAGTTTTGGTCTCTGTGGGTGCTGGCCACACTCACAACACTGGTACCTGAGCTGCCAGCAGGTGCCCAGTCCGTCCTGCGTGGGTCTGACCGCCGCACACAACCCTTTAATGAATGGTGAGGCTGAACCACTGTGTTAATGTGTTTCTTTGAAGAGTGGGAGGCACAGTGCCTCCTGATAAATAAATATTATAGAGGCCATTTTTCTGTTAATGTTGAAAAATCGCTTTTATATACACTTCCTGTGCTTACGTGTTACCTAAATTATTTCCCAGGAACTCATACTCCTGCTTTCACTTCATTAAAGTTAAAATGTAATGCTTACAATATCTTTGAGTTCTAATGTGTGTGTATACACTTATTTAAATCTGTATTTTTTTACTTGTGGTTGGAGACATTTTGTTTCTGGAATAAGTAAAACGTGTTTTTTTTCTAGAGCGTCCCATACCCTTTGATCACATGATGTATGAACATCTTCAGAAATGGGGGCCGCGCAGGGAAGAAGTGAAGTTCTTCCTTCGGCACGAGGATTCCCCCACCGAGAGCATTGAGCAAGGTAGAGAAGTGCTTTCCCCATTTGTTAACTCCTTCCGTAGTCTGTTTAAATAAAATAGGAATAAATGTTAAAATAAATTACATCTTTGTTTTCCCTTCACTCACAAGTGGCAGGAGGGAGAGTTGGCGTCCCGCGTCCGCAGCTGCTCCACACTGGCCGCCCCGGCCTCGCTTCATTCCCTGGGCTGCAGGCCGGTCAGGCAATAGACTCAGATACGTGAAGAGGCCTCCTGTTTAAAGACATTGTTTTATTGCTTTTAACAAATATTGGATAGATCAAATATCAAGATTTTAAGAATAAATAAAACCATGTAAGGATTAGAAAAATTCCGAGAAATGTTTTTTTTTTTTAATTCTTGGAGTGAACAAGACCTTTCTTTCTTTCTTTCTTTCTTTTTTTTTTAAAGATTTTATTTATTTATTTGAGACAGAGACAGTGAGAGAGAGCATGAGAGGCAAGAAGGTCAGAGAGAGAAGCAGACTCCCCATGGAGTTGGGAGCCTGATGTGGGAGTCGATCCCGGGACTCCGTGACCTTGACCTGAGCCGAAGGCAGTTGCTTAACCAACTGAGCCACCCAGGTGCCCCTGAACAAGACCTTTCTAAGTATAACACTAAGCTATAGAAGACTAGAAAACCAAATTATTGAGAAAAGAAGAACCCCCCCAAAAGAAAACCTGTGTGGCAATAACTACCCTAAGCAAAGTCAAAAGACAAAGTATAACCTGGGAAACAGCATTTATAGCTCGTATGCAGGGCTAACTACATTTATATATGAGTTCCTAAAAATTGATAAGGAAAATCAGTTTTTTTTTTTAAAGTTCACAGAAAAGCAAACACACTCCGGCTCTAGGTTATGTGAAAGGATGTTCAGCCTTACTCCTAGTGAAAGCAATGTAGGGAAAACAGTGAACCTGTTTCTCCCGTTGCGCTGGTGAGCACGAGCGCATTGACGAATGCGGTGCTGGCGGGGGGCCGGGGGGTGGGGGTCCGTGACCCTGCCGTCGCGCCAGGTGGCAGCTGCTGCGGAGAGGCAAGTTAGCAACCTCTGTTAAACTCCCAAGGGAACCAAACCTTTAGCCTCGCAGTCTCACTTCTGAGAACTTACCCTAAAGCTACGCCTGCACACGTACAAAACAAGGCCGACGTACCGTTGCTTGAGGGGCACGGCCGCTCTCGGAGCACGGCCAGGAGCGGTGGCCTGATGGCCGCCATGGGCGTCGTGGGCATCAGGTTAAAGAGGAGGCGGTGCGTGCGTGAGGTCGGCTGCCGCTCTGCCCGAAGTAAGGAAGGGGCTCTGCCCTGACCCGCACCATCTCCTGAACAGCTAAGTCAGTAAGTGAGCACAGTGCAAACCCTCGTGCCCGTTGCCGCCTTCTGTGTGACGGAGACAGAAGCCTAATTCTCTGCGCCTGTAGTGGCTCGTACCTGGGTAAAATGTCTTTGGAAGCGTAAGAAACTGGTCGCATGGCTAGCTGCAGGGGAAGGCTGCAGGGGAGGGAGGACTAATAGTTAATTGTACGCTCGTGTGCTCCTTTGGAATTTTAAACCATGGCAATATGCTACCTATTTTTGAATTAGAATTTAAACAAAATAAGAGAATCTTTTTGTAAAAGCCTATATATACATTGTGCATTACGAGACCTTTAACTTGTTATTTAACTGTGATTGTAGCTTACTTCTGGTATTTAAAAAAATAAACAGGGACATCCTTTTGTAAAAGGGTTCCTTTATTGCAAATTATCCCCTTTTATTTATATTTTATCATAAAGGACATTTTGCCCCTAGGATGAGCTACTAGCTATTTTAAAACCATCTTTCCAGGGGCGCCTGGGTGGCTCAGTGGGTTAGGGCCTCTGCCTTCGGCTCGGGTCATGATCCCAGGGTCCTGGGATCGAGCCCTGCATCAGGTTCTCTGCTCAGTGGGGAGCCTACATCCTTCTCTCTCTCTGCCTGTCTCTCTGCCTACTTGGGATCTCTGTCTGTCAAATAAATAAATAAAATCTTAAAAAAAAAATAAAATAAAATAACAACAACAAAAAAAAAAACCCATCTTTCCATAGTGGTGAGTATTGTTCTGGTGCTGTTTTTGACAGCGTCTCACTACTTCTGGCTCTGCCTCCATCCGTCCGCGGTCTTCTGGAGTCAGGAGGCCAGGCTCCAGGTCCAGCTCTTCATCTCCCTGTACCTGAGACAGGAGTCCAGCTCCTCAGGACAAAAGCCCCCCGGGGAGGAGGGCGAGATGAGCTGACAGCTGCGTGCTATTCTAGCGCCAAGAATGTATTTTAGCTCTCTGCCTGAGCTCTCCAAATACTTTACCCCTCCTGTACCTAGCTGTTGGTTTTTTGTTTTTTTTTTTAAGATTTATGTATTTATTTGACAGAGAGAGACAGCACGAGCATGGGGAATGGCAGGCAAAGGGAGAAGCAGGCTTCCCACCGAGCAGGGAGCCCCATGCGGGGCTCAATCCCAGGACCCTGGGATCATGACCGAAGCTGAAGGCGGACGGTTAACTGACTGAGCCAGCCAGGTGCCCCGTACTTAGCTATACTTGAATTAAATGTTTTGTATTTTACCTTTACTGATATAATATGTGTGCATAACTGTTAATGTCCTGGGTGGTGGGCTGAGAGGAAGATCTTATTCTCACTTTATAATGTTTGAAAGCGTTAGGGATACTTAAAGAGAACTGTTCAGAGCCCTAAGGAAGGTGACAGTGCTGACCTTCCAGTTCGGCGCGGCCTCCCCGCGCAGTGCTGCTCTGCCTTGTGGAGCTGACACAGCAGGCCCGGCAGATCCTGCGAGGAGGTGCTGCTGGGCTGCACGATGCCTAGAGGACCACTGTCAGCACAGAGCTGCGGGTTTGCAAAAGGCAGACTGGGGACCTTGAGGGGTCGAGCAGGATGTGGAGGGAGCGTGCAGGATACCAGGCTGAAGGAAGCTCCCAGGAAGGAGACTGTTAGGGACAGTCCGTGAGGACCGAAGAACCAAATTCATCACAGCTTGCACTGATTTGTAGAACCTTCCCGTAAAGCCCCTGCCTCCCTGCTTGACCCTCCTCAGCCTGGCTTAGATGGCATTTGTAATAGGACCCTACCATCTCGTCAACCTCCTCGTCCCTTCTTTTCCCTTCAGTCACGTCCCTTCTCGCACCTTCATGTTCTGTGGGCCCCGACTCACAAGAGACCCCACAGTGCTCTCCCCTCTGCCGGCTTTCCTCTGCCTGTGCTTACGCACACTGCGCCTGTCTCTCAGAGCCCGAGGAGTAAGATGGTGGGTCCTTCGGGGGGTGCCTGGGTGGCTCAGTCAGTTGGGTGTCAGGCTCTTGTATTCCAGTCAGGTCATGATCCCCTGGGTCATGGGCTCGAGCCCCATGTCAGGCTCCACTCTCCGTGGAGAGTCTGCTTTAACGATTCTCTCCCTCTGCCTCTCCCTACTGCCCCCACCACCCCACCATCTCAAGTAAGTAAATCTTTTTTTTTTTAAGGGTGCTTTGTTCCCTCTTTTGTTCACTGAGCTTCTCCGGTTTACAGCCAGAGTTGAGGATCCAAGAACATGATTCCTCTGTGCTTCCCACAGAGCCCAGTGGAAGGCAGTTGTCACTGACTGATAGCATTTGAAGGGGATGACATTCGAGGTTTATTGTGTAGAACTGTAGGACCCGTCCTGAGAAGGGAAGGAGCCCCCCACCAGAGTGAGGAGGATTCTGTATTTGGAAGCTAGAGGAGAGCATAGAGGACACTCACTTCGGCCACCGTCTGCACTTCGGGGAGCAAGCTTGGCGTGTAAAGTGCCTCGGTGAGGGCCATGGCCAGAGCATAAAGCGGGACCCAGGAGCCGGCGTGCTAGAGGCAGAGGCAAGGCTGACTTCTTGGTGTGCGTCACGGGCAAGTGACTTCCTAGTCCTCCGCCCCGTGTCCTCCTCTGTGCGCTGCATGGGGTCATGACTGCAGCTGGTGAGGTGTTCTCGTGAAGGGTTCAGTGGGGCTGGTGCCCCAGAAGCTCTCGCCCTACCTGTCACCCCTTATTGTTCGCTGTCTGCTGACTCCAAACAGTAAGGCCATCCTTACTATGGAGATGGAGCGGCACTTGGTAAAACTCTGATGTTGGATGTTTCGTAGTACTCTAACTTCTTGGTAGCTTGTTGTTTGGAAGGGGAAGACATTCTAGAATATTAAATTAACCTGAATACCTTATTCCTTAAAAATATCAAGAATAGGGCGCCTGGGTGGCTCAGTGGTTAAGCCTCTGCGTTTGGCTCAGGTCATGATCTCAGGGTCCTGGGATCGAGTCCTGCATCGGGCTCTCTGCTCAGCAGGGAGCCTGCTTCTGCCTCTCTCTCTCTGCCTGCCTCTCTGCCTACTTGTGATTTCTCTCTGTCAAATAAATAAATAAAATCTTTAAAAAAAAATATCAAGAATAACTAAGAATTTAATTTACCTTGTGAACTGACAGATGCCATACTCCAAGGGAAGCTTGTGGCTGTGTGTGTGTGTGTGTGTGTGAGAGAGAGAGAGAGAGAGAGAGAGAGAGAATAAATCCTGCTACCAGGAAACTGGACTCTGTGAAGAGGCTGTTGTGGCTGTAGGACTGTGCTCGGCCACATGACATGCCCCTCATATCTGTTTAACACCTTTTGAATTTTCTCTCCCTTTTTTTCCGATGTACCATGTATTTGTTTATGCACTGCACATCTTTGCTGTGTACATAAAAAGAGTAAGATATTTTCTGTTCCCTAAGGACCAGTCTTTGCCCCTTGGGGACAATATCACTGGCTTTGAGAATGTGTGCTTTAAGGTGAAGCAAGCCATACTTCCATTATAGCATTTTTCTTCAGATGTTTCAGAGTAATAGGAAAGAGGAAAAAAGTGTTTCCCTGTGTTTTATTTTGTCTTTTTAACATGAAGTTCATGTGCCTTTGAAGTCAGGGATTTCAGGTAGTAAGGCGGGCTATGAGGTGTGATAATACTCAAATGACATTAGGTAATGGCTGTAGAGATGAGTGGGCTGGGGTGGGTGCTGCACACATCAGAGGCTTCGGCTGCTGTGACTTCAGAGTCACCAGGTGCACATGAAGTGTGCTGCACACTTCATTTTGTTTAAAAAATACGACAGGGCATATAGCTTCTACAGTTTAAGTCTGAAGCCTTTTTGGGCAGTATTTTAATTTTTTTGGAGCAGGGGAGAATTCTTAAGACTGCCTGATTTGGGTTGATGCCCCGTGTCAGTTGTGAGCCTGCCAGTGAAGACCACCTCTGCGCACCGATGTTTTTACTGCTGGATTTTAAGTTCTGTTTTAGTCCCTACTATAATAAAGTCTTTTAAAAATGTTTAATAAAAATTAGTTGTGGTAAAATACATGTGATATAAAACTTGCCATCTTGACCGTTTTTAAGTGTTAGAAATCTTTTGATATAGGTCAATTTCAAGATTCTGAAATAGAAGAAGAAATTTCATTTAAACAACTTTATAAAAATTAACTATAAAGCATTTTTTCAACTGTATCAAGGGTTGAGTTTTTAACCTGGTATATTGTGCTTGTGTCGCATAAATAATTAAGTAAGTGAAGAGATGGGAGGGTGTCCTCTTTCTAGCCTTTTAGTAAGTCTGGCCCTTTCATTTCTCCAGGCGGCCGTCAGACCCAAGAGCAGAGAACTCAGAGGAATGTAATAAATGTTCCTGCAGAGAAACGCACAGAAAATGGCGTAAGTACTAGCGAATCAAGGTGAAATTTTGGAATTGCTTTTTATAGGTACTAATGAGTCTGGGTTATAATTTATTTTTGAAGTCTTATTTTGGGGGTAGATTGGCATTTCTGTTGAGTATTTCACAAGTTTCTGTGAAGTTCCGCAGGCCACTGAGTGGTTCTGGCGGTCTGCGGTCTGGTCCACACCCTGGCCGGTCTCTGGTCCCCGGCCTGGCCCCGGCCTCGGCACCTTCCGCAGCCTGTGGCCTCAGCCTGTCCCGGCGCAGCAGCTGCTCACCTTGTGCTTGGTGCTCTTGCCCATGGCCCGGCCCCCAGAAGCCAGTGGTCTCCGTCTCTAGACTCAGAGATGAGCAGGCAGGCTCACCCCGTGTCTGGTGTGGATCTCCTCATCCTTCTGTCGGGTCTTGAAAGACAAAATGGCTGGGGGTGGAAATCTTCATAGTTGCCTCCAGCAGAGGGGACTCGCTCTGTCAGCTGGTGTCGCTCCGGAGAACAGGCCTGATGTGGAGGGGAAGAGAGGAAGTGGGCTCAGCAGAGGAGCTCTTTTTAAGAAGTGTCGTGTGTGTGTGTGTGTGTGTGTGTGTCCGAGGAAAGGATGAGCAGGAATGAAGGAATGAGCGAGGAGCGAATGAGAGAAATTTTCAACATGGTCTTTTCTGGAAATTTTAGGAATAACTTTTCCAAATAATTTTTAGGCTAGAGAATTAGTTTCTTTTTTTTTTCCTTATTTTCCTTTTAAAGATTTCATTTATTTGAGGGAGAGAGAGTGTGAGAGAGCACGAGAAGGGGAAAGGTCAGAAGAAGAAGCAGGCTCCCGGCCAAGCAGGGAGCCTGATGCAGGACTTGATGCCGTGTCTCCAGGATCATGACCTGAACCAAAGGCGGTCGCTTAACCAACTGAGCCACAGAGGCGCCCCGAGAACTAGTTTCTTTTTCCGGCTCTGCTGCTAAGCAGGTGTGTGACGTTGGGCAGGTTACTTCCCGGCACAGGGCTTGGCACAGTCCGAGGCTGGAGCGTGCAGGACCCGTAGTCAGTCTCCTCGCCAGCTCGACTTGAGCAAGTGACTTTGCCTCTCTGCTTCCCAACTTAGTATTATTGAACTGTGAGTTTAGTTCTTTTATTGGCTACTGTTAAGACTTTAAATGTTAACCTTCTATCTCTGTTTCTTTATACTATCAACTTCAAACCGGATTTCCAGGCCTCTCTCCTTGTAAGAGCCGGTGTCAGCACCCGTCCTGCATTTTCCACTTCCTCTTTCCCTCCTACCTTCCAGTTCTTTCAGCTGTGCTTTTATGTTGTCAAGTTTAATAATATCTGTACTGTTATCTGACTAAGTAAGCCTCCTGAAAACCATTTAGTAGGGTTTATAATTTTTAGACTTTGCAGATATTATTCACCGCATAGGCAAGTGACGCACTAAGTTATACTTTCTTCTCTTTGGCTCCAATGTCATAGTGCTTGTGCCACTCAGAACTATTTGTGATGTCCAGATTGTGAATTCTCCTGGGACAGCTTGGTGGCTCAGTCAGTTGAGTGTCTGCCTTCAGGTCAGAGAGCCTCAAATCGGGCTCCCTGCTCAGCGGGGAGTCTGCTGCTCCCACTGCTTGTGCACTCTCTCTCTCTTTTTCTCTCTAAAAACTAAATAAATAAAATGTTAAAAAAAAGAAAAAAGATTAGGAATTCTCGTTCCTTAGCCTCCAATGTCTAAAGACTGTTCCACAAATCCCGTTCACCTGCCTGCCTTCTGACATGCTTGTTCACACCAAATGTAGAGGAGCCTCTGTGGGGTTCTGCCAGTTATATCTGCTTCAGAAAGTCTTAAGAAAAAAAAAGGCCCACACCCCACTGGCGGGACTTTTGATTCAGTGAGTCGGGCAGGCCTCCAGAACTCCCCACATGCCCTTCTGTGTTGCCCTGCCAGGTTTGGGGACCTCCAGGTCACATGCACACACTGTCCTAAGCATTCAGAACTTACTTGTCCAACTGAATTTTGGAGATTCTTTTGAGTTCTGAGATTGCCCATGACCCGAGGGGTATATTGTTACAGGACAGCGCCGTGTGCTGGGGGGGTGCGGGAAGGGGCTCAGGAGGAGACGAGGCCCGTCATAAAGTGAGTTCCTTTTTAAGAAAGATATTTTATTTATTTATTGGATAGAAAGTATGCAAGAGAGAGCATGAACGGGGAGGGGCAGAAAGAGAGAGAGAGGCAGACCGAGGGAGCCTGAGATCATGACTGAGCCAAAGGCAGATGCCACCTCAGCTGAACCGCCCAGGCACCCCTGTAAAGCGAGTTCTGATGTTTAAATGTGAGGCGTCTGCGATCTTTCCCTGATGAAGTTATTTCTTAACACAGAGATAATGCTTATATCTCAAGATCAACAAAGCTGAAATCTGAAACCAAAGTTAAAAGTGTGCCTATAGCATTTATGTGAGTTTTTAATTAGAGGAGGGCAGAGAGCTGTCAGGAGGTATAACTTTGCCCTGGAAGCATCACATCAAAGACGCTGCTATATTTTATGGTGCACACATCTGCCTGTTAAGCCCAGTAATATAGTATGTTCGTAAAGTTCTTAATGTCTACAAGGCACTTTTATGTGCATTTTTAAAGTTCATAAGATACTAAAAACATTTTTCAAGGGGCGCCTGGGTGGCTCAGTGGGTTGGGCCTCTACCTTCGGCTCAGGTCATGGTCTCAGGGTCCTGGGATCGAGCCCTGCATCGGGCTCCCTGCTCAGTGGGGAGCCTGCTTCCCCCTGTCTCTCTGCCTCCCTCTCTGCCTACTTGTGATCTCTGTCAAATAAATAAATAAAATATTTAAAAACAAATCTTTCTCCCAACACTTTATACACCCTGGGTAAATGGCGCCGAACCTGGCTTGTGGGCCCCAGCAGCAAGGACTGGATCAAGCTGCAGCTGAGGGAGGAGGGCGGGTGTGGGTTGGAAGAGGAAAGGAAGCTGAGCTGGTGTGATTCATGCCCATTAGCAGCTGCTGGGGCAAGAAGTTCAGGAAGTCCTGCTCTACGAAAGTTGCAGGTCAACAAGTCAGGTTTTCTAAGAAGTAAATGCCCGGCCACTGGCCGGACTTTTGCTGCAGTGAGCCTGGGCAGGCCTGCAGAACTCCCAAATGCCTGTGTTGCCTTGCCAGGTTTGGGGGCCTCCGGGTCACATGCACACACTGTCCTAAGCATTCAGAACGTACTTGTCCAGTAGAATTCTGGGAATCTGGCTTGACCGTATGCTACCGAAAAGCAAATGGATTTCTCTTAGAATATAGTTGCGGCACGGGTCCTCAGGAGCACCCCTAGTTTCAGCAGTTTTGTTTGTTTGTTTGTTTGTTTGTTTATTTTTAAGATTTTGTATATTTATTTGACAGAGATCACAAGTAGGCAGAGAGGCAGGCAGAGAGAGAGAAGGAAGCAGGCTCTCCGCTGAGCAGAGAGCCCAATGCAGGACTCAATCCCAGGACCCTGGGATCATGACCTGAACTGAAGGCAGATGCTTAACACCTGAGCCCCCCAGATGCCCCTAGTTTCAGTGATTTGCCAGGAGGACTCACAGGACTCAGGAGCTGGTTGTACTCACAGCTCTGCTGGACTGCAGTGACATGCTATAGGGTGAGCTCAGTGAAGCACAAAGGCGTGTGGGGTGAAATCTGAGGACCCCAGGCACCAGCTTCCAAGAGGCCTTCCCCAGTGGAATCATACATACATGAATCATACAGTGGAATCATGCGTGCTGTCTGCCACAGCAGCTATGACAACAGGTGTGACATGCTGTTGGCCAGTGCAGCTCAGTGGAGCCCCAAGTGTACAAGTTCAGGTTCAGCAAGCTTCTCTCATCACTTCTGGGAATGGAGGGAACCCTCCCCAAATCCGAGTTCCCAGAGGACAGCCCAGGGCTTCCATTCAAACCAGTCTGTAAGGAGAGTGGTGTCAGGTCTGCCGTGGAAACGCTTCTGCAGGGCACCGTTTTCCTTAGGTGTCCTGGAAGTGCTTTTCCTGTTTTCTCGGCCAGCCACACTCAACTATGAGTCAGTTCCTGCTTTATTCCTGCTTGCGCAGTGAACTGCCAAGGCCAGTTAATCTGGCCCCTCTGCTTTCTTCTAAGAGCTTTATAGTTGTAGCTCTCAATGTTTGGGGCTATGATCCATTGTGAGTTGATTTTTGGTTTTCGTATGAAGCAGGGATCCAGATTTATTCTCTTGCCTCTTAATATCTATTTATCCCTGCAGCATTTGGTGAAAAGACTATTCCCTGGGCGCCTGGGTGGCTCAGTGGGTTAAAGCCTCTGCGTTTGGCTCAGGTCATGATTCCAGGGTCCTGGGATCAAGCCCCACATCGGGCTCTCTGCTCAGCAGGGAGCCTGCTTCCCCCTCTCTCTGCCTGCCTCTCTGCCTACTTGTGATCTCTGTCAAATAAATAGATAAAATCTTCAAAAAAAAAAAAAGATTATTAAAAGAAAAGAAAAGACTATTCCTTCTCCATTGAATTGTCTTGGTACCTTTGTCAAAGCAACTGGCCATAACTGTGAGAGTTTATTTATTTATTTTTTAAAAGATTTTATTTATTTATTTGACAGAGAGAGATGACAGGCAGAGAGGCAGGCAGAGAGAGAGGAGGAAACAGACTTCCTGCTGAGCAGAGAGCCCGATGCGGGGCTTGATCCCAGGACCCTGAGATCACGACCTGAGCTGAAGGCAGCGGCTTAACCCACTGAGCCACTCAGGTGCCCCTGAGAGTTTACTTCTTGAAGCATTTGTTACTAATATGGGGACTTGATCATGCTGTTTAACATACGGTGCCTGCCCTCAGCTGTGCCTCCTGTCTCCAGATCAGGTAAAGTTTCAAGTGTCTGGAGAATAAATATGTAGAATTCTGCTGCTTCTAGAATCAGAAGGTGTTGCCAGTTCTCAAGACAAATATTCTGTGATGTGCCAGGGCTCGTCCAGTCGTAGCTCTTCCAGCTTGCGGTGGTCACAGGCCCACTCGAGTGCCTTTCCCATTCGTTTTCTTTTTAGCTCTAAACATTTTTGTGGTCTCCTCTCCTGCTAGTTCATTTCTATGCTTTTCTAGTATTCATTGTCAAAATGCCTTTACTGTAGTTTAGTGGTTTGGGGTTTAATGAAATTAGGATTTTTTTAAAAGATTTTATTTATTTATTTGACAGAAGTCACAAGTAGGCAGAGAGGCAGGCAGAGAGAGAGAGAGAGAGGGAGAAGCAGGCTCCCCACTGAGCAGGGAGGATCCCAGGGACCTTGGGATCATGACCTGAGCCTAAGGCAGAGGCTTTAACCCACTGAGCCATCCAGGTGCCCCTGAAATTAGGATTAAATAATCCTCCACTATAAGAAAGAAGGAGATGTGGATTTCTTTAACTTTCCCCTGTGGGATTTGTTGAATTTACCAATTCTGAGAATCAGCATTTATCAGCACGTCTGAAAAAATCTCTGCAATTATCTGTACAGGTATTTCTTTTTCTACATTCTTTTTATTTTTGCCTTCTGGAGTGCTTATTAGACATATGCTATATCTTTCATTTTATTCTCCTTGTCTCTTAATTTCTCTTTTATGTTTTTACTTTATCTCTTTGTACTCTGTTTTGCATGGTTTCTTATATATCTTTCAGTTAGTAAATCCTGTCATTAGCTCTGTTTATTTGGCTATTTAGTAAATATAATGTGCTTTTAAAATCTTATTTGTTATGAAAAGACAAGACACAGTCTGGGAGGAAATACTTGGAAATCCTGTATCCGACAAAGGACTTATACCCAGAATATACAAAGAAGTCTTAAAACTCAAGAAAATAAGCAGGCTGATTTTTTAAAGAAACAGGCAAAAGATTTGAATAGATGCTTCATTGGAGAGAAAGTGTGTATGCTAAGTAAGTACGTGGAAAGGTGTTCAGCATCATTAATCTTTAGGGAAATTTAAGTTAAAACCACCGTGAGATACCACTGTATACCTATTAGAATGTCTACATTTTTTTAAAAGATTTTATTTATTTATTTGACAGAGACACAGTAAGAGAGGGAACACAAGCAGGGGGAGCGGGTGAGGGAGAAGCAGGCTTCCTGCCAAGCAGGGAGCCTGATTAGGGGCTCGATCCCGGGACCCCGGGATCATGACTTGAGCCGAAGGCAGATGCTTAACAACTGAGCCACCCTTCCTAACAAGTGTTGGTGAGGATGTGGAGAGCCCAGAATTCTCAAATACTGCTGTTGAGAATATAACATGGTACAATCTAGTAAAAAAACCCAAAAAACTGGTAAACAGTGTAACAAATTTCTTTAAAACTTGAATATGAATCAGGGCACCTGAGTTGGTCTTGATTTCAGCTCAGGTCATGACTGAGGGTCCTGGGATGGAGCCCCGCGTCATTCTCCATGCTAGGCATGGAGCTGCTTAGGATTGGTGCTCTCCTCTCCCTCTGCCCCTCCCCCCGCTCTCTGCTCATTCTTTGACTAAAATGAATGAATGAGTGAAATTTTTTTTAAACTTGAACATGAATCTATTATGCAATCCAGCAGTTCTATTCCAAAGTAATTACAGAAGCAAAAAGGAAGCAGCCAGCCATACAGACATGTACATGGGTGTTCAGAGCAGTTTGGTTTGTGGTAGCCAAAATCTGGAAACAACCTTAATGTCTAGTGACAGGTAAATGGATGAAAAGCATTATGTATCCATATAATGAAATATTACCGAGCAGTGACAAGGCGCGGGCCGCTGATACACACGGCAACATGGATGGCTCTCAGAATCATTATGCTGGAAGGTAGAAGCCAGACCATGGAGTACATACTGCTTGATTCCCTCTGTATAAAACTCTAGGACACGTAGGGTGCCTGGGTGGCTCAGTCGGTTAAGTGTCCGACTTGATTTTGGCTCAGGTCATGATCTCAGGGTCGTGACATCAAGCCCCTTACCAGACTGGAGCCTGCTTAAGATTGTCTCTCCCTCTCCCTCTGCCCTTATCACCCTCTTCTCTTAAAAAAGAAAAAAAAATCCTCTAGGAAATATAAACTGACTAGTAGTAGCAGAAGGTAGACCAGCAGTTGCCTGTGTACCTGGGAACCAGGCACAAAGAGGTGATAGGGCCGGAGAGGCACAGACCTACAGGACACAAGCCAGCCGCAGCATTCTCTTGTGACCCAGAACTTCGGGTACCCCCCCGGAACTTCTTACCATTGTGGCAGCCCAGTGGCGCTTTCAAAAGTAGGTGTTTGTGTTTTATCTTGCCTCATAGGTGTTACAATCAGGAGCATCGTTCCATGTGTCTTGGGGGCTGTACTGTGGGAAACAGCAGTTCCCATGGTGTTTTGCTTTGTAGCTCTTATGGGGAATGTGGTGGTTTTCCCCTTAGTGTTGTCTGTGTCATCTGTTTCCTCCCGGTCTTTCCAGCCCTCACCGTTCTTGGCCACTTGCTTTGGGTATAAACATGGGTCAAACCAAACTTTGACTTTATATGGGTGAATTTTATTTATTTTTTATTCAAACAGAAGAGAGGAAGTTTTTTTTTTTTTTTAAAGATTTTATTTGTCAGAGAGAGATCACAAGTAGGCAGAGAGGCAGGCAGAGAGAGAGAATGAGAAGCAGGCTCCTTGCTGAGCAGAGAGCCCAATGTGAGACTCAATCCCAGGACTCTAGGATCATGACCTGAGCTAAAGGCAGCCGTTTAACCCACTGAGCACCCAGGCACACCTGTGGGTGAATTTTAATCATAAGAGTAATTCACTTTATCAGATAAAATAGCGTATCATATTATTATTACAGGGGTTGGGGAGTATTTTGGATACTAATTGACTCCTATTTGTGAGGCTTAATAATTGAAATGTTGCAGCTCCAGAATATAATGAAATGTTAGACTCAATTTTACTAAGTATTTTTTTGTGATACAAATAAGTCTCCATGTTTATAATCTATCTTGATATCATTATCAGGTGTTTTCTTTTGTTTGCTAAGTAAGCAAGTAAAAATGCTCTCCAAACCTGAACATTTCCAACTGTGGTGAGATATGTAAAAAGAGAAATGACTAAAGGATCTAGACTATTATGTGGGGATAAATAGATCTTATCCTAATTATTTTGTCAGAGTTTCACTTTTGACATGTTTGTCATTTTTGGAGTGACGTCATACTGAGAACCCAGTTGTACTTTAAAAATCGGTTATACCAACAAATAAAAATTAAAAAATAAAACATTAGTTAAAGTTTTAAACAAATATCTTGTTAAATTACCAGAAAGGATCCTGGCTGATTGATCTAATTATTTTTTTACCATTTTAGTGTGAAATATACAGAGAATGTGTGAAATATGCACAGGTTAAAGAATTACTAAAAAAAACCCACTCAGATAACTACTACCGAGGCTTAAAATTTCTTTCTTTATTCTTTTTAAAACAACTCTATCCAATTTATTTTGGTTTTAGACCAAAGACATACAGGCACATTGTTCGGTGGTGGCTACTTGAAGACTGATTCACATTCCACAGTGAAAGAAAGGGTGTTTTTAGAGATAGGTGGGTAAACAAATCACAGCACAGCCTGAGAAGTGCAGGAAAGGTAGAACAAGACACTGAAATAATCGGATTTGATCTGATTCACTTCCTGAGGTGGCTCTCAGGAGAGATTTCCGGGAGCTGGAGATCAGAGGCATCTGCTAGGACACGGGGAAGAGCGTGAAGCGCTGTGGGCAGCAGAGAGCGCAAAACACGTTGGTAACAGTGGAGGGTACATGTGGGGACGAGGAGGGCGCCTGGGCGGCCCAGTGGGTTGGGCCTCTGCCTCCCGCTGGGGTCATGATCTCAGGGTCCTGGGACTGAGCCCAGGGAGCCTGCTTCCTCCTCTCTCTCTGCCTGCCTCTCTGCCTGCTTGTGATCTCTCTCTGTCAAATAAATAAATAAAATCTTTAAAAAGAAAAAAAAAGAAGATGTGGGAATGAGGAAGGGGGGGGTGATGCTGAGCCGGGGCTAGAGCTGATCTGTACTGGTCAGGGGAGGGGCCGGATCCTCACTGCGCTGAGCCTGGCCTTACTCTTGCAGGGTCGTAAGCAAGGGAAAGGATGAGCTGCGTTTTAGAGAGAGCCTCTGGTGCTGGTGTGAGAGTTCCATGTCCGGCATGGGGCTGGCAGTGAGACTGGGGACGGGGAGGCCTGTGCGGTCACTGTGGAATGTATACTTGACAGTAGACTCACAACTGGAGTCCCAGAGAGAGACTGACTTCCAAAGGAAATATCGGAAAAGAAGAATTTCAAGGTCATGGAGACACAAGCTCAAAAGGCATACGTCTGTAATACAATTTAGAAGAAAGGAGGTTTTAATTCATTCATTCTTGAAAAAAAAATTTATTAATTTGAGACAGAGCATGAGCAGGGAGAAGGATCACAAGGAGAGGGAGAGGCTGACTGGGGGGCTCAGTGGGTTAAAACTCTGCCTTTGGCTCAGGTCATGATCTCAGGGTCCTGGGATCAAGCCCCGCACCGGGCTCTCTGCTCAACGGGGAGCTTGCTTCACCCTCTCTCTCTGCCTGCCTCTCTGCCTACTTGTGATCTCTCTCTGTGTATCAAATAAATAAACAAAATCTTAAAAAAAAAAAAAAAGGGAGAGGGGGAAGCAGACTCCCCACTGAGCAGGGAGCCTGACACAGGGCTCAGTCCCAGGACCCCGGGATCATGACCTGAGCCGAAGGCAGATGCTTAACAACTGAGCCACCCAGGTGCCCCTAAAAACAGCATTTTCATCCAATTCAGACTAATCAGCAGATGGCATCTGGTAGAACATTTGCCCTTTGAAACACTAGACAGCTGGTAGTGGGGGCAGTCCTCCGTGTATGTGCTGGAGCCTGTTCTGAGAGCAGCGGGGGCCAGCGCATCCCGTGTGAGGGGACAGCATCCACTATGAGATGCAGACCCAGGCTGAGCTGCTGGCGCTGCTGCTCCTGCACCGCTGGGCTCGGGAGAGCCACTCAACCGGCTGCCGGAGCTCAGCTCTCTCCTCTGGGGGGCTGCGGAGCTTCCCCCGGAGGCACTGTGTAAGCGGTCAGTAAAATAGCCACCAGCTTGGGTTAACGAGACGACGTGCGAGTGCACGTTGCGTGCGGTTGCATCTGTAGAATCTGGAACTCATTAGGAAGGAGTTCTCTCACGTCTCTGGAAGTGATGTCAGATCCTGAGGGTCAGAACAATTGCAGGAGAGATTATCTGTAGAGGATCAGGAAAAGCTTCGGGAAGCAGATGGCATTGCCACAGAGCCTGGAAGGACGGGTAGAGTTTAGGAAGTGGGGGAAAGGGCTTTGCAGCCAGAAGGAATAACGTGGGCAAAAAGAGGAAGGTGGGGGCGCCTGGGTGGCTCAGTGGGTTGGGCAGCTGCCTTCGGCTCAGGTCATGATCCCAGTGTCCTGGGATCGAGTCCCACATCAGGCTCCTTGCTTGGTGGGGAGCCTGCTTCTCCCTCTGCCTGCCGCTCTGTCTGCCTGTGTTCGCTCGCTCTCTCCCTCTCTAACAAATAAATAAATAAAATTTAAAAAAAAAATAGGAAGGTGGGAAGTGTCAGCTCTGGAGTGGAGAGGAAAGCCGGCTATGAGAGCGATCAGGAGTGCTGAGCAACGGCTTATGTTTTCAGCCACGTAGGCTGAAGTCACCGGTGAGGCCTAGGTTCCTGGGGGAAATGTAGTCGTTGATAGCAGTAAGACGTTGAGGGAGGAAGCTGGGGTCGGAGGGAAGGGGGAGTTTGGTTTTAGACATGCTGGGGAGAAGTGCTGGTTTGGCCTACAAATCAAAATGTGAATCTGACCCGGGGAATGGCGGCTCTGGGGCTCCTTTGAGAGAGAGCAGGGCTGGAGGGCTGGAGCCCTCCAAGGGTGCCTCTGTGGCCTCCGCGTCAGCTAGTGCAGAAAGGGGCAAAGAGGACAGACCGTTGAGCGCCAGCACGGCGTCTCATCGCGACTTGAAAGCTGGGGGAATTTTCTTTGCCCAAGTAATAGTACAATGACATTCTTGTCTGTTATAGCCAGGGTGAAGTTACTTAGTTGAGTATTAAAGTCAGCACATCAGGATTAGGGCTGACATCTGAGGTGACCCAGTAGCCGGTCGGTGTTTAGTTGCTGACAAAATCCACTAGTCTTTCCTGTTGACT
Organism: Mustela putorius furo; assembly: GCF_011764305.1. Lineage (NCBI taxonomy): Eukaryota > Metazoa > Chordata > Mammalia > Carnivora > Mustelidae > Mustela > Mustela putorius. Next base: position 51,425,351 of record NW_025421290.1, on the reverse strand, counting down.
GACTGCCAAGGAATTTAGGTTAGTCCTTGAGGATGAAAGCAGCATTTATGGTTAAAACCTCTACTGATTGCATTGTTAGCTAGCTCTCTGAAACAGAGGCCCATAAACGTAAACATTCCCTGTCTCTGTAGGTGACAGTGCTGTTGGGAATAACAACTGAACTCCTGCAAGTAGCCAGTAACAGAATGAGAGACGGATAGAGTCTTCGTCAGACTTTACAGTAAATGGATGTGGCGGTTTTAAAAATATGTCTGCAGATTCTTTAAAATGCCTCTCTTCGGGGTGCCTGGGTCGCTCAGTCGATAAGTGTCTGTCTTCGGCTCAGGTCTTGATCCCAGGGTCCTGGGATCGAGCCCCACATTGGGCTCTCTGCTCAAGCCCCGGGAGGCTGCTTCTCCCTCTCCCGTTCCCCCTGCTTGTGTTCACCTCTCTTGCTGTCTCTTTCTCTGTCAAATAAATAAACAAAATCTTTTTTTTTTTTAAGATTTTATTTATTTATTTATTTGACAGAGAGAAATCACAAGTAGATGGAGAGGCAGACAGAGAGAGACAGAGGGAAGCAGGCTCCCCGCTGAGCAGAGAGCCCGATGCGGGACTCGATCCCAGCACCCTGAGATCATGACCTGAGCCGAAGGCAGCGGCTTAAACCACTGAGCCACCCAGGCGCCCCAATAAACAAAATCTTTTTAAAAATAAAATAAAATGCCTCTCTTCCAAAGATGGAGTCTAATTCCACTCTTCTCACAGACATAATGACTTGCTCCTAACAGAATTTGGAGGAAGTGATACTATGTAACTTCTGAGGCTAATTCATTAAAGATAGCTTCCCCCAGCGCTCCCTCTTAGACTGTTTGCTTTGGGGGACATCAGCCACCATGTTGTGGGTGCACTCAAGCAAGCAGCTCTGTGAAGAGGTCTGCTTGGTAGCCACGTGAGTGTGCCGTCTTGGAATCAGATTCTCCAGCTCATCAAGCCTTAAGCCCTAACATTCGGCTCAACCTCATGAGAAATCTTTTTTTCTTTTTTTTCAAGATTTCATTTATTTATTTGACAGAGAGATACACAGTGAGAGAGGGAGCACAAGCAAGGGGAGAGGGAGAGGGAGAGGGAGAAGCAGGCTTCCTATTGAGCAGGCAGCCTGATGCGGGGCTCGAGCCTCAGACCCTGGGATCATGACCTGAGCCAAAGGCAGACGCTTAATGACTGAGCCACCCAGGCGCCCTGAGGGAGAGAATCTTAAGCAGGCTCTATGCCCAGCACAGAGCCTGATGCAGGGCTTGATCTCACAACCCAGAGATCATGACTCGAGCAGACATCAAGAGTCGGATATTTAACCAAATGAGCCATCCAGGTGCCCCAGGATCATGAGACATCTTAAGCCAGAACTGCCCAGCCAAGCTGCTTCTTGATCCTTTATCCACAGAAACTGTGAGCCATAATGAATATTTGTTGTGTTTTAAGCCCCTGAATTTAGATGTGATCTATTAGCAGCAACAGAGAACTAATACATAGCCTTGGAATGAATAATGTGGGCTCTTGATTCCCAAATTGTTTTCACAAGTGTACAGTGTATGAGTTGAATAATGAAGACTTTCTTACATAAATAGTAAGCAACACATAGATACATTTGAAAACTAAAGTGTCATGTAGTGGAGTGTGTTGTACTGGCCAAAGGAGGTGAAGAAGGCTTCGAGGCATGGGTGGCGGCAGTGGGGAACAGGAAGGCGTCCCTCTGTGGAATGGCTTCGAGATGTAAATTCTTCCTTTCACATCATTTTCTTCACCAGTTTTTCAACTTTGGGGGAGATTGTACTCAAACTGAGCTTAAAAATAAATTTACAGGGGGCGCCTGGGTGGCTCAGTGGGTTAAGCCGCTGCCTTCGGCTCAGGTCATGATCCCAGGGTCCTGGGATCGAGCCCCGCATCCGGCTCTCTGCTCAGCAGGGAGCCTGCTTCCTCTCTCTCTTTCTCTGCCTGCCTCTCTGCCTGCTGTCATCTCTCTCTGTTAAATTAAATAAATAAATAAAATAAAATAAAATAAAGTTACAGGAAGCGGGGAGGGAGGGAGCCAGGAGTTCCCTGCTACGTGGGAAGACCAAAGATTAGACTGTAGGAAAAGCAAACAGAAGCCGTGTTTCGAAGACCTGTCTTACAGGCATTTTGTCAGTGTGTAAGACGTGCGTCTGGAATAGCTAGCAGCTTGGGTCTTGAAAGATCTCTGAACCGTGTGCAGCTGCTGGGGCGAGTGGGCAGGACCCCGTCATGAGACAGGTGGAAGGGAAAACCCAGTCACAGTATTTTCTCTAGCGACAAACGAGACGTGGCAGTCCGGGGCGAGTGAAGCACACCAGGCGGGTGATGCCAGTCAGAAGACGGCGCGGCGCTGATCAGCATCTGCCCAGCCTCGGGGATGCGGCGCGCCAGAATGTGAGGAAGCGCTCCCGGGTCTGTGTGCGAGGGAGAGGAGACGACGCTGAATACACAGCTGGTAACGTCGTGTTTCTGAGTGACCAGACCAGAGAAGGCATAGAGTGGACGAGTCTCCTTTAGCCATTGCTTGGTACAGTCTCATTTCCAAATCCTGTATGGTCTTTCTAGTTCCTAAGGACAAGAAATAAAATATTATTTTATATTAAATTAAGTGTTACAGTACGGGAAAGCATCATTAGGGTAGCACAAGCCAAATGAGAGAGCACTTCAAACCGACAGAGTTAACCCAGGAGTGCAGCGGACCAGAGGGCAGAGGAGACGGCCACCCTTTGTCCCCTGGAACGTGCTCACAGCACAGCACTGGGGCTCGTCTGGGCAAGGCACATCCTCTGCTCTGACAAACGGCTGGGTTGAGTAAATTGGCTGTTTGCCTGAAACTGTAATGTCAAAATATCTCTTTAGAGGGCATTTAGTGTGGTTTTTTGTTTGCTTTGTTTTTGCGTTTAGTGTGTTTTTGAATGAAAATCATTTATACCAGAAAAATAAAAGTCTGGCAAAAGCATAATTTTTCAGGAACTGCTGTGTGAAGAGTCATTAACAGAAGGGACACTGTGCCAGGTGATTGAGTCCTTTTGTTTCCATAAATAAAATTGCCGCCTCTGATAAGTTTTTTGCACGTGTTAGAAAAAGACACCAGGCACCTGTTGACAGATTGTCTTGCTGGTGTGTGGGAAGGCACAGCGAGGTCTTCACGGTGTGACTGGCGTGGGGCGGGAGACGTGCATGTGTCGTGTAATTGTCCGCAGTGGTTTGTTTGTTTTTAATGCCTGGGTTATTGTATCACCAGTTTCAAAATTCTATTTATAACATTACCTGAAGAGACAAAAGAATACCTTTGATTAAAGGCGTGTTACCTGTTGACTTGTGATCCAGAGATTTCAACCGTAGTTATCAAGTGAGGCATAGTCTTTCTGAATATCTTAGTTGTGACAGCCTGTTTTTCAGGCATATGGTAGCTTCGGGAGCCATGGCTTAGTACAAATGAGGTATTAGCCTGGGAAATAAGCCCCTTTTCCTTATCTACCTTTTTTTTTTTTTTTAAGGTTTTGTTTATTCATGAGAGACAGAGAAGGGGACGGCAGAGGGAGAGACTGACACCCTCCAGAGCAGAGAGCCCGATCCAGACCTGAGTGGAGGCAGACAGTTAACCGTCTGAGCCACCCAGGCGCTTTCCTTATCTAGCTTCTGACTAGTCTTTTTTTTTTTTAAAGATTTTATTTATCTGTTTGACAGAGAGAGATCACAAGTAGGCAGAGAGGCAGGCAGTGAGAGGGGGAAGCAGGCTCCCTGCTGAGCAGAGAGCCCGATGTGGGGCTCGATCCCAGGACCCTGGAATCATGACCTGAGCTGAAGGCAGAGGCTTTAACCCACTGAGCCACCCAGGTGCCCATAACTTCTGACTAGTCTTATTTATTGTTAGCTTATTTATTGAAAATCTGGTCACAGTATGTTTGGTGTTGATCACTTTTTTGGACATTAAATTATGGACATTTTTATGCTTTTTAAAATCACTTATCTAGGAGCGCCTGGGTGGCTCAGTGGGTTGGGCCTCCGCCTTTGGCTCAGGTCATGATCTCAGGGTCCTGGGATCGAACCCCGCATCGGGCTCTCTGCTCAGCGGGGAGCCTGCTTCCCCCTCTCTCTCTGCCTGCCTCTCTGCCTACTTGTGATCTCTCTCTGTCAAATAAATGAATAAAATCTTTTAAAAAATAAATAAATAAAATAAAATAAAATCACTTATCTAGGGGTGCGTGGGTGGCTCAGTCAGTTAAGCATCAGGCTCCCTGCTCACCGGGGAGTCTGTTTTTCCCTCTGCCTCTCCCCCTGCTTGTGCCCTTTCTCTCTCTCTCTCTCAAATAAATGAATAAAATCTTTCTAAAAAATTAAAAAATAAAATTACTTATCTAAATGCCATTTATGGAACACTTTCTTTGCCAAGGGGTTTTTTTGTTTAAAAAGAGGATAATTGAAATGTAAACATTGATACCACCAAGTGTTGGGTAAAGATGTAGAGAACCTAGAACTTCCCATGTTCCTGTAGGGTTATAAAATGGCAGGCTTCAGTTTGGAAAACAATGTGGCAGTTTCTGTAAGTCAAACACAAAAGTACCACGTACCCCACCTGTTCTGCTTTCTTGACGCTGGTTACCCAAGAAAAGCCAGAACACTTGTCCACATAGATACCAGCACATGAATACTCAAGACAGCTTTCTTCATCCCAGTCCCAAAGCGGAAACAACCCACATGCCCATTAACAGGTGAATGGACTGGCAGAGTGTGGTCTATCCAGACAGCAGGATCCTACCCAGCAGTAAAAAGGAGCAAATTACTGATGCGCATAGCAACACGGATGATACCAGAAGCATCTTGGGGATGAGAGGAGCCGGCCCACAGCAGCACACTGCATGGTCCGTTTGTGCGGAATTCCCCCGCAAACAGACGAGGCTGTCAGGACACAATGACAGGCCCACATCTGTGCTTGCGGGGCCACGGGGAGGGGTTGGTGGTGTGAGGAGTGCAGGGGACGAGCCGGTGACAAAACTCATTCAGCGGTGTACCTCACACGGGTGCGTTTTATTGCCCGAGAGCTGCACCTCAGTAAAGCTGATAAGAAAGTGAACATGGGGGCGCCTGGATGGCTCAGTTGAGCATCCAACTCTTTTTTTTTTTTTTTTTTAAGATTTTATTTATTTATTTGTCATAGAGAGAGAAGCGAGAGCAAGCACAGACAGACAGAGTGGAAGGCAGAGGCAGAGGGAGAAGCAGGCTCCCGGCCAAGCAAGGAGCCCGATGTGGGACTCGATCCCAGGATGCTGGGATCATGACCTGAGCTGAAGGCAGCCGCTTAACCAACTGAGCCACCCAGGCGTCCCAAGCATCCAACTCTTGATTCTGGTTCAGGTCATGATCTCAGGGTCTTGATTTGAGCCCTGTCGGCCTCTGTGCTGGGCATGGAATGTGTTCCAGATTCTCCTCCTCCCTCTCCCCTGCCCCCCATAATAATAAGTAAAAGTAAACATTGGTTTCACTGTGTATTTGTTAAACTAGTTATTCGTCATTTCATTTTGTTTACCTCTCAGTATGGATTTTTTTTTAAGCCCAATTTTGGGACAGAGAATACAGTATGGATATTTTTGAAGTTTTGTGTATGAAATGGACTAGAGTATGCTTATCAATTTTTTAAAGTTGCTAATATCTTAAATTTAAGACCATAAAAAATGAAACGTTTTTATTTTTGCTTTTTTTTTTTTTTTTTTTTTAAGTTTATTTGAGGGGTGCCTGCCTGGCTGAGTCCTTAAGCATCTGCTTTTGGCTCAGGTCATGATCTCAGGGTACTGAGATCGGCCCGTCAGGCTTCCTGCTCCATAGGAGGCTGCTTCTCCCTCTCCCGCTCCCCCTGCTTGTGTTCCCTCTCTCGCTGTGTCTCTCTCTGTCAAATAAATTTTTTTTAAAGTCTTCATAAAAAAAAAAAGATTATTTATTTGAGACAGGATGAGCAGGAGGAGGGCTGAGGGCCAGGGAGAGGGACTCCCCACTGAGCAGGGACCCGACCAGGGCTCAAGCCCAGGACCCCAAGATCATGACATGAGCGGAAGGCAGACGCTGGACCGCCCAGGTGCCCCTGTGTTTGGGTACTTGGAGTGTTGTGAAATAACGCCTTTACTTGAAATTTTCGTAAAGTCGGGAATAATGTACAGAGGGCTTGGCTTGGGTTCGTTGTTTCGGGAAGGGAGGTTTTAAGAGAATCCTTTTATCTGCAGCCCCGCGGTTCCCGGGACGACTCGGCCAGTCGCCGAGGGGGGAGGCGCGCCGGCTCGGCCGCTCCGGTCAGGGCCCTTGCGCGCGGGGACGGGCACGGAGCTGTCGCGGCGCGCGTGTGAGTATAAGGGGGACTGGGCTCTGGTGCTGGCGCTCGAGGTCCATCCGAGGAGCGACCTGATGGCTGCCGTTGCGGGATCGTTTCTCCGTCGGGCAGGCTCCCCGCGAGCAGCGAGAAGCCGCGCTCCACTTGCTTCTGACCTGAGCCCCCGCGGCCCAGACGGCGTCCGGCGTGGCGGGGGCCGCGCCTTGTCCTGGCCTGTGGGGCACGTGGGCCGCGTCCGGACGACGCCAGCTCCCGGGAGCCCGTCGCACGGCCCTGCCGCGGCTCGCGGGAAAGCGGGAAAGGCCGGGCGAGGCGGGGGCGCCGGCCGGCTCCGTGGGCGCGCGGGGCTCCGGCTTTTGGGGCTGGGCTGCACCGGCTGCACAGCCTCGAAGGGCCGTGAGGGCGGGGGCGGCCGGTTTACGACTCCGGTCAGCAGGCTGTGGTCCTCGTCGGCGCTGGGGCCGGGCCCTGGGCCGGTGAGTGGGTGCCGGGTGCGCGGGACCCGCAGCGGGCCGGGCCAGGAGGAGCCCTGGGAGAAGCCTTCCATCAGGTCCGTACTGGCGGGGGCGCCGGGGCGGCTCAGCGGGTTGGGCCTCTGCCTTCACCTCCCGTCATGGCCCCGGGGTCCTGGGATCGAGTCCCGCGTGGGGCTCTCAGGGCGCTCGGCAGGGGCCTGCGTCTCCCCCACCCCCGCCTGCTGCTCCGCTTACTTGTGATCTCTCTCCCAGTTAAATAAACGAATGATCTTTTTAAAAAATATTTTGTGTAAAAGCATTGTAACAGCAGTAAGTCTCTCGATTTATCATTTTGTGAGTAGATTGTGGAAGTTTGGAGACCGCGGACAGGACCGGAGAAGCGACCGTGGGGGCGGGGCGGCGGAGGCCTCGGTGTTTCTCTGCTCTTGTTGGGGCGGGGGCGGGGTCGTTAGACCGGGAGGTGGGGGGCCACGTGTGTCGGGGGCGATGGGAGCGCGGGAGAACACGGACGCTCTCCCCGACGTGCAGTGCTGCGGGAGGGCCTGCGCTGGGCCGGGTAGCGACCCTGCGGGCGGGCGGACGGCGCCGGGGGGTCCTGCGGCTGCCCGGGGCGCCCGCTGCGCCGCGTTGCCCGCACCGCTTCTGCCGCTCGCGGAGGCCGCACGTCCCCTCTGGGACCTCGTGCGGGACGGGACGGACTCCGTGAGCACAGGGAGCGCCGTCTGACTTCGAGCTGCGTGCTGCGAAGAGAAAGCAGCGGGGAATTCCGCCCCAGGTTTGAAGCCCGAGTGCGTCCTCGCGATCAAAACTCGCCAGGAGGCCCGAGTTGGCCGGGAGAGAAGCCACCGTGATCAGCCAAATTCAAAGGATTGAATTTGCAATGAGGTTTTCGTTTTCTTAAATAACTGAAATGGAGCTTCTTTTTTTTAATATTCACATTGGACAGTTAAGGGAATATATGCTAACAGGTTATGTGTTGCGTACTTGGTGACTTACAAGTTGACGGTGGCTGGTGGTTTTCTCACCCACTGGAAAGACAGGGAAGTCGCACAGGCCGGTGCTGGCCGGGGCAGCGTGTGTGCGGGAAGAGCGAGCCGTCCAGAGACCCGCCCCTGGACGACATGCGGATTTGTGAAAAGGTCCTTATTTTTGGTTAATTGTTACTGGAATTAAAATGAAATATAAAAGAGAAAACAAAGTTACACAGGGATGCTCACTTTGAAAGGATTCATTAAGCTGTACAATATGTAGTTTTCTGTATGTAAGATCTATTCAATACAATATTTTTAAATAACAGTGTATAGGGGCACCTGGGTGGCTCAGTGGGTTAAAGCCTCTGCCTTCGGCTCAAGTCATGGTTTCAGGGTCCTGGGATCAAGCCCCAGGTCGGGCTCTCTGCTCAGCAGGGAATCTGCTTCCTCCTCTCTCTCTGCCTGCGTCTCTGCCTACTTGTGATCTCTCTGTGTCAAATAAATAAATAAAATCTCTTCTTTTTAAAAAATTACTGTGTATATTAGCATATATGGAAGATATTCCTGAATTATTACAGCCGTTTAGTGTTGCCATAAACAACACAACACGAGCATTTGAATGTCTCCTTGTGATCTTTTCATTGTACTATAAGCCACCGGCATAGGGAGGAGAGCCCAAAGACTCTTTAAGTTGTAAAATTATGAAATTAATGTAAATTGAAAGAGTTGGTGAATGGACATAGCTTTTCTTTTGTCAGAAATACTTCTAACAAGTAAAAGTTCTGGAGGTTTCTAAAAATACCTTCGGTTACAGTGATTAGAAAATCTAGTATGTGGAAATTAGCAACCTATTATTAGAGTTAAAACAAAGTTCAGGCATTCTGATGGTTCTGCCAGGTGTTGGTTTTTTGGTTTTTTTGTTTTGGTTTGGTTTTTTGTAGAATAAACAAATTTCTCATCCAATGGAACTCTCTGTATTTGGCAGTTTGCAGTGTCTGGTCTTGAAAAGGGGCGGGGGGTTCCAGTGGAGATTGTTGAACAAATGCGGATTCCATTTTTCAAGAACGTGCTTGAACATCTGAAGATATGGGGAGACCTGGAGTCAGCGGAACGGGGGTCACCAAAGAGCGGAAGGTGAAAGAGTTCTGAGAGCCAGATGAACCTGGAAGCAGAGAGTGGTGTGGTCTGGGGACAGACTGGCGCCCCCACGGGTAGCGCGGAAGGGGCTGGGAGAAGGGATGCGCGGCTGGGACTGCAGCTCTGCCCCTCGCAGTTCTGTGCCCCATGCGTGTCCCTTCACCTTCCCCCATGATGCCTCACCCAGCGCAGGGCTCCTCCTGTCCCCACACGGACGTGTTTAAAACCGGGCAATACGCTGTGTGTAACGCGGGGAGTTCTGTGCAGGGAGTGTGTGCGGTCCAGAGGAGCGTGCTGCCCTGTTGGTGGAGAACAAGGGCCCCGCGTCCTGCTCGGCCGCGCGGGCCGTCACACCTGTGACGCACGGGGCCAGCTTCTCTCTGCTTATTCTCTCATCTCTGGCCTGGGCCTCCGGCAGTGCTTCCCTGAGTGTCCCTGTGAGGCTCACGGCAGGCTCATTAATGGAGGGTACCTAGTCCGGTGTGTGACACAGGATGAGCATGATAGAAACGCCTGGTGTTATGGCTTGTCATCGTGAACAGAGGACAGGGACATGCCGTCCAGTGCCATCAGTTGCCACTCCTCTAGATCTTACCGTTGTGTATTCACTTCACAGATACAATTCTGTCAATAATGGGTCAGTCCTTGGTTTAAGCCGTATATATGGCATTTTTAGTGAGGTATTTGTATTTTTAGAATGTTCCATATATTTCAGCTTCTCAAGACCAGGCTGCGGTGAAGAGGACATTTGTCCTCAGGAGTCACCTGCACTCTTTGTAGGTTGTGTTTCCTCAAAACATTTGACATCCCCATTTATTCAAATATATCCTTAAATAATCAGTCCAAAAAGAGGAAAAGAGGGCGCCTGGGTGGCTCAGTGGGTTAAGCCTCTGCCTTCAGCTCAGGTCATGATCTCGGAGTCTTGGGATCGAGCCCCGCATCGGGCTCTCTGCTCAGCAGGGAGCCTGCTTCCCCCTCTCTCTCTGCCTGCCTCTGCCTACTTGTCTCTGTCTGTCAAATAAATAAATAAAATCTTAAAAAAAAAAAAAAGTCCAGTATAATTAACATATAGTGTTATGTTAGCTTCAAGTGGATATAGGGGTTCAGCAGTCCTGCTCATGACCCAGCACTCATCAGGGTAACTGCACTCTTCCCCCATCACCTGTTTACCCCTTCCCTCTGGTAACCGCCAGTTTGTTCTCTATAGTTAAGAGTCTGTTTGGGGCTTGTCTCTTTTGTTCTTTGTTCTTTTGTTTCTTAAATTCCACATATGAGTGAAATCATATAATATTTGTCTTTCTCTGACTTATTTTACTTAGCATTATACTCTCTAAGTCCATCCGTGTTGTTGCAAATGGCAAAGTTTCATTCTTTTTTACAGCTGAGTACTATTTCATTATATGTATACTACAGCTTTATGCGTTCCTCTATCAATGGACATTCGGGCTGTTTCTGTATCTTGGCTGTTGTAAATAAAACTGCTTTAAACATAGGGGTCAATATATCTTTTTGAATTAGTGTTTTCACTTTCTCTGGGTGATTACACAGTAGTGAAATAGTATGTATGTACGTACGGATGGATGGATGGATCATATGGTAGGTAGTTCTATTTTTATTTTTTATTTATTTTCTTAGAAAGAGAGCACGAGATGGGGGCCAGGGAGAGGCAGTGGCAGAGGGAGAATCTTTTCTGTTTGTTTGTTTGCTTTTGTTTTTGTGGCGGGCAAGGTTTATTGAGCGCTAGCAAAGTGATAGTATGAAGCTCCCACGGAGGGAGAGGACTAAGAGGGTTGCCCGAGAGGGAGACTCTTCAACAGGCTCCATATTTAGCCCAGAGTCTGATGCAAGGCTCAAGCTCACAGTTTTGAGACCATGACCTGAGTGGAAGTCAAGAGTTGGGACACTTAACTGACGGAGCCCTCCAGGTGCCCCAGTGGTGATTCTGTTTTTCATTTTTTGAGGAAACTCCATATTCTTTTCCACAGTGGCTGTACCAGTTTGTGTTCCCACAAGTTGGGTCCCTTTTTAATACAGTATCTGGCATATTTTAAAAAGCTGCTATTTAATAAAAGCTGAACAAGCAAGAAAAGTTTTTCTGTACAATTAATTTGTATTATCCTAACTTCTAGAAGGAAAGCTGTTCTAAGATCCTGATGTGTTATGTGTTCTGACACTAGAGAAGAGCGGTTATGCAGCTCTGCAGGTAAACCTCCATTGCAGCCTGAGCGCGTTTTGTTCCCTGTAGGTTGGAAGCGCACGTGTAGAGCTCACCCTCTCCGAGCTCCAGGATATGGCGGCCAGGCAGCAGCAGCAAATTGAAAATCAGCAGCAAATGTTGGTTGCCAAGGTGAGTTATAAAAGCAGAGGTGGGAAATTTTCAGAAAGGGTGTTCTTTAATGGTTGTTTTTGATTGGAGTTCCTGCATTCGTGGGTTCCGCTTGTAAGTAGGACCATGTCATGGGAAGTACTGAAAATAATGTCTTTCTGTCTTTGTGATCTCTTCTGTAATGAGAACTGAATGTTGTAGCTTCTGAAAGTTGGGAGGGCATCAGAGCAAGACCCTTCACACGCTTATTCAGACAACCCGGAGTAGGAAACGGTTGACCTTTGTTCTCCAACTGGTGATGGAATTTGGGTGAAGACACGGGTCAGGGGCCCCTGAGAAAATGACCGTTGGTTATCCAGGATTCCCCTCATGCCACTCTGCACGGACTTTGTTTGGTTTATTATGATACCAAGCAGTTAATGCTTTTTTTATATACTGAGCTCTGCATTTGTCAGTGAAATGCTATAACCAGATTTGAAATTTTTCTTGTCATGGACTAAAAAAATCAGATCTGTTACTCGTGCGTGCTGGAGAATATTCATGTTGTAATGATCTCAAATGTTCTGAAACTGCTATGAAAAACTGCGACACCAAGAGGGTATGAAAACATTTCTGCCTGGGTTCATGTCGCTTTCTCAGAGAGAGATTGACCTGAAAGCCAAATGTTCTCACTTATCAGGTAGCCACATGTACTTCATTGTACTAGCCACTGTTTCCTGGGTATGTAACAGCATCAGTTGGGCGTGTTTTTAGAAGTTGTCTTACAAGGTTTTTTGGATTTACAAGAATTAAAGACAAGAGTTAAGTAAATTGGGAAGTATCTCATCCCGTTAACAAGATTTCTAAGGTGAAATGTACATAGTATTACACAATTACAACATTTTCTAGTTTGCCTTTTTATTTCCTTTTCAAATATTGATCCAAGAGGATTACTAATAAAAAGATTCTTGGGCATTTTCAGCAGTGTGAATTACAAGTTAATGCTAGCACAAGTGTGTGTTTTACATATCAGGTACGTGTTTCCTGACTTAGAATCCTGTCACTCCTGCATCATCACACTTAGTCCCCTCCTTACTCAGGTCTGTTCTATGCATATGAGTAGGACCATGAGTATTTCATGTCGACTCTTACCCTCAACGTGTGTCTTCACATGAATCCGGAAAGACTATCGAAGAGTACTACACAACTCTTATTTTAGGACTGTCCTCTCCTGTCCTTATTTGACTGTAGGGTGCTCCATGAGTTTTGAAGAAACTATCTCTAAAGAAAACGGGCATTTCTTAACTGTCCATTGTTAATTCAGCAAATCAGAGGGTTATTTCCTTACCGATCTCCTTGTCTGTTTTCGATACAAGACTCTATGCTGGTCAGTGCCCATTTCCTTTCAGAGGTAACTAAAGGACCTTGGGAAGCTGCTTTCTGGCAGCAGGAAACGTTAACCTGACCGCAGGAATCGAGGGCTGGACAGGGCTTCCCACCCAGGAAGGAGAGGAAGTCGTGTGAACGCAGGGGACACGTAGGCTTGACGTTCTCCTGCTGGGAGATGTTCTGAGGAAGCGTCTGAGTTAGCTGAGCGGTGTAGGTCAGCGTGCATGGTCAACGGTACCTGGAAACATCTTCACACACTCACCACTGCTCACCGATGTGTGCCCAGCATTGTCGGTTCTGTGTGGGCTGGTGTTTGCAAGGTGGCGAGGGCATTTCTCTAACGTTCATTCAGATGGGCGGTCCGGTGCGAGCCGCACAGACCTTTCTCACGTGCGACGGTGACCGTGTCTTCAGTTCTCACCGTTCCCTGTTTCCTCTCTTGCTAGGAGCAGCGTTTACACTTCCTAAAGCAGCAGGAACGCCGCCAGCAGCAGTCTATTTCTGAGAACGAGAAGCTTCAGAAATTGAAAGAACGAGTCGAGGCCCAGGAAAATAAGCTGAAGAAAATTCGTGCCATGAGAGGACAAGTAGACTACAGCAAAATTATGAACGGCAATCTGTGTACGCTTGCGCGGCCTTGCTCAGCACCCACACTCGGGCACGGATAAAATGAAAGAGTCCAGCTCCGGACACTTTCACACAGACCTGTGTCCGATCTTGCTATAGGAAGTGCCCCGAAGCTTTGCTCTGTTACCTGCATCTAAAAGGACGGGGCCAGTTAGGTTAAATGGTCTGGGAAGGGCCTTGGTAACATTTGTCATTTATTAGCTGCCCTCTGGACTAGGGCTGCAGGGCCACAAGAGCTCGCGCATTATGAAGGTCTGTTGTAATTGAACAGCTTAACCTTCATCTGGGTAGTAAGATAAACCATACAAATGCTCACTTTTTTTCCTGAGCGTATAGATTTTTTGTTGTTTTCTCAATTCAGTTAGTGCCTACTTTGTGTTATGTCGACAGGCAAGACAGACTTGGATTCCTGCCCTTATAAAGTCTTTTCTTTGTTCTGTGGGTGCACTGAGATTCCTAAGTGGCCTGGCCAGGCTAGCCTCTGGACTGGTCGTCAGTGCACATGGAGTCGGCCAAGTGGGCAGTCGCATTGTGCTCCAGAGGCGTGTTGAAAAGTGTGTTGGATTTTGCATATCACAGTTCTCCCCGCAAGGTCTGGCCATAGATGATGGTAGAGCTGAGTTGAATGTATAGAAATGAAGACAAAATCCCAGAGCCAAAATGACAGAATGATACGAAAACAAAGCGTATCAACTAAATGATGTTTTTTATTCTTTATCGCTGGAAAATTGTAGCTGCTGAGATAGAAAGGTTCAGCGCCATGTTCCAGGAGAAGAAGCAGGAAGTGCAGACTGCGATTTTACGAGTTGATCAGCTCAGTCAGCAGCTGGAAGATTTAAAGAGAGGCAAGCTGAGCGGGCTCCCGGCGTACAGCGGCAGGCTGGCGGGACCGGCGGCGGCGGAGCTGAAGAGACTGTGCCAGGAGCTCCAGGTGACCTGCTGGGTCTGGGGACCGGTGACGTCAAACATCTCTCAGGCTTTCTTCCCAGTGTGGGCGGAAGCCTCAGAAACTGAAAACAAGCGAAGGGATCCTAGGGTAATAGTAGGCACAAACTGTACTCAGTACAAGGAATCCTTAAAACCGCTTTGAGAAATAATTCACGTGGCATACAGTTCGTCCGTATGCCGGGTACTTGGGAAGCGGGCTTTAGTGTCTTCACTGGAGCTCTGCATCCACCACCACGATCAGCTTTAGAACATCTTCATCATCCCCAAAAGAAGCCACGTGCCTCTTTGCTGTCACCACACTTACCCCTACCCCCTAAGCAACCGTGAATCTTTCTGTCTCTCTGGATTTGCCTCTTCTGGAAATTTCATGTGAGGAAACCATGCAATATGTCATTTTTTGTGACAGGCATCTTCCACCTAGCATGTTTTCAGTACAGAAATTCAATACAGAACTTAATTGGCATTGTAACGAACTAGAGAAAAAACTAAGCTTTAGATGATATTCAGGGTTTCTGGGTGCACTGCGTCTTGGTGAGATAGCTGTCTCCCACCCAGCTGGGGCTGCTCTGACAGACCTCCTAGCCCAGGAGACTGAAGCACAGACGTTGATTTTTCACAGCCCGCAGGGGCTGGGAGTCCCAAGATTGGGTTCCTGGTGAGAGTCTGCTTCCTGGCTTCTCGCTGTGTGCCCACAGCTTGGTTTCTCTCCTTCTTCTTACAAGGGTGCTAATCCCATCACGGGGCGCTGCCCTCAGGACCTCACCTCAGCCCGATCACCCCCAAAGGCCCCACCTCCCATGGGATCACCTGAAATGTTAGAACAACACAAATTTTAGGGAGGACACAAGCATTCAGAAGCCAGAAACAAGTTTTGCAGTTATATTAGCACTTGCCAGAGAAGTTACTGTATCACTTTATGAAATGAAAATATATAATTACAGGACGCCTGGGTGGCTCAGTGGGTTAAAGCCTCTGCCTTTGGCTCGGGTCGTGATCCCAGGGTGCTGGGATGGAGCCCTGCATCGGGCTCTCTGCTCAGCAGGGAGCCTGCTTCCCCCTCTCTCTCTGCCTGCCTCTCTGCCTACTTGTCTGTCAAATAAATAAAATCTTAAAATATATATATATGTATATATATATAAAATTACAAAGAGTAAAATTGCTTTTGTTGCTGTTAAGTTCTCTAACATAGATGCAGAGAAATAAAATACAGGAACTTAAGACTTCTTTTATGTTTTAAGCAATTGTTAAAAGGCAGTTTTTAAGGATATCTTGGGTGATGGGTGTGGTCAATTTACTCATATGTGTCCATTTGCCAGGCTTTTTGACTGCGACTTGGACCTCACGGTGCACTGCCTCCAGTCCGGTGCACACACGCAAATGTGTGTTCTAGCACACATGTGCACCCGGGAATGCTTCACAAGACTTAACCTTGTGTGTACAGTGCACGCTGATGCCTTCTGTGGCTCTTCTTTTTTTTAATTTTTATTTATTTTTAAAGATTTTATTTACTTATTTGACAGAGAGATCACAAGTAGGGATAGAGGCAGGCAGAGAGAGAGAGGGAAGCACACTCCCCGCAGAGCAGAGAGCCCGATGTGGGACTCGATCCCAAGACCCTGAGATCATGACACGAGCCAAAGGCAGAGGCTTAACCCACTGAGCCCCCCCAGGCGCCCCTGTGCTTCATTTTTAAGTGCTGGCTGCGGCCCGCTAGAATGATAGCCGTGCATCCCAGTGGACAAGCAAGGTCGTCCGCCCTGAATTTCCTGCTGCCTCCGCCTAAGGCGCTCGTTCAGTGGACTGTGTGCAGTGGGGCGCACACCTGTGCTTGGATTCCTAGAGAATGTGCCCGGGGCGGGGGTGGGGGGTGTCCGTGACACACCATTCCCAGGGTCTCCTGCAGTCATCACGGGCACGAGTTGCTCCAGGTGCTCCCAAGAACGTGTGTATTTGCAGAGACAGAAGAGCTCTGTCCCGGCCCCATGTGTGCGGTACCTGTAGGCTGCTCAGCGCGTGGGCGACGGCGTACACACGTGCATAAATACACATAAGTGTCTGATGTTGCTTTTTCTTCTTTCCTTTTCTTTTGCTTTCTCTGCGAATAAGCATATGACTGTTTAATACAAATCATAAAAGTTGTATTTTGTAATTTGCAGATTCGTAACCAGCTTAACCAGGAACAGACTTCAAAGCTCCAGCAGCAGAAGGAGCTCTTGAACAAACGCAACATGGAGGTGGCCGTGATGGACAAGCGGATCAGTGAGCTGCGTGAGCGTCTCTATGGGAAGAAAATCCAGGCATGTGAGAGAGAAAATATTTGTGTGAGATGAACTAGGACGTGCAGGGGCACGTCTTCACTGGGATGGCATTTTGCGGCCCCGTTTGCCACAGCCGATGAAACGTACATAAAAATGGCAGCAGCTAAAGCTCTCCTTCCAAAGCCGCGTTTGTTTCCTGGTGGGTGGAATCCCAACTGCCTCTGTCTGCAGCCACAGCTGGTGTTCCCCGGCCCCCCGCCCCCTGCCCTGTGCAGTTCTGTCCCCTCCATGGAGGGGTTGTGGCTCTGGCATTGCAGCCCCAGCTTGTCCCACTCTGCCACTGTACGCTGTGCCATGTGGGCACACTCCCTGACCTGTGTAGACACGTGTCCTTCTTGTAAACTCGTATGTCCTGCCTGCCCCAGCATGTTATTCTAACATGTGGGATGTTAGAATAAGCCTGTAGGAGGGCTTTGTAAACCTCCAAGCAAAGTGCTACGTAAAGGATTAGTGCTTGTTTTCTTAAATTGAAATTCAGTTAATTAACATGTATTTGTTTCAGGGGTATAGGTCTGTGATTCATCAGTCTTACGTAACACCCAGTACTCATAATAACACCTGCCCTCCCCAGTGTCCGTCACCCAGTTACCCCATCCCTGTACCCCTCTCCCCTCCAGCAGCCCTCCGTCTGCTAAGCTAAATACATCAAGCAGAGAAAGATAGTTATCGTAGGATCTCAGTGATGTGTGGAATTTAAGAAAAAAGGAAGCAGAGGATCATAGGGGAAGAGAGGAAAAAATGAAAGAAGATGAAACCGGAGAGGGAAACAAACCAGAAGACACCACCCCCCCCTTTTAAAGATTTTGTTTCTATGACAGAGGGAGACACAGCGAGAGAGGGAACACAAACAGGGAGAGCGGGAGAGGGAGAAGCAGGCTTCCCGCTGAGCAGGGACCCTGATGCGGGGCTCGATCCCAGGAGCCCGGGATCATGACCTGAGCCGAAGCAGCCACTTATGACTGAGCCACCCAGGTGCCCCCATAAGACTCTCTTGATCATAGGAAACAAACTGAGGGCTAGTGTTTTTTAAAAACTTTCATGTGGTATTTCAAAGGTAATAAATACTCTGAAAAATTAAGACAGTACAGAAATACTTGAAGGAAAATATGAAAGTCCCTTCTACCCTACTCTGATTCTTCAAGGATGATAGTTTTAAGGATTCTAGTCTTTTGCTTGATACGGACAGCAAGGTCATTTTTCACTGGAAATGGAACTGTAGGAAGGTGTCACTCACACTGTTCTCCTTCTCTGCTGTTTTCACTGCAACACGGGAATCTTCCCGGCCGTGACCTCGCTGCTTCTGCAGCTTCAGTAGAACACACAAGTCCCAAGGCCTGCGGCCCCTTCCCCCAACCCCCTTACCCGGCCGGGTGCCCCCACGTCCTACCATCACTGTCGGCACTAGAGCGAGCACGAGCACCCCGAGAGCGTGTGGGAGAAGGGACCCTTGTGCGCCAAGTCTGGCGGGACGTGGCACCTGGCCTGCCTTCCACGGGCGTCATCAGGATCGGAAGGGGCGGGCTGTCAGCGGAGCATCGCTCCCCACGCACGCTCCATAACCGGTGCTTTCACAGGGTGACAGGTGGCCTCTTGTCAGCCGCTGCGGCACTAAGCAGCTCTCAGGAAGCGAATGTGGGCTCTGGAGCTTAGCCAGGGGCAGGGGCCTGCTGGGGGGCTGGTTAGGAGGTGCCGGAGGAGGGCACTTGCCCCTTGTTTGAGTGTCCTATTCAGTGGTGACAGGTGAAAGCTCTTCTCTGAAATCAGTCTGATCGTGTTTTTAACCAGAGGGTCAGTGGGTAACCTGGGTAACTCTGTTTTCCAAATAATGGTTTTCCTTTTTGTCTCGGTGAGCAGAACGAGGCCGTGGGAGGGGAAGTGTGTGTGCTGTCCACGCCCGCTCACCCGGCACTCTTCGGCTGCACACTCTGGCAGTCGGGGCGCTGGGGAAACGGAACAAGAGGGCAGGGGGAGAGGGCCGGGTGGGTGCGGAGATGGAGTCGGAGTGATGGGCTCACAGAGGGCGCACCCCTGCTACCCGCAGCCTGGACACGTGGGACCACACGTGCTACTGCTCCCGTCGGCAGGCCACCTGCAGGCCCGGTTCCCTCCTTGTCCCAGCACCTCAGTCTTTGTCTCCCAAGGCCCTTCACCGAAGGCCTGCGTCATGGAGAGTGATCGCTTCCCTCGAGTCTGTCGCTGTAAATGTCTCAGCTAAGCATATCCTCACAGCAACCTCCAGACACGTTTGCCCAAACCTCTGGGTATCGTGGCCTCAGCAAGCTGACACATAAAGTTGAGTGTCACAGACGGCTGGGTACACGTTCCTTCTTGCCTCCCAGGGGACTCTGCAAGTGATCTTTGTGAAGAAGGTGGTGCCACAGCATACATGCATCTCCACCCAAAGTTCCTAGGCACCTTTGGGCAGTTGGGAAAGTCCTGGACCCTCTCCCCAAAATGACGCATGCTCATGTATGCAGAATTTTGCAATCATAAGAGGTTATGGATCTCTCATCCAAATAGGATCCCCTATTTGGGGGCCCCTGAGGTGTCAGTGACTCTCCGGGTCAGTCCCTGTTATGGACCCTCATGTTGTCAGCATCACGTGATCACTGTTGTTGGCTGTAGCGCCGTGTCCTTGCTGAGAATGGCAGAATTGTCTTCGGGGCTGGCCAAAGCCTTGCCGGGTGCCAGGCCTGGTCATTGTGCCCAGCATGGCTTGTTCAGTCCTTACAAGAAGCCGTATCTCGACTTTACAGACAGGGGCACAGAGGGTTAGAGAGGCGAAGCCATTGCACTGGCCCAGGGCAGCACAGTGAGTGGCAAAGCAGGATTTGAAGGCAGCTCAGAGCCCAGGCTGTGACCGACGCCTCTGCCCACCTCGGGGACAGAGTATCTCCCAGTAGAGAGGGCTCCGTGGAGATGTCCTGGGAAGCCGTGCTGCCCTGCCGTCAGCTGCTGTCTGTCTTAGCTCACAGACGGTGGGGGGCTCAGAGAGGTCCACTCGTGTGGGACTGGGGGGTGTGGCCCTCCTTTCAGCACTTGGCCATTCTACATACCGGTGGCTCAGATGACGGGGCTTCCTCAGTTGGGCACGTGATTTAATGAGTGGTTCACATGAGAGCAGACTGTCCCAGTAGGCGTGTGATTTCTTTTTACTTAAAACCTTAACTCTTGTTTCTTCTTATTCTGCAGCTGAGCCGGGTGAATGGCACGTCGTCCCCACAGTCGCCGCTGGGCACGCCTGGCAGGGTGGCTGCGGTGGGGCCTTACATCCAGGTGCCCAGCGCAGGTAGCTACTCTGTCCCGGGGGACCCCATAAAGCCCCAGTCTCTCACCATTGCCTCAAGCGCTGCCCACGGAAGATCCAAATCCGGTGAGTGGCCTGTGTCCTCGTCTTGGGGGAGAGCCCTGGAGGTCAGCAACCTCGGAGGAGGTCCCCACAGTGCACCCCGGGCTCCACCCACACTCTGTCTCCCCCAGGGCACTTTGTCTTCTGGCCGGTTTGGGAGCTGTGTGCCACCCTAGTAATAATATGACCCTAAACTGAGCCAAACGTCTTTACTCTGTGGCTTTTCAAAACACGAATTACTTCAGACCGCATCCTCTCGCACCCCAGGCACACCTGCCGCTCCCCGGTAGAGGGGTGGCCTGTCCGTGAACAGTGCACGAGAGCTGCGCTCGCTTTCCCCGCTCAGCACCGTCATAAGCGATGCAGAAGCCGACAGTCGCCTCGGCCCTCCGCATGACCGGCACCAGCACTGTGCTAGTGTAGCTCTCCTGCTGGACTGCTTCCTAGCCAAGGGCAGGTCGGGCTCCCTGGCGAGAGTCTGCTCTCCTTTCTCAGAAGAAGGTAGCACTAGCACTTGTTTGCAGGGAGACTGTCTGGCTGCTGGGCTCTGGCCTTCCCCAGCAGCGCACGGAATCTTGGGGTGCGGTCCCGACAGGACGGCGCTCCTTCCCTCAGGACGCCAGTCCTGGGCTATGCTGGGGGCTGTCGTCAGTGCATCTGTGCAGTCTTCAGTGTGCCCGTGGCCTCCTGGCCGGCACCCGGTCTCAGCAGCTCTCCCACGCTGGCGGGGGCCACGGGGCTGGTTCTGACCCAGGCAGGAGGGGCCACGCACCCCGGCTCAGCTCTGTCTGGGGCCGTGTCTCGGCGGCCACTCAGAGTGCCTGGTCCGTGCGAAGTGCTAATGGCAGCTTTCCTGGGGAAGCCGTGATTTGGAGTTTGGACCACTCTGTGGTGGGAGTGGAGGGTTGTCTGTTTCCCACGGTGGATAGTGAGCACAGCCGGCTCCTTCGCTGCTGACTCCCCTCTGAACACTTCCCGAGCCGAGGACACCTCCCGATCCCCGCTCTTTGGGGGTGTGTGCCAGGCCACCTCACAGGGATTGCCTGGAGGAGACACCCTTACGGAACCTGGAGAACGAGTCCCTCAGAAGTTTAGCCGCAGCCTAGGTCTTTCCGCTGCTGTGCAGGTTCACCGGACACAAGCTGTGCCCCCCACGCCGGGGAAGGTCAGCCCAGGCGCGGAGCTGGGAGGAGCGGTCTCCCCATGGGGACTCGGACTCACACTGTCGACTGTCCTTGTGGTTCCGTGTCACACAGATGGCCACGGGAAGCCCAAAGTGAACAGCTCGTGGACAGTATCAGACCTCGACGTCGGGCCTGACTGCGGCTCCTCAGGGCGCTCTGCAGACCCGTTTGCAAACCGTATGTCGGCTGGCCGGCCCCGTGGGGTCTCCGGCCTCTCTGATGCCGCTAACCCAGCAATCATTTGTTTTCCAAACTGATGAAGGTCTGCTCGTCCCATCTAGATTTGAGGGAAATGCTGCACGCACCTCCTTCCACAGGCAGGTGTGAGGTTTGGGCTGGGCCTCACACACCGGCTCTTCCTCAGGACTGGTTCGCCAGATGCCAGCACAGCAAGGCATTGTCAGTTTGGTTTGGAAGAAATTAAGATGATTTCCTGAGTTGTTAAAGACTTTGGATGTAGCTCCTTTACAAGAACCTCCAGTCATGCTTGAAGGGAACTGTCCCTTTATAATCCTTTATAAGGAAGACAAAATTTTCAGAAAACAGGAAGGGAAGAAGGAAAACCAGAGTTTTGCTTTTGCACCCCTGCCTCATCCTGAAGAAGGAAACTCCCAGTTCCATCCACAGTCCCTCTGTGGTTGATTTCCGTAGAACCTCCCATGGCTGTGGATTTCAGAAACAGCTGGCTGGCCGCTCTCCTTGAGACCCCGGGGCTGGTCCCCCTGCTCCTGAGTCTGCTGGGGCGCTGTTTGTTTCCCCATCAGCCCAGCATGGCCACCGCTGAGTGTCTGTGGTGACCTGCATGCTTCTGGCACACATAGCCCCTATTTCTCTTTCTTTTTTTTTTTTTTTTTAAAGATTTTATTTATTTGACAGGCAGAGATCATGAGTAGGCAGAGAGGCAGGCAGAGAGAGGGGGGAAGCAGGCTCCCCGCTGAGCAGAGAGCCTGATGCGGGGCTCTATCCCAGGACCCTGAGATCATGTCCCGAGCTGAGGCAGAGGCTTAACCTACTGAGCCACCCAGGCGCCCCCATATCCCCCACTTCTAAAGTACGTGACATGAAGGGGCACGTGCTTCTTGCCTGGAAGAGGCTGACCGGTCACGCAGAGCAAGGGGGTGGTTTGGACCGGGGCCTTGGAATGCCTCACCAGCACCCTTGTAGCCTGGTCAGAACTTTCTGGATCCTGCTGCCTGGAGCCACAGGAGGGCACCCCTGACTGGGTGCCACAGGGCGCCCTGAGGCTCTGCCCCCCTCACTGCACAGGAGCCGCTGTCCGTACCTGCGGTCAGAGTGCACGGGAGCTTCTCCTCCTCCTGTCTCGTGAGTCACAGCTCTTCTCACAGCCCTGTTCTGAGGATGAGTGATCTCCCGCTGCTTCTGCCTTGTCCCCACCTGCTCGTGCTGGCGGGTGGGGTGAGGAAAGAGGTGCTGTTCCTGTTAGAAGGCCCCAGACAGTCCCTTCTGACTTCTCTCTGTTCCATGTGGCTGACAGCTGGGGTTTCTCCGCTTCGGTCTAGTCCCACACCAGTGCCTGCACTGGAGACGAACGGGAGCCCGAGTCTGAGGCTATAACCTGACCCTGCAGACGCTGCCACTACTGTATGTCACTGTGACTGCTAGGAGGGATTGCTTCTGCAGCCTTTCTCAGTTTGGAAAATGCTTGTTTAAGGGGAAAAAAAACAGCTTTTCAGTGGCTTTCCTAAAACATGGGTTCTGTTAGCTTTCCAATCACTGCGATGGAATGATAGCTTGCTGCTCCAATCAGTGGGAACTTGTACCGGCTTCTTGTGATCTTGAATTATTCTAACAGATTAAAGGCAAATTTTTCTTTTACCATGTATGTGGTACGGGTCAAACCTGTTAAAAAGTCAAAAGACAAAATTTTTCAGTTGCTGTATGTAATTGGTTTTATAAGTCAAGTTGGACAAGTAAGTGGTGGTGCTTACTTTTTGGTGTTGATGCAGCAGATTTGACCTGTATTTATATAGGGACCTAGGAAGTTTCCACGGTCCCCTGGCCCCTCGCCAGTGTCGCAGCAGCCCCGTGCACAGCCATCGAGTCTCTGTGCACGTGAAAGCGATGCTGGCCAGCACACGCCACCCTCCGGCTTGCCGTGTGCCCGCCCGTGTGCAGGGAGGGGTGCTCTGCCACTGGCTCGTGAAACTCCCGGCCAGTGTGGTCACCCAGAAGGTGATCTTTGCTTCTGGTAAGGGGTTATTCTTAGATTAGTTCAGCTAATCCCAGGAAGGGTTGTACTCAAATGCTGTGTTCTCTTCAAGCCAATGATGGAAACTGGCCAGCACTGAAGCAAAACTCCAGCTCTTCGGCAAAGCCCACGCAGGTTGCCGGTGCAGACTGGAAGGACTCAAGCGTGGAGGGCCCCCTCAAGCAGGGGGCCGTTTCCAGCCAGCCGGCGCCCTTGTCAACTTTAGGAGCCACAGAGAAGCTGGTAGGCTGTTTGTCTTTATCACAAAACACCAGTAAGATCCTCACTGTGTCCCCGTTCGGCCTTCGTCTTCACATAAGGGGTGAGGGGTCTCATGAGGCAAATTAACCCTTGTCTAAACACGAGCCAGTCTGAGGAGGCTCGGGGCCTGCACGGCGTGCGGTGTAAGTACTTGTGACGGCGCGCTTCCGGCCTGCCACCTCCGAGTCCTGCAGCGTGGCTGTGCCCAGTCACATGCAGATTGGAAGGATTACAAGTCCTACTTTGTATCCTCTTGTGACTGTGGATAGAAATATGCTTAACTTTTCAAAGGGTGACTTTGTTTTTCTTCTTAACATCTAAATTTAGGGCATGGAGATGGGTAAAGTGCCACCCCCAATCCCTGGTGTCGGCAAGCAGCCGCCTCCGAGCTATGGGACATACCCGAGTCCTGCGCCTGTGGGCCCAGGATCCACGAACTCGCTGGAGAGGAGGAAGGAAGGCAGCTTGCCCAGGCCTAGCGCCGGCCTGCCTGGTCGGCAGAAACCTGGCCCGCTGCCCCCTGCAGTCACCGGCCCCCCGCCGGGCACCTCACAGCAGATCCAGCAGAGGATTTCTGTGCCACCGAGTCCCACGTACCCGCCGGTGGGGCTGCCTGCCTTTCCAGCTGGAGACAGCAAACCTGACCTCCCACTGACTGTGGCTATTAGGCCCTTTCTGGCTGATAAAGGGTCAAGGCCACAGTCCCCCAGGAAAGGACCCCAGACAGTGAATTCAAGTTCCATATACTCCATGTACCTCCAGCAAGCTACACCTCCTAAGAATTACCAGCCAGCAGCGCACAGCACCTTAAATAAGTCTGTGAAAGCAGGTATGGTGGGTTCGTACTCTTCTCTTGGGGCCAACACATTAGACTTAAAATGCCAACCCATAGCCGTACGTGTCGACCACGCACTATTTAGGATTAAAGCTTGGGTTCTTGCGTACAGTGTGGCCTTAGATGTCCATGTGGGATTGGGGTGGAGGAGGGCATGCGCCGGGCCGCTCTGCAGCGGGCTCACGTGGGAAGCTCTCCCTTCCTTTCGAAGCACCTGCTGTACTTGGGAAGCCCGGCTCCCAGAAATGCTTCATTTTCTCCTGCTTCCTGGAAACGTGTGCTTTCCAGGGCCTGGTGGGGGCTCTGCCCTGATGTGGTCCTCCTGGCCACCTGGCAGAGACTGAGCCAAGCCCTTGGACACGAGGCAAGGGTGTGTCTGCTGCTGGTGGAGCCCTGCTGTAGAGCCTGCGGGGGAGAAGAGCCCGGCCGTGGGGAGGGGCAGAGAACAGAGCCTAGTCCCTCCCATCCTAGGGCAGGTGGGGACTGTGACCTGCACAGCAGGGTCTTACGAGGCACAGCTGGGCTTGGACCTCGTCACACGTTCTTGGGCGTGGGCCGCAGCTTCCAGACTCCTGGGAGGGCCCGGCTACCTGAGCCCTGGCGGAAGCTCACTGTGCAGAAGCTCTGCTGTCGCGGGGCTCTGGCCCCCTTCTCGACCACTCCTCTGCTGGCAGGCAGAGCCTTCCTGTGTTCCGCGGCACGAGACCACCTGAGGGGCAGATGGTGTTCGGGGATGGTGTCTTCCTCCTTGGCCAGGAAACCAGGAGGGTTGGTTGGGAGTGGGGAGGCCGGGTCTGCAATCACTTCTTTTTGTTTGAAAAAAACGTAGAGTCTGGAAGCCCAACGGTAGAAACCACTGAGAGGGACGGTCTGCCTTCCAGAAGGAGTCCGCAGAGGGAGGGGGCTGTGTGATCAGAGGGTTCCTGGGGGTTGACGATGGGCCATAGCCGCGCCACGGCCCTGCAGTCACTGGAGCTTTGCGGCCCCCGCCCTCCGTGTCTCCTCCAGTGTATGGCAAACCTGTGCTGCCCTCGGGCTCGACGTCCCCGTCGCCGTTGCCGTTTCTCCACGGGTCATCGGCCACAAGCACGTCGCAGTCCCAACCACCTTCAGACAGCGCTGAGAAAGAGCCAGAGCAGGACAGCCCCGCGCCGCCCGGAGACGGCAGCGCGGGCACAGGCGCCGTGGAGAGCCTGCCGCGGCCGCTCAGCCCCACCAAGCTCACCCCCATTGTGCACTCGCCGCTGCGCTACCAGAGCGATGCCGACCTGGAGGCTCTGCGCCGGAAGCTGGCCAACGCGCCGCGGCCCCTGAAGAAGCGCAGCTCCATCACCGAGCCTGAGGGCCCCGGCGGGCCCAACATCCAGAAGCTGCTGTACCAGCGCTTCAACACCCTGGCGGGGGGCATGGAGGGCACCCCTTTCTACCAGCCTAGCCCCTCGCAGGACTTCATGGGCACGCTGGCCGACGTGGACAACGGAAACGCCACCAATGGGAACCTGGGAGAGGCCAGCCCTGCCCAGCCCACAGCCCCGCCCCTCGCTGAGCCAGCCCCGTCTTCGGACGCCAATGACAACGAGCTCCTTTCCCCCGAACCGGAGGGCCTCATCTGTCCCCAGAGCACCCGCCAAACGACCGAACCTGCCGAAGATGACAACAACAACGTGGCCACGGCCCCCCCGACGGAGCAGGTCCCTAGCCCTGGGGCCGAGGCCCCCTCGCCGGGGGAGGACCAAGCCCCCCCAGCACTGCCCCCCGCCATGCCCCCACCAGGAGCCTCTACGGTGGGTGTCATCCTAGACCAGGGCCGCGGCTTCCTAGTCCGCTTGCCTGTGTTTGTAGAACACCTGCCTGTGTTAGCCGTAGTGCTGGGGGTGGTGGGGCTTGCCAGACCCTCATGCCTTCCCTCCCTGCGACCAAGGTGGGGGATAGTACAGCAGTACACAGAGGGGCTCTGAAGAAGCACGCGGGGTGGCGGGGCTCTCCCTAGAGGACCCAGATTTCCCCCAGGACAGGAAGCTGCTGCTGGAATTTGAAGGGCAGGCCAGGAGGAGAACCTTCTAGACAGGCTCCCTGGTGGGAGGTCAGTGTTGAGGCAGAGAGGAGGGAGTGGGAGTCTGCTGTATTGGGAGGAATGGGCTGCTGACCCCCAAGCGTGGCTGTTACCCCCCCACACTCGCCAGCACGGCTCCTCTGAGAAGCCCGGCCCCGGCCCCGGCCCCTGAGCCACTCTGCCCCGGAGCCGCGCCGGCTGGGCCCCGGGAGTGGGCGCTCCTCTCAACGCCAGGGGCTGCTCATGCCACCGGGTGCGCCGGCCCTGCCTTCCGTCCCCGTCCCTCCTTCCCACCAGGGCTGGGCACCTTGGTGCGTGACTTTTAAATCAAAAGTGTGCTTCCTTCCCAGCAGAGCAAACGGACCAACCTGAAGAAACCAAACTCGGAGCGGACGGGGCACGGGCTGAGGGTCCGGTTCAATCCGCTGGCGCTGCTCCTTGATGCTTCTCTGGAAGGGGAGTTTGACTTGGTGCAAAGGATCATCTATGAGGTGAGCTGGGCTGAAGCCTTAGGCTGGGCTGTCCCGGGTGCCAGGACGCGGGGCTCACAGCGCCCTGTGTCCGTAGGTGGAAGACCCCAGCAAGCCCAACGACGAAGGGATCACGCCGCTGCACAACGCCGTCTGCGCCGGCCACCACCACATCGTCCGGTTCCTGCTGGACTTCGGGGTCAACGTGAACGCCGCCGACAGCGATGGCTGGTGAGGGTCCCTGGGGCGCTTGGGCTGCATTCGGGCCCCGGGGAGGCGTGGGGGCAGGAAGGGGCTGGCCGCCGCCCACCTGGCTGCCCTCCGGGTCCCCGGGTGAGAGGCTCTGTTCTCGCCGAGCTCTGGGCAGACAGGATCGTGGATGGCGCGGGCAGCGCGTTGGGCAGGTTGTTACTCTGCGGCCGGACGCCCGGGCGGAAAGGAAGCACCAAGGCCCGCTCCAGTTGCACATGTGCGTTGCGGCTTGCAGGGCCCTCCTGCCACGGGGCTGGCCCCTGGGTCTCCTGTGGATTTGGCTGTGGATTTGGCTGTGAATGTCAGGCACCTGTCTGGGGGGGTTGAACGCCTGGGCCTTTTACACTGTGGCGAAATACAGCTGACGGCTTTGTGCCGCTGCCCCGCGAGGGCACGGGCAGCCCTGCGCCGCGCGTTCCCGCTGCCCCAGGGCACGTCGTGGGCTGCTCCGCAGGCTGCTCAGTGCCCGGCCTGTTGGGCAGCACACGTGCGGTCTGGGACGTTGGGTGAGGAGACACCAGGCCATGAAAATGGCCAAGGCCACACCCTGGGACCACACACCTGTGGGACTGGAGGACGCCGGCGGCTCACGCGCTCTCCGTTCCAGGACACCGCTGCACTGCGCCGCCTCCTGCAATAGCGTCCACCTTTGCAAACAGCTGGTGGAGAGCGGAGCCGCGATCTTCGCCTCCACCATCAGCGACATCGAAACGGCCGCGGACAAGTGTGAGGAGATGGAGGAAGGCTACATGCAGTGCTCCCAGTTCCTGTACGGTGCGTGGGGCGCGGCGCCGGCATGCGCGTGCTGCTGCTGGCCTGGGAGCAGCTTGTTTCGCTTGGGGAGCAGTCCGCCCCCCCGCCCCCGTCACCAGTCTCGTCAGAATGGAGGTCACGCTGTCCCTTAGGCCCGTTCCTAAAAACCTCTTTGAAAATCCACGTTTTCAGAAAGATTCTTGCCCAACTGTTAAGACAAACAGCACTTCCCTCTGTGTCGACAGGCCCCTGGGCGGAGCCGCTGGTGGGTGCGGGGGGCTGGGCAGCAACCATCTGTCCGCTTCTGGGGCGCACCAGGGCACTTCAGGGTGGGAGCCCCTGTCCCATCCTGTGGTGACGGGCGACGAGTGTGCCGCTTGAGGAGCAAGCCTCGTTCTGGTGTAAGCCACTTGAGCAGGGGGTCAGACTTTGGGATCTGGAGCAGCGCTCTGCCCTGGAGTTAAACACCTGTGGGTCATCTCCTCCACACCTAACTCGAGAACCTTTGGGCCTAGCCCTGCACTTGACCCTCGGGACACCGTGACAGAGGGAAGTGGGCCCCAGGCTCCCGAGGCCCCAGCTGCAGTAATAGCCATGCCAGGGGGAGCACGGTGGCAGGTGGCAGGGCCGTCAACCCCCAGCTCTTCTCAGGGGTCCTCCAGGCAGGAGCCGGCTTGGTGGCCGTGGTGTGGAGGCGGGGAGCGGCGGCCGCCACTGTGGGGGCTCCCCATACCCAGGGGCAGTCAGGCAACGGCTTAGTTGACTTTTGGAAATTGTCCCCGGTGGGACTTGGAAGGATAACCTTAGGGAGCCCGTCGTCCAGCAGCATACCTCTGCCTCAGGCCCCAGCGCTCCAGGAGCCAGACTCCTGCCGCGCAGGGCCAGGGTGGGGAGAGCAGGGGGGCCCCTGCCGCCCCCTGACCAATTGCTTGCTCTCTCATCGCAGGGGTGCAGGAGAAGCTAGGCGTGATGAACAAAGGAGTGGTGTACGCCCTGTGGGGCTACGAGGCCCAGAACAGCGATGAGCTGTCCTTCCACGAGGGCGACGCCATCACCGTCCTACGGCGCAAGGACGAGAGCGAGACGGAGTGGTGGTGGGCTCGCCTCGGGGACCGGGAGGGCTACGTGCCCAGGAACCTGCTGGGGGTGAGCACTGTGCGCTCGCTGCCCTGGGGTCGGCCGGGGCAGCCTGGGGGTCCTGTCCCCTTCTTCCCCTCTGGGGTCCCATGTGGGGGCAGATCCTACGGGGAGAGATGGCCATTCGCCACCCTCAGTGTCATCTGTGTTAGTGGACGAGTCTGCAGTGGCGGCAGGAGGCTCTGGCTGGTGGGGACCCCACACCGGGGGGGCCATGGGGGTCGGTACCGTGGAGCCACAAGAAGACAAAGCTCCCTGACACAGGAGCTTTGGCGAGCAGCCCCCCCCCCCCGCCCCGCCACAACTGTCTGCAGTCCTGACTCGTCTCTGGGTGGGAGCGTCCCTGGGTGGGGAGCGGGCCGGCTGCTCCGTCCGTGGTGCTGAGAACTGTCCTTCACCCCGCGACAGAGCAGGTGCCCCTGCGCTCAGCCCACATGCCTAGCTGGGCGGGCGGGTGCGCCTTTCCTTGTGCCGAAGTACACCGGGGAGCCTTCTAGCCAGCAGTGCGGGTTCTCGGTGGTGCCCGGTGCTGGGAGAGGCTGCCCTCGGCGGGGGCACAGCTTATAAAGGGAGTCGGGACCTGGGGTGGTGGCCGGCCCTGCAGCCCTCTGGGCACCCCTTCCTGCTCAGTGGGACCATGGCCTTGTCCTGACTGTCCCCATTGATTCCCAGTTGTATCCGCGGATCAAACCCCGACAGCGCACGCTGGCCTGAACTTGCCGTTGGAGCACTGCCCGGGCTCGCCAGCCGATGGGCCGCCAGAAAGGTAGC
The DNA here is from genome assembly GCF_011764305.1 of Mustela putorius furo. Classification (NCBI taxonomy): domain Eukaryota; kingdom Metazoa; phylum Chordata; class Mammalia; order Carnivora; family Mustelidae; genus Mustela; species Mustela putorius. The sequence continues at coordinate 51,395,551 of NW_025421290.1, read as the reverse complement.
TCTGCCGTTTCCCCAGGAAAGCTGAAGCCGGACACGGTTGATAATGGTGCTCACTTTAGCAGACGGCGTCCGCGATGTGAAGTTCCCGCAGCTTCTGGGTGAGGCCCTGTCTTCAGTTTGCCCGTAACTGGGAGAGGTACTTTTGCCTCCAAGAAGACTGAATTTTGCCAATTACTGTAAATCCAAATAAATATCCAGCTTTCTAAACAACTGTCCCTTTTGCCAATAAGCAGCCCTATAATTTATCCCCGCCTGGTTGCCAATGAAGATGAACCCTCTTACTGACTTGGCCCCAAGGCTGTCCCTTGTTCCGTGTCACCCCCACCCCAACAGGGAAAACTTGCGACCACAGTGAGGCGTGCCCTCTGCTCGAGCTTGCCCTCCTGTCACCGGAAGTCCTGGCAACCCCACCGCCCTGCCCACCCTCGCCACGCACATCTCTTCCTTCCCCTACCAAAGGAGCCCCTGTATGGAAACTTCTGTCAGTGGTGGTGCTTGGTGCGTGTGTCCCGGGCATTGCGTCAGTCACCCTCATGCAGGCCGATGGTGCTGGACCGGGCCGCCGTGGCCCAGGCGCCAGAGCCCTTAATACCAAGCGGCAAACAATCAGGAGCCCCCAGATGGCACCGTCCCTCCTCTGCTCGCAGCACGGCCTTCCCTGCAGCAGCCCACGGGCCGGGGTAGGGCAGCCGTCGGGGGTGGGGGCTGCCGTGATGTGATTACCTTGGCCCAGTCCAGACTCCGGGTGGAACTGTACGTACAGACTTTTCTATACCAAAAGTATTTTTTGACTAGACCATTCGAAACTACCAGAATAATATTGGAAATGTTTTTTTCTCATTAAAAGCCAGGCCCTTAGGCTTTATTTTCCACGTATGAGTCCTGTGTGTAATTTAACCGTAGAGCCGCTGCTGTAGCCAGGCCCCCTCAAGCACGGACTGTGTGCCGGGCTGCCACCCCCCTACTGGGACCCCCACCTCGCCGCGAGCCCCCCACCGCGGCCACCCTGTAACGACGCCCAATAAAGCCTGTCTCTCCCCGGCGGCTACGAGTCTTGTGTTCGGGAGCCCCACGGGGCGGCAGCGGGAAAGCGCGGGGGCTTTGGGACATGGTGAAGCGAGACCCGATCTGTATTTTCAAAATAGGTTTTAATCATAAGCTTTATATACAAATTGTTGTACAATTACTTTAATAAAGTGAAACGGTAAGTGAAAAGTAGAAAAAGCAAAGCTGGTTCTTCCCGCTCCGTGAGTATCAAAGGTTTGCTCGTAGCCCCAGGTTAGTGATGCGGGAAGCGAGCGGTCTATGATCGGGCTCGGGCCACCTAGAAAGCAGCGTGTGTCCTCGTGCTGCCAGGGACCACTGAGGGACCAGAACCTTCTAGTAAACCCGGGCACCCATAAAAACATGGTTTAAGGTATGCTAAAAATAGTTTGGCAGTAGTGTGACTCAACCTCTCCCACCTCCAGTTAAGTATGGACAAGGTGACAAACTCTAAAGCGTGAGGCCGTTCAGCGCATCAGTAAACTGAACCTGCACCGGCTAAGCAAGCGCCCGTTTCCCCGACACTCGGGCTGCGCTTCCCAGCCCGTGGCGGGTGAGTTGCCTGTGCGTGCGGAGAGCAGGCTCTGCGGTTCCACGCCGACGGGCCGTGCTGCGTGGTTACTGGTCCCGTGACTCGTAGAGGAGCTTGGTGGCCTAAAACGGGACCAGAGAAGAAGCGTGCTTGGGCCTGGGCCTGGTTGGAGCGGGCGTGGGCACCCCCTCCCCGGCTGGCAGGGCCGCCTCGGGGAAAGGTGGGCCCAGGCTCAAAGCAGAACAGTCCAGCCCCCCGCGCGCCCCTGCCTGCCTCGGCCCGAGTACCTTGTGCATGGCCACCAGCCACGCTGTCGACTGCCTGCGGCTGGCGCTGGCGTCCTCCCCAGCCGTCAGCTTCAGCTGGGTCGTGCCCTCCGCCCCTGGTGCTGTGTACTGCAGGGACATGCCTGTGGCCCGTGCGTTGCCTCCTGAAAAGGGGAGACAAAGTAAGAATGCCCACGGGGAACCCCAGCCACCCAGGATTCCAGCTGGCCTCGCGTGCCTGCCTCCCACCCCTCACGCTGGCACCGGCCCCTGGTGGATGACCCTAGATTCACAGGATGGGGAAGAAATCTCCCAGACTGGCCCTCCAGGGCCCGGGATACATCATACCACGTCACTGAGCCCAGTGAAACACAACTGCGACAGCCAGTCCCACGTGGGGACTCCTGCTGGTGGGAAGCCCCCACAACTGGCTGGCCCCGTGCGCGTACGAGTCCCGCGCGGCCGCGGCACACGGGCCATCAGCAAGGCCCAGAGGAGTGCCAACACCCCCCTCGTGCGTGACCGCCTGCAAAGATGCCACGGCTGGGAGCGGCCCCCTCCAGGCCAGGCCAGCAGCTCAAGGACCCATCACTCATGAACAGGCCGGCGCGCTCAGTCACGACCAGAGAAGCCCGCGCACACCAAGCCTCACGGCGAAGTCTACCTACGGCTTTTCTACTTTGCGATGCAGGATGAGAACTCCGTTCTGAGCAGGAGTCCGGCCCATGGAAGATTTCTTCCGTCAGACACGGATCTCGGGGTAGACCTGAGCGCCTGCCTCCAGGTCTGGGGACGGCACTGGACGGCTGAGGGGGCCTGGCCACCAGACAATGGCAACGGTCAAGCACTGTCCTGGCCACCTCAGCGAACCTCTCATGAGCCCCGTTCTGTTTGTGCGTGTCGCCAGGCCGGTCCCCGACCGGGCCCCTATGGGAGTGCCCACTTCTGTGGGGGGGAGGGAGGCACCAACCATGGCTCTGGCTGCCACCTGCTTTTGCAAGTGAGCTTCCCGTGGTGCACGGCCCCAGCTGCTTCCCGCCGCCTCTGGCTGCTCCTGCCCTTTGTGAGAATCCGCGGAGCTGGCAAAGCCAAGAACGGCGACTGCCCGCAGCTCCTCGGACTGCCGCCCGCTGGGAAGTGTGACCCCCCGCCACCCACCCCCAGGGAAGACAGGGTTCTCGGCTTTGAAAAAACTGCTGGCAGGAAGCCTGCTTTCTCCTCTCTTTCTGCCTACTTGTGATCTCTGTCAAATAAATAAAGTCTTTAAAAAAAAAAAAAAAAAAACCCAGCAGAGCAGGGCTCACTGCACCCCCAAAACTGCCAGAAGGCCCCGGGCCCTGGCAAGGAAGACGAGGCTTCCGCAGGCCACTAGGGGGCGGCCTTCTCCCTGGCCTGGGCGGGGCTCTGGCCAGGGACCTTCCTGAGCCCGGGCTCCCTAGCAGGAGGCAGGCAGAGGGGCACCTGGGCTGCCCACCCAGCCCAGCTTCTCCACGCCCCGCCCTATGTACCTGGGTGTCTGCAGCTCCCACCTGCCCCAGGTAGCCGGGGTGGTGCTGGCGTCACACCCTGTGCGTGGGGCAGAGGCAGGGAGCACTGCCCACTCGGGGGCTCGCACAGAGGCGCGGAGCAGGCCGAGAAGGCACGGGAACATCCAGGAGGGAGGCCGCCCCCAGCGCCCCGCTGCCCCGGACTTGGTCAGCTTGGGGATGCACGGCTGGGAAATACTGGGGAAAGCTGCGCCCTTGGGATTGTCAAACGGAGCAGACGAACTACATTCCTGCCTCTGGGATACTTTCGTTCACGCGGCGCACACCCTCGTCTTGGGCCCAACCCCTCTCAAGTCAACTGACAGCAGTGGCTGCCTTCGGCTCACGTCGTGATCCGGGGTCCTGGGATCGAGCCCCACATCGGGCTCCTTGCTGGGCAGGGGGCCTGCTTCCTCCTCTCCCTCTGCCCCTCCCCCCACCCACACGCTCTCGCTCGCTCACTCTCTCTCCAACGAGATCTTATTTCGGAAGACGGCGCATATACACGCACGTGTCACCGCGTGCACATACAAGAGCCCGGGGCGCGATCTCGGGGCTGCGGGGGAGAGCTGCGCGCAGCGTGAGGCTGACCTTCGGAGACGGGCTGGCTCCCCAGGAGGCTGGTGTAAGCGTGAGAGTCTTTTTCTACGCCAAGTAGGTAGGCAGGCAGGAGAGAGAACGAGCGCCCATCAGAAAACAGCGAGAGGGAGTCAGTGGCGCGGGCGCTCCGCACGCTGCACGGCCGGACGCGGACTCTCCCGCGGAAAGCCACTACCGAAGCGCAGAGCGAGATGGAAAGATCCAGAGGGGCCGAAAGGCTCTGGAAGCTCCCCAAGGAAACGTAAGGGGATCTCACTTCACAGACACCTGACAGGAGCAGAAGCCCCGGTTCCCAACGAGCCGCCGCTCAGGCTTTCTGAGCACGAGGGGGACGCCAGCGGCGCCGGGAGCCTCAGCCCCGGTGCGAGGCCAACACAACGGGGCGCGTCCGGGCAGAGTCTCCTTCGTTCTCGGACACGGGCAGCCCCGTTTACCCGGCGGGTTCCTGAAGACACTAAACACAAGCCCAGGAGGACACCGGGCGGGCGTCCCCGGGATCCGCAGCCAGGCCGAGGAGGAGACCCGAGACCCGGACCCGCACGCCGCACCGCCCTCCCCGCCCGCGCGGCGCTCACCTCCGGCCTGGAAGCCTTCCGTGAGGACCTGCACGGCCGAGATGCGCGTGATTTCAATCTCGTGGCGGCTGTCCCCTTCCAGAAGCAAGTACCTAGGGAGCAGAGCGGCCAAAGCACGTCACCTGGGGTCACAGCGACAGCGCGGTCCCTGCCGAGTGGCGCCCTGCCTCTTACCTCTGGTTGCCGGACAGACGGCACACCATCGTCTCTGGTTTCTCGGCATCTCCCAGGGTCACGAGGAAGGTGGCTCCTGGAGGCGGAGGGACGAACGTGAGAGCGCGGCGGCTCCTCCCACACCTCGTCCTCCTGGCCCGGCGCGGCGCGCGCCCCCAGGAAGACCACGGCTGGGGCTGTGCCCGAGGAGCAGGGGCGCTGCGGTCGGATGAGGCTCTGTGCACCCCCAAAGCTCTGAGGAACTGTGGTCCTTTCCCAGAAGGCCCCGGGGGCTGCATCCCCCAGGCCAGGCCCCGGCTGCAGTGGCAGGGGGCAGGGGCGGCGGGAGGAGGCCCGCAGGCCCGGCTTACCGCTCAGGAGCACCTTGAGCTGCTTGTCGTAGAACTCGGCCTCCTTGTGGGACACGAGGGCGCACTCGGCGCACTGCCGCACGGGGTCCACGAAGCACATGCGTCGCAGCGGCACCTTCTGGCCGCAGCACTTGTCGCAGAAGCACTTCCCACACCGGCGACAGTGGTGCTGCGGACAGGGCGGCGGTGAGGAGGCGGAGGGCCGCCCCCGCACCAAGCGATGAGGTCACCCTGAGGGCCGCTCTGTGTCCCACTGCCCACCCGCCGGGGCACCCCACCTCCACGGAGGGGACACCCCTCGGAGGGCAAGACCCGCGTGTGTGGCCGCACCAGGCACGGTCACACGGGTGTGCCAGCTGCGCTCGGCCCCGGCCGAGTCACAGTCCGCCCTCCTCAGGCGGACACGCGGCCCCCCCACACCCCCCACCCCCGGCAGTGGCGCCATCCGGCCTGGGCCCCCCACCCAGTGGCCTCAGCTCACCTTTCTGGTGAGAAAGTCAAACTTGGCGTCGCACTGCATACACCTCGGGCACTGGAGGGAAGACGACCGCGTATGAGGCCGCAGCTCCGAGCGGCGCGGACAGTGCCCCTCCCGCCCCTCCCAGCCCAGCGTGACGGGGACAGGGCGATAGGCTCGGCCACCAGCTCAGGAGCCCCACAGGCCGGGTGCCACCCCCCCAGTCGCAGGCCGTGGGGGCGCATGGGGGGACACCGAGGGCATGAGTGAGGTCTGAGCCCGAGCAGCTCCGGGCAGGGAATGGCTCAGATGGCATCTCGGGGACCCTGGAGCGCGCTGGAGCTGGGGCAGTGGTCAGAACCCAAAGGGCCCCACTGGGGCCGTCCTGGTGCTGGAAGCAAGGATCGTGTCACAGGATGTCACAGGACCACGAGACCGCACGGCCGGGAGCAGCCGCTGCGGCTACATTAGGGGCAGGCCCGGCCGGCAGCGGCCCGCACGCAGCCACACGTGTGTGCGGAAGAGGCCGCACGGGACGGGAGACGGTGCGGGCTGGAGGGGGTTCGCCGCAGCCACGGCCAGGCCTGCAGATGCTCCCGGACGCTCCTCGGAGGCAGGCACCAGAGGGAGCGACAGCAGCCAGGCTGGGGCTCAGGGCAACGGGCGCCCCAGAAGGGCAGAGACCAGGGCGCTGGGCATGGAGGGGAGGCCTCCCCCCACCCTGCACTCCCGGGACAGGAGGCCCTGCAGGGGCACCGAGGACAGGGGACGAGCTTAGGCCTCTCCGTTAACACACGCGAACACGGAGCTGGTTCCGGTTTTGCCAGAGGCACCGAAGGGCAGTCAGGGCGCGGAGGAAGCTCGGCTCCCCACAGTGGGAAAGCCGGTCCCGCACCCCCGAGGAGCTTCAGCCCTGCAGGGCGGTGACAGGGCAACAGTCCCCACCCCCCACCCCCCAGGCAGGGGGGAGGGCTTCCCAGCGGGACCAGCTTGGGGACAGCCAGTGCTGCCCAGCTGGGCCTTCCCTCGTCCCCACCGACCGTCTTCACTCTGCTCAGATGCCCTCAGCCACAGGGGCAGCCGGGCCACTCGCCAGTCCGCACCACCCCCAGGCTCAACACGCCCCCCCCACCTGCTCTGCGAGTCCTTCTGGGCTCCGGCCTCCCCGAAGCCGGGCAAACAGCTCCGGGGAGATTCCAGTCCTGCCAATCTGTGTTGCTCCGGAGTCCGGGGGCGCCGGCTTCGTGCAGCCGCTCCGGGAGGGGCCTGGGCCCTTGTGCTTCCCAGACGCGACCCTGCAGCCACAGCCCCGCACCAGCAGTGGCGTCTGAGCCTTTTGAGATCCCATGACTCACATTCTCTCGCTTCCTCTTCGCCCTTACGCTGCCTTCTGGACTGGGACACAGGTCTTGGTCCACCTTGACCTTCCGAAGTCCCCTGTGGCTTTGAGTGGGAGCCGGCTGCTCACCGCACCGTGGCCGCGTCTGCCCATCCCCGGCACTGCCTCTCCCTTCTGTGAGTTCTGGAAGGCTACCTGCGGCGGGGCGCGAGCTCTTCGTGCCCCCCCAGTGCCAGCCACAGAATCCACGGAGAAAGCCTCCCGCCAGGCCCGAGGCCAGGGCGCCCCGGGAAGCCTATGCCGCCCTCCCCCTCCCCACTGCCTCCGTGGCACGCTTCATGCTTCCGAGTAAGGCTGGAGCGTAAGGCTGGGGTGTTCGGCAAGTTGAAGGGCCAACTTCTGAACTAAATCACATCGAGAATTTAAAACGTGCTCCTTAACAGTGTAAGTGACACAGAAGTTCACCAAACAAGCAACGAGGAGATTGAGAAAACTGGTCCTTAAACAAGGTAGTTTGCTGACCACGTAACAGAAAAGACACTTTGAAAACGATCAGCAGAATAATTTAATCTAAAGAAAATGAAATCAAGAAAGCAACAGGCAAAGAGACCAAAGTAAATATACGGTCAAACGCCAGATGCCCCGTCTGAGAAACTGTCCCCAGAGCAAGCAACACGACAGGCACCAGCCCAGCCCCGCAGCGGTGACACCGAACTAGACCAGGCGACTCCACGGCCCGGGGCCCTGGAAACCACGTGCGGCTCACCCCCCCTCCACAGGCCCCGGCCCACGTGGTCCCCACCAGGGGGGGCTGAGGCTCCGACACGTGGGATCTCCAGGGCAGGCCCCCCATGAGGGACTGAGGGAGGGGGTCATGCACACGGTGCACACATGCCCACAGCCCCCTGTGCTGCCTGAGCCCTTGCATGGGCCGCCCACCGTGACCCCCGCTCCTGGGGACAGCCCGGGGAACAGGAGACTCCAGCCTGGCCTCCTGGGGCCTCACGCTCAGCCCAAGGGCCTCTCACCCAGCGGACTGGATGGAGAAAGCGGGTGGCAGGGGGTGGCCTCTGGAGGGGCGCTGCGCACCGCGGAGGCGGGGCGGCTGGGGCCGGAGTTCCCAGCCCAGCACCTGCTCTGGGGCCTCGGACTCCTGGCAGGTTGGGTGGCCCCGTGGCGGACGCAGGAGCCAAGAGCAGCCCGGGCCCTGGAACAGGTGCGTCTCGGGAACCCCAGGGTCCCGCTACCGCGGTCTGCCCCGCTGCCCGACCCTCACGGGAGGAGCCCCCAGAGGTGCGAGGGGCCACTCCAGAAGCAGTCCCAGCACACAGGTGACAGAGGGGGTCCCCTCCACGTCAGAGTAGAAAATACGGGGCTAGAGCCTCTGAAGGATGTCAACAAAGGCAACTGCACAAGAAGAGCCTGAAGGGGCCGGCCCCCCTCCCCAGGGCCCCGAGGGACGGCCGCGCCACACCCCATGACCCCCACAACCCGCCGCCAGGACCAGACCCTCCGACCCTCACACTGCAACCGTGTCTCAGGTTCCTCAGAAGCAAACAGATCCTGAAAATAAAATTTAGAATACTCGTATTGAAAGATAATCCTGTCTAGGGGCGCCTGGCCGGCTCAGCAGGAAGAGCGGAGACTCTGATCTTGGAGTCACGAGTTTGGGCCTCACGCTGGGTGTAGACATTGCTTAAAAAGAAAATGTTTAATTAAAAAAAAAATAATAGGGGCGCCTGGGTGGCTCAGTGGGTTAAGCCTCTTCGGCAGAGGCTCAGGTCATGATCTCAGGGTCCTGGGATCGAGCCCCGCATCGGGCTCTCTGCTCAACGGGGAGCCTGCTTCCTCCTCTCTCTCTGCCTGCCTCTCTGCCTGCTTGTGATCTCTGTCAAATAAACAAATAAAATCTTTAAAATAATAATAATAATAATAATCCCTTCTAAAGAGCAAAAGCGTAACTCCTAAAATATAAATTGGCCCATTTAAAGACTTAACTGCTTAACTAACAAGGGACCGGCAAACAGTTAAATCCCCGCCCAAAGGGGTGGGGAACACATGCGGTCACGGGAACGAGATGACGGGGCCAAAGAGGCCTAACAGCAGGTGTCACAGGAGATGAGCGCACCCCCGCGGGACAGAGCCCATCTGTGAGCCCCACCCGGACCCCCACTGCCATTGGTTCCTGCAAGACACGCAGAGCTACCGACAGCAGCGCACCCCGAAGCACCAGCCGCAGCCCTCGCTCAGGGGCCCTGCACTGTGGCATTTCCGTCAGCACCTGCCAATGGCAGAGAGGTCCTGGGGGGTCTAGGGGCACCCCCTGGGTCCCGGAGAGCAAGTGTCAACACCCTCCCCACCTTGACTGCTGGGTAAGTTTCCACAGAGAGGCTCCTGCCGTGTAACTTGGATGACCCGGTTGCCCCCGATCACCCGTGACAAGGCTGGACACGGACCCCAAATTCACCGCATTCTGCCCCGTTCTTGACCGGCTGACCTGTCGGGGCTCATGGATCAGAGCAGACGCGTTCACCTCACTCGGTCTGTCCTTCAGGCCCGTAGACGACCCGCCCTGAGCTGGAGACAGGCTGACCCGGGGTGACGCTTCCCCTGATGTCGGGTCACACTACCCGCATCTCCAGGTGGGCCTCCGCCCATCTGGGGTCCCTCCCACCCGGCCTGAGACACTGATGGACCCCGAGGTCTCCCTGCCGCAGCCGCGGCTCCTTCCCGGGCCGCCAGCAGCCCCACCCAGCACCACCTCTCCTAGCTCGGGGTTGTCTGACGCCCGCGTGCTCCCGTGGCTACAGAGAACCCCCGCGTCAGAACGAGAACACAGAGCGGCCGTCGTCACTGGTTAGCGGGGCTGAAGACTGGGCGGGGGGAGTGGGGGGGCCAGGAGGCAGGGGTCTTAAGAGTGAAACTCAGCATCTCCGTCTGCGGGTGACAATCCCTCCGGCCGCGTGCCACAGAGCCCACCGCAAGCCCATCTCCACCACCGGTCACGCGAGTCCGAGGCCGCTGCCAGGCCCCCCGCGAACCTGCCAGCCCCCGCCAGCGGGGTTCAGCGACGGTTATTTCGCAGGAGCCCCCGGGGGAAGCGGAGGGCTACAGACCATCTCTCTGTGCGTGCTCGGCATACACCCCCCCCAAATCTTTAGCACTTTTAAAGGATGTCCCCACAGGCCCAAGCTAACCACCTGGCACGGGCTCAGGCAGCTACAAAGTACAAGAGACGTGGACTGGACTGGCCTCAGCGTGACCCAGTGGAAAACAGAGCCACGAGGACACTCGGGGGGCCGCCCACTGACACGTCAATGCTGACTGAAGCGGAGGGTCTGCGGGACACCGGGACACCTTCCAGCCGCGTCTGTCCTAACTCCCCACCCCCAGCCCCACCCACCACAGATAAACAAACCGGTTTCTCACCGCAGGCACCGCAAGCTGTGCCCCCCTGCACACAAAGGGGGTCCAGAAGCGCAGCGGGCAGTGCGCAGCGGGGGGGGGGCGTCCCTTCCACAGTGCCAGGCCCCGGACTGGTGGCCGAGCAGGAGCAGCCACACCCCTCCCCAAGGCTTCCGGAGGCTCCTAGCCCACACTGCGTGCCCCATGCCAACTTTCTTTTCCTCCAGAACACTCTCTGCTAAACACTCGGGACTCTTGGACCAAGCCCCAGGAGGCTGCAAACTCTACTTCCTGAAACTCAGACAACCCCCACCCCCACCCCCACCCCGCACCCCTGGGGAAGGCCTCCAGGGCCTGGCCTGACTCTTCCAGGGACAAACGGGAGGCAGGGGGCGCTCTGGAGCGACGCCCACCACCCTTTCAGCTCCGGAACCAACGTCCTGCTCAAGGAGGGACACCTCCCCGGATCCGAGTGTTCCCACCCAGTGCACCCGCCAGAAGACCCCCCTGTCACTTTGTGGTCAGCAGTGGCCAAGAGGCAGGAAAACACAGGCGGTGTCTCCGGGAAATGGCACACTGCGGGAGAGAGCCTGGGGGACAGCAGTCACCCCGCTGCTAACCAGTGTGGCCGCCCACAGTGCTTCTGTCCAGATGGCTCTCACTGCCGGCCACCAGGTCCCTGAGTGATGGCAGGGGGGGGGCTATTGGTGCTGTTGGAATTCACGGGGGGTTGGTCAGGGACAGAATGTCTCCTGTAACCACACACTCCCTCACCTCCGTGACACATGGGCGACCACCCGGTGATCTGGCCGCAGGTGATGTGTGCACAGGTGCAGAGTCTGGCCTCCGGCAGGTCACGACCACCCCTCCCCCACTGCAAAAGCGAGCAATTCCCCCGTCTGCAGGTTGGTCACCTGCCTGTCCCCACCTCCAGCCATGCTACTTCGACTTCCCGGAGCGCGGTAACTTTCGCACTCCCGAATGAGCGGAGACAGGACACTTCATCCTGCCGCAGCCCTAACCAGGCAGGCCCTGCGAGCAAAGGCACATGCTGTTCCGAGGAGGAGCACGGAGGGTACGAGAGAAAAGAACGCGCCCACACAGGGCAACAAGGGGCGGAGGCCCGGGAGGCCCAAGGCAGGGCCGCTGACCTCCAGGCTGGCCCTCCTCCCCGCGGCCCTGCACCGGGCCCCTCCCCAGCTCCGGCGGCTTGCCCTCCTCCCACACCAGACAGCTGGTAGACTCCTGCGCGGACAGCTTGCGGCGGACAGCGACTCTGGGGGCTGGGGGCTGACCAGGCGCAGGGGTCACTCCGCGCACTCCCAACAATCAGGGGCTGCCAGCTTTCCTCCGGGGCCTGTGATTGACCGGACGCACGGACGTCTGTCCCCCGGCCCCGGGAGCCAACAGCGGCCGGCTTGGGGACACCGAGCGGCCTCGCGAAGGTGCCGCACCCACCCGGCCAACGGGGACAGCTCAGCGCCGCCCCCGGCCTCGCCCTCCCGCCACAGCTGCTCCCGCCTCTCCACGCAGGTGCGGTCCCCTAGCCGGGACGCCCCCTCCGCGTCACCCGAGCCTCCTGCTCAAACGCCGCGCTCCGCTCGCCCCGCGCAAGGGCCCCCGCAGGGCGCGCAGGGGCCTGGCCGCCGTCCCCCCCCCGGCGGAGCGCGGGCCCCGCTCAGCGGCTCAACCAACAAGCGGAAGCCCCGCGGGACCTCGCGGGTGGGCAGAGCCCGGAGCGGGCGGGACCGGCTGCCCGTGCCCGGCGCCCTCCGCGCGGGGGGTGGGGGCGCGCGAGCCTGGGCGCCCCGAGAGGGAACCATGCGGAGGGCGCAGTGCCCAAGGCCCCGGCAGGGCTGGAGCGCGGGGGGCCGAGGGCAGCCGTGGGGGGACCCGGAGGCCAGCAGGAGCCAGAGCGGCGGTGCGGGCTGCAGGGACGCGGACGCGGGACCCGGCGCGCGGGCGCGGGTGCGGGGGGTCCCGGGCGCGGGTGCGGGGGGTCCCGGGGCGCACATAGGGGGCCCTCGGGCTCGGAAGGGGGGCGCGGTGCGGGGGGTCCCGGGCGCGGGTGCGGGGGGTCCCGGGCGAGGGTGCGGGGGGTCCCGGGCGCGGGCGCGGGCGCGGGGCGGGAAGCCGGCGGACGGCGGCGACCTACCTCCTTGTCCGGGACCCACTGCGGCTCCTCCAGGCCGAAGGGGCTGCCGAAGGCGCGGTGCTCGGGTACCATGCGCAGGCCGCTGGGGGAGCGCACCAGCTTCTTGGCGTCGCGGCGCGCGGCCACCTCGGAGGACATGACGCCGCCACCGCTCTCGCCAGCCGCCCGGACCCCCGCCCCGCCAGGAGCCCCGCCCTGCCCGCGTGGAGGACAAGGGCCGCGTCCAATCGCCACGCCCGGCCCGGAGCGCGGGCCAATCGGAGCCCGGGATCCGCCCCACAGCGCGGTCTCCAGCCCTGCGGTCGGCCACCAATCGGCAGGGAGGACGCGGCCAAGCACGCACCGCCCCCTGGAACGATTGAGACTTTGGATTGGTCCGTTAGTCTGTGACGTAGCGCCGCTTCCTCTCTGATTGGCAATTCCGGTGCGGGACGCCCGGCTCGTATTGGAAAGGGAGGTTGCGAGGGGCGGGGCGGCGCGAGGCGGCGAGCGCGGCGCGGGGTGAGCGGGCGGCGGGCCCCGGGGCGCGGTGCGGGGCGGGCGCGCGGCGAGCGGGGCCCCGGGCGGGGTCGCGGGTCGTCCACGCCGGCGAAGCTCGCGAGCGGGGCTGCGGGGCCCGCGGCGGGGCGCGCGGGGCGGGGCGCGGGGCGGCCCTGGAGCAGGTTCGGGGCCCGCGGCCGCGCCTTCCCGCAGGCTCCGGCGGCGCTGGACACCCGAGTCGCGGCCCGAGTGCGGCGGGGCCGCTCCGAGCTCGCCGAGCGGCGCGTGGGACCCGCTGCCCCTGAGTGCCCGGAAGCGGGAGGGAGGGAGCCCGGGGACCGGCCTCCCCGCAGGGCTCCCCGCGGTCGCGGACCCTAACGTCCATGCGACCGCGGCTCGCCGGGCCAGCCCTGTGCCCTCAGCCGGCGGCCGTGGTGCCCCCCGACCCCAGAAGCAGTAACCGCAGTGCGCGCGAAGCCGCCGTCGGAGGAGCACAGGGCCCGGACACGGCTCGGCCCCTGCCCCTCGGGGAGGCGGCGTCGGGCCCCCCCGCCCCCCAGCCCCATGGTCCGCTGCTGGCCGGCGCCCCCCATCGCGAGGCAGAGGCGCTGTGCGCCCCGGCCTTGTCTCCCTGCCCCTCCCAGCCTGGATCCCAGCCTCGCGGCTCTCCAGGCGCGGCCCGGGCGGCCTCAGCTAGAGCCTTCCCGCCGGCCGTCCCAGCTCACACCGGATGCCCACCCCGCCTGCCGCGGCGGGTCACTCCTGGGCTTCCCCGGCTTTGGGGGAGGACACACACTTTCTCCAGAATTTGGAACAACGGGCTGGGTGTTTGGTCCGGGTGTTCAGCTGACCCGGAGGTGGTTCTGGGTGGTGCCTCCCTGGGTCTCCCCTTCCCGGCCTGGGCCTCGGGACTCCTGAAGCTCGTCTCCCTGCCCACCCGGAGGGCGCCCGCAGCTCCTCTGACAACGTACTGCTGCTTCTGCAGCCGGGACTCTTGCTTGTTTCTGTCCTTAGAAATCCAGCGTCACACCTTCCCCACACTCGGGCGCCTCTTGGAGCTGGTCGCAGTCCCCATCGCCTCTCCCTGTGGGTAACCGGCCCCGGGGCCCTGGGTTCAGGCACCTCTTTCCGGCGGAGGCTCAACCATCCTTCTCCAGTTTGCGGTCCTGGCGGCCACGGGGCGTGGGGGGGGCTCTGCGGGGTCCTCCCCAGTGTCCGCCATGTTAATTTCAGCCCTGGCCTGGAGCGCTGCCGCAGGCCGGGGTGGGCCCCCGAGCGGGGAGCGCCTTCCTGCGGCCGCGGTCATGATCACAGGGTGAGGTCACACCTGGGCGTCAGGCTCCGTGGCCATCCCTGACCGTTTCATCAGTTGTGGGTGCCAGACCTGTTTCCCTGGGTGGCCTGCACATGGGACAGTGTGAGTGACGTGGTTCTTGGAGCTCTAAAATCAACGTGGTGATGCCTATGTCCGTCACACCCTAAGCACTGCCAGGGCCAGTGACCTTCCCCTCGGCGGAGGCCTTGCTGGTAGACGTCGACACTGGGTTCAGCCTGCATGGCTGCGGGCCTTGGCCTTTCTGCACGCCCTGCTGCACTCTCAGCCTCGCTGCTCTGGGGTCCCGGGCTGAGTGGGGCCGCCCGCAGGGGAGGGGGTGGGCTTCTGCCCTGCGGCATTTAGGGCTTGGGCCAGGGAAGGGCTGCCAGCCAGGGGACGGGCGGGACAGTTTCCACTGTCCTCTGCCGAAACGGCTTGGTGGTTGTGGAGCTTCCGACTTGCAAGCATCCTACAAGATTCAACATTCACTTTCCCGGTTCTTTCCAGATCCTCCATGGAGACACACTTGGGGGAGATGAACCTGGAGAACGCAGAAGACACTTCACTCCCGCAAGCGCAGCGCGCGTGATCTCCACCTGCCTGCGTCCTCCTCTGCGAAGAGGTGGGTCCAGGCGGGGTGCTCGCCTGGACACCGGGTCCCCCGGCCAGGCCTCGGGGCAGGAGCACGTGCTCATTTCACCCGTCTGCAGGGGCTGGAGCGGGCCTGCTGGGGATGGTGTGGCTCAGGTGACCTGGGGGCACGTCTTCAAACACATCCATCCATCACACAATTCCATCTGTGTGTTGGAATTCACGGTTATTTTATTTTATTTACTTATTTGACAGAGATCACAAGTAGGCAGAGCAGCAGGTGGAGAGAGAGGGGGAAGCAGGCTCCCCGCTGAGCAGAGATCCCGACGCGGGGCTCGATCCCAGGACCCTGAGATCACGACCTGAGCGGAGGGCAGAGGCTTTAATCCACTGGGCCCCCAGGCACCCCTGGAATTCCTGGTTTCTAAGTTACCAAGTGGTTGCTCGAACAAACACTTTGCCTTGGACTTCCCTCGGTGGTTCTCCTGCGACAGTGACGGGGAGCCCGCCTCACGGAGGACCGCGCACCCACTGTGCTCCACCCTCACTCCACTGTGCTCGGTTTCTGGGCACTTTGCGGTGACAGCGAGCGCATTGGAATTTGTGTCCCTGGGAAGTTACACACCTTTGTGGTCAAGCTCTTGAGATGGATTTGGATCAACTGGACCTGAACCCCAGAATCATCGCCGCGGTCAAGAAAGGTGCGTCCCCGATGTTTGCATGGAGCAGCGGAATGAGACGCGAGCAGGGCCGCATGCACAGGGCACATGAAACAAGTCCCCTTCCCCGAGACAGCCGGTCCTCATCAGTCACAGATGCTGGAGCGCGCTGCGGGGTTTTAGGTGTGTGTGTGTGTGTGTGTGTGTCACTGAGGGCCTTTTTTAAAGTTAATTTTATTTTCATCAAAGGAAATACATGTTTATTGTCTAAAAAGTGAGAGGGAACTCGGCACACCACTTACGAGTCTGTTACAGATTTCTTCTGTGTTTGCGTCCGGGTTTCTTTCTTTTTTTTTTAAAGATTTTTTTATTTATTTATCAGAGAGAGAGAGGGGCAGAGAGCAGGCACAGGCAGACAGAGAGGCAGGCAGAGGCAGAGGGAGAAGCAGGCTCCCTGCCGAGCAAGGAGCCCGATGCGGGACTCGATCCCAGGACGCTGGGATCATGACCTGAGCCGCAGGCAGCCGCTTAACCCACTGAGCCACCCAGGCGCCCCTGCGTCCGGGTTTCTAGACGTGTGTCTGTCGCTGTGCTCAGTCAGTCAGGGCCAGGATTACTGACGGGGCGTGTGTCCCGTTGACAACCGGCTTGCTGTGACCCTGCTTCTTCCACTCCTCCCCTCCCAGCTGGTACAGTTTGGGCCATGAGGGTTGTGACGGGGGTCGGAGCAGCCGCTGCTGGGAGGCTCGGACGGTTTCCTTTCTTGCGCCGTCTTTGTGATTTGCCCCCAGAGGTGTTAGTTGCCTGCTTTTCTCCAGTGCTGTTTTGGAGTTTGTCTTTCTGACTTTTCCCTCATTGTCCGGTGTGTCCATCACGTACCCGCCCTCGTCCTCGAAGGCTCCAAGGGCTGGGCAGCTCAGCCGTTCTGCTGGTCTCCCGGCGCACCCACCCGGCTACCCTGCACGAGCTGGGGTCCTGGGATCTCTTCCAGCCCGGCCGGCCCCTGCGGCGCTCGCCGGGGAAGCCGCAGCATCGGGATGCTTGTTGGTCGTGTGACACAGATGCCTAAGGACACGTGGGGGCTGGCGCAGCGCGTGGCGGTGCCCTACACGGGCGCGGTCCCCGGTCCTGTTTCTTCATCCTTGGCTCTTGGTTTTTTCAGAGCCCGTGTGTGGTTTGGCTCTGTTTTCCCTCACGCAGTCCGTGCGTCTGTCTGAACTGCAGTGTCGGTGCGTGCTTTCCTGATGGTGCGGGGTTGGGCCTGCCGTCCGCGGAGCTGTCTTTGCTGCTGCTTTTTGTGGTCGCTTCCCATTTTTGGCTTCTTCAATTGGGTAGATTTTTAGCGTACCTTTTTCTACTAGTGTGAAGTATTGTATTTATCCAAGCTCAAAAGCCGTTTAGCCGCTCTCCTGCCCAAACACCAGACCATCCGGACACCCTCCCTCCGCAACGCTTCGCGGCTTCTTTGCGGTTTGTCCCGCCGGCCGGTGGGCTGGCACCAGGGTTGCGTGTTTGGAACCTGGTGCGGCTCTCCTTCCCGCGCCCCTTCCCTCCGCACGGCCCTCCCCCTGCCCTGGGATCGTCCTCTGGCCTTGCCTCACCTGCGGGCCCGCCTGGCCACAGAAGCCCCCTTTCTTGAGAGATGTTTCCGGGACGGGGAACTGGGTGGCAGCCACTGCTCTGGGCCCTGGGGAGAGGCCCCTCGTCTCTGGCGCCTGCTTCTCCTGCTGTGGCGTGGGACCCCCCCCCCCAGGTCCCCTCCGTCTTCTTTGTTGTCATCACACTTTCCCCAGGGGCTCCCAGAGCCTCGGGGAGTGGATCAACGGACCTGCCTGTCAGGTGCGCGGATTTGGAGGACCGTGGAGTCCTGAAACTTGCTGTGTTGCCTTGTGTGACTGTAGTCTGAGCCCGTCCTGTAATTTATTTGTGTAACTTCAGCCAAACTGAAGTCGGCAAAGGAGGTTTTGCATTATTCCGGACCAGACTTGCAGAGACTGACCAGCCTGTCCAGCCTCGACGTGCAGCAGCTGCTGAGAACGGCCTCCTCACGCCTGCGCGGCCGCGGCGTCTCCACAGGTGGGCGCGGAGTGTCTGCTCTGCCCTGGTGCCTGGGGAGGACTGACTGCCGGGCCGGGTCACGGCGTCAGGGTGGGGACCTGTCAGGTGGACGGGGGAGCCTTGGGCACCCTCGCTTCGGAGAGTCAGCTCTGGGGCCAGAAGAGATGGGACCCGGCGCAGGGGTGCGAGAAGCAGGGCGGAGTGGGCAGTCAGGGCCCAGAGCCTACCGGTGCCACAGGACACTGCCGCTAGAAGCTTCCTGGCCAGGACCACCTCCTCCCTGCTCGCGGCACCCTGCCCCCACCCCCGATGTGACTGAGGTCACCTGTCTTTCCACCCCGTGGTGCCTGACGACCCCTGCGGCCCCCCTGCGTTCCCAGCGCTGCATCTGTACCAGCAGACCCAGAGCTGCCCTGCACAGTCCCGGCGCCTGAGCCTGGGCTGCCCCGTGCTCGACGGGCTTCTCCGCGGCGGCCTGCCCTCGGACGGCCTCACCGAGCTGGCCGGCCCCAGCTCCGCCGGGAAGACCCAGCTGGCCCTGCAGCTCTGCCTGACCGTGCAGTTCCCGCGGCGGCACGGGGGCCTGGAGTCCGGTGAGTGGCTGCCCCTCGCCGCCGAGGCGGGGGATGGAATTTGGGGGGGGCCCTGCCCAGTCGCTCTTGGGGAGGCCACACTGCACTCCGCGGAACCTGTGCCCGACGTGCCTCCAGGGTCTTCCCAATTTCTGCCTTCCTCTTCACGCCTGCTGTCAGTTCTGCCCTCCTGCACCCGCCAGGAGAGTGGGGGCCCCAGGGCCACGGGCGCGGCAGCCTGTCCGCTCTGCGAGTGGCCGCTCACCTGTTCCTGCTCGCTGGTGGCCCGCAGGGCTGGCTCCGGCTGGGCCCCGTCCCCTCGCAGGCTGTGGGCCTGGCCCGAGGCTTCCTGGGCCCTCGCTCCCACGCTCGTACACACGCACTCACACACACATGCACACCAGCAGGCTTCACACATGCGCTCGTACACGCGCTCGTACACACACGCACGCCACCAGCCTGCCGGCCAGCTGGGCACAGAGGCGGAGACCCGGCAAGCGGTGTTTCGCTCCAGCACTCCCGGGGCACGCGTGCGGGCTGCAGCCCCAGGGGAGTGGGGTGGGACTGGGCCCCTCGCGCTGCTCACGGCACGGTGACGTGCACAAGCGAAGCGGCAGGGGGACATTTTCAGGCTGCTGCGCAGGTCTCCCAAGCACTCAGATCTACACTGTTTTTACCAAGCGTGAGGTCACCAGGGTGCATGCGACATGGCCGCCTCGCCGCCCGACACTCTAGGGTCCCTCCCGGCCACACCACCATGCTCACCCTGCTGCCACGTGGTGGGCTGGGGACGCGGCTGGGGCCAGACCTCTGGCGCTGGGAACACACGCCGGTCCACGTGGCTGCGGGTGCCCCCGCGGGGCACTGCCGCTCGGTCTGCAGTCTCTCTCATGGCCCGTTAGCACCGTGAGCTGTGCGGGGCAGGGTCCCCTGGCCACGGGCAGGGCCCTCTGACCGTGTGTAGCGGCTGCTCCCACCAGAGCCGGGTGTTTGTGTGTCACTCTTGTCCTTCCGTCTCTGGGCGAGGGCGCAGCCCAAGAGGGCCTAAGGGGCAGGCGTCTGGCGCCGGTGCTGGGTAGATGCACTTGGCCTCAGAAGTGGGTCGTCCGTTTACCCCACAAAAGCGCTGCGGTGATTCCAGACTTGTGTCTGCTCAGAAACGAGCTGGGAGCCCCCCCAATCCCGGGCGCAGTGGGGGGCTGTGCCCCAGACAGGCTGAGGGTGGAAGGCAGGGCTGGCCACGCAGTCGGGATCCCAGAGCCCTCCCAGCCTGGTCTCCTTCACTCCGCGACGGTCTGCGCCATTCTGCCCCGCCGGGGTCCCTGCGGACTCATGCTCTCCCAGACGGGTCACGCGAGCAGTTACCGTTGGCGTCTGTGTCCAGGCTGGGTCCGAATCTGGCGCAGGCCGGGTTGGGGGTGTGGCAAGGGCACTGCGAGGGCGGGTCCCCAGACCTGCACCCGTCCTGGCGCCGGAGCCCCGAAGATGTCCCACAGCGGAGCCTGTGCCCCGTTCCGAGACACGACAGGCCCCGCATGGCCCCTCAGTGGCCTGTACGCTTGCTCCAAGCCCGGCCTGAGGCGGCCCTGCTGCTGGAGAAGCCCGCCTAGTCCACTGCTGGTCTGGGGGGCGTGGTGGCGGGGATGTCTCACTCCGTCGCCACCATGCCACCCAGGGACTCTCGGTGACAGCTGTGTCACATCACATGGGCTGCCCTGGGGTTTAGAGGGCACAGAGCCCCCCCACGTCTGCCAGACAAGCCGGCGCGCCACAAACCAAGAGCTGGAGGACGTGAGGCTGTGGGGAGCTGCGCTGCTGGGTGGCTGAGGCGGCTCTGGGGACGTCCGTCAGATGCCGGGCCGTGGGCCGCCCACACGGGTGTCTCAGAGAGGCATGTCCCCCGAGGCAGCCCCGAGGTTACCAACATTAAAGGTTGGGTCCAAGATGCCCATTTTCCTGACAAAATAACTCCTTTAACCCAGTGAGATCTGAAAGCCCTAATCTTGTAAAGGATGGCTTAGGTCCTCCAGACTTTTGAATCCTGCACTTACGGAGCCCCCTCCCCCAGCCCGCCACCTTGTGCTGCGGCCACCCCAGAGAAGCCACCGTGGCCTGTCGGAGGTGAGGTCGGCATGGCGAGGCCCCGTGCCTTTCCCAGCCACACGCCCAGGCGGGTGAAGGGGCTTCGGGGCTGCACACAGACTTGGTTCTGCTCAGAACCTCCCTCCGGCCCGTTCCCCGTGGACGGGCCAGCGTGCTCGCTCCCAGCAGCTGCGGGACAGGCAGGGTCGGGGCTCGGCCGCGTCTCCAGGCAGCGTTTCCGCTGAAGTACCGTCGGGACCGTGCCCAGAGAGGTTAAGGAGAGGCTGACGGTCAGGCGCTCGCTCCGGACAGACTGGTTCTCGTCCCGCCGCGCATCCGTCCGCAGGCCTGAGATTCTGCCGAAACACGGTTACGTCAGAGTTAAAAGTCAGGCACACGTGGGGCGTGTATGTGCTGTGGGTCCTCCGGCTCGGCCGGGTCCCCTGCCCGGGTCTGCAGGGACCGACGCAGGTGAGGGCCACAAAGGTCCGCTGCGGTCCTGGGGGGCGCGGCCAACACTCCACCCACCGGACACAGCCATTTCGTGTTTTAAAAGTGGAGACGAGGTTCCCATACCATAAAATTAAACGTACAAGGCGGGGCCATTTAGTGAATGCGCAAAGCCGTGCTTCCGTCACGACTGCCTGATTCTAGACCATTTCACGGGCCTCCCCCTGCCCACTGGCAGCCCCAGCTCGGCTTCCCGCTCCCAGGGACTCGCCGGTTCAGGACGTCTCGCAGACGTGGACTCCTGTGTCGTGGCCTCCCCGGGCTCCCTTCGCCCGGAGCGACGTGTGTACGGTTCTGTCGGAACGTGTCACTCGCCATGTGCCCGGGCTTCTGTGGCCACCGCTGCTCTGAGCACGGGCGTCCGCGGCTCTCGGGAGCACACGCGTGCTCAGGACCGCGCGGTCTGTGCCCCGTGCGAGTGCCGTGTCTGAGCAGGTGAGGGGCTGCCGGACGGGCGCCAGCCCCCTCACGCGCTGTCCTCGCCGACGCGGGACGTGAGCAGGCGGTGGCGTCCCCCGGTGGATCTGATTGGCGTTTCCAGTGACCGGGACGTCCGGCCTGTGCCCGTGGGCCTGCCGGCCCTCCGCACGGCTCCGGGGGAGAAAGGTCTGCTCAGGTCCTTGCCCGGTTTCGACTCGGGGCGGGCTTTGTGGTGAGCGTGAGAACTCTGCGCCTCGCGGCCGCCCGGCCCCTCCCGGGCACAGGGTGTCCGGCGCCGTCCCTCTCCGGGTGCGTCGTCCCTTTGCTTCCGTGACGGGGCCGCGCTGCTCAGGCCCGGTTTCTGCCTTTGCTCCCCGGCGCTGTTGGGTCACGTCCGAGAAGCCGGGGTTGCGAAGGCTTCCCTGTGTCGTCTTCGGAGACCGGGGCGCGTCGGCAGCCCCCACGCAGGCCGAGAGGAGGGTGTGACCCCGTCCTCCGACGGCAGTGACCCGGCTGTCCCAGCGCCACTTGTGGGAGAGACCGTTCTGTCGTTGAACTGCCGGGGACCTTGGTTGAAAATCCGTTCCCACCAACGCTCGGGCTGACTCCGGACGGCCCCCGTTCTTTCTCGCTGTGGTCTCGGGGTGCGCTCCCTGTGCGGGGATCCAGGCCCGGGCCGGGCTGATGCCTCCGGGTGTCTGGGCTGTTGGGAGCACGGGGCCTGCGGTTTGCCGACCAGCTTTTCTGGTCACACACAGGCAGGCTTGTCACCGTATGGCCCAGGATGGCGGGAGAAGCCCCGACTGGGGCCTCAGAGCGAGCACCCCCTTGCGTGCAGGGAGGCATTGCCGGAAGGCCCCACTCGCTTCCGCTCGAGATGGGCTGGGGGCCCTGGGGGTGCTTCCTGTCGACAGGGGGCAGGTGACCGAGAGGAGGGGCCCTTTGCCTCCCCAGGGGCCGTGTACATCTGCACGGAGGACGTCTTCCCCGACCCGCGTCTGCAGCAGCTCATCGCTCAGCAGCGGCGCCTGCGGACGGACGTCCCGGGAGACGTGGTCGACAGGATGAAATTTGGCGACCAGATCTTCATCGAGCATGTGGCCGACGTGGTGAGTGTCTCTCTGGCCCCAAGTTCCGAGGGGAAGTCAGTCCAGTGGGAGAGCCACACTCGAGAGCCACCCCATGGAGCCGTCAGCAGAGAGGCCCCTGCCACGGGCCACACGTGTAAGTCCACGTGGTCGGGTACCCAAAATTCAGGTCAGACTGGGCTGACCTGAAGGACTCGTCCCCCACCCACAGGCAGTGGGGGAGGCAGCCCATGAGCGAGGACGCCCAGCACGCCACCTCCAGACCCTGGCCCGCACCCCTGGCCACGGTGCTCCTTCCCCTTGAAAAGGCCGCGGCCGCAGCGGACGCCTCCCACCGCCTTCTGCTCTCCGGCAGCCCCGCGACACCCACGGCCCGCCGTCCCAGCCAGAGCAGTCTGCGTTGGGCTTTACTGCTGCCTCTGACCGAGCGGACAGCCCCCTGTCAGGACACGGGAGCCCCCCAATCTGGCCAGGACCTAGCAGGCCCCCAGCCCCAACAAGCCCCTCGCATGGCTGACTGCCCCCTGGCCACAGCACAGGTGTGGGGGGCAGATCTGGAAGCATCCCCAAGAGACACAGCCCTGCCTGTGGACAGATAAGAGTGCGGGAGCCTCTGGGAGAGGGCCGAGGGCCAGGAGCTCAGGGCAGGTCCAGCAGGCAGGGAGAGCTGCTTCGGGGCCTAGCCAGCTTCCACGTGGCCCTCTAGCTGGTGGAGAGCGGGCCAGGAGTGGAAAGGCTCGTGAGGAAAGGCAGGAAGACCGAACCCGCACACCAAGAAAGAGTAAGGCGGCCTCTGCATGCGGCCGCCCCACGTAGCCCGGCTTCCAGAGCGCAGCGCTGCCCCGGACGTCCACACGACTGGAGGGAACCCCCAGATCCCAGTGGGCCTTCCCCCCATTTAAGGATTGTTATAAAAATTGCAAAGAAAGGATAAGGCATATAAACTTTTAATTTTTAAAAAATTTACAATAAAGGATATCACACATAGCTTGGGGAAGTAACACAGGTCGCTGTGGCCCACGGGGCCCACAGCTGCAGCCTCCTCCACGGGGGGTCAGGACACGGCTGGCCTGCGGGTCTCCCCAGAACCGCGGCCCAGGAGGGAGGCCGTGCCCCCCCGGTCATCCTGTAGGGGCCGAGCGTGGCCATGGCTTTGCAAGCGACGTGCACCCCGCTGAGCAGCGCGGTTATTAGTAGGACCGCGTGCGCCGGGGCACGGGGACCCAGAAGACGAGGTTAGTGCTGCAGGCTCCCAGCTCCAGGGCCCTCCAGCCTCGGTGGCTGTCCTCTGGCCGTCACAGGGCTGGCTCTGGCTGCACACAAGCAGCAGGGTCCTGGGTCTCCCAGGCCGGATGTGGCTTCACTGCGAGAGGAGACCGCAATCAGGGCCACCAAGACCCATGGTGGCCTGAGTGTGGTTCCGGAAACAGCTCAGAGCAAAAGGCTCCCACCGTCTTGCCCTGTGTCGCCTGGCGGGGGGCTGGTGGTGCTGGTAGGCCCTCCTTTGCTATGCGGGACAGGCTGGGGCACCCGTGGGGACAGGAAGGAGGGACTCACATTACCGCTGGCGTCCTCGAGACCACTGCTGCTGCTGTCATTTTCCACAAAAAGAGGCTCTACTGGGGACGCCCTAGAGACAGAAGCAGAGAACGGGGTTTCACTCGGGGGTGGACTGCCAGTGTGTGGTCACCTGGCACCTGGCCCCGAGTCCAAGCCAGCGGGGCAGGTGGCCCCAAAGGGACAGGCCTGAGGCCCCGGAGGATGGGCAGGGCTGGCGGGGGCCTTCTGCACTTGCCCCCCTGCTTGGGCACAGCCCAGGGGTCTTCCCAGTAGAGGCAGCCCCACCCCACTGTCTCCCTGCTCCCTCCACTGGGCAGGGGGCAGGGCTGCCCGCACACCTGCCTGACAGCAGTAGGACCCCAGGACCGTGGCGGTCACGAGTCCACCTTCCGCTGAGGCTCCAGCCAGGGTCAGTGCCTGGCATGGGGCCATGGGAGAAGGGCAAGTCACGGTGATGGCCCCAGGGGCTGTCGACCCCATGGGGGCTTGAGAAGTGGAAGGGGACGGACATGAGGGGCCCCTTAGCGCAGGGCAGAAGGGGAGACATGGGTGGCAAAGGCGGTGACACCATCTACCGTCGGCTTGCAGGACGCCCTGCTGGAGTGTGTGAGGAAGAAGGTGCCTGTGCTGCTGTCTCGGGGGATGGCCCGTTTGGTGGTCATCGACTCCGTGGCAGCCCCGTTCCGCTGTGAGTTTGACAGCGCGGCCTCGGTCCCCAGGGCCAGGCGTCTGCAGGCGCTGGGCGGGGCCCTGCGCTGGCTGAGCTGCACCTTCCGGAGCCCGGTGCTCTGCATCAACCAGGTGGGTGCCCTCACCGCACCCCAGACTGCACACGGACGGCCTCAGCCCGTCGTTTAGGGGTGATGCCGGGGGGGGGGGGGGGGGGCGGGCAGCGGGGTCTTTGCAGCCGTTGACCCGGGTCTGCGTGTTCCAGGTGACAGAAGCCACAGAGGAGCAGGGCGCGGCCCCCGGGCCACAGAGGTGAGCAGAGAGGCGCAGGAGGGCAGTGCCGAGGAGCGGGGGAGGACTGGGTCCCCCACGGTTCTGTAAGTAACGACTGGGCCTGTCCCATCTCAGCCCCTGGGACGAGCGCGTCTCCCCGGCTCTCGGAATGACCTGGTCCCACCAGCTCCTGATGCGGCTGATGGCAAGCCGGCATCGGCCGGAGGAGGGGGGCGGCGCCGCGCCTGGCAGCCCGGACCGTACCCTGAGGGTGATCTTCGCCCCCCACCTGCCCCCCTCATCCTGCTCCTACACAGTCAACGCAGAGGGAGTGCGAGGGACTCCGGGGACCGAGTCCTGCTGACACGGCGCCCATGGAGTGCGTGGCCAGATCAGTGGCGGGTGCTGGCCAAGCCCTCCCTGCTTTGCAGGCACAAGGGCCTGACGGGAACTCGGCACACCTGTTGCTGGGTCACCGGGTCTGGGTGGGCGACCCCCACCACGGCAGGGAGGCAGTGCACACGGAGGAGCCACCGGCGAGGCCCCCCCACGGTGGGCCCTGGACCCCTTCGCCACAGCTCGCTCTCCACCAGGCTCTGGCCTAGGTAGTAAGACCTCCCCACCGCCCCTGGGGTGGTCTCGGGGTCACTGAGGCACAGAACAGTCAAGTGACTTGGCCATCATCCGCCCGGGCTAGTGTGGGAAGACAGGCGCGTGCCTGACCCGTTACTGGAGGTGGAGGCAGGAGTCCCTGGAACTGGGCAGACTCTGTTTGGACATTTTCTAGAGCAGAAACATTCATTTGTATTTTCTATCCCATTTTTTAAAATAGTCTGTGGCCCTCAAAAGGTCAGGAATGACTGGTGTAAATAGGAGAAAGGCCTTTTAGGGTTGCAGTTTTATAAAAGAGCCTTTGTACAAGTGCAGGAACTTCATAACAGGAAATAAACCATTTTATTTTTGTAATTAAATAGAAACAATCCCAAATTATTTTCTAAGCAAATCACACAAACAGAAAACTACGATCGAAGACTGTAGGTACACGTGCCAGACGGGCCCCCCCCTGGGGGCGCACACCACACGCGCTCGTCAGTACCGGGGCCCCTGCCCACCCATCCCAGAGGGACGCCCCGGCAGCAGCGCGTCGCTCCGCGACACAGACGGGCCGGGCCCTGCGCCGTCCCCTCCGTCCCAGGCTCTCCTCAAGCTCATCGCACAGGCCTCGCGGACCTGGGGTCCCCCCATAAACGTGGAACAGTGCGCGTCCTTCCGCCTGCCCCAGGCACACGCAGGATGCCGGTCCGCACCGACGAGCCTCCCTCGGCTGACCGGAAGCTCCCCCTTGGTCGCTGCTTCACCGCACTCGAGTTTTCGGGAGTCTGAGGACTACACGGTGCGGTGGTCAGGAGGAAGGGCAGACGGAAACATCTCAGAACCCAGCCTCATCTACGCAACGTGCCTCCAGAAACACCTATAAAGTCACAGTGATGGACGCATATTCTGGAAACCATAAAGGATGGTATTGGTAGGTCACCACAAACGCTGAATTTCTCTTACATGATATTCTAGCAGCTTTCGGAACAAACAAATGACAGGAATTTTTTAATAACAGGAAATAACAGACTCCCTACGATATTGTAGACACGACACGAGCGCCACAAGCTGCCAGGGCGGCTGCCGTGGGGAAGTCGGGAAGGTCAGGAGACCCAGGCCTCCCACCGCCTCCCCGGCTCTGACATGCCGGGGAGGGGCCCTGCAGACGGTGGCCGGCTCCTGTCTGTCCTCTGGCCAGGGGCCCGAACTGCACAGGAAGCACATAGAGTGGGTGCTGGCTGGCACTCTAAGGGTCCCCTCACTGGGAAAGGAACATGTTGTGGAAGAGAGACAGCCACCCCCACTGCTGCTCTCTTCAAGAATGTTCGAATCCACGAAGTAGGGATGCCCGGGCTCATTCTGTTTTGGTACAAGTTCAGAAATCAGACGACAACCCCAGAGACATGGAAGTTTCGATGACGTGTGTTTTGGGAGGCCGGCTGGCTTCTCTCACCCTGGCTACGTTTCCTCACAGCCCCACAAGGCAATGTCGGCCCTCAGAGAACCAAGGGCCGAGGGCTCCCAGGTGGGGAGGATTCAACAAAGGCCCCCCTGCTGCGAGCGGGACATTAAATCCTGTTCTCGGCCCCATGTTCTCCAGACACATGTGTTGCTAAGGGAAACGGGTTAAGCTTCCAATGCACCAGATCAGTTTCATGGCCTGAGAAGAGCCCTTCGGACAGAGGGGACAGGACAGCTCCCAGGGCCCTCCCCACTGATCACATCATGCCCCAGCAGCTCCTGAGCCTCGAAGGGACACGAGGACACGGCACTGCTGTTCTCTTGGCTTGAGCATCTCACAACCCATCCCTCGTGCAAACCAACCCTGGAGAGCACTCCCGGCCCACCAGAAGCTGCAACACCGGAGAGTCGGGCGCTGTGGAAAGGGGGCGGCCGTGGAAGCCCCCCAGCCAGACCCATGGGCACCTGCAGGCAGAACAGAGCACCGATCTCTGGGCAGGAACAGGCACACGGCCACACCCTACTGACGAGCAAGGCCACGTGCTCCTGTGGTCTTAAATGATGGGACCCTCTGCAAGTTCCCAGCCCGCAGCCCCCAAGGGACACGTGTAGTACCGGGGGACCCCCAGGAAGACCCCTCACACGTACCCAGGCAGAGTGCGATTCAGGAGGAGGTGGTGCCTGGGGACAGGCAAAAGCACGTGTCCTGGCAGTAACCCCACATAACATTAAAGTCACAAGCTGCAGCTTGTCACCGGGAAGCACCACGTCTCCCAGACCCCCTCCCCTGCAGGCTGCATCTCCCCACTCCCGCCCGTCCCCCTGCTCACCGCCGCTGCCCTCTGGAGTCACAAACCCTGTCATCTGCTCAGAATGTTCTGAACCTACGAGGCAGCCTCACGCCGCCCCTCCCGGGGAGGGCTGCAGGGTGGACTGGGACACGTTCCCGTCAAAACCTACCCCGTGCTACTTAACACTACAAAGAACACCTTTTGAAAAAAGACCCACGCCCCCGTGTGCTTGATGCTCAGGGGCTGGCAGGGGGACATGGCCTCCGCAGGGCCGGGCGCAGGAGCCCACGGCGCATTGGGCAGAGCGCGTGGAGTGGCTGCGCTGCAGGAGCGGGGCTCAGCCGAGACCCAAACCCATCAGGGCGGCCCCCATCTCTCCCGCTCCCAAGCGCCACTCTGAACCCTGGGGGCACTGCCAGAGGCCATCAGATGCACAGTGTAGAAGGGAGCAGCGTGAGGTTCCAGAGTCTGAATTTACAGCCTTAATACAGTGTGAACATTTACAACCGATCCTGGCGTAGCGGCAGAGAGTACAAGTGTCCCGGGAGCAGCGGCCGCTTCCCAACGAGCTGCAGCCACCTGCCGGGGCCTCCGCGGGCCTCCACGCCCGCGCCCGGCCGGTCTCACGCTCACACTTTGGCCCCTCTTGGTCGCTAGCAGCGCCGACAGCTTAACAGAATTCAAGGCAAACCTCCAAGAGGGGGCGACAGCACTTAGCTAGAAAAGGAAGCAACCCCGGAGCTGGGGGGCCCCTGCTGAGTGGGGAGGGGCATGGCAAAGCCCGCGGGCCTCAGTGCTTCTTTAGTCTCGGGGGTTCTAGCTAGCTCTGCCTCGGCCCTCAGTGGGCCAGGTCAGTGTGGCTGGCACTCAGAGCTCGCGAGTCTGCCAGACAAGGATTTCGTTCCTGCGTGAGAAAACAAATGAAAAAATTACACTTCACCCGTACTCCAGAGGGCAAGGGTGCTGGCGCAGGGTGTGAGCACCACAGCAGGACCGCTCCTGAGTCTGCTCGGCTCCCGGGCACGGGCCAACACGGAAACATGAGCCCAGGACCACTGGGACAACCGCACCTGCTGCTCTCACGAGCGGGCGCGCTCCGGGCACACGGCCCAGCGCTACCAGCACCTCACGTCTGCCCGGGGGCCTGGCAGAAAGCACCCTGGGAACAGCCAGTGCCTAAGGTGCGGGGCCTGAGGAGGGTGGCCTGCGACCGCCAGCAAGTGTCCGAGAGGTGCACAGCTGGACCGGGGCTGCTAAGAGGTGCAATGGCCAGGCACTCTGGTCACTGGTGGACAAGTAGTAACCGGTAACCGCTCCGCCACAAGGCTCTCCCGGCCGGAAGTTCGGCTGCCAGGTCCGCTCAGCACCCTTGGCCACAGCCAGACAGTCACACCAGATGTTGAAAGAAATGGAACATCGGAAGAGAAGAAGGGGCCACAGTTTTAAATGTGAAGGGGACAGCTTCATGCAAGCCTTGGGACACCAGAACGAGTGCTCAAGACTGGTGTGCAAGTGACAGTACATCAGTTACATTAAGTAAAGGCCTAATAGTTTTAAAACACTGAACAACAGCTTAACTGGACAATGAATTAGTTACAAACTTACCAGAGGCTAAAAATCATACAAATTAATAATACCCACTGAGTGGCCAAGTTTTGATACTACTTTATCAGAATATTTAAATTTTAATTGGCTTAATTCGACCATTCAAATGCGTGAATATGCAGAGAACGCTCAGGACTCGCACATTCCCACAATCATGTAATCAGATTAACACAGAATCCGGGAATGTCATTATGCCACGTCTCTAAGACCCAGAGACACTGAAGTGTCCCCGAGGCCGTCGGAGGTGGCAGTAGTGCCGGGAAGGGCCTGCGGCTGCCCAGCGAGCCTCGGCCAGGGAGTCAGGGGCACTGAGTGGGGCAGGGCTCCTTACTTGGAAACGGTCTTCAGCGGCCTTGCCACCCACGTTAAGGACATTCAGGGAACTGGCCCGCTTCATGCTGTGAACAGGTCAGTGGACATGCAAAAGGACAAACCAGTGTGTCAGTCAACCGAGAGCAGCAAACACAGCAAAGACACCCCTCCAAGGCCTCTGTCACCGTGCGGGAGGCCCTGGAGCCATCCCTCATGGAGCATGGGCCTTTATCTCACTGGGGCTGGGGTGTCTGTCCAGTTCTTAACATGGACGCCCCAGGTGTATCCGTATGTAAACCCCAGTAGAGAAAAAGCAGTTTCCCTGTGTCTGTCTCAGCGACACACTGTCTGAAACACTGTGTGTAAACCCCACACGTGGTTACACGTCCCCATGTGACACCTGGCTCGCGGAGGAGCTGAGCAGCTCTGCCTGTCCAGCCCTCTGGCTCAGCCTGAGTCTGCCGGGCACGTCAGGTCAGTTTGAAGAAGGGAGCCTGGCGCTTCCCCCAAACTCACCGCTCACCCTAAGGGACCATGTAAAAGACCTCTTGAAGCTCAGCGTTAAGATCTGATACATCTCTACATGCTTGTGTACTTTGTATGTTTTTATATTAAAAGGAAATATTTTTTATTAGCCAAATAAACTCAGAAGCTAGGATTCCTCTGCTTTCAAACCAAAATTTGAAACAAATTTCATGGCTTTACCTTCAAGGAAATCTAGTAATTTAAATGTGTATTAACTTTTTCTCCCACTTGACACCTTTAGAACACCTGATGAACTATCCTGCACATCACCTACCCCCTGAGCGCAATGGGGGCCAGCCACGCTACCACTCCCGCCTACCGCCAGCAGACACGCCCTCCAACAGAAAACCACCTTCGCTTCGAAAGATAAAAAAGAACGGGTGCTCGGGGATCTTTCCAAACGTCCGCAACAGGAACTGCAACGGTGAAGCGGCTTCGGCACGAGCAGCGCGTGCGAGCGTGTGCTCTGGGAGCTGACGCGCGGCCGTGAGGCTCGAGCGCGCGTGAGGGTCAGCAAGACCAGTCGTGTCAGTGTGCCGGGAATGGGCACGAGGGCCCAGGTCCCCACCCAGTGGCCGCCAACACCATGGGCACCGCGTCCGGAAAACGGCAGGTACTTACCGAGTTCTCACTGAATGAGCTCCACCAAAAGCAAAGACCTTAATTCACTTAACCTCAAGTAAAATTCACTCCCAAAATCCCCGAGCCAGGACAAACACGAACACGACAACCCCACGAATTCTACGTAAGTGCGGCTGGATTCTGCACAAGCTTCCTCTACACAGCACTACTCAAGAACAAAGGAAAATTCACACCAAATCGCACTGGCGACTTGCACACTTAATTCTTATTAAGTGGCCAACGGACTTTTTCTAAGAGTCATAGGACTCCCCTCCTCACACTCTTTTCCTTACAAGACGCAAGTAAAGACAACCTGACCTTGCCGCAAGTCTCCCCCGGCACAGCGAGCTCCATCCACACCCCCACCACCACCACCGTGGACAGAACAGGAAGAACACCAACTTGGGGCTTCTCAGAATGTGGTCTTGGACCAGCAGTGCTGGCACGAGCTGGGAACTTGCTAGAAAAGTCAGTGGTGTGAGGGGTGGGGGGTGCAGGCCCACTGCACCATGAACTGACGGCTGGGGCCCCGGCGGTCTGCTCAGACCCCGCCGGAGACGCGGATGCTCAGGTCTGAGAGCCACTGGTCCAGTGAATACAGTCACTCTCACCTTGACAGAGGACTCAGTTTTATGCATTTTATGGGACAAAATTCCTAGAGCCATTGACGTTTTTATCAAGTTCAGTGAGGGACCACCTCCAGCACTACACGTGACAACGTGCGCGCACGCGTGCGGCCAGCCCCGTGGGGCTGTGAGGGCGCTCGCAGGGATACGTCCCAGCCGAGACAGAAGCCGGCACAGGAGGGAGACACAGAACTGAGCTCTGTCACGTGGGGAGGAAGGGCCAGGTCACGGACTTAGTGCCAGAACTGGACTCTGCATTTAAAAAGCTTCAGAACATCCAGATCTGCCAAGGGCCACAGCGTGTCTGCCCTGAAGGAGCCAATCGATGGCGCATGGAGAGGACCGCGGGGACAGGGCACTTCCGCACATCAGATCCAGTCCACGGACATTTGCTACGCAACTGTTCAACGGTTTGTTCGGATCCTTGTTACGTGGCCAGAAAACAAAAACGGGGCAGAGTGACCTACCATTTAGTTCTGTAAATATTTTAAAACAAGCACTTTATCCCAAAGGCAATTTCCTTTCCCGGATGCACATTCATCCGTCGGGCGGCCGGCTCTGGTGCCGAGAGCAGGACAGGACGGCAGTCTGCTGCTCAGCCCCACGTCCTTCCAGAAGCCCCGGCTGGCTTTCAACACTGCATCTCCCAGGCAGTTTCGCAACAAACATGTGGCGCTCACAGACTCCCTCTTCAGAAACGGGCTTGGAAACGTCCTTGAGAAGCAGGGTGACAGCCACCTACTCAGATCAAATTCCTTGTCCTGCCATACGTGCCATCAAAAAAATGTGTGTGTCCCCAGCAGAGACACCTGGGGCACAGGGCGGAAAGCAGACCAGGGCCCCTGCTCCCCAGCTCAGGGGCTGAGCCTACACGGCTGCACGGGGGGGCCCAGGGGTGCAGGAGGTAGGCCCTCACTGACAGAGACCAGAACGAGATGAGACGCCCCTCAGAATGCCCCGGCAGGCAGCTGGAAGAGCCTGTTCACCTCCAGTCTCTGACACGCTGTGCGAAGGGGCCCCGCTTCCCAGTCCGGCAGCAGGAGACTCCTTGCCCATGGACGGGGAAGTGGAGTCACTTGGACAACGGAGTTTTACTCAGACTCCATCTTTAAAAAGGAGGCACCACAAAACAGCTGACAAAAGAGTGCCTCTGAGAAACGCATCCCAAACAGGATGCTGTTCATGCCAGAAATAACCCAGAAACCGGGGCAGACTGTTAACACCCTGCTGCATCTTGCAAAGAACAGAATTCCGAACCAAATTCCTTTGACAACTTCAATATTGTTGTTCAAGAGACTCTAAGACCCATGAGTCTACCTCCTTTAAACACACGGAAATGTGGGCTGTTGTTCCCGATTCCTAAAGGAACCGCTTCCGCTCCAGTCCTCCAACTGCGACCCTGCTTAACACCATCCCTCTCCCTGCAGTAATGCCGGTGAGTCTCACACAGTCACAGCTACTGGTACGATTTTAAAAAGATTTTAAAAGCTAATTTTAAAGGATTTACACTAACACTAATTTAAAAAGAGAAGGAACAGCTATCGAGTGTAAGCAAGTGATCGTGCTCCGCGTTTTCATACAAAGCTCCCACTGGTCGATGCTGGGGCTCTTCTGAACGCGCAGCAACAGAACCGCAGAACCGCACAGGCCAGGAAGGCCCGCCCTTCCAGCCTGGGCGCCGAAGCTGCGCGGTGCTTCTCTGCGGGCCCCGAGGACCCGGGCCGGAGGCGCTCCAGCCCCGGGGCGGGGACGCGAGGAGCAGCGGGACGCCGCGCGGTGGGGCGGTCAGCAGGGGCCGCAGGAGGATAGTTACCCGGGGTTCTTTGGGTCACTCTCTCGAGAGCTTCCTCCCTTCAGCTTCCTAACCAGCTTCTCGCTGCTGCGTCTAATTGAAGCCCGGAGTTTGCTAAAGGAGCCACTGCGCTTTAAAGATCCCGTGCCGTCCTGAAAGAGACGTGAAACATGTGAGACTGCAGACGGCCCGTCCTGGCCTCCTGAGAGGCAAAGCTGAATGCAAACACGAACTCACATCAGGTTGGCCTACTTGTCTGTGACCTGCTGGCAATACGGCGGCTACAGAAATTACGTTTGCCAGGTCTTGTAAATACACTTTAAATAGAAATCTACCCACTTTAAATTTCAGTCAAGACAATCCAATGATCACGAAAACCTCTGACCATGAAGTTCAAACAAAAAATAATATCCCCAAAAATCATATCGCTGTTTTGAAACAAAAGGTCACACTTGGAAAAGGTCTCAAGGAAATTAAGGCTGCTTCTTGGAAGATCACCCAAATCAAATTCCACATTTAATAAAAACAGAAGCATCTGGTCCCCGTTTAACAGAACTGGACCCACACCAGTGAGGGCTGACAGAGACAGCTTTTTTTAACACTTTCGTGCACAGGCAGCACTTAGGTGCACTGCTTCTTCCGTACATTCCATCATGTTTACTGAGGCATGGACGCAAGCATTCTCTACACCCGAAGTGGGGCTTGTCCTCACAGCCCCACAAAGCAAAAACCACACGCTCTTCTGACTGAGCCCGCCAGGCGCCCTTTTGGTACATTTTTAAAAAGTTTTATTAAATGTTGACTGTAAATGTGGTCAGAAATTAAATAAAACAGTCATTCCATACAATAACTGAACCCCCGACACCTTGCAGGTGTCCGGCTCTCATCTAAGTGGCCCCGGTACTCAGTGAAACATCTGGCGGTATCTATCTGG
Organism: Mustela putorius furo; assembly: GCF_011764305.1. NCBI lineage: Eukaryota > Metazoa > Chordata > Mammalia > Carnivora > Mustelidae > Mustela > Mustela putorius. The sequence continues at coordinate 51,361,590 of NW_025421290.1, read as the reverse complement.
GTATGAAAACCAAGAACCAGAGTTTGAAAAACTGTGTGTATGAGCAACTTTTATTCTCAGAATGAATCACTCAGTGAGATTAAAGCAGCCCCGTTCCTTCAAGAAGCCACGCAGTGCCGCATTCCACGGAGAGAGTGAGACGTTCTACCGGGCAGACAGACACCAAGACACGGGTCAGTTGGAGTGAGTTTATTAGAAGTTAGAAAGACACAAATACACAAATCACTGAACACTTAAAGATTAGTGGAGAAAAGCAAAATTGCCAAAATGTCACAGAGACTACACAGCAAATGCTACTTGAGCGAGATCCTAAGGGGAGAGCCCGGGGCACGGGCAGCCCCGCCGGGTCTCAGAGGGCAACAGAAGCAGCACATGCCCTATTCCTACGGCCTAGCTAGTTCCACGGTCACTGTCATGCCACGGCATTAACACCTGCAGGAGACTTCTAACTACCTTTGATCAAAGTGAACGACTAATCGCTCTTAATTCTTAAACTCACGTATCACACAGTAAATGGTTTTTATTAACACAGTTGATATTACTAAGTACATATCTGGCAGAGCTACATGTATACAGAGATAAGGAACCCCCCAAAAAGGACAGCAGCACCGAAAGGAATGGCCAGTCACAGAGAGGTGGCGCTCTGACAAGAATCCTAGGGGATTGCTAAACACAGCAGTCAGCACTGGAGAGAGAAGGAAAGCTGGAGGAGCCGCCCGTCATGCAGGAGACAGTGTGAGCGTCACATGAGGCAGCTAGGCCTGTCGGACAGAAACGGAGAGAGAGAGCCCAGTGAGCCCGTTGTGAGAACAGAGCCAGCCCCCACGGAACGCAGCGCGGCTTACAGTATTTCTAGGTCACAGATCTCGGCAGTGCTTCTCATCCCTTTAGTATCCGGGATCACCTTCCGCCTGCTTCTATCAGCCCAGGACCAAGAGGTACTGGGGCCGTCTGCTGCCTTTTACGACTAATCACTCGTGTCATCAAAGTAACACTCCGTGCCCAGAGCGTGGATTAGCACTGTGCTAGAAATCTCCAGGATACTTACTATCACGAGGTCCAGGAACTGTACAGAAAGGAGATTCCATATTGAGAAACATCAACAGTGACCAAAAGATAAAGGCTGCACATAAGAAGAGGCCGTTCATCAAACCTTTAACTTCATCAGGAATCCTCTGACACCCCTGAACTCTTGTGGAGTTCTGACATCAGAGGGGACTTTCTCTTAAGAGCTCTAACCGTTTAGACAGTTCAAAAACTTGAAAAAAACCAATGACTTTAGTCTTTAGCACATTTTAAACATGCAGTTGATCCAAATTATCCAAAATAAGATTAATTCTAGAAAATGGATTTCCACAGGCAGCAGTGCACCCCGGGTCTCAGCAGACCGGAACCCCAGTGGTCCCGTACGGAAGCCCCGGCCTGCAGGGACCGAGCCCCCACCCGCTCTGACTCACCATGGGACGCTCAGCAAATCATTTAACCAGCCCGAGCTTCATTTTTCTCATCTTTAAAATGGAAAAATAAGATTTGTTACCAATTTCCCGCAAATGTTGGGAGGACAAGAAAACACAAGTTCTTGTTGCTCTTTCAGAGAAAGGACATTTAACTGTTAATTCCGCAAACAGTACAATCCTGCAGTTCGTTTCAGAATTCCTCGCTTACACTACGGCAGTGCTCCTTATCCCTCCCAGGCCACTCAGCAGACTACAGGGGAGCGACCAGATTCCGGAAACACTTCATGTGGGACACACACAGGCCTCCCCGGCCCCATCCCTCGCCCTGCAGCAGGCGCCCAGGAGCTGGGCTCGGGAGGCAGCACCTGGCTGGCGGGGGTGGGGGGGAGCAGGCTGCCCACCCCCTCCGCGCACTCACCCTCCAGAACCAGTGGGAGCAACAGCAGAAGCCCACCCCAAAGCCCACCCCAACCCCGGGTGGATTTCTGTTCAGTAAAAGCTGGAGAGTTGGGAGGTCTCCCGCATTCTAACTCTTTCAAAAACAGTCTACTTCTCTGTATTGCCAGGAAAGAATACTTAACATCAAAGAAGTGGGTTTCTGAACAGAAATGAACACTGTAGCATATAAGCTAAGAAACAAAAGGCAGTAATTCTTTGTTCTTTTTCTTTGTTATACTCTTGTTGTTTTCCTAATATAATTTTTCAAAAGATTTTATTTAGTAAAAGTAAAGATTTTATTTATTTATTTGACAGAGATCACAAGCAGAGGCAGAGAGGCAGGCAGAGGGAGAAGCAGGCTCCCCACTGAGCAGGGAGCCCAATGTAGGGCTCGATCCCAGGCCCGAGGATCACCACCCCAGCCAAAGGCAGACGCTCAACCGACTGATGCTTAGGAAGGCGCCCCTTCCTAATACCATTTTTAAAACTAACTCTATTTCTAATTAACAGTCTGTACTATCCCATTCCTCAGTCATCTTGGGCATGAGGTCAGTATCTTTGGGAAAACAAGTGCTCCCATGCATGCAGGAGGGGCGGGCTCCTCCGGAAGGGCCCTGCTGGGAACTGGCAAGTCAGAAACAGAACAGAGTGGAGAAGACGGAACGGAGGATGTGATGCTTCCTGGGGCCCTCGTGGGACAGCTGCACAATGGTGCAGCGCAGGAAGCCCACGCATTCGAGGGGCCCCGACTCCAGGCACGTGGCCACAGCCCTCAGAGGGGACGGCAGCCATATGCACAGCGGGTAAAGTAAAGGCAATCCAATCTGGCCAAATAGGATTCCTATGCACACAGCATTTGCATCTTTAACGGGACCAGAAGAGAGAACTCAGACTTATCTTGACAATGACTTTCAGCTCTGTGTTCTTTATACAAAAATAAGCGTGAGGCAGTTACGTTTTCCAGTCCTTTAATCACCATCTTAATGGTATGTACTTAACAGAACTGCACTTCCCTAAAAACTTGATCCAGAAATGTCACATGAATGATTACAGTATATTCGGTAACCTTACGTCTCCGGCATTTTAACAGCACGGGATTCTGTGCGGACCCAGACTCCTGGCAGCTGTAGGGCACAATCAGAACCTAGACTGCCCGACCTTGGCCCACACTGCCCTCTGATTTTCATGTTATTTCTGAATACTGGGACCAACCACACTCACTCACATACACGGGCTCCCGCACACGGCTATGCCAACAGAACGGGACGGCCGTCCCCGCGCTGCAGGAGCGCCCGCCCCACATGGCAACAGAAGGCTTCTCCCTGCGGCAGCAGTTAACTTTTTAAAGGGCACTGAAATCCTTTTTTAAAAACTTAAAATCTAATGCAGAACCCCAATATAAGATACAATCTAGGTGGCACTTTCTCACTGTAAGTGTGACAAGTTCCTAGAATAACACGCACCAGCAGAACCGTGAAGCCACCTTTAGAGAACACCAGGTTGAAATACGAAACTACAGAAGATGGGTCTAGCCTCGGCACCTAAACTCCCAGTTTGTTCCCAGTTGGTCTGGACGGCCTGGCACCCAAACCGTGCACAGGTAAACGACTGCGGGTGGCCGCTGCTCTCAACCATGTGCCTCATCACCACAGGGAATGCCGGACTCCCACTCTGAGGGCCTGAGTCGCTCAGTCTCACACCGGGGCAAAGTCTAACATGGGGGCGCAGTGCAGGCATCCAGGCTGAAGGCAGCATCCACACGGGGCTCCTTCAGCAGCAGACATCTGCACCTCTGTCGGGCAGACTTGAAAAAAGTCCTGGTGTGCGTACTGCCTGTATCACCTCTTCTTAAACCATCACAGTACGCTCTGGAAATGAAAGTCCGGCCTGAGGTCGGGAGAGCTCAGCACCACCTCCTCAGAACCTGCGAGCCAGGCCTTCCCGCGAAGGCGGGACTGAGCCGGGTCTGAGCAGGGGCTGCAGGGCCCGGCGGTGAGCACAGCAGCCCAGGCACTACCCCCAGGCAGTTCCGGAGTCACCTGATGCTTGATCTCAGACTCTCTGAGAAGAAAGGGCCCCTTCTGCGGCTCAAGGAAAGTCCGGAACGACCTAAGATCTGGGATCTACATTTTTTCACCCCGTGGACCACCCCCACCCCCCAATAAGCCCTGCGATGGCCTCTGGAGAAGACCCAGAGCCTCCAGTGTCCAAGAGTCAAGTAAAAAGGTGTCCACACCCCCGCGTGAGTGTGCTAAGTGAGCATGTCCAAAGCGAGACAGAAAATGTGAAATGGAAGCAGGGCCAAGAATGCACTCAGAGGAAGGATGGCTTCTGCCCTCTGCATCCGTGATTCCGGCAGCAGGCCCCACGGGAAGACCACAGGAAGCCGCCTACCAGCCCTGCACACTGGGCGGAAACCAGCTTTCCCTCACCCAAGTCTCAGAACTCTGCACTGTAAATTATTTTATGACGGGACCGCACAACAGGATTGACCTAGAAATACTGTCTCAAGAAAAAGTTCCTCCAGAACTTCATTCAAGAGAACCAAAACCTGCAGCCTGGCGTCTGCAGACCAGGGAAGGGATGTGACCCTCTACGTGAGGCATGCAGGGCGACAGGAATCACAGGGGCAGTACAGTACACAGTGTGGCCAGACGCAGGAGAGAGGAGGCCTGGCCAGCGCCGTTGATGTGTTAGACTACTGCCCACTGGGGGAATAGAAAAGCAGATGCTGATTGGTTGTCTTGGCACAGAAACACCAAAGCAAGGCAGCTGCCAGATAAAGACAGTCAAAAAGACGCTCTCCCTAAAATTTTGGCCTCTAATATTATGTAGAAAATATTGTATCCTTACCAAACCACTCCATCTACAGAAAATCCCCCAAATAAATACCTTCAAAAAGATAAGAGTATAGGAAAGCCCAAGATTACTATTTGGCAAAACATCTGCAAAATTACCTAACCAAACTGCACCTACTGCAACTTCAAAGAAAAATAATACAACATTTTGATGGGGCACCTAATCCTGCATTCAACTCTCCCTGGTAAAAGCAAAATTCCAAAGACGCCAGCTCAACATACAAAAAGCGTTGCCCTGTGTGACCAACATCTGCTAGAAACAATGTCCGGGAGGCCACACACTCTTTGGCGACCACTGGGCAAACAGCCGTGGCGAGAACCTCCACGAGGGCAAACGAGCGAAACCCAGAGGTAGAGCTTGGCTAGGAGCGACATGTTCCAAACCCGGGCACGTGTTCTGGATCCGAAAACCTCTAGCAGAGGACTGTGCAGGCAGATGAGCCACGGGACCCTCAGCGGGAACATGGCGGTCAGCACTGAGGGGGGCCGTGAAGAGCGGCCGCCCCAACCGCTCTCATCTGGAGGCCAGCTCTGTCTGAAACAGGACCTCCCCTTAAGGAATTTAAAGCAATTCTCACACATCTACAGCACTGGTCAGTGACATTAGGAGCACTGGAGTTAGCAACGAAAATGGGTAAGTGAAAAAAGCAAGTTAGTTTTCTGCCACATTAACCCTAATATTAAAATAAAACCAGGTTACGGACTGTGGCTCTAAGTAACCAGGACACTCAATCAGCATTTCAGCGCTCAAAGTGAAGCCAAACAGCTTTCATGGGTCCCTACGGAGAAGAAAATGACCACTTCAAACAAGTAAAAGACTTCGTTATTAGCAGAAGGTAAGCACTCACAGAAAGCTTAATTCATACTTAATTTGAGGAAAGGACAGTGTCTAGCATGTGAGCCAGAGGAAGCTGCAGGACAGCAGTCCTGCTGGGCGCCTGGGCCAGGCGGCCTCCCGGCGACCGGCCGGCGGCTGTGTACTGTACTTACCCCGTTCCACTCTACGCTCATACTCACTTCCTCCCCTCCGTCAGGGCCGCTCTCGTACTTGACCACGTCCACGTTCAGACTCTCCCGGCTTCTCCGCTTCTCCATGTTCTCAGGGTCATTCAGCACTTCGGCTACTCTCTGTTTGTGAACATTGTCAAGACCCTGTGAGCCAGGCAAGGGGGAGGGTTGGAGCCGTTAGAAGGAAGCTTGACGAAGGACTCTAGGACAGCTGAGCTTCTCCCGGGGAAGAAACAACCCAGAAACAGCACTTACACACAGAAGAGTGATTCTCAGAAATATACACTTAAGACATTTCACTCTTCACAAAACTTACCTCAAATTTAAAAAAAAAAAAAAAGAAGGGACGCCTGGGTGGCTCAGTTGGTTAAGCCGCTGCCTTCGGCTCAGGTCATGATCCCAGCGTCCTGGGATCAAGTCCCACATCGGGCTCCTTGCTCAGCAGGGAGCCTGCTTCTCCCTCTGCCTCTGCCTGCCTCTCTGTCTGCCTGTGCTTGCTCTCTCCCCCTCTCTCACTCTGATAAATAAATAAAATCTTTAAAAAAAAAAAAGCAAATACTGGGCCCCCGTGAGTGATCTGCACACTTAAGTATTCACAAGGGAACGCAGTGATGCACACAAGTCTGAAATGCTGCGCCCAGGACAGGCCTGGTGGACAGAGCAGTGGGGGGCTGTGCCCGAGGGCAGCGAACATCCACGACAGGCCCAGGGAGGCAGGCGTGCAAGCGTGCAATTCCCTCCACTTCTCTGCTTGCCAGGCCTCACGGTGGGATGCTGGGACACACTCCCACCAGGGAGTGAGGAGAGCAGCAAGCCCTCGCCTCATTTCGGCAGGGAGGGCCCCGTGCACACTTGGGCTAAAACATTCCCGCACCACGAACATGGCCAAGACTGTTCTCCGCATGCATTTCAGTTCAAAAGACCCAGACGCAACACGTTCCCTATTCTAAGTGGGATTTTAACCCCAGCAGCTCCTGCAAATGTGACACCTGTACCGACTTTCACAGTTTCCTCCCCAACAGGCACACACGTCAAGCAGACGCCGTGCCGCTGTGACTCTGACAGTAAGGCAGACCGTGGCCCCGCAGCCGGCACGAAGGCAGCACTCCCGGTAAAGCATGGCCAACCCCTTCCTTTAAATTCCTGCAACTCATGACCCCAGACTTGGCTCATTTGATACACACTATCCCGGCACCTGAGAACGAAGCCCGGATTACTGGCAAGACTCCTGAAGATGAGTGGTGGGCACACTCCCGGGCCAGGATGGGCACCAGGACGGCCTACGCCACCCGGCCTCCCTAGCAGGGCCCGCACACAGCCAGGCCCCAGGAGGCTGCCGACGCCACAGGGCGCTCTCCCCCCACGCAGCCCTCCAGAGCCAGAGGACCCCTGAAGGGTGACGGACCTGAAGAAAGGGGCACGGGCGGAGACAGCGTCGCTACCGGGTCTGCTCTCATCACTCTGCACAGGTTCTTTAGAGAGAAAAAAATCTCTCGGGCATACATGGGCTATTCTAATCTCAGACAGAACTGGCCATGAACAAGCACACAACGACCGACACACATACCACTAAGGAAGGGGAAAAACTCACACCTGCCTCTCCGATCCTCTGAAGACAAACCGAAACCAAACCCCCCTTTAGGTAGCCTCATCCGCTGCCACGCACGCGCGCGCACAGAGTAACGCATTCACTGGTTACCCGGCAGCCTCCCGGGCACGGGGCAGCGAGCACGCCGTTCCCGAGCTTCCACAGACGGCACCTCAGCCCAAGTCCGACCTCGCAGCGGACCGCTGAGTGCGCAGTGACCGCACCAGCCCACGACACCCCACCCCGCCGGCGGCGCACGGGGGCTCCCGCCGCTCCGTCCTGCCCTCACACCTGCTACTTCCTGTCTGCTCTGGACTCACGCCATCCCCGCCGCGGCGGCTGTGAAGCGGTCGGATGTGCACGTCCCTGCTGACGAGGGACGCAGAGTATCTCTTCACACGCCTGTGGGCATTTGTGTGCCGTCAGCAGAGAAATGACTATCCAGCTCCGTCGCTCACTTCTAAACTAGGAGATCCTTCTGTCTTACACATTCTGGGTACTGGGTCCTCAGCAGATGTGACCTGCAAATGCTCCCACCCATTTCTGTGGGGGCCTTCACTTTCCTGTGTCCTAAGTGCACCAACATTTCTAATTCATGGTGATGAATCTAACTGATCAAGTTTTTCTTTTGCGGCTTGTGCTTTTGGTGTCACAGTTAAGCCTTTTAAACAATATAACTTTCCTTGCACAAGCTAAAATATTTTCTATTTCTAAATCAAGCCTTTGACAAGTCATATAAAAGAGAGTCATTACACTCAAAGGCCCAACATGTGAGTTAAGAACAGAAGGCAGGTCACTGACCTGTTTACGGGACCTCATGGCAGCTTCTTCCAATGTCTCTGCAGCTTCAAACTTGCCTTGACGTCTGTAAAGTGCCCCAAGGTTTTTCAAAGTAGTTGTAACAGTTGGACTGTAAGAAAGCATAAGATACACAGACTTCTTAAATACAAGTTTTAGAACTACTATTAACCGCACAAAATCTAAAGCACTAACAAACAAGTTTGTGAGAAGTACTTTTTAAATTTCTACAGTACTTCTTTAAACTATAAATTTCCATAAGTTTGTTTTTTCTTCTTTGAAGCAGGCTCCACGCCCAGCATGGAGCCCAACTCAGGACTTGAACTCAAGACCCTGAGATCAAGAGCTGAGCTGAGATCAAGAGCTGGATACTTAACTAACTGAGCCACCCGGGTGTCCCTCTTTAAAGTTCTTCTCTCCCAAAGGACCACCTGCCTACTTTTCAGCAGTGGGGCTGCCCCCGACACTCCCGTGGAACCCTCCGCAGGGCCAGGGCCAGGGCCCGCTGTGCTGAGCCCCGCAGCCAGCACGACACGCTCATGTGCTCTTTGCAGGCCACAGCTGCTCTCACCATCCGCCAGCCCCGTCAACAGAAGCGTGTGTGCTGGCTCTGTCTGAGGACCACCATGCCTGGCCCGGAGCAGAGCTGCTCTGTCGCCGGGCAGTAAAGAGGACACGGTGTGTGACACTGCTATGCACCTCCCTCCTGTCCACAAGCAGAAGGGAAGCAGCACAAGTGCAAAGGGTCGGAGGCAGGCGAGTGCCGCGCACAGGAAGAGCGAACAGTGTGCACGGGGATGTGGCGCTGCTGCACTCCTCACAGCAATCTTAGAAAAAGCTAGAAATAAACCTAAAAATACACCTAGGTGTGCTTTTCGCATACACGCGTCCTTCCACAGTTCTCTTGGTTCATAACAAGCGCTTACGGCACCGAAATAAAGAAGCTATACCCCAGGTCTCTGAGACATTTACGTAACAGTGGAAAATACAAAGCCTATAAATTTTGGTTCTTATGGTAAGTGCTATGGGGAACCCAGAAGAGGGTTCAGAGAACTTTCCGGGAACAGATGACCGGCAGACTGGTCTTCTAGGGGAAGTCACAGTTAAGAGAGGGAAAAATCTGCCAGGAAGGCGTTCCAGTCGGGAGACGAAACAGAGGTGCGGGCAGCACAGGCTCACAGGGCAGCAGGGGAGGGTCTCACCCTGCCCCCTGCAGCCACACAGTCCCCAGAGGTGCCAAGGGCTGCGAGGACAGGAGTAGGGGGTCTGCCACGTGCCAGACACGCGACTGCGGAGTCCTGCAGAATGCGGCCGTCTCCAGAGTCTGCTCCGAGGCCACCCTGCACACTGGCTTCCTACTTCGTTACCTCCTCCTCCTGCGCTATGGCAGCAGAGCCGTGGTACTGGACAGAAGCTGAATTTCACCAACATCGCAGTGAGCTGTGTGTAGGTACATGACCTCGTTACGAAGTTACGGGTTTCCTGACTGGAATCTGTGAACGTGGGAGACTGTGCACACGTACCACCCGAAGGACCTTTCCGTGTTCAGTCATTTACAAGGTGATCTTAAAGCACAAGCACCTTCCAGGACAGTTTAGTTCAAAGGTCATACCTATTGGGGCGCCTGGGCGGCTCAGTCGGCTGAGTGTCCAACTCCTGATTTCAGCTCAGGTCATGAGCTCGGGGTCATGAGACGGAGCCCTGTGTCAGGCTCTGCGCTCAGCATGGGGTCTGCCTGTCCTTCCCTCCTTGCCTGCCCCGCCCCTCCCACTGCTCGCTTGCTTGCTCTTGCTCTATCTAATCTAAAATATATAAATTTTTTTTTTTTTTTCAGATTTACTTCTTTGAGAGAGAAAAAATGAGAGCGAGCCAGCCTGGAAGGGGGAGGGTCAAAGAGGACTCCCTGCCAAGCAAGGTCTCTCGGCTCCAGGATCATGACTTGAGCTGAAGGTAGCTGCTTTACCAACTGAGCCACCCAGGCGCCCCACAAAATAAATATAATTTTTTAGATTTTATGTATTTATTTGACAGACAGAGATCAGAAGTAGGCAGAGAGGCAGGCAGAGAGAGAGGAGGAAGCAGGCTCCCTGCTGAGCAGAGAGCCCGATGCGGGACTCGATCCCAGGACCCTGAGATCATGACCCGAGCCGAAGGCAGCGGCTTAACCCACTGAGCCACCCAGGCGCCCAATAAATATAATTTTTTATAAAGAAAAAAAAGACGTACCTATCAACTTTGCAGGCTTTGTACCAGCCGCCATACTCTCCAAAAGATGTCCCGTCCTTTTGCTTTCCCTAAGTCATAACAAATGAATATTTACCTTAAAACACAATATAACCAATTTAGTAAACTTCTCAAAATAGTTTATTCTTACTTTGCATTCTTCTCTTTCTTCAGCGTGCATCCAAATGGGTTTATTTTCATCTAGGGGAGAAAAAATACCGTACTATGAAAGTGCAGCATGACAGGGCCCACGAGCAGAGGCTGTCGAGTTGCAGCGACTGCCAAGTTCTCATTTCTCACGTGAGCCTCCTTAGGCGCTACTTTTTAGGACCTGGACAGAGGAAGTTCATGGTGGAGCCTATGAGGGCGGAAGAAACACGCAGATGGCCATCCACGTGCAGCGCCGTGAACACACACACATAGACTCACAATCCCATGTACCCACACAGGGCAGGCAGCTGTCAAGGAAGTGGACAAATATGCCGGGGCCCCTAAAATGCTCACACACTGCTGGGGGGCCTCCGAACTTCCGAACGCCAGCATTAAACAGGGGCTAAGCGAAGGGTAAGATGCTGGGAGCAGAGTGGAGAAAGATACTGATCAATATTCTCTTAAAGTCGTCTTACTTTCAAGAACCTTAACCATGACACTCCGTAAGTCTCTACCGACCAGCGTGCCCACACCATGGAGCACAAGCAAGCTCAAAATGAAGTTTCTGACAAATTTTCTTTATAAGGAAAATGCCTGAGGTCCAAGTATGAAGGAAGAAGTAAACATGACTGTAAGTGAAGTATGGCTTACGCACATAAATCAACCAGCACAGAAAGACACTACAAATGTCAGAAGGTTATCCGGGTGCTGGAATCATGGGTGACTTTCACGTGCCCTCTCTGCGTGAACTTTCATGATTCCCACCACGAGCACCGATCTCAAGTTCCAGAGGAAGAAACCGGAGCTCACACCGTCCTCACTGACGACCAGACCTCGGACAAGCCACTTCAGCTACCGCGTCCTCACTCCTGAAATTCCCCGGACTGTCGGGAAAATGACACGCGCTCCCACACTGAGACTGCCTCTCGGGAGGCCAAGCCCACGGCTCCTCGTGTGATCAGGACTCGCCATGTCACAGGAGAAACCTGAAGCCTGATTCCAATAGCGGCTTTAGGAGAGCGAACAGTACCTGAGGCCTACGAACAGCACAGAGCGCAGTCGGAGCTACTGAGCGAGGCAAACCGCTACGGCGGCCAGCCCGCAGCGAGCTAAGGGCGCACGGGCGGGGACCCCAAGTGACACCGGTGCGTGGGCGCGCCATGAGCAGCAGGCCCGGGAGCCTGAAGGGCACCCACAGACGGCAACAGGACACATCTGCACCTCGTGTCCTGCATGGGACATCTGTATGGAGGGCAAACACAGGAAAGCTGCTTTCACTAGAACTTAACTGGACTCTATGCTTGTTTTTAGAAAAGAAGCCAGCAAATCTTAAGGAAACAAGTATCCCCCAAGAACAGAGCTTTTTTTAAAAAGCATCAAGGAAATGCCCTGGAATCACTACACAATGCACCGGCCTCTGCAGCTGGAGGCGGGCTGCTGCCCCTGCCCACGACCCCTGCGCTGAGCCCGCGGCCTCCTGTGCACGGAGAGTAAAAGGGACCTACTGTTCCACTTAGCGAAGGAGGGGAAAAAGCTAATACACTCCGAAGACTTTTCCCAAGTGGTTTCTAGAAACTCTCTACACACGAAAACATTTATTAAGCAAAACCGCTTTCCCTGTGCAGCCTCAGGTTTCCTGCACACCAGTAATAACACTCATTCCCAACGCCTTAAGGAACACCTGACGCAGAGGGAAATAAATGCCTTACTTAACACACAAATAAAACTGTTGCATGAAACATTTTAAATCTTTTAAAATATTTACCCCAAAACTGTATATTAAATACCCATAGCACTTTGAGGAATACGGAGACAGGCCTTGGCTCTTTGAGACAGTCCAATAACCCAGCAGGCCTGGCATGGGGTCAACCATTTGCATTTCCAACAGGTCCCACGTGGTGCTGATGCTACTGTCCCTGCTGGCTCCGGGAGAACCAGAATCACAGTAAATCCAGAGAGCACCGATGCCTCCAGAGAGGTTTTCTGGGGTTAGTGCTCTGAGTTGTGCAAGAGCAAAGCCTGGACTCCGGAGAGGGCAACGCAGAAAGACGGGGGGTAGCTGGCCTATCACCCCTGACCACAAGGCACGCGACCCACTGAGTACCTGGTGACCCCGCCGTGTCCACTGGATGGCAGATGAACGAATCAATGAGCCCATGACACTCCGACTGTGTCATATCCTCTCCTCTAAGTGCTATCGGCAAAATCATTTCTAAAATTCAATTAAATTCTACCTTGAAAATGAGACGGTGACTTGAGTATTACCGAGTTCCGGCTGGGAATCACCATTTTTAATGCACGCTAACAACCGTGTCTGCTCAGAAGCGAAAGCAGGGTCCTTACCATCTACAGAGCCAAACTCCCTTTCATGTGCACGAGTGAGAATCTCTTTGTACAGTGTTTCTGCTTGCTTGAATTTTCCTTGCTTCAGATAGCAGGATGCCTTAAAATAAAATAAAGTACTTAGTAACTTCATTCGTAGAGAAGACACATTCCTGTCTACAGGTTAAACGACACAAAGCTCAGAGATCAAAAAACCAGCATTTGGGGCTCTACCTACAGAGGGCACCGCTGTCCACATACCAGGTTATTTTTTGTTTTGGCCACATTGGGGTCATCAGGCCCCAGTTTTGTTTGGTAGATCTCCAGGGCTCTTTGATAATAATATTCTACTTCCTCGTACTTGCCCTGATTCTGGCACAGTAAGGCCAAGTTATTTAACTGCTTGGCAACGTCGGGGTGATCCTTTCCCAAAACCTGCAAAGAAAAATGGGTGTGTTAGGAACATCGATTTGTTTTAGTGCCATCCAGTCCGTTCTCCACCCCCCAGGAGAAGGACCCTTTCTCAACACAACCGTGGCTGTGCCCACCGTCCAGGCCCAGGGTCCCGCAGTATACACAAAGAAACCAGACGGGTGCCTTGGGTGGCTCAGTCATTAAGCGGCTGCCTTCAGCTCAGGTCATGATCCCAAGGTCTTGGGATGGAGTCCCATGTTGGGCTCCCTGCTCCGTGGGGAGCCTGTTTCTCCCTCTGCCTCTACCCCTGTTTCCTCTACTTGGGCTCTCTGTCAAATAAATGAATAAAATCTTTAAAAAAAAAAAAAGAAAAGAAAAGAAAGGAAGAAAGAAAGAAAGAAACAGCCAAAACTCATACTCTTGTTGGGTAAAGAGACTGTACGGATCCCCCTCCACACTCTCAACCTTTCGTCCTTACAGTGACCCCACATGGGGGCTGGCACAGGTGCCATTGGAACTCATGGCCTGAAACTAGGAAATGGCTGTATAAAGATTATATTGGTATGACCCCCAAGTTCTGGAAGAGCCCTTTCTGACCCAAGCTAGTGCACCAGGCTCTCCTATGCATGCAAACCTTCAAAAGGAATCTCTAGCTCTCGAGATTCAGCCCACATATCCCTTCCCACTAAGACCTGAAGGTCCTCTGCACCCACCCCAAACCACAGCCCTCCTATTTCATACCCCACCTTCAGGGCTCCGGGAGCTCCCACCCCACATGCCTGGTGCCCTTCTCCCAGGACCCCCAGCTACCCCCCCACGAACTGCTCAACCCTCAGAGGGGACACCTCCTTCCATCCAGCTCACGGGAGTCTCAGCCCGTCTCTACCCAGGTTAACTCACGGGCATCCTGGTTGTTCTTTCTTTGCAAGTATCACCACCCGAAACTATCTTACTTACCTGTGTAGTCAGGCATTGCCCAGTGTAATGTAATGTAAGCCACAACAGTACAAATTCTATCTCCTACACCACTGTAACCCCAGTACCTAGAAAAGTGTTGACTCACAGATGAATAAATACTAACCCACCTCCCTACTACCTTGAAAAAGCCGTTCGTTCTCTCAGCCTCATGCCCTCACCCATGTTCCCAGTGTGGCCTGCTGCCCGCCCATGCCTCTCTGCACGCCCTTCCCCTCCCTGCTTGGGGGACTGACGTAAGACCAGCTCCAACACTCAGCACTTGCGGGAAGCCGTCCCCGGTGCACCCGCACACCCTGGGCTTGCCGGAGCCCCTGCTCTGCACACTCCCAGAGCTCTAACCCCGAAGCCCGTGCGGCCGAGCCCCACGGAAGGAGCACGCCCACCAGCTCTCACCACCCAGAACCCTCCGCACACATTACTAAATGAGTGAACGAAAGCAGCTGCGCATGGATAAAGCTGGCAGATGACGGAGCAGAGCTCATAATCCTCCACTGGATACTTCCATGTTCTCTTCGACTTTACCCCAGGCCACTCAAAATCTGACCATTTTAATTCATAGGTATCATGCAGATGGTGGCATGAGAAAAGTTCTCCTGTGTAATTTGATGAGGAGCCTCTTTTAGTTCCCCTTTCCCAATTTCACCACACGGCCAAAAATTAAACGACCTTGCAGTATCACTGGTAAATAATCACAGGAATATCAATTTAAAATACTACCCTTGGTCTACCAGAGCCCCCTGCCTGCTGAGATTACCAGGCCACGTTTCCCCAACACCTAATTAGCACAGGCTGCAGCCGCAGGACGACTACCCAGGACGGCGATGGAATCTGTACTTCTCAGCCAAACTTCAGTTCTGAAAATCACTTCATTTTTTTAAGCTTTATAAGCATATTTGGTGACTTCATTTTTCAATTTCAGTATTTTTCTTATCCACAAGTACATGCCCCGCTATCAAACGGTAAATGCCCTCCACATCCAGTCTTCAGGGGCTCCTCCTCCTGCAGTTATTTCTAGGCCACATCAGGCAGGCAAGGCACAAAGACTGAACCCACTCCCCCAACCCTTTTATTTATTTATTTATTTTTAAAGCTTTATTTATTTGTTTTGAGAGCGAGAGAGCAGCACGGGTGCGCACGAGCGGAAAGGGCAGAGAATCGCAAGCTGACTGAGCACAGAGCCCGATGCAGGGCTCGATCTCACGACCCCGAGATC
Source organism: Mustela putorius furo (assembly GCF_011764305.1). Taxonomy (NCBI): domain Eukaryota; kingdom Metazoa; phylum Chordata; class Mammalia; order Carnivora; family Mustelidae; genus Mustela; species Mustela putorius. The sequence goes on along the minus strand of NW_025421290.1, from coordinate 51,346,143 downwards.
ACGACCTGAGCCAAAACCAAGAGGCGGACGCTTATGGGACTGCACCACGCAGTGTCCCTGAACACCCTCTCACTCCTTTTGAACCCCAGTCGGAGTGGGCTCGTCCGGCTGCGTTTTGTGGGCTGTCTGCCTCAGCCTTCACCAGGTGAGATTCTTCCAGGAAATGGTCAGTCACAACGTACCACAGGGGTCATTCCTCAAAACACAAAACCTGAAATACTTGAGTGCACGTCTTTGCCCGCACCTTCTCTCGGATCTCCAGCGCTCTCTTACACAGCGGTTCAGCCTCTTTGTACTTCCCTCTCTTGCCGTAAAGCACTGCAAGGTTATTCAGAGTCGCCGCCACCTGCCAACGGAGGGACCAGCAGAGACCGGTAAGCAGCGGCAGCGGCAGGACCTCAGTCTCACGCTCTCGGGGACGTGCTCTCCACAGCGCGAGGGGACAGGACTTCAGTGAGAAGCAAAGGGCAGTTCACAACGCGCTACAGGTTACACTAAGTGAACCGGAGACACTCAAATTAAACAATCAACACCACCTTGATCTTGATTTTTTTTTTTTTTTTTAATTTCACTGGAAGCCACAAAGCCAACCCAAACACAGATCTGCTTGCAAATCTGGCCAGATTTTAAGAAAAATATAAATTCTTTAGAAAAAAATTTATAGAAGTACATGCAATTTGATTTCGGATAAAAAAACAAGAGTACGTGATCCATGGGAAGTAGTGGTGATGAACAGATTAACGTGCGCAGGCAAAGGCCGAGCGTCAGAGCCTCCAGGGCCGGAGCTCAGCGCGGGGACTGAGTGAGTGAGGACTCCTACCTGCACCTCTAGTCAAAGGGCAGCTCTTAAACCTTCCCTGTTGAGTTTAATATTAAAATGAGTTGGGTAAAAAAAAAATCTATTAGGGAAAATTAAATATAAAAAGGAAAGAACCAGATATACAAACCGCAGGATGATCTTTGCCCAAAGTCTTCTCACGGATGGCCAAGGCATCGTTCAGTAGATTAGCGGCATCTTTGTATTTATTCTGGTCTCTACATTGAAAAGCACACAGTAAGTGTTTTGGATATAACTTACGTCTTTTTTAAAATGCAATTTTGCAACTACAGAAATAAAAGTTAAACTTGAGCTATTTAAAAAATAAAAGTCCACTATTAAAAGGATCAGAAATACCACCAGTGTAGAAGAAAGAGACTCCACCAATAAACGGGAACTTGGAATCAGACCCAATTAGCTCTGGAACCTGGCCCTCCCGTCCAGGTTTCGGGGACGACACTGCCCCCGCACCACAACACTGTATTGCAGAGTACAGGAGCCGGTCCAGAAGGCCGGGCAGAGCTTCACCTGCTATCTGACAGAACTGACCCCAGGGTTCGATCCCAGGCTCTGCCAGCGAAGGCCTGCAAGGCCTTGGGACATTAAGCAGCCTCCCACAGTCCCAGTCCACCCGTCTGGAAAGTGTCTTACCTAACTCACAGAGTTGCTCTAAGAAGCTAATGATATGCTGTGCGTACAATGAAAAACCTTGTTAAAAATAAATACATCCCGGGGAGATGAACCATGCGAGACTGTGGACTCTGAGAAACAAACTGAGGGTTTTGGAAGGGAAGTGGTGGGGGTTGAGGGGAGCCTGGTGACGGGTATTAAGAAGGGTACGTATTACATGGAACACTGGGTGTGGTGCATAAACAATAAATCTTGGAACACTGAAAAAATAAAATAAAAAATAGTAATAAATAAATAAATATCTCCCAGTGTGTTCATCTGGTACACACCTTCCCACTGTTTGCTTGAGGGAGGAGGAAGGAGGCGGCTCCTCACTGCAGTAAGGCAGAAAGCCCAGCCCCGGCCTCTGCCCTCCAACGTGACCACAGAAGTTATTCGCTCTGTGAGACCAGCACACGTGTTCCGTAACTGTGTCTAAGAGCTGCCCGGCAAGGCTTTGCCCTGCAGAAGCCAAACTCCCCTACGGACACGCAAAGGGTCAGCGCACCCCCAGAACCTCTGAAGCACGCTAACTCTGGCCAAGGGTACAGAGGTAGTTTTCTCCCAATACCCTACAACACATGACAAAGTGGCTCAAATATTTTGTGAAAATCAGCAGGTATGACAAAGTCTCGAGAACTACTAGAGACCCTTAAAACCAGTTAACAAGAACTACCTAAAAGCCTGTGTAAGCTGACAGAGGCAAGGGGTACCAAGCACTTTTCCAAACTGTAGCAGGCCCTAAAATGTCAGCGGCTATTAATTAATTAGCCAAAGCGAGATGACTCCAAGAGCAATAGCACTGATTCTCAGGCGTGACCCCAAACAACGACCGTCGCCCTCCGCCGGAACACAAAGAAACCAGCCGTGCCCCAGGAACTCTGGTGCAGGGGCCTGCACTCAACTGACCAGGAAATTCAAACTGAAAATGAAAACAGAAGTATACCACTGCACGCGGGAAACGCCTAACAGAAAAATGCACAAGATTATGGAAGAGTCACAGAAGAACACAAATGACTAAAAACATCCAACCAGGGAAGCACGAAGGCAACCACCGGCCCTGCTTCCCGTTACTGAGGCGCGGACAAGCCTCGCCGCCGGCTGGGAAACGCGGCTGGACCAAGAGAGGGAAAGGGGCCGCCCCCAGCCTGAGGAGTCTGGCCACAGGTACCGGGCGTAGACTGTATAGATGCTAACCCATTGCAGGAACCAATTCTCAAAAAATCCAAAATCTCAGACAAAACTTCTAAAGACGTTTATCAGTATGTTATGCTCTTCCCCCGAAGAGTTAAAATTAAACGTGCCCTAACACAAGAAAGCGGAGAAGGTTACAGGCCAGCCCTGGAGCGCAGTCCCGAACCTGAATGTGAACGCGCAGACGGCTCATGCACCTGTTCCGGACTTCTGACTCACAGAGCCCCTCGGCCAGAGCACTAAGGGGAAAAACCGCCACACGGCAGCGAGGCCCGGAAATTCCCGCTGCCTGACACTGTAAACGAGGAACCGGCACACCTACAACCAACAACAGAAACCCTACGTGCATTTTTTTATTTAATTCATTTATAATAGTAATGTCTATTGTTGGCCAAAAGCTTTCATGTTACCACACACAAAACTGCTCTGAGCTTCATTTATTTGAAATGACCTCTACTCCCAACAGGAGTAGAGCTCACAAGTAGCCCAACAGGGCTCGAACTCACGACCCTGAGATCAGGAGTCAGATGCTCTCCTGACTGAGCCAGCCAGTGCCCCAGCGCAGACACATCTGAAAAACTTTTGGCATCATCCGTCAAGATTTTAAATATAAATCCCCGAGTCCCTACGCTATGGTAACAGTGAAGATCCGCAAACCACCTCAACGTCCGCCAGCAGGGCACCTCCGAAAGGTCCGGACTACCCTCCAGAGCGCGCTACGCTGCCCAGAAGACCTCGGCTGACCACGGCCAGGGCTGCGGACATGCTGTGAAAGGCCGCTTGCTTTCTGGTGGTGTTTTGTTTCGTGAAGAAATCACTCACCTCTATGAATGGCTGCAACAGTGTCCCTCCCTGGGCCCCTCTCTGTCCTCTCCCTCTGCACCGCCCCCGTCCCTGCTCAGACCCAGCTCCATACCCCGAGGGTCCTGCCCTGCCTCCAGGCCCCAGTCACCACGCCATCCTGCGCACAAGGCCAAAGGGACTCTGGTGACACCCGAGTAGGGGCCCACTGCACCCCCACCAGCACCCCTCAACACTGCCCGCAGGACCTCCACGGTCAGGCCCCGCTTCTCCCCGCCCCATCTCTTACCGCTGTCCTGCAGGTGCCGTCAAGCTTTGCCAGCGAGGTTCAGGAGTAAGCCCCAAACCACTCAACACCGCACACCATCTCCGCGTGCTAAAACGCCACCCGCCCTCCGAGGCCCGGCCGAGTGGGGCTCCCCCCCTTCCGTTAATCCTTCCCCTAGCCCCTCAACTGGAAGGAATCTTTCTGCTCCATGAAAACTTCTGTGTCCTTCTATTAGCAGAACCCGGTCTCCTGCTCCTGCAACTGCACACAAATGTAAAGCGGCTCTCTTCAACACGAGGCCGTCAGTTCCCTGAGAAGGTCCTGTGAGCGTTTCACGTCTGCCAGGCAACCCCACATGTCACATGCCCCCAGTCCTCCCCTGGACCTCTGAGTGGACAGTACAACGGCCTCCATTTCAGATACAAGAAAACTTAGGCTCAGGATAGCTAAGGGCTGTGGACAACATCCTCTGTCTCATGGCCATCTAACAGAGACAGAACCTGAATTCTCCTGACTTGAAATTCAATGTCCTGCTTTCTCCGAGGGCAGGAGCCACCCACTCATTCATCTCTAGGGCCTCACGGGAAGCAGCCGAGTCTGACCCATACTTGGGGGACCAAAATGTCGAATGGGGACAATCAAACCAGTGAAGAAACACCAATGTGTTAATCCCTACCCACAAAACTGGAAGGGCTAGAGCAAACCGATCGTGCTGTGCGGAGAACCACTCCCTTCTCCGTCCAGACCCACTGCAGCTGAGCTCAGCCAGGGGACACACACGAGCCTCTACCACATCACAGCCTGCGCCACAGGGCGAACTCCTTGGTTCCCTTCCAGGTGTTCACCAAGGGCTCCGGGGAGAAGCGGCGCCGGCGTGAGGTGAGAAGTGCGGACAGGACACAAGCTGGTCCCCAACTTTCAGGGACACTGTTCTGGGAGAAGAGAACAAAATTCAAAGAACCCCAACGCCAAGCACAGTGAGAAGTGCCAGAGAAAAGGGAAGGGTTAAGGGCTCTGGGGGCACAACAGGGGCAAAGGGCAAGTGCGACCTGGGACTCAGAACGGGCAGGAGCTAACAAAGCCCTCGAAGGGTGGGAAGGCTACTCTGGACAAAAGAAACATGGTACACAGGACCTGGCGGAAAAAGGCAAGTGTGAAGAGACGTGACCAATGAAGCCAGCAAAGCAAGCTTCTACAGGTTTCCAGAAACATATCTCAAACCCTCCACGTTCATTAGAAATACTGCGGGTAGAGAAGACAAGGGCAGAGAAGGAGTACTAGCCTGTACACCAAGGCCAGGATGTTCAGCATGGTGGCCACATCCGGGTGGTCGTGGCCGGACGTCTTCTCCAGGTCCTCCAGGGCCTGCTTGCAGAGCGGCACGGCCACCTCGTAGCGCCCCTGCGAGGCGTACTGGATGACCAGGTTGTGGAGCGTGCGCAGCCGCGCCGGGATCTCGTAGCCGCCCTGCTGCGCGGCCGCCGCTGCACTGCTGTGCTGCTGCTGGACTGCACACAAGGGACACGGACCAGGCGACACCGTCAGTCAGACCCCTCCTCCCTAGCTCTGCTCCCGGGGGACGCCCAGCCCCCACGCTGCACAAACCCGTGCAGCGCTGCCCTGGCAGGCGGGGGGCCACGAGTCACATGTCAGGGGTGGTGTGATGCCCCAACAGTACAGGGAGGCTCCCCTCAGCACCCGACCAACTCTGCCTGTCTCCCTCTGCAAGAATGCACACACTACACGCAAACTGCTGGTTTGGGCCCCAGGTTCGTCGTAGGGGCTGGTCCAACATGTACTGCATCCCAGTAAGAACACCTGAAGTTGTCTTGGGAAACGCTGGGTGAATGGTGTGCACGTGCCTCTGGGAAGCAGCTACCGGCACCAGGACGCCCACTAATTACGGCCATCACATGGGGGTAGGACAAGCCACCTTCTGTTTGTCCGGGCTGCCATGTAACCACTCCCCCTCGCCAACTTACTTCCTTGCCCGGGATCGTCGTCGTCATTTGGAAAAAGGTCATCCAGAGGTTCTTTGGTGGAATCAGTGTCTTTGTCCTCCTATAAAAGCAATCCGGGAGAACTTCAGCCTTACCGGTACTACAAATCCTGCACCAGAAATCCTTCATACAAATATCAGTTTAACAAAACAATCTCAGAAAGGATAACCGGTTTTAAAAATCAAATATAGGGACGTCTAGGTGGCTGTCGATGGACACTGCCTTCCGCTTGGGTCATGATTCCAGAGTCCTGGATTGGCAGGGGGTCTGCTTCTCCCTCTGCCCCTCATCCCTGCTCATGCTCTCTTGGTCTCTCCTTCTCTCTCAATAAATAAATAAAATCGTTAAAAAATAAAGTCAATCAAATATGGAATCAACCACAATTTGGCTTATCTACAGATTTAGGAGAGAGTAATAAAGAGCCTGCCAGACTAGAACTCACACCCGAGATGCAGGCCTCAGGGCAGCCGACGACCATGACAGCATCTCTATCCCTCAGGTTCTTCACGACACTCTGAGAAGTTCAAATACTGCAGGGAAACTCTTCCTTGAAATCAATTTTATTTGGAAACCAAATATGTAAAAACAGACTAAACTGGCCCATCGCGGAGCGCCAGAGAACTGGAGGGCTCAGGTCCCTCTTCCCTGCACAACACCACCACAGGACTCCCAAGAGCAACCTAAAACCTGCCAGCTTGCTTTTATTTTTTTTAAGATTTTATTTATTTATTTACTGGAAGAGAAAGAGAGAATCCTGCATAGGCTCCACGAGCAGTGCAGAGCCCGATGAAGGGTTGGATCCCTTGCCTAAGATCCCGAGCCGTGACCTGACCCAAAAGCAAGAATCATCAGACACCCAACCAAGCCACCAGGCGCCCCGGAAACCTGCTGGCTTTAAGTCTGTGCCTCGAGTCTCCCCACAGATCCCCGGTTAGTGCAGGGATAAAACCCACGACGACACAATGGGAGCGAACAGACAACAGCCTGACCAAGTGCAAAGTCAGCACCATCCTCCCTTGCCTCTGGAAGGGGTCACGGGAGACGGACACAGACTCACCCTGATACTACTCCTGTCTGGGACGCATGATCTAAACACAGAGAGACAGGAGACAAACCCAGACTGAGGAACAACCCATGAAGTAACTGATTCGTATACTCTTCAAAAACATCTGTGCCGTGAAAGGCAGAGAAAGACTGTTTTCTCTGTCTGAAAAGGACCCATTTCAGATGCAAGCCAGCCGAGGAGACGTGACAGCTGAGTGCCACACAGGGTCACGGACCAGCTCCTGCCGTGGTGAATGAAGGCCATGACCGGCTCTGCTGAGAGCAGGAGGTCACAGTGCAGACGAGCACCATGCCCGTGGGAAACTTCCGGACCAGAGCCGGCCCCGCCTGCACATGAGCACGTCCCCATGCCACGGAAACGCGCCCAGCAGCAGCCGCGGAGTGTGCCATGACCTGTGCTGCCTACTCCAATGCATTCAGAAGAAACCATCATCCAGGTACACCCCAAAAGGAAAGGCAGAATTAGCTGTTAGCTCTCTTCTCCAAGCTCGGTATTTTCTCAAAATAACAAGTTTTAAAAGTCTCTGATTCAACAAAACCTTACAACATCACACAGTATTCTAGGCGAAATCATGGGCTGCCATCTGTAGCTCATTTATTCTTATTCCCACAGCAATACGTCTTCTAAATCAAAAGCAAGGGAGAATTAGAGTCGGGCTAATAAAGCAAGGTGCTGTGGGTTAATGTGTCCCCCAAAAACCACACACGGAAGCCCTCGCCCTCCAGGTGATGGCATGTGGAGGCGGGCCTTTAGGAGGTAACGTGGGTCAGGTGGAGTCACGGAGATGGGGCCACCACGACAGGACTAGTCTCCTTAACGAAAAGGAAAGAAAACACTAGATACCTCCCTCTCTCTGCACGCACCAAGGAAGGCCACATGAGGACACAACCAGGATAAAGGGCCTCACCAAGAACCCAACTGTGCCAACATCCTGACCTTGGAACTGTGGAAATAAGCCATGCAACCGTGGTATTCCGTCGCAATGGCCCGAGCTGATGAAGACCCGCACTCTGGCGACAGGAGACGTAACAGGAGGAGAGTCTGGGTGAAGCTCGTATGGAAATTCTCTTTACTATCTTTTCGATTTTTCTGTGAATCTAAAATTACTCCAAAATTTGTCTTTAAAACATGGTTTTTTACCTGAATCAGATATAAATGGTAGATGGAAAACAAGACCGAGAAGAACAGCCTGAGAGCCAAGGGAGAAAGGAGAAAGCCAAGCTCCTTCGGAATATTCCAAACACACAGCAAGTCGGCAAGAGAGGCCACGGAGGAGGCGTGAGTGAGGCGGCAAGAGAGCCAGGGAGAGTCCCGGCAGCGGAAGAAAGAGTTTCAGAGAGAACGGTGTCCACAGCACCACCGGCTACAGGTGGGGAGTCCCAAATCTGGATTCTAGACAACAGGATGCGATGCACACCGACCGAGGGAAAGTTCCAGCATCGTGATGAGCTTGGAAGCCAGACCCAATGGGTTCTCAAGCGGGGAAAACTCATGAGGTGCCTCTCTGCATCGTGCCTTACATGTACAAGGTTGTGTGCACATGTCTGACCACCGCACTAAAACACACCTGTGAAAAGCATGTGACCTGCCCAGGGAGTAAGCCCCAAGACCCATAACCTCCGGTGGCTCAAGGCAATCATCAGAGGAGGGAAACACAGCCGGACTAAAGCAGCCGACAACACGGTCAGCTGTCAGCGCTGCGCCCCACGGAGCCACTTACGGATGGGGAGATGTCGTCATCGTATTTCTTTAACTGATTCATGAACTCCAGGTGCTTCTTCTCCTCCTCCAGCTGAGCCACGGACTGCTCACTCTTCTGCAACTTCTGCTGCGTGTTGGCCAGCTCGTCCCGCAGCCACTGATTCTCCTGGCACAGCCGACGAACCTGTGCGCGCAGTTTCTGCTTCTCAGACTCCACAGCGTTCAGGTGGTTAGACAGAGCCATCATGACCTGAGGAGACAGAAATGCTGACAGAAGCCCCGCATCGGACTCTCTGCTCAGCAGAGATCCTGCTTCCCCCTCTCTCTCTGCCTGCCTCACTGCCTACTTGTGATCTCTCTCTGTCAAATAAATAAATAAAATATTTTTTTTTTAAAAATGGGGCGCCTGGGAGGCTCAGTGGGTTAGGCCTCTGCCTTCAACTCAGGTCATGATCTCAGGGTCCTGGGATCGAGTCCCGCATCGGGCTCTCTGCTCAGTGGAGAGTCTGCTTCTCCCTCTCTCTCTGCCTGCCTCTCTGCCTACCTGTGATATCTCTCTGTCAAATAAATAAAATATTAAAAAAAAAAAGAAACGCTGACAGCCTGCAGCGTCCCTCCCACGCTTCTCACCCCCTGCCGACGCAGGCATCCTGGGCCGGCAGCTCTCGCTTCTACTGCGCACATGTGCTCTGACACAGACAGGTACAAATGCCCATGACTCTCCTTGTCACCCTCAGTCTCAGGCTACAGAGGAGGCCACGGTAAAGAATATCACATGCTGGGCGCCTGGGTGGCTCAGTGGGTTAAGCCTCTGTCTTCGACTCAGGTCATGGTCCCAGGGTCCTGGGATCGAGCCCCGCATCAGGCTCTCTGCTCAGCAGGGAGCCTGCTTCCCCCTCTCTCTGCCTGCTTGTGATCTCTGTCAAATAAATAAAATCTTGAAAAAAAAAAAAAAGAGTATCAGAGTATCACATGCTCAGAACATCTACAGAAACTAGATGCTGTTCTTTTGTTTGACAGCATCTCAAATGGACCAGTGATGGACACACAGTTACTCTTCTGACAAGACTGTATGTTCTTTCCTTCTACCTAGGTGGCCCCGACATCATTTCTCAGAGGCGCTTCTCCATGTAAGAGTGTGTGCACAAGCACGCACTGTACAGAGCACCGGTCCCTCCAGGAGGGGCGGGTGACAGAGCTAAGGAAGGGCATGCAGACAAATCTTTGATGTTCCAAGATAAGGGAAGAAATCTTAAGCTAGCCGCCTAATCAGGTTCACACTGGTACATCTCTAAGCTTAGGGCCACGTCACAAAATCCAGTGACTGTCCCAGGGGTCTGCCTGCGGTGCACCAGACCTGCCGAGGCATCAGCACGCCCCCTGGGAAGTGCACAAGCAGAAACACCTGGGCAAAGTTGGCTCCAGTCTGTTCTCTCTTTAGACAACGCAACTGCCCTGCCCTCTACTATCCTCCTACCTTTGACCTAAACTCCAGAAGGTGAGGCTGTTTCCTCCTCCTTTTCTTAACTCGAGTATCTGCCCAACTGAAAAGAAAGTCCGTATTCACATCACTTTTCAGTAATAGAAAATGCCATATAATACACTCACAATAACCAAGCCAAGTTAAATTCTACAGTGAGGTCTTTCACACAGTCTGGATGAAGAACTCTAAAATCAGGGTCTGGACAGTTCCTGTGACAAACGGTGTTCTCTACATGAAAATGGAAACTAGTGACCCAGCAGCCCCATTCAGCTTTCATCGCTTACAAGCGGAAAGCTAAGGGGCACCTGGGGGAAGCAACAGGTTAAATGTCTGACTCTTGGTCGCAGCTCAGATCATAATCTCAGGGTCCTGGGATCGAGGCTTCCCCGCCTCCAATGGAATCTGCTCGAGATACTCTTCCTCTCCCTCTGCCCCACCCAACGATGCGCGCACTCGCTCAAATAAATCAATCTTTAAAAAAAAAAAAGAGGAAAGCTAAGAAGAAAGAAGCCAAATTTCACTGTGTGATTTTGCCTAAAATATGCTGGCAGAACCACATATTATCAAGGGGCAGGGCTACCACAAAAGGCTTCTTTTCTTTTCGGACTGACTGATCTTAGGGGGAAGGGTGAGGGAAAGGGAGACTCTCAAGCAGACTCCCCGCAACGAGGCAGGGCTCGACCTCACTACGAGATCACAACCGGAGCTGAAACCAGAGCCGGATGCTCAACCTACTGTGCCCCGCCCCCCAGATGTTTCTAATTTTTTCACCTCTATGTCCCGCATGATAAAAACAAAGGTTTAGTCATATATATAGCAATCTCGTCTTGGAGAACTGCAGAAACTATTAGCTGTTGGTCAATATCCATTCTCCCTTCTCCCTCAGGCCTAAGAACGTGGACCTTGAAGTAGGCAGAGCACATCCCCCAGGCTCCTCACCACCGGGTGTGGCCAGTGAACGGTCCGCAGCGTTGTGCACCAGCTGGAGGAAGTAAAGGGAGGATGTACACCCTTCCCGTCCTAGAACGGGGTCAGGTGGCTGTGGCTGGAGCTCCAGCTGAGTCCACAAAAAAGACTGTGCACCGCAATGCAGAGGCCTGCATGTCCCTAACGACCATGCAGCTACACAACCCTTCCAGGCGTAGCCCACCTCGGTATTTCTTTATGTCTACGATGTTTAAGCCACTGATTTCGTTTTCGGATACATGCAGCCAAATCAAATCCAAAATGGCGAGGTTACCTCTATTTTGGCTCTGCTCTTTAAAATTCAGACATGCCCAAATCAATCATCATTTATATACTGTACAAGCTGATCTCTGTTATCCTAGAAGTAGATTTCAAAACAAAATCTCCGTTCTCCAGACTGTCAAGTTCCTACTCCTGTCGGAGGCGACTTCATTCCTACCTGTGCCTCACTCAGGCCAAGCTCCAACATCTCCAGAGACTTTCGGATCATGTTTGATTTCTCTTCCACCAGATTACTTTCGTCATCTTTCTTCAAACACTTCAGCGTCTCCAGCAAACTCTGTAAGATGGAATTGTGCTCGTTCTTCAGAGCCTCCAGCCCCTGAATCACTTGCTTTGTCTTAGAAATAATCTCATCCTGTGTCAGCTTCTCCAACTTGTCTTCCTTTATATACACCATCGTGGACATGTTGTCGTACATTCTAGAACGGAGGAAGGAAAACAGATGAGGCATCTCATCACAGGTGTCATTTATGTTACACCTCCTATAAAATACACTGTGTGAAAACTTTTAGATTAACATTTTTATAGGTAAATAATAAATGTATGTATCTGTGACTTGCTGAAATACTGTACTGTTCCTCTTTTCCCTCTGCAGACCAATTTAATTACTTTTCTGGCTTATACCTGAATTCTTTTTAATGGGAGAAATGACAACACTTGAAATTAATGCCGAAGAGTAAAAAGCACCAAAACACCCAAATGGCATTTCTACAGCACAAAGCCTCCGCAAACAGGAGTTCTCTGAATGTCTGCAAGCTTTTTCCCCCTTAAAAAAAAGTAGAAGGGACAGTAAATTCTTGGTAACATATTTACCAGACAAAGCCCTGAGAACTGGTCACAGCTGGAAGAAGGAAGAAAACCAGCAAAGCAACATGGGAACAACCAGAGAAGCAGGAGAAGGACTAGGCCCGTCGGCAACACGGCAAGAGAGCGACGCGAGCAGAGCCGTGGGCAGGAAAAGGCGCGAGAGGGCGCGGGCTAGGCGAGCCTATGGGGTCCCACTAGCCGAGAGGCCACCAGATTCCAGTGTCTGGAACTGGCTTTAAAATAATAAAATGAGGAAGAAAAAGGAAAGGGGCATATAATACAGTGTCAGCACACCCGTGACTGCTGAAACTAATAGGTCTTAAACCCCCTAATTCAGTTAAACAGAAGAAAAGGTCACGGTGAGCATGAACGCGGCTCGGGAGACCGACGCACTGAAGTCAGACTCAGACGCGCGTCACCGTGACCCCCTTCAGAGCACTGGGCACTCCCCGAGGTCCTGCGTGCTGTCACGTATCGTTCGTAGCGCCCTGAATGCAAGCCCTGTCGGAAAGGCAAGGCCTCGATCTTGTACCCGTCCCACTACGTCACATCCCCAGGACGGCGCTGAGCCCTGGCCGACCGCGTGGTGCAGGCCTGGACAGACAGACAGACGCCCATGCAGGAAAGGAGCGGCAAAGCACCAAACCCGTGCCTAAGGAGCGCACCGTGCGGAGCCCCTGCGGTGTTCAGTGAGCACGTCGGATGCCTGAAGCCAAACACTGGCTCACTATACTGGAATTAAAATTCAAAACTTTACTAAAAAACATTAAATCCTATCAACTATAGAAACAGTCAGTGTCCTCTCTCTGTAAAAAGGGAAGAGAGGGAGTTTTGTTTATAAAAAAGAGAAAAGAATGGGAAGGGGCAGAGGGTTTTATGCCCACCCCCTGCACAGGAGAAATTTTATATACTTTTTGCCCCACTCCGCTCCCCTCCAGCAACTCTCATTTGCTTCCCGTGATGAAGTGCCTCTTAAAGTTTGTCTCCCATTCCAATTTCACCTTATTTTTTTTCTCCCTTCCCCTATGATCCTGTTTTGTTTCTTAAATTCCAAACGAATGAGGTCACATGACAACTATCTTTCTCTGGTTGACTTATTTCACTCAGCATAATACCCTCTAGTTCCATCCACGTCGTTGCAAACGGCAAGATTTCAATTACTGATGGCTGAGTAATAGTCCACACCCCACATCTTCTTTATCCATTCATTCATGCACATCTGGGCTCTCTCCAGTTTGGCTATGGTGGACGCTGCTGCTATCCATACTGGGGTGCACATGTCCCTTCGGATCACTATATCTGTATCTTTTAGCTAAATACCCAGTAGTACAATTGCTGGGTGGTAGGGCAGCTCTATTTCCAACTTTTGAGGAAACCCCACAGTATTTTCCAGAGTGGCTGTACCAGCTGGGGCAGGTTTAAAGAGAAGTAGCAAGGGTGGCGCAGTCAGTTAAACATCAGCTCCTGGTTCTGGCTTAGGTTGTGATATCAGGGTCCTTAGATCACCACCCCCTCCAGTCAGGTTTACCTGAGCCTGCTTGGGACTTTCTCCCTCTCCCTCCCCTTGCCCCGCTCATGCACGCACACACCCTCTCCCAAAATAAATAAGCCAAATCTTAAAACAAGGGGGGCCTGAGTGGCTCAGTGGGTTAATCCTCTGCCTTCGGTTCAGGTCATGATCTCGGGGTCCTGGGATCGAACCCCGCATTGCGCGCTCTGCTCAGCAGGGAGCCTGCCTCCCCCTCTCTCTGCCTGACTCTCTGCCTACTTGTGATCGCTCTATTAAATAAATAAATAAAATTTTTAAAAAAATAAAAAGAATTCCATAGCCAGCCAAACCCTCAATCAACTGTAGGAACAGGAGAGTAACATTTTTAGACATACCAGGTCTCAAAAACTTCTACCTCTCATGCTCCCTCAGGTTCAGGAAAATGAGTGCAAGCAAAATGGTAAGTCGAGAAGAAAACATGACAATAAAGAGAGAGACTATGGGGCACAGGTTCACTGTGGGGAAGACAGAGCTTCGCACCAACCTAGGGACAAGTGCTGTAGGCGAGGACAGATTAGAACCAACTTAAAAAGGAAATGAAAACAAGATAATTGGGGCGCCTGGGTGGCTCAGTGGGTTAAAGCCTCTGCCTTCGGCTCAGGTCGTGATCCCAGGGTCCTGGGATCCAGCCCCACATCGTGCTCTCTGCTCCGCAGGGAGCCTGCTTCCTCCTCTCTGCCTACCTGTGATCTCCGTCTGTTAAATAAATAAAATCTTTAAAAAAAAAAAAAAAGAAAGAAAACAAGATAATTAGCTCCGAAGGAAAATAAAAGGTCAAATAGGAAAAGTAATCATCATTTACTACATAGCTCAGCTCCTGCATTTATAGAGTCTAAAAATATAAACGGTTAAGACTATCTAAACAGGGGCACCTCAGCGGCTCAGTGGGTTCAAGCCTCTGCCTTCGGCTCAGGTCATGATCCCAGGGTTCTAGGATCGAGCCCTGCATCAGGCTCCCTGCTCGGCGGGTAGCCTGCTTCTCCCTCTCCCACTCCCCCTGCTTGTGTTCCCTCCCTCGCTGTGTCTCTGTCAAATACACAAATAAAATCTTAAAAAAAAAAAATATTAACAGGCAATACAATTTTCAACAGTGTGACAAATTTTACCAAACCTTACCCCCCTCTCAAAAATTAAAAACAAGAGGGGCACATGGGTGGCTCAATCAGCTGAGCAGCTGACTCTTGATTCTGGCTCAGGTTGTTATTCCGGGGTCATGGGACTGCCCCCACACCCCCCCGACTGGGCCACACTTGGGAAGAGTCTACTTGGCCCTCTCCCTCTTCCCTAACCCCTTCCCAGTTCAAGTGTGTAAAAACACACACGTGCTCTCTGCCTCTCAAATAAATAAATAAAATCCAAAAAAAAGAAAGAAAGAAATAACGGGGTGCCTGTGTGGCTCAGTCGGTAAAGCATCTGCCTTTGGCTCAGGTCATGATCCCAGGGTCCTGGGATTAAGCCCCACACCGGGCTCCCTGCTCAACAGAGAGTCTGCTTCTCCCTCTGCCTCTCCCCCACCCAGCTCCCGTTCTCTCTTGCTCACCCTCTCTCTTAAACAAATAACTAAAATCTTTAAAAAATATATATATGTATACATACATACATATATATATACAAATACATATATATACATATATATTTTTTAAAGATTTTATTTGTTTATTTGACAGAGATCACAAGTAGGCAGAGAGGCAGGCAGAGAGAGAGATGGGGAAGCAGGCTCCCTGCTGAGCAGAGAGGCGGACTCGGGACTCGATCCCAGGACCCTGAGATCATGACCTACACCAAAGGCAGTGGCTAAACCCACTGAGCCACCCAGGCGCCCCTGTTTTTTTTTTTTTAGGGAACATGTGGAGTTAGTTTAGTGGTGATGGCTGCCCGACAGAGAGAACATACTAAAAAATGCACTAAATTGTACACTTTAAAATGGTCACTACTACATTATATGACTTGCATCTCTATTTTTTAATTTTTCATCTTTTTAAAAAAATTTTATTTGACAGAGAGAGACACAGCAGGAGAATGAACACAAGCAGGAGGAGCAGCAGGCAGAGGGAGAAGCAGGCTTCCCGACGAGGTGGGAGCCCGATACGGAGCTCATCATGACCTGAGCCGAAGGCGGACGCTTAATGACTGAGCCCCCCAGGCGCCCCATCTCAATTTTTTAAAGAATGTGATAGAGGGATGCCTGGGTAGCTCAGTGGGTTAAGTGTCTGCCTTTGGCTCTGGTTGGGATCGAGTCCCACATCAGGCTCCCTGCCCAATGGGAAGCCTGCTTGTCCCTCTCCGAGCTCTGCTGCTTCTCCTGCTTGTGCTCTTTCTCCGACAAATAAAAATAAATTAAAAAAAATTTTTTTAAAGATTTAATTTATTTATTTGACAGAGATCACAAGTAGGCAGTGAGGCAGGCGGGAGGGGGCGGGGCAGAGGCTCCCGCTGAGCAGAGAGCCCGATTCGGGGTTCAATCCCAGGACCCTGAGACCATGACCTGAGCCGAAGGCAGAGGCTTAACCCACTGAGCCACCCAGGCGCCCGACAGAACTTTTACACCAATACTTTGGCATTATTCAATGTGGAAATAACCCAAATTCTATCAACTGATAAATGGATACACAAAATGTGGTCTATCCATACAGTGGAATAGTATTTGCCTTAAAAAAAAAAAAAAAGGAACAAAATACGGATACAAACTTCAACACGGCTGGACCTCACAAACATTTACTTAAGTGAACCAAGCCAGACACAGAAGGCCACATACCGGGGCTCCAGGGTGGCTCAGTCCGTCAAGCGTCTGCCTTTGGACTCTGGGATTAAGCCCCAAGTCTCCCTGCTCAGCTGAGAGCCTGCTTCTCCCCCTCCCTCTCTCCCCTGCTCATTCTCTCTCAAAATAAGTAAATAAATAAAATCTTTTAAGGAAAAAAAAGGCCTGAGGGTTGCCAGGGGGAGGGGCACAGGGAGAGGGTGGTGGGGTTATGGACATTGGGGAGGGTATGTGCTAGGGTCAGTGCTGTGAAGTGTGTAAACCTGGCAATTCACAGACCTGTACCCTTGGGGCTAATAATACATTATAGGTTTATAAAAAAATTTTTTTAATTATTTAAAAGAAAAAAGAAAAAAAAGGCCACAAATTACATTATTCCATTGATACGAAATGTCCACAGAGACAGGAAGCAGATCAGAGGCGCCAAGGACTGGAGGGAGAGAAGGTGGCGAGTGACCGCTAACAGGGTTTCTTTTGGGGGTTTCAGGAACCTGATGAATTCTTTCATATATAAATATTTCAGTAACAGATGCAAAAGGTTTTTTTGTTTTTTTTAAATTAATGATGCACACCAAAGAAAACAAAACCTAAAACCCAACATTGGGACATAATCTATTTTACCTCTGTCATGAAATCACAGAAAACTTCATTTCTCAATCTTTTTAAACCTATGCTCCCATTCTGATAAATGAAAGTCTCAAGCCCTCTTCAATTTACTTAGAAATTTCCAAATATATAATACATGAGACTAAAAAGCAAAGGGACCAATGGTAATATTACAAGTAAAAATATACATATGTTTTTGATTCTGAAGTTTCAGAACACAAATCAGGTATACATATTTTATTGGGGGGGAGGGGCACGGAGCCTGATGCAGAGCTCCACCTCGCAACCCTGAGATCACAACCTGAGCCGAAATCAAGAGTCAGACACTGAACCTACTGAGCCACCCAGGTGCCCCAGAACAAAAATCACATAATGCAAAGTCAAAAGAAGAATATTACTTGCTTAAGAAGAAGTTAAACTGGGGCACCTGGCTGGTTGGAAAATCACGTGACTCTTGATCTTGTGTTGTGAGTTCAAGCCCCACGTTGAATGTAGGGATTACTTTAAAAAAAAAAAAAAGTGGAAAGGCGGCACCTGGGTGGCTCAGGGGGTTAAGCCTCTGCCTTCAGCTCAGGTCATGATCTCAGGGTCCTGGGATTAAGCCCCACATCGGGCTCTTTGCTCAGCAGGAAGCCTCTCTCTCTCTCTCTCTCTCTCTCTCTTTCTCTGCCTGCCTCTCTGCCTACTTGTGATCTTTCTTTGTCAAAACAATAAATAAAATCTTAAAAACAAAAGTGAAAAAAATTACTGAATTTATTTTTTTAAAGATTTTATTTATTTGACAGACAGAGATCACAAGTAGGCAGAGAGGCAGGCAGAGAGAGAGGAGGAAGCAGGCTCCCTTGCCGAGCAGAGAGCCCGATGCGGGGCTCGATCCCAGGACCCTGAGATCATGACCCGAGCCAAAGGCAGAGGCTTTAACCCACTGAGCCACTCAGGTGCCCCCAATTCTTGAATTTTCTGATGTTTAGTTTTTGTTTTGGTGAAAGCAGGTAAGGCTACAGAGTATGGAGGAGGAGTGTCACTTCCCCAGTTTACAGAACAAAGTTAAGGTTCATATTTTAAGCCAAATCCAAAAAGGGTGGGGGTCTCAATCATTTTCAAATCATGACATTTTTGGGTAAAAACAGAAATGTTATACCCCTTTGTAGGCTTACAACAGTGAGTCACTTTATTTTCTAAATATAACACTGTGTTATAATAACAAACATACTTATCCAACTATACACTGTCTACTCTTTCCCAAATAAGAATCACAAAATTCTACTCAAGGGAGGATGTGCTCCATCAGGGCAGTCCTGATCAGAAGCTTCATCTATGGACCACAAGCTGCCAGCGGCAGCAGAGAGCCAGGGCTGGCCACAAAAGCAGCTCCAGAATGGAAATACGACGACTCATCCTCTGTACCTCCTCCAGTCTCATCTTCCTCAAACCTAACCTCACCTAATCTCACCTTTTTATCTCCTCTTCTAAACTTAAATCACAAGAATAAAATGAATGAATGAATCATTCTGGTCTAAAAATCACAAAAATCTATGAAGGTGTATTCAACTGATGAATCACTAAATTCTATCCCTGAAACTAGTAACACAGTATATGTTATGCTAACTAAATTGTTAACTAAATTGAATTTATTTTTTTTAAAGATTTTATTTATTTATTTGTCAGAGAGAGAGCGAGCGAGAGCGAGCACAGGCAGACAAAGTGGAAGGCAGAGTCAGAGGGAGAAGCAGGTTCCCTGCGGAGCAAGGAGCCCGATGTGGGACTCGATCCCAGGACGCTGGGATCATGACCTGAGCCGAAGGCAGCTGCTTAACCAACTGAGCCACCCAGGTGTCCCAACTAAATTGAATTTAAATAAAAATTTTTTTTTAAAAAGGTGTAACTCTCGGCAGATGCCAGTGGAGAATGCCAAACACCTTCCTTCTGTGTGTTCCCGGAACTTAAATCATGCCCAAAGGAACATGAAAAGATTAGGAAATCCTGAGTTGTTTGAGTATGACTGAGAGAAACACTGATGCGACTTAATACGAGTTCACTTGTGGAGCAATAAATTTATACTTTTTGCACACACATGAAAAAAAGGCAAAATGTTTTAATACTAAAAACTCCATAAGTACACCAGCCATTCTGAACCTGTTTCCATCCTAAAACTATAACCCACTGGATAAAACAAAAGCTTGCCTTTGCCTCTCGGAGGAGTCTGTCGCCAACGCCCTTGCAGAACCCAAGGAATAAAGGCAGGCAGGACTCCCTGGGTCCCTTTCCCAGGCAGGCTCAGGAGGCAGCTGCGTGCGGCTGTTCTGAACCCGCCACCTCTACGTACTCCACGATAACCTAACCACACTACTGTGTGACGTGTGCAAGTAGCCCAAGGAGAGTTCACTTCGCTTGTCAATGACCATGCTGCACCTAAGGAAAGAGTTTTCAAGGCGGCCATGTCCCCCACAGTTGATCAGGTGCCTAACACCCCCCCACCACTGCATGACTGAGCAACGACTCCTGGCCATAGCCAGACAGTGGACTAAGTAATTCAATCTGTCCCACAGACCCATCTCTTCAGATGCAAATTTTAAGCATGACAAACTACAGGGAACTACATGAAAACAGAGAACATGCTTCTTCCCAAGTCCTGAATGAGTAAACCCAAACGCTGCAGATGTCTCTATCACAAGTCACTGGTTGAGCCAACAAAAAGGAAAAACACCTTCATCGGACAGTGTGACTAACAGATTACAAAACAGGGTGTTATGGGAGTCTGGGGCAAAAAAATATAAAGACAGAGAGTAAGGGGAGGGATAGGGTGGCGGGGTGATGGAACTGGGGAGGGTCTGTGCTATGCAGAGTGCTGTGAATGGTGTAAGACTAACGATTCACAGACTTGGACCCCTGAAGCAAATAATACATTATATGTTACTAAGATAAAATAAAATAAAAAATAAATATAGAGAGGGCGCCTGGGTGGCTCAGTGGGTTAAGCCGCTGCCTTCGACTCAGGTCGTGATCTCAGGGTCCTGGGATCGAGTCCCGCATCGGGCTCTCTGCTCAGCAGGGGGCCTGCTTCCCTTCCTTTCTCTCTGCCTGCCTCTCTGCCTACTTGTGATCTCTCTCTGTCAAATAAATAAATAAAAATCTTAAAAAAAAATAAAAAATAAAAAATAAATATAGAGAGTATTGATTATGTAGTTAAAAAGCACCATTTTTATTTCAAAATGAGAAACAAATTAACATAATATCGTAACAGGGGCATCTGGGTGGCTCAGTCTTTAGGACTCTGCCTTCGGCTCAGGTCATGGTCCTAGAGTCCTGGGATGGAGCCCCGCATCGGGCTCCCTGCTCTGTGGGGAGCCTGCTTCTCCCTCTCCCACTCCACCTACTTGTGTTCCCTCTGTCGCTGTGTCTCTCCCTGTCAAATAAATAAAATCTTAAAACAAACAAAAAAAGACTTCAAGGGTCTCTTACTGAACAGTGAATAAAAATAAAACATAATATCATAACGTGAAATTTACATATTTAAAGTGCTAATCAAAGATACATGTATGGAATAGTTTTCTTTCTTTTTTTTTTTTAAGATTTTATTTATTTATTTGACAGAGATCACAAGTAGGCAGAGAGGCAGGCAGAGAGAGAGGAGGAAGCAGGCTCCCTGCTGATCAGAGAGCCCAATGAGGGACTTGATCCCAAGACCCTGAGATCATGACCTGAGCCGAAGGCAGCGGCTTAACCCACTGA
Organism: Mustela putorius furo; assembly: GCF_011764305.1. Classification (NCBI taxonomy): domain Eukaryota; kingdom Metazoa; phylum Chordata; class Mammalia; order Carnivora; family Mustelidae; genus Mustela; species Mustela putorius. The sequence goes on along the minus strand of NW_025421290.1, from coordinate 51,325,444 downwards.
GCCACCCAGGCGCCCCAATAGTTTTCTTTCTTAACTAAAGAAAGGCAACTAACATATTTTTTAAGGGGTGGCTGGCTGGCTCAGTTAGGAGCATAAGACTTTTTTTTTTGTTTTTTTGAAAGAGAAACACATGCACACACACGTGGTGGGAGGTGCAGAATGTCCAGTGGACTCCCCACTGAGCACACAGCCTAACACAGGGCTCGATCTCACCACCCTGAGATCATGACCTAGCAGACACTTAACAGAATGAGTCACCCAGGCGCCCCGAGCATGAGACCCTTGATGCTGGGGTTGTGAGTTCAAGCCCCACGCTGAGTGTAGGAATTACTTAAAAACAAAAACTTAAAGGGTGCCTGGGTGGCTCAGTTGGTTAGGCGTCTGCCTTCGGCTCGGTCATGATCCTGGAGCCCCAGGATATAGTCCCACATCAGGCTCCCTGCTCAGCAGGGAGTCTGCTTCTCCCTCTAACCCTCTCCCCTCTCGTGATCTCCATCTCTCTCATTCTCTCTCTCAAATAAATAAATAAAATCTTTAAAATAAAATAAAATCTTAAATACACACACACACATATGGATATATAAATACGTATATGGGGAAGGGTGCCTGCACTGTTCAGTCGGTGAAGCACGTGCTTTCAGCTGAGGTCATGATCGCAGGGTCCGGAGATCTTCATGGGCTCCCCTGAGTTACCTCTTGCTCCTCAAGGCTCCCTGCTCTGCGAAAAATCTGTTTCTCCCTCTCTCTCTCTGCCTGCCTCTCTGCCTACTGTGATCTCTGCCTGTCAAATAAATGAATAAAATCTTAAAAAGAAAAAAAAAAACTTGAAAAAAAAGAAAGAAAATGAGAAAACAGACAACTCACACCTGTATATCTTTTTTTTTTTTTTAAAGATTTCATTTATTTATTTGACAGACAGAGATCACAAGCGGGCAGAGAGGCAGGCAGAGAGAGAGGAGGAAGCAGGCTCCCTGCTGAGCCAAGAGCCCGATGCAGGGCTTGATTCCAGGACCCTGAGATCATGACCTGAGCCGAGGGCAGAGGCTTTAACCCACTGAGCCACCCAGGCGCCGCCCTTTCTATCTTTTTGAACCATGAGTTTTTCCAAAAGAGCATTCATCTTTTAATGATTTCAAAACAGACAAAATAGAAAGCAGAAACCACATAAAAAATCAAAAAATAGGGGCACCTGGGTGGCTCAGTGGGTTAAAGCCTCTGCCCTCGGCTCAAGTCATGATCCCAGGGTGCTGGGATCAAGCCCCTCATCGGGCTCGCAGAGTGCCTGCTTCCTCCTCTCTCTACCTGCCTCCCTGCCTACTTGTGATCTATCTCTCTCTCTGTCAAATAAATAAATAAAATCTTTTTTAAAAAATTAAAAAATAAAGTGGAACTCATCAAAATTTAAAATTATTAAAAGGCATAGCTAAAAGGCATATATTGGGAAAAAATATTTGCAACATATGTACCTGGCAAAAAGATTCATGCTCAAATACATAAGGAATTCCTATACTCAATAATAAAATGACAACCTGACTTTGTAAAAACATAAAAGACGCACAGACACTTCAAAAGAGCAGGTATATTTAAAAAAGCCAATAAAGAGGGCGCCTGGGTGGCTCAGGGTAAAGCCTCTCTCTTCCGCTCAGGTCATGATCTCAGGGTCCTGGGATCAAGCCCCGCATCGGGCTCTCTGCTCAATGGGGAGCCTGCTTCCTCCTCTCCCTCTGCCTGCCTCTCTGCCTACTTGTGATCTCTATCAAATAAATAAAATATTAAAAAAAAAAAAAGTTGGGACGCCTGGGTGGCTCAGTTGGTTAAGCGGCTGCCTTCGGCTCGGGTCATGATCCCAGCATCCTGGGATCGAGTCCCACATCAGGCTCCTTGCTCCGCAGGGAGCCTGCTTCTCCCTCTGACTCTTCCTTCCACTCTGTCTGCCTGTGCTCGCTCTCATTCACTCTCTCTCTGACAAATAAATAAATAAAATCTTTAACAAAAAAAAAAAAAAAGTTAATGATGCATCCAGGCTCTGCTCACCAGCGCGCGGAGCCTGCCTGAGCGTCTCTCTCCCTCTGCTCCCACGCCAGCTCTCTACATAAATAAAAGGAGTTAACGCTGCATCTATCCTGCGAGCAATCTCACACGTAGGCATTTATGTAGAAGAAACTAAAATGTTTGTCCACGTGGTCTCCCACAAGAACAAGGGCCCCCCAAGACGTGCTTCAGGCTTAACTGTATAGGTCCACACAGCACAACACTATTCAGGACTAGAAAGGGACCAACCACTGCCACAGGCAACAACACGTATGAATTTCAAAAATGTTATGCTGAATGAAAAAAGCAGGACGAATATATATTGTATAATCTCATTTATATGAAACTCTAGAATAGGCAGAACTAACCTGCGGTTATAAAAACCAGATCACTGTTGCCAAGGAGTGGTGGGGGGTGACGGATGTTGGCAAGGGGCATGAGGGAATTTTCTGGGCCGTATCTTGATACACATTTATCGAAACAATGAACAATATATTTAAGATCTTGGCACTTCACCGTATGTAAATTATACCTCAATTTTCTTTAAAAAGCAGAACTTGCTAACATTAGTGAACATATTCAGAGATCACGTTAAGGGTGGTATGGCTGTAGACTGTTGTACATATTGAGCAATCATAACTCCCAATAGTAACTGAAAGATGGTTAAGAAGTTAAGAATGGTTTTGTTCGGGTGCCTGGGTGGCTCAGTGGGTTAAGCCTCTGCCTTCAGCTCAGGTCATGATCCCAGGGTCCCGGGTTCGAGCCCCGAATCACGCTCTCTGCTCAGCAGGGAACCTACTTCCTCCTCTCTCTGCCTGACTCCCAGCCTTCTTGTGATCTCTGTCTGTCAAATAAATAAATAAAAATCTTTAAAAAAATTTTTTTAGGGCGCCTGGGTGGCTCAGTGGGTTAAGCCGCTGCCTTCAGCTCAGGTCTTGATCTCAGGGTCCTGGGATTTAGTCCCGCATCAGGCTCTCTGCTCAGCAGGGAGCCTGCTTCCCCCTCTCTCTGCCTGCCTCTCTGCCTACTTGTGATCTCTGTTTGTCAAATAAATAAATAAAATCTTTAAAAAAAAAAATTTTTTTTTAATTTTTTAAAAAAGAATGGCTTTGTTCATGGATGCCTGGGTGGCTCAGTCAGTTGGTTAAGCATCTGCCTTCGGCTCAGGTTATGAGCCTAAAGGTCCTTGGATTGAGCCCCGCATCGGGATCCTTGCTCAGCAGGAAGCCTGCTTCTCTCTCTGCCTGCCGCTAACCCTGCTTGTGTTCTTTCTCTCTCTCTGACAAATAAAGTAAATTTTTTTTTTTAAATGGTTTTGTTCCAAGAACAGAATAAAATGAGATGTGGTACGCAGATGCCTTGTCTCCCTCAAGATTCCTAGGCCCTTGTGTACACACGTCTCCCAGTTCATCAAGTCCCTCTGGGTACTGCTGTAAAGGGATTTTGTAGCAGATGTAATTAAGGCCCCAAATCACTTGACCTTAAGAAGGGAGATTAGGGGTGCCTGGGTAAAGCCTCTGCCTTCGGCTAGGGTTATGATCCCGGAGTCCTGGGATGGAGCCCCGCGTTGGACTCTCTCATCTTCGGGGAGCCTGCTTCCTCCTCTCACTCTGCCTGACTTTCTGCCTACTTGTGATCTCTGTCAAATAAATAAATAAAATCTTTAAAAAAAAAAATTAAAACCAGACAGGAAGATTATCCTGGTAGACCTGACCTAACCACATGCCCCTTTACGTATTTTTTAAGTTTTTTTTTTAATTTTTATTTTTAAGTAATCTCTATACCCAGCATGGGGCTCAAACTCATGACCCCAAGAACAAAAGTCTCATGCTCTTCTGACTGAGTAACCCAGGCATCCCTCATATAAGCCCTTTTTTTTTTTTCATATAAGACTTTTAAATCTGGGTCTAGAAGCCACAAAAGAAAAGAAGTCAGAGATTCAAAGTGTGAGGAATTCAGGGTGTGGGAGCTTTTCCACTCTGGCTTCGAAGATGGAGCAGGCCACCTCAAGGAGCTGAGAGAGCCCCCAGCTGACAGCCAGGAAACAAGGAAAGTAGGACATCAACCCTACAACCAGAAGAACTGAATTCTGCCACAACCCCAACAGCCTACGAGAGCCCTATGAGCTTCGGAAGACAAAGGCAGCCCAACACACAATTGTAGACACGTGAGCTGCTCACCCGCAGTTAACTGGAATAAATGTGACTGTTTTAAGCCACTAAATTTATAATAATCTGTTCCATAATAAGGAGAAATCTAATACAAATTTCATACTACAAAAGCTTTAGAACTTAATATTTTAGTTAAAAAGAATAGAAATTATGGGTGAACCTTGAGGACAATATGCTAAATCAAAATAGTCACAAAAGATCAAATGCTCTACTCTTCGTTCTGGGACTGTGAGTTCTGGGACTGTGAGTTCAAGCCCCACGTTGGGTGCAGAGATTACTTTAAAAAAAAAAAAAGCTTAAAAAAAAGACAAATACTGTATGATTCTAATTATATGAGGTATCTAAAGTAGACAAATTCATTGAATCAGAAAGTAGAACTGTGTTTAGGGGTAGGGGCAGAGGACGGGAAGTTGTTATTTAATGGACACAGAGTTTCAGTTTTGCAAGATGAAAAGCTTCTAGAGATCTGCTGCACAACCCTGTAAATATACCTAATTTTTACCACAGTTGTAAAAGAATAGAAATTAAGATTTCCTCCCCTGTTTGATTAATACGAATCCTTTTTAAATAGGTGGAGTAAGTAAATTTAAGAAAACACCCCATTGTGGATTCACCACAGAAATGAAGGCTCAATCAGCTTTTACCGATCACCTCCTCTAAGCCAGCCTCGGTGAGGAACACAAGTGCAGTGACAAGGCGGTGCCTGGAACAGTCCATGTGAGACCGCAAGCCCACGGAGTCACCGCAGCCACGCGGCATCACCCGGACTTCTGAAACGGAAGAGCTGGCCAAGGACTTCCCAGATGAAGGCAACTGGAGCTTGGCGTTACTGCGATTCCCGACAGCAAAGTGGTTCAGTTGAAATGTGCGAGCAGAAATACCTAAATTAGAAGCCTGACATCACAGCTGTTTGACGTCAGCTGTTTGTATGTCAACTGAACTTCAATTAAAGTAAGTACTTTATTTTTATTTCCTTTTTAATTTCATTTATTTACTTGACAGAGAGACACAGCAAGAGAGGGAGCACAAGCAGGGGGAGTGGGAGAGGGAGAAGCAGGATCCCCGCTGAGCAGGGAGCCTGATGCGGGGCTCGATCCCAGGACCCCGGGATCATGACCTGAGACAAAGGTAGATACCTAACAACTGAGCCAACCAGGTGTCCCAAAATAAGTACATTTTTTAAAAATAGTTAAGACAAAAGTAAATTCTGAATTAATTTTGAGGGAAGAATATATTAACTGTGAGGCTGCAGGGCCGAAAGACAGAAGAATGCCTTAGCACGCCTGCCTTAGGAGGTAATATTCTGAGGAAAAATTTTAAAAGTCACTAATTACCTCCTAGAAGCCAAATCCAAGAGCTCTGTCCATCCAAATTTTCCTTGACCTCTTAGCCAATTTGACACCGACCTCCTTCTCCACCTGCAAACAGGGCAACTCGACCGTCTTTACGTGTTAGAAGCTCTCGGAAGAGCCCCTGGCTTTCAACAAGGTGATGAGGTCTCCCCAATCTTGATCTCCAGCCTAAACATTTGTCTTGAGCTCCAGACCTCCATCTCCAACTGCCTACCGGTCCACCTGGGCACCCCAAAAGTACTTCCGACTTAATCTATCCAAAACCAAGCTCACCATCTCCCCCTCCTCCTGTTTTCCCCATCTTGATGGGTGTCACCAGCCAGTGAGCCGCCCAAGTTAGAGAAAGGGAAGGAATTCTAGATGCATTCGTTCAATAAACATTATTAAGCATTTACAAAACCCCTGCCCCGGTGGAGATCAGGGGCGTTAAGTGAAAGAGACCAACAGTAAAACGATAAGGAATACTGTAGTGAGAAGTGCTACGGTGCACGGGGACCCAGTGACTGCAGAAGAGCAGGCTCGGGATGAGCCTGCCGTGTGTACCTGAGGGAACACATGGGGGCAGAGTGCTTTTAGGACACCGGCCAAAACTTAGCAGAGGAGTGACACGTCACTCCAACTTAGATCTAGCATCTCGCTCTGGCTGTGAACACGGCCTCTCCATCTCTTCTGGACTGCAGCCCTGCCCTTACTCTAGACTGGTCACTCCCAAGTCAGGCTGCCGTAACTCGTGAGGCCCTCTCTAGTCCATCTGCACCCCTGTTCCTATCGTCCCTCCCTTAAGTCAGGAGCTCTCTCAGTCCTACTAGGGCTAATGGCTTCTCATCGAGTCTCACTTGGTTCAAGCCACCTGCCATACTAGCTCCGTTCCCGCACTCAAGAATGCGCCAATCCTTTACAAAAAAAAAAAAAAACGAACCCCCGCTCCTCCTTGCCTTCCTTCCCTGCTTTTCCTTCCCACCCTCACCCTTCCTAAATTCCGTCCCCTCTACGCCAGCACCGCTTCAAGGCCTGTGTCCTCCAGTATGGCCACTACCAAATCCCACCCCTCACATTGGGCCAACTGTTCTTTTCTTCGTGTCTCATACCCAAAACCACCTTCTCAGGGCACTCAGCACAGTATCTCACCTCACCTGCGGTCCCCAACCACGTCCTCTCTCCCACCAGACTATGAGCTCCGGAGCTCCGCCAGCCACTTAAGACCATGCTTTCACCACTGAACATGCTAATCATTTTTATTCTACGTCCTGAAATTTGACACTTAAAACCTGCCTCTACGTCTGTTTGGGTTATTACAGATCACTTCCTTGTTATATAAAGTTCTGGTTTCTTATCATATTTATGTGTCCATGTTACATAAATCCTTCAAATTTATCAATTTTTGACTTTTATAGTCCCATATGGAAACCTACACACTGGCTTATCTATTATCAACATTATGAAACATGCTTAAAAATATATAGTTTTTATTTTTTAAGTTTTTTTTTATTTATTTATCAGAGAGAGAGGGGGGGGGCGAGCACAGGCAGACAGAATGGCAGGCAGAGGCAGAGGGAGAAGCAGGCTCCCTGCTGAGCAAGGAGCCCGATGTGGGACTCGATCCCAGGACGCTGGGATCATGACCTGAGCCGAAGGCAGCTGCTTAACCAACTGAGCCACCCAGGCGTCCCAAAAATATATAGTTTTTTAAAACGTATAATTTTAGGGGTGCCTGGGTGGTTCAGTGGGTTAAGCTGCTGCCTTTGGCCCAGGTCGTGGTCTCAGGGTCCTGGGATCGAGTCCCACATCGGGCTCTCTGCTCTGCGGGGAGCCTGCTTCCCCCTCTCTCTCTGCCTGCCTCTCTTGCCTATTTGCGATCTCTGTCTCTTTGAAATAAATAAAAAATCTTTAAAAAATTAAAACACAAAATGTATAATCTTAAATAACTACAGCTAAGCTTTCATCTATTTTAAAATACTTAAGAGCCTATGTGCCCCTCCACAGTGGCATCGGCCCCCTCATCCTTCCTGGACGTACTGTCCTGACTCCCATGCAGGCCCTTCCACCTTCTCGTGGGCTGTCTAGTGTTTCCAGAAGGCTGGACCTCCAGGCAGGTGAATGTGCCAGGTCACGGCGAAGTTACCACCCCGGGCCCTCCGCCCGCCTGGCTAACACCCCAGGGCTGCCAGGCTCCACTGCACCATGATGTTGCATTCTCTGAGAGGGAGAAACCGGCTCTTAGGAGGGCCTGGCCTCCCACACGCAGCTCCCCACAATCTGAAGTGTTCACTCTAGTCCGGCTGTGTGCTCACACACAGGTAGGAAACAACGATGAAAGCGCCTTTCCCACCCCAGTGGAAGCTTGCTGCCGACCCCTGGAAGAGGCAAATCCAGAAGGGTAACAAGATCGGGAGACTTCAGAACCTGCCCCAGTTTCCCCCCGGGGCCTCACCCAACTGGTACCGTGTGTGCTGAGCCAAGGACTCTGATCAATAGCTTAGTCGCGCTGTAGCCAGAAACGCGCAGAACCTAACCAGAGCAGGGAATCCAGGAGCCGCCCGGCTGCGTGCCAGTGTCACCGGAGTACCCCGAGTTCCCGTGCTGCCGCACTTTGTGCAGACGCTTCTGCAAGCACTCCTCACCGATCGCTCGACGCGGATTCCCGACGCGCGGTCTCAGCGCCAGCGCGGACCCGCCCGGGCCACGAACCTCACGTTCTTCAGCACCCCCCGACCCCCAGGCGCCGAGGCCACTCTTCCGACGCTGTCGGGTTCACGCGCAGAGGCGCCCCGAGTCGGCCACCGCGCCGGGGCCGCCGCCGGCCCAGGTGGAGCCCGGACGAAGCGTTCCGCGTCTGGCAACGGGAGGACCGGGGTCGCCGAGGAGGCTCGGAGGCCGGCCCCGCGCCAGGGACCCCGCGCGCTCCCCGCCCGCCCCGCAGCCCGTCCCCGCGAGCTGACAGGCGCGCCCGCCCAGGGCGGTGCCGCGGGAGAGGGCGGGGGCCGGAAGGAAGAGGGAGGACCCGGACAAAGCCACCGGCCGGCCGCCCCTCCCCGCGCGCCGCGCTCCCGGGGGCGGCCGGACCCCCGCCCAGTCGCGCGGCCGGGGGTCCGCCGCTGTTCCCGCGAGCCGCCGCCCCGCGCGCTGCGCGGCCGAGCCGGGGTGCGGGGCCGGGGACGGCCGAAGGGACCGTCCACGCGCAGGGGCCAGGGCCGGAGGCCGGAGGCCGGGCTGGGGAAGGGGCCGCGGCCGCGGTCTCGGAGGGGCCGCGCCGCGGGGGCCGGGCGGCTGCGGGGAGGACCCGGGCGGGGCCGGGCGACTGCAGTCGCAGCGGGCGGGCGGGGACCGCGGCGCGGCCGGGCACGGGCCGAGGACTCACCGTGCTGCTCCCGCGGGGCCGCGCGCTCGCGCTGTCAGCTCCGGGAGGCCGCGGGGCGCGTGCGCGGAGCAGGACCGCGCGGGGCCCGCGCCTCGGCTGCCTCCGACGCGACGCCGCGGTCACGAACGAGGGGCCCCGGCGCGGCCGCCCCGCAGCATCCTCGGCCGCCCGCGAGCGCTGTCCCCTGCGGCTCCTCCCCGCAGCCGCCGCCCCGCGCCCGCCGGCTCCGCTCCGCTCCTGCTCCGCCGCTCCCGCCGCCGAAAATGGCGTCTCGACGACCCTCCCCCGGCTCGGCGCTCCCGCCCCACAATGCCGCGCGCCGCCGTGACGTCACCGGCCGCGGACGGGGGGCGGGGCGCGGCGCGGCGCGCGGCGGACGCGCAGGAAGGGGGCGCTGGGGCGGGGCGGCACCGTCCTGGACAGCCGCGCCCGCGCCCCTCGCGCCGGCGCGCTCGTCCCGCGAGGGCTGGTCACGCGGTGCCAAGCCGGGTCTTCGCGCGTGCGACTCCCGGGAGCCCGCAGGAGGGGCCCTGAGGGACCGGCTACCCCGCAGGCCCCTCCGGGATGTGAGTCTGGGTCGAGACCCAGGCCGCGCGCATCTCGTTGCTCCCTCGCTGCCCCGGGACCCTCGAGAATCAGGGCTCCAGAGGAGCCTCCAGGCGCTCCCCTGGCCACTCGGGTCTCGCACGAGCCGCCCGCCAGGGCCTGGCCAGGGCAGAGCTGCCGGCCCCGCAGCCGCCCCCCGCGCGTGGCGCCCGCGCCCCGGCCGCAGCCCCCGCCTGCAGGGCAGGCCTTGCAGGCCGGAGAGCGCGCCCGGCCTCGGCGGCTGCATCTCCGCGCGGCAGGCCTGACTCAGCAGCCCGCCCGGGGCACGCAGGCCGGCTCCGGGGAAGGCGCGGCGCAGCTCGCCCGACCACCCCCCGGGCGCTGCGGCCGTGCCAGGTGCGGGGCCCTGCGCCACTGTTCGCCCGGAGGCCTCGGCCGCGCACTTGCTGCCCAACCGCTGCGCTCTTCCAACGGGCCAGCCCGGCCCCCGCGGCCGTTCTGACCCCGGAGGGACACAGTCTCCGCGAGTCAGGGGGCGCGACCACGGTGCTATCGGTGCTGTGGTGTCAGCGCGGAAAGGCCAGCCGGGAGCGGCGAGGGGGAAGCCGCCACACCACCTTCCCACGCTCCCTTGGTGATCTGGCCCCACGGCAGGAGCCTGCCACCGGCTCTTCACAGGCCCCGAGGGGCTGGGCACTGGCCGCCAACAGGGGCCCTAGAGAACAGAGGAGCAGGGAGGCGCCTTTCTCTAGGACTCTGGACTCAGCGACTGTCCCCTCCACTCGCGCAGAAACCGGAGATGCTTGACGTCCTCCTGTGATGAGTCGCCTCCTGCAAATTGCTGTGGTCATCCCTCTCCGCCCCCAATGCTGTCACTCTGTTTAGGCTTTATTATTCTCTCGCGCGTTTATTGTCTCAACAAATACTTGTTGAGCAGCCGTGATCCCCACCATAAGAGCCAAGGTGTGCTGGTAAAGAGGATAGGTAGGATCCCGCGCCAGCTCGCAGTGCCTGCTGCACCGAGAAAAGTAAGGTACGGGCGGGGCGGAGTGAACGCCTAAGTGACCGGAAGGGGCCTAAACTGAGCTAAACGCGAGGGAGATCACTCCAGGCAAAGGTCCTTAGGCAGGGATGAGTCTGGAGTGATGGGGAGCGGGGGGAAAAAGGCCAAATTCATCCACCGCCTCTGCGGGTCCCCTGAATAGGATCCTGCTACTTCTCCCGTGGAAATACTGTCATGTACCCATCGTCCAGGGCACCGGGCTGGGGCACAGGCATTTCGGGCCGTCCTCACTCAGAGTCGCACACTGACACTAACAATCACCCGCCATCGCTGGGCAGCCCTGGGCATTCTCAGCGGCTTTCAATCCTCTGATCCTCAGGAACTCCGAGAGTGGCACTGCTACCCCCATTTACAGAGGTTCCCTGGTTTGCTTGCTGCTTCCAAGGATTAACTCAGCTCTGGGAATCAGAAGGGAGCCACTCTACACTTCCTATGTGGGCACTAGCAGAGCTGAGGAGAGCCTTTGTGCTGGAAAGCCTCAACAAGGCTACTCCGGGGAGGCAAATCCATTCTCTGTCCTCCCCACAAACCTAGAGGACCGGGGCCCTGGGAAGCACACACCGGTTGGCACAGTCCTGGTGGCCTTGAGCATCCTTGTTACCAAGAGCCTGCTGGGCTAGCCAGGGTCCCAGAGGGTCAGCCAGGGTCCTGGAGGGTGGGGCTGTCGTCCACAAGGCAGCACTGGACCTTTGGAGCAGGCTCCCTCCTTGCTCCCTTAAGTGCTCTCCCCTTTTGAAAAAGGCAGCCTGCATGGGTGGGCCACCTCCTTCTCCTCCTCTGTCTCTGTCTCTCCTTCTTCCTGCTTTCCCCAAATGTAGAGGCCTTGTCCTCTGCCCTCCTCCCCTCCTTCTCCGACCCTTTCATTTCCCAGTTGTGAAAGCAGAGAGATCAGCAGACGGCCTGGAGACTGAAACTGGGGCTGGGGCTCTACAGAGTACAGATTTGGAGGTGCCTACAGGACCCAGATGAAGCCAAGGCTGAAGTCCCCTGGTCAAGGAAGAGTGAGAACAGCCACACGCCAGACTCCTGGGAGTCAGAGATGACTCAGGAGTGTACAGTCTCCATTCCCGAGATTTACTGAATCCCACTGGTGTCAGGTGTGAAGCTGGGCAGGGGGAGAACAGACACCCCTACACGGCCAGCAGCTGTGGAGCTGAGACGGAAAGCTCAGCACTGGCTCAGATGCTGCGGGGGTGGCTCAGATCCTCAGGGGTCAGGGGATTTCTTGGAAAAAGGACATTGACATGGCAAGGGGGAAGGACCCGGCTGCTGAAGCCCAGTGATAGAAGTGTAGGGAGGAAACCGGGTCCGACACAGAAGGAAGGGCACAGTGAGTCCTCGGTCTCAGCTGAAGCATGGAGAGGGGTCCTGCTTCTCGCTCTAACTGTCTGTGGATGTCTCTATCCAGGAGCAGCCCTTTGGAGGAGAGTGGGATGCTGGGATTTCCCTTTGATCCCCAGGGGTCTGCTGCCCAGTGGATACCCCAGTCCATTCGGGTCTAAGGAGGAGAGGGTGGGGGGGAAGGAGTCCCCGAACCCTGCAGCGTGGGGCGGTGCGAAGTCATTCTCGGATGAGTGTCCTCAATTCGGAGAGGGCGACCTTTCCGGGCGGTCTTGGCCAGAGACGGGGGGGGGGGGGGGCGCGCACCCCCGGAGAGACAGGCAAGGAAGGGGTGCGCGCCGGTTGTGTGGCCCGTGCCCCCCAGCTTCCCGCGTCCGCTGTGCTTCCTCCCCGACGCTCCCACCCGGGTCCGCCCCACTTCAGCTTCGGCGCCGCCCCCCCACCCCTGACCTGGGAGCCTCCCCTCGCCCCCTCAGCATGGGCACCGCCCACATGCACACTTCTGACCTAGGAGCTTCTCCCACGGACCC